>NC_056059.1:40755000-42005000 GCF_016772045.2 Ovis aries
ATGTATCCTGCTTGGCAGAGGGATTCTTCACCACTGAGCTACCTGGGAAGCCCCAAAGAACTCTGTAAATTTGAGCAATAACTTCTATAAAACAGGACTTCCCTGGTGGCTCAGATGGTAAAGACTCCGCCTGCCAGAACAGGATGCCTGGGTTTAGTCCCTGGGTTGGAAAGATCCCGTAGAGCAGGAAATGGCAACCCACTCTGGTATTCTTGCCTGGAGAATCCCATGGACAGAGAAGCTTGGCAGACTACAGTCCGTGAGTCACAAAGAGTCAGATTCGACTGACTGACTTTCACTTGTTCACTTACTTTGTATAAAACAGCAACAAAGCGCTTACCTGAAGATGTGTGTGTGCTCAGTCACTTCAGTTGTGTCTGACTCTTGGTGATCCCGTGGACTGTAGCTAACCAGGCCCCTCTGTCCATGGGGATTCTCCAGGCAAGAATACTGGGGTAGGTTGCTATGCCCTCCTCCAGGGGATCTTTCTGATCCAGGGATTGGACCTGCGTCTCTTGTTTCCTGCGTTGGCAGGCAGGTTCTTACCACTAGCGCCACCTGGGAGTAGGGGTCAGGATGCAAACAAGTGTCTAACTGAACCCATGGCGTGCATTCTAACTTCGGGACCTTCCCCTGGAATTAGTCCCTTCTTATTTGCTGCCATCTTCCAGATTTGGCATTTTTCACATCCCATAGTGGTTCTGACTCATCCTTAGTGCCAAACAAGCTTTCCTTCTGCTGTCTCCTCAGCTGGCTATAAGTAATTGACCATCATGCACATTTGAGAAGGGTAAATCCATAGTCACAAAATTCAGATGCCGACAAGCAATCTACTTAATCTACACATGAAAACAAGAAAGTGTCTAATTGGTGCCTGCCTGTATACTTATCCTGATGACCAGGCTACCTTCCATTACATAGGGCAGGTGGAATACTGATGAATTTATGAAGCTAATGGGAAAAGCTCAAATTTCTTATCCAGGCACTAAAATGTATCAACTCTGGGGCCTCTCACAATCTTTAATGACATCTGTCCCACTTCATTTTGATGTTTGAGAATAATGTGGAAGAATGGAAGAATGTATAAGAAAACACTTGAAAATGTTAGATGTCTATACTCCAGAAATATCATGGGCTGTCATAGAGGACAAGTTCAAGTTTTCCATCATTTAATTTCACCTGTCATCGCTACAGTGACATGGTTTAGATGATTGATATCATTCTCAGTGATGGAGGAATTCTAACAAACTTTTGATAGAGAAAATTCTACCTAAAATAAGCTATATTCATGAAGGAAATTTCTCCCCCAATGGTTTTCAGTACTGTCTTTTTAAAAAATTATTTTTCACTTTATTTACCATACTCACATCCAAAGGAAAAGATTTATTTATGAATAAGTCTTTGGTTTTCTTTGCCCTCTTATTATGCTTTGAAGTATAGGGAAATATTGAATACTGAAGAACTCTTCAATTTGGCTGCCCTTTTTGGTTGTTTTTTTTTTTTTGTATATATTTGGATTTTCATGATCTCTTATTAACAGGGGCTCCTTCTCTCATTAATTATGCCTCAGGATGTATAAAGTCTGTTTATCAGTGTCAGTATAGTTGCAGTTGTACTTGCAGTCTGTTTTAACTAGAGAGAGTACTTTGGCAGCCTAATTAAACTGTGTGGTTTGCATTCATCTTCCAACCTTTGAAAGCCTTTTTAAATGGATTCAAATCTTGGAAAAGATTTTAAGGATCCTGTTTGCTCTATAGTTAATAGACAACACCCATTGAGCCCAGAAAAACAGTTTAGCTTAACCAAGCCTTAGTCAATATAATTTGGACTGATTTATTTTGAAAACAAAGTTAAATATTTCTGCAGTTTTTGTGGTTGTTGGAATTGGCTGCATTATTTAGACATAATGTTCCAATGAGGAGGTAATGAAAAACACCTCCCTTTTACTTATTTATTTGAAGAGGTAAATTTTTCCATTTAAAAAGATTCAAAAGATATTTATTGAGAAAATAACATTATTCAGGATACTGTGCTCAGAATTGAAAGTGATATCAGAATACATAAAACATTAGCTCTTGTCAAGCTTGTTGGCTTTGATTCTTCATTGCAAGTTCAGATTAGGTCAGTTATTTCACCAATACGAGGCAATCATTTCTCATTCCAGGAAAGTGAATGGCAAAATATAGCTACTTAACTAGTTTTTAAATAAAGAGACTAGTTTCTGAATACAAAGTGTAATCAAACTTTCTGGCAAATGAGCATTATAGGGCCCATTTCATATCATATAGAACAAAAGTGAGAATATAAAATGGTTTTCTTTTTTGAAACATATTAATTCCCATATTTATAACATTTTTCCTTGAGCCTTCCGGTTTTGAATTATGATAAACTTTATCTCATGAGAGACTGCACTCTGGCAGTGTTCGTTATGCGTGTGTCCCATTTTGCACACCTTTGAACCAAGAAGACATTTATCAGTGGCTAATACATCTTCAAAAATTCACAGCCCCTCAAGATCAGTTCTCTGTATTTCTATACTAACAGTTGGATTTGCTTAAGTTTAGAGATGTGGGTATGCTCTGGATAGTTTATTGATCATATTATGAAGGTCAATTAACTATTGCTAATTGATAGAACAAACTTCAGGGTAGTAAACACAAGTAAGAAAGCATCAGATTATTGTTAAAAGGAACCTTTGAGAAGAATTTGGAGAAGGCAGTGGCACCCCACTCCCGTACTCTTGCCTGGAAAATCCCATGGATGGAGGAGCATGGTAGGCTGCAGTCCATGGGGTCACTAGGAGTCGGACACGACTGAGCAACTTCACTTTCACTTTTCACTTTCATGCATTGGAGAAGGAAATGGCAACCCACTCCAGTGTTCTTGCCTGGAGAATCCCAGGGACGAGGGAGCCTGGTGGGCTGCTGTCTATGGGGTCGCACAGAGTCAGACACGACTGAAGTGACTTAGCAGTAGGAAGAGAATTAGCTCTGTTATAAAAATAAGAAGCAGAAACTCTCTGTTCATAAGTAATTCTTTACTTACTGATGAAAATAAATTCATTTATTATTATCACTACTAATAAGGATACTCACTATCCAGATTGGGAACTGGGCATCTGCTCATGTTAATGTGCTCTGGTGCCTGAGAATATAAGAATGAGCAAACCATGGAACAAATAGGACTGGCCTGGTTCAGTGAAAGAAGAGGAAACAAATACTTTTCTTTCAGATCCAATTCAATTAACCTGTCCTGGAATGGCTCCCATAATCCCATCAGCTGTGTCTACCATCTAATACAGTCCATCCGTCTCCCTTCAAGGTCTGTGAGAGGAGAGAGGATTGTATTCTTTATATGAATAAGAACAAATGAGAAATGTACAATTTTTAAGGAATTGCATGGAGTTTTTTAAATTGGATAATGAAAAACATTCAAGTCTGTTTATCTTAATCTTTCTCAAACATGCCATTTACACTCATACTTCCTATTGATTCCAGAGTTCATCCTTTCTGTTTCCCATTGGGATAGTCATCATTTGGCAGACAAGATTATCAGGATATCTGAGTTAGCAGGGTAGCCTATCAAGTCCAGCCTGCAAGGGCATACATGAGGCTGGGATCTCAGAACATGAATCTGCTATCAGTGTTCCTTACTCTCTCTTCTTTCTTATATTATCCCTTATGCCATCTGGGTCTCCTTCTCCTTAACATGTATAAAGTATTTTCCTCTGAAAAGCAATCAAATAAGTGCTGTCTTTCACATTTTTCAACAGCCATTGAGTATCTAATTTGTGACAGATAATTTGCTGGCAAATACAATGACAATGAAGAGATACAAAACTATAAAGCTATCCATCCCTTACCCTCAAGTAGTGTAACTTTAGGAAGTGAAATATCAATTTATTTCCAGTAGGTTGCTTTTTTTGATACCTTTCCTTGCTGTGCCAATTCATGTAGAGTAGAATTAGTAGCATTTTTCCAGGTTTTTCTTGATTGAAGGAAGAGCTCACAATGCAAATATTTGAAGAATGATGTGTTTGACCCTCGAGAACTCTGTGGCTTGGAGATGCCGTCAGGAATTCAACCAGACTTCCTCCTTTGTTATAAGTGTATTTGAAAATGTCATAACAGATTAAATTTAACACTAGAATTCTGGTTCAGTTATCCAGATTGTGGTCATAAGTTACCTTTCCATTTTTATTAATACCAATGATCCTTTCATATTAAAAAAGAAACTAGCTTGGTAGAGTTTATCAATAGGAATAAGAACAGGCTGCCCTGGAATCCTTCCCACCCCCGTCATACATCCATGGTCCCCCAAATGGACCCTGAGATTATTTCTGTTTCAGAGAAGAAAGAAACTAATCTGCTTATATCAGCAAAAACTAGTGAGAGTTAAGCATTCCAACAGTGTCATATGCCTGTATCTAAAATCATTTGTTATGTTTGTAAATATGGCCAACCTGAATGTACAGTGCTAATTTTTGGAAAAATATAAATGAGATACTTACTAATTAAAACCCACACTTTCTTATTGCTCAATTAGTGAAGAAAATGAATGATCAACAGAGTTGAGTTGATAAATTCCTGGAGCTCTGATCTAGGGACAACCTCTTCTCTGTTAAGCAAGCTTTGAGAACTGAGTAAGCTTCTGCAAGATATGCTGTTGCCTAAATTTCTTGGTAGATGGAAGGCAACTAATTGTCAATCCAGCAACTCTTCAAAAATGTCTTCTTTTCTAAATGGCACAGTTTACCTTGACAAGAGAAGTCTCTTTAAAGGTAATAGTCAATTTTGTATCTGTGTGGTATATTTTTCAATAATAAAATAATAAGTTATTCAGCCAGTTTGTAGGGCATGATGCTGTCCGTATACCAGTCACTAAATGAAACTTAAGGGAAACTTAAGCATCTATCTTATGTCTCTATTTTTTTCCCAGATTTTAACTCCTCCAGAGTAAGGACTTTGTCATGCACATCCTTTTATTTGCTGAGTCTAGTTCAAAATAGTTTCTCCCCAATATATTATTATGAAAATTGTTAAACTAAAGTTAAGTTTGAATTTTGGTCAAGTTAAACAACCTCTCTCCTTGTTCATTGTTGGGGAAGCGTAAAGAGTATTTCAGACATGGGAGCAAACAGTCACATGGAATGAAATATAAAAGGAAAGAGCTGCAGAAGGGAGGAAGGAAAGGAAGGGAGGGGAGGAAAGATGTAAGAAGAAAAAGAGTGAGAGAAGAAAAGAGATAGTTGCATAAGCTGAAAGTTTTATTCCCCACTATAAACCCCCAGTAATTTAGAATTTACCAGCTATTTTGGTTTGCTAGTACTACCATAACAAACTATCACAAACTGGGTGATTTAAATTACAGGAATTTAATGTCTCACAGTTCTGCAGGTTAGAAGTCCAAACTCCAGGTATCAGTGGCATTGAAGCCTTTTGGGAAAAGGACCTGCTGCAGACATCTCTGCCCGGCCTGGTAGTGGCCATCTTCCCTCTCTGTCCGTTGTATGGGCTGCCCTCTGTGCCGGGTTTCCTTGTCCCATGGGAACATCCTGGGCTTCCTCAATGGTGACGATTCCACCTGCAGTGCAGGAGACGCAGGGTCAATCCCTGGGTTGGGAAGATCCTCTGGAGGAGGGCATGGCAACCCACTGCAGTATTCTTGCCTGGAGAATCCCATGCAGAGAGTAGCCTGCCAGGCTACAGTCCCAAGGATTGCAAAGAATCAGACAGGACAGCACAGGCACCTGTAGGAACAGCAGCCATACCAGATTAGGGCCCGCCTGCAGACCTCATTTTAACCTGATTACTTCTGTAAAAACCCTATCTCCAAATAAGATCCCATTCTGAGGTACTGAGGGGCTGCACCAGATTTTTGAGGGGGAACAAATTCAACCCATGACACTACATATTTCAAACTCTGGAATTTTGCCCCAGAAAACCTGATCTTTTCAGTGTTCTCTATGTCACTGAAAGGTAGCTCCAGTCTTCATCCCAGGCTTCTAGAAATCTAGAAGTTCCAGACAGCTTCCTCTCTCCTCTATGCCCACCCAGTCCAACACCAGTTCCCGTCTCTCTTGTTTCCCAAATGTCTCTCCAGACTATCTCCATCTCCTCTACAATCACCTGAGTACCAGCTGCTCACCCATTTGTATCTTTCTCCATGCAACCCATCCTCCACTAGAGCCAGAATGTTCTTTCCAAGATACAGATGTCATCTGGCCATCCTCCATCATAAAACCCTTCAGTGGCACCCACTGCTCATTAAGTAGACATTCTGCCTTGTAACCCCTGCTACCCTTTGTGACCTTCTCTGCCACCATGCTCTCCCAGCTCACTCCCAGTGTCTCAGAGCTCATGTTTTCCATGTCACCTCCTGCACAGAACCTCTGCCAGTGCTCTTTATCCCCTCTTCACCTGCAATCCAAGCCCTGCTTCTTCAGGGAAAAAAACAAAAAACCTCCTTTACAGTCAGTTGCCCTTCTAGAGCAAACCAGAGCACTTGTTAGCCTTCATCACTCAGGTTATTTTATAGTTACTTGTGAAATTATTGAATCAGTATCTTTCTCCTCCTCTCATGTATGAGCTCCATGAGAACAGGGATATCATTTTTTGTTATTCACCATCATACTCCTAGCATTAACACAAGTCTTCTTATATAGTATGTACTCAAAATATACAGTGATGTTAAAAGCTAGTGGTTGGCTACCAGAATCACTTGTTTAAAAAAAAAATGCAAAGGCAGATCTCACCATAGATATCAGGCAAGAAGTTTTTGGAAGAGTTCTAAAACTATTTCAGTGAGTGTGGTAATAAGGAATGCAAATAAAAGATGACTGAAGACACCAGCAGTACAAATGAAGATGAAGGAAGGGCCGCATGTGTTTAAGAAGTAGGGAACTTTAAAATTAGGTCCATGGATCTAAACTGAAGCAGGACACAGGCCCGCTCCAGGCACTGTTTCCCATAGGAACCATCAAGTACATTGAGATTTCTGCCTCGTTGCGATACTATGCACAGTATTGGTACCTCAGTGGAATTAAGGTACATGCCGACACTGTTCTTTCTTAACACTGATGCAGTCATGTTAGGCATGATGCTTCCTTTACTGACTTGCTATCTGCCTTATGTATCTCCTTAGAAGCACTTTGCCTTTAAAAAAGATAGCCACAGTTGACCTTGCACAACTTCAATTCCAGAACCTCATTTTACTCATAAAGACCTGGGGCCCAGAACAATGAAATAGTTCACTTCTGTGCAACTAGTCCATTGTTTTATATCAAATAAGTTGCAGAAGATTATTCCAAGCAGTGACTCAGTAACCCACATGTCATTTCACCCAAGTAATAATTGTTTCTCCCCAGGATCTCTTTATGCTGGTTCACTCTTTACTCCAAACAGAGCATTAACTCTGATGATCCAGCTTTTATTGCTCCACCCACAAGGTGACTGTAGCATTTGTCACCCAAATCAGGGCATGTGTATGTGAGTACATGGGGACACTACTGAAAATCACCCTGGGACAGCAGGTATAAAGCAGGAATGTCCGGAGCAAGCCAGGATATGCAGTCATATTACTGCTACATCAGATTCTTCAGAAAGGCCACATATACAGATGCTCAGTAAGCAGTGAATTACATCTTCTTCTGGGCTCTGAGCATAACTTGTAGGAGAAGGCATCACTCCTGCCTTACTGCGTCAACAGCTCTCATTAACATAACTGTAGAGCTTAATCATTTCAAACCTCACTGTCTGCCATGCTTAACTGACAGACACAATCAGGAAGAGGTGATCTAAAACCTAGATGTCACTTTCTTACCAAAAAAAAAAAAACCCTCTGTTTAGGACATGTGCTGTTCTTTCTTCACAATTTTCAGTTGATCGTTCACTAACTTCTGTTATCTTGAGAAGGTAACAGTACATTCCCTGGTTGACTCTCTGTTTCTTCTCTAAAACACAGGCAACCAGCCAACACATACACAGAGCTTTACCTTCTCATCAACAGAAAACACGGAAAGCTAGAAGCACAAAGAAGATTAGTTTGCTCGTCTGATCAAAAGTGAAATCACAAATGCCAGGCAATGATTGGGTTCCATGCTATTGTTTTGTCATTGGGGAGTTTTAAGGGCTCAGGATGAAGCAAAATAAATAGGATTTACTGGGATTTTGTGGAGTTGGTTGGAGCCAAATTATGAATCCAACGTTTGCCTAGACTCTGTCTCTTGAGGGATTTATGAGCACTGAAATTTAACCTGTGTCCAACTACATTGCCCTTAACCACTCCAATGGCCTCACTTAGCTTTCCCCCAATGCCATGTTAGAACTGAAAGACCTGTTTATAAGTTAGTAGATTACAGCTCACCTTGCCATCCATTCTGTCACCTCACACACTTCATCATTTCAGGAGAGGAGGGGGCCCTTGATAATATGATATCAAGAAGGCCTTGGATCATCACACAAAAAAGAAACATTCAGTTAACTTTCCTTTCCTTTATTTTCCCCCTAATTTTTCCACTAACTCAGTACTAGCTCTGACTATACATACATCAAAAAGAAAAAGTACATAATATCCTCTCAATACTGTGAGGTTTGGGAGAAATAGTTGAGTAGTATTAATAATTAAAAGCAAATGAGTACATTACTGTTAGGACCTTTTGTTTCCATTCTTCTCAGAAATCTAACACAGTGTTCAAATGTCTAGTTTTCCTTTTACTAGTTTAGGACTAGATAAACCTCCCTGCATTTGTCTATGGAGCTTGCTTCATTTCCCATTTTATATTAAGCTTCTATATCTTACCACTGTGAGATGTTATTTGAAAGCTGACTTCCCCCAAATACAGCAGAACACAATTAGAAGAAATTCAAGAAACAGTTCAATGAAAACACTTATTTTTAATATTTAAAAAGTGTTTAAGTGATGTTTAAAGGAAAGAACATAAGCTAGTTATTGTTAATGATGAGTGGCTAATCATTAAGTAGAAATTAAAGAGAAAAAATATCTAAAGGTGGAAGTGAAAGAAGTTGAATATAGGTCAACAAGATAGAGTTCCTTCCTTAAAAGGCATGAATGTTTCTTTCGCTAAATATTATTTTATGTCATTATTCCGTACCCTAGAGAGATGTAACGGAGAAGGCAATGGCACCCCACTGCAGTACTCTTGCCTGGAAAATCCCATGGATGGAGGAGCCTGGTTGGCTGCAATCCATGGGGTCGCTAAGAGTCAGACATGACTGAGCGACTTCACTTTCACTTTTCACTTTCATGCATTGGAGAAGGAAATGGCAACCCACTTCAATGTTCTTGCCTGGAGAATCCCAGGGACGAGGGAGCCTGGTGGGCTGTTGTCTATGGGGTCGCACAGAGTCGGACACGACTGAAGCGACTTAGCAGCAGTAGCGGCAGAGAGATAGAAAGACAAATATTCCAAACATGATGCTCTCGATGATCTTCCAGTCAAAGAAAAGAAATGAGATAAACACTAATGAATACCCAGCACACACAAAGCTTACCTTATGTGATTGTCATGAGCATTAAGCGATTACATATTTATGCAATGTTTAATTAAAGCAGTCTGATACACAGCGTGCATGCCTGCTCAGTCACGTCCAACTCTTTTTGACCCCATGGACCGTAGCCCACCATGCTTCTCTGTCCCTGGAATTTTCTAGGCAAGAATACTGCAGTGGATTGCCATTTTCCTTCTCCAGGGAATCTTCCCAGTCCAGGAATTGAACTCACATTTCTTGCATCTCCTGCACTGGCAAGCTCTTTACCACTCTTTACCACTGAGCCACCTGAGAAGCTCCTCCCTAATACATAGCAGTAAGCACTGTTATACATGTTTATTAGTCAATAAATAAATACACAAAATACATGTGCCTTAAGAGAATCACAAGCAAACATGACATATAAAAATTATCTAAACAAATTGATGTATAATGCCACCCTTAATGACATGGAACAGATGGTTGAAAAGATCCAGGAAGATTTCATAAAGAATAGGTTATATAATGGATGAGTAAATTGACAGCAGAACTTATTAAAGTTACTAAGGCAAAAGGAAGCATCATTAACCCAAGCATAGAGTTGAGATAAATTCATAAAATAGTGAATAGACACAGGTGACAAGAATATAGGGTAGAAGATTGGGCTTTAAAAGTGAGTCAGACAGTAATGGGAAACATAATGCTTTGTATTATTTGTTAGTATTATCATATTTGGTGATACTTAAATGAAGATAAGTCCTTTGGAAGTAACCAGCCAGCTTTACCAGAGTCAAATGTGCAGCTATGTGATGGTCACAGTGATCTATCATACACAACTTTAGCAATTAGCATTGCTGTTCTGATGGCTAAAGTAATTAGTATAGTTATTAGTATTGATTAATGTGCTGCTATGGATTCTTATGGGCTTCCCAAGTGGCTCATTTGTTAGAATCCACCTGCCAATACAGGAGACGAGGGTTCAGTCCCTGGGTCAGAAAGATCCCCTGGAGAAGGGAATGGATACCCACTCCAGTAATCTTGCCTGGAGAATCCCATGGACAGAGGAGACTGGCAGGCTACAGTCCATGAGGTCGCAAAAGAGTCGGACATGATTGAGCAACTAAACAACAACAACATGCTATTCTTTTTAAGATAGATTCTTTATAAAATAATGAAATCTTGATATTGAGGTAGCTTTCAAATTTAAGCTGGCATACCTAGTCTTAAAGCTGTTGTTTAGTCAATAGTTTCTTAGATTGATCTCCTTTCTCACTCCTTACCACCTTAAGTTTATGGAGAAATACTTAACAGAGAATAAAGGGTTGACTCCTGTTTTCTTCTCTTAGAAATGAAGTTCTTTCTCTGTGTTCTGTCTCCAGCTCAGACTTTCTCTACTGGTAGATTGGGAGCTGACTGAGAGCAGAGTCCATTACATCCATCCTTATAAGCCCCAGCATCTAGTCCAGTTTCATCTAGTAAATCCTTATGAACTGTGGTTTAGAATGTCTTAATTGGATTGGATTGGGTTGGATTAGATTAGATCACAATGAATAAGAAGTAAAGCATTTCTTCATCATTTTTCAAATAACTTCTTATTTGGGTATAAAGTGAAGCATACATAGAATAATATTTAAACTGCCTTAGATGTAGACCCTTGTAAAGAGTCTGTATCTAACTGGATAGATTTAATTTGAAAACTGACAGCAGTTTCATCACAGTAGCTTGATAGATTATAATGAATACATTCCATCAAGCAGCATCATTTAAAGTAATACTAGTTGAAAGTAAAAAGCTTTAAATACACCCTATTTTAAAAATAGCTCATCATGTATATGTTGATAAAAATTCTTTGTATCACAGATTTAAAGACACAGAAAGTCTTCTTAGAAAAGAAATATGAGACTTTTAGTGCAGTTAGTTCTCTTTAAGAGACAGGAAAAAAACCAATTACACCACATTGATGTAATTCCAAGCTAAGTACATGTATGTATTTAAATCACCGGAAAAGATCCTTGAAGTTAAATGATATACCAAATTTAGCTGTTAGGCAACTATTTCTCCCATTTGGCTAAGTATTCCTTAGAACAATCTGTAACAAAGATATTTGCTTCAAACTCCTGATTTTTTAACCAATGCTGCTTTATACACTTTGAACATGTAAAAGTTCTAATTGTTTCCTGGAAATGAACAATAGCTGCCTATAGATGTATTGCTTATTCATTTATTTACTGCATATAAAATCATTTAAAGGTAAGGTAGAAAAGGAAAGAACTTTTAAATCTTATATCTTTCCCACTATCTTAAAAATCCACACAATGATCAGGAAAGTGTTCTCACTGAAAATCATATTTGATCTAATGTGTCTGAAAATAATATTTGATTGTGTTATTTGTATATGAAGAAATATCCTGATAATCAGACATCAGTTCAGCACAGAGAGTCTAGAACAGACATGGTTATGCTTGTAGTTCTTATTTATGGATGACAATTATTCTTTATAAACTAGTTGATGGAAAGAAGCGTACATTCTCTATCTTGATTGATTCTCCTTTTGCTGTTTTCTTCTGTCATGATGGATGTAGCTGAGGTGTATTTCTGTTGAGCTGTTCCAATAAGTCATAAAAGGGAAACAGTCTTTTTTTCTGGGCTTATAAGACCTTGGAGACCCTGAAGATTTGAGATTTTTTTTTTCAAACAGAAAACAACAGAATGAGCCAGATATAAAAGGATACCTACCAAATGATTCTATTTACATCAAGATCAAAAACAGGCACAAATAATCTATGGTCAGGGTAGTGGTTACTTATCCTTGAAGTCAAGCCTCTGGTAAATGATGATGGTAAATGGTGTGTTTTCAGATATGGATGCTGGTTATATGAATGGGTTCAGTCTGTGACCATTTGTTAGCTATTCATTTATCTTTTGAATATATGTTATACCTCAATAAAAAGTCCAAATAGAAAAGAATGAATAAAAAGTAAAAGCAGTCATATTTCCTTTTCCTCCAGTACACTACATTCTGAAGGGGCTCCTACTACTCACAGTTCACAATAGTTGTGTTGTCCCAAGTCATAGAAGTGTTTAGCAGCAGAACCAACATTTTGGATCTTTGCTTCTGTATCTTGTGATTTTTTATTTTTGCCGATCACAAGCTATGCTTACCTCTCAGACCCATGACACGGCCTGCTGGCAGGAAAGCTTTTAACCTTTCTCTGTGACCTCATGCCATTTGCCCTGTTAACAGGAGAGTTGTGTGAGGAGAAACTGGACTTCTGTGCCCAGGACTTGAACCCCTGCCAGCACGACTCCAAGTGCATCCTGACGCCAAAGGGATACAAGTAAGTCTGCGGCTGCACTGAAGCTCACGCCTGGGGGAGGAGGGCCTTTCTTTTTTTTTCAGTTATTTAGGTATTTATTATTTATTTGGCTACACCAGGTCTTACTTGTAGCATGCATGATCTTTGATCTTTGTTGCAGAATGTGGGATCTAGGTCCCTGACCAGGGATTGAACCTGGGCTCTCTGCATTGACAACTCGGAGTCTTAGCCACTGGACCACCAGGGAGGTCCCAAGGAGGGCCTTTGTTTAAGGAACCTTCTTTTTTCAGGATCTAGCTTCACACCTTTGCTCAGGATTTGTAGGGCATTTTCTCCAGGGTTTTTGGCATTTTTATAAATGTTTATTTACAGTATAAACTTTTTTTAGTACACCAAAGAGTTTCCTTTTGTTCTGTGACTTTTCAAGGGAAATTTTGTATGAAATAAAAGGGCCTTTGAATGTGTATGTCTGTGTTTAATCACTCAGTCATGTTGGAATCTTTGCAACCCCATGGACCATAGGCCACCATGCTCCTCTGTCCATGGAATTTTTCATGCAAGAATACTGGAGTGGGTTGCCATTTCCTATTCCAGGGGATCTTCCCAAACCAGGGACTGAACACACATCTCTTAAGTCCCCTGCAATGGTAGGTGAATTCTTTACCACTGGGCCAATCTGGGAAGCCCAAAGTAGTCTTTAGTTCAGTTCAATTCAGTCACTCAGTCGTGTCTGACTCTGCGACCCCATGGACTATAGCACACCAGGCCTCCCTATCCATCACTGGAGTTTACTCAAACTCATGCCTATTGAGTCGGTGATGCCATCCAACCATCTCATCCTCTGTCGTCCCCTTCTCCTCCTGCCTTCAATCTTTCCCAGCATCAGGATCTTTTCAAATGAGTCAGCTCTTCACATCAGGTAGCCGAAGTATTGGAGTTTCAGCTTCATCATCAGTCCTTCCAATGAATATTCAGGACTGATTTCCTTTAGGATGGACTGGTTGGATCTCCTTGCAGCCCAAGGGACTCTCAAGAGTCTTCTCCAACACCACGGTTCAAAAGCATCAATTCTTTGGTGCTCAACTTTCTTTATAGTTCAACTCTCACATCCATCCAAAATAGCCTTTGATTGTGTTTAATTAAATTCATTTGAAGACCCAGTAGTGAAAGTCGCCCAGCTGTGCCCAATTCTTTGAAACCCCATGGACTGTACAGTCCATGGAATTCTCCAGACCAGAATATTGGAGTGGGTAGCTGTTCCCTTCTCCAGGGAATCTTCCCAACCCAAGGATCAAACCCAGGTCTCCCACATTGCAGGCGGATTCTTTACCAGCTGAGCCACCAGCGAAACCCAAATAAATTCTTAATATCTACTAGATGCTTTGTTACCTGAATGGAAGTCATCTTTGGTAAAATAAGAAGTTTAAATTAATGTAACTGAAAGTGTTTTGGTCTGCAATAATACTTTAACACCCAAATGGAGGAAGACAGAGTGACCATATGTCCCAGGTTGCCTTGGTACAGTCCGTTTATATCTGTTGTCTCAGTGTAATTAATATTTAGTGTCTCCTTCACTCATGTGCGTGTTTCGTGGGATGATAACCGTCTAGTCAAGGCTATGGTTTTTCCCGTGGTCATGTGGTCATGTTGGACTGTGAAGAAAGCTGAGTGCCGAGGAATTAATGCTTTTGAACTGTGGTGTTGGAGAAGACTCTTGAGAGTCCCTTGGCTGCAAGGAGATCCAACCAGTCCATTCTAAAGGAGATCAGTCCTAGGTGTTCTTTGGAAGGACTGATGCTAAAGCTGAAACTGTAATACTTTGGCCACCTCATGCAAAGAGTTGACTCATTGGAAAAGACTCTGATGCTGGGAGGGATTGGGGGCAGGAGGAGAAGGGGACGACAGAGGATGAGATGGCTGGATGGCAGCACCAACTCGATGGACACGAGTGTGGGTGAGCTCGGGAGTTGGTGATGGACAGGGAGGCCTGGCATGCTGCGATTCATGGGGTCGCAAAGAGTCGGACACGACTGAGCAACTGAACTGAACTGAAAGCATCCAGTCATGCCAGCTAGCAATCTTCCTGAAATACGTTTGGTAGCAAATGAAATTGTTCCTTTGCCGCAATTCTGTAACTTTTTTGTTTGTTTTGGGGGTGTTTTTTTTTTTTTTTTCATTTTTGTCCAAGCTAATTTATTTTTAATTGAAGCAGAATTGCTACACTATATTGTGTTGGTCTCTACCATTCATGACCATGAGTCAGCCATAGGTATACATGTGTCCCCCCCTGTTTAACCTCCCTCCCACCTCCTACCCCTTTCCAGCCTTCCAGGATGTTACAGAGCCCTGGCTTGAGTTCCCTGAGTCATACAGCAAGTTCCCATTGGTTACCTGTTTTACACATGGAAGCATACACACTGTCATGTGTAGAATTCTGTAATATTTTAAGAGTCTATCAACAGCAACTTCTTTTCTTAGACAGGCAGTAGTTTAGAAATCATCTTGTAGGAATCCTTTATTTTAAACCTGAGGAAACCATGACCCAGAGAGGTCCATGGCTGTCCAGAGATCTCAGTGTTGCTCAGTGGTACAGCTGGAACTGGATTTTATACTTCCCAGTTGGGTGATTTTTCTACTACAGGTTACCTCTGACAAGTTTTACACTTTATCACCATGGCAGGTTGTTTGTTACAGAAGGTAAGCTGGATTCTCAGAAATGTTACTGTAAGGCTCAGGTTGAGTTGTGCTTACAGGAGACAACTAGCAAATAGCAATACTTGTTCCTTTTTAAAATTTTTTTTAATTTTAATTGGAGGCTAATTACTTTACAATATTGTAGTGGTTTTGCCATACATTACATGAATCAGCCATGGGTGTACATGTGTTCCCATCGTGAACCCCGCTCCCACCTCCCGTCATCCCAGTGCACTTGTTTCTTTATCCAGTATTTATTGAGCATCTGCCATGGGTCAGGGCATGTGCTAATATTGCCATCTTTTGTTTTTATGGAGCTTTATGGCTATTCAGTCTCTCATACTCAGGCTTAGTTGCCATAGGATTCAGAGAATTAAAACTTACTCAGGTCAGGAACAGTTTTATAAGAATAGATGGATTAGAGCTGGGACTAACATATTAATACTTGTCAACAGATTATTGAATATTCCAAGTTGAATGGGAGATGAGGTCCTATCACCTGACCCATACTGCCTTTGGAAAATCAATCTGAATAAAATATTTATTCTCAAGTTTCATTTAGAGAATATTTTAATTCAATTTGATTTAAAATTCATTATTTTAGAATATACAGTTGCAGCACCTGTTCATTTTATTTGATGCTTTTTTAGAGAAAATACATTTGATTCTACATTTCATTATATTTTAGTTTCCAACTGTATGTGGGAAAAACAAAAGTCTTATTGAAATCTTTATTTTATACAAAATGCGGCATTGCATTTTGTTCTTCCAAATCCACAGGTATATTATTTTAACTCTTAATGTCTTTGATATCCCCTTAATGAATTTGGCAAATTGAACTTCCATCATTTACATAACAAATATTATCATTCCTTAGAGAAATTAATCAGAGCAGATGGTTTTCCAAAAGGACTTATTTGCAGGACAGGTTTCACAAAGCTTTGTGAATTATAATTACAAGATAAACTGTTAGTCAAACTTAATGGAAACCATTCAAAAATAAGTTCATCTTCAAAAAGACTAACCCTTAGTTCAGTATCTTCAGTTACTATCAATTACATTGCATGCTCCTGATAGTGCATTTTACTGGATTATACATTAACTGATTTAGGAACGCATTGTTTCCAGCAGTAATTTGTGAGTTTGTGTGTAGTTTAGCAGGAAACAGGATAAATCATAGTGTTTGCTATTACTCCCATATTATATATAATTGCACATTGTGGGAAAGGAAGTTGCAAAAATGTAAGTGGCCTTAGAAACCAAAATTATATGAAGCTGCTAAAGAAAATTTCTACCAACAAATATTGTTGGGACAAGTTGTACTGTTCCTTCAACTACATTTTCTTATTGCTAAGCTAATAGAGCTGGTTTTAGTTCTCTTGCTGTATTCTATACCTCATAAATCTCCTAAATTGCTTTGAGATATTTTTAGACTATGATATGCCGTAAGTAGAATTTTCAAGCATACATCTTACTTAGTCAGCTTTGGGGCTTCTAAATGATATATTTTATAGTCTTTGCTTTCTTCCTTGTTCCTTGTCAGATAATAAAGTTCAGGGAATGTGATACATTTTATTGCTAATACAAACTTTAAGGAACTCATAATTAAATATTTTCTTCCTGTTTTGAAACTCTGCCTGAGGAGTCAAAGAAAGGCCAAAATGTTGGTCATGATGTGCCTCTGAGTTCTAATGGGCTTGAAAAATAGTATCTGTCGAGAAAAGAATATAAAATAGCTCTTTGGTGAATACGTGGTTCTCTTATCTTTTACTTTGATTTCTCTTCTCAGATAAATAATTCAGAGTGTTTCAAAGCATTTCTTCTTTCTTTTAATGCTCTGTACTTGAGCAGCTCTGCTCACATTAACATTGATGGAAGCCCTTTTCTCAGGCCTTGTCCATCTCGTTGAGAATGTCTGTAGCCATTTAGAATCCATTTAACTTCAGGCTTGTTTACTTTGCTTTGTTATGACTTAGCACTGAAACCACTGGCTCTAGAGCAAGCATGCTTATGCAGTGAGCTCATTTTATTTCTTAGTTCATACATGCAAGGCTGTCTGTGGTGCCCTTAGACTGTATATACTCTCATTTATATTAATTCATCAGTTCTCCAGTAACTCCTAAATCCTGATTTTGCATTTTCAGGCAAAACCTTTGGCATTCAATAATATTCACATTCACTAAAGTGTTTTTAACTATCCTCATTCACTTACATATTAATGGCTTTGAAATAGAAAAGTAAATAATTAGTGCAGTCTAAACCATGAAGATTTTTTTTAGAATTATGAAGACTTATATAAAATTATTTTTTTAAACCCATCATTTATTGATCATGCATTATATAGAAAATTCTATGCAAATTATTTTGTAGATAATGTTTTTATTTAAACTTTTTAACAAATACCTATGAGATGGAAATTACTATATATGTGTTATAGATGGGAGGAACACATAGATTAAGCAGTGTAGTCAAGATTACATACACTTCACAATGAAACCAAAATATGAACACAGCTCTGCCTAATTGCAAAGTCCAAATACTATTAGGCTAAAATAATTTCCTGTTTTGTTTTAAGTCAGTAAGCCCTTTCTTAAACTCCAAACAGAAATACTCATGGAAGCCAATGTGTAAAGCTAATGAATCACAACAGTAAAGTGTTGTTGGGTGGCGGGGTACAGAGGGAAGCTGCCAGCAGCCCCCTCCCTATTTATGGCCATATCTGTAGGAGTTCCAGTGGCTCCACAAAGCATAGTTTAATAATCGCTGCACATGCCATATTGCTTTTCTCTGAGCACCTTTAAAGTACTGTGTCTTGGTATCATAGATAGAATTCCAGTGGTCAGCACTGATGAAAAAGTTTTTAAAGGAACACTGAGTAACTAATTTAACAGCATAGAACTATGGTTAGAAATTCAGGCGTTCTTATCAGATTGCTTGGGTTCAGTTCCTGACTATGGCACACAAGTTGGATGTCCTTGGGCAAGGCAGTTAATCAGTTTGTGTCTTGTTTCCTCACTTGTAGCAAGGAGTCATGGTATCACCAATGTCACATGCCTGTGGAGAGAATTCAGTGAATCCATATATGAAAAAGTGACTAGAATAGGGCTTGAAGCAATATGCTCAAAGAACATCAGCTGTATTATCATCCCTGGTTCTTCACCAGCTGTGCAGCCCCACACCACCAAAGTGAACAGTCTGAAAAGCTGTCCAGGGTTGGGTCCCAGGAATTTTGTATCACCTTCCCTGCTCTACCCAGTTAGGTCAGCCCCCATTCTGCCCTAACAGGACTCTGGATTCATGGTGAATTAGAGGGTATCTAATGCTAATATGTTTGCTTTTTATAAAATTATATTTTACTCTAGTGCATCCAGTCTCTATTGGAAAATTAAAAATGTTAATTGTTCTTAAAAATTTCCTTAAGGTTCTTAATAAGTTTTACAACACAACACTTTCATCATGTCAGTACTCAGATGAATTAGCTGGAAATAGAGGATACCATAGCCAAATAGAGTGAGGGAAGAAGAGAGGGAGGAAGGGAAAGAGGAAAGAATGAACCCCAGTGCAATTAGTCTAATCTTATTTGGATTGCGAAGGCATACTGTCATCTGAGAGGGGAAATGGCTGTTCCTCTGAGAGATCACAGTGAGAAAGCATGGAAAGCTTTGCAGATCAGTACTGTTTTCTAGGCATCTGTTAATGTTTAGGCTTTATGAGCTTGTTCTAAATACATTTTCTCAAAGGCAATACCAGTTTCCTAGCGGAAATGCAACTGTTGTGCTCATTTTGGCTCAGTTAGGTTTGAAACTATTTACCTGCTTGTTCAAACAGATGTGACTGCACTCCAGGATACATAGGCGAACACTGTGACATTGACTTCGATGACTGCCAAGATAACAAGTGTAAGAACGGAGCCCACTGCACCGATGCAGTGAACGGTTATACATGCACCTGTCCTGAAGGCTACAGGTAAAAGTGCAAGTGAATGTTTGTATTTAAAGTAGTATAGGACTCAGTTCTTATTGGCAATTAAGTAACATCTAATCTACGTGTTTTTTTTTTTTCTTTTCATTCTGCAGTGGCTTGTTCTGTGAGTTTTCTCCGCCCATGGTTCTCCCCCGTACCAGCCCCTGTGATAATTTTGACTGTCAGAATGGAGCTCAATGCATCATCAGGATCAATGAACCAATATGCCAGTGTTTGCCTGGCTACCAGGGAGAAAAGTGTGAAAAACTGGTCAGTGTGAATTTTGTGAACAAAGAGTCTTATCTTCAGATCCCTTCTGCCAAGGTCCGGCCTCAAACAAACATCACTCTTCAGGTAAGGTTCCCCCACTCCCAAGAGCTGATCTCATCCGAAATCAGCTCAGCTTCCAAGCATAAATGTGCATGGCGGCTTCTGAGTGATGTTGTTTCTTAAATGGACAGTTACATACTGCATAGCATACTGACAGATAATGCCACTTATGTGAAAAGTTCCTGTTAGTCTAACATTTCTGTCTGTTAAACCTAAATGGATACCACTTATTTTTATTTACTACTTGATCACATAAAATACACACACACACACACACACACACACACATTCACACTGAGAAAGAGAGCAGCAAAATATCTTTGTTTTGTGCTTAGGTAATGGCTTAGCAAGTGGCACTAGTGGGAAAGAACCCTCCTGCCAATACTGGGTATGTAAGAGATGCGGGTTCGATCCCTGGGTGGGGAAGATCCCCTGGAGGAGGGAATGACAACCCCTCCATTATTCTTGCCTGGACAATCCCATGGACAGAGAAGTCTGGCAGGCTACAGTCCGCAGGGTCGTGAAGAGTCAGACACAACGGAAGTGACTCAGCGTGCACGCATGCACAGTGCCATCTGGTTCATTTATCTCTGTGGCTCTGCAGTCCAGGTTACATACAGTGGGAGGGTGGGCCGAGTGGGGAGCTTTCCTTAGGAAATCTGCAGCTGACAAGAGTACAGATGAGACAGAAAACACCTTGACAGAATATTCAGCCAAGTGTCATTTAACTTCCACTTGAATTTACAAACTCAAATTTTAAGTCTTTCCACCAAGTCACCATTTACCTTTGAGCAAGTCATTCAGACCCCGATAGACAAGGTTAGGCTAGGTTAGGGGTCATAAATTTACATGGGGTAGATTGCGGCTGCATGTTTGTTTTATCTGTTCAGCAAGATATTTCAATATGTTTTGAATTCAAATGTGTGTAGCCAAATTCCCATGACCCCATTCCTTATATGTTTTACCCTGGCACTCCAGCAAGGGGCCAAGGCTTCTTGAGAAGTCACGAGAAATGGGACCCCGGAAGCCAGGCTGACGTTCTTTAAAAAGCCTGCCTCCCTAATTTCAAGCATTTGCTACCCAAGTTGTTATGAGAAGTACTCAGTGGTGTTTGGGCTAAAGTCCTAACTTTTCTTGGTCCTTGAAAACCTGAAAAAATCAGAAAGCAGAATAAAAACAAAGATTTCCCCCAATCATGGCATAATTTAACATGCAACATGAAAATCCATTGTGCTCAATACAGTCGCATTTCACATATGCCATAAAAATTTTTTAAAAAATCCATAACAGGAGCAAAAAGAGCAGGTAAGTGAAAATCTCCCACAAAGGAAGTGCTAAGCACATTCAGTAATGTTAAGAGTTTCTTTTTTTTTTCTTTTGGGACTGGCTTCCTTTTTAAATTAATTTATTTTTTAATTGAAGCATATTAAGTGTTTCTTATTATTGTTTTTAACAGAAAAGAAATGTGATCATTTTATTCCTGATTAGATTTTATCAGTGTTGGCTGAGACAATATAGCTTAATATATAAGAGGGGAAACTTAATTCACATTAGGCATTGTGAACTTGATATGGAAAATATTTTTCAGTTTTAATTTTCTGAAGTATAAATTGTGTAATGTCCTTATTTTTGCATATTTCATTCGACATGAATCTTTAAGCTTTAACACTGCTAATATGCATGGAAAGAGAGTAAATACGTGTTTACGAATGTAGAAAAACGTTCTGAAGTTCTTTATGAATTTATTTATAACAAAGTAATCCAGGAACAGGTCATCTTTCAAGTAATCATTTCAGTGTGTAGTAGTATTTTCTCAGAGCCGTAAAGAAGAAATAAACTAAAAGTCTCTTCACTAGGACGTCTTGTTTCTTCTTAATGAAGTATGTATGAACAGCTATTCATCCTGCTAATTTCAAGGTTACTTCCCACCAGATTGCCACAGATGAAGACAGTGGAATCCTCCTGTATAAGGGTGATAAAGACCATATTGCTGTAGAGCTCTACCGAGGACGTGTTCGTGCCAGCTATGACACCGGCTCCCACCCGGCTTCTGCCATTTACAGGTGAGGATCTCTCAGTTACTGGTAAAGGTGAAAACAGTTGCTTAAGGCAGAACTGCTTCTCTTCTATTGTTGTGTTATGGGAAGGGAAGGAATAATTTGACTACAGCAGACTTTGTAAGTATATTAGAGGCCTGGCAATATCAGATAGCATACTCAAGTTGGATAACTGAGGAAGGATTTACTAGATGACTGTTTACAAAGGTTGGTTGGGACAGTGGAGTGATCTGAAATTAGTAACTTGGGATATTGCTCCTGCCCGTGGGCTTGAAGGAAAGAGGGGAGACAGCAGTTATGGAAGTCAGTGCTCAGAAAACGAATTGTGGAGAGGACTACCTGACAGAAAGAAGCATCTCCACCTTCAATGGAGGAATGCTTTCAAGCCTCAGGGAAGGAATCAGGGTTTTAAACACTCGATTTCCCAATAGCCTCCTGCCCATGCTTCTTTCTGGCCAATCAGATGCCAGAAAACATCAGACCACCCACTGATCTCGGTAATGTAGCTCACACATGAGCCTCTCAGGGCTCGGCACCGGGAGAAGATGGATGGAGAGTAGTTCTAGAGAAAGAGATGCAGGGTACCCAGCACAGGGAAAAATTTAAAGTTACTATTAATGCAGTCTGTATTTATTGAGCACTTGACGTGTGTAAGGCATAGTTCTAAGCTTTCAGCAACAAAGTTCCTGCCCTTAAGAAGCTTACACATGAGAAGCCAATGGACACCTCCAAGATGTGTATAATCGTATCATTCATTTTGGAAGTTTCTAATAACATACTGAATTGATGATATACTGAATGCGGTAATGATATACTGAAATGTGAATGGAGGAAGATACACTGCTCAAAGTATGCTTTTTGCATAACCGTCAGAGCCCCTCCTTTGGGTCTCAACAGCAATCATTTGGCAGACAAGTTACCTAGTTATCGAGTTTATTTCTTCACATGTTTAAATAACTGCCACCATCTAGAGCAGGATCACAAATTCATAGGCAGTCAGTTTTCCCAGGTGGATAACTTAAATGAACTGTAGGCTAATTGCAAACAAATGATATGTGCTCTCATTCTTTTATTCTTGAAAAGATTCTAACCTTTTAGAGAAGCATTTCTGGATTACAAATAGCCTTGGTGTTGGCACCATAATAGGAATGATTGTAAGCAGAGTGAACTAAAAGCAAATCGTTGTCAAAACAGAACTAGACCTTTTCTACTCGGGTCTCCCTGAATGCTGCCATGTGAAAATGTGGACCCAGGTTTTGCCAAAACTTCTGATTTTTCAAGAAAAAAATTGACACTTTAAATATAAAGTTTTCCTTCCTTAAATATGATTCACATTTTTTAAATGCCATTTGTGGCAAACGAAACACATTTGTAGACCAAACACACTGGGCACCAAGCTTGCGGGCACTGACTGAGACATAAAATGGAGATACTGACCTCTATGTTACTGACGTCATACTTATATATTTTCCATGTGTTTCACATGTTATTAATCTTTCACAATGGTTCTGGGAATTAGATGCCAATTGTAGCCATGAATGGAATTCAATAAGTCCTTTTCATGGTAAGCTAACCCACTTGGGAATATTTAGAGCCTAGAAACAAACACATAATTATTGGTTTCCAAGTAGATTACAATAGTTACTTCATCTCTAAATGGTGATGAATTAGTGCCAATATTTTCAGTGTTGCTAGGTCTTAAATTTTATAGCCTCAATTTGTTTCAGCTCCTAAAAAGATTTCAGAGTATTGATTTTATGGTTCATTTTTGATGTTTTGTTTGTTTGTCTTATTTTATGCAATGAAACAGCATAGAACTGTCAGAAGCTATAGGAAAAGTTCTTGGAGTTGGCTTATTAAAGCTAGTGTTCACATAAAATACACTTAAAATGCTTCTAGATGAGTTGTAAAAACCCAAGTGATTATATCCAAATGAGGACTTACTCTAAAGAGCTTATTATGAGTTTATGTTCATTACTATTTTTGCCTAAAAATAGAGTATACCTTGCTTCTGCTTGAAGATCATCTAATAGAGACATCTGTTATGAGGGCCAGGGAAAACATAGCATTTGTTTATTTCTTGCTCTTAAGTTTATATCAAAACAATCGACAAATATTATTGCATTATTTTTAAGTAAAAGAAAAGAAGCAACAGTCACCAAGAATTTGAATAGAGAGACCATACATAGATTGATTTATTGATCTACTGATATAGATAATGTTCATGTATATATATATGACTAGAGTAGTATTCCAAATAAGTAGGAAAAAAGTTCCTGTGACATAGACACTATTAAGAACATTAAATTCTTTCAACACCTTAGGAGAATCTAGTTTTTGAGAAGTAATAATCATAGTGTGAGAGCTGGACTATAAAGAAAGCTAAGCGCCAAAGAATTGATGCTTTTGGACTGTGGTGTTGGAGAAGACTCTTGCAAGTCCCTTGGACTGCAAGGAGATCCAACCAGTCCATCCTAAAGGAGATCAGTCCTGAATATTCATTGGAAGGACTGATGCTGAAGCTGAAACTCCGGTACTTTGGCCACCTGGTGCAAAGAACTGACTCTTTTGAAAAGATCCTAATGCTGGGAAAGATTGAAGGTGGGAGGAGAAGGGGACGACAGAGGATGAGATGGTTGGATGCATCACCGACTCAGTGGACATGAATCTGAGTAAGCTCCAGGAGCTAGTAATGGGCAGGGAAGCCTGGGGTGCTGCAGTTCATGGGGTCACAAAGAATCGGACATGACTGAGTGACTGAACTGAACTGAACTAAATCATAGTGCCTAAGATGTGTTCAGATCTAGGCTTGTTCAATTGCTATATATAAACTGTAGCAAGGTATTTAATTTTTCTGTGCTTCAGAATTCGTAATATTAATTTTTCTGTGCTTTAGAGTTCTCATCTGTAAGTAATAATATAGTGCTGCTGCTAAGTTGCTTCAGTCGTGTCCGACTCTGTGCGACCCCATAGACGGCAGCCCATGAGGCTCCCCCGTCCCTGGGATTCTCCAGGCAAGGACACTGGAGTGGGTTGCCATTTCTTTCTCCAGTGCATGAAAGTGAAAAGTGAAAGTGAAGTCGCTCAGTCGTGTCCTACTCTTAGCGACCCCATGGACTGCGGCCCACCAGGCTCTTCTGTCCATGGGATTTTCCAGGCAAGAGTGCTGGAGTGGGGTGCCATTGCCTTCTCCGAATAATATAGTACCTACCCCATAAAGTCTCTTTGAGGATTTGATTCTACACTTAGCTCTGTCCTCACTTTTACCTTACTTTGTCTTCATTATCATCTCCTTCTAACAACAGAGGAAAATCTTTCTGGTGTCTATTTCTGGAGTGCAGCAAGAGTTAAAAGTGCATCCTCTATCCTCTATCCTAGAAGTATATCATGTTTTTAATTTCTGTGAAGGGGAATTTGGAAATAGCTTTCCCACTTCTGGAAATTTATCCCATAGGTATACCTAGAGACATAGAAATGATGTATGCACAAGGTAACTCACTGTGGCATTGGTTCTAAAAACAAAAGTTAAGACACAACCCAAGTTTCAATGGGCAGCCACACAATGGAATATACTGTAAAAGGAAAAAGGAGTAAGGGAGGGGAAGAGAGGAGAAAGTTCTCTATGTAAGATATTGAAAGATTTCCAAGGTCTGTTGCTCAGTTCAAAAGAAAAAAGTGTAGAGAGCAGTGTCAAAACAAAGTAAGGTAGAGAGGAGTGTCTTTCCATTTTTATTTTCATGTACTTTCATAAAGAAAAAACTAGGGATAGAGAGGAAAGAATGTGATGGAGTCACAACTGGTGTATAAATACAATTTTATATCATTCTGATTTTTAAACCATTTGAACATCACTACAACTCAAAACCAAAACTGAAGCAATGGAAAAGAACAGGTACTCTAAAGACAGTCTGCCTTGATTCAAGTCCCAGAGTTGCTATTAACTGTGTGTCTTGGTCAAATTCTGGTCCTCACCTGATAAATGGAGATAATAAATCACAGTTTCATCTCTGTAGGACTGTAGTAAAAATTTTATGATTCAATTCATGTGGAGTACTTATAATGCATACCAAATAATAAGTGATGATAGCTGTTTGGATCATAAGTTCAGAAAGTCCAGAACTAACTTCATTTCCTTTGCTTCACCCTGGTACATTCGTAATTTCATTGAGAGGCATCACCATCTTCTTGGTCATTGTAGGTATAATGAATTATTCTTAACCTTTTTCTTTCTTTCACCTTCAACTTGAAATTTGTCGGAAGCCCTATTTCTGCTCTTACTAATTTTCTAGCATTTATTTAAATGCCTCTGTCCTTGCTCAGGCCTTCTAAGAATATGCACTCTGGTAAAAAGTACCACATCTCCATCATTACAGCAAAGCCCATCAATAATACTGTTGCCATCAGCTTTCACCTAACGGGCTTAATAAATATTTTCTTTGGTTGAATGAAATTTTCAAATCTTGATGTGTTTCCACTTTATATAACTTTATTAAATATACATTATACTAATGTTTTAAAAGGGAATATTTTTACATATCCTTACCTTGGAGAATTTGAGTTCAGTTCATTGAATGATTTTATGTTACATGAAATATACCTTGGTAAGACTTTGTTTCCCAAATTATGCATTATTTAATGTGCCATTGGAGCATCACATATGGGAATAATTTTGTACACCAGGTGCATTGTTTGAATTACCTAGTTAATTTTCTACATTAATGGGAATGGATTTTGTTTATTTTAGTAAAATGAAATCTGTTTAATTAGGGGAAATTGGCATCCATTAATATTGTTTCTATTGTAGTGTATTTTGGGTTTAAAATTTTTGATCTTAGATGTCAATTATTTTCCCAAATGAATTGACATGAGAACCATTATTTCATGGAAATACATTTAGAGGTAGTACTTAACAAGTTGTAAGTGTGTTTAAGAAAACCAAGATGTAGTACTGGTTTCTTTTCCAGTAGAACTAAAGTGGTGTTCACATTCCCTCATTATATTTCTTACATGATTTCCTGCAGACATGTATACTGTTAACAGGGGCTGCATACGTGCACTGGTGCAGAGCAATTGTTTTCACATAAGCTGCACCACAGTCACCTGAAAGGTATGTTAAAATACAGAGTATTGGGCTCCACCCTCTAGTTTGTGATTCAGATCCCAGATGAGCCTCAGTTTTCATTTCGTTTCCATCTGATCTTCCGGACCAGGGACAACAATGTGAAAACCATTTGTGTGAAAGTAATTGTGTGAAAACCATTTGTGTGAAAGAAAAATCTGAGCTGTGCTCTGAGAGCTGATGGTGTACATTGCTTCTCTTATCCAAGTTTCAAGACTTCATAGTTGATGTCAGCCTTGTTGGGAATATTTTCCACCAGAGTAATCACCAGATGCTACAAATCCGGACTCATTCTGTTTTTCAGAGAGCCAGTTATTAAATATTAGCCTGCACCCTGCTAAGAGAGCTAATCAGCAGCAACAAAGATGCCATAAGCAGCCCAACAAATGGATGGATGTAGAATATGGCATGCATGCCTAATTGTTAGAATGCTTAGAGAATAGCATAAAGGGGGACTTATTAATAGTGCTATGAATGAATGAATGACAGCCCAAACTTGAGGCCAGCATCAGCAGTAGTCCCTCAGACAGGGACGGGGTAACACTATTTTCTCAAGTAGGCTGATAATCACTTGCCCTTCAAAAGACCTTTTTTTCATCTAGGTAGGCAGAAACTTAAAAAAAAATGTTAATCACAATTGTCTGCTTCCTTCTTTAGATTCAAATTAATGTCATTTTCCAAACCAGACAGCTTCTTTGAAAACAGTCATTACTATTTAAAAATTAGGAAATCAGATGTACACATTACAAAAGCACAGGACCAGACCATGCCTTCATCAGTTTCATTACTCAGGGAACCGGCACAACTTCAGGGGACTTGCCTCTGCAGACTGTTAGGCTTGCTTAGCTACACAGCTTCTGGGTTATGCAACATATAGGCTTACATTAAGAAAAAACGAATTAATATCATTGGAAAGACAGACAGTAGATAGACTTTATATAGTCTTCTTTCCAAGGTGAATAACTCAGCTTGACAGGCTGTATGGGAAGGCACCACTTTTTATCAGCTTTGTAACTTTGACAATTTGCGCTTCCATTTCATGGGGAGACTTGGAAGTAACTAACGTAAAGTGCCTAGTCTAGGCAGAGTAGGATAATTGGTAATGCTGAGATTTATGGATACTCTTCATGTTCAGATACACTGATGCTGAAGAATAAGGACTCAGGTGCAAATACTATTGTTTTACATGTGACTCCTACCTTATGTTCAAATGTAGAAGTTTCTCTCTATTTTTAGAGCCTTTTCATTTAAATTACATACATACAGTCTCCAACTTATGATGGTTCCAGTTAATGATTTTGCAGCTTTATGATGGTGGAAAAGCAATATCCATTCAGTAGAAACCATACTTAGAGGTTTGAATTTTGATCTTTTCCCAGGCTAGCTATATGTGGTATGATACTCTCTTGAGATGCTGGATAGTGGAAGCGAGCTAGCCATGGGCTCCCAGTCAGCCACCAGTGTAAACAACCAGTATACTTACAACTATCCTATTCTGCTTTTACTTTCAACCCAATATTCAATAAATTATATGAGATAGTCAATGCTTTATTATCAAATAGATTTTGTGTTAGATGATTTTGGCCAACTGTAAGAAGCAAGAGAGTTCCAGAAAAACATGTACTTCTGCTTTATTGATTATGCCAAAGGCTTTGACTGTGTGGATCACAATAAACTGTGGAAAATTCTGAAACAGATGGGAATACCAGACGACCTGACCTGCCTCTTGAGAAACTTATATGCAGGTCAGGAAGCAACAGTTAGAACTGGACATGGAACAATAAACTGGTTCCAAATAGGAAAAGGAGTACGTCAAGGCTGCATATTGTCACCCTGCTTATTTAACTTATATGCAGAGTACATCATGAGAAACGCTGGGCTGGAAGAAGCACAAGCTGGAATCAAGATTGCCAGGAGAAATATCAATCACGTCAGATATGCAGATGACACCACCCTTATGGCAGAAAGTGAAGAGGAACTAAAGAGATTCTTGATGAAAGTGAAAGAGAGTGAAAAGGTCGGCTTAAAGCTCAATATTCGGAAAACGAAGATCATGGCATCCAGTCCCATCACTTCATGGGAAATAGATGGGGAAACAGTGGAAACAGTGTCAGACTTTATTTTTGGGGGCTGCAAAACCACTGCAGATGGTGACTGCAGCCATGAAATTAAAACACACTTACTTCTTGGAAGAAAACTTATGACCAACCCAGATAGCATATTGAAAAGCAGAGACATTACTTTGTCAACAAAGGTCCATCTAGTCAAGGCTATGGTTTTTCCAGTGGTCATGTATGGATGTGAGAGTTGGACTATAAAGAAAGCTGAGTGCTGAAGAATTGATGCTTTTGAACTGTGGTGTTGAAGAAGACTCTTGAGAGTCCCTTGGACTGCAAAGAGATCCAACCAGTCCATTCTAAAGGAGATCAGTCCTGTGTGTTCTTTGGAAGGAATGATGCTAAAGCTGAAACTCCAGTACTTTGGCCACCTCATGCGAAGAGTTGACTCATTGGAAAAGACTCTGATGCTGGGAGGGATTGGGGGCAGGAGGAGAAGGGGATGACAAAGAATGAAATGGCTGGATGGCATCACTTTTGGTGATGGACAGGGAGGCCTGGTGTGCTACAATTCATGGGGTCGCAAAGAGTCGACACGACTGAGCGACTGAACTGAACTGAACTGAAGCCAGTATAAGTGTTCTGAGCATGCTTAAGGCAGGCTAAGCTTATGATGTTCACTTGATTAGGTGTATTAAGTATATTTTCAATTTAACCATATTTTCACTTTATAGTGAGTATATTCCTCAGTTGTAAGTTGAGGAAGAATTGGAATTTGCTGCAAAATACATTTACTTGATAAATTATTTTGTAAAAACTTCTTCTGTAAGCTCTTATGCAAGTACATAAATACATTTAATCCCATTTGGCTTCTCATTTCTTTCCACTTAAACAATTGGGCAGGGAAATTGTTTTATTAGCATTCCTGCTTCACAGATGAAGCATCTTTAGCCCAGAGATACCAAAATGAGATGGCAAGTTGAATTTGTCTGGTTTCGGATTCCTATTCCACTGCACAGAGTATGCCAACAAATACTTTAAAATTTTTAAGGCAAAGAGCAGGGGTTCACATAAGCGAAGGAAGTGAAATATTTATCTTCACTACTGAAATACCTTAAGATTAACCATGGAGAAAGAAATATTGTCCTTGTTAATGTGTCCTGCAGATATAAAGGCAATCAAAGACAATTTAAGACCCCTCTTCTTTTAAGCCCCAAGTTTTTAAACTCTGTAGCAAAGCACGAGACAAATGAGTAACAGCTTTCACACATCCATTTAGAAACACAAGAAAACAAATCTCAGGTAATAGATGAGTGTAGTAAAACTGAATTACATAATATGGTAGTAAATGCAATTTATGTTCCCAGCGGAAAGGTTCACTGTTAAGTGGTTCACTTGCGACTTTTGTGAGTCGTGGAATGTATAGTTCCCTAGGGAGAAGTGAGAGTGTTTGTCAATACTTATCAGGACCCAGAAGGATATTACACATTGCAAGTGGATAGGTATGAGATGACCATGATAGACTGTAAAATCAATGATGGCTCAGTTTTATTCTGCAACAACTGGTGTGTCAATCATTGCTTTTATTTTAAAAGGGTATATAGATAATAAAGAACTCCTGGACAAACCCCAGATCTCTGGCTTAAGGAAACAGCATGAAACACTAATTTTGAATACTCTTAGCTTGGCCATATTCTCTTCAGGCTCCATCCACAGAATATCATCTTAAAACCTGAGAACCTAAAAACATTAATTTCACAGTACTTATCTGTTTAAAAGCTTGGCAAAGCCTCACTTGATTCCTGGGAAATATAGATGGAATTAAGTTCACTGGTAACTCTTACCAAGTTCTGGAATCATCAGATTAGACATTGAAAGCCTTTGGGAAGAGAAAAATGTAGTCATTCTGAATTTCACTTATAAATGGGAAAATAGGATCAAAAAACAAGTTTTACATCTGTATATCTCATATGCATTTTCATAATCTTCAGCTCTCATTGTAAGTTTATTACATATTTTTTCCAGTTCAGTGATTTTTAGTAAACACAAGTTTGCAACCAACATAGAAGATTATTTTCCTTAGAATTTTATTCCTGGGCTAGTTGGGAGAGAAATCATCTATTAAAGCCTTGTTACTAACACAACATTGTAAATCAGCTATACTCCAACAAAGATTTTTCTTAAAAAGCTTATTACTGATGAGAACACGTGCCATTTGTATGGTACTAGTGCTTGGATCTGGAGAAGGCAATGGCACCCCACTCCAGTACTCTTGCCTGGAAAATCCCATGGACGGAGGCGCATGGTAGGCTGCAGTCCATGGGGTCGCTAAGAAGCAGACAAGACTGAGCGACTTCACTTTCACTTTTCATTTTCATGCACTGGAGAAGGAAATGGCAACCCACTCCAGTGTTCTTGCCTGGAGAATCCCAGGGACGAGGGAGCCTGGTGGGCTGCTGTCTATGGGGTCGCACAGAATCGGACACGACTGAAGCAACTTAGCAGCAGCAGCAGCAGTGCTTGGATCATAGAAAAAGCAAGAGAATTCCAGAAAAACTTCTGCTACATTGACTATGCTAAATCCTTTGTGTGGATCACAACAAACTGTGGAAAATTCTTAGAGATGGGAATACCAGACCACCATACCTACCTCCTGCAGGTTAAGAAGCAACAGTTAGAACCAGACATGGAACAAAGAACTGGTTCAAAATTGGGAAAGGAGTACATCAAGGCTGTATATTGTCACCCTGCTTATTTGACTTATATGCCAAGTACATCATGAGAAATGCTGGGATGGATAAAGCACAAGATGGGGTCAAGATTTCCGGGAGAAATATCAATAACCTCAGATATGCAGACTTCTGCCACCCTTATGGCAGAAAGAGAAGAGGAACTAAAGAGCCTCTTGATGAAGGTGAAAGAGGAGAGTGAAAAAGCTGGCTTAAAACTCAGCATTCAAAAAACAAAGACATCGGCATCTGGTCCCATCCCTTCAGGGCAAATAGATGGGGAAACAATGGAAACAGTGACAGACTTTATTTCCTTGGGCTCCAAAATCACTGCAGATGGTGACTGCAGACATGAAATAAAAAGACGCTTGCTCCTTGGAAGAAAAGCTACGACCAGCCTAGACAGTGTATTAAAAAACAGAGACATTACTTTGCCAACAAAGACCCATATACTTTGCTGACAAAGGTCCATATAGTCAAAGCTATGATTTTTCCAGTAGTCACGTATGGGTATGAGAGTTGGACCATAAGGAACGCTGAGGGCCGAAGAATTGATGGTTTTGAACTGTGGTGTTGGAGAAGACTCTTGAGAATCCCGTGGACTGCAAGGAGATCAAACCAGTCAATTCTAAAGGAAATCAACACTGAATATTCGCTGGAAGTACTGATGCTGAAACTGAAGCTCCAATACTTTGGCTACCTGATGCAAAAAAACTGACTCATTTGAAAAGACCCTGGTGCTGGGAAAGATTGAAGGCAGGAGGAGAAGGGGACACCAGAGGATGAGATGGTTGGATGGCATCACCAACTCAATGGACATGAGTTTGAGCAAGCTCCAGGGAAGCCTGACGTGCTGCAGTCCGTGAAGTCGCAAAGAGTTGGACATGAATGAGCGACTGAACAACAATAGTGCTTGCGTTGTGTGCTTGTGTTATTATATCTCTACCAATCTTTAGTGCCATCTTACAGTCAATGTTAAAAATAAAGCTGAACTAATTTAATTTCCTCTTGAAGAAGATCCTGAAATAGTATCCAATTATTTATATAATGATGGTGATGCAGATGACAATACCAATGCATACCATTTAACTTTGCACTTTCTATAGGCTAGATGTTTTGCTCTGAATTAAAACAAAACAAAAAAATATTTCACAGGGATAGACCTCAGTTTAACCATAGGAAGGGGGAATATTTGTTAACATTTACTGAAGAGATGACTGAAGTTTATTAGCAATTAAGTAACTTATCTAAAGTTAAACATTTAATAAATTCAAGACCAGAATTCAAATCCAGGTTTATCTGCCTCCAAAATCTGTATGTTTAACTAGTAGTTGCTGTTGCTATTCAGCATATGCCTTTTGAAGAGTCATATTTAAGATCACTAACAGTTGATATGTAGCTTTATTTATAAAGTATCTTCTTTGTATATTGGACTTTATAGAAGGCTTAGTGGTAAAGAATCTGCTGATCACTAGTGGAGATGAAGGAGACATGGGTTCAATCCCTGGGTCAGGCATATCCCCTGGAGGGGCAAATGGCAACCCACTCCAGTACTGTTGACTGGAGAATTCCATGGACAGAGAAGCCTGGCAGGCTACAGTCCATGGGGTCACAGAGTCAGATGCGAGTGAGCACACCTGTAGTTGGAAATGTAGTGAAATTTGCTCTATCATGTCCCCCATGAACTATATAGTCCATGGAATTCTCTAGGCCAGAATACTGGACTGAGTAGCCTTTCCCTTTGTGACCCCATGAACTATACAGTCCATGGAATTCTCTAGGCCAGAATACTGAACTGAGTAGCCTTTCCCTTCTCCAGGGATCAAACCCGGGTCTCCCGCATTGCAGGCGGATTCTTTACCAGCTGAGCCCCAAGGGGAAGCGAGCCTACCTGTATTCCTTGTATATTATCTCCTCTGTTGATTTTAGTGGTGTCATTTGTTGGGATAATTAAATGTATATGGGGCAAAAAAATTGTTTGGCACATCTAACATTTATTTTTTTAAAGATGATATCTGAAACAGGTTATCAAAATCCCCACATATGTGGACACTTTTAACTACTTAAGACCAGAGAACATCAAGTGTTTTCACAGCTGTACATTATGATTTATATTGTCAAATCACAAAAAACACTTTGGTCTATGCTGGTGAACAGTGGAATATGATTAGACTCCTGTGATAAGAACGAGACAGAAATGTCAATACATGTCTTTCATTATTTTCCAGGCTTGACCTATTTGCAAATTTAAGTATCAGTGCCTGGAAATTTAAGCAATCATTTTGCTTAGGGAGGGCTTCGCTGGTGGCTCAGCGATAAAGAACCCACCTGCCAATGCAGAAGCCACAGGAGACGCAGGTTCAATCTCTGGGTCGGGAAGATCCCCTGGAGCAGGAAATGGCAACCACTCCAGTATTCTTGCCTGGGGAATCCCATGGACAGAGGAGCCTGGTGGGCTACAGTCCGTGGGGCCCCAAAGAATCAGACACAACTGAGTGCCTGAGCACGCATGCACACTTGCTTGGGGAGTATTAGGTATTCCCAGTCTTCCTATTATATGTTCCCATATTTCCCTTTTTGAACCATTTTTCCAGTCTTTCCAATCAATATCTCGAATATTTGTTCTTTAATTTTCGCTACCAGTCCTATTTTTTTGTTTGTCCCCTGTTTCATTGGCCCGATATAACACTTGTACTAAAGTAACAGTCACCTTTAAACCTTATAGCACCTAGTTACTAATTGCCCCTAACTTCATTTTTCAGTTGTCATGTTCTGTTTACCTAAAATTCTTAATCTCTTTGTTTTTGTCCATTTTATGTATTTCCATAAGCCCTCTCAAAGTTTCTAGAAGGTGGCGGTAATGATTGTTAGACCTGGCCCTTTAAAGTTATAGAAGAGAAACTGAAGAACCATTATCATCACTAGATTCTCTAGATATGACTCTGTTAAGCATTCCAATTAATCTGCTATTCCCACCTCTCCACTGAGCATAATCATCTTCATAGTAATATCATTTGATGGAAAATCTTCTGAAAATTGCAAATAAAATGAGGGTATATTTTCAATTAACAAATTTCAAAAACTACAGTGATCTTACCAAATTGCTTCTTCCTGTATTTATGTGCATGTTTGATTCTGGTAGGTGTTACTGTGTAGTGCTTGAGAGTGCAGCGACCAGTGATCCCCTAACATCAATGCCTAAAGAGTATATTTGGCACAGCTGTAGGCTCTTTGTGTTTTGAACACAATTTGGAGTAACAGCAGCTGAAGAAGAAAAACTCTAATAGCATTTAAAATGCATACATTATGTTTTGTAATTTCTGCAAACCGGAAGATTGTGACTAGACAGTAATAAAATGTACTCATTTCCGCTTATCCCAGTGGGAGGGCTTTCCTGGTGGCTCAGACGGTAAAGAATCCACCTGCATTGCAGGTGACCTGAGTCCAGTCCCTGGGTCAGGAAGATCCCATGGAGAAGGAAATGGCAACCTACTCCAGTATTCTTGCCTGGAGAATCCCATGGACAGAGGAACCTGGTGGGCTGCAGTCCATGGGGTCACAAAGAGTTGGATACAACTGGGCAGCCAACACTACCCCAATGGGAGAACTTTTGTATTACCTAAGAAAACTTTTGTGTTACATAAGAAATAAAAAAGGATTGTATCTCCCTGAAAGTATTCATTTTAAAATCAGTTACTTATCTTTATTAATGTTAGATAGGAGTATATTTTCCCCAAAAGAACTTGGTCCAGTTTGTTTTGTACCTCCTTTTCTTTAATAAATAAATAATTGGAGAATCAGCTAAGGTATTGTGTTTTGTTTTTTGTTTTAGTGTGGAGACAATCAATGATGGAAATTTTCACATTGTGGAACTACTTGCCCTGGATCAAAGTCTCTCCCTCTCAGTGGATGGAGGGAGCCCCAAAATCATTACCAACTTGTCAAAGCAGTCCACTCTGAATTTTGACTCCCCTCTCTATGTCGGAGGTAAGCCCTTTCTCAAATTTCCTGGATTCCCAAACCCCATGATTCTCATCACAGGTTAATGCTGAAGCTGTTGATACCTGGTGCCATGGCCAGTGATCAATCATTGATGAACAGCAAGGATAGAAAAGAAAGAGTCCTAGATGGGTGTAAGAGTCTATTTTGTAAAGCTGACCCTGGGTCTAATATGTAGTCGGGTGGAGGACATTAATGTTTCTTTTGTGTCTATCACTTGCTAGCTGATTTGCACATCAGATAATTGTTTGATCTGGTGTATGGAAAAAGAAAGCTGGTTATAAGTCAAATCAGACAATGAGAATGATGAGAAAACAAGTTTGATGCAAACTGAGGAGTACATGACCCACCCCAGCTCCCTTAAGGAGGGTAACACTACCAGCTTCAGTCAGATGTCACTATGCTTGAGTGTCTTTACTGTTAGTCAAGACTAACAGTACTGTTAGTCACAAACTCATCTACAGGATAGGAGAGTTAGTAATGAAATCAAGTGAATGAATGAACAAATTAAATTCACAAATTGTATTGGGACAATGGGAAGTACTTCTGTTGAGCTCAGAGCTTAAGGGGAATGATAAAGAGAGAAGATTGAAAAGGTGGTTTAGGGCTTGAAAAGACAGAGTGAAGACTGTTTTTAAGCAACAAGAAGGCAGATGAGCAAATATAAGGGATGGACAGAGATCTGAAGGAGCACAAAGAAGAAGAACCGCAGTAGGGAAAGCTAGCATATTGAAAAGCAGAGACATTACTTCGCCAACAAAGGTCCGTCTAGTCAAGGCTATGGTTTTTCCAGTGGTCGTGTATGGATGTGAGAGTTGGATGGTGAAGAAAGCTGAGCACCGAAGAATTAATGCTTTTGAAGTGTGGTGTTGGAGAAGACTCTTTGAGAGTCCCTTGGACTGCAAGGAGATCCAACCAGTCCATTCTGAAGGAGATCAGCCCTGGGTGTTCTTTGGAAGGAATGATGCTAAAGCTGAAACTCCATTACTTTGGCCACCTCATGAGAAGAGTTGACTCATTGGAAAAGACTCTGATGCTGGGAGGGATTGGAGGCAGGAGGAAAACGGGACGCCAGAGGATGACATGGCTTGATGGCATCACCGACTCAATGGACTTGAGTTTGAGTGAACTCCGGGAGTTGGTGATGGACAGGGAGGCCTGGCGTGCTGCGATTCACGGGGTTGCAAAGAGTCGGACATGACTGAGCAACTGAACTGAACTGAACTGAGAGAATCCTTGTACTCTTGCGTAAATCTGGAGGAGTAGATATAACCTGGAGATAGAATTTCAAATTTCAAGCAAATGAGTAAGAAAGCATATGATGGTGAATTGAGTTGCATCAAATTAAATTACATTGAACTGAGATGAATTGACTGATGAAATCAACTCATTTTACAGATAAATAAGCCAAAGTTTCTGAATGGGTCAATGTAACCAATTTTTTCACCATGACAGGTATTTTAAACTTTACATCAATTATTTTCACAAGAACAACCTGGGGATGCTACATATTTTTACCAACCCCTCAAAGCCTTCCCTAAAAGCAGTTTTGAAAAATTTCTGAAATTCCAGAGCACCTCTGATTTTAATAATTTTAGCAGTAGACAATCTGAACACTCCTATAGAATTTCAGGTTTTTTTAAAGTAGTTAAAAGTTTTTGGTACAATTCTGTAAAGATTTACTGAGCACCTCCCATAAGCTGAGAACTAAGTTAATAGAGGCATAAAGAATAAAAAACTGAAAAAAAAATCATCCCTTCTGTACCCAGGGGAGTGGAGCAGACAGTCACATCCTCAAGAAACCATAATGCATTGTAATAAAAGTATCTTATAGAAAGTCTGGGCAGCAAGATGACTGATCTGTTTGCTTCATGGGAATCACACTATGGGATTCATTAACAGGCAAGAGCCTCCATTGTTGCCTGTGGTTGGAGAGAAAAGAAATTGTATTTGCTAAGCATCTGCTGTGTTCTCAGTATAATGCTTCTTTTACAGTCTTACCCCCAGAGAATGTAGGAAGTAGGTATGATTTTTTGTTTTATAATCGCTAAGGGATTATCTCAGGGACTCCTAGAACATGTCCAAGTTCACAAAGCTATGAAGCTATGATAGAGACCTCGTTTGAGTTCAGGCCTGTCTGCACCCAAAGCCACCTGCATTGACATTCACTTCTTACACAGTCTAACTTCTGTGGCTTTTGGTTTGTTTCCGGACTTGTCCTTCACCAGATTTTTTTACACTTTCATTAGAGATCATTTCACTGAGTGTTCTAAGACCCCTTTAAAATGTGGTTACAAAAATAAATAAGTATGGAATGGGAGTGCTTGGGCCAGAAGCTTGATGATGCAGTGGTTAGGATTGTGCTTCCATTGCAGAGGGTATGGATTTGACCCCTGGTTGGAGAACTAAGATCCCACATGCCACATGGCATGGCCAATAAGTAAGTAAGTAAAGAAGGCAGAGCACCAAAGAATTGATGCTTTCAAACTGTCGTGCTGGAGAAGACTCTTGAGAGTCCTTTGGACAGCAAGGAGATCAAACTAGTCAATCCTAAAGGAAGTCAGCACTGAATATTCATTGGTAGGACTGATGCTGAAGCTGAAGCTCAATACTCTGGCCACCTGATGTGAAGAGCTGACTCACTGCAAAAAGACCCTGATGCTGGGAAAGACTGAGGGCAGGAGGAGAAGGAGAAGACAGAGGACAAGATGGTCAGATGGCATCACCGACTCAATGGACATGAGTTTGAGCAAACTCCAGGAGATAGTGAAGGACAGGGAAGCCTGGCGTGCTGCTGTTCATGGGGTCACAAAGAGTCGGACATTACTTAGTGACTAAACAACAAAGAAAGTAAATAAATAGAATTCCATGTTTTTAAAAAAGAACATTTTTCAAAAAGGGGGAAAGAAGAGTTTTTAGTCAGCATTCCCAAAGCCTTTTACTCTGTGGATCACAATAATCTGTGAACAATTCTGAAAAAGATGGGAATACCAGACCACCTGACCTGCCTCTGGAGAAATCTGTATGCAGGTCAGGAAGCAACAGTTAGAACTGGACATGGAACAACAGACTGGATCCAAATTGGAAAAGGAGTACGTCAAGGCTGTATACTGTCACCTTGCTTATTTAACTTACATGCAGAGTACATCATGAGAAACTCTGGGCTGGAAGAAGCACAAGCTGGAATCAAGATTGCCGGAAGAAATATCAATCACGTCAGATATGCAGATGACACCACCCTTATGGCAGAAAGTGAAGAGGAACTAAAAGCCTCTTGATGAAAGTGAAAGAGGAGAGCGAAAAAGTTGGCTTAAAGCTCAGCATTCAGAAAACAAAGATCATGGCATCTGGTCCCATCACTTCATGGGAAATAGATGGGAAACAGTGGAAACAGTGTCAGACTTTATTTTTGGGGGGCTGCAAAATCGCTGCAGATGGTGACTGCCGTCATGAAATTAAAAGACACTTACTCCTTGGAAGGAAAGTTATGACCAACCTAGATAGCATATTGAAAAACAGAGACATTACTTTGCCAACAAAGGTCCATCTAGTCAAGGTTATGGTTTTTCCAGTGGTCATGTATGGATGTGAGAGTTAGATGGTGAAGAAAGCTGAGTGCCGAAGAATTGATGCTTTTGAAGTGTGGTGTTGGAGAAGACTCTTGAGAGTCCCTTGGACTGCAAGGAGATCCAACCAGTCCATCCTAAAGGAGATCAGCCCTGGGTGTTCTTTGGAAGGAATGATGCTAAAGCTGAAACTCCAGTACTTTGGCCACCTCATGCGAAGAGTTGACTCATTGGAAAAGACTCTAATGCTGGGAGGGATTGGGGGCAGGAGGAGAAGGGGATAACAGAGGATGAGATGGCTGGATGGCATCACTGACTCAATGGACGTGAGTCTGAGTGAACTCTGGGAGTTGGTGATGGACAGGGAGGCTTGGTGTACTGCGATTCATGAGGTTGCAAAGAGTCGGACATGACTGATTCCTTTCCTGAAAATGGAACATTCTGTCCTTTTGACCCCACTCTAGGAAGCAATCTAGTTACTGAGGCCAGACAGGCAGACTAAAAACCCAAACTCACAACTTTCAATCCACGACACCTAATTCAGTACCTGTTGAAGTGTGACCCTGCCCATTTTCATCAGATTCACCTGAGCTATATGTTTACATTTCTTTGCCCACCCCTTCCTTCTGGGTCAGAATCTCAGGTGGGAAAAGAAGGGGGCCTGGGAAGCCTCCTTCTGAACAGCACCCCCTTTGGTGTGTCTTAGGTATTTCAAGCTGGGAAACAGGTGGTACGTCCATGGGCATTACAGATGAGAAAACTGAACCCCAGGAGAGAAGAAATGACTGGCCCAAATGCACACAGTCCAAAAATACAGGCTTTGACCTCTAGCCTAGTGGTTTTGTGTAAGTCACTGTCTGACTTTTGTGCCTGCTAGACCTCGAATGGTTCTCCTTTGAATGGGAGAGAAGATGCTACCCAGAGGGTAGGACCAACCAAGTTTGTTGGTCTATAACCAACAAACCTTCTAGAGAGTGAGAGCCATGGTCTTTCCCAACTTCACGACCCCAGCCAGTAACTCAGAGTCGAGTGCAGGGGAGAATGTCAGCTGCTCTGAAGACCTTGGCTCCATCCCCTCCCCAACTGCCTCATGTAGGATCCCATTCAGGAACTATTTCAGGGTCTGGCTTAGGTCATGGAAAGATTCCTCAGCTTTAACAAATGAGGGTTACCAGATGACTGTCACTAGTGGAATATACATGTGTGTATATATGTGTGTATGTATATATTTATGTGTGTATATAATTTGTATGTGTTTGTGTGTGTGTGTATATATATATATCCCCTGGAGAGGGGCATGGCAACCCACTCCAGTACTCTTGCCTGGGGAAATCCTATGGACAGAGAAGACTAGCAGGCTACAGTCCATGCGGTCGCAAAAGAGTTGGACACGACGGAAGCAACTTAGCACGCTACACATATATATGTGTGTATGTGTGGTGTGTGTGTGTGTATATATATATGGGGCTTCCCTGGTAGCTCAGCTGGTAAAGAATCGGCCTGCATTGCAGGAGACCCCAGTTCGATTCCTGGGTTGGGGAGATCCCCTGGAGGAAGGCTAGGCTACTCACTCCAGTATCCTTGCCTGGAGAATCCCATGGACAGAGGAGCCTGTTGGACTACAGTCCATGGGGTTACAAAGAGTCAGACACACTGAGCGACTAAGCACTTACACACACACACACACACACACACACACACACACACACGATTGCAAATTCTGGTTTTGGAAGAATTTCTTTTATAGCCCCAATTTCTTGGAATATGAATGTTTCACCCAATTAGCAAGGGAATAAATAAGATGTGAATGAGGTGCTATCCTGATAGGAAGCAGGGTCAGTTTTTCCGGCAATGACATCTGTGGCTGAGCTTGGGACGTTGCCAGTGTTGCGCTGGACTAGTTGCCAGCTTGAAATTTGTCAGGACTGGGGCAAATGGTCCTTGTGAACCTCAGCTCTCATCCTCTGAAAATCAACGGGCTGAACTATGGCCTGAGATTAGGGAAGTTTGTCTTATCAGCCTAATTCTAACCTAGTCTTACTAGCGACATTGAGCATGCCCTCTGAGCTCTCTGGGCCCTGGGGTTGGTCAGGGAATAAAAACTACTTTGCGAAACTCTAGGCTTCAGGGGTGTGTGTCCAGGTTTGGAGTTGGGTGTGGAGGTAAAGGAGCAGGAATCCCTTTCCCATTCCCACTTACTTTTAAGTACAGTGATCCAAATTTAGATTTTATAGATTGGGGGCAGGAGGAGAAGGGGACGACAGAGGATGAGATGGTTGGATGGCATAACCGACTCGATGGACATAGTTTGAGTGAACTCCGGGAGTTGGTGATGGATGGGGAGGCCTGGCATGCTGCAGTTCATGGGGTTGCAAAGAGTCAGACACAACTTAGTGACTGAACTGAACTGAAGGTTTTTAAAAACCAAATGTTAAAAATTAAAAATGGACTGCCAGTGAACCTAGGGTCTTTATTCTAGTTGTGCATTAGAATTGCCTAGAGCATCTTCCAAAATATAAAAACGAAGAAACATACATCCCTTCTCCCTCCCCCACTCCACCCAGGTAATCTGATCAAATCAGTCTGAGCTGAGGTCCCAAGCATCAGTATTTCTTCAAAGATCTGGTGTGATTCTGATGTGCACCCTGGTTGAGAACCGCAGGACAGGATGCTTGATCTGTCTGGTTCTCCTAAAGAAGAGTTGTACAGACTGCTCCCATCCCACTGGAAGAGCTAAGAGGGTCCGGGTGGCCCCTGGCTGAGGAACCCCGGGGAACCTGGCTTCTGACTTGGTGTCCCTCCCCAGGCATGCCCGGGAAGAACAACGTGGCTGCAGCTCTTCGCCAGGCCCCTGGGCAGAATGGCACCAGCTTCCACGGTTGTATCCGGAACCTTTACATCAACAGCGAACTTCAGGACTTCCGGAAGGTGCCCATGCAGACCGGCATCCTGCCCGGCTGTGAACCATGCCACAAGAAGGTGTGTGCCCATGGCACATGCCAGCCCAGCAGCCAGGCCGGCTTCACCTGCGAGTGCGAGGAAGGATGGACAGGGCCCCTCTGTGATCAGAGGACCAATGACCCCTGTCTTGGAAATAAGTGAGTTTGGGCTGCTTGGGAGTTAAACCCACACTCTCCAACCCTGAAACCCATACTGAGGAAGGGAAAGAAGGAAAGGGGGAAGGGATAGAGGGGAGAGACAGCAGTCAGTCCATTAGCACCGTCTCCCTGATATTCCCTCCACCACCGCGCCTCCGTTCCTATCCTCCCTGCCTAACGCACTTCCATCCTTGCATTCCTCCCCCTCTGTAGATGCGTCCATGGCACCTGCCTGCCCATCAATGCGTTCTCCTACAGCTGCAAGTGCCTAGAGGGCCATGGGGGCGTCCTCTGTGATGAAGAGGAGGATCTGTTTAACCCGTGCCAGGCGATCAAGTGCAAGCATGGGAAATGCAGGCTCTCAGGACTGGGGCAGCCCTACTGTGAATGCAGCAGTGGCTATACCGGGGACAGCTGTGATCGAGGTAAGCCGAGCCAGCTGGGCCCCTCCCTCTCTCTTGGCAGAGCAAGAGGGGCCGTCAGCTTTGAAAAGAGAGAAAGGGAGACACACAGAGAGGAGAGTGACTTGAGAAATGCCAGCTCTTTGCACTATTTGCAGTTGCTCTTATTGATTTACCTTCTAGTGTAAGGCAGGCACAGATATGGAAGGTACTAAACCTCCGTGGCAGGCTTCCCCTGGGGCTCAGCTGGTAAAGAATCTGCCTGCAATGAGGGAGACCTGGGTTCGATCCCTGGGTTGGGAAGATTCCCATGGAGAAGGGAAAGGCTACTCACTCCAGTATTCTGGCCTGAAGAATTCCATGGACTGTATAGTGCATGGGATCACAAAGAGTCAGACACGACTGAGTGACTTTCACTTTCACTGTCAAACCTCCGTGGCAGAATTTTACACGGACTTCACATGTCTTCCCATGTTGTGACTTGCTATGAAAATACTCCTTTTTCTGTTATGCAGAAGCTCATTTCCTTCAGTCCTTCTTACCTTTGGGCTTCCCAGTGGCTCAGATGGTAAAAAATCTGCCTGCAATGCTGGAGATCCAGGTTCGATCCCTGGGTCAGGAAGGTTCTCTGGAGAAGGAGATGGCAATCCACTCCAATATTCTTGCCTGGAGAATCCCATGAACAGAGAAGCCTGGTGGGCTACAGTCCATGGGGTCGCAAAGAGTTGGACATGACTGAGCGACTAACACTTTCACTTTTCTTATCTTCATCTGCTGTTCTCATCTGCATAGATCACTCATTCATCTTCTGGCACAGAAAAGAAGGTGCTAATAATTCTAACTTTAGGACAAAATCACCTTTGACCTTAGCATTAACTGATTGAAGATAGCAAATTATGCAGGAGAGAGGGACAGAAATGGGCCGACATGTCAACCCACGTACTTCCTTCTCCTGTGTCTGCATGATCAGGATGTGCTTCACCTCCAGCTGGCAGAGATTTTGTTGTGCGGATAGGGGTGATGAGATGAAAGGAACGTGCCCGTGGAGGCTTCTAGCAGATGGCTCTTTTTGAACTAGTTCGTACTCGGGTAATTTATGAAGTTAGTGGAATGTTACTTGTATTAAGTAACAGATTGAATGGTATTAAACTCGAGATCTAATAAATTAAATTGCATACTCTGAAATGGTGCCCTGTAGTAAGCAAAACCAGCTGTTAGTAGTATAAAAACAGAAGATGTATATTTTTGATATATAAAAGAGAAGATTTAGGAATCCAATTTTCTTCTCGGTGCAAAAGCATAGTATTTTTATAGTCCACATATAGAATATTCACTTGCTCAAAATAAAGGCCAAGAAGAAGTCTTCTGCAAAGAACAGAGCAGACTGTGCCACCAGCCTGTAATAGCAAATTTGAGCAAAATGCTGAAAATAGCCCTTACAAACCGGAAGCCAAAGTAGCATCTCCCTACTTTTAGAGCAGTAGATTCATAGCCACTTTGCACAACTTACAGCTACTGCCCTTACACTGCCTGTGCTTTTTGTTCTTTTCTAGAAATCTCTTGTCGAGGGGAACGGATAAGAGATTATTACCAAAAGCAGCAGGGCTACGCCGCTTGCCAGACGACCAAGAAGGTGTCTCGGTTGGAATGCAGAGGGGGCTGTGCAGGCGGGCAGTGCTGCGGACCTCTGAGGAGCAAGCGAAGGAAATACTCTTTCGAATGCACTGATGGGTCCTCGTTTGTGGACGAGGTGGAGAAGGTGGTCAAGTGTGGCTGTACCCGCTGCACCTCCTAAACGCATCCCTGGCAGCTTTGGTCTTTGGAAAATGTTGTCTACTTCTTGACCCTGTTGGACTCATGAATGCTTCATAGTGGAAATATTTGAAATATATTGTAAAATACAGAACAGACTTATTTTTATTATGAGAATGAAGACTTTTTTTCTGCATTTAGAAAAAAAAAGAAATGCTTGAACTAAAGCTTCCCCAATGCTGGAGAAGTATAAAGAATGATACACCTGGAGGCATTAGAACAATGATGCGAACCATGATAACTTGGATTCAGCCTTTAATTTGCTGGAGACCAGCAGAAGCACATACCCAAGAGAGAGACAAGGTTCTCTCTGCTGATGAGAAGTTGCCCAGAGCATAACTCTCTGCGCCCTGGTTCTCATCTACATGGTTCATAAGGAAGGACAGACCAAGCACATGTGTGTGAGTGAGGGTGCAAGGCAGATGAATGGAACTCCAGAATTCACAGCCAGAATGAATGGATGAGAAATATTTTATGCAAAACATAAGGTATCCTGAAGACCGGGGTTCCATTCATGAGAGGAGATGAGAGTGCTAAAATAAATTTTATCTTCTTTTTAAACGTCAGCATGTTAGCAGGAGAAGCACACAAAAGTGTTTATCTACCGTTTTCCAGTATTAATTTTTTGTAATATAAATGACAAAGGAGATGATAAAGAACCAATAGATTATTGATAAATAAATTAGTAATAATATGAATTTTTGTTTCTATGAGTTCTAAACAGCCCTATACAGTATTCGGTTTCAATGAGAAATATTTATTGTATCAAAGTACATTGTACTTAACATTTTAGGCCATCCTTTTGCTGTTTCTCGATGCTTTAATATATATTAATTTATAATTGTCCTGATATTTTTGTACATTTTTCAAACTTAAAAATCAGGATTCTTTTGTGGGTTTTTTTTTCCCTTGGCAATAGTACTAACATAGGGTGTTATCTTGGGATAAATGTGTGTTGATCTGTTTGTTTACCTTGACATCTGACCACTGGTGTCACTGACCTACTGGCCTCATTCAGGACACCTGCAGAGGGTATGTAAAGTCTATGCGTGAGACGCTCACTGTACAGAAAGAAGCACCCCTCTGCAGCATGTCCTCACAGAACAGAAATGGTGTGTAGCAATCGACACTAGAAAAGTAGATCTTTTACAAATTAATATTTTCCTTGACCTTTTTTTGCCCTTTTACTGTGGTTGGGGAGGGGAGAGAAAAGGCTGTAATGTCAAGAACTGTGATTTTTTTTTTTCACAAACAATAAAGCTCCTTTATGACTTTAATGTTCCCATGTTAACATGTTTGCTGCTAAATTACAATGTAGAATTAATAGAATTTATAGTGGACTGTGCTCTTCCCTCGTTAAAATCCCAGGGTACCTTGTAAAGTTGCAGATGTTTCTTTCCAAAAACTTTTTTTTACGAAGAAAACTAGACGTACATGTATAATTCAGTGTGCTTTGTCTTTCTCCAGACTAATATCAGTTACACTACTGATGTATGTAAATTAAACAGATATTTACTTCATCTTCAGTTTGTTGGTTTTCTTAGAAACTGCATGCTATTTAGAGCTCCTTCCTTAAGAATGTCTTAATCAAGGTGATACCAGGAGAACAGGGAAGGAAACTTGTACCTCTTTGTTGCCAGAAATTGGTTTGAAATTAGCATATTGTCACATCTTGGGGTTTGGGGTAGCCACATGAAAGAGATGGAGGGCAGAACACATTCTTGGCTAATAAAAAAAAGTGCATAATCAATTCATTTCTTCCCCCCAGATATTATAAAATGAAATCTAACTAAACCAAAATGGGACTTTGTTTCTGTTGTTCTTTTCCCCACAGTTAGAACCAAAATGGAAAACTTTTGAAAAGACAAAGAGAACCTTTCTCCACAGGTGCTCTCAGGCAAGCGTTGGTCATATCAATATATGCCATCCAGACCAGGGAAGTAACACTGCTGAGTAATATTAACCCTCACCCATCAGGAGTTCTTTGGTTCCCTGCAAGAAAATCTAGTCTTTTTTTCATCAAGCCATGCCACACATGGGATCTTATTTGCCTTGCCAGGGATTGAACCTGCGCCCCTTGCATTGGAAGCATAGAGTCTTAACCCCTGGACCACCAGGGAAGTCCCCTGTAGGAAAATCATGTGTATGTGAGCTTGCATTGATGAGCGCACCGCACACACACAGACACACACACAAACACATACTCCACCTCTTTCACAGACACGAATGTCTAATTTTTCACTATTCTTTAAAATGTCTGCATTTTAATTATATAAATATTATATAGTCCTTATAAAACTTTTATAGTATTTATTCTGGCTCGTTGCTTGGTTGCTTCTTTTTGCAAAGATTTGTGTTATCTTAATAGTCATTGTTTTCTAAGGGCTTATTATACGGCAGGTGCTATACAAAGGACTTTACGTGAAATATCTCATTCATGTCCCAGGACAAACCTGTGAGTTTTTATGCTCCTTGTTTTCTGCAGGCATAAACAGCTCAAAAATGGGGGAACTGAATTTCAGCCTCTCAGACCGCACATGCTTTGTGTTCAAGAGATAAGAGGCAGCAGCTCAGTAATTGCTACCCTTTCTACTAAGGGACTTTAAAGCCTTGGTGCCTTATTTCCACAGCCCAATTATTCTCTGTACTAATTATGTCAATTTAAGTAATCTACATTATACAGTTTTTGTTGTTTTTTAAGCAAAAAAGTTGAAATATTAGCTGTTTCCAGAATGTTATCCTTTCTCCTTCTTTCTTATAAAGACACAAAATATAATTATGTTTGCTGGAAACTGGGTTGATTCAGCAAGTTTCTTAGGGGATTATTTGCTTCATGATGCAACTGCTTTCTACAAGAGCTCTTCTTTGAGGAAATTCAGTAGTCAAATAATTACCAGTAAATGAAACAAATTAAGGGCAGTTATTCATGTTATGAAAGTCTGCTTACTTATAAGGCCTTGACCATAGGATTTCTTCAGTAGGAAACTACTTTGGAGCATTTCCGACAGAATTCAACATGTTAAAATCCATTTTGCCTATTTCAGAATCAAGGCTACAACACAGAATAATGTACATTTGTAATCTGAAAAGATAAAGTAATTAAACATCCCTAATGTGTTTATTTAAGTCTCACATGAGTGAGGAGGTCCCTTCAGATAACATACCGTGAAGATTTGACATGTGTTCCATTTAAGATGTGTTTGCTGAATAATAGCTATCTCAATCTTCAGAATGTTTTCACCGCAGATTTCCTGAAATTATTTCTAAGCAATAATAGACTAACCCCAGCTTTAGAATTGCTCTCAGCATTTTCTTTTTGGATGGCTTGCTTTATTAGCAGCAATTCTTTCTGGGGAAATGATTGAAAGACTTGTGGAAATCGATCCAGGACTTAAAGATCGTGACTGTTATGATGTCATCTGCCTCATATAGTGACCATTATTTCAAAAGTTTTGCTTTTAAAAGTCCTTATAAAAGTATATGAAGCTTTATAAAGTATATAAAGCTTTATAAAGTACATAAGCTATTTTCGTTATTAATCTTCTCTTGTGTACTCAAAAATAACTTTATTTCCTATCTTCTATTAAGCGCAATAAGCTATGCTAAAGTTTTGATACATAGTCTAAAGTGAAATAGACTTTATTTCTGCCATTTTGAGCTTCCCAGGTGGCACAGTGGTAAAGAATCTCCTGGCCAATGCAGGAGATGCAGGAGATATGGGTTCGATTCCTAGGTTAGAAAGATCCCCGGAAGGAGGAAATGGCAACCCACTTCAGTGTTATTGCCTGGAAAATTTAATGGACAGAGGAGTCTGGCAGGCTTTACAGTCCATGGGGTCACAAACAATTGGACACAACTGAGCACTATTCTTCTTCTGCCATTTCAGTGCATATGCTCTATGTAGTTGTAATTGAGGTTAAAATGGGTAATGGGTATTATGTAAATCAGTAAAATAATATGTAATCTCCAGTTGTGATAAGCACCCTGAAGGAAAGTGTAAGGTACTAGATAAGCACAGAACAGAGGGATCCAATCAAATACATATTGGGAGGTTAGGGAATGCCTGTGAGGAAGTGACATTGAAGCCAAATTATGAGGATAAAGTCAGATCTAGGATGGAGACAAATGGAAATATATGAGGGTCAAGTGTGTGGGGGTTCATGCAAAGAGAGCAGTCTGTTTATATGCCTGAGGAGAAGAAAAGCATGTGTAGTCAAGGAAACAAAAGAAGTTAATGTGATCAGAGTGAGGCATGTGTTTATTTCATGTGTGCAATAGAACAGTGACCATTTTCTGACTTTATTAACTCACTTCATCTAGTCCATTTTTTTTGAGCATCTGTTTACAGTAAGCTTTTAAAATGCCAACAGACGTAGATTTCCATTTTAAAATAGCAACTAGTTATGTGTAATGTAGTTCCAAATGAAATGCCTCTGGAGACACAGAAAATATGAACACTTACAATAGCACTGAAAAGTAATATTTCTGGAATCTCAAAGGAATTTCCATGACCTCAAAGGCTGATGAGGTTAGAGTAAATGAAACAACTGCTGGTCAATCCATGCTTTAAAACTCATGCACATTCTTTGCTCTGGGCATCAAAGCCAGAGACTCAGGAAAGAGGTCAACTGGAAAACCAGCAAAAGTACACTTAAGGGTGACCCTTTGCCAGGATGCCAGAGGACTATTCCTCCAATCTGTGAGGTAAAATTATTCTTCCTCTATTAACATGTTCCAGTTCTCATTAAAGAAACCAAAACAGTCCAGGAAATACTAGGGAAGACCAGTAGTGTTAAGCTGAATCTTGAGAGATACAGTCTCTATAAATAAGTCGTTGCATATATGGATTGAGCCAGGAAGAGCCATGGTAACATTGTAGGCTTAAAATGATGGAGAAGGAAGTACTTTATCAATTCAGAAAATCAGAGAACAATTTCACTGTATGAATTCACTATGAAGCAAACAAAATTGTTTGAGAAAAAGCATGGTTGTGGAAATATACAGGCTATACTTGAGGGTGAGGGCTAAGAAGTTCAGAATTCTTGTGGCAAGAATAGTATTAATAAGACGAGTAAAAGAATGATTTGTCAAGAGCTGAATTATGGGAATTTTAGATAAGTAGCAGAATTTAAAATCAATTGATCAGGAGGCTGTTTCTTAACTGTAAAAACATGGAAGGGCCAGGAGTCAAAAAAGGGTGGGGATGGTAAACGAATTAGAAGAGACTGTATACTGTGTGTTGTTGCAGTAGGAGAATTAATCATGATGAATTGTGTATGTTTGCAAGGAAGAACGAGAAGTCAAGCGTAACATCTTGTGAACTTGTTTCACAAGGATTGGAATCTCGGTTTAGCAGCAGCGTGGCGACTGCACAGAGCTGGAAACAACTTGCCAACAGGAGCTGCTGACCTGGGAAGCCCCAGCCATGTGATTTCAACCCGTCCTCCACTCCACTGAATGAAAACAGTACATTTCTCTATAATCATGTCTTTAATATCTTCACATATCTTTAAATATCTTTAATCAACCCCTTCTGTAGGATAAAATCCAAACTCTTCAGTGTGGTATTCCAGATTTCTCACAAAATGACAGCCCTCCCCTGCCCCACCCCCACCCCCCGCCTCATAAAGCCTAAGGAAATGGCAACCCACTTCAGTGCTCTTGCCTAAAGAATCCTATGGAGGGAGGAGCCTGGTAGGCTACAGTCCATGGGGTCGCAAAGAGTCGGACACGACTGAGCGACTTCACTTCACTTCATGGCTGCTCTGGTGGCTCAGATGGTTAAGAATCTGCCAGCAATGCAGGAAACCTGGGTTCAATTCCTAGTAGGGATGATCCCCTGGAGAAGGGAATGGCAACCTATGCCAGTATTCTTGCCTGGAGAATTCCATGGACCAAGGAGCCTGACAGAGTACAGTCCGTGATATCAACAAGAGTTGGACACGACTGAGCAACTAACACTTTCAAAAAGTGTTTAATATATGCTCTTAGAGTGACAAGTTGTAGGAAAAGATGTTTTAAAACAAATTATGGCCTTGGATGTCTAAAAGCGTGGGTATAAGAGTTTTACATATAATTGGTCATTGAAGCAAAGAAAATGGATAAGCTAATTTAGATACGCAAAAGAATGAGCTTAATCTGAAGAACAAGACCCAACTTTAAGTAATGATCATGTTTCTAGAAAGATGTGGTCCCAGAATGGAGATGAAGAAAGAGCAGTTTTAACAGAGTGATGGGATAATAGAAGGATAGCTATGGAAAGGAATGGAAATTATGAGTGCTGGACTTCCCTTTCAATAAGTCTGATAGCAAAAGAAGAGGTGAGTTGGGATGGGAATTGGAAGAATTGGGGGGATCCCAGGGCACTCATTAAATGTGTCGGTAAGTATTGGTTTATCCCCTGAGGTCACAGCTCGTGAAGGCGTGGGTCAACACTTGAGAGGGCACTGGAGAGAATACTGAGATCCACGCTAGAGGAGTGAGACCACACCATGTCATCCCCTACATGAGCAAGTTGAACATTGGGAGGTTTCAGTGGAGTTGAAGAAACAGGATTCCTGAGAGCATGAAGCCAAAAAATTACCGAAACAGTAGAGACAGTGATATATATGCAACAGTGCTCTCCAAATGTGCTTCGCTGCTTTCCTTGTCCTCCCCCAAGGGGAAATAGAGGACATTGCAAGTGCTGACTGCATCCAGAAATACAAAATCCAGTCCAGGGGAGGCACTGCCATCTTACATTTGAAAGTACCTTTGTCTTTGTGTCAATATGTGGGTGGCTGAATTTGGATTCTAAAGAAAATCAAACATAAAATAAAAGCACACACAAAATGAGGGCGTGGGAGAAAGAGCCACAGAGACAATCATCCAAACTCCTTGCTGTCATTAATCTTACTCTCCGTTCCTGAAATGGCTAGAATTATTTTCAGTTCGTTCATATAGATTGTGGCAGAGAGATTAAGTGACTTGCCCAAGGTCACCCAGCCCAGATCTCCTGACTCCAACCGTAATGCAATATTGATTTTACTGGAATTGATGGGCAAAGTCTGTGAATGCCCTCATGAGACACCACCAGAGGAATGAGTATTTCTCAAAGGGAGTTATTTTGCTTTTTAAAAAAATGTCCATGAATAACAATTCCCCAATAAAAACACACCAAAATTTTCTTTGTATCTGTCATATGGTAAAGATAAATAAGTTGTACTTTTTTATAGGACTCTTCTTTCAGAAACTGAGCCTAGAGAGAAGGAGTGAATTTTATGGGGCTGCTGAAGGATTTTTTTGTCATCCTTCCGGTCGGGTGAGCCTTGATGAAGGAGGTCAACCTGGAGCAATTCAATTTGGTGGCTAAGCTAGTCACAAAAGACAGGATGGAACATGCCCTGGTCCAGTTACATCAGCTGCAAAGTCACAGCCCTGGATTCATTCCAGGTCTCAACACATTCTCTATAAAGGGAAAAAAAAAAAAAAGGACATGGAAAAGAACTAGAGAGAAACTTCTCTTTGAATAAGCATGTCTGATAAAGTCCCTGTCCACAATTTCAAAGGCCCGCATTGTCCCAGAAAGGAGAAAGATGCGCATCTGTGAGTGGCCTGATCTTGCAGTGGCTTGATCCTGCTTCGTTTCTACTCACAATATGGGCAGAATCAATTGCCTTGACCACCAGTTCTTACTTTCAATTACATCTCCACATTGATTTTTTTCATTCCTATTATTCGTACCTTAGCTACAATTCTTCCCTTTTGATGCCTGTCAACTCCTTTTTCGAGCTGTGAAATGAGCAGGAACACATTTCTGAATGACATGCACAATACTCCATTTGATTAGGGAATAAATCTCTTACTATTTGGCACAAAAGAGCATGGTGGTCTCACAGTTCAGAGCATGAAGTGAAAATTCCTGTCCCTGTCTTTTCATTTAACCTAATTTTCCTTTTTTCTCCTTTCTTCTAAATGCTTCCTTATTTTAGAACATTAACACAGGACTTTACCAGCAGGAAGGAGAGTCTTAGACTGAAGAGTGGGAGTGTAGTCAGCTGGTACCACAGCCTTGCGCACCCAAAGGCCAAGCGTACGAAGAGGGAAGAGGCCCTGGCAGTTCAACTTAGTCAGACTAGAGTTGCTCCTCTCAGCCCTGAGTGTGCAGGTACAGGCCTGCGCGCGCGCGCACACACACACACACACACACACACCCCATGTGGTTTCCTAGAACAAAATTTCACCTATAAACTCACTAATTCCAAAGTCAGAAGAAATTAAGGAAAATCCCATGATATCCGGTCACCTGAGCTTTTCACTCCAACTAAAGTACCTACATTTGAGGAACTCTGGGATCATGCAGTTTAGGGACCTGACATGTGAGCTCATCAGCTGAGGGGGACTGACAAGATTCCAGAAATCTAATCTTCCTTCACGTGGGAAGAAAGGTAAAAATTACATTACTTAAGGAACTGCTTGAGATCAAATCGAAGAGAATAATAGTTGCAGCTTTGTGTGCTCCTATTTTCCTATTCTTTTTAAAACAGTCTCCATATATACAAAGAAGCAATTTCCGTTGTGACGGTCAGGGTGAAATATGGAACTGATCAGTGAGCTCATAGTAAGGAAAGCGCCACGTCTGGAAAGACATCCTTGGCCTAAGGAGAGGTTACTTTTTCAAGCTCCTTTGCCTCATGTCAGCTTGGATCGTCCTGCTTTCACATTCCAGTTTAATGGAAGTGTGTATCCGACCCTTGTCATCAGGATATACCAACATGCCCTCGTCCACCTCACGTAGACACCATGACAGAGCTGCCAGAAACACTCCAGGACCAAAGGAATTACCCTGCCAGGGCCCTCTGTCATTGGACAGCCCTTAGCTATCAGACCAGCTCAGTCTTACCTAACTTAAGAGAAGGCTGTTTTCCAGGGTTCCACATTCCTTGCAGAGTGCGTGCATTTCTACATGCAGTAGCTAGAGGGTGAGGGCATATACATGCTTTGTCCCCTGTCTTCAGTGTAGGACATGGAGGAAGGGCCAGCCCAGCCTCAGAGCTCCCCATGGGATTAGCCAAAGCATTCCTTAAGGCTCCATCACAATGCCACTTCTCCCTCTGCCCAACCCTGCTTCCTTCCCCTCCTTTCCATGGGTGGTGATTCGAAGAGCTCTCTTTCATAAGCCTTATGCATACACTGTCAGCTTCCTGGGAATGCGATCAGGAAAACACACTGTCTCCAGGTCACGCAGTGAACAGGAAGATGCAGTGCAGCAGTGAGATGAGCCTTGGAGGCAGAGAAGGTGGTAAACTTCCGCTTCAGGGAAATAGGGGAGGTAGCAGTTGTCGATTCTAAAATGAGGTTCAATGGCAGAGCGGCAACCTGCTTGAGTGAGCCAGTCAGCACTGCTGAACCCCCATGGGATTAGTGCCCCAGACTAGAGCAGTGTAAGTGAAGGTCTCAGCACTGAGGCAAGGTTACAACAAATACTCAAAGAGCATCACAGTTCCCTCCTCCACCTGCTCCTCCATAGTGTTCATCTTAAAATACTATTCGTTTCTTGAAACGTCAGTTTCTATATCTGAAATATTGTAGTAATAATAGCACCTACTTCATAGAAATAATAAATCCGTTCAATGTGATCATTCAGTATTCCTTTGCTGAGCATGTACTTTGTGCCAAATACTACACTGACTTCCGGAGATCCAAAGATAATTAGGTGAGTTGACAGCCTGTGGGGACAGGGTAGGAATAAATGAAGTATGGCAAATAAATAAAGGGGCCAGCACCATGCCTGTCACACAGAAAGCTTACATTCCAGTCTGAAACATCTGTCTTCCTTTCCCTACCCCTGTGGATCAGGCACTGTATCCACCGTCAGCAGATTAAACGAGGAGAGAGACACAGGTCTCCAGCTCAGGACTTGGTTTTGAGATGCGGTTAAGAGGATAGGTCTGGATAGAGTGAGCTAGGTCCAAATTCTTGTTCCCCCACTTACTAATTATGTAAATTGCTTACTTGCCGTGCCCAAACACAGAAGTTGAGACAAGATTTAGATGCGAGCAGTTTATTTTGGAGGTATTCCCATGAAGCATAGGAGGAAAGAGGGGAATGAGAGGAGAATGACAGAAAGACAGTCAAGGATGTGTTCATCACAGGTCACTGCTGCGGACGATTGACAGTCGCATGCGGGGTCTGCTGACTCTGTGGACTGTATATCAGAAGGGTGCCGTGGACGGATAGAAAGTTCTGGGGAACAACTAACTCTTGCACCGCTCATTGATTGGTCTCACTCTGAAACTTTACCTCTAACAGCTATCCAGCTCTATCCATTGCTGGAGATCTTTCCCAAAGATTCCAGGAAAGTGCTACAGGAGCCATTGATAAGAGTTTTGTCTGTGGATGTACACACAGGATGCCCTGTGGTGATTTAATCTCTCTAAGCCTGTCTCACCCCATAAAACTGAGTGAATAACTGTTTACCTGTATTACCTATATTTCCTCTAATGCTTATAATTCCTAGTGCCTGTTGAAGTCAACTCTTTTCTTGACCCATAGAAGAGAATTGTGCCCAGTGAGACTGTACTTCCCAGCTTCCTTTACTTTTAACTCTGTCCATGTGACTAAGTTCTGACTAATGGAACATAGTGGCAGGATATGAGTCTCTTTCAGACCTAGGAATTAAGATATTGGCATATCCTCTCCACGCTCTTCATTTCCATGTAGACAGCTGAAATGCAAATATGGCATAGATCCAGCTTTGACCTTGCAGATGAGAACAGTGCCCCGAAAATGACAGAGAAACCCAGATGCAAGGAACTGGGTCTCTGAATGGCCCACAGGCCAGAGCTGACCCAGCTGCTGTGGACCCATTGTTCAGGACTATCATAGAAGGTGGAAATAAGCTTCTGTGTTGCTTAAGCCACAATGTTCTGGGGTCCTAGGTAATCTTGTCTTCATCATGCATTCCTTCATAATGTGGCTGTAGATTGCAAGTGAGACCAACCATAGAAAGTGCTTAGAACAATACCTGGCACCTGGTAAGTTCTCGTGAATAATTAGTTCCTATTACTATTACTGTTTGCTGAGGCACGATCTTCTTGGCAAGATCGGAACCACTTAAACTCAGAGTGGGAAGAAAGAAAATTAGAAGTGTTATAAGAACTACTGGAACTGGATTCAATTATAAGAACTAGATTCTGGATAAACCAAAGCAAATGTTCCTCTCACATAGTAATGATGGCAAAGTCTACATTATGGAGGGTCTATTCTACGCTTGGCCCTTCACTAGGAAGTTTGCATAATTTTATTCATTCTTATAGCGTTCTAATGGTATATTTATCCATATTTTCCTGTTGAGAAACAAAGACCCATGGAGTATCATCCAAAAGGCAATCATCAATTGGGAAAAAGAAATAAAAGAAAATGTTCTTCCATAGAGACACTCACTAAACTTTCAGATATTTGAAAATGCAACTGACTTTGAAGAGGACACAACGAATGACCGACATGCAGGGCGTCGCAGAGCCACCTGAGGGAAGGTTAGGTAACATGCAACATTTTAATTCTATTTTGTCTGGCTCCTCCACAGCTCGCTCTTAAGGGATCCTAATCATTAATCACCCAAAGACTTTGTGTCTACACTCAGGCTGCTGGGAAGTGATATATCTTGAATTTTAAAGTCACCGTAATGGTCCTCAAATGAGACCAGAGTACTGATTTTTACCATTACCCACACAAAGTGTCTAGACCTACAGGACATTAGCAGTTTTCTCTCCTGGGCTATGACTTTGTATAAGGATGCATGCAAACACAATAGGACTTTGCGTGGGAAAAGGTCACAGAATCACTGTACAGACTCTGCATTTACACTAAGGAGATATCCTGGGAGCAGGAAGGCAACAGAAAATTCCGTGATATTTAGAACTCAGGAAGTGTTTTCTCAGAAAATAAATTATACCGCAAGAGCAAATTTCTAGTTAACCTTCCCCTCTCCCTGACCACCATCAACCATCACTTTCCTTGCACTCATCCTTTTTTCTCTGGCCTTCAACCAGCCCAGGACAAATGGAACAGATAGCAAGGAAGTGATCACTCCAGACTGCAGACTTAGTTTCCAAAAGAAAGGAGTAGGAAAAAGAAGAAAAGTCTTGGGTGGTGAAAAGCAAGGAGAGTTCAGGAGTTGTTCTTACTTCATAGTAGTACCCATGACAAAGCCTCCTTCTTTGACCAAACTTCAGTCAAGCTCTTCCGAGTGTTCTTCTTAGTTAAGCCTTGTGTTTTCCAGCTGATCTCAATTTTAACAAAGAATCCTGCTATTCCTGTTTATCAAGAATCCCTGCCCCCTTAGTCAGGATAGCCATCATCAAGAAATCTACAAACAATAAATGCTGGAGGGGATGTGGAGAGAAGAAATCACTGTTGGTGAGAATGTAAACTGGTACAGCCACTATGGAAAACAGTGCTGAAGTTCCTTAAAAAAATGAAAATTAGTACGTCTATATGACCTAGCAATCCCACTCCTAGGCATATACCCAGTTGTTGTTGTTCAGTCACTAAGTCACATCTGATTCTTTGCGATTCTATGAACTGCAGCACGCTGGGCTTCCCTGTCCTTCACTATCTCCCTGAGTTTGCTCAAACTCACATCCATTGAGTCAGGGATGCCGTCATCTCATCCTCAGTCACCCACTTCTCCTCTTGCCCCCAACCTTTCCCGGCATCAGGTCTTTTCCAATGAGTCGGCTCTTTGCATCAGGAGGGCAAAGTATTGAAGCTTCAGCATCAGTCCTTCCAATGAATATTTGAGGTTGATTTCCTTTAGAGTCGATTGGTTTGATCTCCTTGCTGTCTAAGGGGCTCTCCAGTCCTCTCCAGCACCACAATTGGAAAGCATCAATTCTTTGATGCTCAGCCTTCTTTATGGTTCAAGTCTCATACCCATACAAGACTACTGGAAAAACCAAAGTGATATCTCTGCTTTGTAATATGATATCCAGGTTTGTCATAGAAATAAAAATTAGTTATTTTTCATCATTCTCAGCTACTCTTATTGCAGTGCCTGTTATACTGTATTAGTTAATTAGAGCTGAAAGTTTGTCCTTTTCCTGTTCAGAGAAGTTCTGTGAGAACAGAGGGTATTTTCTTCTCTGTGATATGTTAAATTCAAAAACAAAGTATAAGAAATAATACTTATCACACTGGGATAAGTGTTCAAAATATTTGTCAACTGTAAGATCAACATATTTGATAAAATGGAAATTTAATCAAATGGTCATTTCCTTAGTGGGATTGTGGAGCAGGTCAAAAGCTACCCAGCCAGGGTTCAAATCCCAGGCCTCTCCTTGCTGAAATTGTGATTTTGGGCACTTATCAAGCTCTCTGCACTTCAGTTTTCTCGTTTGTAACCTGAAGAAAATGTTATCAGCGGCCATCAGGGTCATTGTGGGACTATTGATTGAAACACCTGAAGTGCTTAGAACAGTTCCGGGCACCCAAGTAAGTTTCCTTTAAGAGGCGGCTTTAATTTTGTGATATATTTAAGATGCCTGTACTTTCCCAAATCAGAGACACAGAACCTCAAACACGCCCTTGCCATCCCTCTTCCATTCCTAGCCTTGAAGTCTCCCACAGAAACCAAAAGCATAGATGGGAATACAAGGATCCTATGTAATTTCCCAACAGCTTCAATCGTTTTCATCTTTCCAGTGCTCTTCGTAATGTAAGAAAGAAAAAAAATAAAGGAAATGCTGCCTCTATTTGGAGAGATTCTGGGTTAGTGAACGTGGGAGACTGGGGAGAGTGGCAAGCTGGGAGAAGCCACGTGTCCTTTCCCCACACCTTCCCTTTGCTTCTCTTCATCTGACTGTTGATTGCATTCCTTTTCTTTTGTCCTTTTTTGTAAGCCAGCAATCTGGTGAACCAACGGTTTTGCCTGAGTTCTGGGAGCCATTCTAGCAAACTAATCAAACCTAAGGAGGGGATTATGGGAACCTCTGACTCACAGCCATGTAATCAGAGGCACAGGTGGCAACCTGGACTTGCAATGGCATCTGAAGCAGGGTGGCTTGGGGGCAGCCCAGGGGGTGAGGGCTCCCCCCCCCCCCCCCCGCCAGTGGCTCAGTGGTAAAGAGTCTGCCTGCAGTGCAGGAGATGCAGGAGACGTGGGTTCCATCCCTGGGTTGGGAAGATGCCCTGGAGCAGAAAATGGCAGCCCACTCCAGTATTCTTGCCTGGAGAATCCCATGGACAGGAGCCTGGTGGGCTACAGTCCCTAGAGCCGCAAAGAACTGGACGTGACGGAAGCAACTGGGCACACGTGCATGCACGGGGCCCTATGCTATCTCTGGCAGTGCCAGAATGGTAGGACCCCCAGCCGGGGTTGCAGAATTGCTCGGTGATGGGGAATCCTTCTTCCCTCTGGTCCCCCTACCCAACCCCTTTCTTCTTTCTCACCCCTGTCCACACTCACATATTGGAATTGGGTGCTAGAATCTTTAAGGTGGCAAAGTGGATGAAGGTGGAATGAGAAAGAGTCTGAAGAAGCAGGCCTCCAGCACACTGCCCCACTCGCCAAACTTTAGTGAAGGAAATCTCACTTTTATTTACTTCTATCTCCCTTTTTGATGCTGCATGTGTGTGTAGACATCCTTTCCTTAAAAAGAAAAAAGAATGATAATTATCACTCTACTCCTATACAAGTACCAGTTCGATTAGATAATGTGGTACTTGGGATTCACTTCAAGTCTCCATTGCTGACCGTGTTGACTTTAGGATGTTGTAAGCATTTATTACAGTGGTCCAGATTTAAGGGTGACATATGTTTCCAAAGAGGAACATTTTTAATGAATTCATCATAGACTGTGCATACAGTTACAGTATAGCTTTCAAAAAAGTAAATGCAAATCTTTCATATAAATATAAAATGAACACATGCCAAAGATTTTATTTAACATAGTAGTTAATGAGAGAATCTATAAGATATTTTAAATATTCAGAAGCACATTTCAAGTGCTCCACAACCACATGTGACTTATGGCTACCATATTGGACAGTGAAGACAAAGAACATTCCTGCCATTATAGAAAATTTTGTTGGAGAGCACTGCCCTAGGTAATGGTAAGTTCTGTGCATAACAGGCTGGTAACTATGGAGGCTGCTCAGAATCTGGACAGACTGAGGGAACTCTTTGTGGTTTTGAGTGGGAGGAAGGAGCCTTTGGGTTGAATGACAAAGAGCTCTGTTACCCCAATTTATAGAAAAAATTGACCACTATAACAACCCCAAATCTCAGAAGCTTTCCAAAAAGAAGTTAATTTCACATTCAAGTGAAATGATAAAGGACGTTCTTCCTGGGCAAGGAGTTCTCCTCCAGGGGGCAGACCCAGACTCCTTTCCCCTTGTGGCTCTGTCATAGTCAATGGCAATAATCTGCATCTTTCTGGAAGGAGGGAAGTGATCATTGCCAGGAAGTTTGATGTGCCTGTTCCTGAAAGTCACTTCTGATGACATCCCATGGACTAGATTGTGGATTGTGGCCACATCTGACTTCAGTGGGGCTGGGGAAGGAAGACTCACAGTTTCCTCCAAAAGAAGAAATGAGTTTGGCTAAACAACAGCCAGTCTCCCCAGCATCTTTCCTTGCAGCTGATCTAGGAATGTCAGAGGAGAGATTAGAAATGAGATTTTCTGATTCATCTGGATTCCAGGATACTGCTTGAACACATATGTTTAACATTTGGGAGTTATTCAGTTTACAGATTTGTTGGTTTATAAGCCTCAGTTTCTAAAATGAACTTGAGCTATGTTTCCTTACCTGCAGCAAAAGTATGGAGAGAACAATATATTTCGAGCAAATAAATCTGGCTTACCTCATCTACAAACTGGGGAGAATAGTATTTTTTACTCTGTCAGTCAGTCAGTTCAGTCGCTCAGTCATGTCTGACTCTTTGCGACCCCATGAATCACAGCACACCAGGTCTCCCTGTCCATCACCAACTCCCGGAATTCACCAAACTCATGTCCATTGAGTCAGTGATGCCTTCCAGCCATCTCATCCTCTGTCGTCCCCTTCTCCTCCTGCCTTCAATCTTTCCCAGAATCAGGGTCTTTTCCAATGAGTCAGATCTTCACATGAGGTGGCCAAAGTACTGGAGTTTCAGCTTTAGGATCAGTCCTTCCAATGAACACCCAGGACTGACTTCCTTCAGAATGGACTGGTTGGATCTCCTTGCAGTCCAAGGGACTCTCAAGAGTCTTCTCTAACATCACAGTTCAAAAGCATCAATTCTTCAGCGCTCAGCTTTCTTCACAGTCCAACTCTCACATCCATACATGACCACTGGAAAAACCATAGCCTTGACTAGATGGACCTTTGTTGACAAAGTAATGTCTGCTTTTGAATATACTATCTAGGTTGGTCATAACTTTGCTTCCAAGGAGTAAGCATCTTTTAATTTCATGGCTGCAATCACCATCTGCAGTGATTTTGGCGCCCCAAAAAATAAAGTCTGGCACTGTTTCCACTGTTTTCCCATCTATTTCCCATGAAGTGATAGGACCAGATGCCGTGATCTTTGTTTTCTGAATGTTGAGCTTTAAGCCAACTTTTTCACTCTCCTCTTTCACTTTCATCACTTTCATTTTACCCTGTAGTAGTTACAAATACAAAACATACATAAAGCAACCCCCAAATATGCCTGGTATGTAATACAAGTTCAATGAATAGTGGTTCTTCTGATGTGTTTTTCCTAATACGATAAATACAGTAAGGTGAAATGACTTTTGGCTAACAAAAGAGAGTCAACATATTTAGTACATGAGTGTCTTAAAGCTTTGAATAAAACAGTAATTAGAGGCTGGCACATTAAATTCTGAGAAAACTAGTGGCCAAAACAGTGAGAAAGATCACAGCCCACGTGCAGAACACGAGTCAGTTGTCTGGAGAAACCCAGAATTTCCTGACACTGAAGCTTGAGAGAAATTTTAGGAAAGGGACAATGGTTTAGGCAGTGGGTCATATTCTCAACCAAAGACCTCAAATGAGTAACAAATGTCCTAAACCATCTCTTATTGTCATAACTTCCCTCAGCGACATATTTCCAAAACCAAATTTTGGAGGGGTGGAAAACCCCAAACAGTCAATTTTATCAGAATCAATTAAATAAAATCCAAACAAGCAGTATTCTAATGATTTAACTTGACCCAGTAACAACTTTAAAGATCCACAGGGATGAATGACTGTATCCTTTATGTGTTCCTCTACCCTTTGCTCACCTAAGGGCCTACTAACACTCCAGGATGTGTGCAAAACCATCCAAGAGGTAAGGGAAGAAAATATGGCAAATTTACCCATCCTATGAAGGGGACAACAGAGGATGAGATGGTTGGATGGCATCACCAACTCAATGGACATGAGTTTGAGCAAGCTTCAGGAGATGGTGAAGGATAGGAAAGCCTGGTGTGCTGCAGTCCATGGTTTGACAAAGACTTGGATATGACTGAGTGACTTAACAATAACAATTCTGGTTTTGTTTCACAAAGTATGTATTTTCTTGGTACTATATGCGTATAATCAATTAATAAATGAATATACCTATATTTGCCAAATATGCTCAAAATGTTTTTTAACTAAAATGATTTTTTAAAAAACCCTGTTTTATTTGATCATCCATGAATTTTGAATTAATTTTTTTGTTACAGTTCACCTTTTGATGAGAGTTGCCATGCAGGCCGCTAAGGTTATGAACTCTAAGTGACCAGAGTCTGTGAAGTTTCAATTTTCAGTTTCACTTGAATTTGGGAGCTGATAAGTAGAAAGGATGCCAATAATTGAGTAAATTACAGTGTTCATGTTCAAATGCCACCAAGGTCAGACAAGCACAGCTGAGCTACAGCTATTAGAAGATGCCATCCCAGTTCTGTTTCCCTTATGGAGTACATGGCATCTCTACTTAATATGGCTTGTGGCTACTGCCTCAACCTGGGTGTTTGATGCACAGTGTATGTGTGAGCTAAGTCGCTCAGTTGCACCTGACTCTTTGCAACCCCACAGACTGTAGACTGCCAGACTCCTCTGTCCATGGGATTATCCAGGAAAGAACTGGAGTGGGATGCCATTTCCCATGCCAGGAGATCTTCCCAACCCAGGGACCCAACCCATATCTCCTGCACCTCCTACATTGGCAGGTGAATTCTTTACCACTGTGCCACCTGGGAAGCCCCCTTGATGCACAGTAGGTACTCTCAGTCGGTTACGTGACTCTCCTCAAAGGTTCTCCTTAAGGGCTCAACTGTTTTGTCCCAGGTGCTGTCCCATTTGCTCCAGCTTAATCATCCCTGGGGCTGATTGGATCTTGCAGTCCACAGGACTCTCAAGAGTCAGCTCTGCCACAAGGGAAGCCCAAGAGAGAGCAAATGTTTGGTCAAATTTAGCTAGCACAATTCCCTTAAAACAGTCGCAAAATCATGATATCATATCAGCACTATGCTAAGATCTCTAAGATCTTATCAGTCAATCCTAAAGGAAATCAATCCTGAATATTCATTGGAAGGACTAATGCTGAATCTGAAGCTCCAATAATTTGGCCACCTGATGTGAAGAGCTGACTATGGGAAAAGATCCTGATGCTAAGAAAGATTGAGGGCAGGAGGAGAACGGGGTGACAGAGGATGGATGGTTTGATGGTATCACTGACTCAATGGACACGAGTTTGAACAAACTCAGGAAGATAGGGAAAGACAGGGAAGCTTGACGTGCTACAGTCCATGGGGTGGCAAAGATTTGGACGTGACTGAGCAACTGAATAAAGGATCTCTAAAACCAGATAAACAACAAGATCTCTAAAATTTATGTTTTGGAAAAGATAGGTGACACCAAGGAAATATTAAGCATTATGACGAAGGATATTCAATTCCCTTCCTCACGTTGGAGTGAAATTCCACAATCTATTGGAGGGAACGCAACTGAGCAGAAACCATCTGCATATATCACTCATCTACCATGAAGTACCATCACCCAGTATGGCGGCTTGTGGGTGACCTCTGATGTCCAGGGTCTAGTTTTCAAACCCAACACCTGCCATACAGCCACTGTGTGACCTTGGGCAACTCAAGTTGACCCCTAGCGTCTGAGAATAGCACCTACCTTGAAGGTTTGTTGGAAAATGACTTGCACTATATGGAGTACTTAAAATAAGCACTTATTAAACTGTCAGTAAAAATTAGCTATTATTATCAGTGCTTCTCTCTCATTCCCTTCGTGCAGTGTTTCTGTCGAAAATCGACTTTTTCTTTTTTTGGAGATAGCTACTCATAGGGAGATTCCATACCCAATAGAACATGTGAGAACATCCTTACCCAGCGCTTTGGTTACTACATTGGAATCACTTCTGCTCACTGGTGTCTTGTAGAATCATGACCCTAAACCACCCTCCTGTTTTTCAGAGTTCATGGTCAACCGAGTTCTCCCTTTGACCACACAGACGTCTTCTTCCAGTCCGTTCAGTACTTCCAGTCCTGTTCCCAACCGCATGTGCTGTCAGTGATGATGTGGTGTGGGGGGCACTCTTCCTCCCTCCAGCTCTCTGGACCACAGTTCCCAAGCCACACAGACATGCTCTTTTCCTCTCTAAACCTCATCCCAAACTTTCCACTCTGTTCACGTGATGATGGTGGCTCAGCTCTGCCCACTTGGACGCTGTGTGTGTATTCAGCTTTTTGCCTCTTCTCAGAATTGGACTGAAAGCCTGTTTTACGTTGCTCTTTTATAATTTTTCTTTTGCCTAGTTTGACAGTATTTAGAGCTGATTGTTCTTAAAATCTTCTAAGTAGCCCATTGTCTTTTTCTTTGGGGGCCAGCATTAGGAAATACTTTCAATATGAAATAAGAAACTTAGCAGTCTATTAAGTGTGTTGCTGCTGGCTTCATTGGAGACACCCAAGTCGGAAATCCACTGAGCATTCACATCCAGGTCAAGACCACAGTATTCAGTGAAGTGTCTTTATCTGACAAATTTTGAAAGACCCTTTTAAAAATATGGCTTTTTACTTAATGCTTCAATAGTATTTCCTACATCAAAGTCATCCCAGTCTGAATTCTCAAGCACCAATATTCTAGCAACATAATTAATAAAGATCCAGAACTTGTGCGAACGGGACTTAAGATTTAAACCTATGTTACTAGCTGAGGAAGGCAGACGATGAGTCTTTTGTTTTGAATCTGCAGAATGGGGATAAAAACGTCTTTATCACAGGACCTGGGAAAGATTAATGATAAGATAAATAAGATGCCCAGTACCAAGACTGGCATATAAAAGATGCTTAATAAAGAGTTATGATTATTCTCAGTCCTTCAGGACAGTATAATTTATTTCCCAGCGATGAGTCTGCACTTTACTCCCTTTTGATTGGGAATTTATGAGCTCAGTGTCCTGACACCAGTTAGCTCATGCTGACCAAAAGCTATGATCAGCAGTTATATAGATGTCTGTATTTGAAATCAGGGAAATAAATAATTTGGAAGTGGAGAGTGGAGCAAATCTTTTACACAATGAAGTCCATGGGTGAAAAATTACACAAGTGAGCGATGACAAGTAGGTACTATTAAAGAACTTGGGTTTTGGAGTCAGCTGACCACAAGCAAGCTTTTGAACCACTATGAGGTTTGGGCTCATCCTCTGAGAATGTTGATAATATAGTGTGCCTTCCTGGGGTTATTGTGATGATGAAAATGGAGATAATATGTAAACTTCCTAGCACTGGCCCAGGACACAGTAGGTTCCCCACAAATGATCATTTTCAGCTCTTCCTTTATGGCCAAGTGGTGGGAACCACTGTTTTATCCCCCCATACACTCACCAACACACACATGCCTGGGAAGAAGTTTTATTCCTGAGAATGACAGCCTCGTCTATCATTACTAGCAGGTGATTAGGTTAGACTGCAAGCCTGAGCCTGGGAGATTCCGTGTTGGCTCCTGTAGATCTAATTAATCTCACAGCTCTGTCCTGATTTCCTAAACAGGAGGCCACTCTCAAAATTCCTTCAGAAAACATATTCCTTTTTGTTTTCTCTCACTCACGTTTTAACTTCTAAAATGGACTCTGTTGTATTCTGGCAGGCTTCTGGCGTCCTTCAGGGGCCACCACCTCACCTCTCATCCTGATGGGCTCCTGAAAGCCTCGTGCAACTTTTTTTTTGTGTCCATCAGCATCTTAATTCTCCCCTTTCTGTCCTTGAGAGAAAAGTGCTTCTAAGAGCTGGGGGAGGAGCGTGCTGGGGAAAAGCCTCAGAATCATCTTGGCTGAATCTGGTATTTGCTTCAATCTTTGATCTCGGATGCAGTAAAGTGTCAGCCAGACCAAAGTCATTTTATACATAGGCCTGCATAAGTGAAGTGGAGGGACTTCATGGTTAATTGATTAAAACATTCCATAGAAGGTGTGAGATCAAAGGGCTGCTGGCTGGTTTTATATTTCGCTGGGGTCCCACAGGCCATGTGGGTGACACAAATGACCTTGGGCGTGAAAGTATTCAAAGGCTGATGTTTGTTTGTTTTATTCCAAAACGCGATTTGTGTTTCCCAGGGCTGCCTGGTGACAGGTCGTATTGTGGGCTCCCTACAGCCTTAGTCTGTGTTTAAGTGAGGGAGGTGGGGGCTCCATTGGAACAGCCACTGTAGGCAAGAGGGCATGACCCTGTCGTGTTGCCATCAGCACCTCTTTCTGCCAAACCCCAAGGAAACAGACTCCATTATGTTACTGGAAGGCAAAGACCACAGTTTCTTCTCTTTTTTCTTATTTCCAGTAAGAGTCAAGGAGAGGTTCACAAAATCTGGGGTCAGTCCATAGACATGAGACAAAAGAGAAATCAGAAATTTCCCCATTGTCCCAACTGTCCTGGTAAGAGGGGCAGTATCTGCTGGGCAGACATTTTTATCAAAGTCCTCCAGTGACAGGAAATTTAGCAGAGGAAGAAGTCACGGGAGAGGGTCTGCTGTCCAGAGAACCATCATCAGCTATCTTTGGTGACATGGAGACTTAACAATGGAACAGCTATCATTTATTGAGGAGCTGCCCTTTGCCAGACACCAGCTCAGTGCAGCCTACCACCTGCAAAGTCTCATTCATCCTCCTTCTTAATGGACACAGTGAAGGCCAGAGTGTGGAGCTGACTGCCTGAGAGCACACAGTTTGGGCTGAGATTTGAATGCATGTTGTTTGGTCTCTGCTCTCCACACCTCCTCAGTCACCTGGTGATGGAATGAATAGTGTCCATCACACAAGACTGATATGGGGAAGTCCTGGCCTCAGAGTGTGACTGTACTCCAGGATGGGGTCTTCAAGGGGGTCATTAAGTTAATGTGAATTTATTTGTTGTGATTCAGTTGCTCAGTCATGTTCGACTCTTTGCAACCCCATAACTGCAACATGCCAGGCTTCCCTGTCCTTCACTATCTCTTAGAGTTTGCTCAGACTGATGTCCATTGAGTCAATGATGACATCTGACCATCTCATCCTATGTTGCCCCCTTCTCTTGCCCTCAATCTTCCCAGCATCAGGGTCTTTGGGTGTCCTTATACAAAGGAAAGATTTGGACACAGACTGTTAAGAGGGAAGACCATGGGAAAACAGGAGAAGAAGGACGTCTCAAGGCCTCAGAAGAAACCAATCCAGCTGATATCTTGATCTTGGACTTTCAGCCTTCTGTAGAAGTGTGAAAAAAAATACATTGCTATTGTTTAAGCCACCCGGTCTATGACACTTGGTTATGGCAGTCTTGATAAATTAATACAGACTCCTAGAGTTTGTCTGTTTCCCAAGGAACAATCCAGGCAGGCAGATATCCCTCCAATGTGTAAGATTTCTGCAGTGAACTTATCAAAGAGTTGCTTTTTAAGGTACTTGTGTATAAGTCCTGTTGAAAGAATATTGGTTCTTGTATGGTGAAGATCTGATCATGGTACAGAAGGTTCTGGATAAAGATTTTACATCCTTTGAGAAGCCTTCCCTAACCCCACACCTCCGGATCAATCCCTTTTTTGTACCTGAAGAACTGATGCATACCTCCTTCTCAGCACTTAACATCCTTCCCTATAATTACTAATTCAACTCTGTATCCTACGCCCAAAATAGCTTCAAATTCTGAACTTGTCTTATTTGGCTTTGTGTTGTCAAGACAAAAAAAAAAAAAAGAAAGAAAGACTTAGGTCAAGATAGTTAAAGGAATCAGTGAAGGCAGATAGACACACCTGAAGGAGCCTACCCTCCACCACGATTACCTTGGCAGGTACACAGTGACGTCAATGGACTCAGGTGAAACTTCTGACTTAGGAGCAGAAATAGAAAGGAGGGATTCTCTTTCAAAACTGGAAGAGCCTGTGGCCTTTTGAGCTTGTCAGAAGGAATGCTGATGCAGGTGCTTGACTCCCAGAGAATAGGAAAGCTCGGGGCATGCACAGGATGTGGGCAGAAAGGGAGCTGCGGGGGAGAAATCAGGCAAGGTATGTGCAAAGGGCCCTAGTCCACTGGACAGGGCCTAGGTGGGGTGGAAGGGCTGGCAGAGCCCAGTAGTCTGGCAGGCTGGACCCAAAGCCTATGGGGCACCCACCATGTGGCCCTGCCTCCAGTGCACTGTGGCGATAGGGACTTTTAAGCAGTTTCCTGCTTCTTTCCTTTTCCCTTCCTTTGCCTCTTAGTCCTGCCTTCTTTCTCACTTTCCTCATCTCTCTCTCTTTTTCCCTTGAATTTCTGTCCTGCTTGTATCCTTTAAAACTTAGTTGAAATCTCTAGCCTCTTTCACTTATGCAGAGATAATGGTGGGCAGGAGCTGCGTTGGCAGCATATCCTGAGTTCTGTATAAGGGCCTCCCCTTACGGAGGGTGACTATGAGGAGTCCCTCTAAAAAGCAAACATCTTGGACTTGCTTTTTCAACAACCATAGCCTAACTTGTACCCTTCTTATCAAAACTATAGAGTCTTGTGTTTTGCCTTAAGAAAGGGGACTCTGTTCTTTTGTGTGACTCTTAGAGATCAGAGTTACAAGCTCGGAAGAATATTATGTTGTGCTTGGTCACTCAGTCATGTCCAACTCTTTGCAATCCCACGGACTGTAGCCCTCCAGGCTCCTCTGTTCATGGGGATTCGCCAGACAAGAAGACTGGACTGGGTTGCCATGCCCTCCTCCAGAGGATCTTCCCAACTCAGAGATCAAACCCAGGTCTCCCGCATTGCATATGGATTCTTTACCATCTGAGCCACCAGGGAAGCTTAGGAGGTAGCAGAACTGTCAGCTAAGGGCTGTTGGTAGAAGTATAGTCAGTAGATATTTGAGTGAGATCTCAGCATGGCTCCTTGGATGCTGTTCTTTCTCATTCAACTCTCCTTCCCTGGTCATGCAAACTATAACATTTGAACTGTGCACTCTACCCTGACAGGCTGTTTTCTTCTTTATAGTCCAAGACTCTACCAAGGAATGGTGGCTTTAACAACAGATATTTATTTCTCACTGTTCTGGAGTCTAGAAAGTACAAGATCAAGGTGTTAGAAGATCTGGCTCCTGGTGAGGGATTATTTTCTCACTTGTAGACAGTCACCTTCCCACTGTGTGTTTACATGACCATTCCTCTGTGCATTTATATTAATAGAAAGAGGTAGAGATTTCTCTTTCAGTCTATTTTTATAGAAATGCTAATCTTTTCATGAAGGCCCCGTCATCACGACCTCTTCTAATCCTAATTATCTCCCAAGGGCTCTGCTGCAAATATCACGTTAGGGGTTAGAGCATCAACATAGGATTTGCAGAGATTACAAACACTCAGCCAGAAGAGGTAGCAAAACTAAAATGGATTATATAATCTATATCCATACAGAGTAACACAGTGAAAACCTCAATATACTGTTATCTACTGATGTTTTACTATAAATGTTAGATTTTCTAAAATAGAACACACAAAATGATATTTTCCTTTTCCCAACATTTTCACTTTTACTTTGTGTCCAAGGCAGCAACAGCAGTAGAAGCCACCTTAGAGACCTCCTGTCTTGGAAAATGCAGGATCTTTTGGCTCTAAGACAAGTTACTCTAGCAAAGAGAGAGTCAGTTGAGACATAGTAGAATAATATCAGTTGGAAAAAGAAGTTTGGCAGGCCAGAAATACACACCCACATCAGATTAAATTTTGACTGGTGTCCTGGGGTAATTGTTCAACCCTTTCCAGACTGTGCCTTTGTGGGTGAAAACTTAAACTGAACATTTTAACAAGTGGTTAAAAAATTGGATTTTCAAATCTGTGAAGTCATTGCCTCTTCCCAACAGGAAGAGACTGGGAGGCAGCTCTCCTGTCACAGGCTGGCTGGTGAATTCCTCCGGGTTGATCTTACAACTCACAGAGCTATTCATCATTTTAGTGAGCATCCTCGGAGGGGGCCTCTGGTGATTTACATGCTCCAGATAAATTATGATGCTTCTCATGATGTTATCATCATTTCGGCTCACGGATTTGAACACTTTCTGGGAGAGGACTTTTTTCACTCTTTCTTAAATGATGAACAACCCCCAGACAGATTATATTGTAGTTGTCAAGAAAAAAGATATAGGTATGTTTTCTTAAAGATAAACAACTTGGCCACCATAGCTAGTTGGCCCAGCAACAGGAAAATGTTGTCCATTGAGAGTTCACTGTTTATCCCACCTGGAAAAGATCATCAAACTTGCTTGGTCTTTTATTTCTATTCTATTTAATGATGAATTCTCTCCTGTAGTTTTACCAGGCTATTCTATCTCTAATGGAGGCTATCTTAAATAAAGCAAAATGGAATATGCTTCTCGATTGCAATAAATTTACAAGGTATCATGTTCAGCTTTGACTTAATTTGACCCTGAGTAGACAGGGCTTTGCATTCTGCTCTGGTCACAAACCAGGTGATGGAAAAGGTATTTTCCTTTTCCTGAGCCTGTCTTGGGGCTTCTATTGGCAGTATATCTCACCAAAATCTTTTGGCACTAGACAATAAACTTCCAAGATGAGTGTGATGGGCAGAATAATATCCCGACCTCAAAGATGTCTATGTCCTAATTCCTGGGACCTATGATTATACTGAAACTTCCCTGGTGATCCAGATGGTGAAAAATCTGCCTGCAATGCAGGAGACCCAGGTTTGATTCCTGGGTTGGGAAGATCCCCTGGGGAAGGGGATGGCTACCCACTCCAGTATTCTTGGCTGGACAATTCCATGGACATAGGAACCTGGCCGGCTATAGCCCATGGGGTCACAAAAAGTCGGACACGACTGAGTGGCTAACACTTATGAATGTGTTCTGCTATGTGTTTTGATATATTTTGCATATAAAATATGCTATGTTTTATTGCTTTGGGAATTAAGGTTGCAGATAAAATTGTTTGCTAATTAGCTGATATTGAAATGGGAAAGAGGTCCTGGATTATACAGGTGGACCTGATAGAATTATGGTGGTCCTTAAAAATGGAAAAAGAAGGCAGTGTTCTGTTTAGAGTGACGCAACCTGAGAGATGGCACTGGTGGTAAAGAACCCACCTGCCAATGCAGGAGACGTAAAAGACAATGGTTTGATCCCCAAGTCAGGAAGCAACCCCTGGAGGAATACTCCAGTATTCTTGCCTGGAGAATCCCATGGACAGAGGAGCCTGGCAGGCTACAGCGCCTAGGGTAGCATAGAGTCAGACACAACTAAAGTGACTTAGCACACACAAACATACAACTTGAGGGAAATCTGACTGGCCATTGTTGGCTTTGAAGATAAAGATGGCAACCACAAGCCAAGAAAAGAAGGTGGCCTCTAAAAACTGGAAAAGCAAGAAAATGTATTTTTGCCTCAAGCCTTCAGAGAGAAATGCAGCCTGCCAACACCTTGATCATAGTCCAGTGGGACAAATATGGGCTTCCAACCTCCAGAACTGTGAGTTAATAAATTTGCATTGTCAACATTCATGGTGTTTGTTAAAGCATCAATAGGAACTAATCAAAGGAGACACATTTGAATTGTCTTTTACTTTGAACACCCAGCCCAGTGCTGGCACATAGCAGCCACTTAATAAATGCTGGGTGAATGAATGAATGATGTCCACATGCTACAGAGCAAACATCCTGTCTTTCAAAGTCTCTGATCCCACTGAAGCACTCTCAGTTCCTCTCTGTAGATGCTTCTAGTTCTCTTTCACCCACACAGAGTTGGGAACTGTTCCTTGGGTGCCAATGAGCCAGTCTGCTCCCTTTGACAGCTCAGTCACAGCCCCTGGATACTCTTAGATGATCCATCATTACTTCAAAGGGAAGGGTCACCAAGTTTCTCATCTCTGTAGCCTCATCCTATTCTTTTGCTCACCTTGATGTTCAGAGCCCAGCATGCCTGTAGCTTCCCAGTGCACCACTGCACTGCTATGATATGGCCACATCCATGATACACAGGTGCTGCTCATGGTTCGTCATGTTTCCTGTGTTTTGTTTGTTTTATCATGGGTATATCCGTATGCTCTTGGTTCAGGTGACAAGCTCATGTTTGTCGTTCAAAAATCACATCATACAGTATTTCCAGGAGACTTCTTTGACCCCTTGGATATAACTATTTAAATCTACCTACTGGCTTTTCTTTTAAACTTCCTTACTATGGTTATTGAATCATTTAGTTTTTACTGTAAAACTTGGCTTCCTCCTTTTCTTTCTTGTCATTTTAATATTAACAATCTATGCATAGTAACGGTATCTTTTACACAGAAGGTTTTCAATTATTATGTAATAATTAATGAATACATGGTAGTTAGGAATTTGACCTTTGAAATTTTAAGTAAAAGGATATTTACATCTAAATTAGGAAAAGCAGACAGAATTTTCACCTAAAAGAGAAGACACTTCTATTGTATTATCACTGGGCCTGGAGATTTAGGAAGACAAACCACTAAGCTTTATTTTTTAATAGTATGTTTTATAACTAATACAAATCACCAATGTATTGTCAGAAGGATTCTGTTTATTTTGGGTTGTGAAATTGGGGCTGAATTAGATAGTGTGTGGTAGTTAATTCAGAGCAGACGTTTTGTATGACTAAAATTTTATAGTGTGTGTTCTTACTTAAAGTAAAGGAAAGGGAAAAAACAAAAGGATTCCTAAGGCTGGTAAATTGTGTTTAATGGAATCAGTTAAAATTACTGGTTTGTCGGATTGAAAATTTTGAGAAAAACATTACCTCCAAAACTTTTATTTTTTTCATGTCTGTTGAAACCTCTTTGAAATGAGCATAGATTGAGAGGAGAAGGTTAAGGTCAAGTTTATATAACTGAATCAACTGACTTGATGATTATTTTGGCTGTCCTCATGATTGATTTCTCTGTGTCATTCAGAATTAATCCAGAGAAAACTCAGGTAATCAGATCAGCTGAGTCTGAGTCTCGTCTGACGACCATATGTGACATGGCTAAGGAGTTACTTTCTTCTCATGCCATGACCACTGATCATCAACCAAAAGGGGAATCACTGGGTTCTCCCCATGGAATTGTGATTAAGGAAGAAGAGGGGACTGAGTTTTAGTTGCATTCGAGCGTAAAGGAAATAGCAACCATGTTCTTTTCAAATGATCGGTATCATAGAGCCTGTTTTCAGGATATTGTGGGTCCATAATTTGAAACTGTAATTCATCACTGCATTATTTTCAGTGATGTAAGCATTCCTATGGAATTTTGAATATTCTTTCATTAGAAGAAGAGTCCATGAATCTCATAAAAAGGATATAGTCTCACTGACATCACTTAGAATGAATTCTGTATTCTAGCAGCTTACAGAGATGTATAAGCCCTTGGCAGAGATGCACTAAGACTGTGAGATTAACAAAGTAAAATACAGGATACCCACTTAAACTTGTATTTCATATAAACCGCAAACCTTTTAGTTAAAGTGTGGCTCACATATTGCAAGAGACATAGTTACACTGAAGAAAAAAAAACAAAACTGTTTATCTGATATTTAACCAGACAGTTCTATTTTATTTGGCAGCCTTCACAGGTATGCTCTGGTATATGCTATCTTTAATGGCTTTAAACAACTGCAATTGTAGCAGCATGTGTGTGAGCCCAGCTAAATGTCGTTTTAATGACCATATTTAATTATCTGATTAGTGGAGTTGTAATTTAAAGGATGATAAATAAGGACGAAGACGCAAATGTGTTTACTAAAAGTTAGTAAGTCTAGTTTGGAAAGAGGATGACACTAAGTAATGACTCTGGGAATTGTGCTGGAAAAATTTATGATAGTCACATAGTACTTTGTATTCCATTTGATATATTAGATGGGATTCCTGCCATACACGGAGAAGAAAAATATACCTCTTGGATATTTTGGTAGCTAAGATGATAGAGTGAACTTGTTCAAGGAAGTGTGGGAGTAGAAGAAGCAGCTTAGAGTTGGAGTTCATCTGAATAACAATGACCCAAATGGGTCAGTATTTTTAAGAAAATAGATTTTGATCATTGAAGTCCAGGAGGAAACCACGTGGTTTATCCAAAATGACCTTCGAAATGCTAATGCCCAAGTGATTTGCGTCACTTTTATACTCTGTATTTCCAGTTAATCGCTACTTGCTGGATTATTTGGGGGAAAACAGCTGGCTCTTGTAATTATTATGGGACTGGAATCGATATAAAGAAGACACTCTGTTCTTTTAAACATGTCTTATGTACCTTCATAAACAGCCTGCTGCACCCTCCCACCAGCTATCGCCTCACTATCCTCTTTTAATCATAGGCTCTATCTCTAATAACTCTAAAAAAACTCCAGCCAAAGAGACAGTCATCTGGATATTTGAAAAACAAACAAACATTTGGGTCTTTGGCCATGATCAAGCCAGTTATATCTGTTTTGAAAACGCTTGGCTTTGCATAGATAAATTCACATTACCAAAACGTGCCTGAAAAGATTATCTGAAGAGTCTCTTGCTTCTAAACAGGTTAATGCCTAAACCAGAGTTGCTAGATAGCAGCATTCATGACATTTTGGACAGACAATTCGTTGTTTTTGGAGAGCTGTCTTGCACTTTGTTCCATGTGCAGCAGAATCCTTGGCCCCTACCCACAGTATGCAAGAAGGCCCTTCACCTCCCAGTCCTGACAACCTAGAAAGTCTCCAGACATTGCCAAATGACCCTAGCGGAGGTCAGTTAAGAAACACTGACCTAAGCTATCCAGTATTAATCGTTTCATTGTGTACCAACTAGCAGGGAGGAGGGTGGCGGGTGGCAGTGAGAGCTGAATTTAGACTAGGAATTGTAACAGAGTGGCGCAGATGGGATCGGGCAGGGATAGTAGACGGAAGGAGGATAAGAGCAGTAGATCAGCAGTAGCCAGCAGTAGCCATCACCGTTCTGTTCATTCGTGCATGTATGCGTGCATTCGGCATTCTTCATTCATTCATTTGTTAATTCAACCAATGTGTAAGTTGAAGGAACTGTTCCAAGGGCTGGGGATTCAGTAGGAAAGCAAATACAAATTCTCTGCTCTAAAGGAGCTTATATTCAAGTGGAATGTAGCAGAGAATGAATGAGAAGGTCACTAATGTATTAGGTGTTAAATCACCAGGGAAGGATGTTAGCCTGTGTCTCGTTAGGAGAACAGAAAACACACCAGCAATTTTGACAGCAAAAATGTCATACAGAGAAAGGGTTGACAGGGTGTGGTGGTGGTGGTTTAGCTGCTAAGTCGTGTCTGACTCCTGCAACCCCATGAATCCGCCAGGTAAAGGAGGACAACAAAGGCTATAAAAATGAAGAGAGGACACTAAGGTTACATAGATATAGAACTTTAGGAAGTTGCTGCTACCCCCAGGGCTGGGGGAGCAAAGGGAACAGGAGGGAGTGACTAGAACCTCGAACCTAAGAAAAGGTGGCGGTGGTGGTAGGATCCAGGTCACTGAATAGATGGCCCCGCTGGCTGCTGTTGATGCCTATAGGTCTGGGGTTAAGTTTAGAGGGAGCTAGGGGTGACTGGCTCATCCCTGTCTCTGAGGGATGTGGTAAGGCGGCTTCTGAAAATATGGAACCAATCTGTTCACTGAAACCAGCAGCTGAGCTGGCCTGACACTGACAAGAAGGGCAAACCAACCAAAGGGGCGAGTCAGTGCCTTACCTTAGCAGCTCTCTGGCGCCCCCCTCTTGGCAGCGTTTAATAGGGAGTCAACTGTGGCAGCAAAAATGTAGTCTGCAAAGACCCATCTCCAGTGTCACACAGGACAATGTGGAGCAGAAGGTTGAAGCTGAGTCAGAGCCACAGAACCCACGTAGGAAGGCTATTGCTTTACATAGGAGTAGCTTGGAGCCTACTCCACCCTGACCCAGAAACTGCCTTGGGCATGGATGTGCTTCAGAAGAATCATACACTCTACTATGAAATTGTCTCCAATACAGGGGCAGCCTAATTACCTTTCTCATCACAAAGTGTTTCTTAAGTGAGTAAATGAATGAATTCAATGATGCCTTTATCATAACGATGTTGTTATTTTTCTGAATTACTTCATTTAATCTCAAACTCGAGTTTTAAGTTGTTGTGTTTAAAATTGAACACAAGTGCCCTGAAAATTACCACACCAGATAAGATAGTAGCATTAGCAGCTTTTTCAGCTTATGTTATTACCACGTGTGTGTGTGTGTGTATGTGTGTGTATTTGTGTCTGTTTCAATCTGATTAAAAAAATATTAACTAGGTACCCAGTAAGTGCAAATCTGTGTGTCAGATGCTACATGGAACCTGAAAGAATTAAACCAGTCCCTAAAGTACTCAGAGTATTGATTTCTATGAGTGCCATCTGGCACTTATCACTATTTTTAAAAGGTCTTTTCTTTGATTTATTGAGGTACCTTGAATCCTATTCTTTTCTGTTTTTAAAGATATTAACAATGTATGTCTGCCCCCACCTCACTTCAGACTCCAGCTTCATCTCTTTTATGAGTAGAATAAAGAGATTTCCTCCCAGAAGTAACCCTTTGGTAGTAATTCTCTAAAGTGAGAAATGAACTCTTTCAGACTCCCAGGGCACCATAGCTAAATGTTCTGTAAAACTCCTTCCTAATTACTACCTGGAGAGAGACTTGGCATCTGGAGAAAAGCACTCAAGGTGTATACACTTATTTCCTTCATTGTGATCTCAAAAAGGGGCATGATTTCACCACTCTAAAGAGAAGGAAGCCTCAGACATGCTTATTCCAAAACAAGAATATGATGAGTCTGTGTACCAGGGGTTAATAATCCCCCAACATATTTTGGAAATTTGACTCCTCAGATAATCTGAGTATTTGTTATGGAATTGGCCGACAGGATGTGCACCAAGGTTTTAACCTGTCTTGGACAGGAAGGTTCTTTTTCCAATTCACATGTGCAATAAAGAAACTCGTGCTCGGCTTCCATTGTTTAAGAATCTGTCTTACAATACAAGAGACATTGGTTTGATCCCTGGCCCCAGAAGATTCCATATGCTGCAGAGCAGCTAAGCCTGCACCCAATACTGTGGCAACTGCTGTGCCAACACAACGGCCAAAGAATGGAGAAGGGGAGCCTAGTTCACAAGTCAACTTCTCAACCCAATAGGGGTGGAGAAAGCAAATACACAAGAGAGTGGAAGTAAAAGGGAAGGATTTGGAAAGAATGGGAGGAATATTCATGACTTATCTGACAACAGGGTGTGGTTTGGACTTGGAACAGATGCAGCTCTCCTTTCCATTCCTCGCATGGGCTTTTCCAGTTAGTGTCATGGCAATCGTCACAACCCCGGCACCTGTGGGTGTGTCACTTAGCATATGCTAATGTATTACAATGAGTGTATAATGAGGCTCAAGGTCTGCTGAAAGCTAAATCTCGTACCATCAAACAGATTCTTGCTTTTTTCTCTCTGCAGCTTTCTCCTGAAGCTTAGATAGGAATAGTTGGTTTATTATTTGAGGGAGGGGTGCAGAACAGATTCTAGGGCAATAGCCTTGGTAATATATTGCCTGCAGCACTGAAAGGATGCAGGGAGAAGGCTGTCGGGTTGGGGGCTGTCCTGACTAGGGCTATTAGACTAAGTTTGGTAGTTAAAGGTGACCACCTTTAGCCCACTCTGAAAGATGCTGATACATACTTCAGATGCTGTTAAATTTAATCTCATATCTTGCCTTCTTGGAGAAGCATTCTGGGGTTTCCCAGGTGGTTGTGTGGTAAAGAATTGGCCTGCCAGTGCAGGAGAAGCAGGTTCAATCCCTGGTTGGGGAGAAGTCCTTGGAGGAGGAAATGGCAACCCACTCCAGTATTCTTGCCTGGAGAATCCCCAGGGACAGAGGAGCCTGAGGGACTACAGTCCACGAGGTCTCAAAGAGTCAGACATGACTGAGCACTCAGCACATGGGAGCACTTGCTATCACTTCTACAAGGATTCAATCATGTGCTGCTGCTGCTGCCAAGCTTCATTACTCCCTGATAGAGTGCAGGGTGGAGAGCAGAAATTAGGCACTCTGCTCTGGGAAAAACTCACACCTGGCAAGTTTTTGGTTTTAGTAACCTTCTTTTGAAGTTTAAAACTTTCTTCCCCTGTTGCTTCAACATATTTTGTAGGCCCAATAATATCTTGTTCAACATGTATGATTTTTTTAATATTCTCTGATTTAGGCTTTTAGGGAGGAAGGCCTACAGTGTTCTTTGGGTTGCTTCATTATTGATATTCTCCAAATCCTCACCACTTATTTTGCCAAAGATCTTTGCATTTTAAATTCAGAATTTTGCTTCTGAAAAGGTTTGAAAAACTAGCAGGTAGTATTATTCATGTCTCATGTGATTCCTCTACTTTGTAATCAGGCCATCACTGAAAGGCCATTATAGACCACAGTGAATGATTTATTCAGGCTAGACAAATCTAGGGGTAAATATAACCCAAAGGGACAAGCAGAAATACAATTTAAATACTAGGGCCCAAAGAAAATTTCTTACAGAGACGCTTTTTCTTTACGTTGAGGTAAAATCCTCCAGCAGAGAGAATTTCTCTTGATGTTTGCAAGTCCTACTCATGTTCTTGGGTGCAGGAATGATGAAAATGCAAATGGTCTATTATGTCTGGTCAAAACCAATTTTTCAAAGCAGCTCAGCAAATGTATTATGTTATAGTCATTTCCCTCCACTTGTTATTTGGTCAAGATAAGCACTCCCATCAATGCTGATTGTATTTAGTCTGGCCATATTTTTTGTCCATGTTTCAATGCTGATCCTATTTCCTGCTTTTAACCGTACCGATATATGATAATAAAGAAAATAATTTTGCTAGCAATTGAATTACAAAATGTGTTCAGTTCTCCATTAATAAAACCTCTATCTGGTTAAACATCATCAGTAAATAGCCTTTATATTTTTCCTCTCTTCAATTTACCAACTGACAATAGAAAACGTTAACTGAGGTTGAAGGCTTCAAAACCAAAAAAAAATAGACAGAGATTGAGAGATGGTTAGTCAGCGCCATCTAGTGTCAAAAACTCAAAATTTAATCAGAGTTTTTTGAATTTTCATTTCCCTTCCCCCATTAGAGAAATAAATGCTGGTGGCATTTTATGTAACATTTTTAATTAATTCTTTGAAAACTCACATAAACATTCTAATTTCTAATAAATACATTAAATTTGAATTTATTTTAACTCCAATATTCATAAATCAACCATAGTAAGTCAGACAAAATCATCTATGTGGAGCGAACAGTAAAAGCAAGAACTGGCAATTACCTGGTAATTTTCTCAGTGAAGACAGCTAATCAAGAAAGTTCCAGCCTAACTGTATTTGATGTTTATTATAAACTATGTAGACGTCACTGATGAAGCTAACTTGGCCATTCGCCTTTACTCAGTTCTTCGAATTGATTGCAGCACTGACCTTTCTTTAAACTAATGTGGGAACTAGAGAATATACACAAGCATTTTAGAGATTGTGCAGTTGAGAGCTAGAGACTCGGATTGTGTGCTCAGTCCCTCAGCCATGTCCCATCCTTGTGACGCTATGGACTGCAGCCTGCTAGGCTCCTCTCCCCATGGGGTTTTCCCAGCAAGAACGCTAGAGTAGGTTACCACTTTCTCCTCCAGGGCATCTTCCTGACCCAGGGATTGAACCCATGTCTCCTGTGTCTCCTGCATTGGCAGGTGGGTTCTCTATGACTGAGCCACCAGGGAAACCCAGAGATTCAGATTATAGAGTACTTATTTTTATAGAATTTTGACACTGCTTTTCAAGGCTGCTCTATTGAACAATTAGAAATTACCCCACAACTTGGAGAAATCTGGTGTATTATTTTACAAATAAATAAATAACCAATAGGATATGTATTTAAGAGACTGGCTGATGCAATTGTGAAAATTAGCAAGATTCACATCTTCAGGGTGGACCAACTGGCTGAAAACCAGGAGAGAGCCATGTTTCAGTTCGAGTCCAAAGACTGTCACCACAGAATTTCCTTTTGCTCAGGGGAGGGCATTCTTCTATTCTACTAGGGCCTTCAGCTGATGGGATGAGGCCCAACAATATTATGCGGAACAATCTGTTTATTCAAATTCCACTAATAAAAATACAATCTAAATCACCCTTACAGAAGCATCCAGAATACTGCTTGACCACATACATAGGTCCTGTGGCCCAGCCAAGTTGACAGGCAAAATGAACCATCATATCAGGTGAAGTATGCAGAGGGAAAAATAAAGAATAAAGGAGAACTTGGGAAAATTTTTAAACTGGCTTATTTTTTACCTCAATGAAAGGACTGCTTTGGGTCAGAGGTTCTAAACACCATCTTTATTTGGCAGTGACATCTCAAGTACATTGGCTCTTCTGGGCCGTTACAGAATGGCCTGCAAAGCAGTCTGGACCTATTGCAGAGCTTTCTCTTGCCTGGCCCTACTTAAAACTAGCAGCTTTTTAGTTCACTCAGTAAACGGCTTAGCGTAACACACCTGAATGACAATCATGCTGCCTCCACACTGCAAAGAGGCCCAGGAGGCACGGTGTATATTTTTTGGTTGTAGGAGGAGTCAGATACAATTTATTCCACCTTAGCAGGAATATCTTGGCATGACCCATGCTACTGAACCCTTGGATATTCCACTGAGGCGGTGGCCTCTGAACTTATTTAGGTGAATCTTCCACACTCTGACAAGCAAATGCCTTACCCATAAGTCTAGTTGGTACATTTTGTTCATTAGATCCTATCAGCATGATAATATCAAGGTAATAGACCAGTGCAATATCTTGTGAAAAGGATTTTCATGTTGGCCTGGCCAGATGAAAGCAAACTGCTTCTGGAGGGCGTTATGGACAGGTATGGAGGAAAGAGCTTTTGCCAGATAAGTAGCTACAAACCCAGGTATATGTTCATTTTCCCCAGCAATGAAACCATTTCTTGTCCAGCAGATGCAATAGGAATCACCACCTAGTTGAGTATATAATAATCCACTTTCTCCAAGATACATATGTTTTCCACATAGGGAAGCCCCAAGGGCCACTTGGGTGAACTAAATGAGGATGTGGTGAGCACCATCGCTGCTACATATAAGTTCTTGATGATGTTATTAATCTCTACTATTCTACTAGGAACATGGTACTGATTATGCTTTACTATTTTCCGAGGTAGGGCTTACCTGGTGGCTAAAGAATCTGCCAGCCAATGCGGGAGATACAGGTTCAATCCCTAGGTTGGAAAGATCCCCTGGAGAAGGAAATGGCAACCCATTTCAGTATTCTTGCCAGGGAAATCCCATGGACAGAGAAAATTGGTGGGCTACAGTCCATGGAGTCACGAAAGAGTCAGACACAATTTAGCAACTAGACAACAGTTTTCCTAGGTAGACGCTGTTCTGCTGCTGCTGCTGCTGCTGAGTCGCTTCAGTAGTGTCCAACTCTGTGTGACCCCAGAGACGGCAGCCCACCAGGCTCCCCTGTCCCTGGGATTCTCCAGGCAAGAACACTGGAGTGGGTTGCCATTTCCTTCTCCAATGCATGAAAGTGAAAAGTGGAAGTGAAGTCGCTCAGTCACATCCGACTCCTAGTGATCCCATGGACTGCAGCCTACCAGGCTCCTCCATCCATGGGATTTTCCAGGCAAGAGGACTGGAGTGGGGTGCCATTGCCTTCTCTGGAGGCTGTTCTAGTGGCTTCTAATTCTACTACCCGTGGCTTCTCTCCATAGGTTAGAGAGTGAGTGTGGAAATTCTACCATTATCTGTCTATTCTACCTATGCATTCTGGAATTGGAGAAATAACCAGTAGTGGTTTGGGAGATTCACTGAGGCCACGATGTGCAGATCTGAAAACTCCATCAATCACCTGACTTTGGTAAGCCTCTATTCTTATTTGGTGGATCACAGTGATGTTTGCGTCTCCTGGAATTCAGCTCAAAGCCAGTGTCCAGTCATCTTTGAGAATTATGCTTATTTCTTTTTTCCCAATACACAGTCAGCCTGGAAAAAGGTCAGAGTTCCATTTGGGAAAAGATTTGGAGAAAGATTAACAGTTTAGATTTTTGCGAGTGTGGCAAGGTCTTCAAAATTCATGGATTCTGGGTTTGTAAATTTCCTCAAGTTTGGGGATTCATTGAGGGGCTGTCACTCTCTTGGTATTGATGATTTAAGGTAAGTTTCTGTTCACTTGACCTATAGACACTTCCACTTATACAGAGCTGGTAATTAATTGAACTGCTCATCTATATTCTTCCAGGGACATCATCATTAATAGCTAACTCCATAGGTCTCTATGAGAAAGACTATTCTCACTGCTGCTTTGATTCCAATGTCAACATGGCAATCATGCCTACCTTAGCTTTGGTGGTTAAGTGTGGCCACATAGCCTCTGGCACCCTTGGATCAGTTTGTCTCCAGTGCATTTAGGGACCCAACTTCAGTGGCAGCAGTTTCCATGTAATTTCTGACCAACAAGGAGTGACCACAGAGCTCTTCAAGGATTTTGAGACTCTCCTCACACCTTTATTTTTGAACTGTGGTGTTGGAGAAGACTCTTGAGAGTGCCTTAGACTGCCAGGTGATCAAACCAGTCTATCCTAAAGGAAATCAATCCTGAATATTCATTGGAAGGACTGATGCTGAAGCTGAAGCTCCAATACTTTGGCCACCTGACGTGAAGAGCCGACTCATTGGAAAAGACCCTGATGCTGGGAAAGATTGAAGGCAGGAGGAGAAGGGGATGATAGAGGTAAAGATGGTTGGATAGCATCGCTGACTCAGTGAACATAAGTTTGAGCAAGCTCTGGGAGATGGTTAAGGATAGGGAAGCCTGGCACACTGCAGTCCTTGAGGTCGCAAAAGGTCGGACACGACTGAGTGACTGAACAACAAATGGTGAAGACTACCTTCCACTTGCCCCAGTGGCTTCCATCGCCCTCCTAGGCTGGGTGAGCAGATCTCACATGGTCAATTCACTCTGCTGCTGCTGCTGCTGCTAAGTCACTTCAGTCGTGTCCAACTCTGTGCGACCCCATAGACGGCAGCCCACTTAATGCTCCAATATACCCCTGCTGTGGATACCTTCCTCTACAATATAGCCAGGCAGTTCTGATGTTTCAACTAGATCTCCTGTAGGCCACTTTTTTGGTCCATGTTTCAGCCAACCAAACACTTAGAGCCCTTTCTGGCCCCTCAGACTACAGCTAGATTCAATAAATAACCCTGCAGTTAAGCGAGCAATGTTTGTTTGTTTGTTTGTTTGTTTTCCCCAATGAAATTATTAGTTAGCTTATCCAGCAATTATTTATTGGGTAGTTAAATGTGCACTTTGAACATACAGTCTGCCTTTAGGAAGAAACTGCAAAATTTATTCTGTGCCTTCTGTTTTGTTTGGATAATGAGATTTTTCTATCACATAATATTTTCACTCAAGAGCCTGTTGTTTTCTGTGTTTTTTTTTTTCCCATAATCTGAAATCTATTTCAAAAAAGGCTTACTTTTGAAAAATGAAAAGTTCTTAATTGTTATATGCTGCCGGGCTGATTTTAAATGTTATCATAATGATCTAAGCCTCCAATCATATTTTATGTTTACATTCTTAAAGTTTATTTGCACCTTTCCTCTTTTGACAATTCTTTAAAAAATGTCCTTTGCTGAATTCAGATCCCATAACCAGAATATAACTATCAATATGTCTTTTATACCTAACCCAAACTATTTGAGGGGGGCATCTCTTTACAGCTCTGGGCAACACCAAGTATTTCCTTTCTCATGTTAGTAAGAAAGATACTAGAAAAAAGTTAGCATCTTCAGAGTTTTAATTAGGTCAACACCAGAGTATAGAAAATTAACAAAACAGAGTCTCAATTCCTTCTGGATTAATTATTAATTATTATGTATGCAGGTAATTCTAAAATGTTGTCAGTATAAATACATTTCCGCAATTGCGTCACTCTCAGTCTTCATAACAGTCAATTTAAGGTCACATGCTCAAAGACTGGCATACATGTCAACAAACATTTGTTTTATACGCGTCCACAAGCTGATCTGTTTTGTCTGAAAGAAATCTTTTGTTTCTAGGTTTGATGTATCTCTTCAACAGAAGGCAATCATAACACACATTATAGGATGAGTTAGAGGGCTCTGAATGTTTTTCTGTCCTCTTGTATTAGTTTGGCAGGACTGACATAATAAACCTGGTGGCTCAAAGCAATGGAAATGTACTGTCTCATGGCTCTGGAGGCTAGACGTCTGGAATCGAGGTGTCAGCAACATTGGTTCTTTCTGAGACTTCAGAAGGAGAATCTGTTCCCAAGCCTCTCTCCAAGCTTGTAGCAGTTTTCTGGAGACTTTTCAATAACGACATCTTCAACAACCCTGTTTCTAAATAAGGTCACACTCTGAGGTACTAGGGGTTAGTATTTTAACATATACATTTTGGGAGATAAAATTCAACTCATAAAAGCCTGAATGGTGACATAATGTTCCTTCTCTCAGTGTAATATTTCACTGAATCTCTATGAAGTTATTATGTGTGTACCTCACTGGAGGATTCCTTCACTCCAGTATTATGGGTCTTATGATACTTTAATAGGAAACACTCCGTATCATCAAGAGGCAGTTTTTGTTTCTCCCTCACACATCTTAAGTTGCAAAGTACATTTCCTTATCTGGAGAACCTTGTGTGTGTGTGTGTGTGTGCGTGTATGTTTGGTCACTCAGACGTGTGTGTGTGTGTGTGCGTGTGTGTGTTTGGTCACTCAGACGTGTCCGACTCCTTGCCCTTTCCAGGCTCCTCTGTCCATGGAATTTTCCAGGCACAAATACAGGAATGGCTTGCCATTTCCTTCTCCAGGGGATCTGTCTTGGTTAAATGCAGAGTCTGACTCAGTAGACCTAGGTGGGGCGCCTAAATGATGATAATGATCTGAGAACCACTTCATGAGTAGCAAGAACATAAAGGAATCTCCATAACCCATGAATTAGAAAGTAAGTCAAATGTCGAAAACAATTTCCTCAGCAACAGACTGTACCAAGGAGTCTTAACCATTGATGTTTTATGGGATAAAGTCATTTGAACCGGTTTCCATTATAACCTGACATGATCACCATGGACACCTGTCAGAGTGAAAGTCAAGGCTTGTTGCAAATGACTGTAAAGGAAGACACATTAACTCAAGATCAGAAAAACAAGAATTGCCTAGGATTTAATGAACTGATTTAATTGTGGTTAATTTTCTACTTTCTAATATTATATCTAATAGATTTAAGAAACCCATTCATTTCCTGTCTATTTCTAGCCTTCAGTTTAATAGTCTATATTTGAACTAAGTGGAATGAAAAACTCTTTAACTGGTATATCATTCTGACTGGTATCTAAAAAACAGAAAAAATCCTATAGAAGATCACCAAATAGATTATAAACTAATATAATAAAAATGTTTCTGCAAAAATATTTTCTGCTACCTCATGCCACTTCATGCCAACTGCAGCTGCAGTATTTTATGCTAATTCCCTCAGGAAGGGGCATGTCATGATAAAAAGAAACTGATAAGAGTCAAATTTTTTGCTTTGAAATTTCAAATTTCAAAAATCATGTTCAATGGATTAGTTAGTCATTATTTGGAAGATTTGGAAGAATAAACCATAACTCAAAGTCAAGGTCCAGATCTGAGTGCAAAGAGACAGTGTCTTTTGATTTGTATTTCGCTTGTGACTGTTTCTTAATTAGATGTATTCAGTCAACAACATTTTAAAGAAAATATCAAAGGTATTATCGGCTTGATGTAATTACTTCAAAGAAACTCTGTTCCTTTTTGTACAAATTACAGACCAACTGATCATCTCCAATCATACTTGCCTTTCCCTCCTTCCATATGGGTCTCAGGCCAATGTCACAGAACGAATAAGGATCTGGCTACCTCTGATCCCAGCAGGGTGCAAAACCAGAAGAAATGGACACATGGCCTGTCTAGACAAAACTCAAAGGCAGTTTCACTAGATTTCCATGATCTCCACAGCATGGAGCCCAACAGGTGGATTCCTCTTACTTTAGTTGGAAAGAAAAGAATATTTCCTGGGTTTTTGGGAGAAGAAAAGAATTAGCTCTAAATGAGAACCCCGAAGGAGAGATATGCACTTGCTCTCCATAAGGATGGCGACTGCAGGACTGAGGACCAGAAAGGTGAAAGTGTGTCTCAGCAGAAGGCAGCACAGGCAGACGACAACAGAGGGCTAGTTGCCCCCTCCTCCTAGCATCACCGCCCTTCCACAGTGATGGAATGAATTCCTTCTTTAATCCAAGGAGAAGAGTAAATTTCTTCTACTGACAGAAAGAAAACCTGCAAAAGAAATTAAATTCAACTTTGAATTGAAAAGGGAGTTACATGAACTTATTCTAAAATCAGCAATTCATAATCAGTTAACTTTCCTTTTATATTTTGCATTGATTTTCCAACATCTAATGGTATGTTCTACATACAGTGTGTACTTGGTAGGTATCCATTTACTTTTTTCTATATTTGTACAACTTTCTAACACTCCAGGCAAAGAGGCTAAATAAAATATCATGAGCTAGGTGCTACCAAGGCTGCCACTGAAGATGCTAGGAGTGAAGAAAGGGGCAGGTGATACAGTAAATCTGCAGGAAGCTAGAGAAGAGAGATGATAAGGTGAAAATAGCTAAGAAATAGGATTTTCTTTTATTTTTTCTTAAAAAATTACTTACATATGCTTTGGGCTAGATATTGGGGATAGGAAAATGATGGAAATAGTTTCAGTCTGGTGGAGACTATAGGCAAATACAATATAATGAATTTTAAAAGTTAAGATAGACTTGTATGCAAGTTTTGCAGAACATTAGAGAAATTAGATATGCATAGAATTCATTCGTTCAGTGCATTTATTTAAAGAGTTATTTCCTGAGGCACCATTGTAATGCCCTAGAAATGGAGAAGCAGAAAAAAGGCACAGTCTGGTCCTGAAGAAACTCAAGAGTCTAGTGAAAATGCTTCTGGGGCAGCAATTAAGAGAACAAGCATGGTGTATCAGGGGTGGGGAAAGATTACACTTCCTGCAGTGTTCCAACAGTGTCAACTGTATAGTCAGATATTACCTGAGCAAAAAGTTAAGGCCATGGGTTGACCAAAAAAGAGGACGTTAGAAAGGTACACAATAGACACGGCTGAAAGGGTTTGGGTTTTTTTCTATGACACCAAATGCTTTTGTCGCAGTTGCCAGGGGACACGCATTTTCCTGCAGTATTCATTTTACAGAAATAATATGGGGGTACACAAACACACTGATTTTAAAATTAAAGTATGGCTGTATCATGTGCTAAGTCGCTTCAGTCGCGTCCAACTCTTTGTGACCCTATGGAGGCCACCAGGCTCCTCCATCTGAGATTCTTCAGGCAAGAATACTGGAGTGGGTTGCCATTTCCCACTCCAGGGGATCTTCGGGACCCAGGGATTGAACCCGCGTCTCCTACGACTCCTGCACTTCAGTTGACTGCAACAGCATCAGTTCAGTTCAGTTCAATCTCTCAGTCGTGTCCGACTCTTTGCGACCCCATGAATTGCAGCGCGCCAGGCCTCCCTGTCCATCACCAACTCCCGGAGTTCACTCAAACTCAGGTCCATCGTGTTGGTGATGCCATCCAGCCATCTCATTCTCTGTCGTCCCCTTCTCCTCCTGCCCCCAATTCCTCCCAGCATCAGAGTCTTCATATGAATTAGTAAAATATGACAGGAAAGGAAATTCCACAGCTCGGCTAGCAGATGGCTCTGGCCTTAGCCGTAGAAAACACTGGGGCGAAAGTTCAGGGTCTTCAGCTATTAGAGGATTTAGGGCAATAATACACGGAGACCATTGAGCTAAGTGTGCGGGAGAAACGTACGAGTTAAATACATAGACTAGGGTAAGGCTGCGGCGCAGGTAGTACAAGGAATCTGTATTCTCCTTTGTTCCTTGACTCGATCATTCCGAAAATACTCTGCTCCTGGTACCCCTTTGTTACTGGAGACTGAGCGCCAAGTTCGCGAGCTGCACTTTCAATACTGGGCGCCTCGTTGCCAGGGCAACCATTCCTGACCCGCACAACTCTGCGACCTCCACGCTATTGGCTTGAGGACGCAGGGTGCGTGTGACGTCACTGCGCGGCGCCGCAAGATCCGGGAACTCTGCGAAACCTGCTTTTCCCGGTCCCCAGCGGCCGGCGACGGGACCGGCGGCTAGTGGCCCAGCGGGTGCTGGTTGGTTGGTGTGCAGATCGCGGTGGGAAAGAGGACCGGTAGGAATCGGTCCCTAGAGCGGTGAGCTGCACACGTGCGGGGATCCGCTGTGCCACTCTCATTCTCTCGGCGAAGGCGGCTTCCTGTCTGATCAGTTGCTATGGCCACGGGACCACGTTGCTAAGGAGCTTGGAGATGCTGAGCGCCCTGAGCGCGCCCTTCCTGGTCTGGCTTTGGTTGAGAGTTGCCTTATTTGAAACTGGCGCCGTTACCCACTCTTATCTGACTTTCTTTAAAAAAGAAAAGAAAAAAAAAAAAAGCAAAACACAATTCTTGTTTTTCTCCATTTTTTCCTCTCCATGTCCTCATTTTCTAATTTTGACAACATCTCGGCCCTGGACTGGTCTTAGGTATTGGGAAATGTGTGATGTTGGAGGCGAAGAGGCTAGGGAAATGGAAAGGAAATATGAAGACCCTTAATACTGGCTCTTTGGATTTTCTTTACGGTGAAAAGGGTTGGGATAGGTGAATACTGGGCTGTGTCGCTATTCTTTGAAATTTGAAGGAGCTTTAGAGATGGAGTTCACCTTCTTTTGTGGGGCTCCTGTTAACACTTTTGGGACCTTCCAAACACCAGATGAGAGAGTAGAAAAAAAAGTGACTTCTGTCTCTGGGAATTTAGCAGTTAGTTTAGTGCAGTGGTCTCAAAGGCAAGTGTGGGAGGAATAGGTACGTGGAAAAAGAAATAAGATATATTGAGCTGTCCAAAACAATCAAAGAAAAGTACTCTTTCCTAGCACAGACCCTGATGCCTGTAACCCCTTGTAGATGACCCGCAGCATCTAAGGAAACCTAAGGTGAAAAATGAGGGTCCACAGTGGGGCCTTGCTTAATTTGTTTGCTCTCTTGATATTGTGACATAGTTTAGGTGTTGGGGTTAAGTGGATTAATAGATTCTAGTGTCTATTTAGAATCTTTATATTGTTTTGTAAAAGATTGAATGGTATCCTTTGTAATATATATAACACGAAAGAGTTACTTTTTCACTTCTTCCCACCATTAACCGCCCTCACATGTTATTTAATGAAAAAGCTAGTGTAAGATGAATTAACCTTTTTTCCCTTTTACAAACAATTCATGCTCTGGGTTTGTTGGTGATGGTGTGCTCCCAGGTGGATATTATTTTTTAAAAATTGAGTACACTTCATTTGTCTGTAAGGTAAAGGGTGATACTTTTAACAGTGACTGAAAAACTATTTTGGAAAGAAGTTCTAACATAGGTGTTTTGGAAGTGGACAGGGAAATGTTTGCATCATTGTATGTGTGTATGTTTTGGTATTGCTGCTGAAAATTGCATAATTGTATCACACAAAAAAACTGTCCTGTATACTTAAAACCTTTGGAAGCTCAATATTCTAACATGTTTTTCAAATGAAGAGTTTCAGTAGTCTTTTGAACTTATTCAAAATCTAATGTAGCACTTTCCAGTTAGTACCTTATAGAAACAGCTGTTTGACATAAAGGAACATAGAAATTGTGTCATTCCAACTTGTTGAATAGTCACTGAATGGCAGTATTAAGTTGCACTTTAAATAGGTCATAATTAAAGTCTGTGTTAGCTTAGGATAGGATCTAACAAATTTAATGAGCTAATAATTACCGTATTTTTAGAAAGTGCCTTGGGGATGAATGTGAAGTGTGATATTGGGAAGTAACTCATCTGCTGGTAGCAGGCTGAGAAAATTAGGTCAGCATATCAAATTAAGGAAATCGAAATTTAAAATTACTCTGTTACAGAAATAATCTTACATTTAGTTTATCTTGGCAGGGTACTTTGATCTGGTCACATTGTATTTAAAATATTTGGAGGCTGAATGTTACTACATGGAACTTTGCCCTCCTTGTAAAGATTTCTAATTTGTCAAGTCAATTAAAATAATCGCATGTTATTACTCGTTTAAGAAGCCATCAATGTTTATATTGAAGAAGGGAGAACTAAAGAGTTGTGATTTGTGTCCCCAGATATTTGAAAAGCTGTCATTTACAAGTAGATGACTACATCTATGTGGCCTTAAGAGAAGATCTTATAGAAAAATGACTATATTAAAGACTTAAAGTGGGAAGTACTCTAATGGAAGAATATTTGGAGCATCATGTAAATGGGGGATTGGAGTAATCAAGGAGAAATAAGGAAGCGAGGCAGAAATCCAAGTGCTGTGGAAACGTGCATTTGAGAAACTGATGATCGGAAAGCCTGCGTGGAACTTGGGTTTGGAGCTAGACCTAGAAATACCAGCGGGCAGTTGAGTGTATAAGTCTGGGTGTGTGGTGGAAGATTCTTTGAAATAATTTGATTCGGCAGGAAAACAAGGGCTACGAATTAGAGACTGCCTGTTAGCAAAGAGGGAATTATGGGAGAGGGAGAAGTGAACCATCATTCACTGGGTAAGCTTGACATATCTTCTTTAACCTTCAGTAATAGCTTCGATAGGGTTAGTATCTCCCCCATTTTCAGAGCTCAAGAAATCAAGGCTTAGGAAGATTAAACAATCTGCTTCAGTTCATAAACCTGTGATTAGTAAAGAGGAGAGGCATTCCCAAATCTGAGCCCAGAGCTCCTTCTACTTCATCATGTCACATTGATCATATCTGTAGGGTTGAGTGTTGGAAATGGAAGAAAAGGAGACAATAGAGATCCTGAATTTTTCAGCCTGAGAGATCAGAAAACTGGTGGTACTTTGAACTGACAGGCGGTTCATAACTTCAGTGTGAAAACGTCAGTTTGGGTGATGTTAAGTTTAAGGGGTCCGTTTAGTAGGCGAGTTCATTATGTCACAGGAAATGTAGCACTTGATATCCAGATGTGAACACTGGGACTCTGGAAATACAGAGGCCAGAGAAAGTGGAGACAGGACGTGCCAACCACTTTCCCCAGAAATCTACTCTATGTTTTCTGTATATGGCCAGAGGATTACAACTGAGTTTCTAAAAGTGTATTTGGACTGTTTGAATGGAAAAATGCATATTTTTATACATTTTGCTTACAGATTTTTAAAAAAAATTTCATTGGCGTGACAGATGCTTTTTAATTTACTGTTATTGGTATTATTAAAGTTGATAATTTTCATATTTTCTTATTGCCTTTTTAGGCATTTTGCTCCATACCATACATTTTCTGTGGTGCTTTTACTGTATTTCCTACTCTGTTAGGTTTGGTCTTTACATTGTTAATGAATCCTCCTCCCCAGAAACAATGTTGAAATCAAGTTTCATGTAACTGCAGGAATAAAGGAGAAGCAATGCAGAAATCAGAGTGCCATAGGGGCGTACAGATGAGAAACAGACTTACAGGTACAGAATGTTGTTCTTTAAATGAAGAGGTATATTTTGTTAATGACACACTGTTTTGTACGGATGAATGCAGGGTGAGCTTTCACTTCTTTTTTTTTGATATTCTGGTTTTTTCAGATAACTGTGATCAAAGGACATCATCAAGTGCACAAGTAAAACATGGGACTAGAGTTCAACAAAGCAAATCTTCATCATCAACCAGTTCTCCAGAATCTGCAAGAAAACTTCATCCTCGACCAAGTGATAAACTTAACCCTAAAACAATTAACCCGGTAGGTACAAAAGAGATTCCTGACTTAGTAGGTTTTCCAAAGTATTAGACTTTTATATACTGTTGAGCCATTCTGAATGGTTTCCCGTTTCTTTTATTAGTTTTAAACTAGTTGTGAAGGAAGGCATATGGTAATCATGATGAAGAATGGAGGTAATACTGAGTGTGGGAATGAGAAGGTGTAAACTAGAAATCAGTTGGCTTTGGTATGTCATATCACATTCATGGATGAGTACTGTAGAGTATAAAATAAATTGCATATCAGCTTTATTTCTTTTAAAATTTACTGTGATTATTGTCCTTCCCAATATCAATGAATAACCTTCTAATTCCATTGCCTAGAATGAATTACATGCTTTCATAGTTGCATAAAGACCTCTGACCATTTCTTTATGACCTGCAAATTAGCTCCACAAGAATTCTGCTTTCTTTTGCTTTCTCAGAGCAGATTAATCACATTTAACAAACATAAGATTTATATACATTAAAAGTACATAACTATAAGTTTCTAGGTCAGTTTATCCACAAAGTAAACACACTTGTGCTCCAACACCAGATGGTGTTTGGTCGAGCCTTACATAGATGATGATGGTTTCAGCCTTTAACGGGGATTATGAGAGTGGCTGAGACACAGACTTCGATGGCAGATAGATAGAATACAGCAGATACTTAAGCAAGGGTACAATGAACTATCCAAAGGCAAGAGGAGATTGTCTGACTTTATAAAAGAAAAATGGAAAATAGTTTAAGCTTCTGTGTCCCTTTTCTTCCTTTTGTCATTTGCAGCATCAAGAAATTTTAGGTTCTTTGACCATCCCGACTGTACATATTTGAATGGAGGACAAGTAGGGCGTATGTGATATGCAGGAATCTACTTTGCCTGTACACCTTTTCTCCATTTAGCCTTCACTTTGAAAGGTCACAGTGGAGGAGGGGTGGAAAGATATATTATCTTTATTGTATTTGTTTATAATGTTTAGATTTAAAAATACTTATCTATAGTATGCTTATTTTATATGTGGTTTCAGCTACCTGCAAGCCTCTGAAACAAAGGTTAAAGGAAATACAAAATGTGGAGAGGATTGATCATTTTTCTGAGTAGAATGATACAAGCTTGGTGGGCTTGAAAGTCAGGATGTCTGTTTGCCTTTGACCTCAGCAGGATTGAAATTGATTAGGTATCACTAAGTGGAGATGATAATAATAATTATTATATTCTTGTCTTTTTTTTTTTTCAATTTTAGTTTGGTGAACAGTCACGAGCCCCTTCTGCCTTTGCAGCTATTTACTCTAAGGGAGGTATTCCTTGCAGGTAAGATCAATACAAATTATAACTGACTATATTATTCAAAATAATTGAGTAAAATCAATACAGTTTTCATTTTAACTGTATTGAAAGTTTTATTTACTAGGAAGGTTGAAATAAAGGTGAATTATTTATTCATAGTTTGTCTTTTGGATTGATATAGATCCTGGGACACTGTTGAAAAAAATAATTTTAATTCCAAAAGAGAATTATTGATAAATCTATAGTAAACCACCAGATAATTGAAGAAGTTGACTAAAACAGTTTCTAAAACAGTTTAAGCATTCATAGGCTTGGGAAAATTTCAGATAAATAATCCCTTTTGTCTGAACTGGAAGTTGACAATTCAATGAAGTTGTTTTGTTATTTTAAAATTATATTTCAGAAATCAGATATTTCAAATTTTATTTGAACTTATATTTCTTAATGAGTAGTATAGCTGTTTGTTTTTCTTTTGATGTAACTTTTGTATTCTTTCTGGGTAGACATCAAGCTATTTTAAAGAAAGCAATGCAGGTTACTAATAGAAGGCTATGCTTTTAAGAGTTCACTACTGAGAAACATTAATTTCTTCTAAGTATATCCAGTTTTAACCTGTTGTAGATGATAGAACATTTTATTTTCATTGTGGAAAGAATAATCATAGCATTCTTTTTGGTGTTTGAAATGTAAAGAAATGTAGTTTTTTAATGGTATTTTCAGATTTGGAGGGCTAGGAGTGAAAAGTATGCTCAGGAGGCATTTTTAAATTTATTATTGTTACTATTTTGTATTTACATTCTGAACTGAAACTGTTTTAAAGGTCTTATACCTTCTCCCCACTCTGAGAATTTATTATTGCTAAAAATGTGAAAACAGTGCTGCCTAGGCTTCTTGGGATTATGAAAATAACACTTTCGTGTTCTTTAGAAGATGCCATGGATGGAGGAGCCTGGTGGGCCACAGTCCATGGGGTCGCTAAGAGTCGGACACGACTGAGCAACTTCCCTTTCACTTTTCACTTTCATGCACTGCAGAAGGAAATGGCAACCCGCTCCAGTGTTCTTGCCTGGAGAATCCCAGGGATGGGGGAGCCTCATGGGCTGCCGTCTGTGGGGTCGCAGAGTCGGACATGACTGAAGCGACTTAGCAGCAGCAGCAGCAGCAGAAGGTGCCAAGTTGAGAACATTACAAAAGGAGTGTGAAATAACAGTTGAGTGTAATGAATAAATTCTCTGTCATGAGTGTGGTGATGTTTCCATGGATGGATTCATACATCAAAACTTACCAAATTTTACACTGTATTCACAGTGTCCATTTTTATTTCAAGTTCTGCTTCAATAAAGGCTGTTAAAATATATATATATATTTTTAAAAAGCAGCAACAGCAGAGACTTTAATTCAAGGAGCTGCCACTTTTTCACCCTGCATGGGCCATTGCATATTCCTGGCCTCAGTGTTCTTCTCTTTAACAGAAATAAAACCTGGCTTTCCTTTAGATTATTTCTGTTTAGGTTAAATGATATATGGGCTTCTCATGTGTCGTTAGTTGTAAAGAACTCACTTGCTAGTCCAGATGTAAGAGACACCAGTTCAATCTCTGGGCCAGGCCCCTGGAGGAGGGCTTGGCAACCTACTCCAGTATTCTTTTTTTTAAAAAATTAATTATTTTAATTGGAGGCTAATTACTTTACAGTATTGTGGTAGTTTTTGCCATACACTGATACGAATCGGCCACGGGTGTACATGTGTCCCCCCGTCCTGAACCCCCTGTCACCTCCCTCCCCATCCCATCCCTCTGGGTCATCCCAGTGCACCGGCTTTGAGTGCCGTTTCATGCATCAAACTTGGACTGGTCATCTATTTCACATATGGTAATATACATGTTTCAGTGCTATACTCTCAAATCATCCCACCCTCTCTTTCTCCCAGAGTCCAAAAGTCTGTTCTTTATATCTGTGTCTCTTTTGCTGTCTTGTATATAGGGTCATCATTATCATCTTTCTAAATTCCATATATGTATGCGTTAATATACTGTATTGCTATTTTTCTTTCTGACTTAGTTCACTTTGTATAATAGGCTCCAGTTTCATCTACCTCATTAGAATGGACTCAAATGCATTCTTTTTAATAGCTGAGTAATAATCCACTGTGTATATGTACCACAACTTTCTTATCCATTTGTCTGCTAATGGACATCTAGGTTGCGTCCATGTCCTGGCTGTTGTAAACAGTGCTGCAGTGAATATTCACTCCAGTATTCTTGCCTGAAGAAGCCCATGGATGGAGGAACCTGGCAGGCTACAGTTCCTAGGGTCACAGAGTTGGAAACAACTGAAGTGACTTAGCATGCACAAAATACGTACCTGAAAATTAATATTGCTAATGAAAAAAAATTATTTCTAATTATCACATTTGTTTGCTTATTTTGTGATAGGTTTGCTATTGGTTTGTCTATGGAGTAACTATTTTGTTACAGTTATGACAAATGTAACATTTGCACTAAGACGCAAATAGCACTCCAAAACTGTAGGCTTAACAAATGTGGAGATGTGTAGTTTAGTCATCAAACAATTTTGTTAAAAGGGTAGGAATTTGTAGGATTGTAAATATGCAATTATTGCTCTATAAGGTGCCTTTTTAATATCTTTTAAAGTCATGAGGTTCCTGCGTGTTACAAGATACTTCTAATATGGTTATGGTGGAGAAAGAATATGTATATCCTGATTAATCACTGTTTAGTATGTAAGTCTCTTGTTCTTATCACGTTCACTGACTTTTGTATTTTAGGTTGGTCCATGGTTCAGTAAAACACAGGTTACAGTGGGAATGTCCTCCTGAAAAGCTTCCATTCGATCCTCTTCTTATTACTTTAGCTGAGGTAAATACTCTATTTTTCCTGAGTGTTTATTTTTTCTAATTGCATTAAATGTTATTTTGTAACTCATCAGTAAATCTCATTCTTTACTTTTGAAATAAAAGCCAAAGAACATATATTAAAACACCACACTTCCTTAGGAACTAATTATGAATGGTATATGTTTCTTAGAAACTGATTAATCAGCTTTATAAACATGAAATTAATCTGCACAGGGATTTGTAGATAAGTAGATAAAATATTCATACTTAATTTAAAGTGCTTGGAATCATATTGAACTAGTCAAATCAGGAGGATATCATCATTTAAACTCATACTAGAATCAGTGAACAGTGACTTTGGTCTTTCCTATTAGAACCTTTCACCTATATTAAGTCACCTTTAATATGATATGTTTCTTAGGGAACTGATATCAACTACCTAAACATTCTTTTGGGTAATTTTCAGGGCTTTTGCCTTCTTGTACATTTTAAGTAAAATATCATAGAGATGATTTTTGTAGAGGATTTCAGAAAAACTTCTCATATATTCCTGTATATTGACATTTGTGTCAGGAACAAAGTTGGCAGAGTATTAGCCTGAAGTGAGTCAGAGATATCTTTTGTGAATGTTATTTATAAATGTATAGAATTAGAGACAGAATTTGAGAAATGAATTAACCAGTTGTACTTAACCTTAACTCGTCTTCTTTAAGACTTCAGGATCATTTTTGTTCTTGTTGCTGTTAAGAAGCAAGTCCTTACAGTAGAGCCTTGATGGTATTAATCTGAATTGGCAGTGCCTCTGGGATAAGTCATAGAGTAGTCAGGAATCCAAAAGATATGACACTGAAAAATTTCAGATTATTTTTTGCTTCACTCAAAGAAACATTTGCTTTTCCTGTAAAACTTGTGGGATGGGCCAGATGTCAGCAGAGCTGAAAAAGTAGACAGTTGTGCTGATTGAGATATCTTAATTGTAGTGAATGCTTAGAATTTCTAATTCCTCCTTCAGTTTTCCAAGTTTATTTACTCTTTTAAATGGACACATTAGTTACTACTGGGGCTTCCCAGGTGTGCTAGTGGTAAAGAACCTGCCTGCAAATGCTAGAGATGTAACAGATGTGGGTTCAATCCCTGGGTTGGGAAGATCCCTTGGAAAAGGAAATGGCAACCCACTCCAGTATTCTTGTCTGGTAAATCCCATGGGCAGAGGAGCCTGGTGGGCTATAGTCCATAGTGTCACAGAGTCAGACATGACTGAAGCGGCTTAGCACATAGACATCAATTACTTCTGAAGACTACCAGGTTATCTTAGGTCTTAGCTTTTCTTAATTTGTACCTCAGCCTGCAGAATGTATTTTGGTGTAAGAAATAGTGTATTTTTATGGATAGCCTATTGTGAAATTAAATTTTAATCAGTCTCTTTTGAACTTTGTGTTACAAACTAAAGATATTTGTATTTCATTAGTTCTTTTTTTGAGTTTTAAACTTTTTGTATATGGTAGCACACAATTTTTTAGATGAATCAAAACTATAGTGATACCTTTGGAAACATACTGTAGCTAATCATAAGATGGGGGCAGTGCTTTGACTTGAGGAATCCTTAACGGAACTCTGAGTTTAGTTTAGATCTCATAGAATCAATCTTTTAAACATCTGTTTTTCCAAACACCGCTGTTTTTATTTCTGTCCTGCGTAAACTTTTCTCTTTCCCCTCTCCTCATTTAATAATGGCGAAACAGTGACAGAACCACTACTACTGAATCCATTTCCCCTTGACCTAAGGCTCCTCAGCTCTAAAATGAACAGGATAGGGCTGCTCCCAAGACTGTAGAATCTGTGCTCTGTGGAGCCAGTGTGCTTGGCAGTGTAGTTTTCAAAAGCATGACGGCATGTAGGAAAAGAAGTGTTTCATCACCATTTAGAAGCAGGTAGTTTTGTTTGGGATTTTTTTTTTTTTTTTTTGCTATACGGCATGCAGGCGTGCAGGATTAATTTCCTAATCAAGGATCAAACATTTGTCCCTTACAGTGGAAGAATGGAGTCCAGTTTTCCCTCATATTTTTGTTTGACTTTCTGATGTTAAAAATGGCATTTGAAATCTTACAATGCATTTTAAATACAGTATAAGATTTGTCTTCTAAGTATCTTAGTATTTAAATGTGAAGGAGACAAAATATTTTAGAGACTCATTAAACAAGTTGCAGAGTCATCTTTAAGGTAGGGGATCCAACAATTTTGCAGTTATAAAGTGGGATTTAGTAGCATAGATTTTAGACTAATTTGTTGTGATTTCTGGCAGTGTTTGGGAGTATAAACAACATGTTTTTGGTATCATAGTAAGTTTTTTTCTTCTCTTTCTTTTTATTTACCTTTCCTCTCTTTTATCCTCCTTCCTCTTTTTTTTCTTTTTTTTTTTCATTTATTTTTCCTTGCTTCTCCTTTGCTTTTTGCTGTTCCTTTTATTTTTTTTTCTTATTACTTTTTTCCCTTTCCTTCTTGGTTAAAGATCCTTTTTGTCTCATGCATATCCCATGTTCCACAATTTCTTAGTTTAATTGAAATTGTAATGATTGAAATTATATTTCACAAATAGGAAAATAACACTAAAACTTGATTTCACTTACATGAGTAGTGGGTAGTAAATCTGTTTTTTGTTTGTTTGTTTTGGCAGGGTCTGAGAGAGACTAAACATCCATACACCTTTGTGTCAAAGGAGGGTTTTAGAGAATTACTTTTGGTCACAGGCGCTCTTGAGAAAGCTGTGCCTTTGCTTCCTAGACTGATTCCTGTGCTGAAGGCAGCTCTGGTATGTCCTTGATTCCTTTAGACTTTCTGCAGTACATTTAGAATATTTTACATCTTTTTTTTCCTTTCAAATATTATGCAAATTTGTTCTTTACCTGTGATTTCAATGTGTGTGCAGAATTCGGCCACTGTTTTTCAGGGCCAGGTGATTCCTTACTGGAAGATACCTTTAGAAGATGTACTGAAGGTAAAGAGGGACATCTTGAGTAGTTAGAAAAAATAATGAACCTGAAGTCAGTCTTTCTGTAGGCTGCAATATATTTTATTTAATGTTTCAGTCAACCCAAGTTTATCTTTTGCTTCTAGATGTCCTGTATTAAAGATTATTTTTTTAAATCCTGGGTTTGGTTGGTCATTTTCTAATATTGAATGTTCACTTTTTGTCCACCTGCTTGCCCTTTCTCCTTATCCATCCTTCCTTTTCCCCTTTCCCTCCCTGTCTGTGTACCATGAACCACCCAACCCTCCCCAGGTCCACGTGGATGATGAAGTGTTTGAAAGAGGATTGAATGCTCTGGTACAGTTAAGTGTCGTCGTTGGTCCTTCTCTCAATGACCACCTGAAACACCTGCTTACCGGTGTAAGTGCTGGAAAGATTGGAGAGGGCTTGTGTGTACGTATCGTTTTCTGATGTAATGGCTTCAAACTAATCATTAAAATGATTCAAAACCTTGAAAAAAACCTCATCATCGTAACCAACAAGTATAGACATCAGACCTAGTTGTTCTTAAACATTTTTACTAATGGGCAATATAGTCTCTTCAGTTTTTTTTTTGTTTGTTTGTTTTTTTAATGGAAAGCATCTGCATGAGCAAATGTAGAGTTGTGATAAAAGTAAACAGAATTGAATGGGCAAAAATTAATGAACAGTGTGAGGTCTTCATGGCTATGTGGATCATCTATGAATTCTAAGCAGAGCTTATAAGTGTTCTTGTGGAATTGGATGTTGCCAGAGCTATGTTATTCATCTTTTTTCTTTGTTTTACATTGTAATTTTTTAGTGAGTCTCTAGACTTCAGGTTTGGAGAAGGCAATGGCTTCCCCACCCCAGTACTCTTGCCTGGGAAATCCCATGGACAGAGGAGCCTTGTAGGCTACAGTCCATGGGGTCGCGAAGAGTCAGACACAACTGAGCGACTTCACTTGCACTTTTCACTTTCATGCATTGGAGAAGGAAATGGCAGCCCACTCCAGTGTTCTTGCCTGGAGAATCCTAGGGACAGAGGAGCCTGGTGGGCTTCCGTCTATGGGGTCGCACAGAGTCACACACTACTGACGCGACTTAGCAGCAGCAGCAGCAGGATTCAGGTTGAGACATTTTCCTGTTATGAGTTTAACCCTGTCACAACCTAAATTGGGATACTCTGCAGTTCAGGAGGCCCCCAGGACCACCCTTAGGTTTGCTGAAATGACTCATGGAACTCAGAGAAGCTGGTACTCAGTGTTGCAGTTTATTGCAGTGAAAGGATACAGGCTGAAATTGCCCAAGGGAGGAGCTGCGTAGAGCAGGGCCAGAAGAGACTGTGTGTGGAACTTCTGGTTGTCTCTCTGGTGGAGCTGGGGGGCCAGCGCTTGTGGCTTCCGGCAGTGGTGTGTCGCAACACGCATGGAACATTGCCAGGGTGGGAAGCTCACTGGGGCCTGGGTGTCCAGGGTTCTCATTAGACGTTTGTCACATGACATCAGTGTCTGCCTGCCTTGTTGACCTTGGTCTCCAGCCTCTAGAAGTTGAGCTGGTACCTGGTGCCTGGAGGCCCTGACTGTAAATCACATTGTTAGCACTGACTATCTGGTGTGGCCCAAGGCCCCAGGTAAACAAAGTCACTCTTACCTGGCAAGACCGTCCAAGAGTTTAGAGGTTTCCATCCAGGAGTGCAAGGACCAAACCTGTATATGTATATCTCCCCTCTTTCTTGAGCCTCGCGCCTCTCCTCCCAGCCCGCTGCTCTAGGTCGTCACAGAGCTCCAGGCTGGGCTCCCTGTGTAATATAGCAACTTCCCACTATCTATTTTGCACATCACAGTGTACATATGTCAGTGCTACTTTCTCAGTTTGTCCCATCCTCACTTCCCCTGCTTGTGCACAAGTTCGTTCTCTACTAGGTTCATCAGAGCCATTTTTCTAGATTCCATATATACGCATTAATATACAATACATTTTTTTTCTGACTTACTTGACAATGTATGGCAGGCTCTGGATTCATCCACCTCACTACAGCTGACTCAAATTCATTCCTTCTTATGGCTAAGTAGTATTCCATCTATATATGCACCACATCTTCTTTGTCCATTCATCTGTTGATTGACATCTAGGTTGCTTCTGTGTTCCGGCTGTTGTAAATAGTGCTGCAATGAATGTTGGGGTGCAGGTGTTTTTTAGAATTGTGGTTTTCTCAGGTTATGTGCCCAGAAATGGGAATGCTGGGTCATATGGTAGATTTATTCCTGTTTTTTTAAGGAATCTCTGTACTGTTCTCCATAATGGCTATATCAGTTTACATTCCCACCAACAGTGCAGGAGGGTTCCCTTTTCTCTACATTCCCTCCAACATTTATTGTTTGTGAATTTTTTTCATGATGGCCATAAAAATCAATCAATTTTAGATTGCTTGGTTCAGACAATCAGCAGTTTAGCATAAATCTGCTGCTCTCTACCGGCCCATTTTGTGTCAGGTATTATTTGAGGCACAGGGAATATGATACTAAACAAAACCACACATGCCCCCTGCCCTTGTGGAGGTTGGTTTTGTTTTGGGGGAGAAATACGTAGCAAGGACATCTGCTGAGAGAACTGGCATGAGGTAAAGAGGAAGTGAAGTGCAAAGAAAAGGATCCTTCCCCTAACTGGAAGTGGAGCTTCCTAACAGCCTCCCAGCCCTGCCCACCATGGTGGAGGGAGGAGACTAGATCTATGGTTAAACTCTCTTAATTGATTTTAGAGATACAGTAGCATTTATCTTCAGTCACTGACATACCTCCTCAGAGCTCTGCTTTTCCTAAGACAAGAACTGACTGAAAGGGCCTCCTCCCTTCCTGGGGTGGCAACACTTTGGGGAGACCTAGCTACCACACTGGTCTTCACACCCTCATGAGATTCCAAGGAGTAGAGGGCCCTGGAAACAGGATATGTAGGGGCTCATCCCTGGTCTGTAAGCCACACATGGTGAGGACCACTGAGTTGCTAACTGCTCCTCCTCCCTCCTCTCCCCACCTCACCCATTCAGCCAGAAAGGCTGCACTTTCATGTCTCACAGACTTCTACATTAGACATTTAATTGAAGAAAGGGCTCTTCTAGGAAAAAAATTTCAAAACCAGTTACTGAACGTACATACAACTGATTTTCTTCATATATGAAATAAGTCATATCCTTTGTGAGCTTCAACTCTGAGAGACTGTTCACTGACCCTAGGACAGTGATCCTCAAACTTGAAGGAAGAAATAAATACATCACCTGGGAATCTTGCTAGAAATGCAGAACCTGGACCTTTGTCCTGAGAGTCTGATAAAGTAATCTGTGGGGCTGAGAATCTGTACTTCAGTGGGTTTATGTGATGAGATGGTGGTGGTCTGTGGGTCTGCCTGTGGTCATCTGTCCAAGGGTAACATGATCTGAAAACAAACCTAAGATCTGTAAGAGGCACTTTTCCTTGTTCATCCCCAGGACATTGATAAGCACTTTCTGTCCCCCTTTTAGAACTGCTTTTGTCACAGTTTTTGTCTTTCTGGGAGTCTCTTCTGACCCTCCGTAACCTTCGATGACCTGGCTGAAAGAACCCATTACTCAGTGCTCAGTGGTGGGAGTTGTCCTGGTCACTTTCAGACCTGGAAAGACGAAGAACCAGAAACCAGCTCTAGGACAGGGGCTTGCTAAGTGTTTGGTGATGGGGAATTCTTGCCTGGGCTCCATTTTTTTTCCTCAGAAAGTGGAGCCACGAGCAAGTCCTGCTCTGGCTGGAAGGTTCAGGTTTTTGGGTGAGTGCTGCAGACGTTCGGTGGGAGAACACAGCAAGGAGTTGTGTTGAGGGCCTGAACCGCACGGTTTCCCTCTTTGCTCCTGTTATTCTGACTCCTGTGCTCGCTCTCATCTCAGTCAGAGCTCCCCGCCTGTCCAAGCAGGGACCTTCAGGACGTAGCTGGGGGCTTTAGGTGATCTTGTGGGTTTTAGCCGGATTCGTCTGCCTGTCACTGTTAGTGAATTATTCATGCAAATGCTCTGTTCTTTGTTGTCTCTTCCATTTTTGACTGTAGGAAACACATGTGCTTTAGAGGCTTAGCTTTCCATCATAGTCCTCCAGATGGTCTTACAAATTACAGAATGGGAAAGAGTGTAATTTCTTAGAAACCTTACTCTAGAATACTTACAGTATGGTAATTCTGGAGCAGATTCTGTAAGTTTGGTATTATATCAAATAATATAAATCCATCTTTTTAAACAGGTACAGTGACATCTATTCTATGCAAGTTTTTATAAGATATTTCCTAAAAGAAGCCTTGCAATCTAAAACAAAATAAGTGGTGTTTATATGCTTACTCTATAGTAAAGATTCAATGGTATTATTTCTAGTTAGCCTATTAGTGAATTTTTACTAATGTTTATGGTGACTAGTGTTATTTTTTTATATCATTTCATTCTTTTAATCTTATTTTCAAAGCTTTCTAAGAGATTAAGGGACAAGAAATTCAAAGAAGCAATCACCACCGCGTTACAGAAGCTGGAGCAGCATGGCGGAAGTGTAAGTGAGCATTATTCCCCATAAACCGTAGTTTCTAAAAATTATAGTCATATTATAAAATTAATCATATAACATGTTATCTCACTTCAGGCTCAAGTAACTGTGTGGAGTTAATATTATTATTCTCTTTTTAAAGCTCAGAGTTTCTGTCTTGCCTAGGTCACTCAGTTTGTTTTTTTTTTTTTTAATTAAAGTATAGTTGATTTACAATGTCATGTTTCAGGTGTACAGAGCAGTGATTCAGCTATATATCCGTACATATATATATATATAAACTTTTTTTCAGATGCTCTTCCCTTACAGCTTACTATGAAATGTAGTTCCCTATGCTGTATATTAATAGTAGGTCACATTGTTTTTAAGCACAAGGATTCAGACCCAGGTTGTATAAATGTAGGGCCTGTGCACTTTTCACTGTTGACCGTGTGACACTCCTTTGTAGAACAGCCCTCCAGATTTTTTTTTTGTTTAAAGTGTTTTGGACGTTTTTGCTTTTACCATTGGGAAGTTCAAAAAAAAAAAAAAAAAAAAGGACTAAGAGGAAGAAAGAGTAGGGATTTTTTTCCTTTTATTTGTCATCTTTTCTGTCTGAACAGCTTGAAGTCTGTCTGTAAGCAAAGGTAGAGATGAGATTCCCAGATGGCTGGGTTGTTCTGTCTGGAAGGTGTGTGTGCTCGCTTGAACCTGTGTACGTGCACACAGGGGAGTGATTTAGCCAACTATTCTACTTGCAGGAAGGTACCAGGATGTGAGGAATTTCATTACTCTCTGTGTGTTGTCAAATAACTGGGTTGATTGAATTTTCGTCACTTGAAAGATGATTCAAATATTCTAGTGTTGGAATTATTTCCATAATGCAGTGATTCAGCCATGTTTTGGATGTTACATTTAATCAGAGTTGCATGGGATTAACATTGCAGAACTCAATTTTGCTCTAGGTACTTGATTATAAAGAAAATTTACATGATCGATAGAATTTTAATATGGCAGATATTTTAGTTTAAGCATTGCCTAAATTACTTAATTTGACCAACTTCAGTGACTTTTTAAATTGATCTTTTTTTTTTCATGATGAAGTTCTAGGGTAAAGTTTATAATGTGAAAGTCAATCGCTGGGCTACTAGATAATGGGTTTCTTTTTGTGTGAGTCGAGGCGGAGGGTTAACCTTCAGACACCTTGTTAAAATGCACAGAATCATACCCTAGTCAGTCCAGTATCCCTTCCCAGCACAGAAAGGAATTCTTCTTGCTTATAAATGTGCTTGCTGTTCTGAGAATTAGAATGAGAAATAATTTGCCCCTTCTTCTCTGGAATGCAAATAAACAGATGCTAAATAATGATGGCAAGACTTTCAATCTGAAACTCTGCAGATGGTTTTCGTACATTCTGTGGCCTGATATTGGGCCTGGGCAACTAGAAAAGGGCAGCCCAGCACCTTAGATTTCATGGGGGTATGTGTGGAAGAGGGGACAGTTTGTGAGTAAATACAGGTTAGAAATGGGCTTCCCAGGTGGCTCAGTGGTAGAGAATCCACCTGCCAATGCAGGAGACATAGGAGATGCAGGTTTGATCCCTGGGTCAGAAAGATCCTCTGGAAGAGGAAATGGCAACCCACTCCACAGTATTCTTGTCTGGAAAATTCGATGGACAGAGGAGCCTGGTAGGCTACAGTCCATAGAGTCAAAAAGAGTTGGACATGATTGAGCATACACACAGGCACAGGTTAGAAATGGGGGTATACAGAGGATGTAAGTGACCAATTCAAGGATCCCAGTGACAGCTAGCAGAGATGTTCTCTTATTGCCACTGAATCTTATTAGTTTTTAGTCATGTTTATACAGAATAAAAAGATTTTGAAGTTATAAAAACTATTAAGTGTTGGGTATTCCCTCAGACTTTTTCTGTTCTTTTTCCCTCCTTCTAACGTCTTACATAATATTTTAGTAATAATTAATGTAATAGAAAGTTTTGATCACATATCAAAGACTGTCCCATGACAATTACTATTGTACTTGCCTTCAGTTCAGTCCATTCGCTCAGTCGTGTCCGACTCTTTGCGACCCCATGAACCGCAGCACGCCAGGCCTCCCTGTCCATCACCAACTCCCGGAGTCTACCCGAACCCATGTCCATTGAGTCGGTGATGCCATCCAACCAGCTCATCCTCTCGTCCCCTTCTCCCTCCCTCAATCTTTCCCAGCATCAGGGTCTTTTCAAATGAGTCAGTTTTTTTGCATCAGGTGCCAAAGTATTGGAGTTTAGGGACTTTATATTCCATCATGAGATTAACGATGTTCTTCCTTTTCTAAAAACTTCAATGTTTATATCTTTTAATATTGGAGATGGGTCTTTATGAGACAATCTTCTCGGTATTCTAGTTTCTTATTTCTTAGGGCTCGTGTGTATTACAATGATCAGAGGACTCAACTTCTGGGGAAATAGAAATATTACTTACAGACAGCCATGACGATTTTTTCTTAGAACTCATCAGTTTACTATATGCCTTAAATTGAAACTGGTTCATTCTTAGCCTGATTCAGTTTTCTTTTTAAATGATGTATATGTATGTCTTGAGAAAGTACATTACAAATACATATCCTGATCTTTATCAAGCAAGTAAGAACTTACTGCATGATAGGTACTCTGTTGAGTACATTTTAGACATTAGATTCATTTAATCTTTGCTACAGCCGTCAGAGGTGGATTTTGTTGTTATCCCTCTTTAAAGAGCTAGAAACTGAGGTATAGAAAAGTAATGAGCCCCAGGTTTGATAGGGAAGTGATTGGGTAGAGATCGATTAAAAAACTGGTAGTCTGGTTTCTAACTACTTTTCTAGTTAAATATTTTTAAACCACAGAAAGAGATAACCTATATTCTATTTAACTCAGGAAAAAGGTTCCATTTCTTTTTCCATCATTCTGCTCCCATGCTATTTGGTTTGTTTGTTTGGAGCTTTGAACATTATTTTAGGCACACTCCTATCAACATAGTACCTCTTAGGGGAACGCTGCATGATAACAAATGAGGCTAAAATTTTTTTCTGTTGACAGGAAAGCCTTATCATCATCAAATCTAAAATTCCGACATATTGCTCCATATGCTGTTGAAGAAAGGAGCCTGAATGACGGGTGTTAAACGCTGACCATGGGTATCTGCAAAACCTGTTCAGAGTCACTTCAGTTTATTCTTCTGTAAATCACAGCCATCCTTCATTATTACTGGCCTTGGATGGGTGTATACACAAGTCCACCGAATCATAGTACAAGCTATTCATCAAAAAGAAAGAATGGTTAATAATGGAAAACTATTAAAAATGTTCCATAATAGTACAATCTTGTGGGGTTAATTTTTTTCTTTCTTTTTTGTGATTTGTGTGAACAGCAGTTATTGGGTTTGCAGTGGATAGGTTTGTATGTATTTTCTGGTGCCTTTTGTATATAACATTTATATAGTCAGTTTGTACCTGTGTACTTACTTTTAGACATTCTGCCATTTCCTGGGCTTTATATTTATCAAGTCTATGGGAGTTTAAAATAGTGGACAAATATTTGTGAATTCACTGTTAATTATATTGTTTGTAAGTATGTATTTTATAATATAGAGTGTTTGGAAAAAATTTCTTTCCAGAGTATTCTACTTTAAGAAAAAGATTTTTAATGTGTAAATTCTCTTTTAAGTATGGTTGTTTATTACAACTCATTAAAACTACCTAAATTTAGGTGTTAATTGTATTTAAGTAAATATATGTTTATTTCATAGTCTGAAAATACTGGTATTCAGTACATGAAGATATTCAGAAATTAAAATCTTAAAACTCTTACATGTATTCAGTTATTTTGTTGTGCTTACTTGTGTTTTATAATTAGCTTAGTTGAAAAAGCTATTCAAGTATTACTTATAAGTGTAGTTCTGAGTGTTGATGTAATAACAGCTGATTCTAGATCTTTCTACAGAGAAAGGAGTAGAGGGAGAGAAACAGAAAACAAGAAGACCCTCCACCTTCTGGGCAGGAGGAGAGCCTTAGGGCCCTGAGTAGCCACACCAAGTCCAAGGCTGACTGAGCCTTCTGCAGAGATGGAGATTAGAGCAGCAGCTCCATCCCAGAAGGAGCTTCCTTGGTGGCTCAGACAGTAAAGAATCCGCCTGCATTGTGGGAGGCCCAGGTTCGATCCCTGGGTCGGGAGGATCCCCTGGAGAAGAGAATGACTACCCACTTCAGTATTCTTGCCTGGAGAGTCCCGTGGACAGAGGAGCCTGGCAGGCAACAGTCTTGGGGTCACAAAGAGTTGGACGCGATTGAGCATGTTCACAGTCTCACATTCTATCCCAGAAGGATGTTCACCCTTTCTTTATTCCATTCCTCAGACATGTGGATTGCTCTCTTTGTGTAGATAATTCTCATTTCAGGTGCAATCTCACAGATGTAATTTAAAATCTAAGTGACTTGTAAAGAGTGCTAACTGCAGAGATGCTCCTTCCGCCTCAGGTCTCCTGTCCTTCCTGGCCCCTGCCTCACCCCTTCTTCCCTCAAGTCTACTCCCACCACATCCTCAGGCCCCATCAGTTCCCAAGCCGGCCTGCCCACTGGCCTTGCTCTGGCTCTCTCTCCTTGCACTTTAGCACCACCCAGAGACCAAGATCTCTACAGTTTAGAAATCCCATAAGAAAAACTTCATGTGTTTAGTCTAGCAATTATAAAATTTATTGAAATAAAGACCTATAACATAGACAGTAGAGTTATAAACATTTTATTTGCTTTTATTTTTTCGTTTTGAAATACAAAATGTGCACATTGAGTTTACACAAACACGCGATGGCCAAGTTCAGTGTACATGTATTGTACTACTCTTAATTTCTACACTGGTGATAGCAGGGCAGCTTTCAACATCCTATGTCTACACCAGAATAGATACCTGATTTATTGTTGCAGAGACAGTTGCAAATTTCCTCCTACTCTAGCCTCTTGGTCTTGGTGATATTTCTGCAAAACAAGGAAGGTGTGTGTATCTTTAGTAATACTGTGGCAGCTTTACGATTTTGGCTTAAGGTCAGTAAAAATAATCTGAATAATTGGAGTTTTATGATGAGCTAAATCATAATACAATCCAGAGGAGTTGCTTAGCATTTATATTCATTTTCTACTAAATTTGGGTATTCTAGTGCTTAATATAATGGAATCAGTGCTTTCAAAGTGAATTCTGCTTGCTGTTTGTATCTAGTAGGCATTGGGGTAGCCGAGATTTCTTTGTCCCTCAATGGCACATAATGTAAAGGTGCCAGGAGGGAGTCAGGATGGAATAGGCCTTGAATGCGGTTAAGAATGAACTTGCTAAGCATTGCCATGGAGCAGAGGACAGATGTCCTGACCCTTTTCATAAGCCTGTGGACATCCTTGCTTTGTTTCACACCTTCTTGGACTTCCACTTAGTGACAGAAAACAGTCAACCTATAGGATTGAACAAATCCAAAATTACATACATCATGTAGGCCTTGGCTATAATATGTATTATGAAAAACAGAAGTGCTTATTAAATAAGCTCTATTAGGCATATGCGGGCATCTGGGATAATTTGTTTTGCATTATAAAAAATGCCAGATAAATGAATGTCTTAACAGAAGGCAGCAAATCCAGAGAAACTGGGACTATGTGTGTGTGTGTGTGTTTTTCCCCCAATTATAGTAATCTTGTTTACTTAAAGTATAACTGGAATTACAGTATTCAAACATGGAAACTAATAGCTGGAAATTAAGTACAGATGCTACTATTTTAGAAAACCATTTAAAATCCTGGGGCTGAATACATAGAAGTGAGTAGCAAAAAACACTGATATTTTAAAATCACCAATAATGTGAAAGCTTCAATAATCACATGGCTAAAGAATGAATAAAACTATATGCCAGATTCTATTCCTTTTGAGTATTCACAGGGTATGAAATGACTTAGAACATCCCATGGACTCGGTGGCATTATGAAAAGGATGCAGATTTATAAATGGAAAACTGAAATCTTTTGGGGGTTGCTTTATATTAAAACAAAGCTTGTTTGCATAATGTGCCTCATTGTAAAGCTGAGCAATCTATGCTAAAAGTGGTAGCTCCAGCTTTGTGTGATAGAATCGTTCACGTTTGTCTGTTTGAGGACATATTTAACAAGTTAAATCACATTTTCAAAGAGCTGCATGGAGCGCATGATGTTTTCATCCTGTAAGGGAGAAACAGTGGAATGAAATTCACCATATCTGTAAAGGAAAGTGCACTATTTTGCCTCTAAGGATCGCCAGCCCCCACCAACCTCCTGTGCCAAATGTTCAAATACTATCTGCAAATGTAAATACGCTTCTATCCATTTTCCATGCTGATACTATGGAGAGCCCGTTTTATGTTTTGCTGAGTCCACCAAGCTTTAAAGACCTATTTAACTCTGACTTGGTGATAAGAGAGGATATTTCTCCAATTAGAATGCCAGTACGGAAACTGGAGAGGTAGCACAGAGCGTATACAAAGTGAGCAATGCAAACTGCCATATCTGGTCATCAGAGGCCAAATCACAGGGACTTGTACAAATGGAAGGAGACAGGGTTTGTGTGTGAGCTCAGAGTCAACTTCATGAAGATTGGAAGTTGGGATTTAGGAGATGGGTTGGCAGTAATTACATCTGTCCTTCTGAGTCTCTTAGAGATAAATCTCTGTGACCTTTAGGAACATTTAAAAATGAATGGTCTCTCAATGCCAGGGAAAGGATTGTTTGGAAGAAACCATTGCCCAGTATCTGCAGTTTAGTATATTCCTCTGAAACTTAAGGGGACAGATGATGGGGTACTTGGAGATTGTGACCATTTATAGTAATGGAAAATGGTAGCAGAACTGATGACATCCACTGCTGGAGGCCAGGTAACAACACCGCCATTAGCAGGTTGATGTCACCAAGTTAATTCAGAGAGACCATGACATTGAAATATGAGTTGAAAAGCAGGCATCAGAAAAGGGAAAGTATATCAATTTGAAAATAATTAGAGTAAAATACCAGCAAACTTTTTGTCTCCAAAATTATTTTAAAAACTCTTTAATTGTTCTACCCACATAACAAGTCAAATAATTCTAGGTATGCTAAATCTGGTCTGCCACCAGATGGTGGAGAACCACGTGGACTTTTGCTCAGGGAGGATTTTCTGCTGTTTAATTTTGTGACAAAATTTTATTGAGCCAAAGACATATCTTGTTCACATACACTGAAGCAATGGTGTTTATATTGGAAATTGGATATAAATTTGGTCAGTGATACGATGCTGGCCATACTGGAATTCTAAATCTCTGGAGGATATGATAGACAAGATATATTCTAGTTCTGGGGAAAGAACAATTCAAATCTCACATATATTTTATCCTCAGTGATGAATATTCTAAAGGATTTGAAGAGCAAAAACACACTCTACAACCTTCACCTCTCCAGGGCTTCCCTCATAGCCTGCCTCAGGGTGTGTTGACTAATAGAATGTGTAAATTGGTGATTGTTTTCACAGTGGTAGGCTTGTTGCATGTCAGTTGTGTAGAAGTGATGACTTTAGGCATATGACCTTTACACTTTGCTCAGTTCGTGGTGGCTAGCTGATAAGAAAGCAAAAGGGATAGTTCCTTCACTATCATTACTTACTTTTTGACAACTTTCGATGAATTCGTCTATGGTAACGACTCCATCTTTGTTTTTGTCCATTTTCTGTTAGGGGATTACAGAACAGAAAGCTTGACTCAGACATACCCCTCAGACCTGAATTGAACAAGCTGAAGCAGATGAAAAGAAAGCCCAGCTGCTTATTTTATGGGGAGGAACTGCTTCAAAACACAAACTAGTAGTTTCTTGGTAATAAGATTCATATGAGGCTGACTGATTTTAGGCTGTTGCCTTTTTCATAGAATGTGGTGCAGACCTAGAGTCTCTCTGTTCTAGAAAAACCCACTCTCCAGCTACCGTAGAGTTCAGGCAACTTGACTTATGGAACCTTGATTTTCTCATCTGTAACATGGAGCTAATGACGATATTAATAACCTCATAGAGTCTTACGAGAAGTGAATGAAAACAAACACCCCAAAACATATGAGACATGGCAATTGCTTGCTTAACTTAGTGTTCTGTTGAGGTTTTGGTGAATGAGTTCAATAAGTGGAATTATCAATATTATGATAAATTCAAAACCAAAATTGCTAAATTAATAATGGTACTATTTCATAGTTGAATGGTAAATATTCTATAGTTTTGTCACTTTCAGTAAAAAATTATTTTTCTTCACATTCTTTTGAGTTGTCATGATGCTTTGCAAACATCAGGAAATTTGCTCTTAATTTCACTCCCTCTCTGTTGCAGTCCTACCTGGAAAAATGTTTCAACATGTTGTCTGGGAGCATCTTCTTTGAGGACAGGATATGTACATTTACCCATCATATCGTATATTGCTTTCATTATATCAAGCATTTCCTGAAAAGGAGAAGGCAGTTACATGAGGCCACAAATGATGTTAAAAGAAACCACTCTAGAAGCCTTGACAGATTATTCCAAGTTTTAAATTTTAGTTGATTCTTCATTAAATATCTTGGTTGTCCCAGAGGAATAGCCTTATGCCTTAAAAGCAGCAGAATCAGAATGTAAGAATCAAGTCTGATCTTGGTTTCAAGATGAAGTAAATTCCTGTATATCTAACATGATCAGAAAACACCCTGGTTTAATATTTGGACTTCCATACAACTTCACACAGGCTATCTTTGCATTATAGGTTTATTGTATATTTTATATGTTGACTATCCATTTCCATTTATTGAGAATAAAGTATATTCCACATCATGAGAATTATACTAAAACTAACTGATAAGTCTCAGAGCTTATTAGGGATTTCCATGTGTTTTTCCTGTTGTGACTTTAAAGTCACATGTAGATTAGTCAAAATATTATGCTGGAAATGCTTTGAAATTTTAATTTTAATTAAAATCAAATCTAGTTTTTGATTTGTGATTTCCAGTCTTAGTGGAAAAAAAATGTCTAACATAGACATTCAGATTTATTATGCATACTTGTTTTCTTCTTTTTGAAGTTTCCACATAAGAGTCTGGATTAAGTCAATAATATGCATGTAATATACTTTTACTTTTGACAGTATTCAATTCCATTTTAAATGATAAAATTTGTAGTTTGTAAACCATAGGTGAACCCCTATGGTTTGAGTGAAAGATTGTTTAATATAGCATTCATGAGATGTGTAAGATGTAAGTGATAAGAACAGCATGTTTGTGTTAAACATAGAAAGGGATTAAAAGACCAAGAGATACCTAATATCCTGGAGGCATCTGAGTACTAAATGTTTATTGTATATCAAACATACAAGAGGCACTAGGTATCCAGGAGACATGCTCAATGTACCTAAATACTTAATACTCATGAGGTCTTAATTCAGCCATCTATCTGTGAGATCCATTCTGGCCCCATGTGTCTTCTGCTCAACAAACACAAAACCCATGGACATTGATCAGGTTAATTGTTACATTATAACCGTGGTCAGGTGAACTTGTCCCTGTATCTTCAACAGAACCAGTTCATGTTTGTCCCAAGATACCTTCCATTTGAGGAACCTCATGCTCAAAACACAACTCTGGGGAAAGCTAGTGAGAGAAAGAACAGGTAGACATTGAATCACATCCAGGATTCAGGTAATATGGTCCTTCAACCTACCTTCACTCCATCCTCAATTTGTTATCTTACCCCATCCTTCCCCACTTACTTCTCATTGTGTTTTAAGTTAATTTAATCAGCCATTTGATATGCACATCCTAATTTGGTCTGTGAGACTTTCTTGGCTTAGCCCACCTGGAAATGTGCTTGGAAACCTACAGTTGCCTCAGGTTATTTCCCAGATAATACAGGTCACTACATAATTCACACAATGTTAAAATTGCCTCTGTTCCCACGTGGACCATATTATATGGGAGAAAAAAAGGTTACAGGCCAAATATTCTAACATGGTTTGGGTATGTTTTCTTCCAATCTCATTCCAATCACTCTCTTTATTCCATGTACAGTATTTATTAAAATGCTATTAGAAATCAAGATGTAATCCTTCTGTGTTTTATAATAATTTAGGAGATTAACAATAAGCTATTTCTACCCATTCCAAATTTTTCATCAGTATGTTTCTCCACCACCACAGAAAATACGTTAGATTCCTAAAAAAGTGATTTAGAATGATAATTGCAATCATTTAGCATTTCAAGTTAAAGAATGAAAATGGTCCAAAGGCTAGCTGTGTCGGTGAGGCATTTCTTACTTCTTTAGTGATGTAGCCATCTTTATTTATGTCATACAAATTAAACGCCCAGTTGAGTTTTTCTTGTACTGTCCCCCGAAGCAAAATAGAAAGACCTTTGATGAAATCCTAAAAAAGAAATAAAAATACAATTTGATATAGAATTTCTAAAAAACACAAACTCTAATAAAATTCTTTGTCAAATAGTACAAGTAAAGCTTTCAGTCCTCTGGATTTTGAACCATTTACTTAGCAAATGGTTCATGAATTCCTGATCATCTTTTCCCAGCATTCTTTGTGGGCATTGACACTCCTTAGGTTTAACATTTCACTTAAAAAACATCATATTTCTTTACATATGTATTGTCATTGTGCTGGGTCTTCCTTGCTGCACAGGCTTTTCTCTGTTGGTGGCAAGTGGGGGCTGCTCCTGTTACGGTGCCCAGGCTTCTCGTGGGGGCTTCTCTTGCTCTGTCTCTAGGGCACATGAGCTGTAGTAGTTGCAGTTCCTGGGCTCTAGAGCACAGGCCCAATAGTTGTGGCTCACGGGCTTAGTTCCTCCAAGGCATGTGGGATCTTCTCGGACCAGGGATCAATCCTGTGTCTCCTGCATTGGCAGGCGGATTCTTTACCACTGAGCCACCAGGGAAACCCAACATTCTCACTTTCTAATTGAAAACCGTGACTTAAGTCAACTGGAAATTGTGTCAAAACAGACACCCAAAAGCAAGACCCATAACAAGTGTTTAAATGGTCTGTCTTACTACTACAAGTGCATAATATTCTTTTAGTGAAAAGAATCTAATGACTATCTTTTAAAATACAAGCACATACATAACACACTTCCCGTGGAAAAGATCTGCTAACAAGGGATGTAGGTTGTCCTTAAGATAAGGGCCAAGTGAAGCCTTTACTTAGAAATCAAGTTGTGGGCAGTGGTTAAGAGAACAGAGCTGGAAGCCAGGCAGCTTGAATTCAGATTCCAGCTGTATCACCTGGTGACTCTGTTCTCTCAGACAACTTGACATCCTTTCATCTCAGTTTTCATGAATGGAGATTACCGTGTCTAACTTCTCAAAAGTTTTTAATGAGGATTAAAAGAATTAAGCTGCTTGTAACTGTGTGGCATGGACAGTGGCTATGTATCTGTCAAGTAAATGGAACCCTCAGTCAACATCAAGGTTAGGCAGGTTTGCAGACAGTCCAGTTGAACTCTATCAAGTTCATATTTATTTGTTGCTCAGTTGGCAGGGTTAGCATCACTATATGGTGGATTCTGAGTTCACATGGAATTGACAATCCGCTGTCAGGTAGGAATGAAAGAGCAGAAGGGAATTCCAGGAGTGGACTCTAGGCAAAGTTGTATTCTTGCTCTACATTCCAACATTTTGTAGTTGTCTTCCTGTCTCAACTTCTTCACAATTTTTTTTAAAGATGAGTGACATTCATTTAATTAAAAATGTAAAAATATATAAGATGTTTCATGAAAAATCTTCCTCCCAAGTCTAGACCCCATCCACCCTATTTCTTTCTAAACCTTCTTGTGTTTACTTCTGAAGAATTTTTGTGCATATATGAGTATAAGGTATATTTATTTAAATATCTATTTCTTCTCCTTTTACAAAAATGATAGTGTAACAAGCTGCTTTCTGTGTGTGTGTGTGTGTTTTAAACACTTAGCAATAAAACTTGGAAATAATTCCTGTCTTTTTCATCGTTGCATACATATGAATATACCATAGTTTATTTAGCCAGTATCCCATGGATGAATTATTTAAAGATTTCCAATCTTCTTATAAAGAAAGCTATAGAGTGACTTTATATATACATAATATATATTTTGAATAACTATGTCTGCAGGATGAGTTCCTAGAGGTGGAACCTCTCGGTCAAAAGATTTGAACATTGATAAATTTTATATACTTATTTTCAAATTTCCCTTCCAATTCTCTTCTCAAAATCTATGCATAAGAATATTGTAGCTTGTCAATACTATATGGATCACAGTTCTGATCTTTCTCAATCTTGTAGATTAATATTTCTGTCTCAGGTTACTAAAATTTGTATTCATTCTACTGTGAATAAATTTGAGCATTTTTTTTAAAATGTCTTGATTTATAGAAACTCTTCACATATTAGTAAAACTATTCCTGATCTGGAATATATCTTCACATATTATTTCCCAGTTTGTCATTTCCTTCTTTTTATTATGCTGATTTTCTGTCGAGTAGGCATCTTTTGGTTTTTATATTCTAGAATTTGTCAGCCTTTACTTCATGTCTCTTTATTTATGTCATATTCACCATAAGTTTTACAGCCTTAGGTAGAGCTGGGGTTCAATCCTGGTTCTGCCATTCATTAACTGTATGACTTTGGCTAAGTCAGTTAGCATCTCTTAAGTCTGGAACTCCTCATCTCTAACATGTGGCAACTAATACAGGCCCTAATTTTTTAAATCTGCAACTCACCACTCCCATCCAACAATATTTTAAATGAACTGAAAAAGAAGAAACTTTATTGGGAAGATAGGGGTGGTGGTGAATTTTGGTGCCAGAACTCATTTAATGCCAAAATCTGAACTGAAATGACATGAAACTTCTAGTATCTATTTATCTGTTTATCTCTATTATTAATCACCTATTATCTGTTATCAGTCATGTTAATCAACAGACATTAAATTTTTTTAAAATATATCCAAGTCATAGTAGCTTGACACAGTATAAGCTTGTTTATCACTCACATGCAGTGAAATATAAGGGAGGATGCTGTTCTGTTCTGTGCAGTCATAACAGAGATCCAGAATTCTACTTTGCTTCAAGGCAAACCAAAATGTGTAACCTCATGGTTTCCACAGATGGGAAGAGAGAAGATGTGGTCACTTCCACCAGTCTCCTGTTGGTTGAAATTCAGTCTTGGCCCCACCTATCTGGGTAGGAGGAGAGGCTGGGAATATGTACTGATCATGTGATCTTAAAGCAGAATGCATGGACATTGGATCAGTAGCACTCTCTGCTACATTTACTGTTGAGAGTCTCTTGGACAGCAAGGAGATCTAACCAGTCAATCCTAAAAGAAATAAACCCTGAATATTCATTGGAAGGACTGATGCTGAAGCTGACACTCCAATACTTTGGCCACCTGATGTGAAGAGTCTTCTCATTGGAAAAGACTCTGATGCTGGAAAAGATTGAAGGGAGGAGGAGAAGGGGATGACAGAGGATGAGATGGTTGGATGGCATCACAGACTCAATGGACATGAGTTTGAGCAAACTCCAGGAGATGGCTGGCGTGTTGCAGTCCATGGGGTTGCAAAGAGTCAGACATATCTTGGCAACTGAACAAAAATAGTTTTACTGTACAAATGTTACACAGTTGATTATAGCATACTGCAGATCCTGCAGGAGACATTAATGATATAGAGTATATGCACAGTGTTGTGTGTCTTAAAAATCAGCAAGACAAATTCAGTTGGCTCTGAGGAATTCAGGTGAGGGACTGGGAATCTATATGCGCCTCCTTTGCTGGGCTGGATGAAGCACAAGCCGGAATCCAGATTGATGGGAGAAATATCAATAACTTCATATGCAGATGACACCACCCTTATGGCAGAAAGTGAAGAGGAACTAAAGAGCCTCTTGATGAAAGTGAAAGAGGAGAGTGAAAAAGTTGGCTTAAAACAACATTCAAAACATGAAGATCATGGCATCTGGTCCCATCACTGCATGGCAAATAGATGGGGAAACAATGGAAACAGTGACAGACTATATTTTGGGGCTCCAAAAATCACTGCAGATGGTGACTGCAGCCATGAAATTAAAAGATGCTTGCTCCTTGGAAAAAGAGTTATGACCAACTTAGACAGCATGTTAAAAATCAGAGACATTACTTTGCCAACAAAGGTCCATCTAGTCAAAGCTATGTTTTTACTAGTAGTCATATATGGATATGAGAGTTGGACTATAAAGAAAGCTGAACGCTGAAGAATTGATGCTTTTGAACTGTGGTATTGGAGAAGACTCTTGAGAGTCCCTTGGACTGCAAGGAGATCCAACCAGTCCATTCTAAAGGAAATCAGTCCTGAATATTCACTGGAAGGACTGATGCTGAAGCTGAAACTCCAATACTTTGGCCACCTGATGCAAAGAACTGACTCATTTGAAAAGACCCTGATGCTGGGAAAGATTGAAGGCAGGAGGAGAAGGGGACAACCGAGGATGAGAGGGTTGGATGGCATCACAGACTTGATGGACATGAGTTTGAGTAAGCTCCGGGAGTTGGTGATAGACAGGGAGGCCTGGTGTGCTGAGTCCGTGGGGTCACAAAGAGTCGGACATGACTGAGTGACTGAACTGAACTGAACTGGCAGGATAGCACAATTGCTAAGAGATGTATGCTGGGCCAGATTGCTTGAGTTTGAATCCCGACTCTCCTACTTTCTAGCTGTGCGACCTTGGGCAGATTGCTTTAGTTCTCTGTGAATCTCTTTCCTAATTTGCTAAAATGACGATAATCATACCTATGAAGATTAAGTTACTGTATGTAATTCATTCATCATAATGCCTGACTCAGAAAGAGTGCTGAACAAGTCAGCTAGTTTTATTGTATGTAGGTATTATTAATACTATTTTTGATGTTATTTTCATATACTTAGTACAGTGACTGACACAAAATAAGTGCTTGTTTTATAATCAGATTCAGAACTATCTCTTACAGCATTGCAGACAGAGCGATCATCTGGCCTGTGCTTAAATGTGTTCATTGTAAGGTCAGTGAGGAATAAAATGACCAATGTCATTGTTAACTGGCTTCATTGGAAAAAATCTCCTTTGTAGTACCTGCTGTGATTAATATCTAATAAATACTGAGCACATATTTGGTACCAGGCACTCAGCCAAGCCCTTAAGTGACATCACTTTGTCATCCTTCTCTTATCCTGTGAAGTAGCTTTGTTTGCTGATGTTTCACAGTGAGGAACACTAAGGCTCAGAGGATCTCACAGGGTTTCAACCACTTGATGGCAAAGGGATTTTTAGCTCCAGTCATATCTGGATCCAGGGCCCCTCCTGTCTTATCCACTCCACCCTTTGGTTTTAAGCAAATTAAGTAGGAAACTTCCATTTCCTTTACCTTGCATCAGGATGGTTTCTGCTGTACCTCCCAGGATCTACTGCTCAAAATATGTTCATTGCTTAGTCATTTCTACTTTCTAGACACTTTTCACATGGCTAATCAATTTAGAAAAATAACTACAATAGCCTAGTTTTAAATTTAATTTTGATTTAACATTTATTAATTCATCCATTAGTTTGTCTTCAAAAAGACATTTTTTTTTACCAACATGCTTACAGTATATAGCCATTACAACTAATTTCCCAAATTATCATCCACATTCATCACAATTACTATGATGAATATTACATAAATATTATAATAGCAGCATTAGGCATGGTCTCATATCATTAACACCAGACTAAACTTACATGTGAAATTGGATACAATGTGCTGTGAGTAATTGATGGTACATTTCTAATATGTAAGTAATTTTAAGTAATGAAATCACTAGCAGTCTCTGCCTTACCCATACCCTAGCTATGAAAGATTTTGTTAGGTGAACTGGAACGTTTGATTTCTATGTTATGGCTAAACTAAGGCCATGGCAGAATTAATCTTGTTGGTAAAGAGCAGCAAACACTAATACAATATTGTCACGGGTGATCATCGGCTGCCAAAGTGGAAGAAATGTGACAGGGGACGGAGTCTATGATAGACTCATGTCTTCACTAACTGCTGTTGTCGCATCGGGGTCAACCCATGGACCACTGCTGGCTTCTTGGTCCACACCTTTACTGAGCCGCTGCCAGCTTCTCCTCTTATTTTGTCAGTGATTGTTCTTGGTTACATTGTGAGATGACACACTGAGTTTCCTGGCCCAGAATAGTCATTTCAGTAGCGCTCAACCTGTGCGAGCATCTAGTGTGCGAGGAGGTACTTTGCTCACTCTGCCCCAGGGCCACTGACTGAATGACCTTTCAGGAGTTTGTACCCCCTTTTGTCATCCTGGTGCCACAAAGTGTTGAGATGTTAGTGTGCAAATTTAATTTTTATACCTCCTGAGCTTGTCACCTCCTTTTCTCCAACGCCTTCACTGTAGATCCAGCTGACATCAGCCTGTCGGAACTCTTGGGATAAAGAGCTGCTAATTGGACTTTTTGTTTCTAGGAACATACCTTAACTTCCCTGCTGAAAATTCTTCAATTCTTATCTTGGTTCTTACCTCCTGCAGTTCAGCCTCCTTGGCATCCTGCCTCAGATGTGTGGAGATCTGCCCTTGGCCTCCTTCCCAGCCTTCCTGTCACTCTCCCCCTTTTGCATTTCATCTTCTAGGTGACTTAACAAATGTTTTCTCTTCATTCCCAGGCCTCTGCCTCACTCCCCACTGCTCCCCATCCTGAGCCCTTATCCTCTTTAGCAGTTCCTGCTTGTCCTTCAGACCTAGTTCATCAGGTCCAGGGGAGGGACTCTCTGATACAGCCCGCTAGTACCATTCCTTGTTGATTCCACACCATCATCTGCTTTCCTTTATTCTGACACTCACTGAAATTTCTGTTCATGTGTAAGATGCACTCTTCCCAATTGAAAAAAAATGCATACCTTCTAAATTATCTGGTTCCCATGATACATATTAACAATTCTGCACACAATTCCAGTGTGTGAGTGGGGATTTCCCCACTCCAACACCAGATGTAATCAAGTAATCTCCAACACCAGATGTCTTACAGTTCAACTTACTTCTGATACTTTCTTCCTGGAGATAGAGCCAGATTCTACATGACAGCCTCTTCCTGGCCCCCAGCTTTAGATGCTACTGCAAGAATAGGTTGTCACCCATGCTTCTGACCAATGGGCTACAGATTGGAGTTTCCAACAAACCTTTACTTGGGTTCAAGTAATTTGCTAGAGCAGCTCACAGAACTTCCAGAAACATACACCTACTAGATTGCCAGTTTTTAAATAAAAGGATATTTAAGAGCTTTTACTAAAATTCCTAGATAGCTTACCAAGACTGAATCATGAAGAAATAAAAACTATGAGCAGATCTATAACTAGGAAACTGATTCAGTAATCACAGACTGCCCCAAAGAGACAAGCCTAGTCGCAGATGGCTTCCTTGGTGAATTCTGCCAGATATTTAAAGAACACCAACCTTTTTCAAACTGTTCCAAAAAATTGATGTGGAAGAAACACTTCCAAATTAGGCCAGCCTTACCTGGTGCCAAAACCAGATGAAAAAATTACAAGAAAATTACAGGCCGATATTCCTGACACACACAGATGCAAAAGTCCTCAACAAAACACTAGCAAACCAAATCCAAGAGCACATTACAATGATTATACTCCATGACAAAGTAGAATTTATCCCTGGGGATAGAAAGGTGAATCAATACATGAAAATAAGGTAATATAATATTCCACATTGACAGAATTAAGGATACAAATCTTAGGATCATCTCAATAGATGCAGAAAAAGCATTTGACAAGTTCAATACTCTTTCAAGATGTATACTGCCAACAAGCTGGGAATAGAAGGAAAGTACCTCAACATAATAAAGGCGATATATGAAAAGGCCACAGCTAACATCACACTCAGTGGAGAAAATGGAAAACTTTCTCTCAGTATTAGGAGCAAGACAAAGATGTCCACTCTTGTTGAATATTCTTAATGCAACAATAATAAAGTAATAAAAGGCTCAAAAAGCCAAAAAATATTATACCACCAAACACAAATTTTCTCCCTAACAGCACTAAATCCCTTTCAGTGTATGCAAAGTCAAAGCATTATTAAAACACACACACACACACACAAGAAACTTAAGACTTACCTCAAAACTTACAGCTCCATTGTGGTCCGTATCGAATGCATTGAACAGAAAATGTGCATATGTTGTAGAGTCTGAAATGTTGGAAATAAAATAATGATAAGTTAGCATTTCAATATCCTACAAACGATTTAGATAGCATGTCCAAGCCTCTTCTACTCAGGAGAATACACTTTGACTTGTGGTTTCTTTGCTTTCTTCCCAGCTGCCCATCCTCTCTCAGTAGTGGGTTGTAATTTGAGGTTCATAGGCATGAGTTACCTACAGAGACCACTGGTGAGAGAAGCTCTCTAAGTTTCTGGATGGAATTTCTCCGAATACACAGGCGTCTTGGATGATGCTACTGACACTGGGATGAGTAATGTTACCTTAGGTGGGTGTGAGGCTTAAGCAAGTGAAATCTAGAAATTGATTAGTGCTTGGCAGGGACTATCTCTGAAAGAAGTGAAATAATAAAATACTAATAATGAGACACAGATGAATTGCTATTATTGGTGGTGTAATTATTAGTTCATCATTGTACAGCCCAGATAAGGATACTGGGATTCAGAGAGGTATCCCAGTACTTCTCTGGGATAAACCAAAGCCACACAGTCCATTGGCAGTAGAGTGGAACATCACTTAAGCATTTCTGACCAAATCGCCATGCTAGCCCATACCCAGTAAGGTTGCCTGATGAAGTGGAAACAGGAGTGATTTGGGAAGTTTCTGTGGTCATGTTGAAATGGATTGTGTGGTCCTAAAGTTTCCCAGTTGCAAGTAGTGGGTTGCTCCTGCTTTGCCTGGGTCCTGGGTGGGATTGAGGCTCTGGGCAATGGTAGACTACTTGTCCTGGGGTCACAAGATGCTACCTAAGGACACTGAAGTTCTCTGAAATCCAAAACTTCCTCTGAGTTTGCTTCTAGTATGTTATTTCCCTCGAGATTTTTTCCTTCCTCTTCCCTTTTTTCCTTTGTCTCTGTATTCTCTGAACTTTCTGCCTTTTACTTGAAATGTATTATATATATATATATATATATATATATATATATATATATATATATATTTCTTATTGTTTTCTTTCCTTAGTGCAGTTTTCATTTTAAGTCCCTCTGCGCTTGACCCTTGATCAAATTTATGTGATTATTTTAAATGTTTCATCTCATGGGTTTTAGCCTTTTATCTTAACCTTTTTTATATTAAAAAATAGTAACCTTTTAGATCATTGGCTCTAGCCTTTTATCTTCTGTTTAAAATCTCATCTATTTCTATTTTATAACTTTTATCCTTTATTTTTATTGGGATTTAACAAAAGTTCTGTTCGCCTTTACTTTATGAATTGCTTTTTGAAGGCTGTCAAGAGACTAAGTCACAGAAGCAGTAGAGAATTTCTCTCTCCAGATAACGGAGTTCAGAAGTCGTGCAGACTCCTCTCCTAGCTTGCAGGCAGCCGTGGCTTTTGTAGGCATTATTTTCCTGAATGCTTCACCCCGCTGGTTAACTCTCTTGAAGGCCATGTATTTCATGAGGTAAACGGTACACTCAATTTCTCAAAATAATGGTGACATTGTTTTTCATCTCTTACCTTTAAATATGATATAGTGGTTTAGTTGCTAAGTCACGTCTGACTCTTGCAACCCCATGGACAGTAGCCTGCCAGGCTCCTTTGTCCATGGGATTCTCCAGGCAAGAATATTAGAATGAGTGGCCATTTCCTTCTCCAAAATATGATATGAGGAACCACTTATCTTTAAACATGTGAATTAATATGTTTTCAATGAACCAAACAGACACCACAATTGGGCCTAAGTAATACATAAAAGGACTGTAAGTAGGGTGGATGTCCATCTAGTGTTGACAGGTTGCAGGAAGAAACCCTTTTGGGTATGGAGCTAGGATTTTAATTGCAATCAACTTAGTGCAATTGTTGGGAAGTTCCATTAGAATTATCAAGAATTACCAGCCCCCCCCTTTTTTATGAACATGTTTTGCTGTCAGCAATATTTTCATAGACTTCTTGAACTATTTAGTGCCCTATGGAGAAATGAGTTGACAGATGGAATGTTAAACTTATCTTTAGGGGAAAAAAAAGGGATTTTGCCTATTTTCAAATGAGCTCATTAAGCAGATATTTTGTTACTTTATACAGTCAGGGTAAATGCCTTTACCTTAGCAAACAGAACTCACCATGAGTATAAGGTGCAGAACAAACAATACTGGCAAATTTTTAAAATTTAAAAGACCAAGATAACATAGGCATATAATAATTACCATTCTTTTCAGATGGGGTTGTTTAATTTAAACCTTGACCTATCGGACCCACACTCTGAGGGTTTGCCCTAATGTGGTTCAGAGGATGTCCTATTCCTCTAAATGTATCTCGACAAGTTTCCTGGAAATGAAGCCAGTTTTCCAGCCTAGATAGGAGATATCAGGCGGAGAGATGGTATCATCTCTCAGATGGCCCAAATTTGAATCTCAGCTCAACCAACTATTAATCATGTGGCTATGGCAAATTGTTTAAGCTCTCTGAAACTCAGTTTCCTCACCTACAAAATGATAACAATGTGTACTTCATAGTCATGTCCGACTCCTAGTGACCCCATGGACTGCAGCCTACCAGGCTTCTCCATCCATGGGGTTTTCCAGGCAAGAGTACTGGAGTGGGGTACCATTGCCTTCTCCAGTACTTCATAGAGTCCTCATGAAGACATTAAATGAGATACTACATGCAAGTTCTTAGAACAGTCTTAGGCAAATGTTAAATGTTCACCAAATCAGTTATCATTGTTATTCCTTCATAGACAAGTCACTCTCATTTCAAGCACCTCAAATAAATGTGATCATTTTTTTTACAGATTTAATATATTCCATTAGAAAAAGTTCCTATTTTGTGTGTGTGTGTGTGTGTGTGTGTGTGTATGAAATCTCTATTGTGAGAGGGTCTGAACTTCTAATTTAATGGAACTTCAAGCTCAGGGCTTCCCTGGTCACTCAGATGGTAAGGAATCTACCTTTATGCAGGAGACCCAAATTCAATCCCTGGGTCAGGAAGATCCCCTGGAGGAGGGAATAGCTACTCACTCTTGCATTCTTGCCTGGAGAATTCCATAGACTGAAGAGCTTGATAAGCTCCAGTCCATGGGGTTGCAAAGAGTCAGACACAACTGAGCAACTAACACTTCATGTTCAGTGAAGACTAGTATCATTACTTCATGAAAAGTATTGAGGTTCTGACAGAGCTTGAATTTCTTCAGCAGGCAATTGGAGATAGTGAAAGTTTTTAAAGAAGGAGAATGATGCTACTAGCTTTAGAGCTAAAGCATCGAAAGTGTCTGCTGTGCATAGAAATGGATTCTGCAGAGAAAAATGAGACTGTCCACAAAAGGATCTCAGTCTGACTTCATCTGACTATGCTCTTCTTAAATACTCAGCAAACATCTGCTAAAAGGATGAGTAACTGGCATTCTGGAGTCTAGATTTCAGTACAGATTGGGGTTCAAAATATCTAACAATGGTCTTTGTTCTTCCTGTATGACCTGACATGTCTCCTCTGACCACAACTCTTTCCAAACGATGAAAACAGTTACTGAATTTCATATGTTGACTTTGTTCAGTTTCTCATAGCTTTACTTATGAAGCTGAATTTACTGAAAATTAGATGTTGAAATTTTACAGATAGGGGACAAAATTTATGGAGTCTTAGACTAGGAAGGATCTTCCATACCATTTAGCTATTTATCTACATTTAACAAAAGTGGAAAATGGGTATAGATAATGTTAAGGATAGTAGCTATGGTCACCCAGTTAGCCAGTGGTAGAGTCAATAATGAAATCAAGACATATCAACACTTACTCTTATAAATAAAGAATATTAGGGAATTCCCTTGTGGTCCACTGGATAGGATTTCAGGCTTTCACTGCTGAGGGGCTGGATTCAATCCCTGGGAGAAATTAAGACCCTGGAAGTCATGTGGCACAGCCCCCCCACCAAAAATAATAGAGTGTTAGACTAGAAAGAAAACTTAAGGATTCTTCTGTTCCACATTTGGTAAATGAACAACCTGAGGCCCAGAGAAATAAACTATTTAAGTCACACATCTTGGCGTTGGTAATGGCTATCCATAAACTCAGGACTCTTGACTTAGTCCAGTGCCTTTACCCTAACTATGCCCAGACCATAGTTATAATATCTACTAATCCCTTGATTGGAAAGGCCACTGGTACACATATTTCAGAATATTTGAACAAATGCACTTGGTTATCATGTTCCAGGTCTGTGGATTGAAATCAGTCTGGTTGATTTCTTTCTTCCCACCAGCATCCCCTATTCCCGCCTGAATTCATGCACAAGATACAGAATTAGTTCATTGCATTTGGATATACAATTCACGGCACTGTGACTGCAGTAAGGTGGGTTCACTCACTACGTGAGTGGTAGTATCTCTTCACTATGTCCTCTATAAATCACCCTGAAAATTCCTAGAAATAGAAGTGTATTCAGTGGATGCAGTTATTTGGGAAAAAGTACTTAAATCTTTATGTCCATAAAACTCATCTAAATGCCTCAAGTGCCTTACACAGTGGATGTTCAATAAATACTTGTTTAGATTCTTCTGACTGAAACTCATTCCTTCAATAACTGTTGATTGGGTGCCTCATATAGTTGAAGTAAGTGCAAAATTCCTACAACACATGCAGGGGTAAACCAGGAGACTGTAAGTTTCATGCACTTTAAAAATGCCTGAAGAGCTTCTAAGCTTAGGCTTCCCTGTAGGTGGCATTGGAAAACACTGCTGTAATGATATAGGTAATGCGGTTTCCTCTTGGCTTGTTTTATAGGAGACATACTTTATCCCCTACACACAGGAAGCCTCTGCCCAGTTCAGCTGTGCTGATATCCAGGACTCCAAACAAGTTGTGTTTGGTAAACCATCCAGCTAAGCCGTAGAGAAAACTCAAGAGCCTGACACAGTATAAATTGCAGGAGATTCTGGCAATAAGACAAAGTCTCTTCCTGGAGGAAATGGTGAGACATTGTGATTTATGGTCCCATCATTGCTACGACTCCTAATGAGAGACATCTGTTGCTTTCAGGCCATCAAACTAAATAAATGACTTCACACAAGTGTGAGGATGTCCTAACAGGGATTTGACTGCCACCAGAGAATACATTCTTTCTTAGGACATTTTCCCTTTTCTAGCAGCACTGCAAGATACAATTTGCATGCACGATATTAATTTTTAAAATTGCAAGTCATCTTTCTTTAAATATTTCATTTTCTTCAGTAATACTGGATGCTTTTAGATTTATGCATTCAATTAACATGAATATTCAAAGGATTTTTAAAAGTGCAAAAGTGATTTTTCCGCAAATCCCTTTGGACTTTATAACAAGACTCACTTGCAAATTATTATGCTTAAGTAGATGTTCTCTAATGTTGAAATGTTATTTTTCAGATAAAGATACATTTTTAATGTGACGTTGTATCCAATTTGTAGTATGTAATAACTTTCATTTGAGATAAGCAAAAATAGCTAAAAGATTTCCATTTGTGCTAAGGGCTTTGATATTAATGCCTATAAATACATTGGCAGACAGTTTATAGTAAACATCATTCTTTTAAAAAATTCCGTGGTTTTTAATAATTTAGAAATATGTATTAAACAAATGATATTCTAAATTCGTTATTAATGCAGACAATAGACCCATTACAAGCCTGGCATCAGACCCAATACCTGTGTGTGGGTGGTTAGTAACAAGATGAGCTGGGGGAGTTGTCCCCCATGACATATGCAAATTCATGTAATAATGGATCACTGTTCGTTTTCTCAGAATTTTTATTTAATTCTTTGAAAAGTCCATCTTAAGGGAGAATTTCCATTTTGATAATCCACGCACAAAATTGTCTTCAACCTACCGAAATACATAAAGCCAAAAGTGAATCGAGTTTTTGTATAAAATAGTAATAGTGAAGTGTTGTATCCATTAAAAATGGCTTTTACAGGTATCACCCCACGATGAGGCAGATGTCATTCACTCAGCCACACATTTGCTCATGTTTGCAGTATTAGTGGGACTACTTGTCACTCGGTGTTCCGTGACCTGTGGATATAGCAGTGAGCAAAACAGACAAAAAATTCCGTTCCCTTGGAAATGACATTCTAGTGGAAAAAGAGATGGTAAGCAACCACAAAAATAAATAAAATATACATTATTAGATGCTCTTGAGCGCTAAAGAGAAAGTGAAAGCAGGAAAAGGGCACGGGGGATGTTTACGGGGTTGAGGTTTAAGCCAGGGTGGCCAGAGGAAGCCTCACTGAGAAGGTGGCATTTGAATGAAAGCAGAGGTGATGAGATACTGAGATGGATGTTTGGGAGAAGAGAGATTCCAGACAGAGAGAAAAACGAAGTCAAAGGCCCAGAGGCAGGACTACCCTGGTGGCCCAGTGGTTAGGGCTCTGCCCTTCTACTGCAGGGGGCACGGGGTTGATCTCTGGAGGGGGTGGCGAATAAGATCTCATATGTTGGTGCAAAGCAGCCAAAAATTTTTTAATAATAAGAAAAAAAAGCTCAGAGGCAGCAAAAGGACTGGTGTGCTGGAGGAAGGGCAATAGGCCAGGGTAGCTGGAATGAGGTGAGCAAAAGGGAGGGTCAGTGTAGGATGAGGCAGAGAGAGAACAGGAGACAGTGACTGTGGCTTTTGCTCTGAGTGGGTGGAAGATTCTGGGCAGAGCAGTGATGCAACCTACCTTTTCCCAGGATAACTCTGGCTCATGTGAGAATAAACCATGGTGGGGGAGTAGAAAAGAGGGGTGGGATCAGAAAGACTACCTAGGAGAACACTGCAGTTATTTTGGCACCAGATGATAGTGACTCTTTTAAGTAGGAAAGTAAAAAGGTGATGACTAGGATTTCTGTGCACCTTGGTTTCCACATGTCTGGAAAGGGAGAATCGTAGCTAGAGTTGTTGGAGGGTAATGGGTAACACATGCCAGGGCCAGACATGTATTAGATGCCTGACGAACGGCAGCTCCTTCAACTCAGGTTCGGTTTATCTGGATCGAATCTTTTATGCCCTCCCTGTCGTTCAGCTGGTCTAATTGTGCCTACATTGTGTTCTCATAATATTATGTTGTTAACTCCCATCTTCATGTTTATTTTTCATGCTGGCGCTGCCCATCTGCTACACTAGGCTCTACCATCCTTCAGGGCAGTCTCACTCCCCTTGCATCATCAGCACCTCACACACGGCTGCAAACATGGAAGTTTGCAGGACAAGTTTGAGCTGGGCATCCTGCCAGTGATGAGTGATCAAAGGAGAGACCATAAGTTCCACTGGCAGATGTATCTCTTCACTCATCTCTAATATGTACACATTGTCATTACGCTCTCTTTGTTTTCTTCCCAGTTAAAATAATGTCTAGAGTGGTATTGATTTTCTTAGATGCAGGGGGAGGGGTGATAGTAAAGAGTTCCTGAAAGAGAGAGGAAGAGCAGAAAGGAGCAGAAGAAAGCCTAGATAAGACTCCAGAAATATCTGGGTTCTAACCTAGTAGTAGTTAGTTGCTCAGTCATGTCTGACGCTTTGCAGTGCTATGGACTGTAGCCCACCAGGATCATCTCTCCATAGGATTATCCGGCAAGAATACTAGAGTGGGTAGCCATTCCTTTCTCTAGAGGATCTTCCTCACTCAGGTGTCAAACCCGAGTCTGCTGCACTGCAGACAGATTATCACTTGAGCCACAGGGGATTCTAACCTAGATCTGCCATTTTAGTGGGTGTATGAGCCTGAGCTAAACATTTAGCTTCTCTAAGCCCCAGATTTCAGATCCAAAAAACTGAGGATAATTACAGTTTCTAATTTTGAAAGTTGGGAGAATGAGACATTGTAATGCATGTGAAAGCTTTGCAGCTTTCAGGACCCATCCATCACAGTCAGAAAGAGCCATGCCTTTGAGGGATGTGGCAACAGGCACTTGGTAATACTACTTGTATTCAGCTGAAGAGTGAACTCTTGGATATTTGATAATTTGTAAGTAGCTCACTTTTATGATATATTGAGTCACATGGGCAGCATGCTGTGTATTAATTCTTGGATGTAAAGATGAAAAATGTAGAGTCATGCCATGAAAGATTAAACCAAACTCAAGATTGCAAGCGTAATTCTAGTTGAAAGTATGCTCACTGATCCACATTTGTACCTACCTCCCTGTGGAAAGAACTGCGAGTAAATCTCTTTGAAGGTATCTTCATTAACAACCCCGCTGGGACATTCCTAGAGGAAGTGGGAGAGAAGCAATATGAGCAAAGTGTTCATAAAATGGATTTTTCTGCACATTTTGAAATAGGACTGTCTACTGTGCAAAGCTGAACCAAGAAAGTTATCCATCCATCCATCCATTATCACAAAAAGAATAAAAGTGCACTATAAACTTCTCTTTGTTCCAGTTCTCATAGAATGAAAAAAAGTTGCTGATGTAAAAATCTTTCCATAGTATCCACATCACAGCTGGACTGACACATTAAAAACCACAGGGTTGTTTTTAAGAACATATATATATGTTATCTATGGGTAGGAGGAAATTTGTTTTTCATTCAGCAAGAAGACTGCAAGAGGTTTCTGATATGGTCTTGACTGGACCTTCGTGTTGTGTCCTCTGCGGATGTGCTGGACACACACATCATCTTTAGTTTAATGTGAAAATGGTGTGCTCGCTTGGGTCTAAGGTGGCCCCACAAGCCTCCAGCAGGAATAGCTACAGATTGCTCCAGACTGCATAATAACAAAGGGTAGAAATAAATCACTTGAGTAAGGAAAGACCCCAAGATTTTTTTAAGTTCTAAACAGGAGGGTGTAAAAGGAGGATGCCTGAATGTAATGAATTCCCACCTTTGTCCCATGGTTGGAGTTATTTAAGACTAATGGATACTGATCACAGGAATGCCACTAATGTTGGATTATTGACTTGATGGGGCCAGAGAGCAAAGGTACCCCTCTGAAATGGAAATTTTCTACAAGAGAAACTGAAATCTAAAATGTCATACAAAGTGAAAGTGAATGTGTTAGTTGCCTAGTCGTGTCCATCTCTTTGTGACCCCATGGACTGTGGCCCGCCAGGCTCCTCTGTCCATGGAATTTTCCAGGCAAGAACACCCCCCCCTCCTTCTCCGGGGGGTCTTCCCAACCCAGGGATCGAATCCAGTCTCCTGTATTGCAGGCAGATTCTTTACTGTCTGAGTCACCAGGGAAGCCCAATGCCATATAAGGTCTGCCTTTATGCTGAGGTGAGGACTAATCAAGTGGACTTGACACTGATGTAAGGGCTAAAAATGCTTTCACTCTGGAGTTTCAAAAACAATCTGGTCAGGAATCTGAACTGGAGAGATCCCTGGAGCAGTTGAGACTGGCAATCACAAAGTAATTTGACATCAAACCACACGTGGGATGCTAACTGCATACCGAAGGTGGGGAAGTGATAAGTTCTGTCTGGCCCTTCTGAGTAGCTTTTCAGGAACAGGCCCATTTTCTGTAAGCTCCCTCACTTCAGTTCTCACAGAACCCCCCTGGTCTACCAGCATCTCCAAGATTCACTGGGGGAGAATCAGAGGTATGCTAATTCCTCTGACATGAGACATGGATATTCTGAGGCTATTTCTGGGATCTGAGGCTATTTCTGGGATATTAAAAAATCATTTGTGGCCTTTAAAATGCTTAACTCTTGAAATCATTGTCCCCTCCTGAATTAACTTGACGTATTAATTTGATGTTTCCTTTTTCTAAAACTCAGTTACTCACAACTGTCATGTGCCTCACATGAGGAATTGTCTATTCTCTTTGTTGGTTTGAAAGGTTATACCTTTGATACATTAACACAGCTTCAAATAGTAGTTGCCAATGTGAAGCTTGTGTTACAGGCTTGTGGTCAATGTGTATTTTTCCCATTCGATTATTATAATGACATAGATATCTCCATTCACTGAAAAGGAGCTAGGTTCTGTGGTCAGGTGCCTTGTTACTCAGATCCAGTGGAAGAGTTGGAGTGTGAGCTTGAAACTTTCCAGCTTGCCACAAGGTTTTGTGTTAAATAAGCCCCGTGGAAATGAATGACCCTGCGGAACAAAGAGAATCGCAGCAACGGAACGGCAGCCAGAAACAAATTAGGAAAACACAAACAAACACCCAAGCAAGCAAATTAGGATGTTTACTTTTATATATCAATTTGTCTGGGCCATGATGCCCAGTTATTTGGTCAAACGTTATTCTGGATCTTTCTATAACGGTGTTTTTGAATGAGATTTACATTTAAATTGGTGGATTTTGAGTAAAAGAATTTACCCTCCAGCATATGAGTAGGCCTTACCTAAATCATTTGAAGACCTGAATGGAACAAAAGGCTAATTTCTCCAGAGCAAAAGAGAATTTTCCAGCCTTGGGACCTGATAGGCAACACTGATTTTTCTTGGTTCTACAGCAGATGCCTTTGAACTTGAACTGCAGTTCCTTCTTGAGTTCCTGAGTCTCTAGCCTGTCTCCCTCTTCCGTCAGATTCTGGACTGGCTAAGCCTTCACAATCATATGAGCCAATTGTTTAAATAAATCATTTCCTGTATACATACACATCTATTGGCTTTGTTCTTCTGGAAAATCCTGACTAGTACATGAATAAATGAACAATCAAGAGTTACAACTCCAAGAGGAAAGAAGATGGTATGTATATAGTTCATCACTCAAAAGTTTTGACTAAATGACTTTATCTAGTTGGCAGCGACAGAACCAATTTTAAGAGCAAATAAGCACTTTGTAGTTAGACCCTCTCATGCATGGAAATTGTGATTGATTGGCTATTTATCTCGGAGCCATCTGCTGGGAATAGTAAGGAGAGAGCAAATAGATAGCTGTCTGCCATCAGGTGGTGAACATATGCAAGGCCAAAACTAGACACTTGCCTCAGAGTTCAAATGACTCTAGCAAGACACAAAGATGGGAAATGAAGGGATACCTGCGGTTAGCAAACTTGTCAGCTGCCTTTAGTCTCTAGATGCATTTGATAGATATATCTTATAATGTGAATTGAAATTCAGAAATTGACAGTCTCATATGTGTTTGCTTTATGTTTAGTCATATGTCTGGGTCAGACAAAATCTGTGTCAACTGAAAATTCCTGGTCAAGTTCTAAGGTGGTAAGACTCAGCAAGCTAATTTGTCTCACAGCTTTAGCCCATACATACTGTAGGTCTATTATTCTAGGAACTTTTCTAAGAAATGAGGGAGCAGTAGAAAACAAGTTAAATGTCTTATTTTCATGAGACCTGCATCCAGATGGAAGAAGAAAGGTAAAAAGCAATAAATAAGATGATAAAAATAATCCAGGAGTGAAAACTAAGATCATGGCATCTGGTTCCATCACTTCATAACAAATAGATGGGGAAACAGTGGAAACAGTGTCAGAATTTATTTTGGGGGGCTCCAAAATCACTGCAGATGGTGATTGCAGCCATGAAATTAAAAGACGCTTACTCCTTGGAAGGAAAGTTATGACCAACCTGGACAGCATATTAAAAAGCAGAGACATTACTTTGCCAACAAAGGTCTGACTAATCAAGGCTATGGTTTTTCCAGTAGTCATGTATGGATGTGAGAGTTGGACTATAAAGAAAGCTGAGGGCCAAAGAATTGATGCTTTTGAACTGTGGTGTTAGAGAAGACTCTTGAGGGTCCCTTGGACTGCAAGAAGATCTAATCAGTCCATCCTAAAGGAGATCAGTCCTGGGTGTTCATTGGAGGGACTGATGTTGAATCTGAAACTCCAATATTTTGCCCAAGTGATGCAAAGAGTGACTCATTTGAAAAGACCCTAATGCTGGGAAAGATTGAGGGCAGGAGGAGAAGGGGAAGACAGAGCATGAGATGGTTGGATGGCAACACTGACTCAATGCACACGAGTTTGAGTAAACTCCGGGAGTTGGTGTTAGACAGGGAGGCCTGGTGTGCTGCGATTCATGGGGTCGCAAAGAGTCGGATACGACTGAGCGACTGAACTGAACTGAACTGATGATCTTCTATTTATTTGAAAGAGTTCTTATGGGAAAGCAATACATTTTACTACCTTCAGGAAAAGGTTAATCATATTTTTCAGGATGCTAGTGACTTACAGAGCAGTACAACAGTCTATTTTCTAACTCCTCCCTTACCAGTTTTATTGAGTCATTTCTGCACAAAAGAGGTATCTTCATCTCTCCATCAAGAAGAGTTTGATCTGCACATGCATACAGCTAAGTGTAAACCATAAACACTGTGGCTGTGTCAGGTTAACTCTTGCCATAACAAACAAGATCCTAAATACATAACAAATTTAAAAGAATGCAGTATATTTTTGCTTGTCTAACAAGAGTGGTAGTACTGATCTGAGTTACTGAGGGACAGGTGTTCAAACTACTGTACAACTGCACTCATCTCACACGCTAGCAAAGTAATGCTCAAAATTCTCCAAGCCACGCTTCAACAGCATATGAACTGAGAATTTCCAGATGTTCAAGCTGGATTTAGAAAAGGCAGAGGAACCAGAGATTACATTGCCAACATCCGTTTGATCATCAAAAAAGCAAGAGAAAACCAGAAAAACATCTACTTCTGCTTTATTGATTATGCCAAAGCCTTTGACTGTATAGACCACAACAAACTAGGGAAAATTCTTAAAGAGATGGGAATACCAGACCACCTGACCTGCCTCCTGAGAAATCTGTATACAGGTCAAGAAGCGACAGTTAGAACCTGACATGGAACAACAGACTGGTTTAAAATTGGGAAAGGAGTACGTCAAGGCTATATATTGTCACCCTGCTTATTTAATTTATATGAAGACTACATCATGTGAAATGCTGGGCTGGATGAAGCATAAACTGGAATCAAGATTGCTGGGAGAAATATCAATAATCTCAGATATGTAGATGATAACACCCTTATGGCAGAAAGCAAAGAAGAACTAGTTGAAAATGAAAGAGGAGAGTGAAAAAGCTGGCTTAAAACTCAACATTCAAAAAATGAAGATCATGGCATCCAGCCTGATCAATTCATAGCAAATAGGTGGGGAAACAATGGAAATAGTGACAGACTTTATTTTTTTGGGTTCCAAAATCACTGAAGATGGTGACTGCAGCCATGAAATTAAAAAACACTTGCTCCTTGGAAGAAAAGTTATGACCAACCTAGACAGCATATTCAGAAGCAGAGACATTACTTTGCCGACTAAGGTCCTTCTAGTCAAAGCTGTGGTTTTTCCAGTGGTCATGAATGGATGTGAGAATTGGACTATAAAGAGAGCTGAGCTCAAGAGAATCAATGGTGTTGAACTGTGGTGTTGGGGAGGAGTGCTTTGGACTGCAAGGAGATCAAACTAATCAATCTTAAAAGAAATCAGTCCTGAATATTCACTGAAAGGACCAGTGCTGAAGTTGAAACTCCAATACTTTGGCCACCTGATGTGAAGAACTGACTCCTTAGAAAAGACCCTGATGCTGGGAAAAATTGAAGGCAGGAGGAGAAGGGGATGACGGAGGATGAGATGGTTGGATGGCGTCACCAACTCGAAGGACATGAGTTTGGGAAAGCTCCGGGAGTGCGTGATAGACAGGGAAGCATTACATATTGCAATCAGTGGGGTTGCAAAGCATCGGACACGACTGAGAGCCTGAACTGAACCAAAGCCACTTCACATGAGATCTTCATTGAGTCTTGCAGGTTCTTTCATTGCGGCTCATGTACTCTCTGGTTGTGGAGCGGGCTTACTTGCTCTACAGCATGTGAGATCTTAGTTCCCCAGCTGGGGATTGAACCTGCATCCCCTTCGCTGAAAGTGGATTCTTAACCACTGGACCACTTCCCCTGATATCATTTTTAAAGGATGATATTTTCAAAGAAGTTCAGAAAGGGCTAAACATTGAAGCATGAATTTGTTAATTTGGCTTTCTTCACCATAACACCAAGAAGTAATAGAGTTCCCAGCTTTAGAGAAAGTGAGGAAATCTCACTTATCTATACTGTGAGAAGTTACTATAACCTTCTATAAGCTTTATGGCTTCTGTATTTTATTTTCTATTGATATTTCATCTGATTATTAGCAAATGGTCATGTAGTGAAAATATGTTGTCTATAGAAAAAATAAAGTAGATAAAAATCACCTATAATCATATTACTGTAAGGATATTTTGGTCCTTTATCTAACTGTATGGAGAAAGAAATGGCAACCTACTCCACTATCCTTGCCTGGAAAATCCCATGGACAGAGAAGCCTGGTAGGCTACAGTCCATGGGGTCACAAAGAGTCGGACTGACTGAGCGACTTCACTTTCACTTCACTATCTAACTGTATATTAATATGCCATGCATATAAAATTAGAAGTTGGACACAACTTAGTGACTGAACAACAAACAATAATAAAATTAGAATAAGAATGTAGCATTGCATCTGATTGTTTTTACCATAAAAAAATATCCTGACTGTAACATTTCATTATTATTGAAGGCTGCATAATAATGTGTCCGCTGCATTTACCATACTGTTGGGTATTTAGGGAAGTGCAGCACATTTTTGAACTACATAGGAATAGTAACGTAACTAACATTCTAGTGTATACATCTGTGGTTCCACCTGTGGTTCTTTCTTTATGACTAATCCCAGAAGGAGGTTCATAAGACCAAAGGGTTTAAACCATGTTACAGCTCTAAACCATGTTAAGGCTCTTCGTATGCACAGTCACATTGATTTCCAGAAGGGCTGTACCCACATGTGCTACCACCACTGGTTTATGAGAAAGCTTCACATCGAGAGGCGTTGCTGACCAGAATCATATGGTGATTCGATATTCACCAAATCCCATGAACAAACAACAATAATTTGCTTTCCTCATGAATCTAATTATCATTCTGAAAATTACTAGGGGATATCAAGGTGTGTGTCCAGATCCCTCCAAGGGATAAAGTGATGCACAGATTTTCATGCAGACAAGGATGCTTTGATGGCAGGCTGCTGGACCACATCACCACAGTAACAGATGTTTAATGAGTGTACATTCACTGCCTTCTTACCTACAACATCTCTTTTATTAAATAGCATTTTCACTAACCCTGAAAAGTAAGGGTTAGTTAGAGATGAAAATGAAGCTTGGAGAGATGAAAATTCTGTAACTTGTTGGAGTCACACAGTTTTTTACAGAGGCATACATGTGTTTCAGTCAGTTCAGTTCAGTCGCTCAGTCATCTCTGACTCTTCGTGACCCCATGAACCACAGCACGCCAGGCCTCCCTGTCCATCACCAACTCCCAGAGTCCACCCAAACCCATGTCCATTGAGTCGGTGATGCCATCCAGCCATCTCATCCTCTGTCATCCCTGGCTCCTCCTGCCCTCAATCCTTCCCAGCATCAAGGTCTTTTCAAATGAGTCAGCTCTCCACATCGGGTGGCCAAAGTATCAGAGTTTCAGCTTCAACATCAGTCCCTCCAATAAACACCCAGGACTGATCTGTTTTAGGATGGACTGGTTGGATCTCCTTGCAATCCAAGGGACTCTCAAGAGTCTTCTGCAACACCATAGTTCAAAAGCATCAATTCTTCTGCACTCAGTTTTATATTCCTACTCTCATATCCATACATGAGCACTGGAAAAACCATAGCCTTGACTAGACAGATCTTTGTTTTCAAAGTAATGTCTCTGCTTTTTAATATACTATCTAGTTTGGTCGTAACTTTCCTTCCAAGGAGTAAGCGTCTTTTAATTTCATGGCTGCAATCACTATCTGCAGTGATTTTGGATCCCAGAAAGATAAAGTCAGCCACTGTTTCCACTGTTTCCCATCTATTTGCCATGAAGTGATGGGACCAGATGCCATGATCTTCGTTTTCTGAATGTTGAGCTTTAAATCAACCTTTTCACTCTCTTCTTTCACTTTCATCAAGAGACTGTTTAGTTTTTCTTCACTTTCTGCCATAAGGGTGGTGTCATCTGCATATCTGAGGTTATTGATATTTCTCCCGGCAATCTTGATTCCAGCGTGTGCTTCCTCCAGCCTAGTGTTTCTCATGATGTACTCTGCATAGAAGTTAAATAAGCAGGGTGACAGTATACAGCCTTGACGTCCTCCTTTCCCTATTTGGAACCAGTCTGTTGTTCCATGTCCAGTTCTAACTGTTGCTTCCTGACCTGCATACAGGAGCCAGAGGTCAAATTGCCAACATCCGCTGGATCATTGGAAAAGCAAGAGAGTCCAGATAAACATCCAGTACTGCTTTATTGACTATGCCAAAGCCTTTGACTGTGTGGATCACAATAAACTGTGGAAAATTCTGAAAGAGATGGGAATACCTGTGTTTACTCTTTAAATAAATTGTCCTTTAGTGTGTTCCATGCATTAAGCACTCTCCTGGGCACCAAGGATACAGAGTGAATTTTTAAATATTCCATTTTGGCTTTTATGGAATTTGTAGATTAGTGTAATCAAACTTACACCTTCCTGACTTCATTAATTGCAATGTTAACTTGTCTTTTGGATTATAATTTTTTAGGACTAAAAAAGAAGGCTTCTTCTTGGAGATCCAGCTATGGAAACACTTCTTTCGAGAAGACACACTACATTTGTTTGCTTCCACATCTTCTTCCATTATGGTGGCTCTGTTGGAGAGAGCCACATGCAAAAGGAAGCCTTTCAACCCAAACTGCAGTATTCATTAAAATTTTTTTAAAATTAAATATATATGACTGTAGCCCACCAGGCTCCTCTGCCCATGGGATTCTCCAGGCAAGAATACTGGAGTGGGTTGCCATTTCCTTCTCCAGGGGATCTTCCTTACCCAGGGATTGAACCCAGGTCTCCTGCATTTCAGGCAGATGCTTTAACCTCTGAGCCATCTCAGAAGCCCATATATATATTTATATATACACATACAAAGGTTCATATAGTCAAAGCTATGATTTTTCTAGTGCCGGGAGCCTGTGTGAGGAATCCCGCCTGTTACAAAGGTCATGAGGAAGGAAGCCGGACAAAACGCAAAGGCGTGATCTGGCTTCAGGGGTTGCCCCTGGGTTTTCCTGAACATCTACCCCCAAAACCGGAGTCTGCCTGCTTTATTGTACTGTGCTTTCCACTCTTTTGACATCCTCTGGAAAAAAGTTGACTGAGGGCTTCAGTCTCCTGCATATGAAAGGAATGTTTCAGCTCATACTGCTCTGATCGCTCTCTAACTTGCCTGACAGGTTCCCCCAGACTTTTACAATTTCTGAATTGCTTACAGCCCCCCAACAGCAAGAGGCACAAAGCTTAAAGCATCTTAAAGATACAGAGCCTTTTCTAAAGAGCTAAAAATTATATTGGTGATGGGTTTCACTGTTGACTCAATGACTGCTGCCAGAGCTCCATATTGTTTATCTTTTAGGCACCTGAAGGATATTAATCAATGTAATTGGGATATATAAAAAGGAATATAGTAGTTTTGATGTTAGCAACACTAGACTTTTGAGTTAATTACTTTTCTCTTTGTTATAAATCACTGTACTCCTTTTACTGGTTATAAATTGTTGTATCCTTGCTATGTAAGAATGTAACTTTATTTAGTGCTTTCTGAGAGTGGCACCAGACTTTGGAAAGAACAACATTTTAAAGACAAATAAGTCTTCTGGTTGGCGAACCCTTATCAGAAAAGGGCCGTAAAATGTTAATTGGCCTTCTGGCCAAAAGATGATGTAAATCACCTAAGACTTGTGTATACAACTAGGTATGCAGAGAGAAAGCCTGGTCTCGATAAGAGTCAGGGCTGCTGACACTGCATAATTTTGTATTACCCATTGATCTCTATGTACAATCAAAAAGTATAAAAAGCCTCCTGAACAATAAAGGATGGACCAGTTTCTCGGACTAGTCTCTTGAACTAGTTTCTTGGACATCTGGCTCCCCCGGTGTTGGCTCTCTCTCTCTTTCTCCCTCTCCCTCCCTCTCCTTTTTTGTCTGAATTCCCATCTGGAACGTGGAGGCTCGCCGAGTCTACTTTCTTGCCCTGGCTTTTAAGATCCACGTGAAAGGGAGCCTAAGGTGGGGCACCCTTCGATATTCAAGTGGGCGCTGGTGGCCCAATGTAGACAGTGCAAGTTCTTTGTCTGGAACTTTATTGGCTTTCCACGTAAACCAAGTTATTCAGCCTCTTTTCTCCACTACAATTTCCTACTACACTATTCTTTCCTAATCTCTTTTGTATTTTGAAATAAATAACTTTTTCCTCACCACGCTGTCCCGGCTTCGAATTACCCTGGATCCACCGGGGCTGGACCCCGGTATTCTAGTAGTCATGTACGGATGTGACAGTTGTACCATGAAGAAGGCTGAATGCTGAAGAATTGATGCTTTTGAATTGCGATGCTGGAGAAGACTCTTGAGAGTCCCTTGGATAATAAGGAGATCAAATCAGTTAATCCTAAAGGAAATCAACCCTAAATATTGGAAGAACCAATGCTAAAGCTGAAGCTGCAATATTTGGTCACCTAATGTGAAGAACTGACTCATTGGAAAGAACTCTGATGCTGGGAGAGATTGAAGGCAAAAGGAGAAGAGGACAACAGAGGCTGAGAAGTTTAGATAGCGTCACTGACTCAATGGATATGAATTTGTTGGTGTCCCCAAAACAACAACTTTGGGACATGGATAAGGACAGAGAAGCCTGGTGTGAGGCAGTCCATGGGGTGGCAGAGTCAGACATGACTTAGTGACTGAACCACAACATATATAATTGTAGTTTGTGAGATTTGGGGAAAATTAAATGTTTTAAATTTATTTTTTGAGAAATGATTGCCTTTAGTTCAGCAAGGACCTCTCTACCTTCTTCCTTACCACATACACTTTAATCTGAATATGAATGGCTGGACACCAAAGTGCCTTGGGAAAAGTCCAAGATTTTAGGACAGGTTAAGTGAACTACTCCATCAACTGTTAAGTAGCTAGGATTTCCTGGTGCTGTGCTGGCTGGTATATTAATCTGTTAGGACCAGCAAGTTTCCTTCAGTGCTTCTTAAACCCCTCACAATGATATGATCATAATGTGATAAATGTAGAGTGAGATTTTCTTAGCATGTAACTGCTATGCCATTTTCTGTTGATCCTACTCAGCTGCCTTAGGTAGTGTTATGAGACACGTGGCAAGGTCCGTTATAAATGTACTATGACTATTTTGCTACTACTAATATCCATACTGCTGCTAAGTCACTTCAGTCATGTCCGACTCTGTGTGACCCCATAGACAGCAGCCCACCAGGCTGCCCCGTCCCTGGGATTCTCCAGGCAAGAACACTGGAGTGGGTTGCCATTTCCTTCTCCAATACATGAAAGTGAAAAGTGAAAGTGAAGTCGTTCAGTTGTGTCCGACCCTTAGTGACCCCATGAACTGAGCCTACCAGGCTCCTCTGTCCATGGGATTTTCCAGGCAAGAGTACTGGAGTGGGGTGCCATTGCCTTCTCTGAATATCCATACTAGTAAGTGAGAAACTTTTGTAATAATAATAATTAGCATGATGATGGTGATGATGATAGCGATGATGATGAAAGTTAATACATTGTGTTAAATGCTTTCCCTGGATTTTCTCATGGGAATGTATAGATGCAAGCATTACCTCCATTTTACTGATGAGCAAACTGTTAGAAAGAAACTACCTACGTTCTCATAATTATAAAATAGCAGAGCCTAGTCTATTGACCACAGAGTTTGAGGATTTAAGCAACTTTAGAGCTTAAATGGGTTTCTCCTGCTCTTGAAAAGTAGAGTGCTCTCATAAAACCTCCGAAAAGCTGAAATGGCAGAAAACACAGAAGCAGTCACCATAAAGCAGAGATGCTCACAGACACAGTTCAAAGCTCACAGTTCTTCATCTGCTCACAGATGCAGAGGGTAGTTCTTGGGGGAGGGAGCTTGATGGTGCCCGTTGGTGCTTGGGGTGTGCTGCCTCTGTAGCAGCTAACTGTAAAAGGAATGCTGTATGCTATATTTTGCTTTTTGCTTTTCTACATAAAGGTGCAAATCCTCTTCAGACTTCTTTTCATTAGCAAAAAGAGGGGCTAATGTAGGTCTGTATCCCTAAAGCAGGGATACCTGTAATCTAGTCTAGTGGCCTCATTTTTAAACTGAGGAGACTGAGTTTGAGGTTATAGGAATTACCCGTAAAGCACACGATGGGCTGCTGAGCCTTACCTGTGTCTGGCTTTTCTGATGTCTAGCCTGATATGTGGATATCACAGACACCTTCATGTCCATTTAATAGCTGGTGCCCTTCTGTCGGGAAGCATTTAGAAGCGACTAGTGAAATGCTTATGCTCCTGGGCTCTGGAGTGAGATAGAACTGCACGGAACCTCTCTTCTACTTAAAAGTTGCAGAGCTTCAGACAAACATTCCCGCGAAGTCCCCTTGTTCTCCTCTGTCACATGGGGATAACTATTGACACTAGAGGGTGGCTATGAGGATTAATAAGATAATTCCACATTATGTTTCTATCTTAGAACTCTTCTTTGCACATCATATTTGATGTGAACTGTCAGTACAATATTAACGACCTGGAATTTGGTAAACAGAACTCCATTATACAAAGAGTGACTATTACCTCAGCATGGCTATCCTAGGGTTAAATGATATCCACCAAAGCAGTTGAACCCAGTAGAATGCTGGGCTGATATAAGGCAATGAGCCTACAAAGCAGATATGAGTTATGCCTCCCTGTCTAGCTTTATAAATTGAATCTGCTCTCTCTAATATCATCAGAGTTTACCCTCAAAGACAGGGAACACTGCAATTGTAAATGACAGCTGAGAAGAATAAAAGGCCACATACTGGAAGTAAATGTCAGAGGAAACTCAAGAGCCTTTTATTCATTAAAGAAAAGTTTTCCCTACTAATGTTTAGGGGAGTACATTAGCAATACAGTAATCCATGAAAAGCATTGGGAATGGGGCTTTGCAGAGAGATCCATGTATGCATAGGAAAGTGCTAAAGAAATTCTTTTTTGAGGTGCATTGTGAGTCCTTACACTTTTACCTCTTCAGAAAGTCTTTTAGCATTTCCTTGAAGGTTGTCAGAACTCTGATGGAATTTTCCATAAATGGTTGTAGTGATATGCAAATCAGATGTATTCTGTAGCTAATATTTGTCTACTCGCTGGCTGAAATCTCCTCTTCCCATAAATCATTGCAGATCCAAAAAGAATTAATACAAAAATATCATGGGAAAAAATAAAAAGTAAAAGTCCTTGTGAAATAAATAATTCCTTGGGGAGCCTTTTATGTCACATCTTTTAAGCATCTGTGGTTTTTCATCAACCCTCACATCTACTCCTGTTGCCAAAGAAGGCATCCATGTGCTTAACTTGAAAAGCTTGGGTTTCTACAAATAGAAATGTCATGGCATCCATGTTTTGTCCAAAAACTATTCTTTTGGGTATTCTTTCTGACAAAGGAAGTGGATGACACCTCTTTAATAAGTAGCACAGCATGCAATGGACAAAACAAAGACTGGACACTAGGCATTTGGTCCAGGGAAGAAAAAAGGGAGATTAAGATCACTCCCCCAAATAAGTAGAGCATCTCATCCTTCTAGCAAGAACTGATAACAAGCAAGTTGACAATTCTCAAAGGAAGTTATCTTCTTAAGTAGTAAGATTGTCAGAAATCACACTTAAAGTGAGCCAGCTAAAAGTTCATAAGGAGAGACCAGAAGGCATCTAGAACACTTAGAAGAACATGTGGAAATAACCCATGAGATACACAGAAAGGCAATCGATGGATTGAACAAGGCAAGAACAGATGTCTATAGGGCTATTTATCAACAATTTCTTCCTGCTTCCAAACCCATGGGAAAAGTATATTTCATGGTCCCTAAAGGTTTGCTGGAACCAAATACAAACTACCCAATGAATGGAAAGCAGAAGGGACACTTGAATACTGTGATTTATAAGGAGAAATATATGTTTCTTCTGAGTCTCCATTTCTAGCACAGAGTTCCTAAAACTATGAGAGAGATAAAGGTATCTCTTGTGATGTTAATAAGGTAATTGTTGGATCCCGTGCAAGATCCTCTTGATGAAACTGAAAGAGGAGAGTGAAAAAGTTGGCTTAAAGCTCAGCATTCAGAAAACTAAGATCACGGCATCTGGTCCCATCACTTCATGGCAAATAGATGGGGAAACAGTGGCAGACATTATTTTTTGGGGCTCCAAAATCACTGTGAATGGTGACTGCAGCCATGAAATTAAAAAACACTTACTCCTTGGAAAGAAAGTTATGACTAACCTAGACAGCATATTAAAAAGCAGAGACATTACTTTGCTAACAAAGGTCCGGCTAGTCAAGGCTATGGTTTTTCCAGTGGTCATGTATGGATGTGAGAGTTGGACTATAAAGAAAGCTGAGCACTGAAGAATTGATGCCTTTGAACTGTAGAGTTGGAGAAGACTCTTGAGAGTCCCTTGGACTGCAAGGAGATCCAACTAGTCCATCCTAAAGGAAATCAGTTCTAACTCTTCATTGGAAGGACTGATGTTGAAGCTGAAACTCCAATACTTTGGCCACCTGATGTGAAGAACTGATTCATTTGAAAAGACCCTGATGCTGGGAAAGACTGAAGGCAGGAGAAGGGAACGACAGAGGATGAGATGGTTGGATGGTGTCACCGACTCACTGGGCATGAGTTTGAGTAAGCTTCGGGAGTTGGTGATGGACAGGGAGGCCTGGAGTGCTGCTGTCCATGGGGTCACAAAGAGTTGGACAGGACTGAGTGACTGAGTTGAACGGAACTGTACTGATGCAAGGATGGGGGATGGTTGTCAGGGGAGCCAACCAGGTAGTTAGAGAGTTAGAATTTTCAATCCCAGCTCTCTGACCTCCAGGGAGGGGAGAGGAGCTGGAAGTTCAATTCAATCACCAATGGATAATGATTTAATCAACCATGCCTATACCATGAAGCCTCCACAAAACCCCAAAAGGACAAGTTCAGAGAGCAACTTCAGCATTGGTGAACACATTGAGATCTGGAAATAGTGGCAAGGTAAAGATATATTTAAAATTCATCTGAGAACTTAATGTGCATGTAATATATATATGTATATATTTGTTATAACATAAGTGAATGACAAATCTAGACAGTGTGTTAGAAAGCAGAGACATTGCTCTTCCAACAAAAGTCTGTGTAGTCAAGGCCATGGTTTTCTCAGTGGTCATGTATGGTTGTGAGAGCTGGACCATAAAGAAGACAGAGAGACAAAGAATCGATGCCTTCAAACTATGGTGCTGGAGAAGAATCCCGAGAGTCCCTTGGATAGCCAGGAGATCAAACCAGTCAATCTTAAGGGAAATCAACCCTGAATACTCATTGGAAGGACTGATGCTGAAGCTGAAATTCCAGTATTTTGGTCATTTGATGCAAACAGCTAACTCATTGGAAAAATTCCTGATGCTGGGAAAGACTGAGGGCAGAAGAAGAAGGTGTCAGAGGATGAGATGGCTGGATGGCATCACCGATGCAATGGACATGAACCTGGACAAACTTCGGGAGATAGGAGGGACAGAGAACCCTGGGCTGCTGCAGTCCATGGGGTCGCAAAGAGTCGGACACAAATGGGCGACTGAACAGAAACATGAAATGCTTATTTTGAGTATGAATCCAACTGCTTATTAATTATTTACTGTATTACAATGTGACTGGAGTCCCTCCAGATTAGATTTAAGGTCTCTTTATGCAAGGATGCTTAAGCAAATTGTATTGTTTGATTGTGTTATATGCTATAGCTGTATCATAATTGCATATATTTAAATTTAGGAAAGTGACTTTTATCTTCTTAGTTTTCAAGATATGAGCATATCAAGCTACTTATAGTATGATTATCTCATAACCAAGATAATGTTTTATCCTTTGAGATTCAAAAATATTTCCCATTCATTAGTTGATTAAATTGTGAAAACAAAATACCCCACCACCTCCAGTAAGGATGACTTGAAAGATAGATGATGTGAATTTAGTGATACAATAAAGATGATGGATGGAGAGTCTGATTCTCAGAGACATATAATTGGGAAGCCTGACTGTCTTCACCTATTATTCCACCCTGTTTAATATGTAATCCAATTGGAAAAGCATCAGCTTTTGTAAATTAAATTTCCACTCCCCAGTTCTCTGGTTTGAAACTGGGGTTGCTTTGAAAAGTTACTGTCTTAGTTGCCTGACAATTTAAAGACACCTCCATATTCTACACTAGTAGGAGAATTTTCAAAATTTACATGGTGCCATGCCGTGAACTTGTATTACTCTTATCACTAGGTTCTGTTTGTGGACTGCTCTGCTCTGTTTAGAGTTGGTAAATGCCTCAAAAGCAGGGACTGATTCTTACAGAGCCCAGCATTTTTTCAAACAGAGTATTAAAAACATTTATCCCGAATGGATATACACTCAAACAATTGCTGGCTTTTAAAAGATTAGAAAATAAACTTGCTCTGGCAGTTTCCTCTAAAACTCATGTGCAAGATTTTAGAACTCCTTGCACTCCAAAATATTTTTTCTCCTGTAATTCTTCTGCTCTCTTCTATCCAGTTTTGCTGAGGGACATTTTTGATGCCTCGTGCTGTGTTGTTCAAGGTCACCACTTTCTCTTAAAGACATCTCTGTCCTTGGAATTTCGAGATCCAAATCTTGGCTCCACTTCCCAACCCTTGTGACCATGTATTATAATTACAATAATAGAAATTAAGGGGAGACCACCAGGGTCAGACAAAAACATTTCTTAGTTCCATACAAATTTTAAGCACCTTACTGTATTTAACAATTGGATTGTTAAAACTCATTTTACTATATTCATTGATTAGTTCTAGTAATTTTCTGGTGGAGTCTTTAGGGTTTTCCATGTAGAGGATCATGTCATCTGCAAACAGTGAGAGTTTTACTTCTTCTTTTCCAATTTGGATTCCTTTTATTTCTTTTTCTGCTCTGATTGCTGTGGCCAAAACTTCCAGAACTATGTTGAATAGTAGCGGTGAAAGTGGACACCCTTGTCTTGTTCCTGACTTTAGGGGAAATGCTTTCAATTTTTCACCATTGAGGATAATGTTTGCTGTGGGTTTGTCATAGATAGCTTTTATTATGTTGAGATATGTTCCTTCTATTCCTGCTTTCTGGAGAGTTTTTATCATAAATGGATGCTGAATTTTGTCAAAGGCCTTCTCTGCATCTATTGAGATAATCATATGGTTTTTATTTTTCAATTTGTTAATGTGGTGAATTACATTGATTGATTTGCGGATATTGAAGAATCCTTGCATCCCTGGGATAAAGCCCACTTGGTCATGGTGTATGATCTTTTTAATGTGTTGTTGGATTCTGATTGCTAGAATTTTGTTGAGGATTTTTGCATCTATGTTCATCAGAGATATTGGCCTGTAGTTTTCTTTTTTGTGACATCTTTGTCAGGTTTTGGTATTAGGGTGATGGTGGCCTCATAGAATGAGTTTGGAAGTTTACCTTCCTCTGCAATTTTCTGGAAGAGTTTGAGTAGGATAGGTGTTAGCTCTTCTCGAAATTTTTGGTAGAATTCAGCTGTGAAGCCATCTGGACCTGGGCTTTTGTTTGCTGGAAGATTTCTGATTACAGTATCAATTTCCGTGCTTGTGATGGGTCTGTTAAGATTTTCGATTTCTTCCTGGTTCAGTTTTGGAAAATTGTACTTTTCTAAGAATTTGTCCATTTCTTCCACGTTGTCCATTTTATTGGCATACAACTGCTGATAGTAGTCTCTTATGATCCTTTGTATTTCTGTGTTGTCTGTTGTGATCTCTCCATTTTCATTTCTAATTTTATTGATTTGATTTTTCTCTCTTTGCTTCTTGATGAGTCTGGCTAATGGTTTGTCAATTTTATTTATCCTTTCAAAGAACCAGCTTTTGGCTTTGTTGATTTTTGCTATGGTCTCTTTTGTTTCTTTTGCATTTATTTCTGCCCTAATTTTTAAGATTTCTTTCCTTCTACTAACTCTGGGGTTCTCCAACTCTTCCTTTTCTAGTTGCTTTAGTTGTAGAGTTAGGTTATTTATTTGACTTTTTCTTGTTTCTTGAGGTATGCCTGTATTGCTATGAACTTTCCTCTTAGCACTGCTTTTATAGTGTCCCACAGGTTTTGGGTTGTTGTGTTTTCATTTTCATTAGTTTCTATGCATATTTTGATTTCTTTTTGATTTCTTCTGTGATTTGTTGGTTATTCAGAAGTGTGTTGTTCAACCTCCATATGTTGGAATTTTTAATAGTTTTTCTCCTGTAATTGAGATCTAATCTTAATGCATTATGGTCAGAAAAGATGCTTGGAATGATTTCGATTTTTTTGAATTTATCAAGTTTAGATTTATGGCCCAGGATGTGATCTATCCTGGAGAAGGTTCCATGAGCACTTGAAAAAAAGGTGAAATTCGTTGTTTTGGGGTGAAATGTCCTATAGATATCAATTAGGTAAAGTTGCAGGATATAAAATCAACACACAGAAATCCCTTGCATTCCTATACACGAATAATGAGAAAGTAGAAAAAGAAATTAAGGAAACAATTCCATTCACCATTGCAATGAAAAGAATAAAATACTTAGGAATATATCTACCTAAAGAAACTAAAGACCTATATATAGAAAACTATAAAACACTGATGAAAGAAATCAAAGAGGACACTAATAGATGGAGAAATATACCATGTTCATGGATTGGAAGAATCAATATAGTGAAAATGAGTATACTACCCAAAGCAATTTACAAATTCAATGCAATCCCTATCAAGCTACCAGCCACATTTTTCACAGAACTAGAACAAATAATTTCAAGATTTGTATGGAAATACAAAAAACCTCGAATAGCCAAAGCAATCTTGAGAAAGAAGAATGGAACTGGAGGAATCAACTTGCCTGACTTCAGGCTCTACTACAAAGCCACAGTCATCAAGACAGTATGGTACTGGCACAAAGACAGACATATAGATCAATGGAACAAAATAGAAAGCCCAGAGATAAATCCACACACATATGGACACCTTATCTTTGACAAAGGAGGCAAGAATATACAATGGAGTAAAGACAATCTCTTTAACAAGTGGTGCTGGGAAAACTGGTCAACCACTTGTAAAAGAATGAAACTAGATCACTTTCTAACACCGCACACAAAAATAAACTCAAAATGGATTAAAGATCTAAATGTAAGATCAGAAACTATAAAACTCCTAGAGGAGAACATAGGCAAAACACTCTCAGACATAAATCACAGCAGGATCCTCTATGATCCACCTCCCAGAATGCTGGAAATAAAAGCAAAAATAAACAAATGGGATCTAATTAAAATTAAAAGCTTCTGCACAACAAAGGAAAATATAAGCAAGGTGAAAAGACAGCCTTCTGAATGGGAGAAAATAATAGCAAATGAAGCAACTGACAAACAACTAATCTCAAAAATATACAAGCAACTTCTGCAGCTCAACTCCAGAAAATAAACGACCCAATCAAAAAATGGGCCAAAGAACTAAATCGACATTTCTCCAAAGAAGACATACGGATGGCAAACAAACACATGAAAAGATGCTCAACATCACTCATTATTAGAGAAATGCAAATCAAAACCACAATGAGGTACCACTTCACACCAGTCAGAATGGCTGCGATCCAAAAATCTGCAAGCAATAAATGTTGGAGAGGGTGTGGAGAAAAGGAACCCTCCTACACTGTTGGTGGGAATGCAAACTAGTACAGCCACTATGGAGAACAGTGTGGAGATTCCTTAAAAATTGCAAATAGAACTACCTTATGACCCAGCAATCCCACTTCTGGGCATACACACCGAGGAAACCAGAATTGAAAGAGACACATGTACCCCAATGTTCATCGCAGCACTGTTTATAATAGCCAGGACATGGAAACAACCTAGATGTCCATCAGCAGATGAATGGATAAGAAAGCTTTGGTACATATACACAATGGAGTATTACTCAGCAGTTAAAAAGAATTCATTTGAATCAGTTCTGATGAGATGGATGAAACTGGAGCCGATTATACAGAGTGAAGTAAGCCAGAAAGAAAAACACCAATACAGTATACTAACACATATATATGGAATTTAGGAAGATGGCAATGATGACCCTGTATGCAAGACAGGGAAAGAGACACAGATGTGTATAACGGACTTTTGGACTCAGAGGGAGAGGGAGAGGGTGGGATGATTTGGGAGAATGACATTCTAACATGTATACTATCATGTGAATTGAATCGCCAGTCTATGTCTGACGCAGGATGCAGCATGCTTGGGGCTGGTGCATGGGGATGACCCAGAAAGATGTTATGGGGAGGGAGGTGGGAGGGGGGTTCATGTTTGGGAATGCATGTAAGAATTAAAGATTTTAAAATTTAAAAAATAAAAAAAAAAATGGAAAAAAAATGTACTGCTAGAATTAAAAAAAAAAACAAAACTCATTTTAAAATAATAGGATTAGCCCTTCCGTTTTCAAAGTATACAAACTGATCACTAAGAAGTAAAACTAGTTTTACTTCTAAATTACTAAAACCAATTTAAATTTAAAATTTTTGTTCTCATATTTCCAGGTGTTTGAACACCTAGAGTCATTTATTCTCTTTTAGTCTGTTTCATTTGTAAAATAACCTTTAAGAAATACTGATATCACAGGGAAATAAAACAAATGAAAATAAAATAGATAATGTATGAAAAGGAAAAAAAAAAAACTGGATACAACCAATATGTTTGGTATTTTGCTGCTTCCAAAGTTTGCATTAAGAACCTTCTGCACTCCCTGAACATACTCCTTGGAGCTCAAGTGATTAAATATGAATTTCAGATTGGAAAAAAACGTGGAGAAAGACTTTCCTATGTAATACTGGAAGAGAGATGAGCGCTGGGTGATACTCAAGATTCAACTCAGCTGCTTAAGTATGGAGATGCAGGCATATTCTCAGCCCCAGAAGGTTGCACCATTACCACGATGAAGGAGAAATACAACTTATGAGGCATATTTTCTCCTCAGCTCTGGCTCCATTCTCTGTTTGGAAGCAGCAAATATTGTGTGAGGTATACAGCCAAAACAGAAAACCCTAAAAACCAAAAACTAGGCTCAAGTGTCAGCTGTACTAATAAAGAAATCATTGAAATGTCCCAAGACTGTGTGTCTCAATCTATAAAATGTGAAAAGTAATAGCATCTTATAGTGAAGAAATGCTAACTCATTGATATTATGTATATAAAGATCCTAGCACTATTCTAAAAAATTGACAAATGTTGATTTCTTTTAACATTCTCTTTGCAGGTCACTTAGGTTGACTCTGCAAAATGAAGGTCCCCAAACTTTGCAGGAAAAGGCCTCCCAGCATGTAGAGAAGCTAAATAAATATGCTATGTTATGTTATTCATTTATTTAGCTGTGCCAGGGCTTAGTTGTGGCACATGGGATTTTAGTTGCTATGGATGGGATCTAGTTCCCTGACCAGAGATCAAACCTGGCCTTCTGCATTAGAAGCATAGAGCCTTAGCCACTGGACCACCAGGGAAGTCCCCTAGTTATTTGATACAAAAAGTGAGGGTGAAACTGTTGGTCAATCAGTTGTGTCTGACTCTGTGACCCCATGGACTGTAGCCTGCCAGGTTCCTCTGTCCATGGAATTCTCCAGGCAAGAATACTGGAGCCGGCAGCCACTCCCTTCTCCAGGGGATCTTCCCGACCTTGGGATTGAACCGGGGTCTCCTGCATTGCAGGAAGATTCTTTACTTTCTGAGTCACCAGGGAAATCCTAAAGTCTTTGAAAAAGGATTTTCCCAACTTTATGAAAAAGAGGGGTTCATTTAGTTGACTCACTGTGTCAATTACAACACAGTTAAATTCTCCAGGTACTCAAAACCATTTGAGGAAAGAAAGACCAAAGTGCCCAGAGAGCAGGCGTGTGTATCAGTTTTCTATTGCTGTATAACAATACCAGAAACTTGGTACTTATAACAACACAGACTTATTACCTCGCAGCTCTGTAGGCAAAGTCTATCATGGTTTGGCTGTATTCTCTACTCAGGGGCTCACATTCAAATGTCGCCTGACTCTGGTTCTCATCTGGACCTCACAATCTTTTTCTAAGCTCATTCAGCTGGTTGGCGGAATTTAGCTTCTTTTGGTTGTTAAGACTGAAGTCCTTGTTATCTTGCAGGCTATTAGCCCATGTGGCCTCTGTTCACTTTCTTTTCACGTGTGTGTGTTAGTCAGTCATCTCTGACTCTTTGTGAACCCATGGACTGTAGCCTGCCAAGTCTCATGGGATTCTCCAGGCAAGAATACTGGAGTGGGTTGCCAAGCCCTCCTCCAGGGGGTCTTCCCAACCCAGGGATTGAAATTTGGTCTTCTGCATTGCAGGCAGATTCTTTACTGTCTGAGCCATGAGAGAAGCCCTTTTCTTTTCACGTAAGTTCCTGCATCTTCAGGTCATTAAATGAGTGTTAAGTCCTTCTCACACTCTGATTCTCTCTACTTCTCCTATAATTTAAAGGGCTCATGTGAAGAGATCAAACCCAAGTGTCTCTGTATTTTAAGTTCAACTGAGTTGGAGCTTTAATTACATCTGCAAAATCCTGCCCACCCCCTTCCCCCCATGGCAATATCTGGAATGGTATTTGGCTGAATAACCAGGAGATAGGACTCTTGGGTGGGCTATCTTAGATGTCTGCCTACTGGGCCTGCTTTATCTCAGTATGGGTTGACTTTGGTTTTCTTAGCAGTTTCTGTTTAACAGTCTTTTTAATAGTTACATTCACTGTAAATCAAACAATAGAAACTCTTCAGATTTGTACAAATACTGTACTATTTTGACCGCAGCTAGCAACTATACTGCTTGGAGCCTTAGTCTAACTAGATTTGGAAGGAATATATCCTGTCAGGGCTGTGCTCAGCAGTGTACGGGACCAGGGAAGACTGCAAATCAGCATGTCCTTATTATGAATGCTATGAATAGTATTCCATATGCAGAGTTATGCCTTGTCCTTACTTGTTTCTGCTCTATATCACCAAGGTCATTATGCAGATTTTATGAATTGATCAAATCACTTTCAAATTGGCATGCCATCAGCTTAATGATACTGGGGAAAAAACTGAATTAAAATATTTACTTAAAAGAATCATGTAATTTTTCAATCAGAGAGAGTGAAACACTAAGACAATGATGTACGTGTTCAGACAACACCACCATTGTAAGATAATACATTTCCTGGAGCTTTGCAATAATTGTATTCCCTCTCAGTCTAATTTTCCCACCTACAAAATTGCCGAGATTCTGGCTCCTTGATAACCTCATTGTGCCTGTCATCTCTTGGCTTCATATGTGAGAATATTTATTTTCCTCATTTTGTAGGCCCTTTTTATTTATTGGTTTTCAGTTCTTTATAGTTAAAGGCACTTTAACATAAGCAATAACCTCTTGTCATTTTATTACATCTCTCTATAGATTGGGAAAATGAAAATGAATTCTCTTTACTGCTTGCTGACAAATATGATGGACATTCTACTCTACCCAAAACAAACTAGGGATTACAGTGATATGTGTGTGTGTGTAGTTGATTTGATTTGTCTAGGTCCAGATGTTTCAAAAACCCATTCTAAGGTATATCTAAAGAGGCTGTGAAAGACTGTAGAGGTTGGAGGATTAACAAAAGGGATGCTTAATGATCACCCATGGCCTGCTGAGCCTGGTCTTGACACATGTCATCATTAAATCCTCATAACAAGCAGAGGATGTAGATATTTTCTCACACGATACAAAAGAAATGAACAGTCGGAGGAGTTTAAGAAAGTTCCCCAACATCACATAGACGTTAAGCAGTAGTGGAGATCTGAACCTGAGTTTGACTGCAAAGCTTTATACCTTACAAAGCTGTCATTGTGAAAGGCAAGTGTAACTATAGAAAAGAAAAATAAACCAATAAAGAACTAATCATCCTAATTTTTTACCCCTATTAATTCACCAAAAAATCATTAATCATTGATTCAACAAATATTTCTAAATCACCAAGAACAATTATCATATTAAGTGAAATAAGTCAAAGACAAATACATGATTTTCCTTATATGTGGAATCTTAAAAAAAAAAAAAAAACGGATACAAATGAAGTTATGTACAAAACAGAAATAGATCCACAGACTTAGAAAACGAACTAATTGAGGGTGGGGAGGGATAGTTGGGGAGTTTGGAACTGACACAATACCATACTGCTATATTTAAAATGGATAACCAACAAGGACCTATTACAGTGCACAGGGAACTCTGCTCAATACTCTGTAACAATCTAAATGGGGAAATACTTTGAAGAAGAATAGATACATGTGTTGTATAACTGAATCACTTTGCTGTACCCTTGAAATTAACGTTGTTAATTAATTGATTCTACAATTGCTACTACAAAATAATTTTTTTAAAACAAAGGGAGCAATTAGCCAGAGTCTCAAAAGCTGCCTGAGAGGAGAGTGTGTCGACCCACACTGCTTCTAGGCTCTCAAGGCTGGCACGGTGGCCCCTGAGACTCCTCACCTGGTTACTGTCAGTCACAGCACTCAACACAGGGTCCTCTGGAGCTCAGAGAGGCGCCGGGTGAGCAGCCTCATTCTCCGTGTATTTTATTACAGTGTTTAGGCACGAGGGGGCAGCAGTGTCCTCCAGGATCGCTAGAAACTCCAAGTCTAGTACAGAACACTTTGCCAGTTCTTTCCACAAGTTTGGCGCAAGTCTGGTTAGATTTCTTTGCAGAAAGCGATTTTCTCTTTATGAAAGGTGACAGGAGAGCTCCTGTTCCCAAATCAGGTAGAAACAAAATTAACTATTTCAGGGAAAGGTTCCCAGAGACTATCTCTTTTCTGGATATTAACTCCGGGAGTTGGTGATGGACAGGGAGGCCTGGCGTGCTGCAGCCCATCGGGTCTCAAAGGGTCGGACACGACTGAGTGACTGAACTGAACTGAAGTCACCCTAAAATTGCAATCTCTTTTTTAGCAGTTGGGCCACTCTTAATTTTAGTCATCAAAAATTTGTAGATTGTAGGTCTAAGTAAACAAGTAAGCAAACAAGACAACCACAAAAATTCTCAAATTTGAGTCTGAAAGTCTTATAAATTTGCTTTTAAGTGTATATGGGCTCTGCTTACGTGGCTATTTATTGGAGGAAAGTTTTAAATCCTCCATAAAACATGAATAATAATAATGAGGTTATTATAAGTTTTAAAAGTATAACCTATATACAGTGTTTAGTGTGATAGCTGGCATTAATTATGATGGGGATTCTTTCTATAATGATAGGAATATTCATTATGAACCTTTTCAGTTTTCGTTGCTTTTTCACTTAATCAAGGATATTAAATTTATTTTATCTTTATTATATGCCATCTGCTATTTATCTCAAAGGTATCTTATAATCCCAAACCAATCTTTCATTTGCTTAGTTTCTCTAAGATACAGCTTTTGAAATTTGATGTCCCTAGCCTAAAATTCACTCAATTCACTTACTAGCTGTGGGAGTTTGAGTAAATCACTTAAAAGTTTTCCCATCCTTCATTTATTCATCACATATATTTGAAAATATAGTATACATCGGAGAGTGTAGTAAATGTTGGGGATAAAACAATCAAAAAGACACATGAAGGCCCCCATGGGGAGTTTACAGTCTGTCATTGAAGGCACACGGAAAGCCAAGAGCCGAACAGGTAATCATTTGGGGTTGTGCTAAATGCTGCAAATGAAGTACAGGAAGACCTGCTTGAGGAAGCCCCACTTTTCAGCCAGGGTAGAAGCCAAGGACACGTGCATAGCCTGGGACATGTTCAAGGACTGCAGTGATGACAAAGCAGCCCGAAGCAATAGTCTCAGGCAAAGTTAGTTCATTCAAGGCCTGCTAGATGTGTTAAGGATCTAGGTCTTTGCCATTCATGTGATCGGGATAATATGCCGGTTTACAGACTCTGAAGAGAATTAACATAATTTATATATAATGCCCAGCAAACGTTCCAATTATATTCTACATAATCAATATTGCTGTTTTTTTTTTCTGTCTTGTGCTACCAGAACTGAATTTCTAACTCAGCTATAGTATCTATTCAACACATAATTATTTAGCATCTGCTCTGTACTAGGCTCTCTGCTGCAAGCTGAACAAACAGAAGAGGAAAAAGAGACACGGTCTTGTCCTTGCTCCGGGTCTTTCCACTGGTTAGGCATTACGTTCCTTGTGTTATGTGACTTTATTTCAGCTGAACAAGAGTTTCTACATAACTGAGACATGAAATCTCTTGCTCTCATCTCCCGATACTTTGCTGTGGATTACAATGTAAATAACTTAGGATTATTCATTGCAAGTAGGAATTATTCCTACGTCTTCCTTCACTTTAGCTAATGATTAACAATAATGATAATTTCTAGACTTCCCCGGTGGTCCAGCGATTAAGACTCTGACTTCCAGTGTAGGAAGTGTGGGTTTGATGTACATGGTGCAGTTGATTAGGTTGCATCTATATACCATTGAAAGGGTTAACATGGCCTCTGTGATATATTTGAGGCGCTAGCATGCTTCTGGAGGGCTGGAACACTAGCATGCTACTGAATGTAGCTGATGCCTGTGTGGCTTTGTTTACTCTAAAACTGAAGTAGTCTAACTCTTACTCTTCTCTGCTTACCTGTTTTAATATATTTAGTGCATACATATTTATTTATTTAACATATAAAAATCTTGACTTCTCAAAAATATTCCAGATGTAGAAAAGAACCATCAAACCATCAAATTACAAAACTACCACTTTTACTCTTCATTTGTATCTACACTCTTTCATTTTTAGAGCTCAAAGATATTTAAGACATTTATTTGCAAATATGGTGAAGCCATTATTCCAATCAGCAAGAGATCCACTTCAAAATTCATGTTATATAAGTTTGTAAAAATTTTTATTCTCTCTAGTGAGGCATAAAGTTACAGGCTTTATGTTCTTGCCACATACTGAAGGAAAAACAATGCATATTTTTTTTCAGCATCTCACAGATATTTTAATTTTCTGGTTCATCAGCCTTAGGGCTTCCCAGAAAGAGATTAATGCTTGAATTTCATTATGATAACTTTACCTCATGTTTTTCGTTATTTTTGTTGAGAAATAAGAAGTCTTGAGGGCTTCCCAGGTGGCTCAGTTGTGAAAGAATCTGCCTGCAATGCAGGAGATGTGGGTTCGAACCATGGTTGGGAAGTTTCCCTTGGAGGAGGAAATGGCAACCCACTCCAGTATTCTTGCCTGGAAAATCCCATGGACAAAGGAACCTGGCAGGCTCCATGGGGTCATAAAGAGTCAGACATGACTGAGCTGTGGAGCATGGGGAGTCTCGAATGATCTGGCCTGATATAACCTTTTGAAAACATTCCTGAAATCATTTGCATATTTTTAAGAGTGAAAGAGACTTAAGTTTAGAGGATACAGGGAAGAAGCCAGGAGAGAGAGGATCGGGAGAAATTACAGATACAGACAAAGAAGGAGCAAGTTATCAGAGGGAATGGGATTAATAACACAGGGAAAATAGAACACCATTTTCTTTTGTACTGGAAAGAATAAACCAGTAAATAAATCTGAATCAAGTGCCAATGGTTCTCTAGATCCTGAGCTAGGAATTGAGGATGGGTGGTGATTGATAAAGACAGACAAAATACCTCAGTTCATAGCTCTCTGTGGGAGAAAAGATATTTCTATAGATGCATTGATTGATGCAATCAGGAGAGCTTTACAGAATGTGAAGATATATAACTGAAGTTAAAGGTAGATGAAGAGATATCTCGGGCTTCCTTGGTGGCTCAGATGGTAAAAAATCTGCCTGTAATGTGGGAGGCCTGGGTTTGATCCCTGGGTTGGGAAGATCCCCTGGAGGAGGTCATGGCAACCCACTCCAGTATTCTTGCCTGGAGAATCGCCATGGACAGAGAATCCTGGTGGGCCACAGTCCACGGGGTCACAAAGAGTTGGACATGACTGAGCAACTAAGCACAGCACACAGAAGAGATCTCTGATCATGGAAAAATAATGAGACTGTCAACTTGTGTGTGAAAATTCTAAATGAGCAGTGACAATTAGACAAGCAGTCAGTGAGTGAAGAGAGATTATTGGTTGATCCCTGAGTTGGCTTTATGCCAAATAGGTATTGGAATAGGCTATAGGTGAAAAATCTACCCCCGCCCCCACCCAGCCCTGCTGAAGACTCTAATCCCTGGAAACTGCAAATATCACCTTATATTTTGCAGATGTAGTTAATTTAAGAATCTTGAGATAGAGAGATTATCCTGTATTACCCAGGTGGGTTCTAAATGCCATTGCAAGTGTCCTCTAAAAGAGAGGCAGAGAGATTTGATACACACATAAGGGAAGAGGCAATGTGAAGAAGAAGCAGAGAGAGCTTTGAAGATGCTGGTCTTAAAAATCGAGTGGTGCAGTCACAATCCAAGGAATGCTGGCCCCATCCAGAAACCGGAAGAAGCAAGCAGCATATTTTCTCCCAGAGCCTTTGGAGAAAGCACAGCCCTGCCAAGACTATGATTTTGGCTCAGTGTTACTGATTTCAAACTGTTGCCCTCAGTCCATGAGATAAAAATGTCTGTTGTTTTAAGTCACACATGTTATGGTGTTTTGTTACAACAACTCTAGGAAACTGATATAGTATGATTATAGAGCAAAAGACAAACGGTAAAGGAGTAGGGATGCTCAAGAGGTGTACTGAATGATGGATGCCAGACAGTCTAAATAATATGAAACTGCGGAGACCACACAGGAGCTGGTAGTTACAAAGCTCTGGTTTGCAAAGTCAATGGGCAGGATGCACTAGGCGATAGGGCCCAAGACAATCGAATAGAGGGAGAGTTGTCAAAATGACAAAACTAAAGATTTCAAGAGCTGCACATTTTCAGGGAAAGCTCAAGTTGTACCCATCAAAGTGAAAAGTGGAATGGAAAAGAAAATAATGGTGTTTAAAAAGTAAAAAAAAAACCTGAAGCTCAGGTGGATGCCTGTTAAGTCAGTGTATCAAGAAGATTTTAAATTCAGAGATCAAAGTCTTGAATGAGTATGATAACAGTGATTCTGAAAGTGTTAGCATGGATACCCTGACTTTGGCTTCCTGTGGTTCTGTTCCTTTCTACTGTCTTACTTGCTTTAAGTAGTGTCAATCCCCCATTTCATATCTTGCAGGTGGGGCTGTCCGTCTCAGTACATACCTTTCTCCCTGGCTACAGGGCCAGCTCATTGTTGCAAGCTTGTCCAAGAAAAATTCTCCATCCCCTGAGTCACAGTGATTAGTTCAGGTATGTCATGGGACCAAAGTCAGATCCTTCCTTATCAGGACTGGCAGAGAGCAGAGAAGAGACAGAATCCTAACGATATTATTAGGGCCTTGATCCAGCTTGCCTGATGCTATAATTATTTCTTTATTCCAGTTATGTGATCCATTAAAATTTTAATTCAAGATACTTCAAACCATACCTTAAGGATAAGAAATGATTGAATAAGGCAAGAAAAGGAAATACAGATTGGGAAGGAAGGCATAAAATTGTCTTTGTTCTCACATGACATGCTCATCTAAGTACTAAAACTGAAAGAAATCAACCAAAAAATTCCTGGCACTAACAAACAATTAGTTCCAAAGTTGCAGGATGTGAGGTTAATATTTGAAAGTCAATTACTTTTCTATATGCCAAAGATGAAAAAGTGAAGACTGAAATTTTAAAAAATGATGTCATTCACATTGACATCCCTGAAATGAAAAATTTAGGTATAAATCTAGCAAAATACATATAATTTCTAAATGAGGGAAAATGTAAAACTCTGATGAATGCAATCAAAGAACAGTGAAACAAATGGAGAGACATCCCTTGTTAGTGGATAGAAAAATTCAATATTGTCAACATGTCAGTTTTTTTTTCCAACTCAGTCTACAGGTTGAATGCAACCCCAATCAAAATCCCAGCAAAGTTATGTTATGAATATTGACAAGCTTATTCTAAAGTTAATGTAGAAAGGCAAAGGACCCAGAATAGCCAATAGGAAGGAGAAGAACAAAGTTGAGAGACTGATGCCACCCTACCTCAAGACCTAGTTTGGAGCTACAGTAATCAAATGAGTATTGTGTTGGTGAAAGAGTAGACAAATAGACCAATGGAACAGAATAGTAAACCCTAAAATAGGCCCTCATAATATAGTCAACTGATCTTTGACAAAGAGCAAGGGAAATAAAATAGAATGAAAATAGTCACTTTAGCAAATGGGACTATAACAACTTGACATACAAAGGCCAAAAAAAAAAAAAAAAAAAAGAAAGAAAGAAAAAGAAAAAAGAATCTAGACACAGATGTTAAATCTTTCAAAAAACTAACTGAAAATGGATCATAGACCCAAATGTAAAACATAAGATTGTAGAACTCCCAGAAAAAGTAGGCAAAAACCTAAATGACCTTAGACATGGTGACATCCTTTTAAGTACAATGCCAAAGACAAGAAATATTGCATAAGAATATAAGAAATATTTGATTAGCATACACAACCGGTCAATCTTTTATAGCTCCCTTTCACTGCTCTGTTCTCTTTTTATGAGAACTATTTCTTGCTTACTTATGTTTATGTGTTTGAATTTATCCCTACTTGTGCTTTTATGAAATTAAAAGACACTTCCTCCTTGAAAGAAAAGCTATGATAAACCTAGACAGCATATTAAAAATCAGAGAAATCACTTTGCTGACAAGGTTCATATAGTCAAAGCTATGGTTTTTTTCAGTAGTCATGTATGAATGTGAAAGCTGGACCATAAGGAAGGTTGAGCAGTGAAGAACTGATGCTTTCAAATTGTGGTGCTAGAGAAGACTCTTGGGAATCCCTTGGACTGCAAGGAGATCAAACCAGTCAAGCTTAAAGGAAATCAACCATGAATATTCTTTGGAAGGATTGATGCTGAGGCTGAAGCTCCAATACTTTGGCCACTTGATGTGAAGAGCTGATTCATTGGAAAAGACCCTGATGCTGGGAAAGATTGAGGGCAGGAGAAGAAGGTGGGTAACAGAGGATAAGATGGTTGGATGGCATCACTGGCTCAATAGACATGAGTTTGAACAAACTCCAGGAGATAATGAAGGACAGGGAAGCCTGGCATTCATTCTGCACTTCATGAAGTGGCAAAGAGTCAGATACAATTGAGTGACAGAACAACAATGTGGAAAAAGTAAAATGATCCATGATTGTCAGAGTTGAGGGTGGAAGGTGGATAAACAGGCAGAGTACAGAGAAATTCTAGGGCAGTGAATATACACCGTATGATATAATGGTGGATATTTTATTATACATTTGATCAAACACATAGAATATATAATACAAAAGTGAATCTTCAAATAAGCAATGGACTTTGAGTGATTATGATGTGTCAATGTAAGTTCATCCTTGGTAACAAATGTACCATTCTTGTGAATGATGCTGATAATGGAGGATGCTGTGCATTTGTGGGGTTTCGATTTATGGGGAATCTCTGTATTTTCCTTTAAATTTTGTTTTGAATCTTAAACTGCTCTGAACAAATTTGATCTTAGAAACTACCCAGAATTAGTTTTTATTACACATACTCCACAATACCCTAATCTGTAATACGATGCCATTTTTCTCCCAGCTTTTTGTTCTTTATAGGAATAAATGTAGTCCCCTGTTTCTCTTGTTGATGTGTTTTGGTGCTTCCGGAGATAACAATCAGATGAATGAGGAAGAGCACATATATTTTCTCAGTTATTATTTCAATCTCTAACCCCAGGCACAAGAAATTATGTATTAGTTTATTTCATGAACTTTGTTTTCACTAGCAGATGATTTGAGCTTCAGAGAATTATTTCAAAACCCAGTAGGATGCTGAGACAATGCAAAAAAATATACAATGAAACAAAACAAATTAATCTAAAAGAACATTTGAAATTTTAAGAAATTCCAATATCACAGCTGTTCTTATTCATTCAAATCTATTCAACAAATATCTATTAAACCCCTACTGTAAGTCAGACACATAGAAATGAGTAAGATGAACAATTTGAATTGACTTCTTACTGTGACCTAACATGAACTTCTTTGAGGAGCAAAATGTGGTAGAACACTGAACTAGATGTTCTAGGTCTACCATGAATTAGAGAGAAACATAGTGGGTCAGTATGAGTAAATATTGAAGATTATTTGAAAATAAGATTCAGTAAGAAATCCTATTCGGAATTTGAAATTCCATGCATTATCTGATAATTAAGAGTCTGAGTGTTATTATTTGGAAACCATAAAGGATCTGTTCCATTAACACTTTTTTTTGAGTGTCTATGATTTATCTGACATTGAACTGGGCACTGGGGGAATACAGTTGTGAAAAAGATGGGTCCAGCTCTTGTTCCTTGCTCTGTTGTGCATTTCTGGGTATTTTCCAAGGCATCATCATTATAGTTATTATCCACTTCACTCTTGATATTTAGTAGGTGATAAAACTCACATTCAAACACCAGAGTCCTCAAACAGTACAAAGATCTCTCTCTTAAATGTTTTCATTATTTTTATTTCAGTCATCCCAAAATAGAATTCTTAATTCCTGTCCAATTTGATATCTGAATAACTGATAATTATTCCCAGAACATTAGTTTGCTTGAGTTAGAAAGGCTTATTGTGTTCAAGTATCTCATTTTTAATCTGGGTAACTTGAGACAAGGGATGCTAAGTGATCTGTTCAAGGTCATGTTTTGACAGAATGGGAATAAAATCTTCTTATTATCACTCTCAGCTCAGGTTTATTCCACTAAACCATGCATGTCTGTTAAAAGATAGAAATCAATGAAGAAATACAAGGTTGCAGGGTTTAAAATTTTCTTACATACTTCTTCAGTTGTACAAGTGATGATGAGAAATACTATTCTTATTATTTGTGGTTACTATAGTACCTGAGTGGTCAAATTTAGGATGACTTACTCAACAAGATTGGAATTCTCACTCTAGAAGTATTTTGAATCATCAAGAAAAAATTCCCCCCCTTTTTCCCCTCCCTGTTTGCCTTCATTTATCCTACTTTCCCTTCTTTTTCTGATTCTTTGGTTACAGTCCTTTATTCCACACAAAGTTATTCAGTGAGTAGGGTGTTTATGCTGGGACATAAACAGGAGTAAGGCACACTCCCTGATCATAATGGGCTCACAATCCAGTGAGAGGAAAGATGCATCAGTGAATCATTACGAAACAGCGTGCTGTGTGGGTTATGGTTCATTATAGACAGTGTTCACTTTCCTGGGGAGGAAAGGATTGAGAGCTGGAGGGCTGGGAAGGATTTGTAGGGAAAAAATGTCTGAAGACTTATTGGGAATTTACTAGAGTTCGAGATAAGGAGGGGGCATAGGAACCACCACCTACAAAGGCGGGAAAGCCTACTTCCTGCAGGTTTCCCACTTATCACTGCAGAATCTGGAAGAATGCATCGTTAGGAAGAGACATGCTTGGTAGGAAGCAAGATTGGACTACTCTTCTAACTTCTTTTTCTGAACCGTAAAGCAGGACTAGCGAAGCACCTTACATCTAAAGAGGATTAGGATGGGAGAAGGGGGAGAAGTAAGGCAGGGAGGATGAGAAAGGCTGCTATCAGTTCATGAAGCTGAAGACATAGTCAAGACCAAATCTTAGCTATATAAACATACCGATTCTTTTCTGGATTAACAACTAGTGCTTTCCTTCTTTGCCTTTTCTGATAGCATGCCTCTTTGACCACTGATGCCAACTTGGGAATGGATTTATGATCCACTTGCTTCTCATACAGTTGTGTAGAAACCTCTTAGGAAGCTTATATTAGTGTTCCCAGATGCAGGAGCAACACTGTTCAAGAATAATTATCTGGGATGATCGCTGCTGATATATCTAGCAATTAACTCACATCTTTGGAAATTGATTTGATAACACATACAATTCTCAAAAGACCCTGGTTCTGAGTTGAGTGAGGCAATTTCAGAGCACAATGAGGGTAATATATTTTATTTATTTAACCTGGCTTTGCATGAGTTTGATAAAAATGCCAAGATTTCGGCTGGTCTTTCGAAGAAAATCACAGTAGAGGACAGAATGTAATTAGTGATTTTTAATTTTCTTTGTTATAGTCTTTTATATTTTTCAATCTTTCTGTAATGAACATGAATTAGTATTTTAGTTAGAAACAGATAAAAATGTTATTATAAAAAGAATAAAATCATCACCATCAACAAATTTACCTGAGTAAGTTTCCATCATGTTCCTTTATGAAAGTCAAACACATTAAAAAATTTATTTATTGTTCCTTTAGAATTTGCACAAGTTTATAATATGTCTTGTCACTGGCAGTTTCTTGCCTTTTTTTTTTATTTTTCAGACTAGGGATGTAGTGGATGGGTTGCAACAAGAGGTACCATGTGGTGGAGAGTAACGACAACAGGACTGGAAGTCAGGGAACCTAGATTATAGTTCTTTATCTTTTCCTATCTATTACATGGCCTCAGACAATTCCTTTACTATTGTAATATCTATTTTCTCACCCTAAGGTGGGTCTAAGAATACATCCACCATCTACCAGACAGAGGGGTTGAAAAGCAGTATACGTAATTTTCAGGCTGTAAGATGCTATGCCCATGTAAGCTGTTTTTAAGCACAGTTATTCATAGTCATAAATACGGCCTAGAACTTAGCTGAAGGAGTCTTGTTCTTGAGATATGCTTATTGTACTGCTGGCAAAGAGTTTTTTTTTGAAATGTTTATATATAGGTAGGCAGTTTAGATATGGGTACTAGAAATGATCAAACTGTAATATCTACCCCCCCTCTTTTTATATCTGGAGAGGAAGTTTCATGTTCATAATAATAATGGCATTTACATATATAAATTCTCTTTCAAATGCCTACATCTCCTGATTGATTTGCTGCCTTCAATTTGTATTTTAGTTTTACTCAGATGACAATAGTTTATTTTAGCACTTGGGAGTTGCTGTCTTAGAATACTACAGAAGAGTATTGAATTCTGTATTATATTTGTGACTTTTTAAAATATTTTCTTTTCTGTCTGTGAGTTAATTTTCTTTTTTAAAAATTTTCTCTTGCTCTTTTCATATTGATTTTATTTTATGGCACCATTAAAAGTGTTCAGTGAAAAGCCCTTTTGAAGTGAAGGTAGATAACTATATATCCACATGTACAGGCATTTTTCAGTGTGCTTACTTTTAGTGTAAAGCTATTATGTAAAGGTTATTTTGCTATCTAAATTTTAATCCTGTTGAATCAATAAGCACATTTTATTGATGTTTGAGCATTTAGGTTATCAGTAGTTTGATGAATGTTGTTGCAGCTCACGTTTAAGTTTACAATGGTAAATTTACTTAAAAAATCATTTACTTTTGTTTACATTATAATCAGTTTTTAGTAGAAATTCTCACTTGAGTTTTTGTTTTTTTTCTTTTACAAGTGATTGTGAGATAATTGTCTGAGTATCCAATTATACTTTCTTAAGAAGGTTTTAATATTTAATTATACCTTAAAATGGGCTATTCTGTAATAGTTTTTACCCCTTAGCTATAGGAATTTTTCTTCGTACTTCTTTCCACCATATTTTTTTCCCCTTAAACACGTTTCATTCAGTATTGTGATAGCTCATTTGCTTGTATATATTTCACTCACTAGATTGTAAGCTCTGTAGGAAAAGGACTTTCCTGTATATCATGTTAACTTGGTATTCCTACAGGCAGAATATCCCTGATAAGTAATAGACTAGTAAGTGTTTGAAATGAACTGAAGATGGAACCACATACTACATGAGACCAGAGAAGAGATGTGCCTATGAATGCATGAAGATATAATCCACATGGTAATGGATGTGTTGCAATAAAAATAATACTCTGAAATATATCAGACCACATATTATAAAGTATTACCTGGTCTTCCCTGGTGGCTCAGACAGTAAAGAATCTGCCTGCAATGCGGGAGACCTGGCTTTGATCCCTGGGTTGGGAAGATTCCCTGGAGGAGAGCATGGCAACCCACTCTAGTATTCTTGCTTGGAGACTCTCCATGGACAGAGGAGCCTGGAGAGCTACAGTTCATGGGGTCTCTAAGAGTCGGACATGACGGAGCGACTAAGCACACACACATCAGAAAAAGTCAAGATTGCTGTTTCTCTATACAATGATGAATGCCTTGGATCCCAACAAACCAGTCTTTCCACAAAAAGGAGAAGCGTTTCATCCAACCTATTACTGTAGTGCATGGTAGAAGGTGAGCACAGAACATGCTAGACTTACATCTTCTGGTGGAAACTCAGCTTTGAAAATACAGATAAAGAAGGCACTCCCAATTTAGGAGATCATTTTGGAATTCAGCATCTCATAGAGGATGTTGAAGGAAAGCAAAGATCGTCAAACAACATATTTACACCTAACCTATGCTTATAGAGAACTTTGAATAACTGCGTAAGCAAGGACTGCAAATCTTTGACAAATTGCATAAAGCGGTGATGAAACAAAGGAATACCCCAGTGTAATTATCAAAAAGGGGAGAAAGAGGTACCAGAAGGCAATCCAGTAAGTAGTTGGTGAATTCAGAACAAACTAAAATGGAAAAATATATTTTCTTACCCATACAAAACAAATAATTTGTAAGGATTTAAATTCAAAGTTCCCTAGTGAGGGGCTTCCCCAGTGCCTCAGTGGTAAAGGATTGGTAAAGAATCCGCCTGCAGTGCAGGAGATGCAGGTTTGATCCCTTCGTCGGGAAGATCCCCTGGAGAAGGAAATGGCAACCCACTCCAGTATACTTGTCTGGGAAAACCCATGGACAGAGGAGCCTGGTGGGCTACAGTCTTTACAGGATAGCAAAGAATTGAATGAGACTTAGTGACTAAACAACAACAAGGGTAAAGGAGCAAGATGTATGCAACCAATTCTCAAATAGTTCAGAATAAAAAAGAGGAGTTCCCTAGTGAGGAGGAAGAGGGGTTGATCTGAGAATTCCTGATCATTGAATATGATATTTCATTTCCATAAGGACTTCAGTTAATGAACAAGAAGCCATTTGTTAAGGGCTCCTTCTGGAGTGTGAATTTAGTCCTTCTCAAATAATCAATGGATAAGTAAAAATACTTTAAAAATAATTTAAATATCTTTAAAAGATAATCAATTGTTTAAAACAGAATTAATAACAATGTTTTTTAGTTATATTTAAAATAAAATGTATGAATACAAGCCAGGGACAGAGAAATGGGAGTACACTGTGGTAAGATTTTATTTTATTCTATGTGGAGAAAAATGGTATCATTTGATAATAGACTGTGATAAGTTAAAGATATGAACTGTAAACATTAAAGCAACCACTAAACCATACAACCACTAATAACACAATTAAACTTTATAATTAATGTGATGGTTAATTTTCTGTGTGAACTTAGCTAGGTCACAGAAACCAGATATTTGGTAAACTTGGTGTTTCTTTTTTAATGGGATTAACATTTAAATCAGTAGACTTTGAGAAAGTAGATTGCCTTCCATAATAGGAGGATATGATTCAATCAGTTGAAGACCTTAAGAAAGACTGATTTCCCTTAAGTGAGGGGAAAATTCTACTAGCAAACTACCTCTGGACTCTTCCCTGGACCCCAGTCTGCTAGCCTAACCTGCAGATTTTGAACTTGCTAGCCTCTACAATCATATAAGCTAATTCTTTGAAAATATATTTCTTTATCTCTCTATATAAACACATCTAGTTGGTTCTGTTTCTCTGGGGAACTTTGACTACTAGTACACTGAAAAGTCAACAAAGGAGATAAAATTAAATAATAAAATTTACTGAATTAATATAAAAGAGTCATAAAATGAGAAAAAAATCTTGTATCTTCTGTGAAATGGACATTAACAACTACTCATAGTGTGACTATCTGCTAAAATATGTTTAAACCCCTTAGCACTAAATAATGTGGCAATTCTTAAGAATATTTGCTTCATCACTATCAGTAACTATGTCCTGGTTTCCATTCTAATCTTATTTATTTATTTATTTACTGATTTCCTATTTTTCTTCTCAAGAATGCAGTCTTTCTCTGAGTCATGGCTTTAATGTTCTTGATCCAGTGACTCAAGCCAGCATGTCGACTTTCTCAAATTTGAGAAGAGTTTTTGCTGCAGAGTGAACAAGAAAGATAGAAATAATTAAGAAATAAGCCCCCTCCCAAATTGAGGGCCCCAAAGAAGTGTTTTCAAGTGACTATATAACTTGCATAATTATACATGGACTAGTAATAGATGGAAGTAATCTGTATTCCATGATGATTTCCTAAATACCAAATAATTCAAAAAATGGCTATTTTAATAACCCAGCAGTTTATACAAAAGCAAAATTCTGAAATAACAGCAGTTCTGTATTTTTCATTTCTCTTAGTAAGTCATGAGATTACTACTAGTGCTCTAATCTAGAAGATATGAGGACAGGTCCTTTAACCCTAGCTGGCTCTCAGTGTTTCCTTTTACCAGTCGTTAAAATGAATATAACAATCCAGTTTTACTGCTACAACTGAGAAGGGCTCCAGAGTTGCTGGATTTTTCTAAGGGGATATTTTCTGTTTTTGTCTACATTTATATTCCACTCATTTAATGGAAGGAAGTAATAGAATTTTTCTATCTGCAGTAGAAGCTATTTCAGAAGAATGCAGATGCAAGGTTAGAAAATATATTTTAAAAAACTGAAAAGGGAAAACAAAATGATTTATTGGTTTTGAACCCTGAGGTCTTCCAACATAATAATCAAGCATTCTTAAAATATCAAATAGTGCATTCAGAGAAGTACAGTGGTGTGCCCTGGCATCCACTGAAGTTATCTTCCATGGTGTGGTGGAAAGAATTCTAAGATGGCCTCCAAGATTTCCTGCCCCTTGTTGTACCCACCCTATGTGAATTTGATAGACTTTATTTTGTGATTGGGTAATGTTACCTGGCACAGCTAATATGTAAATTGTACAATTTGGGTCTGACCTAATTACATGATCCCTTTAAAAGCAGAGAGCTTTCTCTGGCTGACTGAAGAGGAATCAACCAGAAATGGGAAGTAGGAAAATTGGAATCATCTTTGCTGACTTAAGGATAGACAGGAGAAGATGGCAAGGAATGGATGCTGTCTTCTGGGAGCTGAGAGCAGTCCTAGCTTGTCATCAGCAAGGAGATGGAAAACTCAGTAATCTAGCCCTAAGGAAATCTGCCAATAACAAAAATGAGCTTGGAAGTGAATTTTCTCACAGAGTCTCCAGAAAATAACTCGGTCTGACTGACACCTGGATTTTGGCTCTATGATTCCACTGATAGAGAACCCAATCATTCTGTGCTGGACTTCAAACTCACCCAACTATCAGTTAATAAATGGGCATATTTTTAACCCTTAAATTTGTGATAATTTGTTATGCAGTCATAGGAGACTAATACACATAGTTTGGATTGTACCTAAACTGTTTTTATTCATTATTTTATATTCATTAATTTACTTATACATTCATTAATTTCTAAATGTATTCATTAAATGCATATGGTGTGCCAGACTCTCAGCTTTCTCAAGAGTTTTAAACTTACAAGGTGAGTTCAGGACCCAAAGCCTGAAGATGATATTATTAGGACACTGAAATGTAACATCACCCACTCTCTCCAAACACAATCAAATACAGATAATGGAGACACTGCAAGTTAGGAAAACAACAATTTAATATACAGTCTTGTGACTCATCTAGAAAGTTCAGTGGACTTTGTGAAAAGCTGTAGATACTGTCCATATTTAAAAAAATGAATGCAGTAGATGACAGCATGTCAGCCTAATTATTTTGGCTGTCTCACAAGTTATTGAAATTTCCCCATAGCTTTTCAGACATCCAGTGACTGTCATGCCTAGAAGTTCCAAGCGCAGTATCCCAGGCCACTTTAATTAGTTTTTTTTCCCCGCAGTGGTGGGGAAGCAAACAGAAGCCCGAATAGAGTTTGCTGTTGGATGATTCTGCCCCACTGTGCCAGTGTCCACCCCATCAGCAAGGCAAATCTCACAACTCCGGGGAAACGAAGTCCCTGGCCTCCTCTGGGTTTTGCTTATTAGACCATGAGAGGGCAAATGAACATACCTCTACTCAACATAGAGCTTTCTTCCTAAATAAGAGAAAAAAATTGGTGGCCAGACATTTCATAGCATCTGCAGGTAAAGAAAGATACTAGTTGCAACCTGGTTCCTGCACTGAGGTGTTCATTGTTAATTGATTTGTACCCTATCTCTTCAGGGAAACATGGAGTGTCTCTCCTTTCTTTCTTCCCCTCATCTTTCCTTTCTCTCTTTTATTCTTTCTCTCCTCCCTCCTTTCAATTCATCCTCCCTTCCTTCCTTCTCTTTGTGTCCAATTTTCTTCTTTTTATAAGGATACCAGTCATATTGAATTAGACCCTACCCTACTCTGATGTAGGATCTTCCCAGGTGGTGCAGTGGTAAAGACTCTACCTGCGAAAACAGGAGATGCAGGAGACATGGGTTCAATCCCTGGGTCGGGAAGATCCCCTGGAGTAGGAAATGGCTATCCCCTCCAGTATTCTTGCCTGGGAAATCCCATGGACAGAGAAGCCTGGTGGGCTACAGTCCATGAGGTTGCAAAAAGTCAGTCATGACTGAGCAGCTGAGCACACATAAGTACTAGACAAATGTAAACTCATCTTAACCAAAAAAATATATCTGCAATTACTTTGTTTCCAAATAAGGTCATGTTCTGAGGTACTTGGGGTTATGACTTTAGTATCTGAATATTGGGGGACACAATTCAACCCATAACAATGCATACATATTAATTAATATTGCGAAGATATCATTACGCCAAAAATGCAAATCACATAAGAGCAAAAACAATGTGATTCTGTTTACATGGAGTTTAAAATATACAAATCTAAACATATTATTTAGTATATATACATTTGTTGTGAAACTTTAAAGAAAATGAGAGAATTATAACCACAAAGTCTAGAAAGAGTGTTTACTTCTGGTGTAATGAAGGGAGCATGTGACTGGATAAGGCGCAGTTAGGGTGACTTAGCAGCAGCAGCAGCAGCAGCAGCAGCAGCAGCAGCAGGGTGATGCTGTCTTTCCTAAGCTGGATGGTGGGTAGAGGGTATTTTTTGTATTACTATTCATTAAATTATACCCATGTTGTATACACTTTATGGAAAAGGCAATGGCTCCCCACTCCAGTACTCTTGTCTGGCAAATCCCATGGATGGAGGAGCCTGTTAGGCTACAATCCATGGGGTCGCTAAGAGTTGGGCACGACTGAGCGACTTCACTTTCAGTTTTCGCTTTCGTACATTGGAGAAGGAAATGGCAACCCACTCCAGTGTTCTTGCCTGGAGAATCTCAGGGACGGGGGAGCCTGGTGGGCTGCCGTCTATGGGGCCGTACACTACTGAGTCGGACACGACTGAAGCGACTTAGCATAGCATACACTTGATAAGATATCTGACATATTTATGAGGACTGAGGGATGAGGCTTTAAAATGACTGATGGTGGTCAAAAGGTACAATCTTTAAGTTATAATGTAGCTAAGGCATGGAGATATAATACATAGCCTAGTGGCTGTAAGTACTGACACTAAATTGTATATTTGAAAGTTGCTAAGAAAGTAGATCTTAAATTTTCTTATCATAAGAAAAAATATTGTAACTATGCATAGTGATGAATGTTGATAAACTTATTGTGATAATATTTTCACAATATTTACATGTATCAAATCATTATGTTTATACCTAAAACTAATGCAATGTTCTGTGTTAGATATACCTCAATTTTTTTCAAAGTAGGAAAAAAGTAAAAATGAATTCAGAGATCAAATAATATGACATATTTCATAATAAAATAATTAGAGGGAAGAAAACAACTTTGCAAAGATGCTCAAATAAAAATACAGGTTTCCTTTTATGATTTCTGATTGCTTTTATGATTTCTTATATGATTCATATATCATAATGATATATTCTGAAATGTTATTTTTCATTAAATATCTTTGGATCGTACATGAATCTATGTAGAGTGCTAGCTCTTTTATTTTCAAAGTTGTTTGCTTATTTATTTCTCTATTCCTGGGTATTCCTAATGTCCATCTTTCCCTATTACAGTTTTCAAGCTTTGATGATAAATTTTCTTTAACAAGTTCTTCTGATTGCCTGGCAGGGACTTTAGCAAGTCACTGAAGCTAGTTTTCCTTTAGCTCATTTTCTCCCTTTGAAAATTATTTATATGAACAATGTAGCATTTCAGTAATTAGCTCCCTTGTGGCTCAGCTGGTAAAGAATCTGCCTGCAATGTGGGAGATCAACCCTTGGGTTGGGAAGATTCCCTGGAGAAGGGAAAGGCTATCCATTCCAGTATTCTTGCCTGGACTTTCACTTTTCACTTTCAACTGCTTTGGTAAATATGTTAGATTCTGTTTTCCTCTATTTTAAGTAGAGAAAGGTCATACTCTCTTTTGTGAGTATACAGGTCAGTTCATTTCAGTCGCTAAGTTGTGTCCGACTCTTTGCCACTCCATGGACTGTAGCACGCCAGGCTTCCCTGTCCATCACCAACTCCCAGAGCTTACTCAAATTCATGTTCATCGAGCCTGGTGATGCCATCCAACTATTTCATCCTCTGCCATACCCTTCTCCTCCTGCCTTAAATCTTTCCCAGCATCAGGGTCTTTTCAAATGAGTCAGTTCTTCACATCAAGTGGCCAAAGTATTAGAGTTTCACCTTCAGCATCAGTCCTCCAGTGAATATTCAGTACTGATTTCCTTTAGGATGGATTGGTTGGATCTCCTTGCAGTCCAAGGGACTCTCAAGAGTCTTCTCCAACACCACAGTTCAAAGGCATCAATTCTTCAGTGTTCAGCTTTCTTTATAGTCCGAATCTCACATCCCTACATGACTACTGGAAAAAACATAGCTTTAAGACAAACTTGTTGGCAAAGTAATGTCTCTGCTTTTTAATATGCTGTCTAGGTTGGCCATAGCTTTTCTCCCAAGGAGCAAGTGTCTTTTAATATCATGGCTGCAGTCACCATCTGCAGTGATTTTGGAGCCTCCAAAATAAAGTCTCTCACTGTATCCATTATTTCTCCATCTATTTGACACGGAGTGATGGGACCAGATGCCATGATCTTAGTTTTCTGAATGTTAAGTCCCCCACCACCCCCTGCTCCACACTGGTACATTCTTTTGACTCTAGTGAAAAGAGTTTTTTTTTTTTCTTTTTATTTTAATTGGAGGCTAATTACTTTACAATATTGTAGTGGTTTTTGCCATACATTGACATGAATCAGCCATGGGTGTACAGAGTTTTAAACCAACTTGTTCACTCTCCTCTTTCACTTTCATTAAGTTTTAAGGAATTAATAAGATTATCTTACTCAACTCTCTGTGAGTTACTTACAGTTCCATCTGGACCTATTCTCATTTTCATTCTCTCTGTCATTCACCCACATGATTTCTGTCCCTTACATTAGAATGACTTTTTTTAAAAAAATTTATTTTTACTTTGTTTTACTTTGCAATACTGTATTGGTTTTGCCATACATTGACATGAATCCACCACAGGTGTATACGAGCTCCCAATCCTGAATCCCCCGCCCACCTTCCACCCCATATCATCTCTCTGGAGCATCCCCATGCACCAGCCCCAAGCATCCTGTATCCTGTATCAAACATAGACTGGCACTTCATTTCTTACATGATAGTATACATGTTTCAATGCCATTCTCCCAAATCATCTCACCCTCTCCCTCTCCCTCAGAGTCCAAAAGTCCATTCTATACATATGTGTCTCTTTTGCTGTCTCACATACAGGGTCATCATTACCATCTTTCTAAATTCCATATATATGTGTCAGTATACTGTATTGCTGTTTTTCTTTCTGGCTTACTTCACTCTATATAGTTGGCCCCAGTTTCATCCATCTCATTAGAACTGATTCAAATTTATTCTTTTTGATGGCTGAGTAATACTCCATTGTGTATATGTACCACAGCTTTCTTATCCATTCATCTGCTGATGGACATCTAGGTTGTTTCCATGTCCTGGCTATTATAAACTGTGCTGCAATGAACATTGGGGTACATGTGTCTCTTTCAATTCTGGTTTCCTTGGTGTGCATGCCCAGCAGTGGGATTGCTGGGTCATAAGGCAGTTCTATTTGCAATTTTTTAAGGAATCTCCACACTGTTTTCCATAGTGGCTGTACTAGTTTGCATTCCCACCAACAGTGTAAGAGGGTTCCCTTTTCTCCACATCCTCTCCAGCATTTATTGCTTGTAGACTTTTGGATCATAGCCATTCTGACTGGTGTGAAATGGTACCTCATTGTGATCTGGATTTGCATTTCTCTGATGATGAGTGATGTTGAGCATCTTTTCATGTGTTTGTTAGCCATCTGTATGTCTTCTTTGGAGAAATGTCTATTTAGTTCTTTGGGCCATTTTTTGATTGGGTCGTTTATTTTTCTGGAATTGAGCTACATAAGTTGCTTGTATATTCTTGAGATTAGTTGTTTGTCGGTTGCTTCATTTGCTATTGTTTTCTCCCATTCAGAAGGCTGTCTTTTCACCTTACTTATAGTTTCCTTTGTGGTGCAGAAGCTTTTAAGTTTAATTAAGTCCCATTTGTTTATTTTTGCTTTTATTTCCAGTATTCTGGGAGGTGGATCATAGAGGATCCTGCTGTGATTTATGTCAGAGAGTGTTTTGCCTATGTTCTCCTCTAGGAGTTTTATAGTTTCTGGTCTTACATTTAGATCTTTAATCCATTTTGAGTTTATTTTTGTGTGTGGTGTTAGAAAGTGATCTAGTTTCATTCTTTTACGAGTGGTTGTCCAGTTTTTATACTTAGGAATATACCTACCTAAAGAAACTAAAGACCTATATATAGAAAACTATAAAACACTGATGAAAGAAGTCAAAGAGGACACTAATAGATGGAGAAACATACCATGTTCATGGATGGGAAGAATCAATATAGTGAAAATGAGTATACTACCCAAACCAATCTACAGATTCAATGTGATCCCTATCATGCTACCAGCGGTATTTTTCACAGAACTAGAACAAATAACTTCAAGATTTGTATGGAAATAGAATGACTTCTTAAACTCTATTATTAGTCTAGACGTCTCTCCTTACCTGTTGTTTTTGTTCAGTAGCTAAACATGTCTAACTCTTTGTGACCCCATGGACTGTAGCCTGTCAGGCTCCTCTATTAGTGGAATTTTCCAGGCAAGAATACTGGAGTGGGTTGCCATTTCATTCTCTAGGGGATCTTCCTGACCCAGGGTTTGAACCCGTATCTGCTGAATTGGCAAGTGGATTCTTCACTACTGAGCCACCTGGGAAGCCCTTTTGTTTACCTACAGACGTGATTATCTGTCTTCTCAGTAGATCCCCCTTCATGCAATGTAATCATGCCAAAAACAACAGTTCCCCAGGGGAAGGCATCATCTTACGTTTAGCAAATATTCTTTTTCCTCCCTCCCCTCCCCACCTCAGAGACTAAATATTGCAGTCAGGATCTGGAATGCAGCCCTGAATCCTTCCATCCTTCAGCTCATCCTATTCTACCTGCTTGCTACCCAAACTTGCTTTTTTTAAACCATTTTTACTACCATTTTTCTAATCCAACCTTCTTCAAAGTGTGGTCCCCAGGCAGGAGCATCCACAAGCACTGGAACTTTTGGAAATGCAGATTCTTGGGCTTCACACCAGACTTAATGAGTCAGCAACCCTGGAGGTGGGGCTGTGACCCCAGACCCCCTCCATCTCCTATCTCACTCAGACCCTGTAAGAGGCGCCACATTGATCTCTCAGCCTCTGGAGTCTGCCTTCTTGTAGAACTACAGTTTGAATTGTACCACTCTCTTGTTTACAATTTGATATTGGTTGACTAGTATATTCTAGATAAAATTTAAGAAGGCATCACTTCAAAACTACCAGGAATCTGGCTGATGCTTCCACCTCTGTTGTATCTTATCTCACTTCTTTCTCCCACCTCTGAGAACACAAGTTCATCCTACTCTCTGGAGGTAAGGTAAGATATGCAGTTCTTGAGTGACCCTGCTCTCCTGAACCTCTGGGAGCCTTTCAGAAGGCAACTCTCTCTCCTTCCTCTTTCATAGCCACCCTACATCAGGCTTGGGCTACTTCTCAGGGTCCTCTGTCCCTCCATGTCATGCCAAAATTCACTGTACTTTTAAAAATTAGTCCACTTGGGTTTTTGAAAGACATAAAGTTATTTGGAAATGCAGAAAGAAAGTATTTTTTCAAATGGAACCAAATTTAAAGTTCCTGGAAAGAAGTTTAAGATAATATTCATGGCATTTTCCTCTGGGGAGGGGATAGGAAATTGGGATTAGCATGATGAGGAGGTCTACCACCTGTACTCTGGATTTATTATCATGAATGAGCTTTATTTTTATCACCTAAAATCAGTTTAAAAATGAACACACATTTGTCACAGGATACATGGATGTGTGTTGCAGGGATCTGTGTGTGTGTGTGTGTGTGTATCCTCAGTTGTATCCAACTCTTTGCAACCCCACATACTGGGATTTTCCCAGCTAGAATACTGGAATGGGTTGCCATTTCCCCCAGCGATGATAAAGGGTAAGAAATCATGCAAATAAATAAATAGATAAATAAAAGCAAGGCTTCAAAATATAAGAACTTGGAAAGGAAGAAAAATGCATATCCTAATAATTATTTTAGATTTTCTGCACCTTGAGAAATGTATAAATGTATAAAATGTATATATTTTCTCTTGATTTCCTTCTTAGTGTTTTAAAATTCATTTTATTATTCTTTCTTTAATTATATATAGATAAACAAGGGATAGAGTGATGAAAACATAATCCATTATGAGGATTTATACACACACACACACACACACACACACATATAATTTGTTAAGCTTAAGTAATTTACACAAAGGTAGGAAGTGGCAGAACTGGGCTTTGAATCAGGGAATCTGATTCTGCAGTCTGCAGTGTTTCTGTACAGTTATAAGACCAAATTCAACTCAATGAGTTAAATGCAAACACATTAAAAAGCCAGTCGATTTCAAACTAATAACATTGATTTAATAAGATAAGTGCTGCTATTTTGCTGAAACAAAATTGCCCCTCACAGTGTGAATATGGAACAGAATTCCACTCCACATGGAACAAATTCACAGCCCTTGTGTTTGCATGGTTCTGCCACGGCTGTGGACTGTTTGTTGAGCTCATTCACTCTCCATCTTTTGAACGACTTGAAATCTTTATCCGTAGATTGACTTTCTGAGGTTTGGCCTTCTCTTAGAACAAACATGCCATTTACAGTTAATTATAGTTAATGCTAGCCTTCTTTATTCCCTCATTACCCCACATCAGTGCAAACAGTACCATTTGGCACTAGCAGAAACATTAATGCAAACACAATCTGAAGACCCTGCAATCATATGGCAGTTTTCAGAAATGAGGTCATCCGGTGGTCCTCAAACAGGGGTCAAGAAACTATGGCCTGTGGGCCAAATCTCATATACTGCTATTTTTGTAAGGTCAGTGAGTTAAGAACTGTTTTTACATGATATTTGTCTTTCTCTGTCTGACTTGCTTCACTTAGCATAGCTTATATGTGGAATCTAAAAGAATGATACAAGTGAACTTACAAAACAGAAAGACCCATAGACATAGAAAATACACTTATGGTTACCAAAAGGGGAAAGAGGGGAGGATAAATTAAGAGTTTGTGGTTAATATACGGACACTACTATATATAAAATAAACAAACAACAAAGACCTACTGTGTAGCACAGGGAACTATACTCAGTATCTTGTAATAACCTATCATGGAAAATAATATAAAAAAGAATACACACACACACATACATACATACATATAGCTGAATCTCTTTGCTGTATACCTACCTGAAACTAACACAACAACGTAAATCAGCTATATTTCAGGGATATTATTTTTTTAAAGAGTGGTCTTTATACTTTTAAATGGCTGGCTATATAATGGGGATAGGAAGTTGGGATTAGCATGGTGAGGGGATATATCACAATGAACAAAGAACAGAGATTACTGTTTCTGTCAGTAGATCAAACAGTAACAAAAATGTAGGCGCTAAATTCTGCCATCCCAACCCTAACTCTGACCTTACAATTCACCCATGTCATATATGTCACATGACAGGGATGCATACGGCCCACAAAACCTAAAATATTTACTATTTAGCCTTTTCATAGAAAAAGGTTTCTGATTTCTGTCCTCAAATATACTTATATCTTAAAAAAAACATAAGTAAAAACACAAACAGGACAATATTTTTTAGAAGGCTTTAGGACCCTTGGAAACACACTTTCAGAAAACCAGGAGGAAAACCCATTTCTACCTATTGAAAAATGTGATCTGTTACTCACTGTCGAATCTTTGTGAAATAAAAGTACAAACACACCATTGCCCAGGAGAAACACAGCCATTCTTGATACTAAGACCACACAGATATTACTCCTGGGATTGTGGAAAAGAGGACACAGTGGAATATAACTATGTCCTCTCTGGTGTAGTTAACAGATGTAACAATAACAGATGTAACAGTACCAGTAGTTTTATATAACAATCCCATATATAGGCTGGTTACATCATACCAAATGTGATTCAGGAAAGGTACTTAACAAGGGACTTTTGAGTGTGGGTCAGGTATTTGGCTTTCTATTGATGGCTCAGTATGAGACTAGTTTGTAGCCTCTGGGGGTATGGAGAGACTGGATGCACTTGGGGCAAATCTCCCTCACTAAACTTTCACTTGGAGGAGCTCTTTGACCACAGGAGAAAACACCTTGCCACACAACTGAAGGTGAGCTTGTCTATGTTGCCAGCTGAATTCGTACCTATGTTTTCACTGTGGAGGAAAATGGCATATATCTGAGAGCAATGGCAATGCAAAGTTCTGTGTTAGGATTAAACACATCAATAAAACAGTCAATGATGTCACGAAAACAATAGATCTGCTGCTTGAAACAGCTCTTCTATCCACATATTGTGAAAATGACAGAGGACCCCTGAGAGGTCACACCAGCAGTGACATCCATGTCAACAGATACTGAGATGAGCTCTCTGGTTTGATTTGGTAAGAAGCAACTATGCTTAGCTCTTTCAACAGACTGATCATCGTATTTACTAAATTATATACTTTAAAAGATACAATTATTTACATTTATTTATAAACACAATCATTTATATTTTATTACTAACTGCTGAGTGGCCTGGCTTATCATACTTTATGCCTGTTCTTTCAATATGATAAAGTCAGAGTGCAAACAACCCACGTGCTACTCTTGAAAAGTGTCCTGAGAAACTCCAGGAAAAAGAATTGCAGTCATATGTGCCAGATAGGTTGATGATGTTGCCATCAGTGATTAAAGTCATCTATACTCTGCGTCTGTTAGACAGATCCACATCCAGAGATAATAAAGATGAGCTCATTATAACAGGATTTCAGATCACTGTTTGGAAACACTCCCATCTCCATCTCTGCAGGCAACAATTGATTTTCTGGAAGCTTTATGGAACTTGGATCTTAAAATCAGTTTTCCATGATCTATCTTCTATCAGCTGTTTGTGATCTTGTCCTCTCTAGTCCTCAGTAAAGCTGATGAGCCCTTTAGGATCAGAGTTATTTGTATTTACAGCACTCAGCCCATTGATGGAGTAAAGATGCATTCGTTCCCTCACACCCTCTATACTCGAGACACCCTGAGCTGAAAGGACTTATGTCTTTAGTAGCAGAGTCCTTTGGGGGTGACAGACTCACAGTTACTTATTTAACCGTCTGACCTCTCCAGTGACAGGAATAGTCTGCAAAATCACTGGGAATTGGGAATCACTTTGAGAGATTTTGGCCAATGACTTGTTAATGAGAGGAAAATTAGAACTGAAAACCACACATGTGACTTTCTGCCATTCAGTGGGTGAAGTGTGAGATTAAGGTGAGTTAGGGCTGGGATGGCGGAACATTTAGCGCCTACATTTTTGTTGTTGTTTGATCGTCTAGCAGCGACAGTAATCTCTATTCTTTGTGAACAGCAATCTCTTCACCCTCTGACTATGAAGTGCAAGGGGAACACTGAAGGAACTAGCACTCTGGCCCCTCTCTGCCTAGATTTGGGCTTGGGCTGCTTTCCTTTTCCCTTTTCTCTCTGTTTCTCTCTCTTGCTCTTTCCACTTCTGAAATGAATTGATAAATTCTCATCATTCTGGTTCTGTATTTTCTACCTTTCCTGGCCATCAATAGTATGATCAGGATGAGTGTCAATTGCTGTCATGCTGCAAGTCACAGGGGACAGTATCCACCTTCCCCTTATCTGGAAAGTTTAGGCAGTAAACTACCTTCCAATGTCATATGGAATTTTCCTTCAACAGACATGTACAAACACGAAACTTTACAAACATGCAGTTGCTTCCTGGAGGTGGCAAGCAGCTGCAACCCATCTCAGGAGTCCGCACATGTACACGCTCTTCATTCTACTCTTCCTGCTCCTCAGCAGGCTGAAACCCAGTCCTCGTTCCCGAATGAGATATCCAAAGGCTCCTGCCCGCTGGAGTGCTGTCAAGCCTGCTGCTTAGAGCAGCTACTCAGAAGCCAAATCAGAGAAATCTGATTTCTTCAGCAGTCTTGCTCTGTGTGAACTCGGCATGACTCACTCAGGCCAAGGTGAATACTCTGATGTGTACAACCAACTGCAGCCTTCGAGAATATTTGCCTCTCTCTGGCAGTTGGGGCCAATCTGCTGCTCCCTAGCTCCCAGCATGGATGGTTCATCACTTGAAACAATTTTCCTCATTGTTGTGGTCCTTGGAGAACAAAGACTGCAAAAGCAAACCATTGTTCAAGATAAAATTCATTTTGTGGAGAAAATGAGGTTCTTGGACCAGTCTCTTTGTCCTTTATTTTATCGTCCCCTCTGGCATCCATTTACAGATCTGATTTGATTTCTATTTTCATTTTGAGTCTTTCCTCTATGACCTCAGGTCAGAGACAATATCAAAAGCAGTGTGTTCTGGTGGGCTTATTTATCTGGGTCAATGGAAGAAGAGAGGGAACAGAATGGTAGCTGGGAGAGAGAGTGACCAACTGAGACAAAAGCTACATCTGTATGAAAGGGAGAAATGACTACATTGGTGTGGAACCCTGACCATCTTCCCCGCTAACCCTGATGCTGTTTACAATGTTACAATCTACTTAAATCTTCAACATGGCTACAGTTGTCACAGTCCATCAATATTTTATTTCATTTACATGGTCACCAAAATGAATGGAAAGGGTTGGAGCTAGAAAGGGGAGAATGGGGACATATCCAGCATTAAGAAATAACACAATAGATTGTCTTTTTCCATTGAGATGGCAAAATTTTATAGTAAGTATTTAAGATAACAAATTGCTTTCACAAATATTCTGTATTTGCCTTGTGTAAAATTTCAGAAAACTTTCAAATCAGATTTCGACTGGAACCTTGGCATGCTTTCATTAAGTGTATCTGTGTGCTCGTGAAATCCCCTAGCTTTTGGTGCTTCCAGCAATGTAGGAAATGGGCATGTTGGCAGCAAGGCATCAGTAGAGATGGCTGATACACAGGAAATGGGTGAAGCAAGTGAACATTAGTCGTGGGGAGTACACCACGTGACCACCTGTGGCTTGTGCCACCTTTGATGCCACCAAACAGCCCAGGAGAAAGACTCCTTCCCTTAAGTTAGAGAAGAAAAGTAAACCACAGGCTAAAAGTTCTTTTCAAAAAGTGGGCACTCAAATTCTATCATTTCTAAAATGTCTAAATGAGCAAACAAATGATCTAGTGAATTTTGTTCAAAGGTGGTCAAAACATCTCCTTCAGGTGAATAAAACTGTTGACAAGAAAAAATTTTAATCAGCTTGTTGATATAGTGATACTTGGTTCAGTTTTCTACTCTATTTCAGAGACTTTCCATTCTCATTCCCATTTAAATGAAAAAAATTAAATGGATACATAAATGCTTAGAAATTAGAAAAAATGGGAGCATTCATATTTAATTGAATCTGTTTTGCTTATAAAGCATGAAATAAGGCCATAACTTCAGACTTCAGTAAGTGTTTAGGATTGCCTTGGATGCATGTTGAAAATACATGTGCCCAGGCTAGGCCACTCCTAATGATTCTGATTAAGTTGGTTCTGGGTTGTTGCTGTTTAGTCCCTAAATCAAGTCCAACTCTTTGCAACCCCATGGACTGCAACCTGTCAGGCTCCTCTGTCCATGGATTTCACAGATCAGAATGCTGGAGAGTGTTGCCAATTCCTCCTCCAGGGAATCTTCCTGACCCAGGGGTTGAACCTGCATCTACTGAGTCTCCTGCATTGTCAGGCGGATTCTTTATCACTAGCACCACCTAGAAAGCCTGAGATCTTGAGTATGACTCAGCAATTTCCTTTTGTAACAAATTTCCCAGGTGATTCTGATGAATGTGGTGCATGGACCATTCTTTGAGAAACAGTATTATGTGCACGGTTGTGTGTGTGTGCATATATATGCGTAGAGTGCAAATACAGTGGTAGGACTTCAAGTTAAAAAATTAGTTTGGGTTGTCTTGTGAAAGACCTAGGTTGATACGCTAAGTTTATGTTTTTAATAAGGAACTAATGAGATCAAATTTGTCCTTTCAGAAGTATAACTCTGATAACAATGTGGTTTGGGGATGGTGGAGAGAAGAATCAAGGAAACAAGAAGTTTTGCCACAGATGAGGTTTGATCTAGAATTTTGCCCCACACATGATGTAGGTAATAATGATGAATAAGACATGATCCCTTCCTCAAGTTACTTACAATGTGATGAATGAAGATCTAGTAAATGAGACGGAGGTGGAGAGGTCAAAGAACTGGCTGGCTGGGTGCACAGGCTGGGAATGAACAGACACTGAATTTTGCAGAGCTATAGGGACCAAAGGAGGAGTAAGTTCCCAGATGAGGCTAGATCTTAAGAAGAAAGTCATTAGATTGGATCAGAGTTTGGTGGTGCTGTGTTCTTTTCACCTGTGGGGCCAGAATCATGACTGTAGATTTGCAGGAGTGAATGATGAGAAAATGAAAACACAGAATATTGATTACTTTTTGGAGATCTTGTTGGCAAAAAGAAAGAACTAAAATTGTAATTTTAAGGCATTATAAAGCTAAAGAAGGCATATTTTTTTCCTTTGTGTGTGTGTGTGTGTGTGTGTGTGTGTGTTTTGCTTTTGTTTGTATTAATTCTTATCTGGAGCATTGCCATATATTTGAAGGAAAAGCAGAAAGTGAAAACTGGAATGATCATTGATGGAGTAAAGTGAAAAGAATGGGACCAAGAAAAGTGGGGAGGTGGAGAATTTAGTCTTGGAAAGGAAGAAATCAGAAGGTTGAAGCAGATGCATGACTCCACGTGGTGCATTGGAGGCAGGGAGGGAGAGGCAGGAGACAGAGGGAAGCCTTGAGGAGGGAAGTGAGTTGCACAATATAGGTTACCACCCAGTAGTGACATTACAGCATCTTTCTTAGTTTGTATGAACCTCAAGTGTAAATTTTGTTCACGTGGCAATGTGCTAAGGGAAGTTTTGTCCTACCTCTCAATCTCGGAGGATGAATCACAGTTGATCTAGACTCAGCATGGCTACCCCATTCCCTTCTGTTGGCAATTGATTTGGGGGTGGACAGAGGACCAAATATATATCAAGGAGATCTCTGCTGAGGAAACTTCTGGAAGTTATTTTTTTGTGTGTGTGTGTTAGTCACTCAGTGGTGTCCAACTCTTTGCAACCCTATGGACTATAGCCCACCAGGCTCCTCTATCCATGGAGTTCTCCAGGCATGAATATTGGAGTGGGTTACCATGCCCTCCTCCAGAGGAACTTCCTGACCCAGGAACCAAACCCGGGTCTCCTGCATTGCACATAGATTCTTTACCATCTGAGCCATCAGGAAATTATTTTGCTCCATGATAAATAAGTTTCTTTCCTTGAACTTTGTATTATGAGGTCTCAATACTTGGAATGAGGGAGCCATCTTATAACCACAAGGCAGAACCTAAGGACCAAAAGCTAAACACTCTGATGGAGCAGAAGAAATCTGCTCTAATGATAACATTTAGCTGGTGTGTTAGCTCTAGAACTACTTACCTCCAGTTTCCTGTTTGGAGAAAGATTTATAGTCTTCATTGTTTAAATCACAATCACTTGAGTTTTCTGATATTTTAGTAAAAAATACATGTTAGTGACTTTAGGAAAATTTGTCTCCATCATTACATTAAAGCAAGAGGAAGAGGGATGTGAAGCACCCCTTCTGCTAAGAGATGGAGACACATCTGGGATATGGATTTGGGATACGTGGAAAATCTCTGGAATTACCATTGAGGAGACTGAAGATCATAGTTAATGAAATAAACCAAAGGAAGGTAGCAAAAATAGTACACCCACAATAAAGGGGGACTGGGTGTAGCCAGAATGGCTTTGCAACATTTCTGGCTTCCCCATGAAGGCATAAAAGAGGAGAAAGTCTGTACTGAGGATGGGTTAAAAGTGGATACTGAAACACAGCATCAACCCAAAGTCAGAGAGATGGGATGTATACAGGGGAGCAAGGGCAGCGTGGAAACGTTCCACACAGGTGTCAGATCAGTTTTAGACAGTGCTGGGTCGCCTGGTATAATGTATTCTGGGATCAGTTTCATCATTGCTAAAGTGAATATAAAAATAGCACCTAGCCCATAGATTTCTGTGAAAAAAAAAATGAGATAATACATGCCATTGATTTCACATTGTATCTAATATATCTTAAGCACCCAATCAATATGGGGTGGTAATTAGGCTCTAAGCTCCTGTCAAAGCTGGGAAGGGGAGCACAAAGAGCCTCTCCTCTGCCCCATTAGAAGTAATGTTAAATAATGACTTCTGAGTGCTTTAATTAGCAAGCCATGTAGAAATTCCACTCACTATGCACATTAGTAAGTTTCTCCAAAGTTGAATTAAAGAAAAAGGAAAGCATTTCTGGCATAAAATGGTCTGGATAGCTTTACAAGACAAACTCCAAATAAATTGGCTGCTGTAGCCACCCACTGATTATTTGCCAACAATTTTTTTTTTTTTCCAGCCAGCACATGCTCTTTATTCAGCTGGGCCAGCAAGCTGCTGTAGGTGTGGTTACTCATCTCATTGCTAGGGTTGGTGTAAATGTGGACACAGAGGAGTGAGCTAGCCAAGGAGCCAGCTCTCCATGCAGCTATGTGTTAGATCCAGGGAACTGCAGAATTCTTACAGCTTGAGATGTTTTAATTTTTTTTCCTCTAAAACCTCCTCCGTAGTACAGCATCCTCAGCATCGGCATCACCTGAGAATTTGCTGAAGACTTTTGGGCCCCCTCACAGAACAGAAGCAGAATCTTCCCTTTAATAAGACTTCCACATGATTTGTATGTCTATCAATGTCCTAGAGGAGACTGATCTTATGGACAACTTCCTGTGATAGGCGAAGAGTCAGTTTCTCCCAAAGACCTTTTCACTTCCTTGCTATATTTTCATGATGTTGGATGTGGGTGCTTAACCAAGGGCCAGCTTCACAGAGACCCTTGCTGTTGCATCCCACTGAGGCCAGCCCTGAGTCACCAGTGAACACTGTCTTGGACCACTTTGATCAGAAAGTAGAAATGGTATGAACTTGGGTGCCACCCAGGCTTGGGTTTATTGTAATTATTTGACGTGGGACAAATGAACCTCACTCTGAGACTGTGACTACCCCACCCCAATTTACAAACAAGAGACTCTGCAGCCCTGCTTGTGACTATTCACTCTTTCCTGGTGGCTGGCACTGACTGGAACAGAGGAGGACACTCGGGGACAAAAGGGGAGGGAACCTAAAAGAAGACTGGAGAGTTAGCTTTGCTTCTGGAATACCTGGATGGGGAAATCAGAGACACCAGTGTCTCTCTCAGTGTTTGAGCAAAGAGGAATCGTAGGAACACTTGAGATTACTTCTCTGATGTGGGTTCAGAGATACAGAAAAAGCAAAGACAGTATGGCTCTAGAAATATGAACCTTAATTCCTGATAGTTTTTCAATTTTGGATCCCAATCTCTACTGAGATTCACTGGTACTTTCTGCTTTTGGGTTCCTTGAAATACCTTTTATTTATCCAGTAATCAATCTTTCTGTCTCTTGCTCTCTCTTTCTCTCTCTCCCAACACTATAAAAAAAAAATCTTAAATTTCCAAGTCCAGACCAAACAATAAATTTTAAATAAATGAAAATTATTATTATTGCTACTATTAGATTATCAGCATTATTATTATTACTTGAATACCTCCTACACCAGGCTATCTTTTCATTCAGAGGTAGTACCTGATAATTCCCAAAACTAAAAGAAGGCCAATCATCTGAATATGGGAGAAAATATCACTGATGGATTGATGTTCAAAGAATTAACTAAAAGACTAATTATACCAACCATTATGGAGCATCATGGTAGCTGCCTTTCAAGAGCACAGTTTAGACATTAACCACTGTACCAGGGAGAGAGGTAGTTGTCTCACCCTTCAGAACTGTGAGGTGGCAAGCTTTTTTTTTTTTGGATTTCACAAGTGTGCTAACTGAAGACAGAAAGGTAAACTCAGTGACCTAGGTAACAAAACTAGCAAATTATAAGTGAAGGCTTATAGGTCCCACTAGCCACCATTGTGTGTATATAACAGCTTTGATTCAAGTCTGCAGAACTTTATCCCAGCTGACAGCCAAACCGGGAAACCCATCTATTATACTAATCTGAATTCCTTCTTGAATTACCGACTTCTTGAAAACTCCAAACATTCATTGAAAGATTGACCACTGAATGTGTAAAATATTCAGCATTGTCCCATGGAAGATATTCATCATTATCACTGTTAATGATAAAAAAAAATAACCCATATTGGATGGCAAGGCTTACAAGACTCTTTTCAAAATATAACAACATTGTGTTAGTCATTTTATGCTTTTGTATGAAGAAGTGTGACACTTTGAGAAGCAAAATAACTTTCCCAAGATTTCCAGCTCACCCTCTAAAATCACACTGTGTATGCTTAGTTGCTAAGTCATGTCCAACTCTGCGACCCCATGGACTGTAGCCTGCCAGGCTCCTCTGTCCCTGGGGATTCTCCAGGCAAGAATACTGGAGTGGGTTGCCATGCCCTCCTTCAGGGGATCTTCTCAACCCAGGGATCGAACCCAGGTATTCTGCATTGCAGGAGGATTCTTTATCAGCTGAGATACCAGCTGAGATTCTTTATCAGCCCAAGAATACTGGAGTGGGTAGCCTATCCCTTCTCTAGGGGATCTTCCTGACCCAGGAATTGAATTGGGATTTGCACCATTGCATACAGATTCTTTACCAGCTGAGCTACCAGGAAAGCCCCAAATCACACCATTGTGACAAATACGGATAATTCTGCTGAGTGAACTCACTTGGAAACGGTCTTAGAAATCACTGAGTTGAAGGCAGAGCCTTTCTAGAGATGCTGTCCAATTGAAGTTTCACATGCTTCTTTCCTAGAAAGTGGGAAGTTGACTTTGGAAGAAACTGCCTCTGATCCACACCTGTGACTGGCCAAAGGTGGAGGGCACTAGGGATGCACCCCAACAAAGCAAACTCTGTAAGAAGCAGGTCCAAGACTAGACGACTCCAGTTGCCATGGAACAATAAATCAAATATCCTCATTCCTGGCAGGTGCCTTGCTGCCAAGCACAATTCAGCATCATCATGATTTCTAGTGTACTGATATGGGGAAATGTTTCTGAAAGAGACTAGTTCTCCAGTGAAGACTTGAAGACCTTTCAACAGTTCTCTTATCTAAGGACTAAGTAATTCAGTAATTTTGTCCCAAGGAAGGGCAGATTTTTTATTTTGAAAATAACCAGAGTTTTACCTACTTGAAAGTTTTAAACAAAACTGAAAGGGCTATGGAGTTTGCGCAAACCATTCGGGTTTTTCACAGGTTGGCATAGACCTACCAAAAGGAACTCCAGGATGAATTCTATATTTTCTTGTGAAAGAATCATATTCTGTTAGCCTTTCTCTGTTTCTTTGAGAAATTGAATGTGTTGGCCTGGGGGATTTAGAAGTTGGATTGTGTAATTCTATGTTGAAACAAAAATTCTTGCGCTGATAGTCAGGCCAATTTTATAGAGAGTAGTAATTTAGAGGCATTCAAAATCTCTTTCATGGAGAAGGAAACAAGTTAATATTTTGTTTATTCTGAACCAATACTATTAGATCAGAAAATTTTCCTGCTGAGAAAACAATGTCATGGAGGTTCAACCAATCACTAGGAGAGCAAGAAGTCATCAAAAGAGACTACATGGTTTACATGTGCTGGTAGGAAATTCTGAGCCCTCCTTGAGTGTGTGGAATTAGCCCTAGCCTTAGCTAGGTAGCTCAGCTGGTAAAGAATTCACCTGCAATGCAGGAGACCCTGTTGGATTCCCATGTTGGAAAATTCCACTGGAGAAGGCATAGGCTACCCACTCCAGTATTCCTGGGCTTCCCTGGTGGCTCAGCTGGTAAAGAATCAGCCTGCAGTGTGGGAGACCTGGTTTTGATCCCTGGGTTGGGAAGATCCCCTGGAGAAGGGAAAGGCTGCCCACTCCAGTATTCTGGCCTGGAGAATTCCATGGACCATACAGACCATGGGGATTGCAAAGAGTCAGACATGCCTGAGCGACTTTCACTAATGCCTCCCTTCCCCACACTTGACATAAACCCAGCTTCATGCTGCCCCCATCTGCCCATACTTGGTCACCTGTCCTTCCAATGTCTGCAATGCCCCTTCCCTTCTAAGATATACTCTGTGGTCTTTCAAGTCTTAATTCAAATTTCACCTTCTCCACCCTCCCTTTTCACTCCTCTTACCCTGCCTTGCAAGCTTAATAATTCTCACTTCATTCTACCTGTACTATTGCCTTACTCTTGGTAAGTATTGCCTTTATCTTGGTGACTCATTTTATTATTTTTCTCTCCCCTTTGAGTACAAGCTCTTTGGGGACTCTTTATCTGCCTGGCCACAGTCCAATAAACACAAAATGCTGGAACAACATAAATATGAATGGTGCAATTACTGTGGATCTTAAAATCTAAGACCAAATTATTATATATGCAATATAATCATGTTATGTAAGACCAAATTATTATATATGCAATATAATCTTATATTATCTTTGAAAAGTTATACTTTTTCCAGTCAGTGGCTCCTTGGAGGGTTGGTGCCAGGCGATGGGGACAACGGTGGTAAAATCAATCACTGGAATTGGGCAAAAATATAAAACAAAACAAGACAGAAGTTACTCTTTAGATCCATGTCCATGCATTCATGCTGAGTTGATATTCACAGAATTAACTGAAAATGAGTGCTACTTATTGCTGTGTAACACCATGAGTTTTACATAAGCTATGTGGCTTCCACTGTACAAGATGATATTATGAATGTAATTTCTAATGATCTCAATGCTGCATGAGATATTTCTTGCCCAGTTTGAGAGATGGGGAATCTGAGGTTTAGAAGTGTTCAAATGATATTTCAGATATCAAATAGATAAATAAACGGCAAAATTAAAAGGGAAGTCCTCATAAAAGATAGCCTATATCTCACACATTTCAGGCTGCTATCACAGAATACCACAGACAAGGTGGCTTAAACAATAGAAATGTATTTCTTACAGTTCTGGAGGCTGGGAAATCTGAGATAAAAGTGCCAGCTGATCCAGTATCTGGTGAGAACCTGCTTTCTATTTATAGGCTCTCTTATTGTATCCTCATATATTAGAAAGCAGAGAGAGAAGGTAAACTTTCTCATGTGCCTTCTTATAAGGGCACTAATCTCATTGTTGATGGCTCCACCCTCATGACCTAATTAACTCCTAAAGGCCTCATTTTCTAATTTCCTTATACTGTTTTGTTGTTTAGTCACTAAGTCTTGTCCAAATCTTTTGAAACCCCGTGGACTGTAGCCCACCAGGCTCATCTATTCATGGGATTTCCCAGGCAAGAATACTGCAATGGGTTGCTTTTGATCTTCCCGGCCCAGGGATCAAACCTTGGTCTCCTGCATGGCAGATGGATACTTAACTGCTGAGCTACCTGAGAAGCCCTTCCTTACATTGAGAGTTAGGATTTTAGCATAGGAATTTTAGGGGATACAGGCTTTCAGTATCAGAAAGTCAGGGTAGTGTGGTAATTGTGTTAGTATCAATATTAGAAACAAAGTTATTCCAGGCTATTATAGTAAATGTGCATGATGAGAGTTGGGTTCCAAGTTACTGGGAGAGATGTAGTCCTCTTCAGAAGCAGTTGACTAGCCATTGGTGTGGCTTGTCAGTCAATTGGCTCAGCTCTCATAACTGTGGCATTTCATGGAGACACAGTTCTTGAAGGCTGAAATTATCTTGACATAAGTAGTTGTCCAGGGAAAGCATAGCTTTCCCAAATACTAAGGGCTGATTTTCAGATTTCCCAAGTGTAGAGTCTCACCAGATGAATATCTGTAGCATTGCAGTGAGGGAAATTATTGTAGTGTCCACCAGGAAGAACTCTACTTGTGTTTCTGTCAATTATAACATTAATCCAATAGGCTTGAGGCCTATCAGGAAATTAAATTCAATGTAAAATTGGTATGGAGTGGGATTATTGCCCTTATTCAAATTAAGATTCAGAATTTTTAAAAATGCTTGATACTTTCATGAACACAATGATGTTAAATGTTCCAGAATAATCACAGGAAGATGGTCTAATATTTTCAGATATTTACCATGTGTTAGGTACCTGGATAATCTTTACATATATATTATCGCATTTAAACTTCTCAAAGACTTTGTAATATATATAGGCACTATCATTGTCTCATTCTATAGGTGAGATGACAAAGCTACGCTGTTAGTAAATGATGGATCTGCTGGTTAAACCACAATATAGTGATCTGTGTATTTATCACTGTAAATTCATTGGGGATTGAAGACTCAAAGATGAAGGGACACAGAACCACCCTCACAGTATGGTAGAGAAATGGACAAACTATCTACACAATATAACCATGTCATAAGCTAGGTGCACAGAATGGTCTGGGAGATTGCTGGCAGACAGAAGGGGCTTCACAGATAACTGAGACTTGGAGTAGTACATGGAGTACCTGAGTGAAAAGAAGCACATTATGAAGCTGGCAAGAGAACATATCACATCCTCTGGGAAGGATGGGGGTTGGAGTTCTGTAGGACTAGAATACAAAATATGAGTCAGAGAGGAAAAGGTCAAATCCTAAAGAACTTTGAATGTCATGCAAAGGAATTAAAATTTTACTTAACTAAAAGGTAGAGAGTAATTGAATAATTTAAGCAGAATTAGCATCAATAGACTGAAAATTCGCTTTAATAAAAGCATAGTGGATGGATTGCTGATGGTGAGACTAGAAATAAGGAAGTTGATTAAGATATTGCAACAGTCAAACCCTTGAAACTGAGTAGGGAGAGTAGAAATGAAAAGCAGATCGCAAATTTGAGAGCATGGAAACAGAGGGAGTTTTAAGAGCACATATTAAGGGGCTGACTGCTTAGCTCAAACCCAGCTCTGCCTCTTCCTCACTATGTGCTCTTAGGTAATCCCCAAATCTCTGTGCTTGAGTTTCCTCATCTGTAAAATTGAGATAATAATGGTATGTATTTCATAGTGTTGTTGTGTACATTAATATAAGATACTTTGTATTTAATATGACACATTATTGTTGAACATTATTGCACAGTTAATGCAAAGTGCTTCAAACAATGCCTATCTCTAAGAAAGGATTATACAGGAGACATTTGGAAACTGGAAGGAATCTATACATATATTTGTTGCTAACCTTCACAATGGGCAAAATTAGTTATTTTTCCTTTTGTAAAATTGCATCTTGAGACAAATTGAATTTGCTTACAATGAAATCCAGACAAACAAAGCACAAAAAATCAACCTGGTTTAGAATTGCAAATTTATATAGAAAGCGAAAATGTCATCCTTCAGTGGTTTAATGTATATGGTGCTTTTGTGGTCTTCAGTTGCATGTTCTTAGTTGCTCAGTCATGTCTGGCTCTTAGTGACCCCATGGACTGTAGCCAGCCAGGCTCTTCTATCCATGGGGATTCTCCAGGCAAGAATACTGAAGTGGGTTGCTATGTCCTGCTCCAGGGGATCTTCCCAACCCAGGGACTGAACCCAGGTCTCCATATTTGCAGGCAGATTCTTTACTGTCTGAGCCACCGGGAAGCCTAAGAATACTGGCCAGAGTAGCCTATCCCTTCTGCAGTGGAAATTCTCAACACAGGAATTGAACCAGAGTCTCTTGCATTGCAGGCGGATTCCTTACAAGCTGAGCTACCAGGGAAGCCTTTGCAGTTACATAGTGTAATGAATTTGGAGGTTGAGTTTTCCAGAACAGGTAGCATTGTCATGTATTACTGGTTTTCATAATTGCTGTTTTTCTTATTACTATGCAGTGCACACAAAAATGATATATAACCACAGACAAGCCAGCTCTCAAGAATTGTTAATACATAATTAAATATATCATTATTTTTAATTTGGTTAGATCCTATATTTGAAACTACTGATTTCTGCAGTCCATATACTCTGAGGATTTTAATTTGTTTTAAAGCAAGATATAAAAACCTGTATTAAAGAGTATTTCCCTTCTAACTGTATGTTGGACTCAGACTTTCTATCTCATCTCATTTCTCAGGGTAAACTTCAGAAGCAGACAAAATGCTTTGGCTCAAGTGCTTGAGAAATTTGTTTTCATTAACAGAAAATAGAGTCAGTAAAGAATTAATTTCAATAATGAATTGCCATGATTGGTTTTCTGTTTTACTTGTAAGATCTGGTGTTGGGATGGAGACTAAATTCTGAATGGAAGATAGAGGCACATAAATGGATTTAGATTAGATTAGATTAGAACATTTTTTACTGCCTCATAAGATAGATGACATAGACTTGAGCTAAGGCATTCAGGACTGGGCTTAAGAGGAGGGGATACATTTGAGAAAATGAAATCTGACAACTTGATGACTAATTGGATATTGGTCATGAAGGACAAGAAAGGATCAAAGAAGATCCCTGATTTCTAGGCTGAGTAATTGGGTGGAAAATCAAGTACCCTAAAGGAAAATACAGGAACATGAAAAAGAAAAATGAAGCTTAATAGTATGAAGAATGGCTTGTTTAGTTTCAGTTCAGTTTCTCAGTCGTGTCTGACTCTGAACCCCATAGACTACAGCACACCAGGCTTCCCTGTCCATCATCAACTCCTGGAGCTTGTTCAAACTCATGTCCATTGAGTTGTTGATGCCATCCACCATCTAATTCCCTGTCATCCCCTCTTCTTCCTGATTCTAGAGGCCTATGCTACAGCTAGGCAGATGTGACAAGTAGATAATTGGGCAGCTTGAGTGAGACATGGGTTGGTGAGATTGATGTGAGATTTATTGGGACAGGTGGTAGATGGTTCCATGAACATGGATGTGTTCCTCTTAGGAGAATTCTAATTAAAAAGAACACTCGGTCAAGAACAAAACTCCAAGGAAAAGCAATGTTTAATAGATGTATATAGGAAAAAGAAGCCCTTGAAGATGAAAGAATGCTGGATTGGAGACATGGAATGAACACAAGAGAAACCAAGAAAGTAGAAAATATTTTCAAGGGGGAAATATCTATTCTATAATAAGATCACCTCTTTAAAGACCATCTCTGAATATGGTCACATACTGAGATACTGGGAGTTGGAACTTCAACACATCAATGTTGTGGGACACAGTTCAGCACATAACACTAGCCATGCACAGAGGTCATAGAGAGAGAGAAAGAGATGTTCTCAACGATATCCTGTGGTTCCAAGGTTCCCTGCTGAGGAATCAACTTGTGAGTGAAGAGGCTTTCTTGGATACTACATACACAAAAGAACTTCCTACTGGAGCCCTGTCCAGCTTGAAGAATGATGTGAGTCTAACTCTAGAGCACTGTCTTTATGCTTCCTTGGTGTTTTGATCAGCAAATTTCAGGGAAATTTGTTTTGTAGCAATAGCTAATTGAAACAAATACCAAAGCTGACAAGAGCTGACTAAGAAGTCACAGGACTGCGGACAATATGAAGATCTATCTGTCACTATTCAGTTGTATTTTCACAAACAAAATCACCCTTCACATGAAGCCATTACTGCATATAGAGTAAACCTGGGGCAAACTCATTAATTTCATGCTGTAGGTATGCCCTTTTGTTTGAAATTCACACACAAAACCCCCTTCATCAACATCTCTTGATGGAACTAGATTTGACATGTAAAAATGTCATTTTTAAAAACTCACAGAAACCTGGCTTGTGAGACTGTGCTACTTCACTGAGAATAATAAAATACCCGCTACCACCACTGGCTTCTGATACAGTTGTGCCATACAAGAAAAGTTCACTGAGGATATTTATTTTTCTTTGGATTATTTTAAATAATTTGTGGAATGGCAAGAACTGGAGACTGCAATCTCTTCTGTCTTTATAACATTCTGTGCATCCCTTGGAAAGTTCACAAATCTGAAACTTTAAAATCTACAGAAAGTCAAACAATGCCAGTTTAAGTAATTTCATGAAAAGGTCTATATTATTATAAGGGATTAATATTTAGTGATGTACTTTGGTCCAATATCCAAATAAAATCAGGATCATCTCCATCAAAGGGGAGAAGACTTCAAATTGTCCAGGTTACCCATTTCTCAGCATCCTAATTGAAACTCCAATAAATGTTTTCCCCAAACCGTCACCTGTTCCCTTTAATTCCTTTTGTTTTTCAAGCAACATATGTTCCAGTTTCTTCTGTTTTGTTCATTTTCTTATGCACCTTGTTCATTGAAATGTAACATACACAAACATGCCCACCCCTACTCCCATCTCTCCACATATATATATATTTATGATATGTGAATGCTGGATACAAGGAATAAAGAATTATAATTAGGTACTTGGAAGAAGAGGATGCTTAGCAATAAGAAAGATAGGCTTTTCTAATGCCCACATTTGCTGGAAAGGAGACAATATCCTAAAGACAGTACATATCAGAAACTTCCCTGACTGCCTCTTGTATTGCTTTCTTTAAGTGGTTGTGTTGGTAAGGGCAGGGATGGCGTGAAGGCAAAATTCTTATGGGATTATAGTATATGTGCTAAAAATATGTTAGAGTTCATCTTTAAAAGACAATGCAATTTGTCTTTTCTGAGTTATAGGTGAGAGTCCAGTCTTCCCCATTTAGCCAGTGGTACAAATTCCAAGAGACAAATTAATCTGCCTTCTATGCCTTCCGATCACAGGAATAAGAGGAGGGGCCAGGCTCTTGCAGTATTTTTTTATTTTTTACTATATTTTTACTGTAACTGGTATTATATTCATTTTCAGTATGATTCCATCACATTATAATTCATTTTTTTGTTATTACCATGGTTACTGCTCTCATTTATTTCCCTTGCTGATCTCAAGCTTGAACTACTGCAGCAGGTTTCAAGCTGGCCCAAGAGCGTCTATTCTCATTCTTCTTACTCTGCTCTGTTGGAGCGACATTTCTAAAACATAAATCTGATCTATCTTGCACTTGTTCCCTTGGTGATCTCATCTAGTCTCATGGAGATAAGTATGATTTAGATATTGAGGTCACTGATACTTATTTCCCAGCCTGGACCTCTCCCCTTGAACTCTAAAATTTATATGCTACTGCCTGCCCCATAAATCTCGGATGACTGCAAGACATCCTAAATCCCCAAACAAGATGGGGCTCCTGATCTTCTTCTCCAAGTGTGGTCCTCCTTCAATCTTTTCAAGTGTCAATTCATTCTTCTGATTGCTTAGACAAAAACTCAGAGTCATATTTGAACAGGAACTCAGATACAGCGAGGCTAAATGATATCTTTAAGTTCATGGGTAAGCAAGCAGCAGAATCAGGCTGTGAACTGGCAGTCTGACTCCAGAGCCCTTGCTCTTTACCCTTCCACTAGGCTGCTTCTCTATCTTATAAAATCCTTTGCATGTAGTCTGGAATTTCATATGGCACCTGCATGACAAAGATCAACTGTTCACCGCAGGACAGGCTTGCTAGATCAAATTAGAATTACAAATTCTGGTTCTACCTAGTTGTCATACAAAAGAGCTGAAAATTCCCTTTGCTCAGGGCCAAGTTTCTCCCCATCCCCCAACTCTATTTTTTAAAAGATATTCTCTGTTTTCTTACAGGCTACTAGGCTGGGATTCTGAGATCAAACCTCAAATGTATCTGTTACAGTTCTGTCTCAGTTACTAATTAGCTGTATGACCTTGGGAAGTTTTTAAATCTCTTGATGGTATGATTGGTCTGCCAAAAAAATACCATACATGCATTAGATGGTTCAGGCTCTGTGGAAATAATGTGGAAAACTAAATAACAGGATGCATGGTCCCTTCAATGGCTGGGGGCAAGAATCATATCTATTTGCTTACTATCCACTTTTCAAGAGTTTATCACAATCTGTCTTCTGCAGAAACTCAATAAATATGTGTAAATTGCTGGTTGAGGATTTCATGATTTAGTATGGACAAGGTGACTTAAAATTCCACAGTTAGTTCGGTAGAATGAACCCTGATTTGAAAGACAGAAGACAAGGTCTGAAGGCAAAAAAGGCAGAGACTTATTATTTCATTGGCTATTTCACTGACTATTTGACATCAAGACAACCAGTCTTCACCTGGGTCATTTTCAGTATGGTCTCTGCAAAATTTGGAAAAGGTTGCGTTAGTTCTTCTCAAAGTTGTATTAACAGAGCTGTGATTGTATAATTCACCTTCACCACAAAACACAGTGTCAACGTGGCACACTTTTGTTTGTGTTGGATCTATTTGGTAGAAGGGCTCAAGAACTCAGCATCAGTACCTATCTAGCACACATAAACATCTCCACTTACACATGATTTGTTTTAGATCCCTCACTGATATCGTGAGTAGATAATATTATCCCCACTTACAAATAAGGAAGATGAAATGGAAGGAGGTTTCCCAGGGTAAAACGACTAGTACAAGTGTAATAGGCGGGATTGGAATTCAGGATGAGGAGGCTCTCAGTTCTTCTTTTCCTTCCTAAATCTCCAGTCCTGGTGAGGCACAGAAGAGGGCAGTGCAGGGTGCTGTTGGAGATGCTTCAACACCACTTTCATCTGACTCCAGCAGACAGCCCTATGATCAGCTGAAGGATATTCTAGTCACAAAAAAACTCTAATTAATTAGGAAAACTCTGGTAATTAATTGCACACTCCCATTCTGTTTTCAACAAATGTAATCTATTAAGTCAGTAGCACTTATTCATGATAACACAAAGTATGTTCAGTAATAGGCTTGCCTTCCATCAGGGAACTAATATGGGGTTTTATGTGGAATTCCAGGAGAAATCAAGTAGGAATTGTTAACATTTGCTTCATTGCACAGATTACATGGTGCCTTGATTCTGTGGTTGACAAGCAGTAAATTGCTCAATTGAGTATGGTGTATTAAAATGTGTTTAATCTACTATTAGTTCCACAGAAAACAATATTGCCTATCCCACTCCCAGTTACCCTGGATAACATCTGGGGACTCAGAGTCTTATTATAATTACAGACCATGAGCTGTAACAATAAACCACAAAGGGACTAATCATATCCTTTTTTGGAATTTGTTTATTTCAAATAATGTCTGGTTAACTTTTTTTTAATAAAGAGCTCTGTACTGGACCACATTTTTGGTAAGATGAAGGAAACATGGATTTTAACTACAGAAGTCATGCTATTTATTTTCTTAATCATAAGGTACTATCTGTTTGGAATATTTTATGTTTTTCCTTTCTGGTAGATATTTCAACAAATATTTTTATGATCTCCTTTTGGGACAAGAAAAGACATAATGTTTAGAAAATGTTTAGTTTAAACTAAATATCTACATAACTGCCTAAACTTGAAGTGGTATAACCTATGCTGTCAGACTTTATTTTGGGGAGCTCCAAAATCACTGCAGATGGTGATTGCAACCATGAAATTAAAAGATGCTCACTCCTTGGTAGAAAAGTTATGACCAACCTAGATAGCATATTCAAAAGAAGAGACATTACTTTGCCGACTAAGGTCTGTCTAGTCAAGGCTATGGTTTTTCCTGTGGTCATGTATGGATGTCAGAGTTGGACTGTGAAGAAAGCTGAGCACTGAAGAATTGATGCTTTTGAACTGTGATGTTGGAGAAGACTCTTGAGAGTCCCTTGGACTGCAAGGAGATACAACCAGTCCATTCTGAAGGAGATCAGCCCTGGGATTTCTTTGGAAGGAATGATGCTAAAGCTGAAACTCCAGTAATTTGGCCACCTCATGTGAAGAGTTGACTCATTGGAAAAGACAGTGATGCTGGGAGGGATTGGGGGCAGGAGGAGAAGGGGACAACCGAGGATGAGATGGCTGGATGGCATCACTGACTCGATGGACATGAGTCTGAGTGAACTCCGGGAGTTGGTGATGGACAGGGAGGCCTGGCGTGCTGTAATTCATGGGGTTGCAAAGAGTTGGACACCACTGAGCAACTGAACTGAACTGAACTGAGAGGTCTTAGAAAGAAAAAAAATAAGATAAAAAGTGTCATTGCCTGTTTATTCAGAGCCAGTGCAAAACAACAACAACAACAAAAAAAAAACCTGAATAGTTTGCTTCTGAGAAGTTAAGGACTAAATGTGATGCAAAATAGTACTACTTCTCTTAGCCTACACTTTTGGTAAGTAAGTTTTCTCTTTGGTGCTATAAAACCTATAATATATGTTACACCTGTCATATTATGTATGTGTTTTATGCAAGTTTCTTTCAGAATTTTTTGGTGATCAGTAGGTATATTAAAATAGAAGTAGATATATTAAAAATGAAAATAGAAATTTGTACATGATCCTGTCTAGAGGGGTTCAAAATTCATATTGGAAAAAAAAGTTTCGTTTATTTCCTGTTGACCTCTTTGAATGCTTAAAAAGTAAGATCCATCAGCTTAAATGATTCGGTAGGTGTTATTTATACTCACCCTGTGCATTTCTGTTTGTTAACCAAAGGTCTTTGAACAGTACTAGGTTAATGTGTGGCAAAACCACTACAATATTGTAAAGTAATTACCCTCCAATTAAAATAAATAAATTAAAAAAAATGAACAGTACTAGGAAGCGATTCAAGATGCCAATGAATTAATCTTCTGGAGTACTGTTATCTGTTCTAGTGAAATGGTCCTGTCATCTCCTCATTGGTTTTTAAAAGCGCCCTCTTATTATTTGTAGATGAAATTGTTTAAAGTTTTCTTCATGATGAGTAGATGTTGCTCTGACAAAATGAAATTGACTAAAAGCTATAGCTTTACTTGATCCAGATTCTGTCACCAAATACATTGTGATTCTGAGTCATCTTACAAATATGCTGCCCCTTGCTTACTTCCTCTTTCACAAAATGTTAACATTTCTCTTGATGTGGCTTTGAAATAATATGACTTAATGTACGTGAAGGCATTTTAAGATAATGTTTAGTGCATGCTATATATCAAGCTTTATTAACATATTAATAACATACTTCATCTGATGACATGATTCTCTCTTTTTCCCTTAAGATATTTCAGTGATGGTTCTCAAAATCTTTGTGGGTCATATTTGCCCCCTGATAGTTCTCCAGCTTCTCCCTTCCATTCCTGAAGTTCTCCTATTAACTTATTAATAGGAAATTAACTTATTTAACCTATTAACTCTGATATATTTCCACCCATTTCTGTAACATGGTATCTGGTACCATATAATTTAGTTATTTATGCAAATTAATTTTATGGTGATTAACTTGATCAGACAAATATTAACTCTTTCCTCAAAGTTGCTGGGCTTCCCAGGTGGCACTAGTGGTAAAGAACCCACCTTCCAATGCGGGAGATGTAAGAGAGGCGGATTTGATCCTTGGGTTGGTAAGATCCTCCGGAGGAGGGCATGGTAACCCACTCCAGTATTCTTGCCTGGAGAACCCCATGGACAGAGGAGCCTGGTAGGCTATAGTCCATAGGGTTGCACAGAGTCAGATATGACTGAAGAGACTTAGCAGGCAGGCAAAGTTGTTAGCCTCACTTACAATGAAGTTAGAATGTTTACAAATGGTGTTCTTAAAGTATTTATCTGCAGAAAGATCTTAGACTCAAGGTTTATTTTGTGATTAGCTTGTGAAGCTTTTAAAGACAGACCATTACATTCTTAATCTTTGTATCTCTTCATTCCAAGTCATTTTCCAGAACCATTGAGAGAGAGAAGCACCCCTAAACTACATATTTGGTGAAGAAGGGGTATGTCCTGTGAAGGGCTACAGGTTTGGGGACACAAGAATACCTAGAAAGTAACTTGTGAGAGGATCCACAATCCAGATCTCCACAGAGAGTTCACCTAAAAGGTTGGTAAAGAACCCAAAACCCAGAGATGGAGAACAGAGATACCATAACATGGTGAACAGGTTTGATAGGGAAGAATTAGCCAAGAGGAATCCCCTGAGGCTGAGACTAGCCCCCGGGTCCCTTTACAGAGTGCCCATAACCCTGCTCAAGGTTAAGGAGGGAGCTGTCTGAGCTGTCTTGAACATATTCATTTATTCAAGCAACATACCTATTAAAAACCTATTCTGTCCCAGGAAAATTACTGGGTACTGAGTATAAGTGGGTGACCCAAGGGTCAGTGGTCCTGCCCTCATTAATATCCCATCTCATAGGGATTCAGAAAACAAATAAACAAGTTAATTAGTTATCACAGATGATCATAAATACTGAGAAAGGAACAAGCTGGGTGCAGTGATAGAATATATTTGGGAGTAGTGATTTGACCTACATAGACCTGTAATACATAGACAGGTAATCAGCGGAGGCAAGATTTGAGATGCTATTGGAAGCATTGAGAGGAACCATCCATACTAAATAATAGGGAAAGTGTGTTTCAGAAAATAACGTGTGAAAAGACTGTAAGAGCAGAAAAAAATCAGAAGCTCTTCACCACAAGTGATTTTTTTCCCTCCAGTAATGTCTAAAAAAGAAATGCAGCCTGTAGACAGGGATTTGGGGAGGAAAGAACACAGCCAAGGGCAGGGGATGTTTTGTGCTCCCAACTCTTCCAACCAAGCAAAGGTCCCGCCTCCACATTTCTTCCTGCAGGGATCAGAATTTGGTTATTTCTCTGGAAAGAATTTGCACTTAGGAAACTGAAAGGAGTCCAGCATGGCTAAAACATAGAAAATGAGTAGTGTTGGATAGAGATGTGATGCAGTTGTGGGTCGGTGAACTCTGTGGGCACCATCACTGCTTCACTCCTGACTGCTTCCCTGGAGCTTCCCATGTGCTTCTCTTACAAGGCTTGGGTGCTCGTGTCTTCATTCAATTCTCTGAGCTGCCGTAGATGCTTCCAAGGACTTCTTTTTTTACCCTTCTTCTTAGCCAGGCTAGGTTTCTGTTGCTTACCATCCCAGAGCCTTTACTGATATAGACACTTCTCTATCTTTATCTTGTTTTCTTTCTTGCCTGCTTGGCATCATTCAACATATTTCCTGGAGGAGTATGGTCTCTAGGCTGACGTGATTCTGTATTCTCCTGGATTCTATATTCTCTCTGTGCTTCTTCAGTATATATATATTTTTTTACTGTCTTTGCCTTGTTCACATCCTAAGCCTGAATTCTCTATTTTCTCTTTTCAGTCATTCCCAGGGAATAAGAGCATGGGCCCTGAAGCCAAAGTGCATTGGTCCAAATTCCAGACTTGTTCATTGCTATCTCTGTGACCTTAGGAAAGTTACTTAAACATTCGGTACTTCAGTTTCTTTATTTATCATATATTATAAAACAACTTTATAGGGCTATTCAGGGAATTAATTACCTCTAAAGCACATTGAAAACAGTTTTTTCATCATATGTACTCAATACTTATCATTTTTGCTATAGTTGCTACTAACCATCTATTCTCATGACCCTATATGGTGGTGACTCTTAACTTTATATCTTTAGTCCCAGCTACCAACCATAGTAATTCATAAAACTTTATGAGACAAACTAACTCTGAACATTTGGTCCCTGACCCACTCAACTTTTTTCTCCCAATTTTCTGTTTCTTAGCAAGTGTTTTCCATTTGTGTAAGTCAGAAAATCTGAAATCATCTGTATTGTTACTCTTTTTCTATGGGTCACTTTCAATCCATCATCAAATTCTGTCATTTTTATTTTGAAAATACAGATCAGACACTTCCACTCCTCAACCTCCTTTACATCTGAAATTCCACAATTTTCAGTCCAATTCACCATCATATCTTGTCTAGACTCCTGCAATATCTTCCTTACTGCTTTTCTCTTCTTTATCCTACCCCCTTGATCAAACCCTTTTTGCCAAATAGAGTGTTTAAAAGCACAGGTCATTGTCAGTCTCCTTAAACCATCAGTGGCTTCCTACTATACTCAGAAAAAAAATCTAGCCTATGAGACTCTATGTGACCTGCTCCATGCCCACCTGGGGATGGCCTCATCTTATGAATCCCTGTCTCCTTCAACCTCAATCATGTTAACCTCCCCTTTCTAGGACTTTCACTCTTGCTGTTTCTTCGACTGGGGACAACTCTTTCTTTGCTCTTTTCATGAATGATCCTTTCCTTAGGGCTTACATAAAACATCTAGAGTTAGTAAAGACCTTTTGTATCAGTTAGTGGAGTAGGACGGAGAAGGCAATGGCACCCCACTCCAGTACTCTTGCCTGGAAAATCCCATGGGCGGAGAAGCCTGGTAGGCTTCAGTCCATGGGGTTGTGAAGAGTTGGACACGACTGAGCGACTTCACTTTCACTTTTCACTTTCATGCACTGGAGAAGGAAATGGCAACCCACTCCAGTGTTCTTAACTGGAGAATCCCAGGGACAGGGGAGCCTGGTGGGCTGCCATCTATGGGGTTGCACAGGGTTGGGCGTGACTGAAGCCACTTAGCAGCAGCAGCAGCAGTGGAGTAGGAAATGGCAACCCACTCCAGTATTCTTGCCTGGAAAATTCCATGGACAGAGGAGCCTGGCAGGCTACAGTGCATGGGGTTACAAAGAGTTGGACAGGACTGAGTGACTGAGCATGCATGCATGTATCAGTTAGGGCCCTTCATGGAAACAAAATTCAGAAAGTGAGACAGAGGGTGGATTTTAAAGTATTGGTTCATGGGATTGTGGGACTGGTAAATCAGAAATCTACAGGCCGGCTGGTAGGCTGGAAACTCTGTTACAGTCTTGAGGCAGAATTCCTTCTTCTCTGGAACCCCCTAGATTTTGTTCTTGAGTACTTCAGTTGATTGAGTGATGCTAACCAGATTATCAAAGTTCATCCATTTTAAAGTCAACTGACTGTAGATGTTAATCACACCTACAAAAATAGCTTCACAGCAACATCTAGACTGGTGTTTGAGGAAACAACCAGGCACCAAGGCCTAATCCAGTCAACAAACAAAAATTAACCATCACACTTTCCAGGTCCCCTGTGCCCACACACGAGTCTCACTCACAGAATTCTGTCTGTCTCCTTCATGAAATATACCACAATTTGCCGTTAATTATTTTTTACCTTTCTTATTAACTACATCCTTCTTACACCAAACTCTAGTGTTGAAAACAATTCTCTTTTATTCATAAATACATATCCAATATTAGCAAAGTATCTGGCATATAGTGAGTATTCAGTAAATGATCGGTGCTTCATACATGTTTATGGAAAATATTTATAACTGGGAGGAGCTTGAGATGAGAAGTTTTGACTCAATCTCCTAAAATTCTATGGGAGTTGAAATGTCATAAATTAAGCATAATTCGTTAGAATGTGCATAGTTAAGGAAATTACTGATTCTGTCTCATTTTCTTTTGACATTCCTTTGTAGTTCTCTCAAGCTAAATTATTCAGCACAGATTTCTGAGGATATATAGTCTAACATACTCAACTCAAATGTAGCATTGAAAGACAAAGTTTGGCAACGTTTTATTTTAATGAAGATTTGAATGCCTGCCAAGATCACTGGAATAATTGCCATTTGGGTTTATACTAATGAACACATTGAAGTGGAATTGTGAAAAATGGAAAAAGATCTGACTTTATGGGGTAGCTTAACCACTAGCAACTTGCAGTGATGAATGGTGCCCTGGATTTGTTGTTAGTTTTAGCCACAAGACACCCAAAGTTGCATAGCAGGCTCTTTAAGAAACATGTACTGAATTTGAAAAAAATTATTTATTGGGCTCCCAGTGATTTATTTGTATGAATTAATTAGTTCATCCAAAAAGATGAGAAGGAGTAATACTGTTAGAGTTGATCCACATAGCATCTTACCACCACCCTGTGCTTGGGTTCTGGGTCATGAAGACCGGGTTTCTTGTACAACAAATAGTATTCATAAACCCTTAGAGGAAGCAGCTCCTGAACTTACTGTGTATTCATTTCTGACACTGTGCTAAGTGAAGTAGCAAGCCTTGACACACTCAGAAGACAGACTATTATTTTAAAAAATTCTTGATGCCTCAAGGGATATGTGAGTTTGAGGTCAGAAGACACATGACTCCCAGACTAAAAGACTTTATCTCAGGAGAATTAATTAAACTAACTTGAGAAATCTGCAGGATTCTCTAGAAAAATTCAGTAGAATATTTTATTGATTTTTGCAGATTACTGGTTGTTCCTCTAAACCAAATTCTCCCTCTATCCACATACACTGCTATCCAGGTAGAGATGACATTTCTTGGCTTCCTCTGGCAGTTTATGTGGCTACTGAGCCCAGGGGATGTAAATAAGAGTGACACACATACACACATTTATACACACATATATCTTTTTTGTTACATCTAACTTGGCACAATCGCCTTCCCCTGTCTATGGCTCTTTCATCTTCCCTCAGGATAATAACATGAAAATGACCTAGCTTGCGCAATGCAGATGGGGCCAGTAGCCCGGCCAAGGGATGCAGGGCAATGTGCTGGAAGGAACCTGGATTTCTGAATGTCCTGATGGAAGGCAATTTCCCCATCAGCCTGGACCAGCCCTCCTGTGACTTGAGAGAAAAATAAAATTTGATGTTGCTTACAAGATTGTTGTGGGAAAAAATCTGGAAGACTTTAGAAGTGCTTCTAGGAAATATTTGTTTTCTATGAGAGTTGCTCTTATGCAAGTTGTTTTTTAAAATTACATGCATCTCTAGGTTGCATTTTATGTTTAAAACATTACAGTTCATGTTACATCTTTTTAGTTTTCACAAAATCTCAGTCAGGGTGTCATTAGAAGAAATACTATGTCAGTTTCTCCAATAATTCAAAACACAGAGTAAAATCAAACAAAAACAAAGTGCACTATTTCCCAGTGTGTCCTTAGGGCAAGGTGCGGGCAAAGACACCTTAAGGAAGAGCTTCTAGGCAGTACCATGATTCAGAGAGACAGCATGATGACAGTGGTGCTAATGATAATAATAACAATGATATAATAATAATGATGATAGTAATGATCATAAACCTGCTTTTGGATTGTCATCACGTGACAGGTTCTATCTCTGTGTGTTACTTCCATTATCTGTGAGATAATGTTTCTCCAGTTTTGCAGATGACATAAGTGAAGCCCAGAGAGGTCAAGTATCTTGCCCAGTGGCAACCAGAACTGGAGTCTAGTCACACTGACATTTTACTCCAGAATATGTGCAGTTTTGTGCAGAGATGAGTTACTGCTGCAGGACTGAGAGTGCTGTCCTTAGAGAACTTTGCTTGCAAGGTTGACCAGGAGACTGGGAGGCCATAAGGTCATGCAGGTGAAAGATGGCAGCTGTGTGTGTGAAGACACAAAAGTGTAGAAGAGAAGGAAGGGGGAGATGTGAGAGATATGAAGACTGGACAACTGATCAACGCAGAGATGAGTCAGAGGCAGGAGGTTCTAAGGGAAGAGTTCAGAAAGATATTTGAGTTTCTAGGTGACCAGACCAATGGAGAGAACATTTATTGAGAAAAGAGGTTTAGGAGGCAAAGATCAGTTAAATATCTTGCATATGTATGTCACTTAATGAAAACAAAAACTATTATTTAGATATTATATGATGATACAGAATGAACTTTATCTGTGATTAAGGTCTAATACTTTAATTCCAAAATCAATTACTGAGTGGTGCCATGAGCCAGATGCCTGGAATTATGAGTGGAGAATATTGAGGTGCATCAAACTCAGGACATGGTCTTTAGGAAGCTCATAGATTAAACAGAAATAAGAGTCTTAAGTCTACTTTTTATTTCTTTTTTTCTCGAGTTTTTATTTTTGTTTGTTTGTTTATTTACTTTCATAGAGGGAGAGGGGGAGGGGGGAATGCTGGGTAGAGTTGTTATGGTTCTTCAAGGGTAAATCTCTCTTTGGAACAAGGATGGAATATCATGCATTCCTTAAACTGCTGCCTTCCCTATGGGGACTCCTAAGCAAACAAAGAGGAGCCTGAGAGTTGGAAAATCAACCCACCAGACTTAAGTGTCCCAAAACAGTGAACTCCTGGTCAACATGGATATAATGGCTACTTGAAAATAAAATAAAGCGTTCATGATTAATTATTCATTGTCAGCTAAAAATAATTAATCTTTAGGATATATGTCAAAAGAATATATTCTTTTGCCACACCCACATAAATACATGACTATAAAAATTATCTAGAAGAATAAAGAAGAATATTAAGAGTAGTTACCCGAGAAAGGGGGAATGGAGAGCTGATTGTAGATAGAACAGTTACATATTTCAATGTACACCCTGTTTGCATGGCATCTTATTAGGTTAAGATAGAAAAGAAACAAACCAGGAAGCATCCAATTACCCAAGTATATATGTCACATAAATGCATGTTTAGTGCAATATACTTTGAGATGATATCACAGGTCTACCTTATGAATTTTAGTTACCCTAGTACTTAGAAGAATGAGAGGAAAATACTAAAGGACTTTAATGTCTATTTTTCACATTCTAAATGAAAGGGATTATGCAGAACATTTCTCATCATCTTCTCATTTACACCAGTATTAATGTCCTGAATCTTCAAATTAAAATTTGATACCCTGAAAGGCTTAACTATCTGCTCATGGTGAGAAATGGCAGTTGAAAGGTTTGAGCCCAGAAGAGCACATGGACCATGCCAGACTTGGGAGTCAGAAGGGCAGCCATGTTTATCTGCTCCGACCTGTAGACAACCTTCTCCTCAGAAAGCTCTGCTTCTTGGAAGTCTGACAGAAAACTCTGCTACAGCATAGGAAATAACATTTTCACTGTTCTTATACCTTGAATCTAAAGTACATGAGTAATACTTTGCACTTAAGGAAGAGTTTTATCTGACTCTTTCAAGAGCTGTACAAAACCAATTATTACCCACCTCCCTTCATGATTGGAAGGGAAGATCTTAATCCCTAATTTGCTGACGGGGAAACAGAATCTTCCAGGGATGAAGTGATTTGCTGACGGTCACACAATCAGTCTATAAAAGCCTCAAGAATAACTCCGAGGGCTTGTGACAAAAGAGAAATTGCCTTATACAATTAGCAGCTTATTTTTCTACCCTAATCACCAGATTCCACTCTTTTCCAGGCATGTACAAATCTCCCAGCTTCTCCCTCTCCACCATAAGTGGGATTTAGAGCTTTTAATGTACATGTTCTTTGTCCAAAATGTAGATCTCTATAATTTCACCCTCAGTTCCCTTAATCTAGTTTTAAAGTGCAGAAGTTCTCAAATCCTTCAAGAAGGGTGGGGATGCCCCATCAAAGAATTCTCCTCTCCTGCTGGTTCCTTTGGCTATTACATCAAATCTTTTGTAGAAGTCAGGAGGAAAGGCTAGTTCTACTTTTGGTAAAATACATAAAATGTCTGGATTGCAGGCATAATATTTAGGGTGGGATTAACTGTTCTTGAAAGTTACTTCAGACTGAATTCAGCTATTTTAACCCATAGTGGGTTTCTGTTTCCTCACAAACACCACTGTGATAGACATCATGCAAGTGTGACTCCCTACAAATCATGCCCTTTTTAATCCCTTTGCCTTGAGTTTTGGGATATGCAGGGGTGATGGGAGATGTTAGGTCCATGATCATGTGCTTTAAATAAGACTTTGATTTAGTAAAGTAGAGAGACTCTCTCTTACTGGCTTTGAAGAAGTTAGCTTTCATGTTATGAAAAAGTCTCTGGTAGGGCCATTGGTAAGGGACTACACACAGCTGCTAGGACAGTGGTCCCTAACCTTTTTGGCATCAGGGATTGGTTTCATAGAAGACAATTTTTCCACAGACCAGGGTGGAGGGGATGGTTTCAGGATGATTCTCAAAAGAGGTGAGTGACCTAGATCCCTTGCATGTGAAGTTCATAATAAGGTTTGAGCTCCTATGGGAAAAATCTCAGGCAGTAATGTGAGTGAGTGATGGGAAGTGGCTGTAAATACAGATGAAACTTCACTCACCTTCCCACAACTCACCTCCGACTGTTTAGTCCAGATCATAACAGGCCATGGACTGGCACCATTCCATGGCCCAGGGTCACAGACCCCTGTCCTAGGAGATGAGTGGTCCAAGGTTGACAGCTAGCACAAGAGTGAGGACCTCAGAAATACAATCACAAGGAAACGAACTCTGCCAACAACCATATGAGCTTAGATGAGGGCTCTTAAATCCAGAAAGAACTGTAGCTTTACCAATAATTGAATTATAGCCTTATGAGGTCTCAAGCAGAGGACCCAATTAAGTCATTTTTGGACTCCTGACCTTCAAAACTGTGAGATAATGAATGTGCATTTCTTTAAGTCACTAAATGTGCGGTAATTTATTACACACAATAGAAAACTAATATAGACATCTTGCACTTTTAGATATAAAGAATATTAACACAACATTTTCAGGGAAGAATGACATTTACAAATATTAAAGTGATACCTCAAAGATGTATTTGAATTTAAAGGATACTTTGACCTATTAAAATTCAAAATAGTGAGTGAAAAGGAAGCAGGGAAAGACTTGGAACAGGAAGTAGCCAGGTGTCCAAAACATATTAAGTCTAACTAGTTGCAAATATCTTTCACCCTGTGCCTTGAAAAATGGGAAGAATATGCTGTAAATTATTAATTAATGAGAGGAAATGTCCAAAAGGCATAGCCATATGAAAAATTAATGCTCAGAACACCATTCATTATCACCTAGTGTTGACTGAAATTATGCTTGATTTTGAAAGAGAACAGCAAAGCAAGTTTATGAGTTATGTATACAGATTCTTGTATGACCTTCTAGGTCAGTTTTTTTCAAATGCAACTTTCTGTTAGCAGTCTATTAAAATGGGATTTTTTAAAAAATTAAGACTTAAAAAAAAAAAAGATTAGTAAGCATCAGCCAAGATTTATCTGAATCAGAGTCATCTGAGGTAAGATCACTTACACACACCATCCCACACACCAAAGGCTTAAAAGTCCAAGTAGTCAGTTTAACTATTAATATTTGCCATTATCATGCTCATCACAAAGAGGTCAATTCAGTGTGTGATGTAAGCAACTTTATGGCTACAATTTTATAAATCTTGTTCAGTGGTTCTCAAACTTGGCTGCACATTATAATTACCTGGAGAGCTTTATAAATTCTGATGCTCAAGCTTCTTCTGGGAGCAATTATATCAGAATCACCAAGCATAGTACCATTTATTTGTAGTTTTTAAAGTTCCCTAGATGATTGTAACGTGAAATTGCTGATGTATAGTTAACACCTTGCATCTTTCCACATACTTTTAAATTTATGATTATGTAGCTCAAAACCCAAAACACTGGTGGGGGATATGTGGGTTAACCATGACTGCCCCACTTTGAAGGAACATAAAACTGAAGTTGACTGTTTAAGGCCACACTATAATAATTCTTTTTTTTGCTGAACTTCATGTTTACTATCTTAATTTATTTAACAAAACCCTCCAAAACTTCAAAACAAGGCAAAGTCCATGTAATGAAGTTATATTATCCCAATTTGTAGAAACAAGGACAGAGAGACCACGGATTCAAAGGGATCTCCTTAAACAAAGAAGATATGGACCTGAGTCTGAGTGACACCAATGTTTCTGATGTTTGAGCTGTACTTGTGATTCTCAATGTGTGGTTCCCAGACCAGCAGCATCAGCATTGCTTTGAAACATATGAGAAAGGCAAATTCTCCACTCCAATCTCAGACCAACTAAATCATAATCTTTCTAACTGGGGTCCAGCAATGTTTTAATAAATCCTTTATGTGATTCCTAGGCACAGTAAAGACTGAGAAACACTGTACTGTATTCTTCATTTCTGTTAGTAGCCTACTTTTGAAGACCCAGTTTAGCATGTAGTAAGAGAAATTAAAATGTGGGGATAAGATATGGTGCGGGGCTAAGGAATTCTCTCTTACTATCTTTACTCCAATTTTCCATTTATATTAACAATATATTTTGGAGAAATGCTATCAGATATATAGGACTGGGAAAAGATTGAGGGGGGGCACTCACGATGTTTACTTTCAGGGATGTTCAACTACTTTCATATAAATACAACTGTTTAAGATGTTGATGAATAGTTTATCCTTTTAATCAAAATATAACAGTTTTAAAGGTTTCATTAAAAGTGAGTATCTTGGGTCTTTATCCTACTATTCTACACACACTGAGGATGGGAGGCAGACCCCCTCAACACCAGGCTCCTCACCTGGACTGAGGATGGCAGGCACTGCATTGGCGTCCTGGGGGTGAGAGCCTGATTCTAAGAAAGAATGTGTGAGAGCGAGGGGTAGAGATAGGGACAGACATGCAGACAGAGGGAGACATCTGTCTCTTGGACCAACCAGACAAAGCCCGTTCCTCACCGTCTGATCCCAGCCTAGGCTGGCTCCAGAGGCCAAGGCTCTCACCACACTTGTTTGCACCATTGTCTTCAGTCTGGGTCCCTGCCCACCCCACCATGAATTCCTTGAGGACCCCTTTCCCTCATGAAATGTTCCTGTGGGCACGAAGTCTGGAAAGCACTGGTCTGGGAGTCTGGTGCCCCACAGGTGCTCAGAACATGTTTACCATCTTATGAGTGATGATAAGGTTGAAGACAGCATGGTCTCAGGATAAGTTGAGATAATCTGCTGTGAAGGACAGTACACAAAGGTATCAGTAGCTGCAGATGGACTTGTGATAAGACTGTATATTTCTGCCTCCCAACTCCACATATTGTTGAAGCAATATGTGAACCGTGAACTTCCAGATGTTCAAGCTGGTTTCAAGGCAGAGGAACCAGAGATCAAATTGCCAACATCGGCTGGATCATCAAAAAAGCAAGAGTTCCAGAAAAACATCTATTTCTGCTTTATTGCCAAAGGCTTTTATGTTGAAGCCTTTGACTGTGTGGATCACAATAAACTGTGGAAAATTCTGAAAGAGATGGGAATACCAGACCACCTGAACTGACTCTTGAGAAACCTATATGCAGGTCAGGAAGCAACAGTTAGAACTGGACATGGAACAACAGACTGATTCCAAATAGGAAAAGGAGTCTGTCAAGGCTGTATATTGTCACCCTGCTTATTTAACTTATATGCAGAGTACATCATGAGAAATGCTGGGCTGGAAGAAGCACAAGCTGGAATCAAGACTGTCGGGAGAAATATCAATAGTCTCAGATATGCAGACGACACCACCCTTATGACAGAAAGTGAAGAGGAACTAAAAAGCCGCTTGATGAAAGTGAAAGAGGAGAGTGAAAAAGTCGGCTTAGGAGGCTGTCCTAAGATGGCAGAGGAATAGGAGGGGGAGACCACTTTGTCTCCACAAGTTCATCAAAAGAACATTTAAACGCTGAGTAAATTCCACAAAACAACTTCTGAATGCCAGCGGAGGACATCAGGTACCCAGAAAAGCAGCCCAATGTCTTCAAAAGCAGGTAGGAAAAAATACAAAAGACAAAAAAAGAGACAAAAGAGGTAGGGATGGAGCTCCTTCCCAGGAAGGGAGTCTTAAAAAGAGAGAAGTTTCCAAACACCAAGAAACACTCTCACTGCCGAGTCTGTGGCGAGCCTGGGAAGCACAGAGGCAACATAACAGGGAGCAAAAATAAATAAATAATTAAAACCCACAGATTATGAGCCCAATGGTAACTCCCCCAGCAGAGAAGCAGCGCAGACGCCTGCACCCGCCACTAGCAAGTGGGGGCTGGGCAGGGAGGCGCGGGCTGCATTGCTTAGAGTAAGGACCTGGCCTGAATGCCCTGAGGGCAATCTGAGTGAACTAACGTGGGCTAGCAAAACAGACTGTGGGATAGCTATCACGCGAAAAGCCCTAAGATACCGCCAGGCCTATGCACAGAACAAGGACTGAACAGAACTACCCGGCTGCAGACCATCCCCCTCTGGTGACAGGCAGCCATAGCCGGAAGGGGGCAATCACAGCCCCAGAGAGACATTATCTACCGAACTGCAAGCAGGCTTCTTTGCTAACTAAGACTTCTTGGGGTTCTGGACAGTCAACATCCACCTGAGAAGGTGAGCCGATTGTACACCCAGAAAACCGAGCAGCAGGGACGGGAGAGGCGATAAGTCACAGTGACTGCACTCACCAAACACATCATCACCTGAGCTGCTCAGACCTGGGAAGGGCACAAAACACAGGCCCAACCGAGTCTGCGTCTCTGAGAACTACCCAAGTGCCTGAACCAGAGCAGCTTAGACCTGGGAGGTGCATGCAGCCCAAGGCTGGCCTCGGACAGTTCCTGGCAGAGCAACCTAGAGCCTGAGCTGTGTGGGCAGGGAGGGCACACGCACCGAGAGCGGGGGCAGGCCCAGTGTGGCTGAGACACTGTGAGCACACACCAGTGTAATTTGTTTGCAGCGTCCCTCCCTCCCCACAGCGCAACTGAATAAGTGAGCCTAAAAAAAAGTGTCCACCACCGCCCTCTTTGTGTCAGGGCAGAAATCAGACACTGAAGAGACCAGCAAACAGAAGAAGCTAAAACAGAGGGAACCGCCTTGGAAGTGACAGGTGCAATAGATTAAAACCCTGTCGTTGGTACAGACTACATAGGAAGGGGCCTATAGATCTCGAGAAATATAAGCTGGACCACGGAACTACTCGAAAATGAACTGACCCCACAATACCCATAACAACACCAGAGAAAGTCCTAGATATATTTTTACTATGTTTACAATCACTCTTTTTTTTTAATTTTTTTAAAATTTTAAGTCCGCTATTACTCCTTTACTTTACTTTTCACTTTTATAACCTACTATTACTTTGAAAAAAAAGACTATTTTTTAAAGCAAACTTCATATATATATATATTTAATAATTTTGTGACTTTGTTTTTTTTTTTCTTCTTTTCTTTAATATTGTATTTTTGAAATTCCAAACTCTACTCTAGATTTTTAATCTTTGCTTTTTGGTATTTGTTATCAATTTTGTACCTTTAAGAACCCAATCTTCAGTACCCATTTTTACTTGGGAGCAAGATTACTGGCTTGACTGCTCTCTCCCCCTTTGGACTCTCCTTTTCCTCCACCAGGTCGCCTCTGTCTCCTCCCTACCCCCTCTCTTCTCTACCCAACTCTGAATCTCTGTGTGTTTCAGATGGTTGAGAACACTTAGGGAACTGGTTACTGGCTGGATCTGTCTCTCTCCTTTTCATTCCCCCCTTTTATCCTCCTGGCCACCTCTGTCTCCTTCCTCCCTCTTCTCTTCTCCATGTAATTCTGTGAACCTCTCTGGGTGTCCCTCACTGTGGAGAAACTTTTCATCTTTAACCTAGATGTTTTATCAATGGTGCTGTATAGAAGGAGAAGTCTTGAGACTACTGTAAAAATAAGACTGAAAACCAGAAGCAGGAGGCTTAAGTCCAAATCCTGAGAATACCAGAGAACTCCTGACTCCAGGGAACATTAATTGACAGGAGCTCATCAAATGCCTCCATACCTACACTGAAACCAAGCACCACCCAAGGGCCAACAAGTTCCAGAGCAAGACACACCATGCAAATTCTCTAGCAACACAGGAACACATCCCTGAGCTTCAATATACAGGCTGCCCAAAGTCACTCCAAAACCACTGACATCTCATTAACTCATTACTGGACACTTCATTGCACTCCAGAGAGAAGAAATCCAGCTCCACCCATCAGAACACTGACACAAGCTTCCCTAACCAAGAAACCTTGACAAGCCACCCATACAACCCCACCCACAGTGAGGAAACTCCACAATAAAGAGAACTCCACAAGCTGCCAGAATACAGAGAGGCCACCCCAAACTCAGCAATATAAACAAGATGAAAGGCAGAGGAATACCCAGCAGGTAAAGGAACAGGATGAATGCCCACCAAACCAAACAAAAGAGGAAGAGATAGAGAATCTACCTGATAAAGAATTCCAAATAATGATAGTGAAAATGATCCAAAATCTTGAAATCAAATCGGAATCACAGATAAATAGCCTGGAGACAAGGATTGAGAAGATGCAAGAAAGGTTTAACAAGGACCTAGAAGAAATAAAAAAAAGAGTCAGTAATATAATGAAAAATGCAATAAATGAGATAAAAAACACTCTGGAGGCAACAAATAGTAGAATAATAGAGGCAGAAGATAGGATTAGTGAAGTAGAAGATAGAATGGTAGAAATAAATGAATCAGAGAGGAAAAAAGAAAAACGAATTAAAAGAAATGAGAACAATCTCAGAGACCTCCAGGACAGTGTTAAATGCCCCAACATTCGAATCATAGGAGTCCCAGAAGAAGAAGACAAAAAGAAAGATAATGAGAAAATACTTGAGATAATGGTTGAAAACTTCCCTAAAATGGGGAAGGAAATAATCACCCAAATCCAAGAAATCCAGAGAGGCCCAAACAGGATAAACCCAAGGTGAAACACTGCAAGACACATATTAATCAAATTAACAAAGAACAAATATTAAAAGCAGCAAGGGGAAAACAACAAATAACACACAAGGGGATTCCCATAAGGATAATAGCTGATCTTTCAATAGTAACTCTTCAGGCCAGGAAGGAATGGCAAGACATACTTAAAGTGATGAAAGAAAATAACCTACAGCCCAGATTACTGTACCCAGCAAGGATCTTATTCAAATATGAAGGAGAAGTCAAAAGCTTTACAGACAAGCAAAAGCTGAGAGAATTCAGCACCACCAAACCAGCTCTCCAACAAATGCTAAAGGATATTCTCTAGACAGGAAACATAGAAAGGGTGTATAAACTCGAATCCAAAACAATAAAGTAAATGGCAATGGGATCATACTTATCAATAATTACTTTAAACTTAAATGGGTTGAATGCCCCAACGAAAGGACAAAGACTGGTTGAATCGATACAAAAACAAGACCCCTATATATGCTGTCTACAAGAGACCCACTTCAAAACAGGAGACACATGCAGACTGAAAGTGAAGGGCTAGAAAAAGATATTCCACACAAATAGAGACCAAAAGAAAGAAGGAGTGGCAATACTCATATCAGATAAAATAGACTTTAAAACAAAGGCTCTGAAAAGAGACAAAGAAGGCCACTATATAATGATCACAGGATCAATCCAAGAAGAAGATATAACCAATATAAATATATATGCACTCAACATAGGAGCACAGCAATATGTAAGACGAATGCTAACAAGTATGAAAGGGGAAATTAACAATAACACAATAATAGTGGAAAACTTTAACACCCTACTCACACCTATGAATAGATCAACTAAACAGAAAATTAGCAAGGAAACACAAACTCTAAATGATACAATAGACCTAATTGATATCTATAGGGCATTTCACCCCAAAACAATGAATTTCACCTTTACCTTCTCCAGGATAGATCACATCCTGGGCCATAAATCTAGCCTTGATAAATTCAAAAAATTGAAATCACTCCAAGCATCTTTTCTGACCATAATGCATTAAGGTTAGATCTCAATTACAGGAGAAAAACTATTAAAAATTCCAACATATGGAGGCTGAAAGACACGCTGCTGAATAACCAACAAATCACAGAAGAAATCAAAAAAGAAATCAAAATATGCATAGAAATGAAGGAAAATGAAAACACAACAACCCAAAACCTGTGGGACACTGTAAAAGCAGTGCCAAGGGGAAAGTTCATAGCAATACAGGCATACCTCAAGAAACAAGAAAAAAGTCAAATAAATAACCTAACTCTACACCTAAAGCAACTAGAAAAGGAAGAAATGAAGAACCCCAGGGTGAGCAGAAGGAAAGAAATCTTAAAAATTAGGGCAGAAATAAATGCAAAAGAAACAAAAGAAACCATAACAAAAATCAACAAAGGCAAAAGCTGGTTCTTTGAAAGGATAAATAAAATTGACAAACCATTAGCCAGACTCATCAAGAAACAAAGGGAGAAAAATCAAATCAATAAAATTAGAAATGAAAATGGAGAGATCACAACAGACAACACAGAAATACAAAGGATCACAAGAGACTACTATCAGCAATTATACGCCAATAAAATGGACAACGTGGAAGAAATGGACAAATTCTTAGAAAAGTACAACTCTCCAAAACTGAACCAGGAAGAAATAGAAAATCTTAACAGACCCATCACAAGCACAGAAATTGAAAGTGTAATCAGAAATCTTCCAGCAAACAAAAGCCCAGGTCCAGATGGCTTCACAGCTGAATTGTTCCAAAAATTTAGAGAAGAGCTATCACCTATCCTACTCAAACTCTTCTAGAAAATTGCAGAGGAAGGTAAACTCCCAAACTCATTCTATGAGGCCACCATCACCCTAATATCAAAATCTGACAAAGATGCCACAAAAAAAGAAAACTATAGGCCAATATCACTGATGAACATAGATGCAAAAATCCTTAACAAAATTCTAGCAATCAGAATCCAACAACACATTAAAAAGATCATACACCATGACCAAGTGGGCTTTATCCCAGGGATGCAAGGATTCTTCAATATCCACAAATCAATCAATATAATATACCACATTAACAAATTGAAAAATAAAAGCCATATGATTATCTCAATAGGTGCAGAGAAAGCCTTTGTCAAAATTCAACATCCATTTATGATAAAAACTCTCCAGAAAGCAGGAATAGAAGGAACATACCTCAACATAATAAAAGCTATATATGACAAACCCACAGCAAAAATTATCCTCAATGGTGAAAAATTAAAAGCATTTCCCCTAAAGTCGGGAACAAGACAAGGCTGCCCACTTTCACCACTACTATTCAACATAGTTTTGGAAGTTTTGGCTACAGCAATCAGAGCAGAAAAAGAAATAAAAGGAATCCAAATTGGAAAAGAAGAAGTAAAACTCTCACTGTTTGCAGATGACATGATCCTCTACATAGAAAACCCTAAAGACTCCATCAGAAAATTACTAGAGCTAATCAATGAATATAGTAAAGTTGCAGGATATAAAATCAACACACAGAAATCCCTGGCATTCCTATACACTAATAATGAGAAAATAGAAAGATAAATTAATGAAACAATCCCATTCACCACTGTGACAAAAGGAATAAAATACTTAGGAATATATCTACCCAAAGAAACTAAAGACCTATATATAGAAAACTATAAAACACTGGTGAAAGAAATCAAAGAGGACACTAATAGATGGAGAAATATACCATATTCGTGGATTGGAAGAATCAATATAGTGAAAATGAGGATACTACCCAAAGCAATCTATAGATTCAACACAATCCCTAACAAGCTGCCAACGGTATTTTCTCACAAAGCTAGAACAAATAATTTCACAATTTGTACAGAAATACAAAAGAACCTCGAATAGCCAAAGCAATCTTGAGAAAGAAGAATGGAACTGGAGGAATCAACCTCCCTGACTTCAGGCTGTACTACAAAGCCGCAGGCATCAAGACAGCATGCTACTGGCACAAAGACAGAGATATAGATCAATGGAACAAAATAGAAAGCCCAGAGATAAATCCACACACCTATGGACACCTTATCTTTGACAAAGGAGGCAAGAATATACAATGGAGTAAAGACAATCTCTTTAACAAGTGGTGCTGGGAAAACTGATCAACCACTTGTAAAAGAATGAAACTAGAACACTTTCTAACACCATACATAAAAATAAACTCAAAATGGATTAAAGATCTAAATGTAAGACCAGAAACTATAAAACTCCTAGAGGAGAACATAGGCAAAACACTCTCCGACATAAATCTTAGCAGGATCCTCTATGACCCACCTCCCAGAATATTGGAAATAAAAGCAAAAATAAACAAATGGGACTTAATTAAACTTAAAAGCTTCTGCACAACAAAGGGAACTGTAAGCAAGGTGAAAAGACCGCCTTCAGAATGGGAGAAAATAATAGCAAATGAAGCAACTGACAAACAACTAATCTCAAATATATACAAGTAACTCCTGCAGCTCAATTCCAGAAAAATAAATGACCCAATCAAAAAATGGGCCAAAGAACTAAATAGACATTTCTCCAAAGAATACATATAGATGGCTAACAAACACATGAAAAGATGCTCAACATCACTCATTATCAGAGAAATGCAAATCAAAATCACAATGAGGTACCCTTTCACGCCAGTCAGAATGGCTGCAATCCAAATGTCTACAAGCAATAAATGCTGGAGAGTGTGTGGAGAAAAGGGAATCCTCTTACACTGTTGGTGGGAATGAAAACTAGTACAACCACTATGGAGAACAGTGTGGAGATTTCCTTAAAAAACTGGAGATAGAACTGCCTTATGACCCAGTAACCCCACTGTTGGGCATACACACCGAGGAAACAAGAATTGAAAGAGACACATGTACCCCAATGTTCATTGCAGCACTGTTTATAATAGCCAGGACATGGAAGCAACCTAGATATCCATCAGCAGATGAATGGATAAGAAAGCTGTGGTACATATACACAACGGAGTATTACCCAGCCATTAAAAAGAATACATTTGAATCAGTTCTAATGAGGTGGATGAAACTGGAGCCTATTATACAGAGTGAAGTAAGCCAGAAAGAAAAACACCAATACAGTATACTAACGCATATATATGGAATTTAGAAAGATAGTAACGATAACCCTGTAAGCAAGATTGCAAAAGAGACACAGATGTATAGAACAGTATTTTGGACTCTATGGGAGAGGGAGAAGGTGGGATTATTTGGGAGAGTGGCATTGAAACATGTATAATATCATATATGAAATGAATCACCAGTCCAGGTTTGATGCATGATACTGGATGCTTGGGGCTGGTGCACTGAGACGACCCAGAGGGATGGTATGGGGAGGGAGGTTCAGGATGGGGAACATGTGTATACCTGTGGCGGATTCATGTTGATGTATGGCAAAACCAATACAATGTTGTAAAGTAATTAACCTCTAATTAAAATAAATAAATTCATATTAAAAAAAAAGAAAAAGTTGGCTTAAAGCTCAACATTCAGAAAATGAAGATCATAGCATCTGGTCCCATCACTTCATGGGAAATAGATGGGGAAACAGTGGAAACAGAGGCAGACTTTATTTTAGGGGGCTCCAAAATCACTGCAGATGGTGATTGCAACCATGAAATTATAAGACACTTACTCCTTGGAAGGAAAATTATGACCAACTCTAGATAGCATATTCAAAAGCAGAGACATTACTTTGACGACAAAGGTCCATCTAGTCAAGGCTATGGTTTTTCCAGTGGTCATGTATGGATGTGAGAGTTGGACTGTGAAGAAGGCTGAGTGCTGAAGAATTAATGCTTTTGAACTGTGGTGTTGAAGAAGACTCTTGAGAGTCCCATGAACTGCAAGGAGATCCAACCAGTCCATTCTAAAGGACATCAGTCCTGGGTGTTCTTTGGAAGGAATGATGCTGAAGTTGAAACTCCAATACTTTGCCCACCTCATGCGAAGAGCTGACTCATTGGAAAAGACTCTGATGCGGGGAGGGATTGGGGGCAGGAGGAGAAAGGGACAACAGAGGATGAGATGGGTGGATGGCATCACCAACTTGATGGACGTGAGTTTGAGTGACTCAGGGAGTTGGTGATGGACAGGGAGGCCTGGTGTGCTGCAATTCATAGGGTCCTAAGAGTCAGACACAACTGAGCAACTGAACTGAACTGAACTCCACATTGGAGAATGTTCTAATATAGAAGGAGTAGCTGATGGTTCAGGGGAGAGTAGTAAAAATTTAAGGAGCAAAGTCCCTGAGCAAGTTTTAATAAAAGGCATGAGATCCTGAACAGAAGTGAGGGACTGAGTGCTGTTAGGATCATGTATGCAGAAGGGATGGCAGAGAATGACTGGTCAAAGACAGGCAGATTAGGCTTGGAAAGCTCTGAGATGTCTAACCTGATTACATGCAACTTCTTCATGAATTGTTGCAGGGGGCTCATTAGAATGCAGGAAGTTTGCTAGTGATTGTGGAGGAGCAATGTAGTAGTGTAGGTAGGATGACAGTAAAAGTTGGAAGAAATTATTTCATAGTCCTTAAGGTTAATAATTTAGTATGATCACTTCATGACAAATAGATGGAGAAATAATGGAAACAGTAAGAGACTTTATTTTCTTGGGCTCCAAAATCACTGCTGGTGGTGACTGCAGCCATGAAATTAAAAGAGAATTGCTCCTGGAAAGAAAATCTGTGACAAATCTAGACAGCCCATCAGAAAGCAGAGACATACTTTGCTGACAAAGTTCTGTATAGTCAAAGCTATGGTTTTTCCAGTAGTCGTGTGCAGATATGAGAGGTGGACCATGAAGAAAGCTGAGCACTGGAGAAATGATGCCTTCAGACTGTGGTGTTGGAGAAGTCTCTTGAGAGTCCCTTGGACTGCAAGGAGATCCAACCAGACTATCCTAAAGGAAATCAATCCTAAATATTCATTGGAAGGACTGATTCTGAAGCTGAAGGTCTAGTACTTTGGCCGCCTGATGCAAAGAGACTCACTGGAAGACCCTGATGTTGGGAAAGGCTGAAGTCAGGAGGAGAAAGGGATGACAGAAGATGAGATGGTTGGATGGCATCACTGACTAAATGGACATGAATTTGAGCAAACTCCAGGAGACGGTGAAGGACAGGGAAGCTTAGTGTGCTGCAGTCCATGGGATGGCAAAGAGTCAGACATGACTGAGCGACTGGACAACAACCTAGTGTTGGACAACCTCTTGTACTGGGCTATGGGTTGTTGCAGGAATAGAACTTTGACTTATTTTCCTGTGTTATCACACAAGTAATACAGTTATCCTCCCTCCACATGACATGCCAACACTTACAGGACTCAGTCATTTCCAGAGAAGCTTTGGGATTATTGGAATATCTGACATGGACCTAAATGTTATACAGTTAATTTATTTACTTATATAAATTTTAATAGCTTTATTGGAATATATTTACAAAGCATACAATAAACTCCTTGAACAGGAATATTCCAGTGATATTTAGTATTCACAAAAGTGTGGCTACCATCAACACAACTTAAGAATTCTTAAGACTATTTTAATCATCCAAATGAGAAACCTTGATGCCACACCCCTGCAGACACACTTTCTATTTATCTTTTCTCAGCATTTTACATAAATGCAATCATACTTCATATTGTTCTTTATGACTGGCTTCTTTGACTTAAAAAAATATTTTAAAGGCTCATCCATGATGTATTTCACTTTTTATTATTATTGAAAAACTGTTATTGTATGAATGTAGCATATTTATTTATTCATTTTCAGTTCATTAATATTTCTATTGTTTGTACTTATTAGCCAATTACGACTAATGCTGCAGTGAACATCATATACAAGTTTTTTTGAGTATACATAAGTTTTTATATCTTTGGGAGTATATACTTAGGAGAGGAATTTCTGGGTCATATGGTCACTCTTATTTAATTCCTGAGAACCTGACATATTGTTTTGGAAAGCAGCTATATTATTTTATACTCCAACCAGCATTCTGTCTGGCTTCCAACTTCTCCCTACTTGTTTTTATCTGTTTTATTGTAGAGATCCCAGCGGGCATGTAGTGGTATCTAATTGTGACTTTGATTTTCATTTTTTTGAAACTAATTATGTTCAATCCCTTCTCATGTGCTCATTGGCTATTTGTACATCTTCTTAGGAGAAAGGTCTATTCAACTCCTTTGCCCATTTTTAAATTGTGTTTCTCTTGTTTTTGGATTGAGTTGTAAGATTTCTTTATATAGTATGGATACATATTCATTATTATGTATATGATTTGCAAATATTTTCTTCCATACTATAGGTTGTCTTTTCAAAAAGAATGAATATCTCAATTAGTGACATGGAAATGACTTTTTGATCTTAAGGACTTGAGATAATTGGTGTTCAGGAACCCAAGGGTGGTTAATTTCCTTTCTCTGATGCTAAGCTAGTTCAGATTGCTGTCATTCTGTAAAATAAGAGTGTGCTGCTTTAAGCCTCTCGCTATATTTTAGACCACATTTGAGTTGTACTCTGACTATAAGGAAATGAATGAAAATTAAAGGGTCACTCTTCTTTTATTTATCAGAGACATTGATTAGTAATATTTTGAGCAAACTATGAAGCCCATTCATTTAAAGAATTATATAAAATATGCTTTGGGCACATTCAGATCTTTTGGATATCTATCTCATGGGATGGAGTAAGGGAAAAGAAAGATAATGAAGAAAGAATAGAAGAAATAAAGACAGGAAGGAAGGGGAAGAAGTGAAAATAAGGAGATAAGAACTGACATAAAGAAGAGATAAAGGAACTAAAAGAAGAAGGAGAGATTGGAAGAATGAAGAAATAGAGAAAGGATCAGGAGGATAGGAAAAGGGGATGAAAAGAGGTCAGGAAAAGAGAGGGAAGGGGAGCAAAGAAAAAAGACAGGCAGGCAAAGAAAAAAAAATAAAACAAAGCAATGAAAACAATGCAGGCTTCAGAGCCTGGCCAATTTTTCATGAAGTGCCACTTGTAGAGGACAGACTGCAGAGATGCTGGCTCCGAAGGTTGATGGTGGCAGTAATCATGATTCCAATTTGCAACAAATGGTATGAAAGGCAATGGAACCCCAAATGGAGAGCCCTACACTGAAGGCAGTCAAGTGACAACACAGACGTAGTGGAGGAATGCAGGGATGCTGAGAGGTTAGTTCTCTGTTTGACAACAATTTTGCATCTGATGCATAATCCTCAGTTGCAAAGAAAAAAAAAAAAGCTTATTTATCACAAGATCTCTCATCTGGAACAAGGAAGTTTGGATGTTCACAGGAATGCCTTTGAAGTTTTGTTCTGTGATGAGCTTTAACTTAGCATTTACTTTCTTTCTTTTTTTTTTCTTTTTAGTTTTTTATTTTTTAAATTTTAAAATCTTTAATTCTTACATGCATTCCCAAACATGAACCCCCCTCCCACCTCCCTCCCCACAACATCTCTCTGGGTCATCCTCTCCCCTCATCCAAGACTTGGTCATTTTCACCTCTTCTCTTCCTGTCCTCAGCCACTCAGTGGTTTGCTGATGTCAGTGGTCAGTGCAACTGACCCATAGCAACTTCTTCCTCTCTCTGGTGTGGCTTCCCTGCTGGCTCAGATGGTAAACTGTCTGTCTACAATGCTGGAGACCTGGGTTTGTTCCCTGGGTTGGGAGGATCCCCTGGAGAAGGAAATGGCAACCCACTCCAGTGCTCTTGCCTGGAAAATCCCATGGACAGAGGAGCCTGGTAGGCTACAGTCCATGGAGTCGCAAAGAGTCGGACACGAGTGAGCAACTTTATTTTACTTCACTCTCTGGTGTAGCCTAGGCATAACTAATAATTCTTGAGCCTAATTTTCAAAGCCCCTTTCTCTTTATGCCTGTTTATTTGTGTGCATCATCTTGATAGATTATATATTACAATGTATAAGTCCTGCTTGTGTGGGGTAAGCACCTAGTTCCATTGTATTGTCTTCCTCTCCACCCTAGTCCATCCCCACAAAGGCCATCAGAAGAACTGCATTTCAGAGAAGCAATGGAAGGAAACATTTAGGAAGCGCAGGCAAAGAGAGTGGTGAGGAGCAGAAATGGGATAGAGAAAGAACTCATGGATTCAGAGAGAATAATAGTGGAAAGTTGCATGCAATATGCATGTTGGATCCTTATAAAAATATTCTGAAAAGGCAACTAGTTTTACAAATTCTCTAGGTAAATTTTTGTGTGGATACCCTAGAAGAGGCAGGGTTTTTCATCTGCATGAGGTTGGACAGAGAGAGCATTGAGATGGACAGATTGAAAGAGGCTGGCATCATCAGAAATCTTTGGACACTGTAGATTCCTACAAACCATGGAATGGGGACTGTAAGGGAGAAGATATGAGGAGGAATCAAAGCAATTTCATCTAGTTCCCAAGAGGCACCTGTAGCATATATAACTATGGTTTATATACATGTAAGAATGGAATACCTGTTGGGCTGCGTATGCCATTTAATATAAGACCATTTACTACTTTGCAGGATGAATTACTTTCAAATAACTTCTTGACAGTAAGTGATCTCTCCCTATTCATAACCAACAGTATTTAGCTTAATGCTAAGCACATAGCAAGGCATCCCTAAGACTGTGTGCTTGGCAGATTGCCCAGTCCACTTGTTGACTCTCACCCTCGCCCTTTGGTGTGCAAGGAAAATCACAGCTCTTGAAGATGCTCCATTCAGGAGGAAGCAGGATAGGTCTACCTGGATCATAGAGAACCAGAAACAGGGACCTACAGGCACCTGTGGTCCAGAGCCACGGGTAACATGGTCTTTCAGAAACTATCAAACTTATCATGACTTTTCTCCAATGCCAGGAACAGAGTTTTTTGATGGGACCCAATCTACACACAACTAAACTTATAGATGTTAGAGCTTATGGAAATTATGACAATATAACTGAAAGGGAAAAAGAAAATCCCAACTAGGAATTGAATTGAGTAAACTTTTCTTCTGTACTCATCCTTGTTTGATTGTATCAGCGATAGTGTACCAAAGTGAATCAAAGTCCAAATGGATATTGACAATTTTCATATGTAGAAAGGATTGATAAAAAGTGTACATATGCTGAGATATCACAGAACTGCACATTTTTTTACTTTTCCCTCTCATTTCTCAATGATCCTCTGAGAACTGTGTGAAGGTAAAGTCAGAAAGAAAGTTCTTACATTCTTAAATCCTCTGTAAAGAATCTGGAGCTCCTTCTTGGTAAATTTGCTCTGGGCTTCCAGAAGCTCGAGAGCCTCGGGCCGATGCCTGACGGTGGCCATTTCCAGTTCATCTTCCACGCTGTCTGTGGAGAAAAACCAAAGTCTTAAGAACAGTCACTTCTCACCAATGGGTATTCACAACAAACAGGGAAATGGAATGAGATGCTTACTGGATATTTGTGACACTTCCACAGGAAGGATTCTCATACTGCCAATAAAGGTCTTAATATTTCCCAGGATATACAGTATTAAGCTAATTCTATAGAATACTTTTTCAAATTTTCTAGTCATTGCTGCTAAGTCACTTCAGTTGTGTCTGACTCTGTGCAACCCCATAGACGGCAGCCCACCAGGCTCCCCTGTCCCTGGGATTCTCCAGGCAAGAACACTGGAGTGGGTTGCCATTTCCTTCTCCAGTAGATGAAAGTGAAAAGTGATAGTGAAGTCGCTCAGTTGTATCCGACTCTTAGTGGCCCCATGGACTGCAGCCTACCAGGCTCCTCCGTCCATAGCATTTTCCAGGCAAGAGTACTGGAGTGGGGTGCCATTGCCTTCTCCTTCTAGTCATTAAACATCACCATATGAACATTTTTACAATATAGATCGAAAAGTGTAAACATTATGAACAATCTTAAAACCTCAAAACACATCTGAGGTTTTTAAGATACATATATATATATATATACATATATCCACACACATATATAGATCCACATATACACACTCTTGTGACCCCATGAGCTGTAGCCCACCATGTTCCTCTGTCTGTGGGATTGCCCAGGCAAGAATACTGGAGAAGGTTGTCATTTTCTTTTCCAGAGGATCGCCCTGACCCAGGGATTGAACCTGGATCTCCGACATTGCAGGCAGAATTTTTTTGCCTGAGCCACCAGGGAAGCCCTATATATATAAAGTACTAGTGATAAAAATGGAATTTTGTTTAATAACAGTCAGTACCACACTTGTATCATGCAACTATGAGGCAGGACTCCACTAATACACTCTGAAGATTCCATTAAAATCAAGTATATTGCCAGGGGCTACAATCAGATTAGGTGCTGAAGTGAGTAAAGGACTCCACTGCTGGTGTGACTGGCATAAACCCAGCCTTCACATGGGATGGACTGGAGCCAAGGGGAGCTTCTGTCTCTACCCCACTGTGCAGCCAAGGGAATCCATACTTATGGATAAATGCTAAAATATTGTACTTTGCTTTGTGAATTATATATACATATAATTTCCCAAAGATTCTCTACACAAAAAAAGAATTTTGTGTCCATGTAAACTTTGGAGATTCTGTAAAGTTTAATGCTGTTTCAGAACAAAACACTGGAGAATTTTCAACAAAGCATTCTATTTATCTTCGTTTAACCCATTGACCCCAAAGGGTTTTTATCCATTGGACCCCTTCTCTCCACAAGGAACCTCTGCTAAAATCTTCATATGGAATTAAAGAATAAGTGAATCAAGAAATAAATTATGTTGCCACTAAAGTTTCCATTCCTCTGGAACCCTTTGAACCTTAGCTGCCTTCTAGAAAATTATTTCTCATACTGAGGTTAGTGGACAGTTGGTGGATCTTGAATGTGTTGTTTGGAATCATAATGTTCTGTATGCATTTTTCTGAGAAACATAGCCTGGGCAAAAGTAGGGGAAATTTTAATTAGATTTTCTGAGCAGTCTCTCAATCATAGCATAACGTCCTCTGGACCCAATGACTCTTCCACTGGAAAGAAACAAAAAACAACATTAACTTCTCAACCTTTGCAACCACACAGCAAGTTGAACCACATTATCAACCTGGTTTCTCCCTCCAGCTGATGCAGGTTTGTAGATGCTGAGACTGAGACAAAAGACCCAGAGGATCAATGTAAGTAAGTGAACTAGGTGTGATGATGAGCATCACATGTGGTATTCAAAACTTGAATATACAAGTATATTGTATATCACACTTGAAAAGTCTGCCTGTGGACTCTCATTTACTTAGCTGACTGGTACCTCACTTCTTAATGACTCCTACTTGCCAAAGGGTTTTTTTTATTTCTAGAAGGCTGACAAGCTCTAAAAACATACCTGAAATCATCAGCAATCACCAGCATATGATAAGTTATAGCAGCAGCACCACCTAACCTAATCAAACTCGGATTCCTGGAGGCAAACTCTCCAGAGAGCACAACATGACTCCAAAAAGGACTGGGAAATTCACAGTGTGACTCAACCACTGTTTAAAAGCATGCACTTTGGTTGTTTTCTTTTAACTTACTGTGCTTAGTCACTCAGTCATGTCCAACTTTTGTGACCCCATGGACTGTAGCCCGCCAGGCTCCTCTGTCCCTGGGGATTCTCCAAGCAAGAATACTAGAGTGGGTTGCCATGACCTCCTCCAGGGGACCGTCCCAACCCAGGGATCGAACCTAGGTCTCCTGCAATGCAGGCAGATTCTTTACCAGTTGAGCTACCAGGGAAGCCCTTTTAATACACTACTTAGAATTCATTAAGTCCCAAGAGATGGGCTAGGTGCTCTGCTGATATAATTCTAATCCTCACAATAACTCCACAATGAGGTAGAAATGTCCATTTTTTACATAGTCTGATAATGAGTCTCATAGAGGTGAAGAAATGTGTGTCCCAGTGTCACATAGAAGAAAAGACAGGGGTTGAATTTATACCCAAGTCTTCGATGCCAAAACATTTTTTTTTTTTTTTTTGCCAAACTCTTTCAATACCAAGAGAAATACCACTGATTAAGAATAACATTTTTTCTCCTCTCCTTTCCTGCACTGTCAACTGAGAAGTGAACTAAATCTACCAGGTCTGTTTCCTCCCTCCTGTTCTTTTTGTTCATTCGATAGGTAGTGTCTACCTCTGCGACCCCATAGACTGCAGCACGCCAGGCTTCTCTTTTTAATATACTGCAATCTGACTTTTTGTTCTTGTTATGGGTTAAATTATGACCCCTCCAATAAAACTGAATTTGGAAGTATGACCTTTAAGAACATAATTAAAGTTCAAAGATGTCATAAGGCTGGGGCTCTAATGCACTATGAACTGTTTCTTTACAAGAAGAGAGAAAGATAGCAGGGATACACAGGCACAGAAGAAAGCCCACGTGAGGACTTGGTGAGAAGGCAGCCATCTACAAATCAAGGAGGGAGGCCTCAGGAGGAACCAACCTGGCTGGCACCTTGATTTTGGACTTCCAGCCTCCAGAATTGTGAGAAGCTAATTTCTATTGTTTAAACTACCCAGTCTAAGGCATTTTGTTATGGCAGCTGGAGCTAATACATGCACCTAAGTAACTTGTTCAAGCTCAGACTGTCTCTAGCACCCTAAAGTCCAATTTTTTAAACATCCTGATGATATTGTTAAAAAGAACCTCCGTCCTCCAGAGAGCTTTTGCTCTAAGCCTGGCATATTTTATGTCGTTTGAATACCAACAAAAAATCATGTGAGACATATATCATTGTCTTTATTTTACATGGACTAGAAAGGGACTCACAGAGATTCGAACCTGATGTGAACAACCGACTCATTGGAAAAGACCCTGATGCTGGGAAAGATTGACAGCAAAACAAGAAAAGGGCAGCAGAGGATGAGATGATGGAGTGGCATCACTGATTCAATGGACATGAACTGGGTGAACTCCAGGAGATGGTGAGGGACAGGGGAGGCCTAGCATGCTGCAGTCAAAGAGCTGGACACGACTGAGCGACTGAACGAAAACACAGAGATTAACTAATTTATTCAAGATCACGTAGCTACTAAGTGACAGAGTTGGGATTTAATCTCTGACTTTTTAATGTCAAAAGATCATGAGCTTAGTAATATGCTGTTTTAAGGGATGATTTGGGAGAATGGCATTCCAACATGTATACTATCATGTAAGAATTGAATCGCCAGTCTATGTCTGACGCAGGATACAGCATGCTTGGGGCTGGTGCATGGGGATGACCCACAGAGATGTTATGGGGAGGGAGGTGGGAGGGGGGTTCATGTTTGGGAACGCATGTAAGAATTAAAGATTTTAAAATTAAAAAAATAAAAAACTAAAAAAAAAAAAAAAAAAAGAGAGAGATAGCAACAGTTATATATCTTAGTTAAAAACCTTGGAGACAAAGTATTCTAAATCAGAAACCAAGCAGCCAGGGAAACCCAGTGCTCTGGGAAAACATGCCTGGGTGCCTTGGGGAGATCACTGTGGTGGTGGTTGATGCCTTGCTGATTAGAAACACGTAGAATAAGGTTTGGAAGTGATGGGATCGCAGAGCTGAAAAGAACACAAAATGTTGTTTGCTTTCCTGTATTTTGTTGTTGTTGTTCAGTTGCTAAGTCAAGTCGGACTCTGCGACCCCATGGACTACAGCCCATCAGGCTCTGGTGGACTGTCTTCCACTATCTTCCTCTGTCTTCCACTATCTCCTGGAATTTGATCAAACTGATGTCCGTTGAGCCGATGATGCTATCCCATATTTTACCAGTGAGAAATCTGGGTTCAGTTAGGCTGGATGGTTTATTTGGGCATGAAACAAGAAGCAGGTGGCACTCTGGTCCTTTTAATCATCTCTAGGCTTCTGACTGTGCAGGAGCCTTGCTGTCAGAGTAGCACTGCTTGTTCAACAGTGCTTTTGCACCCTGACAAATTGAATACAACTAGTGTTTTAACTCACGTGTCTTCTAACAGATCTGTTTTTAATCAGATGACAGATTCCCAAACCCAGATACCCTTGAGCTTCTCTATCTCTTTTTACTTTTTGTTCCTTACACTTTAGTCTCTTAGGACCAAGGATATCCTATGTCTGAGTCAACTGTCCCCTCAGGCCATGACACAGTTGGGCTAGAAATTGGAATTCAAATCACCTGGAAACAACAGTGAGTGTGTTAGTCTTTCAGTTGTGTCCGACTGTTTGTGACCCCATGACTGTAGCCTGCCAGGTTCCTCTCTCCATGGAATTCTCCAGGCAAGAATACTAGAGTGGGTAGCCATTTACTTCTCTTGGAAGTCATGCCTACCCAGGGGTCAAATCCAAGTCCACATTGCAGGCAGATTCTTTTCCTTCTTAGCCCCCAGGGAAGCCCCCAGAAACAATAGTATGAGTTTTTAAAATAAGTCTCTTTCTCTTACGTCTTGCAACTTCTCTTAAACTACAGTAGAAGCTTACTACAGCCTGATTCATAATTACATAAATTTGACTCTATCCAACGTTGAATCATATTCCCAGGAACTAACTATAGAACATCTTGCTTTACAAACAAATCTGAGTGTGAAGCCTGCCTTCCTCAGACACACATTTATAAACAAAGTTTGTAATGCTGAAATAAAACCTTTTTATGAAGAATAATGTCACTTCATCCAAGAAGTTGGTTCAGAGATGAGCCCTTGCCTTATCGTAGCAGGGAACATTGTGAGACTGTTGGCATGTTCTTCTACCTGAGACCTGCCAGACTTCTGACGAGCCCAACGACATCTAATTTGGCAGACTGAAAATGCTCCATGTGAGATCAATGAGTAACTACTTGAAGCATCCTAATCGTAGGGGGTCTATCAATAGAAGGTCCGTTTCTCAATACAGCATGACCCTTCTCTAAAACACATATCCATTTTTATCATGAAAAATCATAAATACTAAAACTTAAAATGCTATCTGAGCTGAAATTGATTTGTCTAGCAAAAAATTCAACTGGCTTGACTTATATTGCTTTATCTCATTTATAAAAATATCTTCTGAGCCTTTGCACCTAGTGTTTGTCCTTTATTTAATTAGCTTAAAAGTGATCTGATCTGTATGGCAATAACATCACGATGAGGATGATTACCTTCTAAAATTACATTGTTATTAAGTATTTTGAAGCTTCATCCAGTGACACATTGGAAGAGGATTTAACTAATTTTGCTCCAGGTTTTAGCTTTCTACTGAGAGATTCTGGAAGATTCTTTACTATAGCATTGGAAACGGATCCTGAGAACTTCCAGAATAAGAGGGAGATGTTTAGTATTCAAGTCTGACATGTGTGTGCATGCTCAGTCGCTTCAGTTGTATCCAACTGTTTGCAATCCACTGCAATGAAGCCCGCCAGGCTCCTCCGTCCATGGGATTCTCCAGGCAAGAATACTGGAGTGGATTGCCATGCGCTCCTCCAGGAGATCTTCCCACACGGTGATCGAACCCATGTCTCCTGAGTCTCCTGCACTGCAGGTGGATTCTTTGCTGCTGGGCCACCGGGGAAGCCCATTCAAGACTGACACATTGGGATAAAGATAAAGCTGCCTGGGAGGAGCTTTCCAAAGCTAATCTTCATGACGTCTATGTAATTTCTTTCTTCCCTCTCTCCTTTAAAAACCTGTCCAAGCATAGATAAGATGCCATATACTCAGCATTCCGTTCTGTTCCTTAGTTCCATGACTTCCAGTACTCAAAGTGATTGGAATTGTAACCATGTGAGGAAACTTAGTTTTGGGGTTTTGGAGAAGGCAATGGCAACCCACTCCAGTACTCTTGCCTGGAAAATCCTATGGACGGAGGAGCCTGGTGGGATGACGTCTATGCTGTCACACAGAGTTGGACACACTGAAGTGACTTAGCAGCAGCAGCAGCAGTTTCAGGGCTTATGGAATTGGCTTAGGTTTGCACAGCAGGTGATAGCAGGTGAGCTGGGATGACACTTAGCCATCTTCTTTCATGTTTTATCATTTAATTTCTCTGGATGGAGAGTTCAAACCTGGGTCAGGCCCTAAAGCCCCGTTTTACATTTTGCCAACTTTAAATGCTTAATCTCAGGAAAGTGAAGGCTTGGGAGCCCTCTGGACTCTTCCTGTCCTCACAACCATTCACCCACCCACCTACTGGGAGCTACTTTCTGGTGCACAAGGAGAGTATAAACGTGATTATCTCGAAGTTAATCATGCACAGCCCACAACAGGAAACAATCTATCGATCTGAAGCAGGTTGGGGGTCATAGCCCTTCCCAGACCACCCTGAACAATTAGTACCCACACATTTTTGTTAGCTGGCCAAGCATTACTTCAATTCTGAGCCTAAAAGCATGCTAGGACACAAAAAGCCCTTTATAATTAGCACTTTATCCTATTCAATATTCATATATCACATGGAAAATGAAAAGTATCTTGAAAACAGTCAATTATGTCGAATGTCCTCTGTTAGAGGTGGTTGTCGGCAATAACATTGCAGTTTCCATTCCAGGTGAACTTGAATTGCCTTGCAATTTCATGATTGAATTCAATCACTTATACAACATAACTACTCAGAGGAAAATTGCTGGAGCTATTTCTCACAGCACTTATGAATGGATTGTCTCTACCTTATTTATAAACACAAATAACTCTTCAAACAAGCTTAGATTTTAAAATATAATCACCTAATTGGAATGCTTGTTATTAGCATGAACCATAATATTACTGCAGTCAGTCATAAATAGCCCCTTATGATAGGAGCTATTGTTCCATATGTGGTAAATATTGACAGTCATTATACACAGAGGAAAAAAAAATCTACAATAGAAATCCTGAGGTAGCGGGAAAAGGAACAAGAGCTGTGATTGAACTTTCACATAGAGACATACCAAAAAGGTAGATATACTAGTTTGGAAAGTCAACAGCTGAGACAGACTATGATCAAAGAGAAAATTTAAAAAGTAGTGAAAAAGAAATAAAAAATGATAGCCCATCATAATTCACTAAATTAAAAATGCCCCAATAAGAGTTTCTTCTGAACCTTGATAAACTTTCTCCTTTATCTCCTTGATAAACTTTTAGGACAACCTAAAAGTCTAATAATAATAGCAAAGCACTTTTATAGCATTTGTTCTGTGCAAGCACTTTACACACAATAACTTATGAACTCCCCATCAGCATTCTCTGGATGTTATATTCTATTCTATAGATGAAGACACTGTCAGCAAGAGATTAAGTAACTTGCTTCCAATCACACAGCAGCAAAGCCAGGGTATGAACTCTGGAAGGGCTGGTTCCAGGATCACATAATTACTATTCTGCTGTTCTATCTCCTACAGAAAATGAGGGAAGATGATGCTCTACTCATCTACAAATGTCACACCCAACCCAGAATCATAAAATTAGTAGCAAAAGGGCTTTACACAGAAGATAGAGTTATGTTAGAATTGAAAGTGACCTGGAATCCAGCCCCTCAACTGTCTTAAATTTAGTGGTTGTAGACCAAGGGCTCTTGGGCACCTCAGTGACCACTGTCCCCATCCTCAGGGCATTCACATTCCAATAAGTTTCTGACTCCACCTCAGGAGCAGACTTGGATGCGGGAGGAGGGCCATCGACTAAAAGGAGCCCTGAGGCGCAGTAATGATATCTGACATCTGATGGCTGGCTCTTTGTAGGAAACAAAGTTATTTTCCTTTGTTACTAAAGCTGAACGTCATGATTATTCTGTGCACAGGTATCATCACCCTGTTTTTATAGATGAAGAAATCAATGCTGGAAGGAATGTTGTAACTTCTGAAGGACATATAACTTCATATATAACTTCTGGGATATATAAATAGAAAGTTATAGAGTCAGGACTTAACCTCAAGTTTACTGACTGTAAAGTCTAGAAGTGATGGCTGATTACCTGAGAACAAAGGAGGGAACATAAAGCTGAAAAGGAGCTTGAGTGTATTATAGCAAATAATAATTACAATAAAAGACTCAGGGACCAAATTATGATCTTTAATCATTAAGGAACAAGCTTTCTTCATTTTACGTCGTCTCCAAAGGTAACGTGCAGGTGATACATTTCTAAAAGCACCTTAATTAAAAATATTACATTTATAATATGGAACGAACATTTGGAAATTTTATTTATGCCAAATATAATGCCCAATTCGTAAGATGTTACTGTGTTGTGTGTCACTTTAGAAGGTGGAAGGTAAATAAATGGAATTCATTATCTAGGGGAGTTAAAAGCAGTTTGTATAAGTTTAGTGGTAATAAATTCTTGGCAGTATACTAGAAAAATGTTTTCAAGCTCATGTCAGTGATGGCAGTAATATTCTGCCATGAAACATTTATCCATCATGGCTGTGTTTAAAACAGAGTACTAGGAAGACTGAGCAGTGACCTAGGTTTTGTTATGTTTCTTCTAGGTTTATGCTATTGATAATTTTTTGGTTCAAAGAAAGTTAGACTGTGTAGCCGACATGTCAGCTGGACATTTGTTGTGTGACAAAGACAAGTTAGTAAAACATTCTGTGCCTGAGAGCTTCCATCTGTTCAGTGCCATAGAAATAAGCAAGTTGTACCCAATATTGAAGCATAGGGTGACTCATCATTAACTAAGATTATAGTATATAGTAACATAGTAAATACTCAATTGTAGTGTTATTGTTAGATTTGTATTAGTATTAATTACAATAACATCTGGTGCCACCCTTCACATGATAAAGCAAAATGGTATCTAGAACCCTTCATTCTAAGAAATTATTCAGTAGCTCTAAGTTTTTGTTTTTTCTTGGGTCTATTTCTCAATTCTGGGACTGAACAATATGTTTTACCACTTCAAGCTTTCATTTAAAAATCTCTAACTAGGGTTAATATTCCAGTTTCAAAAAATTATTTTGAGAGATTGCTGACGTATGTTAATCGATCAATGAAGGACAAAATTATGATTATTAATAGTTATTGCATACTTCCTGCTGCTGCTGCTAAGTCACTTCAGTCGTGTCCGACTCTGTGCGACCCCAGAGAGGCAGCCCACCAGGCTCCCCTGTCCCTGGGATTCTCCAGGCAAGAACACTGGAGTGGGTTGCCATTTCCTTCTCCAATGCATGAAAGTGAAAAGTGAAAGTGAAGTCGCTCAGTTGTGTCCGACCTTCAGCGACCCCATGGACTGCAGCCTACCAGGTTCCTCCGTCCATGGGATTTTCTGGGCAGGAGTACTGGAGTGGGGTGCCATTGCATACTTCCTAGTGAGGCCTTATTCTAGAATCTTAAGGAATGAGGGTTCTGTTACTATACTTCTTCAGTTTGAATTCCTTTTCTGACTCCTGTTAGCTATATGACCTTGGGCACAGTGTATAGTCAGTTTATGCCTCAGTTTCTTCATGCACAAAAGGGGGACAACAATAGGACTTGACAAAGAACTATCAAGAGGTTGAAATGAAATAATGTGCAAAAGAGCATTTAAAACTAAAGCCTAGCAGATAGTGTTTAAAATATTATTATATCGTTTAATTATTAAAGAGTCTTTTGGGATGAGCATTATTTTGTCCATTTTAGATGGCTAAATTGAGGTATAGCGTCATTGAAAAACTCATCCAAGAACACACAGCAAGGGTAATTCCATCAGTTGTCAAAGCCTTTGCTCCAAAATTTGCACCCAGTTTTTTTTTTTTTTCTTTTTGCAGAGATTCAGTGCTGAGCAATTGTTGATCATGGGATCCACCAGAAATCACAGCTTCCTTGGGGAGATTTTATCCTCTTCCAGTTGGGTACTGACTAGAGAATAAGGACCATTTTTTTTTTTCTTTTGGAATGGAATTTGAGGCAATAGTCTAGCTTTATTGCTTGTCATTTCCTCCTACATACCTTATGACCTAACATCTAGGATAATTTACTATTGTGTGGACAAAGCCTGCATTATCAAGTTTAATCCTTTTGCTTACATCATCTCCTTTACATGGATCTGCCTGTCTTCCTCCTCAATCTCTCTCTTTTTCTTGAAGGCTCAGCTCAGAGGGTTTCACAGAGAAGAAGCTTCCTCACATTTCCATATAGCATGTGAACTGTCTGCTGTCAGCTCTGATGGTGGTGTATGTCATTGACCTGCTTGAATAGCTGTCATTTCTTCTGTAATATGAACATTTTGAGACAAGAGATCTGTGTTAGTTATTGGGCTACCACTAATGCCTAGCATGGTTCTGGACATTAGCGACAGTTCCTTCTCTCATTCACTTAGTATTTACTGAGTGCCTCTTTGAAGCCAAGAACTGTTCAAGGTCTTGTGGAAAAGTGAATGAATAAAAAAGACAAAAATCCTTGCTTCCATGGACCTTAATCTCTAGTGAGTCACAAACAGGACATCGGAACAGAACTGTCAACTGAGCAGATGGATATATAGGTCTCGGGGTGAGAAATGAATTCTGAGCTGAAGATGTATATATCCGAGTCATCACCATGCAAGTCGTATTTAAGACCATAAGTTCAATGGGATCACTAAGGAAATGAATGCTGATAGAGAAGAGTACTTCTTTCTTTTAATCAATGAAAGAATACACAAAGGAATCAGAATGTCAAGAGAGTAGGCAAGCCTAGGACAAGACTAGCCCAGAAATGATCCAGTTTTTAAGAATTACTTTTGATGGAGGGGGTGGTATTCCCTCCTGGGAGCATCTCTTGGAGCTTCCCACTCATGTTCATCAAAGAATAAAGTAACTGAGTTGTATGTATGTTACATGTACTTGTAATATTCACGAAACACAGACCCAGTTTTGCGAATGGTCCTCACCATTCCATGTTTTAAAGCATTTACTCATGGTAAAGAGGTGTCTCTCTTTGAGTCTATTTTTCCTCAGTAGCCAAAGGCAGCTTGGATGTAATCATGACTCTTAACTGAAGGTGCTAAAACTCATCTTAAGGGAACTGAGATGTAGCAATTGTGGCAAAAATCATAGAATCTCCCATTGCATCACCAAGTGGGAAAAGAGTTGGATGTGACCTCAAAGAACCAGGGAAGAAAGCTATGGAGCAACAATGATTGGGGTCTTGTTGCACAGGCTCTGCTCCATCTTTCCCCCTAGAGTTTAACTTCCTGATGGATAGGCTCTATATTTGGCTTGTTCTTAGTTGCACCCTCAGCACCTACAATAATGCCTGCCATGTGATAGGTACTTGTAAAGGTTTGCCAAAATGACTAAATGACCTGGGCTTGAGTTTCAGCTTGGCTGCTTAGTAGCTATAGAATTTGGGGTGAGTCACTTAAAATCTCAAACCCTCAGTCTTCTCATCTGTGAAATGGAGATAATAATAGCACTCGAACAAAAACTCTGAAGATTAACTGGAATAATATGCAAATTTTGCACAACATATGATGCATGATAAAAATCCACATTCATGCTTTTTGCTATTATGATGATGATTTTGCTATTGATTCCTCTAACAATCTGCTTATGTAAAACATTAACTAGTTTTACATGTCATTGAGATAAATTAAATTTTTATTTAATTTATTTTTATTACCTCGAGGAACACTCACTGGAGAATGCATATCTACCACCAAGCAGATTCAGAGTACACTACAAGTTATTTCGAATTGTTTTTCTATCCAAATTCTCAAATGAGAGTGTTTTGCAAAAAGGTGAATAAAGTTTTCCCTGTTAGCACATCTCCAGAGCTTGTTTTTCTGTTATTCTTTTTTTTTTTTCCCCTGAAAGCTTACAAGCAAGGATGGTCCTCACACTTGCTGCTCTATATCCCTTAGCAAGAAAGAAATTTGAAACCAGGAAAGTTAAACTTTAACCTTGTAATCTAAACAGATAACACAGTAATGCTCTATATTTTATAGACCTGGTGGAGTGTAAAATTGAGTCTGCTTGAGGTGTTAGGCTCCCATTTTAGTGTCTAGAGGGAACCAGCAGAAGCCAGACTGGACTCATGTTCAGCCCAAGTATTACTTCTAGGTCATGCAAATGGAAAATAGGTATTATGACTCCTAATAGAAACTGCACAAGTGACCAATCATGAAGTAATTAATTACAAAAAGAGAAACAAACAGAGAAGACTTTTGTTTATCTAAACTTCTCTGTAGCTTCTTGTAAGTAATCATCACTCTACCCCTTTTGGAACAGATTAACAGTAAGGAAAATCATGGAAAGATCAAGTAGAAAGTAAAAGATTTCATCATATAGGTAATCTGAAAAAAATACATCAACCAACAATAAAGGTTTTATTCAATAATGGTTTGTGTTCTTCAGACACTTTAAGCTAATGTGTCTGAAATAAAAATATCATCATCTTTTCTTAACCTGCTTTCCTGACCTTCTCTGTTTCTTATCTTGCTTGCTGCTGCTGCTGCTGCTGCTGCTGCTAAGTCGCTTCAGTCGTGTCTGACTCTGTGCGACCCCATAGACTGCAGCCCACCAGGCTCCCCCATCCCTGGGATTCTCCAGGCAAGAACACAGGAGTGGGTTGCCATTTCCTCTTCCAATGCATGAAAGTGAAAAGTGAAAGTGAAGTCGCTCAGTCGTGCCCAAATTCATGACCCCATGGACTGCAGCCTACCAGGCTCCTCCATCCATGGGGTTTCCAGGCAAGAGTACTGGAGTGGGTTGCCGTTGTCTACTGCCACCATTATTCTTTTGGCAGAACCGTTTTGTCCCTTTGCTATTTTTCACTTAATACCACCAACTGTTTCCCAATGTTTCCAGCTACACCTTCAAATCCTTCCCTTCCCCCACCACTGTTGCTTTTTGTGGAAGCCTTTTTTCTCCCCTGTAGGTCTAGTGGTAGGGATTCTAAGCTTTGGTATCCACCTTGTCCAAGGTCAAATCCTTGTTTTGAAACCTGGTGATTGTGAGATCTTAGTTTAGAGATTTAAATTTTTGTTTAGTTCTCTCATCTAAGTGGGAATTTTAATTGTGCTTTCCTTATAGGCTTGTAGGATATGTTTACAATACTTGTTAAGGCTTAGAATATTGTTGTGCCTAGTAAGAATTAGCTGTTTATATTGCTTCTTGCATAAGCTTTTTAAGCAGTTTCCCAGCTGATCTCCCCCACCCCCCGCTTTTTTTTTTAATCTCCCTCAACAATTTACCTGTTTTCTGATTTATTTTTTGTCCTTTTCTCACTCCAATGTTTGGTTGGCTCCTTGATTAAGAAACTAATACCCAGCTAGCTCTTGCTGACAGTTTTGAGACCTAATCTGTGTCTTGTCTTCAAATGTTACTTTGATCCTTTGCTACTCTTTAACTTCAAGTTCACCACCAACCCTTCTGAAGTTGGACTTGTGTTCAGCTCCTTTGACTATTGGCTGGCTTTAGCCATCTCAAAATCTCATCAAGACAAAGAGTCGTACCCTTCCTTGATCTAGCAATCCCACTTCTGGGTGTGTATCCAAAAGAAATGAAAATAGGATCTCCCATGTTCAATGCAGCATAACTAAGACATGGAAACTACTGAAGTGTCCATCAATGGATAAAGAAGTGAAGTAAGTCAGAATGAGAAAAACAAACGTTACAAATTAACACATATATATGGAATCTAGAAAGATGATACTGATGAACCTATATGCAGGGTAGCAATGGAAACACAGAAACAGGGAAAAGACTTGTGGACACAGTGGGGGAAGGAGAGGATGGGACAAATTGGGAGAGTGGCATTAAACACATACATTGCCACATGTAGCAAGCCAATGGGAATTTGTTATATGACACAGGGAGCTCAAATCCAGTAGTCTGTAACAATGTAGAGGGTGGAGATAGAGGGAGCCAGCTGGGAGGGAGGTTCAAGTAGGAGGGAACATATGTATACCTATGGCTCATTCATGCTGATGTATGGCAGAAACCAACACAATATTGTAAAGCAATTATGTCCAATTAAAAATAAATACATTTAAAATTTAAAAATAATAAAAAAGAAGATTATATATATATATTTTTTTTTTTCAAGGAAATATTCTTGGTCCATGAGAAAAAAAGGAAACCCTGCCATTTGTGGCAATATAAGTGAAATAAGCCAGGAAGAGAAAGACAAATATTACTCAGTACCACTTATACATGGGAATATTAGAAAGAGTCAAACATAGAAATGGAGCAGAGAAAGGTGGTTTCCAGGGTCCAGGGGGTAGGGGAAATAGGGAGAGGTTGTTTAAAGGGTACAAACGTTCAACTATAAGATGAATGAAGTCTGAGGAGCTAGTGTAAAACATGGTTATTATAGGTGATAACACTGTATTGTATAATTGAAATTTTCTGAGAAAGTATAACTTAAATAGTCTCACCAAACAGAAGATACCTGTGTTAGGTGATGGCTGTGCTGATTAATTAAATGGGAGGAGGGGAATCCTCTTACAAAGTTTATAAGTATCAAATTACCATGATGTACACTTAAAATGTCTTGCAACTTTATATGTGCAACTATAACTCAACAAAGCTAAAATAAAAAATAAATAAAAACCTTGACTGGCTCTCTCCATTTCCTCCCTTTATTTGCAGAGTAAAAATCCAGCCTGGTGTTGGCTGTACGGACCTTCAAGCTCTGGTCCCAGCTCACCTTTTCTGGCTGGTTCTTTTCCCTAGGTCTCATTCCTCTATCATACTGTTGGTCTTTTCAAGTGCTAGAATATTTCTCCAGCCTTTTTTTTCCTCCAGTGAAATAGTTCTTCTCCAAAGAGCGCTACTAAAATATCACCTCTCTGTGAAAAGCACCTGGGGAATATTCACGCTCACCTCTGTGGGTGAAGGAAGCCATTGTGAACATCACAAGTAGTGACAGAATAAGAGCATTTGCAGCCAGCACATTACTAGTCAGTCACTGTTGTCAAAACTTCACATGCTCATTTAATCTTTTGATCAAGTGTGAATATTCACTATTATTACCTCCACCTTGAAGACGGGAGTATAAAACTTAGAAAGGGTAAGCAACTTACTTAAGGTTTCTCTAGCTAGTCAGTCACTGAACCAGGATATTAACCAAATCAGGTAGTCCCAGAGTTATCATTAACTTCTTGACTCTAAAGCACTCCCTAGTATTGCTTCTGGTAGCATTTCACTTGTGTTCATAGTATCCGGGTGATTTTTATACATGTTTATTGCTTTACATTGTCAGCTTTCAGTGTTCCCCTGTTCCTGGCACTATTACTGTTCAAACAGTTAGTGCTCCTTAAATGTCTGCCACATCTGAGGGAAATCTAAACCTGCTAATAGGAAATAGTTGCCCTGAGAATTCTGCCTCTAGCTCTCCTGTATCAAGACTCATTCGCAATTTGATGAAGACTTCAGTTGATAAAAGGTGGATCAGAAAAAGGAATGCATATCTTCCTATGTCACTAAATACCTATGTAATTTTAGATAAGCCACTTAATCTCCCCATTTTTGTTTGTTCAATGGAGACTATAACTCTTAAAATCTGTCATTCTCCCAGGAGTTCTGTGAGGGTGAAATAAGACACCCAAGAGGAAGAATTCTAAGACCTGTAAAAGGCCATGCAAAGAGAAAGGGGACACATTCTAATCAGTAAAACACATTGTTTACAGTAAGTAAATGATGTGTGTGTGTGTGTGTGTGTGTGTGTGTGTGTGTGTGCCTGTGCTCAGTTGCTAAGTTGTCTCCAACTCTTTGCAACCCAGTGGCCCACCAGACTCCTCTGTCCATGGGATTTTCCAGGCAAGAATGATGGAGTCGGTTGCCATACCCTTCTTTAGGGTATCTTTCTGACCCAGGGATTGAACCTGTGTCTCTTGTGTCTCCTGCTTGGCAGGTGAATTCTTTACCACTGAGCCACCTGGAAAACCCCTAAATGATGGTGCCAATTCATCTTAATTCTTAGTAAGTGAAGTTTCTAACTTTTCCCACTTCCTATTTCTCTTGGGCAATGAAGTGTCCTGAAAGAGGAAATGTTTGTGCTAGTTTTGAACATCCACCATTTGTCAAGACAGAAGAGAATCGCTGGCTCCCACAGCTCTGGAAGGAGACTTTCTGTGCTTCTCATTTGTAGATGATGAGATTGTGTTCAGAGAGGGAACAACTCATGTGAGGGGTTACCACATCTTTCTGGACAATATGGACTACACAAGTGTGTCCTAGGTAGATTAGATAAGTGGAAAAAAAAGACTCTCTCTCTTTTTTTTTTTTTTTGGTAAAACTGAACAAAACAATGAACACAACTAGAGAGCTGGCAAAACGCAAAGGTTGCAGAGCCCCATTTCTGGAGTCAACCTCTCGCTCTTCCCCCACACTTACTAGGATGATTTTGGTGAGTTAATTAACCTCTCATCCCTTAGTTTTGTAGTCTGTAAAACTGAAATAGTAGTGTCCATCTTTCAGGATTATTTTTAGGATATGATGAGTTAAACTGTGCAAAATTCTTAGACCTGCACCAACCACAGAGTAAGCCCTAGATGCTTGTTAAATAAATAAAACAACATGTGAGAATTTAGCATTTTTGGAATTTGTACATATTATGAAATTGAAGGACTGTGTTTTCCACTTGCAAATTAAGTTTACAAAACTTCATGAGTTATGTTTCTGTTCTTCCAAAGATTTTCCTGAGTACATGCCCAGGCAGAGCTTTAGCTAAGTCACCAGGAGTGACCATGAGATTAATTGTCAGAAGGTTAAATTTTTTTTCAATTTCCTGGAGGTTACTGTTGTATTTTTAATTGGCAGTATGTTGGCAGTTCAAGTCAATTTTGAAAACAAATTCTCCAACAGCCAACTGCTGATGGCTTCTCTGCCAAAAAAGGGTATCTAAAACTTTTCATGATCAATAGGCTACCAGGAATAATGAATACACTGAAATGTTGTGTTGTGTTGGATACTAAGAAACTGGTTAAGTTAGGAAATTATGTTTTGCAATTACCCAAGGTAAATGCTGATGGTGGCTCATAAATACCCCTGTTACATTTGCCCTCTTGCTCAAATTCACAATGAAAACCCCTGGATGAAGTTTAATTTACTGAATCAATTATTTTGACTGAATAAGGGCACTGAGATTTTACTGGGTAGATGTTATTATGAAGTAAATTTAAATGAAAACATGCATATAAACACACAATCAAGTGCTCAATATTTTATCTTTTATATTAGTTCCTAACTATTATCTAGTAAGCTTTTTGTCACCATAATGTCTTTCGAATAAATAGGGAAGTGATTACTTTAGGAAAAATTAACTGGGGCATAGAAAGAGAAAGTGAATGATTTGGAATTATCTAAGGAAAAGATAACAACTACAGACTTGACAGCATTTATTTTTCAAAGAAAAAGTATCTGTGCTCACATAGAGTATAGTAGCTAGGGATTTCTTTTTATTTTTAATGCAAGTGTAGTTGTTACAATATTATACTGGTTTTAGGGATACAACAGAGTGATTTGATATTTTTGTAGATTATATTTCATACAAGTTATTACAAAATATTGGCTATATTCCTTGTGTTCTACATTACATCTTTTACTATAATTTATTTTAAACCTAGAGTTTGTATCTTTGTTTCTTTTCCCCATCATCCCCTCTCCATACCCCTCTCACCACTAGTTTGCTCTCTGTATCTATGAGTCTGCTTCTATTTTGTTGTGTTTTGTTTCTGTTTGTTTATTTGTCCTAATTTTTAGATTCCACATATAAATGAAAAAAGAGCATTTTTCATTCAGACAGAAAGACTGACTGACTTATTTCACTAAATATAATGTTCTCCAGGTCCACACTTGTTGTTGTTGCAAATGGCAAAATTTCGTTCTTTTTCAATGGCTGGGTAATATTCCTCTGTGTGTGTGTGTGTGTGTGTGTGTATACCACATTTTCTTTATTCATTCATCTGTTGATGGACACATATGTTGGTTCCATGTTTTGGCTGTTGCTAATATTGCTGCTTGACAGCCCTAGCACAAGAGATAAAAAGAAGTTAATTTAAAAGATATTTCAGAGAGAAATTGACCAGAGTTTAGTGGCCATTAGATGGGGGCTGGGAGCAGAAAGTAAGGGGCCAATCATTCTAACTTCAGCAACCTGGCAGCTAGAGATACCAATGAATAAATGATGGTGATCATACCAGTACATTTGGTGGGTGGTTTGATCTATATCCTGGCTTGGGTGTTCAAAGAGCAGTGGGCAACTGGCCAGCTTAGGGGACAGCTAATCCTTAACTCATGGTCCAGGTGTCATCAGCCACAGTTCTTATTCATTTCTCACTTTGATTTGAGAGTTATTAGAGTCAGACAGAAGACATTCTAACCCTTAAATTAACTCTCAGTAGATCACATCTATCACTCTTGATCAACCAGTCAGGCTGCCCCACGGGAGGCCCCTGTGTGCTTCTGTTACCTCCTTCTTAAAGCCTTGTTTGTTATTCCCCAGCATCTTTCCAAGGGAGTTGGACTGATTTTTGTCTGACAGTCTTCTCAAACATCAAATTCAAGATGTGTGCTTAACTTAACCAGATTGGGACTTACTAATTTTACCTTTTGTTAAAAATGAGTAATACATTTGTTTTGCAAAAAATGTAATAATGTCTATTGTTTTTTATGCAGAAAACCTTTGTCATGTGCTACTTCTTTTAATGCTGTCATTTGAGGCACAAGCAGCAGAACTAATATTTCAAGTCTGCATTTAATAAATGCCTATAAAATACATACAGTTTCTAAATATTGAGGATATTTAGTCTATGTTAAAAAACGCTCGAGAGGTAATATGTAATGTGTTTAAATATTTGAAAGACTAACTCAAAAAACAATTTTCTAATATACATGAGGAAGCTTGCATTCATGTAATTTAACTCTTTTATCCAGTAATTTCAAATCTGGGACAAAATAATCTAAATTTGTAAAAAAATAATCTAAATGTGTAGATATATACACAGAGATATTTATCTCAGTGCTATTTATATTATAAGTAAAAAAAAAAGTAAAAGGGGAAAATCTAAATATTCAAAAGCTAGGGAATACAGTCAAATACAATATGCTGTAACTATATAATATAATATTATGATTGCCATTAAAATGATATTTACATTTTAATAATAAGGTTAGTACATATGAAAGTATGCAATGTAACAAAAGGATAAATATTTGGTATGGTTGCAATTATTAATGAATGCACATCTATGAGAAAAGATGTCACTTATTATTTGTTGTTACCTCAAGGTAATGGAGGAGGAAATGGTAACCCACTCAAGTATTCTTGCCTGGAAAGTTCTGGGGACAGAGGAACATGGCAGGCTACAGTGCATGGGGTCACAGAGTCAGCCATGACTAAGCAACAGCATGCACGTCAAGATAAAGGAGCATAGTAGGACTGTGTGTTGTGTAGTGTGAATATGTCACGTGTTGTGTGTTGTACTTCCCAGATTGCTGCCATGAACATGAGTGACTTTTATAAATAAATCACTCACCCTGTCAACTCCAAAGGAGAAAGAGGAGGAGGAGGAAGAGGAGGACAAAGAAGGAGCAGACACGCAGATTACTGCCAAGGGCAGAACCAGGATCCACACTGTTGGAAGTTCAAGGAAGGCTGCCTTTGGGCTCAGCATGAGGAAGGCTGTTCTGCAGTCACCTGCTTCCCTGAAGAAGCAGGAAATACCAAAGAAGCTTTCCTTGAAGAAGCTGCTCCCCGGTAATGACAAAGGGAGTCTGCCAGGGAGCTGGATGGGGGAAGGCTCCCTGCAAACTCCTGGGTTCTCTGGTTTGGGGGATCTAAGTGCTCCGTAACTCAGCAGAAGCTTGTTTCTTTTCCTACAGAAAACATTTTGTTTTTCTTTTTTTATTTGCATAATACTGATAAATCTTACATTCGTGCCAAAGGAATGAAAACCCTTTCTTTTCTGCCTTCCTGAGAACATAAAATGAAATTTAGAATGAGTACTGGCCTCTTCCCTGGTGGCTCAGTGGCAAAGAATCCTCCTGCCAATGTAGGAGATGCAGGTTAGATCCCTAGGTCCTGAAGATCCCCTGGAGGAGGAAATGGCAACCCACTCCAGTATTCTTACCTGCAAAATCCCATGGACAGAGGACCCTGGCAGCCTACAGCCCATGGGGCTGCAAAGAGTCAGACATGACTGAGTGACAATGTTGACTGAAAAGTGAAAGTGAAAGTTGCTCAGTTGTATCTGACTCTTTGTGACCCCATGGACTATACCATCCATGGAATTCTGCAGGCCAGAATACTGGAGTGGGTAGCCTTTCCCTTCTCCAGAGATATTCCCAACCCAGGGATCGGGCCCAGGTCTCCCGCATTGCAGGCGGATTCTTTATCAGCTGAGCCACAAGAGAAGCCCAAGAATATTGGAGTGAATACCCTATCCCTTCTCCAGAGGATGTTCCCGACCCAGGAATCAAACTGGGGTCTCCTGGATTGCAGGCAGATTCTTTACCAACTGAGCTATTAGGGAAGTCCACAATATTGATTGGCCTCTTATTAAAGTAACTTTCAGCTCTCTAGCTTTGAAGCTGCACGGGATCTACCTGCCGCCTCTGTGCAGGTGATTCAAGCCCGGAACTGTCTCAGTCAAGTCAGACTTCATCAGGGGGCTCTCTGTGACCCCCCTTGGAGATGTTTGGTGCCCTTGCTTTTCCTCCTGGTGGCCTGGGTTGGGGTCCTCTGTCACTCTGGTCCTTGTCCCCAAGCACCTGCCTGCTGCCTCGTGTTTTCATGTCATCTTTTCAGTCCTGTGCCCAACTGCTTAGGGCCCAGATCATGGTTAGGGGTGTAATAATAATATGAATAAAACCTTTCTAATATAGCAATGAAATGAATGTGGTCTTCTTTTCAAATCATCTGCTTCGACATGCTGGGATTTTCTTTTCTTCATGGCTAACAGGGAAGGTGGTGACTGGTGAGGGAGGGAGTTTTAAATCTGCAGACCTTTGTGGATCAGCAAATCATAGGCCATATCTCATATGGGTTCAATAAAAGTCAGTTTTATGACATCCCATTTTTATAAAAATATCAACTTTTAAGTCAGGCTGCTGATTTTTTTTTAATATCTTGTCTTATGTTTTTTCTTTTTAACAAATGTCCTTTTTCCTCACAGTTGCATTGCATCCTCTGCGATCACTTCTTTAGGGATGTGGCTTTCTGCAGTACTGGTTCAGGGAGTGTTAACAGGGCAGGGTGATTTTGTTCTTTCCTAAAGAATCTGCCTGCAATGCAGGAGACCCCGGTTTGATTCCTGTGTCGGGAAGATCCCCTGGAGAAGGGATAGGCTACACAATCCAGTATTTTGACCTGGAGAATTCCATTGACTGTATAGTCCATAGGGTCGCATACAGTCGGACACGATTGAGCGACTTTCACTTCAGTTTACTTCAAGTGAATAGAGAGACCCATTGGAAAGTTTCATTTTATTTGTCTACTTTGTACAGATGACTATGTTTTTGGTAAGTATCTGATAAATTGGCAATTTTTATTTAAGCTTCCAAGGGGAAAAGCAATGGCTCTAATAACCAACATTCACTGACAAATAGTAGCAATAAAAATGTCCACAGTTTCAATATCATGTAGAATTGAGATTTTGTCATCATTATGAATTGTGACCTTCCAGGTTACTGATAGCAGATTATGTTTTGTTTGTGAGATGGTTTGTGTGTATACGATGAAGGAAAAAAATCAAAGCAATGTATCTTAACTATATAGATTTTGTACATAGGATTATTATTGATAAAAATAATTTCATCCTGCTCACTTTCCCCACAGAAGATTCTAGTAGGAAAATGCTTTTTCAAAGGTTGTTTTATTTACTGCTCTATCTCACAGCAAAGGAACTGACATATAATAAATATATATTGAGTGAATAAATGAATTAATAAATTTTTTTCATTATGACATGTTAACCTGGGTCAGTGCCACTGAAATAAATTACTGTTCTACTCTGGGAACTTTGACTGCACATGTTGGGTTGTTTGAGATACTTTCCCATATTTTCTTTATTTGTGTTGTTGAAAATAGTGGAATTTTAGAGCATTCACATTTTTAAATCACTCACTGAGTTCACTGTTCATTGAGATAGTGCAGGACAGGGAAGCCTGGCATGCTTCAGTCTGTGTGGTTGCAAAGAGATGGACACGACTTAGCGACTGAACAATAAGTGAGTTCATTAGTTCCGACAAAATGATGTGACAGAAAAGAGGATAGGTGAAGTCATGGGTTATAGCCCTACACCAAGAATATCCTATGTAGCTTCTTAATGTTTTATTTCCTCACTGGCAAAGAACGCCACCTTCTCTATCTGATTCTAACATTTGTATTGTGCTGGAAAAAACTATGTATGAAAGGCTGTAAACACAGAATGTAAATGTTCATTATAAATAACTTGTGGCATATTTATGAAATAAATAGAGGTATCCCCTTACATATCCTGTATATTTTACTTCTTAAGAATGCCACAAAAATTGAAGGAAAAAGAGGATGGAGAGAGGATTAGTTTGATGGTCAGCTTGTCTAGCAATAACACCCAGTTATGCAATCAAACACTGATCTAAGTGTTGCTCTGAAGGTATTTTGGAGATTGCTTTGGAAATGTGAGTGGTCTTCATCCAATCAGTTGAAAGACTTGAAGCAAAAACTGAGTTTTCTTGAAAAGAGAATTCTGCTTCAAGACAGCGTAAAATTTGCCTGTGTTTCCAACCTTATCGACTGATCTATAAATATCAGATATGCATATTTATATGTACATATACATATGGGATTCCCTGATGTCTCAGGTGGCAAAGAATCTGTCTGCAATGTGAGAGACCTGAATTGGATCCCTGGGTCAGGAGGATTGCCTGGAGAAGGAAATGGCAACTCACTCCAGTATTCTTGCCTGGAAAACCCCATGGACAGAGGAGCCTGGCGGGCTCCTGTCTGTAGGGTTGCACAGAGTCGGACACGACTTACTGACTTCACTTTCACTTTCATATACACATATATATGTATGTATGTACACACACACATATATGTATGTACATATATACACACACATACAAATAGCCCAAGGCTTGACATATAATAAATATACATTGAGTGAATAAATGAACTAATAAAATTTTTTATTATGACATATTAACTTGGGTCAGTGCCACTTAAATGAATTGACTGATTTGACTTACAATTTTTCAACTTCACCAATGATGCAAAAATGAAGTACATTCAGTAGAAACTGTACTTTGAATTTTGATCTTTTCCCTGGCTGGCAATATGCTGTCTGGTAGATCCTTTTTCGTGGCGTGGGGCGTCAGCAGCAACTGCTAGAAACCCATAGTCCCCAGTCAGCTATGAGCTCATGAGGGTAATAAATTGATACACTTACTATTCTCCCCCTAGACAACCATTTTTTTTCACTTTCAGCACTGTATTTAATAAATTACATGAGATATTCAGCACTTTATTATAAAATAATCTTTGCATTGGATGATTTTGCCCGACTAGCGGAAGTGTTCTGAGCACATCTGAGGTAGACTAGGCTCAGATGCACTGTTCAGTAGGTTGGGTGTATTGAATGCATTTTAGACTTAAAATATTTTCACCTTACCCCACTGGTTTTATCAGGATGCAACCCCACTATAAGTTAATAAATGTATATGTATATGTATGAGGTGGTTTTGTTTTCTACGATACTGGGAAAGAGTAGGCAGAGAAAAGTCATGTTTGTGTAATTATTTTCCACTTTATAGTGTCTTTTCAGACCTAGTAACATTTTTTTATGTTTGCAGTATGACACAACAAATCCATGTATGGTGAATCAGAAAACTGACAAGCAATGCAATTTAAAACGTACAGCTGTTCCACTAACAGTTTTGGCAATGAGAATCCCAAGAGTTATCTGAGCCGAGTCCCTACACCTCAGATCAAGCATAAATTTCCAAATGTTTTGAAGCTGAGGCTCTCAACATTAACACTGTGCTGTCAGTCTGCCAAATGGGAAGTGGTTTGTAATTGCACAGACGTTCCCCTTGGTATTTAGGTAAACAGGAGTACATCAATAGAGTTGGTTTTGTGGAATATAATATATTGATTGATTCTCTTTAGAAGCAGAGAACTGCAATACATTCAGACCTAAACAAACAAAACAGAGAGTTTGGGGGAGAAAAACAAACAAACAAACTTGCTTTGAACAGCAGGAGACGACGTTTTGGCAGCTGAGCAGGGCAAGAGCTTCATGAGCCGCTCTTTAATGCTGCGCTTGGTGCTGTTCTGAGTGTACAGGAAACCTAGAAGATATGGGATGGGTTCTGTTAATGCCAGCTGCAGAGAGAAACCTGGGGCATGCTGCTCTGTGTGTCAGCAGATGCCATGGCAGGCAGGATCTGGGTGCAGCCATATTTGCTCAGGCAATCACAGGCAGAGGGCTGGGACCCCAGAAGGAAAACAAAAAACCAAAAACAAAACAAAACTAACTAAATCCTGGTTTTCCCTTTTAGGTTTATTTTATGTTGCTTTAGATAATGATTACCCCATGAGCAAAGAATCATGCAAATAAATATTTTGAGCAGCAAAAATAAGATTTGCGGACTTTTGGAGGTCTTAAATTGGGAATACAGCAAATATCACTAAAAGAGTGAACTGGATTGAAATTTCAACATTCAAAGCAGTGTAAACGGCCCACGTGACATTTTCTGCACTCATCACTCCCGTCTTTGCTTCCAGGGGAGTGGGTGCTCTGCATAAATCATTCACACCACAATCACCTGTTAGTACCTTTGCCTTCCCTGAAAGTGAGAAAATTGATGTCCTTGATATGCAGCTTCATTAGCATAAGCTGATGTGCCCAGAGATGGGACATCCTTCACATGTGGACATTAATGGATGGGGCTTATTCAAGCAGAGTGATTCTAAAAGACATAAGGAGTATTCACAAACTGTTAACCCAGGAGTAGATGGAGCAGTATCTGTGATTTCAAGTAGTTAGTGAGGACTCAAGGAAAATCAGTAGTGACCCAGCGGGCCAGCTAGCAAGTGCTTGAAAACCTGCTGGTGCCAGGAGCCATATCTGTCCAGCTCATCATCAACTTGCCCATTCTGAGTGACCAGAAGCCTGAATCTTCATGTCACTACATAGATTACTGCCCCAAATCAGTTTGGAAAGTGTAGAATACAAGCAAGAGCAAAAGGACCAATTTAAATCAAGGTTAGAGCACCCTTAAAATATGAATCTGGCAAATGGATGCCTTGTTACTTTATAATTCCCGCCTTGGTGTTATAGAAAAGTCCTGAGTGCAAGGCTACTGTTCTATTTCCCTTTGGAGCTATTCATCCTACCATTGGAGCCCATTGGCTAAAAAGCCTGATAGATAAGATAGATGTTGTGTCAAGATGACAGCAGATGACATAGATCATATTGGATCATTTCCCTACTTAAAAAACCCCCTAAAACTTTCCCACTGTCTTTAAAAAAAATCCACTTTCTACCACGGACCCCAATCCCTGCACAATCTGGCCCTTCCTCACTCTGACAGCATTGTTCACCATCCTCCCTGCTGCCTGACCACCAGCCATTGGCCACACCACCCTTCTTGCCTGTTCCCACACTAGGTCCCTCCTCTGCCCTTGACACTTACATGGTGTGAAATATCTTGCTTACATGATAATGCCAAGTGCTGGTTGAGAGTCTGGCACCTAGTAAGAGATCAATAAATGTCTGACAAATGAGTGGACAGATTCACTTTCCATACCAAGAGAACACCCAATTTCATTTCCTAGATTAGCATTTAAGGAAGCTTTTAAACTTGTAAAATCAATCTGATCTACATACTGCAGACTCTGGTTAGCTTCTTTGTACTACATTTCTAAAGGGACACATCTATCTAAGTATACTCTCCTTGCAAACCTATCTGGGATATGATGACTTTGCTTTAGCTTTTCAAGCAGGACATTCTGCTTCTTCCATTGGTGTCCTCTCAAACCTTCATGCCACTGTGTGTATAGTCAGGTGGGTCCTTCAACAATTACCAACTTCTACCAAGGACGAGATGGTTGAATGGCATCACCAACTCAATGGACATGAGTACGAGCAAGCTCCAGGAGTTGGTGAAGGACAGGGAAGTCTGGCGTGCTGCAGTCCATGGGGTCACAAAGAGTCAAACATGACTGAGTGACTGAACAACAACACCGCCTGCTCTTACAAACTTCAAAACTGTTCAAACGCACTCATCTTGATAAAATTTTCCTGTCAGTTTGCAGCCTTCCAGAGAGAAGAACCCCCTCCCTCCTCTGCTCTATCTTCTCTGTTGTCCCTGATTCACAGCACCCCCTCCATTGCTCTGGGCATCACCCCCTCTTGCAGAGACTCTCTCCTGCCAAGAAGTTAGAAAGGAAAGGTTCTACTAACCTTCAACAGTGAGAGAGAGACTATTGTTACCTCTTAACTCAGCTTCTGTGTTTCAGATTGGACTTCTTGATATCTAGCCAAACTTTTCATACTGTTCATAAGCTTCTCAAGGCAAGAATAATTTGTCCACCTGATGTGAAGAGTCAATTCATTGGAAAAGATCCTGATGCTGGGAAAGATTGAGGGCAAGAGGAGAAGGGGGCGATAGAGGATGAGATGGTTGGATGGCATCACTGACTCGATGGACATGAGTTTGAGCAAGCTCCTGGAGGCAGTGAAGGACAGGGGAGCCTGGTGTGCTGCAGCTCGGTGGAGTCACAAAGAGTCAGACAGGACTTAGCAACTGAACAACAACAAGGCAAACTCTACAATCATGCCTGAAACTGGCACACAGCAGACACTTGAGAAGTATTTGCTGGTTGCTCAGTTTCCTCCTTTTCCTTTAAATTCTAATATCTGCCAGACTCGCTCTCTCTTTGACAGGTTCCTAGACCCTCAGGCCTGGGTGTGGAGAAGGGAGCTTTATGCTTCTCAAGTACTTAAGTATTAATGTTGATCTCCCTGCCTTCAGCCCCACCCCCAAATTAGTAGTTAATGTTGTTCTTGCCTGGAGCATCTTTTGAACCCTCACATGGGAGTATACAGGTTTTTGTTTTATTACTTCAAGCCAAGTGACCTTGGGCAGGTTATTAATCTTCTCAGTGTCATTGTCTTTTCTTTACAAAACAAAAGGCTTTATATTAAAAAGATCTTGGTTGTCAAAACATAGTTTTAAAGTCCATTTTAGGAATATATTTAAATGTAGATTGTATATGGTAACTGCTGTTGCTGCTGCTGCTGTTAAGTTGCTTCAGTCATGTCCGACTCTGTGCGACCCCATAGACGGCAGCCCACCAGGCTCCACCCTCCCTGGGATTCTCCAAGCAAGAACACTGGAGTGGGTTGCCATTTCCTTCTCCAATGCATGAAAGTGAAAAGTGAAAGGGAAGTCGCTCAGTCGTGTCCGACTCTTTGCGACCCCATGGACTACAGCCTACCAGGCTCCTCTGTCCATGGGATTTTCCAGGCAAGAGTACTGGAGTGGGGTGCCTGCCGTCTCCATATGGTGACTACCTTAGTTTTACTGTGTTTTCTCCTCAGTGAGAGCTTTAGCTTCCTGCAGGTAGGACGCGGATATCATGGACTCTTCAGGCTCTCTTTTGCACTTTATCTCTGTCTCTCCCTTCCAGTCTCTCCTTCTCAGCTATCAGATCACTCTGCACTTTTCCCCTTAGAGTGTCTGAATGTTCAAGCGTGGTAGTAAACAGCCTAGGTAGATCCTGGCACCATGGTCTTGGGTAACTTTATTTAATCTGAATCTCAGTTTCCTCATCAATAAAATGGATTAGTACTAGTATCTACCTTGTATTATTGTTAGAATCTAATGAAATAATACATAAAGCACTTAGTATAGTGACTGTTCATAACATACTTTCAATTAATGTTAGATATTAATTTTTCTTAGTCCTTTGAGCATACATCCCAGTCCTTTCTACATGCTACTATCTTTGTCTGAAATTGTGTTTTACCTTATCGTGGCTTTCTCTTCTGCCATGTTTGAGATTTCAGTTCAATAATCACTTCCTAAGGAAAACTTTATCTGACAGACCAAACTAGATAATGAACAGCTTTATCATAAGCTCCTATCGTTTCCTATATTTATCCTTCATAGCATTATCAGAGAAGGCAATGGCATCCCACTCCAGTACTCTTGCCTGGAAAATCCCATGGATGGAGGAGCCTGGAGGACTGCAGTCCACGGGGTCGCTGAGGGTCGGACACGACTGAGCGACTTCACTTTCACTTTTCACTTTCATGCATTGGAGAAGGAAATGGCAGCCCACTCCAGCGTTCTTGCCTGGAGAATCCCAGGGACGGGGAAGCCTGATGGGCTGCCGTCTATGGGGTCGCACAGAGTTGGACACAACTGAAGCGACTTAGCAGCAGCAGCATTATGAGAAATATAATTAACACAATTGATAATACAATTATGTTTTTGACATGTCTTCCCTACTACAATGTAAGATTGAAGATTTCTACTTCCAGTCTTTAGAGAATAAATAACTTACTGGAAGTATTGTCTCACCATAAACATATAGCTGGACAAGCATACCTCAGAGATATTGCAGGTTCTGTTCCAGACTGCTGTGATAAAGTGAATACAGCAATAAAATTAGTCACATAAATTTTAGGTCTAGAACTTAATTATAGAACTTGCATTTATTCTATACTGTACTTTATTAAGTTTGCCAAAGCATTATGTCTAAAAATCATTGTACAAATCATAATTTAAAAATATATTATTGCTAAGAAGTGCTATCATCTAAAAATACAAGGTTGCCACAAATCTTCAATTTGCTAAAAAATGCAGTATCTATGAAGCACAATGAAGCTAAATACAATAAAATGAGGTATGCCTGTATGTGAGGCAACTGTTCTCAAGCACTGAACAATAAGCAATGTAGAACTATAGAACTGGAGAGGGAAGAAACTCATGAGATGAGCCCCATGAATGCCCAGCTCCCTCTGCCAGGGGCATGTTCCTTCCATAGATCAGAGACATAAGGCACAAGCTCAATATACTGAGGTAGAATTTGCAGGGCATGGTGCTGGAGAAGAGAGAACTGTTATGTGTGTCAGAGGAAAGGACCCATGTAAGAATTAAATGTGGCCATTGTGATGTTTCATTGTATGTGTTAATGTAACTGAGCTGGAAGTTATCCAGATAGCTGGCAAATTATCATCTCTGTATATGTCTGTCTGTGAGGATGTTTCTAGAAGAGGTGAGTTATTTAACTTGTAGACTTAATAAAAAAGAATACTTTCATTAGTGCTGGTGGACATCATCCAAGAGGTTAAGGGGCTTGAATTGAACAAAAATGTAGAGGGAGGCAGATTTGTTCTCTACCTGAATTCAATATCCATCTCTCCCACCATCAGACATTGGTGCTACTGTTTCTTAGGTTTCTGGACTCTAACTGTGATTTACATCATTACCCTGGTTCCCAAGTCTTCAAGTTTGGACTGAAACTATCATCAGCTTTCCTGGGCCTCTAGGTTGCAGATGGTAGGTTGTGGGACTTTGCAACCTTTGTGATTGTCTGAGCCAATCTTTCATAATAAGTATCTTTCTGTTAACCTGTATATATCCTGTTGGCTCTGCTTCTCTGGAAAACCCTGACTAAGACAGTCATTGACCAAGGCCTGGGTGATGCATGATCAGGGACATACTTCACAAGACTCAGCAAGTAAACTGTTGTAAGACAGAATTGAACAGAGGTGTCAGAAATCATTCAGTACTATGAGATACTGGAGTTCTTGCCAGGGCCAAAAAAGATAAATACATAAATAAGAAGAAGAAAAAAAGTGAGAAAGAAGGACAGAAAGAAGTTGCACTGTTGCACTGAACACTTCTGGCATGCACTTGAGAGCTCAAATGGACTATGCTTTTAGAGTAAGGATCATCACCCAGAGTAAGAGCCACATCCTGTAACTAATAATGAAATAAAAATGGACCTATCCTAACATTTAATATAATAGAATTGTAGTTGGCAAGACCAGAAGTGCTAATAACTGTGGAATGCCTTCCAGAACATTACTCAAAACATTTTGAAGGAAGATAACACAATCTAAACTCCCTACAGTGTACTACAACAAAATCCATCTGTGCTACCAAACATTAGCAGACATGTGAAGGACTAGAAAAACGTGACCCATACTCAAGAATTTTTAAAAAGCAGTCAATAGAAACAGACCCTGGGATGACACAGATATTGGAATTTCAAGGAAAAAATAGCCATAAGAAGTAAACAAGTGAAACATTTCAGCAGAGAAATTAAACCGCAAAAGGAATCAAATGGAAATTTCAGATGAGGAAAGCAAAATATATAAAAAGAAAAAAAATTTTTAGATGGGCTTAATAGCAGATAGCATATTCAAAAGCAGAGACATTACTTTGCTGACTAAGGTCCGTCTAGTCAAGGCTATGGTTTTTCCAGTAGTCATGTATGGATGTGAGAGTTGGACTGTGAAGAAGGCTGAGTGCCAAAGAAAGAATTGATGCTTTTGGACTGTGGTGTTGGAGAAGACTCTTGAGAGTCCCTTGGACTGCAAGGAGATCCAACCAGTCCATTCTGGAGGAGATCAGCCCTGGGATTTCTTTGGAAGGAATGATGCTAAAGCTGAAACTCCAGTACTCTGGCTACCTCATGCGAAGAGTTGACTCATTGGAAAAGACTCTGATGCTGGGAGGGATTGGGGACAGGAGAAGAAGGGGACGACCTAGGATGAGATGGCTGGATGGCATCACCGACTCGATGGACTGAAGTCTGAGTGAACTCCGGGAGTTGGTGATGGACAGGGAGGCCTGGAGTGCTGCGATTTATGGGGTTGCAAAGAGTTGGACACAACTGAGAGACTGAACTAACTAATAGCAGATTGGGGACTCCTGAGGAAAGAGTTGAGAGCTTGAATGGAGGTGAAAAAAGACAAATCATCCAATCTGAATAACAGAGGAAAGGGATTAAAAGATAAACAGATCCTTAGTGATTTGTGAGACAATATCAAATAGTCTAACATAAATGTAATTAGAGAACCAAATGAGACAGGAGAGAAAAAATAGAAAAATAAATGGCTAAAACATTCCAAAGTTGTTTATAAACATCAGTGTACATATCCAAGAACCTTGAACTTCAATAAAGAAAAGTACAAGATGAATTACATATAGGTATGTTGTAGTCAAATCTTTGAAAAAAGTTAAAAAAATCTCTAGAAAAAGCAGACTAAAAGGACATGCCTTACATATAGTGGTAATAATATGATAATGGTTTTTGATCAGAAACAATAGATGACAGAAAGCAATGGAGTTATGTGCTGGAGAGAATAAAAAGATTTTCAACCCAGAATTCCATATTCTGTGATTAGATTTTTTAGAATGAAGATGAAATAAAGGTATTTTCAGATAAACTAAAGCTAAGAGAAATCATAGATACCAGACCTGCCTTAAAAGCAATACTGGAGGAATTTCTTCAGGCTGAAAAGAAATGACATGATACACGAACTGAGAGCTACACATAGAAATGAAGAACACTGGAAACTGGAAATATGTGAATAAATATAAAATATTATCTCATTTTCCTATTTCCTTTGTTTAAAACAACCAAAAATATTGTGGGGTTTATTGCATTTGTCAATATTACATTTCTGACAATAGTAGCATAAAGTATGGGGGGAAATAAATGAAATTTTACTGTTGTACATTTTACACAAAGTGGGACAATATTAACTCTAAGTAATCTGAATAAGTGAAGGAGACATAATCTCTAGATGCTGGGAAAACAAATGAAAATAATAAAAGGAGGTGCAGGTAAATATCTAGTTGAGGAATTAAAATGCAATATCAAAAGTATTTGATTAACCCCAAGGTAGTCAGGGACAGAATAGAGAAATCAAGAGACTATATAGGAGAGTAGACTTAACATTCTACCATATCATGAAACCAGAAACTAAATCTTTCTTATTCATGACTGTATGCCCATTACTTTCCACAGTGCCTAATATATAAAGTGTTCAATCAATATCTAATGAAAGCATGAAATTAGACTCTTTATCTTACACGATGGTCTCAAAATGTGCACATTGGTGGCATGTCTGTAACTGGCAGATTCATTTAGAATCTGCATGATATGCTTCCTCTTAGCATGGAAGAAGTGTCCTCTTCACTAACTGGACATCTGGGTGTGAAGGCAATCTACTAAGGATGCTACTGAGTGCATTCCCCAGCCAAGAACACTAGAAAGAGATTAACTGGTGAAGGCAGGTCAACCAGCAAAGTGCCTTAATATGGATGGCGTTTTACACCCATAGAAACCAAGCACTCTTGGATAGATTAACTGTATCACATAAATATTTATTTACTCATTGATTTAAAAAGCACTTACAATAATGCATATGTTGTAAATAATATTTGTTGTAGAATTGTGGATGCACAAGTGGTCATACAAGAAAAAAATCCCTGCTCTCCAGGGTCTAACCATCTACACTGATGGTAACCTCTATTACATCCCGTGATGGATAATTCAGTTTCTTCTATTAAGCCTGAATTCTCTGAGGGGAGGACTCTGTTCACTGATTAATACATTATTCAAAAAAATTTTATTGAATGTCTTCAGTGTGCTTTGTACTATCCCAGGTACTAGGAATAATTCCCACTTTAATTGATCTTATAGTCAGGAAAGAAAAAGTAATAAAAATAAGTAGCAAAAACTAAAGTTTGCCAGATAGAAAACAGGACTGAGCTATTGCTGAACAGGTTGAGACGTAGAGTGGGAAAGACATAATTTTCAGTGTGGTGGCCAGGGAGGTTTCACTGGAGTTACATATCAGCAAAAATACCTAATGAGCTGAGAAAGTTTCTTATCCCACTTTGGTTATTAACAACCAGCACATGTTAGGCACTAACATATATATTAGAGATTCATCTTACTCATTTATTAATTCACTCAGTATTTTTTAACACAATGGACAGGTTAATACCTTAAATTAATCGGCTACATAAACTGCTGAATCCAATAATCTATCATAAATTTATTGCCTTGCAAATCAAAATTAAGCCAACTCCCTTATCCCTGCAACTAAAAGTTAAATCAATGTACTAGGGTACTAGTATTTAAAAAATCAGGAAACAAAATAATACAGAAAAGAGAATACGAAGTAAGTGTGCAAGTAAGTAGGCTACTGTAAATTGTAATATAACTGAATGAAAATTCATTTGTGTTTATCAATAGGAAAGGTTTCATCTTACAAAGCCTGACACTATGAAGTGAAAGTGAAGTCACTCAGTCGTGTCCGACTCTTTGCAACCCCGTGGATTGTAGCCCACCAGGCTCCTCTGCCTGGATTCTCCAGGCAAGAATACTGGAGTGGGTTGCCATTTCTTTCTCCAGGGGATCTTCCCAACCCAGGGATTGAACCCAGGTCTCCTGCATTGCAGGCAGATGCTTTAACCTCTGAGCCAGCAGGGAAGCCCTGACACTATTAAGAACACAACCATTACCTCAGTTGCTCCGTATTTCTGACCCCTCCTCATCTCAACAGTGTATAAACAAGTGGTCATTTTCACAGACTGCTTTCCAGTTACACACAAAAATTGCAATTACATGTAAATGACAGGCTTCCAGGTGAATGATGGGCCATGAATTATGAAATCAACAAGTAATGATGATGGTAATGGAAGTAGTAATCTCACCATAATGAGAATTACCCTTATCTTTCTCCTTTATCTAGGAGAGCTGTTATCAAGAACAAATGTTTCCTGTGGCTTTGCACGGGAATAAAGGCTTCTGCTCCATAATTCACATCCCTGTTTAAGCTTCCATCTGGTGCTTCCAAATTATGACCAATGTTTTTCTTCCTAGATCCTAAACATGCGGGTGTCTGTTGGAGGAAAATGGCTAATAATGTTTCCACAGACATGGTGTCTTCCATGAATCAATAACTATGACAAAATCAGTAGGCATTGAAGTGACCCTGTGATCCTGTGTGGATCTCCTTTGAGTCTGTGACAAGCTGCCTTGTGGGCAGTCACTTGGGCTGGAGTGACTGCAAATAGGAACTTTCCACCAGCAGGTCAATTTTTAAAATGGGCTTGGAGCTGGGGCTTCCCAGTAGCACGTGGTAAAGATTCTGCCTGCCAAAGCAGGAGACGTAAGAGACACAGGTTTGATCCCTGGTTTGGGAAGATTCCCTGGAGAAGGAAATGGCAACCCACTCCAGTATTCTTTCTTGGGAAATCCTGTGGACAGATGAGTCTGGTGGGCTACAGTCCATGGGGTCTTGAAGAGTTAGACACGACTGAGCAATTGAGTGTGCACACACACAGGGCTGATAAATACACACACACACACACACACACACACACACACACACACAACAGAGTTCATTTTACCTTTTCAAATTTATTCTTGAAGAAACAGGACTCTAGAAAATTTGGAGTATGTACTCTGATGATAATTCTTGCTGAAAATTGCTATCAAACCACATCAATTGTTACTGGATGCTATAGTCAGCCCCCAGTTATAATGACTTATTTTGAAGAAGGGCACCAGCAGAGTCAGTGGCCAGAAATCAAGGGGAAATGCCTACATTTAATTTTGTAGCTATGAATTTTGGAGCCATCACACTGACCTTCCTGTTTCATTCTGTCTGATTGTAAACCAAGTAGCCTCTTTATTAGTTAATATAGAAGGTGGGAGCCAGAAAGTGCTTGAATATGCTGGAAGCAATCTACAGACTAGATCTAAATGCAAATAGAATAAATTTGACTCTCCTGAGAGTTGCCACTTGAAGACACCTGTTTCGTGTAAACGAATGCTGGTCTGTCAGCCTCTCTGTGTCTTTCCTGTGTTTCTCTCTGCCTTTGTGTCTTTAGCTGTTCCTCTCACTTTCTTCAATCTTTCTCGCTTCCTTGCCTCTGTGTCCCTCTCCCTCGCTGTCTCTGTGTTTCTCTGGCTCCATGTCTGTCTGTCTCTGCCCTTCTTTGTGCCTATCTGTGTCTCTCATTTCCCTGTCTTTCTCTGCCCTCTGTCTCTCTGCCTCTGTCTCAGTAGCTCTCTCAAGCAAGACAGGGTCCCATTTGATTTTCTTTACCTTTGTGTTGACTGCACACCTCATGAAACATTTAGAGAGAGCCTTAGTCAGCTTAGGTATGGGATAATCATTGTAAACTACTGCTAGGTGAATGTCAGTAAAGGACTAGACTGGCAAAAGCTGCAGCGCTTTCCAAACCAGTACTGAGTGCTCCCGTTCATTCACATTTCTGCCCTGCTCTATCGGCAAAGCTCACAAGAGCATGTTAACAGAGAGCAACAACACAGCAAAGGTGTCCACTTTCTTTGGGATCCTTTAAGATTCATCATTGGCAACAACCCTGTAAAGCAATTTTCCTCCAATTAAAAAACAAACTTAAAAAAAAGCAAATAAAGAAAATAATCATCATTGAAGTCTAATTTTCCTTTGCTCCTCTGCACAGATTGCCCAAACTTCTTATAACGCGATACCTTTTGTATGGGGTTGGGAAATTGTTTGGAGCTCCCTATAGGTATGGTGACAAGGTCTTCTGTTGGTCCAGGACAGTGCCAGTTTACGCATTGTCCCAACATTCAGTTTGTTAGCACTCCCTTTTTGTGTTCAAAATGTTCTGGTTTGGATGGGCAAATGGTCTAGTCATGGTGTATTAGCAACTGGTAAGGTCCGTTCCCACAGAGTAACGTGCAGTCATTGACTCCATTCAACTATCAGTAATGTAAATTGTACAACTTCATTTTTAAAATGGTATTTAAAACTAGCTAAAATTAGTAGGCAAGATGAAATAAGGGTGAAAATATACGTATTTGCATAGGATGGAATATTATTCAGCTTTAATAAAAAAAGGAAATCTTGCCATATGTGAGAACATGGATGAACCTAGAGAGCATTAAGCTAACTGAAATAAGACAGTCACAGAAAGATGGAATTCTACTGAGAGGAAGCCTCCAGAACAGTCAAATTCATAAAAGCAGAGACTAGAATGGGGCTTGCCAGGATCTGGGGTTGTGGGGAGGGGATACAGTGTTCCCCTGTATAAAGTTCAATTACATGAGATGAATTAGGTCTGGAGATCTGTTGTATGCAATACAACATAGCACTTCTAGTTAAGCAGACACTGCTGTGCACTCAAAAATTTAAGGGGGTAGATCTCATCTTATGCAACAAAACAATGTAAGTAATACAGCTACATAAAAAATGCAATATAAAAATGTAAGTAACTTGGATAACATTTGTAGTGGAGTGACTTACAGCTTTGGAGTCAGTACTGGTTTGAAAAAGTTCTTCCACTTTTTGTTCATGAGAATTTGGGAAAGTAACTTAAGCTCACTGAGCCTCTTTGATCTCAGCTGTATCACAGGAATGATAATAATTCAGCCTTTGCTATGTCCTGAGGTGTTAGGAGGTTCAAGTGAGGTTACATATACATAGATCCTGGCGAGATAAATGTTCTCCTCTGAAATGTGTTTAAGGCTTAGCACCCAACTCAAAAAGGAGTATTTCAAAATAGATAGCAGTGTCTTTTTTTTAATATATAGTAGCAATTAAAGCACCCCCCAAATCTCTATCTTGCATATTGTCCCTTTAATAATAATTGTACTATAAATATGAATTAAACCTAAACCCAAATAAAACTAAATACAAATAACCTCCAAACTAAATACAAATAACCCATTTAATATATATATATCATTTAAAAATATATATTGTTTTAAGTGCTTTTAATTATTACCTATTTTATAATTTTAAATTTTCCTTTGGAATTAGTCAATCATGTATTTGAAATTAGAAAGCTAGTTATAACTGAGTAAGATTGAGTCTTCTGATGACAAGAAACCACAAATATAATTTATAAATCAAGTTTTAATAAGATTTGATATTATAAAGTTCACTTTCTTGTTAATCAGAGTGTTTATTACATAATGAGTCTTTCTGCCCCTCCACTATCCCAGTCATATTCATTTTAGTATAATCTAGGCTACCCCGTTCATCATATGATTGGCCAGTTACCCGACTACTCCCCTTTAATAACATGCTTGAAAAAATTAAAAAAAAAAAACTGTTTCCCTTTATTCATTCTACTCAGGTCCTTTTAGTATAAAATCCTATAGAGTATCATAGTCTGTTGTAAGAACTTTGGCTTTTAGGCAGAAAGTGAAACATTTTGAGCAAAAGAGTGAGGTAATCTAATTTAAGTTTCATTCTAACAATATTCATTGCATACCTACTAAGAAGTGGCAAACAGAAACCTAGTTTCTGCTCTCATTAAACCTTGAGGAAGGTAAATATGAATAAAGAATTAAAAAATAAAACAAAATTTCTCTAAATTACACTTGAATGTGATTTTGCCCTAAGAAACAATAGAGACAAATGCCTAAAATTCAGACTTCTAACAATGACAGTAATAAGAACTTTCCATGTGCCAAGTACTTTAAAAGCATTGTATCATTCAATCTTTACAAGAACTCCACATGGCAGATAATAGTATAATACAAATCACAGGTGAGGAAATTAAGCTTACACAGATGCATGCAGCTTATAAGTGGCAGTACCTGGATGTAAGCACATGTCCACCTGTTTGCCTTCTGGGTCTGACATTCTGACTTCTTTACTGAACTCATAATGGCTCCAATAAATACCTAGACTACTTCACTTGCTGAGTGTGTCTAATTGTGTAGCCTTCAGCTACAGGATATTGTTTCACTTCGTAGAGTGATTTTTATTTCCTTCTATGCCCCTTCAGTTAGGTTTCCTTTTAAAATGTATAATTTGTTGTGATTTCTTTTCTCCACCTAAATAAATATGTTCACTTTGTAATAAAAAAAAAGAAAAGAGAAAAAAAAAACTCATCTTATCTTGATGAGTATATATGAATATAGTATTGAAAACTTGGTGACCTGCATTCTTCTACCAGAAATATTGCCTCTAATTCTATTTTTTACAGGACATCCATCAAATTCCCAGTGGTATTAAAAAATAATAATGCAGTTGAAGAGAAAGCTGCAGTAGGAGATCCAATTTCTTCATCTGAAAAATAGGGGTAATAATATGTGACATTCACTAATCTCAAGGAAGTTAGGAGACGAATGAAGTAATTGTCTCTGCAAAATTTCTCAAATGTAGAAGAAATAACATATAATCCATTATAACTTCCAGTGTGAAACAGTAGTTCCCTATCCTTTTGAGCCTCTGTATTCAATCTTAATCTTTCACCAATGTATTTATTCTATAGAACTATTTGTTTATTAGTTTAACAAATAGTATTTGTTGAGTATATTGTAAGTAAGACCCTGTACTAGGCACTTGGAATAAAAATAAAATAAGATATGAAATGAAGCTCATGTTTACTATTTTTTGAATGCCAATTAGTTGGTCTTGGCTGCTCATGAGAATCAAGAGGGTAGCTTAGAATAATTATCCCAGCCTGATCACTCCAGCCTGTCTAAATTGGGTAACTACAATATGAAGCCAAATTTGAGAACCATTTTTCTGTTCTCAGCTGATCCCATACCAGAGAGATTTAGTTGTACATTTCTGATATCACAAACTAGCTGTTTCTACATGGACATTGTTCCAGGTTGAGAAAGGTCTCTCAGAAATTCATGCTCACTCTGAACCTCACAATGCGAAGCTTATTTGGAAAGAGAGTTTTCTCAGATGTAATTAGCTAAGATGAGGTCATACTGAATTAGGGTGGGCTTTAAGTTGAATGCCTTGTGGCTTTATAAGAGAAAGGGCACACACACACACATCACAGAAGAGACCATGTAAAGATGGAGGCAGAGACTGGAGTGATGCCGCTATAAGCCGAGGAAAGCCGGCTTTGCCGTCAGCCCCCAGAAACTAAGAAACAGGCATGAAACAATCTCCTTCAGAGCCTTCAGAAGAAACCACCCATGCTGATGCCTTAATTTCAGACTTCTGGTCTCCTAAACTGTGAGAGAATAAAATTTTGGTTGGTTAAAACCATTTACTTTATAGTTGACTTCCCTGTAGCTCAAACGGTAAAGAATCTGCCTGGTATGCAGGAGACCAGGGTTCCATCCCTGGCTCAGGAAGATCCTCTGGAGAAGGGAATGGCAATCCACTCCAATATTCTTGCTTAGAGAATTCCATGGATAGAGAAGCTTGGCAGGCTTCAGTTTGTGGGGTCGTGAAGAGTGGGACACGACTGAGTGACTAACACACACACATTTTACAGTTATTTAATCCAGATGCTCTAGGAAAACTAATACAGACATCAATTAACAGCTTTTTTAAAGTGTGCCAGAAAAAAATCAAATTATAGCATAGCTCTGTATTGATTCTCAACATTATATATGGAGTCCCTCAAAATATAAGAGACTCCTTGTCACTTGTAACATCTTAATAGTACGGATAGGTTGTGCAAACTGCTGCTAATCATATTGATTCTAGGTGAATTAATTCATTTCACACTACAATTGAGTGACTTTCTAACTGTGTGTGGGTGCCATGTTCTTTATTCTGTAGTTAGGGTTAGGTAAATCTCTGTTGAAGACAGACATTCACAAAGAACTAACCCAGAAGTAAGGGTCGTCTCAACTTTGTTTCTAATTAAGTAATCAGATATTTATTGAATATCGGATGACTTTCTTTATCACTGAGACTAATGACCAGATTCCCTACAATGGCCTACAAAGTAGGTACAAGCCTCCCACAAAAATTCATCAGTCTGTTTTATCTCCTATTTCACTCTACTCATTCTGTCTGTCATCTGCTAGTGTTGGTGTCTGAAATATCTTATCTCAAGTATCTTCAAGGTCACTTCCTCACCCCTTTCGGGTCTTTAATCCAACTTTACCATCTCAGCGAGAACTCCTCTGACCATCTTTCCTCACCACTCCCTGTATTTCTTTTCTGCTTTATTTTTGCCTCATAAATTGCTTTATGTTGTTAGCTGGATTGTATATTCCTTCCCCAGATTCATATATAGAAGCCCTGGCCTCCAGTTCCTCAGAATATTTGACAATATTGGAGGCATTATTGGAGCTTTTAAAGCAGCAACTAAGTCAAAACAATGCTATCAGGATGGTCCCTAATTCAGTGGTGTCCTAGTAAGAAGAGGAGGAGAGTCACTGGAAATGTGTGAACACAAGGAAGGGCCATGTGAGGAGGTCACAGTGAGAAGGGGGCTGTTTGCCAAGGAGAGAGGGTCAGGAGAAATCAAGCTTCTAAGACCTTGATCTTGAACTTCTAGACTCCAGAACTGAGAAATTATATTTCTGTTGTTTAAGTCACTCAGAGCAGAGGAAACTAACACGGTCAGTCATAAAATTTATTGTCCCATCTGGAACACTACTGAGACAGGAAAGTGGGCACTATTAATATCAATACAAGGACAATGGGCATAAGCTGTGACTTCCAGGGTGTAGCAAGACTTTCGGGAGCCCTATCCATAGAACTGGTCACTATTATCATGTGATGTACTGTGTGTGTGTGTGTGCGTGTGTGCTAAGTCACTTCGGTCATGTCTGACTCTTCATGATCCTATGGACTGCAGCCCACCAGGCTCCTCTATCCATGGGGATTCTCTAGGCAAGAATACAGGAGAGGGTTGCCATGCCCTCCTGCAGGGGAGCTTCCCAATCCTGAGACTGAACCTGCGCCTCCTGTGTATGCTGCATTGGCAGATTCTTTACCACCTTACCACCTGGGAAGCCCATCACACACATGTACCTCTTAATGCAGAAAAGATGCTTACACAATCTAAGCAGCTAGCAGAAACAAAAATGCAGAGTTTTAACTCATTAAATTCATTGAAATGATTAATACTAGTCACAATATTGTACATGTTGAGGTACAAATGATTCCCACAAATCATGTCAACATGGGTCCATAATGTCATATTTAACTAAACGGTATAGTTGGAAAGATCCATAGTACTTTAATCCTAAATTTTCTAACAGCACTATAGAAAAATCAAGGGTAGCAAATCAATGTCCCTTAGATACAAGTAGCTCTTCCTTCTAATTTGACTTAGTAACGAATGCTTTAGGCTGACACACAATGTGAAATACTTTCCTTGAAGACAGGCAACTCTGCCTGCCCCTAGACATTTTTATTTATTAGAAACTGAGTCAGGAAAATCTGAAGTTAAAATTTATCACAGCAGCTGAGGGGATATATCTTGCTAAAGAAAATTAATTTTATGCCAGTTTGGTAGACATTGGCTGATACCTTTCCATAAATAACTAATTTGACCATATCAAAATATTGCCTAAGAGAATTTTTTGAGTTGCATAAAGTGAAGTTATATTTTGAATGCAAATTCAAAATAGTATCATATAAATAATAAAGTCTCATACTTCGTGCCAATTTGAAAGTAATGCAATAGTCAAATGTTTGTTACAGTTGTCAAGAATGTCATAACTTAGAAGCTGGCAGGCTGAATGAATAGTGAAATATGTAAAATATTGCTTTAAGGCAAATATCCCACGAAGTTTGTAGCAAAAGCTCCAGCCGTCCTTTTTAACCTTACAGAAACATCCAATTAAGAACTTAAATTACTTGAGGTCATCAAGAACATGTCCTTCAAATCAAACATAATCCCTCTATAACTCACACTAACTAGGCTTCACCCCAAATACAGAGGGACTAAAATTTTAATCCTGAAAATCCTTAGCATCACTCATTTCAATTTCATAAATGTCCATTGATGCTTTAGTTTGATCCTTGATGCTTTCTCTTCCCAGGGATCTTAGAGTTTTATTGGAGAGAGAGTGAATTTTTAGGAGATAAAAGTGAAAAACAAACAAACAAACAAAAAAACGCTTTATTCAAAGGCTGATTCTGTGTCCTCCTCTATCATTCAGAAGGCCTTACCCTGTATTGAAGTTATTAGATTCTCTGGCTCTTCCAGGTCTCCATGAAATGAAATAGAGGGCTATTTAGGAAACCCCAACCGTCCTATTTCAGACACCTGCCATGACTAAATATTATAAAAGGTACATTATAAATACTGTCTTGTATAAATTTCTTAAGAATCATTTATCAAGGAAGAAACTGAACTCAGAAATGTTTTGGTGCACTCAAGATCTGAAGTCTAAAAACTAATGGAATGTGTCTGTGAACCTGGTCTGTCTGAACACCAAGGCCACAATACACTATTTATATTTCATTCATCTCTGTCTCTCCAGCATCATACTTGATGTGTAGCATTGGCAGTTTAATACATATTTGTTAAATGAATGAATCAATCAGTGTTGGTTGAATTCCAAAGGAGAAAGGAAGACTCCTTGTTAATGAATAAATCATGACTTTTTCAAGGTTTCCAAAACCAATTAGCATTTCCTTGGGACAATCTGAAATGCCAGATCCTAGCAAACCTATCTATCAATTGGAGAAAAGGACATTCGGAAAACTGAGCCCTGAAAACTTGTTGAGCCATCACTTCCTTATTCAGTGGTCTTGATTACTGGGAGTTGTGGGAGCAGTAGGGAGCCCAGCATTGTCAATAAACTTTAATAGCTTGAAGTAACAGTGCTATTAAAGTATACTCAGTTTGTAAAAAGGAACAGATTAAAGTTATGAAATTGAGATAAGATATCCTTACAGAGAGCACAATACTGTGTTTTCAGGCTAAAGTTTCGTAGGAAGCTTGTGCAAATGGAAACTGTTGTTGCATAGTCGCTAAGTCATTCTGACTCTTTTGAGACTCCATGGACTAGCAAGCCAGGCTCCTCTGTCTATGGGCAGAATCCTGGAGTGGGTTGCCATTTCCTTCTCTATGGGATCTTTCTGACCCAGGGATCTAACCTATGTTTCCTGCACTGTAGGCGGATTCTTTACTACTGAGCTGCCAGGGAAGTCCAAGGGAAATTATGGATCCTATTTTATACTCTGTATGAGTAAAACCATTGATTTCAGCATGACCTCAGGATCCCATGTGTATAGAGCCAAGCACGACATTTGTCTAATGAATGCTTTTTTTATAACCAAGACAGATCTGAGGTTCATGTAGGCTTCTGCGGACACTGAACTGAAAGAGTTTGAACTTCCTGTTAACGATCATAGTAACACATGCCTTTTTGGGAATACTTTACAAAGCACAACCCAATCTGATCATCAAAACAGACCTTGTAAAATAAGCTGAAAGGGTATACTGCAGCACAGGGAACATAGCCAATATTTTATAAGTGCAAAAGGAGTATAACCTTCAAAAAATGCGAATCACTGTTGTACGCCTGAAACTTATATAACATTATACATCAACTATACCTCAATTTTTTAAAAAAGTTTGAAAAGTAAAACAAAATCCAGTCCTGAGATATACGTGTTTGGTATTATATTTTGCAAATGAGAACATTTAAGAGTTTAGAGAATGTACTGCTCAATTGCCATCTAGCTGAGACTCTATTCCGACTGGTTCCTCTTCTCTGTTCTAGCTACTTAAAACGGTACTCAGACAATCAGCCTCTTCTGGGAGCTTGTTAGGAATGCAGACTCTTGGGAACCACCCCTGAACTACTGAATCATAATTTGCATTTTAATAAGATCTTCAGGTGATTTGTATGCACATTAAATTGTGAAAATCACAGTATACATCATGTCACATTAGTCATCTAGAAGGCCTCGACTTTGAAAATCTCATCTGGAGTTGATATGAAGGAGGGGTTAGGGGAGGGCACTACCATTAAAAATAAGCTGGCAATTTCTGAATCTTCTCAAAACTTAACCAGGTTCAAATACTGACCGCATCAATAATGTAGATATATTTAGTATGCATGCATTCATGCTGAATTACTTCAGTCATGTCTGGCTCTTTGTGGCCCTATGGACTATAGCCTGCCAGGCTCCTCCATCCATGGGCGTTTTCAGGCAAGAATACTGTAGGGGGCTGCCATGCCCTTCTCCAGGGGATCTTCCCCACCCAGGGATCCAATCTGCATCTCTCATATCCCCTGAATTGGCATGTGCATTCTTTACTGCTAGTACCACCTGGGAAGCCCATATTTAGGAATGGTTAAGATAATAGACTGTGAGTCCTGTTTTACCATTTCCTGTGTGGCTTTGGGAACACTGCCTAACTCTTGAGGCTTCAGTTTCTCATCTGGAAATGAGGATAATAAGCGCACCACTCTCAGGAGGCTGTTGTGAAGGTCAAAGGAGCTGAGGACTCTGAGCTGGTGCATGGTGAGCATGCAGTAATGCTCATTATTTTAAGGGTGATTCACAACAGAGATTTACTCCATATTACCAAGGAAAACTTTAAAATAGGTTCTCTTGGTTTTTCTTTAAGTTAATCCTTTGAACTCTCCCAGAGACTCACTTCATGTTAACTCTGACCTATAGAATTCTGTCAGGGGCACAAGGTCATTGTGAGTTTCAAAAAATTATCCCAGAAAAAACCCTTGACAGATTTCCTAGACTTTTCCTCTCAAGGAGTATTCATTTTATCCATATTCTGATCCTAAGAGGCCAAAATCAGGAAATAGATGGGAAAACAGTGGAAACAGTGTCAGATTTTATTTTGGGGGCTCCAAAATCACTGCAGATGGTGACTGCAGCCATGAAATTAAAAGATGCTTACTCCTTGGAAGAAAAGTTATGACCAACCTAGATAGCATATTCAAAAGCAGAGACATTACTTTGCCAACAAAGGTCCATCTAGTCAAGGCTATGGTATTTCCAGTGGTCATGTATGGATGTGAGAGTTGGACTGTGAAGAAAGCTGAGCGCCCAAGAATTGATGCTTTTGAACTGTGGTGCTGGAGAAGACTCCTGAGAGTCCCTTGGACTGCAAGGAGGTCCAACCAGTTCATTCTGAAGGAGATCAGCCCTGGGTGTTCTTTGGAAGGAATGATGCTAAAGCTGAAACTCCAGTACTTTGGCCACCTCATGTGAAGAATTGACTCATTGGAAAAGACTCTAATGCTGGGAGGGATTGAGGGCAGGAGGAGAAGGGGACGACAGAGGATGAGATGGCTGGATGGCATCACTGACTCGATGCACATGAGTTTGAGTGAACTCTGGGAGATAGTGATGGCCAGGGAGGCCTGGCGTGCTGCAATTCATGGGATTCTAAAGAGTCAGACATGACTGAGCAACTGAACTGAACTGAACTGAACTGAATGGAAAGATTTGAGCTCCCACTTTTGTGGGGGACCTTCAAGTCTGGCCCTTAGAGAACTTGATAAACTTTCAAAAATTATTTTTCTTTAAATCTGTGGAACAGCTGAAAGGAAGTTCAGATGAGTTCTCTTCTCCAGGGGTCTGGAGAGGAGAGGATGAAGGAGAATAGTCAATGCTGAGCTGCTGGAAGACAGAGGGAAGCTGCAGGAATTGAGTTTTAGGGAAAGGAGCCGTTCACAGCTGGGTTAGCTGAAAACGAGGATCCATGGGATCCTCAGTTCAGTCCCCTGGCTCCATCCTGCTGGTGCATAGGAGCATTTTAAATAAAAGAATTATTTTGTCTTAAATTAATCAGATCTGCCCCCTCTTCATGTAGAGGATGTGTAGAGGTAATATAAATACTTAACTTTCATTCCAATGAGCCAATGAACATGAAAAATGCTTTATCAAAACATATTAAATAGCAGTGAGTTATTAAAATAACCAACAAGGACCTACTGTAAAGCACAGGAAAATATACTCAAGTTCCTGTAATAACTTACAATGGAAAAGAATGAAAAAAAGTATATATATATTTACATATGTTTGTATAGCTGAATAAACTTGCTGTACATCTGAAACTAAGACAAAATTGTAAATAAACTATATTTCAACAAAATTTTTAAAAATGAAAAAGAAGTGAGTTGGTGTTAGTTGAGGCAAGGAGCAGCAGCTGCACTTTGCTGGAGCAGCCCTGAAGAGATACCCCATGCCCAAGGTAAGAGAAACCCAAGTAAGATGGTAGGTGTTGCAAGAGGGCATCAGAGGGCAGACACACTGAAACCATACTCACAGAAAACTAGCCAATCTAATCACACTAGGACCACAGCCTTGTCTAACTCAATGAAACTAAGCCATGCCCATGGGGCAACCCAAGATGGGCGGGTCATGGTGGAGAGGTCTGACAGAATGCGGTCCACTAGAGAAGGGAATGGCAAACCACTTCAGTATTCTTGCCTTGAGAACCCCATGAACAGTATGAAAAGGTGAAATGATAGGATACTGAAAGGAGAACTCCCCAGGTCATTAGGTGCCCATTATGCTACTGGAGATCAGTGGAGAAATAACTCCAGGAAGAATGAAGGGATGGAGTCAAAGCAAAAACAATACCTAGCTGTGGATGTGATTGGTGATAGAAACAAGGTCCGATGCTGTAAAGAGCAATATTGCATAGGAACCTGGAATGTCAGGTCCATGAATCAAGGCAAATTGGAAGTGGTCAAACAAGAGATGACAAGAGTGAACGTCGACATTCTAGGAATCAGCAAACTAAAATGGACTGGAATGGGTGAATTTAACTCAGATGACCATTATATCTACTACTGTGGGCAGGAATCCCTCAGAAGAAATGGAGTAGCCATCATGGTCAACAAAAGAGTCCAAAATGCAGTACTTGGATGCAATCTCAAAAACGACAGAATGATCTCTGTTCATTTCCAAGGCAAACCATTCAATATCACAGTTATCCAAGTCTATGCCCCAACCAGTAACGCTGAAGAAGCTGAAGTTGAACGGTTCTATGAAGACCTACAAGACCTTTTAGAACTAACACCCAAAAAAGATGTCCTTTTCAATATAGGGGACTGGAATGCAAAAGTAGGAAGTCAAGAAACATCTGGAGTAACAGGCAAATTCGGCCTTGGAATGAGGAATGAAGCAGGGCAAAGACTAGTAGAGTTTTGCCAAGAAAATGCACTGGTCATAGCAAACACCCTCTTCCAACAACACAAGAGAAGACTCTACGCATGGACATCAGGAAATCAGATTGAATATATTCTTTGCAGCCAAAGATGGAGAAGCTCTATACAGTTAGCAAAAACAAGACCAGGAGCTGACTCTGGCTCAGATCATGAACCCCTTATTACCAAATTCAGACTGAAATTGAAGAAAGTAGGGGAAACCACTAGACCATTCAGGTATGACCTAAATCAAATCCCTTATGATTATACAGTGGAAGTGAGAAATAGATTTAAGGGCCTAGATCTGATAGATAGAGTGCCTGATGAACTATGGAATGAGGTTCGTGACATTGTACAGGAGACAGGGATCAAGACCATCCCCATGGAAAAGAAATGCAAAAAAGCAAAATGGCTGTCTGGGGAGGCCTTACAAATAGCTGTGAAAAGAAGAGAAGCAAAAAGCAAAGGAGAAAAGGAAAGATATAAGCATCTGAATGCAGAGTTCCAAAGAATAGTAAGAAGAGATAAGAAAGCCTTCTTCAGCGATCAATGCAAAGAAATAGAGGAAAACAACAGAATGGGAAAGACTAGAGATCTCTTCAAGAAAATTAGAGATACCAAGGGAACATTTCATGCAAAGATGGGCTCCATAAAGGACAGAAATGGTATGGACCTAACAGAAGCAGAAGATATTAAGAAGAGGTGGCAAGAATACACAGAAGAACTGTACAAAAAAGATCTTCACGACCCGGATAATCACGATGGTGTGATCACTCATCTAGAGCCAGACATCCTGGAATGTGAAGTCAAGTGGGCCTTAGAAAGCATCACTACGAACAAAGCTAGTGGAGATGATGGAATTCCAGGTGAGCTATTTCAAATCCTGAAAGATGATGCTGTGAAAGTGCTGCACTCAACATGCCAGGAAATTTGGAAAACTCAGCAGTGGCCACAGGACTGGAAAAGGTCAGTTTTAATTCCAATCCCAAAGAAAGGCAATGCAAAAGAATGCTCAAACTACTGCACAATTGCACTCATCTCACATGCTAGTAAAATAATGCTCAAAATTCTCCAAGCCAGGCTTCAGCAATACGTGAACCGTGAACTTCCTGATGTTCAAGCTGGTTTTAGAAAAGGCAGAGGAACCAGAGATCAAATTGCCAACATCCGCTGGATCATGGAGAAAGCAAGAGAGTTCCAGAAAAACATCTATTTCTGCTTTATTGACTATGCCAAAGCCTTTGACTGTGTGGATCACAATAAACTATGGAAAATTCTGAAAGAGATGGGAATACCAGACCACCTGACCTGCCTCTTGAGAAATCTGTATGCAGGTCAGGAAGCAACAGTTAGAACTGGACATGGAACAACAGACTGGTTCCAAATAGGAAAAGGAGTCTGTCAAGGCTGTATATTGTCACCCTGCTTATTTAACTTATATGCAGAGTACATCATGAGAAACGAACACAAGCTGGAATCAAGATTGCCGGGAGAAATATCAATAACCTCAGATATGCAGATGATATCACCCTTATGGCAGAAAGTGAAGAGGAACTAAAAGGCCTCTTGATGAAAATGAAAGTGGAGAATGAAAAAGTTGGCTTAAAGCTCAACATTCAGAAAACGAAGATCATGGCATCCGGTCCTATCACTTCATGGGAAATAGATGAGGAAACAGTGGAAACAGTGTCAGACTTTATTTTGGGGGGCTCTAAAATCACTGCAGATGGTGACTTCAGCCATGAAACTAAAAGATGCTTACTCCTTGGAAGAGAAGAAAAGTTATGACCAACCTAGATAGCATATTCAAAAGCAGAGAAATTACTTTGCCAACTAAGGTCCATCTAGTCAAGGCTATGGTTTTTCCAGTGGTTGTGTATGGATGTGAGGGTTGGGCTGTGAAGAAGGCTGAGCACCGAAGAATTGATGCTTTTGAACTGTGGTGTTGGAGAAGACTCTTGAGAGTCCCTTGGACTGCAAGGAGATCCAACCAGTCCATTCTGAAGGAGATCAGCCCTGGGATTTCTTTGGAAGGAATGATGCTAAAGCTGAAGCTCCAGTACTTTGGCCACCTCATGCGAAGAGTGGACTCATTGGAAAAGACTCTGATGCTGGGAGGGATTGGGGGCAGGAGGAGAAGGGGACAACAGAGGATGAGATGGCCGGATGGCATCACGGACTCGATAGACGTGGGTCTGAGTGAACTCCAGGAGTTGGTGATGGACAGGGAGGCCTGGTGTGCTGCGATTCATGGGGTCTCAAAGAGTCGGACACGACTGAGGGACTGGACTGAACTGAACGGAACATTAGCTAACATTGTTTCTCACATGTGAAGAATTTCCTAGCTTCAGTATGTATAGTGCATAATTTAAAATTAGGTATCATAAACCACTAGGGTAAAAGTATATGAGGCTATGAGGCTAATAGCACTCTGCTGTTCCTGGATGCAAAATCATCAGTCTTTAAGGACTAACAAATCCATAAAAGGCAGATTGAAAACAAGGATCCCAAAACACTGCAAACTGTCAAGGGCATACAATGAACTTAACAAAGCAAAATGAGATGAATGGCGTATTTTCATTCTCGTTTCTCCTACTGAAGAACAATTCTATATCTTTCTCTGATTGTTATTTTGCACCATTATTTGACTTGACACTTCCAGCACCTCACTGATTTCCACTGAGCAAATATTAAGAGGAGATTGGCCAGGATTAAAGCTGGTCTTCTCATCTTAAATGATCATTCAGTCTACCTTCTATTCCTCCTGTTACAGGAAAGAAACAATTTTTTTTCTTCATGTAGACTTAAAGACATAAATAAAAAATCATGGGTCACAGATTTAACCAGCTCTCCAAAGTTATTTTTTTAAATTTTCAAATGTAAAGTAACTACTTTTCTTTAAAATATGAAGTAAAACCACATCAATTTTTAAACACATTTCCACATTGTATTTTTTTAATGTCCATTTTTTTCTGCTGACTCTGTGATGCCTGCCTGGTGTCCCCCCCCTTTTTTTTAATTAAACTTTTTATTTTGTTTTGGAGCATAGCCTATTAACAATATTGTGATGGTTTCAGGTGGAAAGAAAAAGGACTCAGCCATACACATACATATATCTATTCTCCCCCAAACTCTCCTCCCATCCAGGCAGCCACATAACATTGAGCAAAGTTCCCTGTGCTATACAGTAGGTCCTTGGTGGTTATCCATTTTAAATATAGCAGTGATTCATATCAATCTCAAATTCCCTAACTATCCCTTCCCCCAACATTCTCCCACTACTCCCCACACCTTGCAACTATAAATTCTTTCTCTAAGTCTGTGAGTCTCTTTTTGTTTTGTAAATAAGTTCATCTGTATCATGTCTTTCTAAATTACACATGTAGGGGATGTCGTTTGACGTTTCTGCTTCTCATATTTTGAAGGAACTGAGAGTCATCTTCAAATTATTTTAAATTAGTTGATGCCTAGTTTCACCTACACTACCATTCACTTGTGGCTTCTTTCTTAGCTAAATTGGGACGATTTGCCTGTTTGTCATTAACTTCTTAAAATTTATTTCTCTCTTCAACCTCATTGAGCTCTTTCTTTTGAATTTTGTCTTTTTTCTTTTTACTGATAAGTGCATTTATTTTATCATATTTTATATTTTCTTTTACTGTTTTATATATTTCTTTTGTCCAGTTTCTCACAAATTTTCAACATATTTCATTCTGTTTGAAAAGTTTTGGCCCATCATTTTATTATTTCTTCAGTTTTTATAACTTATAATCATCAATACTTTTTAATTCCACCTTGATTTTATTTTTTCTGTTAAGACCAGGCTTTTAGCCAGTTAAATTGCTCTCATTTTTATTGAGTTCTGGCTTGTTTCTAGCACTTTAACTCAGTTTTCATTGTGCTAAAAAAACTTTAAGTTAATCTTGTTTTGCCCACTGTTGTGTTTACTTTTAACTCTTAATTTACAAGAGTAGTCAGAGAAAGTGGTCATAAGAGTGGCCTCTGGCCATGGAACCTATGATCTAAACAACGGAGCTTATAATGGGGCAACATTACCTCCCTTCTTTGGTTTGTTTTCCTTCCAGAATACAAGCTTTGTGAGAGTAGTGGCCTATACCTGTTTTGATCTAGTTGTATCTCCATTGTTGGGCTCATCAGAGATACTTAATGAAAATGTGTGAAGACTAATAATGATTCATAAGGATTACTAAGGACTATGTGAATCTATTCACAACAACAACAATAATTTATTAGCACTATGTATCAGACATTCTCCTGAGAACTTTCCACCCATTAACTCACTTAATCTTCCCAAAAACCATATCAGGAAGTCCTGCCCTGGTTAGTAAGTGGTAGAGTTCAAGTCTTGGACTTGAACCCTTGTAATCTATTGCTGGGTTTCCCCGGTGGCACAGTGGTAAAGACTCCATCTGCCAATGCAGGAGACGCCAGAGACAAAAGTTCAAACCCTGGGTCAGGAAGATCCTCTGGAGTAGGAAGTTGCAACTCGCTCCAGTATTCTTGCCTGGAAAATTCCATGGACAGAGGAGTCTCTTGGGCTACAGTCCATGGGGTCACAAAGAGTAGGACATGACTGAGTGGCTGAGCACATACATACACACAATCTATTGCCGGCTCACAGCCGTTAAGATCACTTGCTCATCTGGCCCTGCATGGACCAACTGGTCAGTAAGAGGCAGGTACTATGGAAAAGGATACCTTTAAACAGACATTTCTGCAATTATACCTAAGACATAACTAAGGTATGCATCCTCTCATGAATCAATGTAGGCTAGCTCAAGAAAGAAAGAAAAGACTGAAACTTATCTAGAAAATTCATGACAAGCTGGCAGTACTTTCATTGCCTGAGCAAACTGCTTTGAGTAGGTTCTCAACTCCTTCCTGCTCTGAGGCAGTCCTTGCAGTCTCACTCTATTAGATTATCAATTTTAAATCAAACACTGCAGGTGGTGCTGGGCTCTCCTTGATGGGCTCCTCTCAGTTTGCCAAAGATTTATGGAAGCAGTATTTTAAAGAATTGCATTTGCCCACTGAACTAATTTTCTTCTCAGTTAGAATTCCATCATTCTTTAGCCCTAAGAGTAAAAATGGGATGAAGAACTGAATCAACTTAGAACTTTCTACATTTCTGTATGTGATATATTACCCTTCTTTAGTAGCATAATTCTCAGCTCTCATAGTCAAGCTGTTCACCCACACTTGATATTCAAGAGTTGAGAGAAAGTTTTCGTATATGCTTAATTTTATAGGGTGTTATTGGTTTAATGATTTTCTAGGGTACTGCTGGTTTAAGACTACACTATTTGGAATCCTAGCCCAATCTTACAGACGTCAAAGCTTTGAAACTGTTTGTCAGCTGTGCAGTGATGACTCAGAAGTTGTCTGTAATTTTCTGCAAACAAAAACAAAAACAAAACCAAAACCCACCATGGCTTTCATATTATCTTTTAAGGTAAGTGCTTATATTTTATTATTTATTAAGTTATATATTTCTAAAATTAATATAAAAGTATCTAGCTAATACATGGCATTGAAACAACTCATCTATTTCTCTAGCACTCTTGATTACAGAGCCCTTAACAAAAACATGTTTAATTAAGCCTCAATTTTTTAAAAATCCTGATTAGAAAATGTTGAACTAATAATATAATCTTAAATTATTAAATTTCAAAATATGTGAACTTTAGGCAAGAACTCTTGCTTCAAATTCAATTTCATTTCTGTCTAAACAAATCTATGAGGTTATATTCTCCTCATGATTATCTTCTAGGCATTGGATTTAGCAGTAGACAATACTCAGAGGGTGTTTCAGGGAGAAGAATGAGAAGGAGGGGAGGGGAGGGAGGGAGGAGGAGGAAGGAGTTATCTTTGGAAGAATGTGTTTAAGGAAAACATTTTTTCAGCACAACTCTAATATATCAGGTGATGTTGTTAGAATTTAAAAATAAAAATATTCCCTTGGCTGACACAGCATTCTACATATAGAAGGTGTATTTGTTAACTAGGGGTGTTGTAACAAAATACCAGACTGGGTGGTTTAAAGGATAGAAATATATTTTCTCACATATCTGGAGGTTTGAGGTATGAGATAAAAGGGTTAACTTTTTTTTTCCTGAGCCTCTCTCCTTGGCTTGCAGATGGATGCCTGCTTACTGTGTCATCACATCACCTTCCCCTGTGATGGAAAATCTCTATGTGTCTCTTTCTCTTCTTACAAAAACACATATCATACTGGCTTAGGACTCCATCCTAATAGACTTTTCCCTTAATCATGGCTTAAAGTAACTCATTTCCAAATACAAACACAGTCACATTCTGAGAGAGGGCTGGAAATGTGGTTAAAGGATTTAACTTACAAATTTTGCAGAGAATATAATACAGCCAGTTAAGAGGGGGCTTTTCATAAATGTTTGCTGATCCCAAGAGGTAAATGACTATCAGCTGGGCATGAAAGTGATCATGAGGACTGCTGTTCAACATTCTGCTGAGTGACCCAGATTCATCTATACCTCACACTTCCATGAGACCAGTCTTTCTACAACATAATTTCAACATAACAAGACTGCATTCATTCACTAACCCATGCTTCAGAGTGTGTGAACTCCACTAAAACAGGAGATACTAGAGTGAAATCTTTCCATTGTTCTCATTGGTTACCATATAAATTTCAAATTCCATAATATGGTATTCAAAGTCATTCAGTATCTAGACCTTATCTGCTTTTCAGTGTCCCTTCCACAAATATCCCTACTATTATATTCAATTAAGGCTATTTTTTCCTCTTCTAAACCTATTTTGCACTTTACAACCATTACATCCTGCACTCTAGCTTTTTATCTTCTCTCTTACCTGTAAGAAACCTACACATCCTTTCATTCTAGCTTTAGATCTTTACCATTGCATGCTGTAATGAGGCTTTGGGAATTCGTAGGTTGAAGGAAAAGGATAATTTAAATGTTTCTAGATTGTGTGTCTGGGGGCAATGATGGAGGGCTCATTCACTGGAGACCGCAAGGCAAAAGACAGGGTTTGTTATATTGGGGATGTTGAGTTCAGCTTTGGAAGCTCCATGGAAACATATGGATCTGATTTGTTTACTGCTGAATCTTTGGTGCCTAGAACAGTTTTTGCCACACAGAAAAACTCATTTGACTGAATGAGTATATGCTTATAGACCATGGTAAGAAAGAAAATGATGCCACCTTAGAAATCATTAAGATCTAGTAAGAACCCATGTATTCCAATACAACAAAGCCCCAGAACCACAAAAAGAATAAAGCTTACTCTTGAGATTCATTATAATGAAGACTGGGTTGTAAATATTAACATAGGCTAAAATTGAGGTGACTTATTTTGTCATTATGTAAATTTAAAGAGTTTTTAATATATTTTTTGTTCAAGTAACATTAAATAGTCAAGAATTTTGACTAGAAATTTGGAAGCCCTAAGTTTGACTGTTGTTCTACTAGATTTGCAACTTTGGTTAAGTTGCTGAAGAGATGTCCTCAAATCTATATAAAATGTAGTCAAATAATACACCTATCCCCTGTGATTACTGATTGTGAAAAATCAAATAGTAAACATTGAAACATGTTAAAAACTGAAAATGTCACTGGATATTAAATACAGCCATGATAACCATGACAACATAGTTTTGCTGAGTAAACTCTATCGACAAATTCAAGGAGGAAACACATTATTTATTTAAAAGCATATTCATTGAGAATTTAAGAGAGATTGTTAGTTGGATAATTCAGAGATACCACTATTCACTTTGGTTTTTCTCTTTGTGCTGTTGTTAGAATTTAAGGAATTGAAAATAAATTGAATTTATTTGAATAAACGACTGTTACCAAAGTATCAACATTATTAAGCTAGTTCTTCAAGTCTATTTACTCATAGCAACTTTTTCTCACACATGAGATTCCTATTTTAAATATCATACACTTTATAATATTCCTGAGGACCTACTGTAGGGTATTAATCAAATTAATGAAATTATATATAATTGCTTCTTTATATCTATCAGGCATTTTGTCATTTTTTCTGAAAGTCTAATTGTTTGAATGCTGCATATTGTCATTATGGTCTTTCCAGCCTGCTAGTTGTGCTGAAAATTGATTAAGGTTTGTTTCTGCACATGGTTTGAAGCTCCCATCTAATATTTATTTATTGTAAATCTGGTAAGGATTCCCCTCAAATGGATGGATTAAGATTCATCCTCAGCCATCTGTTTTCAACAGAGAATAGATCAGGGGTAATTTTGCAACTGTGACTAGGTTCTAGGGACATTTCCTCAGTGAACTTTTCCTTCACACCTTCTTCTCTGGCAGAACTGACAGGTGCCATTTGTGATACTCTTCACATACATGTGTGTGGCATGCAGAGCTGTGTTTCTTGGGCAAGTTGCTTAAAATGCTAAGGCTCAGTTTCCTCATAAGTAGAGATAATATATATCTTCAGTCAGTTCAGTTCAGTTCAGTCGCTCAGTCGTGTCTGATTCTTTGCAACCCCATGAATCGCAGCACGCCAGGCCTCCCTGTCCGTCACCAACTCCCAGAGTTCACTCAGACTCAAGTCCATCGAGTCAGTGATGCCATCCAGCCATCTCAACCTCTGTTGTCCCCTTCTCCTCCTGCCCCCAATCCCTCCCAGCATCAGAGTCTTTTCCAATGAATCAACCTTTCGCATGAGGTGGGCATGAGATTCATCTGGATTGTATGTTGATTCATATTGCAGTTTCAGCTTTAGCATCATTCCTTCCAAAGAAATCCCAGGGCTGATCTCCTTCAGAATGGACTGGTTGGATCTCCTTGCAGTCCAAGGGACTCTCAAGAGTCTTCTCCAACACCACAGTTCAAAAGCATCAATTCTTGGGCGCTCAGCTTTCTTCACAGTCCAACTCTCACATCCATACATGACCACTGGAAAAACCATAGCCTTGGCTAGACGGACCTTTGTTGGCAAAGTAATGTCTCTGCTTTTCAACACGCTATCTAGGTTGGTCATAACTTTTCTTCCAAGGAGTAAGCGTCTTTTAATTTCATGGCTGCAGTCACCATCTGCAGTGATTTTGGAGCCCCCCAAAATAAAGTCTGACACTGTTTCCTCATCTATTTCCCATGAAGTGATGGGACCAGATTCCATGACCTTAGTTTTCTGAATGTTGAGCTTTAAGCCAACTTTTCACTGTCCACTTTCACTTCATCAAGAGGCTTTTTAGTTCCTCTTCACTTTCTGCCATAAGGGTGGTGTCATCTGCATATCTGAGGTTATATATATCTTAGGCAGAGATATAAACAGTGTTTGCCTCATTCAGTTCTTTGAGAGCTTAAGTGATACCATTAATAAAAGTGGTTATTATAGTGCCTGCTACTTAGTAAATAGCTCACAAATATTTGGTATTGTTATTATTGGGATAACTTTAACCACAGCAAATGATGACGATTGATAAGTGGAGACAATCTCATGCCCACAATCAGAGATTGAGTAAATTATGATAACTTCAGATGACAAAAATGATATTAAACATTGTTATAGAAGAACAGGAAAATAGGAATGTGCTCTAGATCCACTGAGAAGCGAAACAGTAGGCTATAAACATTATGCTTGTAGAATATGCTAGAAGACATCCACCAGAACATTACTAGTGGTTACATTTGGATTCTTGCCTTTTATTTTTTGTTTATCTTATTTTACTATTGTATCTTTCTGCTTTCTTCCTAGTTTTTCCTAGAGTGCTATATATGTACTAAAGAAAACTGCTCATAAGAAATCTATAGTCTTTATCACTCAGTGTACAGTACTTCCCATTATTAGATACTCACACAATGACTGAACTGGCTATTGATATGACTGTTGGCTCACCACCCCAGCAGAGTGAGATTTTATAATGCATACAACCCTCCACCGAGTTCCTTATGCACAAGCACAGAGGACACAGACTATCATCTCATTTAAGAAGCCCAATAGGCTCTCCCACTAAAGGGCCTGGGACTCATGAATGCCAGAAACATTCTCCCATGTTCTCCTTAGTAATTTTGTCACATAGGACACATTGAATTGGTCACATTTACACATACTAATTCCAGCCTTCTTTTCCCTTGCCTGCCTCCACTATAAGGACTGAAAAAAATTTATTCACTTCACTTGTCTTCTTTCCATTCAGGATGGAAGGGGAAGTACAACTGGGGCAATGAGATGTTTACCAATGTCTATTTTGTTGTTTCCATGGGTGGGCAGTTTGTGCCTTAGGATAAGATGACAGTTATGACTAGCACATCATTTCTCTCCCACTTGCCTAAGAGTAGGTACCACTGGGCAATTGCAGTTATTTTACACCATGAATGAAAGTCTAAATCATTCTCTAAATGATGCTAGCCCTGACATTAATGAGGTACTAAATTCATACCAACAAAAACTCTCTGCTTCCAGTCTTCTCATAAAGTGAAAAAATAAACTCCTATAGTCTTAAGCAACCATTAAGTTTTTCAATGATTGTAACCTTAAATTATCCCTACTCAATACATCATTTCTACTTAGTCCCACTGAGATCCAGATCCTGTTGGGTTTGCTGTTTATTCAATTATTATTTTGTTATAATCGTGCTTTTGTCTCTTTTTATTCGATTTCCCGCATTGACTCACTTTCACTTTAAAATAGTGAACTTATCCCCCATCCCTCAAAGACTATTTCTCACTCAAAGAAGAGAGAAAGAGTGTGTGTATGTGTGTGTGTGTGATTGTGTGACTGCATGTGCAATTGTGTGTTTATGCATGTGTAGTATGTTAAGAGGAGGGGTTTTTGATAATCACATACACTTTTTATCAAAAGGATATGGCCAAGTAAAACTAACCTTTGTAAGGCATCATCACCTTTCAGATCTACCTCACTTGGCCTAGCTCACTTCTTTCTCCTCGTCTTTATTTTAAATTGGAGGATAATTGTTTTACAATATTGTGTTGGTTTCTTTCATACAACACTGCTGCAAATCAGTCATAACTATATATATATCTCCTCCCTCTTGGGCTCTGCCTGGACCCTCCCCCCCCCGCCCCCCGCCACAACCATCCTGCAAATCAGTCATAACTATATATATATCTCCTCCCTCTTGGGCTCTACCTGGGCCCACCCCCACAACCATCCTGCCCCTGTAGGTCATCACAGAGTACCAGGCTAGGCTCTCTATGTTATGCGGCAGCTTCCCACTAGTGATTTATTTTATACATGATAATCTATATACGTTAGTGCTATTTTCTTCATCCCACTCTCTCCTCCTCCTGTTGTGTGTGCAACTTTTCTTCCCTGCCTCCTTCAACACCACCCCAGGGTTAGGAAAGTAAGATACAGGGCTAAATTTGACAAGACTTGTGACCATAATCCAGGTCTCAAAGAAGAACTAAAGCAGAATAAACCTAAAGAAAATTTCAGGAGAAAGAGTTTTTCTTCTTTTTTCCCACTCCCATATTCTAACTGCTGTCTAGTCCTTTCCTCTAGAAGTTTAGGCATCTAATAGTAGCCTCTGGTGTACTAAAACTTGGAGTATCTTACCCTGGTTATTGATACCCATGGTGTAACTCTTTATTCCAATATGATTATCTCTTCTGATCTGATCTCTCCAATAAAACTCCCCTCCTCCTCTATTAGAGAAGCTCTCTGATGACGCTGCACTGAAGACACAGTTGTTCTAGTTCTTGTTTTGAGCCCCTGCCTGGCTCAGACTCTTCTGAATGTGACATAGTTCCCAGGGGAAGCCTTTGGCCTCCTTTCTAAAAAAAGCTTTGCCTCCTACTTTAGCTGAGAATTTGTTTTTTCTTCCTAGAAAATGAAATAATAGCTGTCTGAATCTTTTGATATCCTGAGGATCTCACAATGAAGACTTCTACTCGAAAAGAAAAAATGAGCTACAGTGCAAACTGTATTTCTAACTTGAGAAAACCACATCAGATTCATTAGGAAAGAAACTTAGACTTCTTGTAGCAGGAGTTTTCTGTCAGTTTCTCACAGAGCTACCCTTTCCTCTGGTTAAACAAAGAAATGGCTTGTTTGATTATGAAAATTATAAATTATTCTTGTTTATGAAAATGACCTTATTTTATGACTAAGTTTACAGTAGAGCACAATGATCATTATGAATATTATTAAACAAGTGTTGAATACTTACTTGTTAAATCAGTAAAACAGGCTTACTTATTTTATGTACTTATACAATATACTGTAACGTACATTTTGATCGCTTACTCTGTGCCTTAACTCTGCATGTTTTAAGTTTCCCATGGTTCATCATTCAAGAGCCATGCACTTTTGGCTTAAAATTTTGATAGACTACAGGGAACATTTACAAAATATGAGCAGAAATAGGTTTACTTTAGTTTACTATTCCTGCTGCTTTGAGGTGGGATTAATTAGTTTTAAAAGATTATGCAGGAAGGAGAGGAGGGTGGGTAAATCTGTGGTAATAGTTCATAACTTCAGTGTTTTCTGTGCCCATGACTCATTGTAAAAGTTAAGGGCAGTGAGGCTGAATCACATTGTTGTTCCATCCACTTGACATCTTAATGACCTAGGCTGGCAGTGATTAACTGAGGCTTTGCTCCTCAGACTTTTCTTTTTCTCTATTAAAAATAAATCAGTGTAGAAATGGCCTTCGTATATTGCATTCACAGTCTTCTTTGACTTACAAAATAAATTCTAACTTTTTTTTTTTACTTTCAACTATTTATAAACAAGTTTATAAGCCTATCAAACAGATTTGTGAATGACTCTATTATCACCCCAGTTGCAGAAGCCAGAAAATCAGGAATCTTATAGAGGACTTTTGCCTTCAATTAATTGTCCATGTAGACAGAGACCACATTGAATTTCTGAAGTGATAATCTGATCACATTCCAATCCAGATCACAATGCATCAATGCCTGTTTAGTACTCCTTTGCTTGATAACAAGCTCTTCCCCAGTTTTACCACCTGGTTACATATTATATCTCATCTTCTCCCACACCCTTGCCCAGACTAGGGCCTTCTTAATTTGATACTATGGTTAAAAGAAGGCAGATTATTTTATATTGGTGGCAGGGGTGGGAGGTGGGGTGTAATTAGAGTCACTTCTCTGGCTATCCTCCAGGTTAAGTCCAACATATATTTCAAAGTGAAAGAAAGTGAAAGTGAAGTCACTAAGTTATGTCTGACTCTTTGCGACCCTGTGGACTTTAGCCTACCAGGCTCCTCCGTCCATGGGATTTTCCAAGCAAGAGTACTGGAGTGGGTTGCCATTTCCTTCTCCAGGGGACCTTCTGGATCCAGGAATCGAACCCAGGTCTCCCACATTGTAGGCAGATGTTTTACTGTCTGATCCACCAGGGAAGTCACATATATTTCAAAACTCAGATTAAAATATAACTTTAATCTGAAGTAAAACTACCTCTGTATTTTCAGATGACATTATCTCACACAGAAAAAAATCTGAAGGAATCCACCCAAAAACAGAGTTAATAAATGAGATCTGCAAGGTCATAGTATATGAGATCAAGATACAAAATTCAATTCTATTTCTCTAAAGTAGATATGAACAAGTCAAAAGGAAATTAGGAGAACAATTTCATTTACAGACTCAAAAAGAATATCATGATTAGAAATAAATTAAACAAAAGAAATTTTTATATTAGAAATTATAAAATGTTGAAAGAAATTTAAAAATACCAAAATAAATGAAATATTACCCATATTTACAGATTGCAAAACTATTTCTCAAGATAGTAATAACTCCAAATTGATTAGCAGATTCAATATAATTCATATTAAAATCCCAAAGAAAAAAGATTTTGTTTTAGGTATTGACAGGTTAATTATAAAATACAAATGGAAATATGAGGGACTCAGAAGGCCTGATAAAAATCTTGAAAAACAAGAACAAACTTGGAAGCCTCACATTTCTTGATTCAAAACTTTGCAAAGTTATATAAATCAAGGCTGTGTGATATTGGCCTGAAGATAGGCATATAGGTAAATGAAACAGAAGAGTCCAGAAATAAACCTATGCAGTTATTTATGTTAGGTATAGCTTTTTTTTTTTTTTTTAACAAGGATGCCAAAACAATTCAATGAGAAGAGAATAGTCTGGATTAATATGTAACAGATTGGATATTCATATATAAAATAATAATGAATTTGGGCCCATAATGCATATCGCAAGTAAAACTTAACTCAAGATAGGTCAAAAACTTAAATGTCAGAGCTAGAATGATGAAATTCCTACAAGAAAAATATAGCTGTAAATCTTCCTGACCTTGAATTAGGTTTCTTATTTATAAAACTGAAGCATAGGCAACCAAAGAAAAAATAAATTGAACACCATCAAAACTAAAAACTTGTTTGAAGAATATCATCAAGAAAAAACAGCCCTCAGAATAAAAGAATCTTTTCGCAAATCATATATCTGGTAAGGATCTAGTATCCAGAATGTATAAAAAACTCATATCTTAATAATAACAATCTTAAGATAACAGATTTTAAAATGGGAAAGAGATTTCGATAGAAATTTGTCCAAAGAAGATATACAAATGGCCAATAAGCATGTGAAAAAGATGTTTAAATCATTAGGTATTAGGGAAATATAAATAAAAACCATAATGAGATACCATTTTATAGATATTAGGATGGCTATAATTTAAAAGGTGGACAATAATGATTGTTGGAGAAGATGTAGAGATATTTGAACACATTTATGATGGCAGGAATATAAAGCAGTGCAGCCACTTTGAAAAATGGTTTAGAAATTCCTCAAAAATTAAACATAAATTTATTATACTGGCCAGCCATTCCAATCCTAGGTATATACCCAAAAGAGTTGAAAATATGCTTACACAAAAACTTATACAGAAACATTCAAATCAGCACTATTCATAACTGACTGAAAGTGGAAACAATAAAAATATCAACAGATAAATGGGTAAACAAAAGGTGATGTATTCATTCAGTGGAATATAACTCAGCTGAAAGAAAGAAGGGAAGAGTAATACATGCTACAACATGAATGGATCTTGAAAACATCATACCTGTGAAAGAAGTCAGACACAAACGTCACATATTACATGATTCCTCTTATATGAATGTCTTGAGTAGACAAATCCGTGAAGATAAGAAGGAGATTAGTAGCTAACAGGATCCAAGGGGAAGAGAGAATGAGGTGTGAATATTAATGGGTGATGGGTTTCATTTGAGGATGATGAAAATCTCCCAGAATCAGCTAGTGGTGATGATTGCACAACCTTGTTTATATACTAAAACTCACTGAATTATACATTTTTTAATGGTGAAATTGATGATATGGAAATTATATCTCAATTAAAATAGAAACTCAGTTTAGCTACTTTTTCTGTGCAAATCTTCCTAACCCATAAGTCCAATTCCTGCACTATTTTCCCAACTAAACCAGGGCAGTTTGCAATTATAGGCAATCATGTGTAGTGGTTAATCAGGTAGGCTATAGAGATAGTGCCTTTCTTAAAGTTCCTCTTTAATTTTATGATTCTGGGCAAGTTGCTTAATCTCACTGGGCCTCAGTTTCTTCATCTGTAAAATATTGATAATAATACACCTAGTTCACAGGGTTACCATGAGGATCATCTGATTTAATATTGCAAAACACTTGGAGAAGTACCAGGCATTCAATCATTCAATACGTACTTAATAAATTAAGTATTAATATTAAGGCAATTACTATATCATATCTATTATTATTATTTAGCTTCCATTATTACTTCTGTTGTTGTTATCATTAATATATACTGAGTGGCAGGTTGGAAACCTCATTCTAAAATCTCTGAGTCCACAGAAAAGGTGGGCTCCATCTTTCCTCTCTGTGAGCTAGAAGCATTACAAACACACACAGTGATGTGCTAAAATAATTTTTGCTACACAAAAGGCTTCCCTAATTACTAAGTTAATAATACTAGGCAAGGACTGTGTACCCTGCCCTGTGGCAATCCCTGTGGGAAGGGGTTCATTTGTTAACCATCAGGGCCTCAAAAACATTGCTCGTGCATTTGAAATGAACACAGTCTTTCTAAAGAATGCCCTAGTCATATGTATCACAGTTTTAAGTACATATACCCTTTGACCCAGTGTTACTATTCCATTTTTAGGAATATACTCAAGGAAACAATTGGGTGAATATAAAAAGCCTAACTCATAGCAGTCCTAAAATATTGGTTGATGAACTCTGAGTCTATGACTATATAGTTAATATCCTTTGTTATTTTAATATGGAGAACTATACTGATTTATCTTCAAATGTTAAACCAAGCTTGCATACCAGAAATTAACCCCATTGATCATGGTTATTATCCTTTTCACATAAAACTGCATTCAACTTGCTAATATTCTCTTAAGGATTTGTATACCTGTGTTCATGAGAGATATCAGTCTGTAGTTTTCTTGTCTTGTAATGTTAAGTTTGGTTTAGTTTCTGTGTCAGAGTAACATTGGTCTCAAACTTCACCCATGAGAAGTGTTCTACCTTCCTATAATTTCTGAAAATGTTTGGTAAGATTAACATTATTTTTGTCCTTAAACGTTTAATAGAATTCACTATGAAGGAGTTTTCTTTATGGGAATATTTTTAATTACAAATGCAATGTAATAAACATGTGCTGGACTGCACTCAGCTCCTCAGTCATGTCTGGCTCTTTGTGACCCCATGGACTGTAGCCCCCAGGCTCCTCTGTCCATGGGGATTCTCCAGGCAAGAATATTGGAATGGGTTGCCACGCCTGCCTCAAGGGGATATTCCCAACCCAAGGATTGAATCCAGGTCTCCCGGCATTGCAGGCAGATTCTTTACCAGCTGAGCCACCAGAAAAGCCCAACAATACTGGAATGGGTAGCTTATCCCTTCTCCAGGGAATCTTCCTGACCCACAAATCAAGCTGGGGTCTCCTGCATTGCAGGTGGATTCTTTACCAGCTAAGCTATTCAGATTTTCTATTTTTGTTGTGTCAATTTTAATAATTTTTGTCTTTTAAGAAATGTATCCATTGCATCTAAGTTGCCAAATTTACTGCTTAGAGTTGTTCTTGGTACTTCTTTATTTTACCTTTATTGTGTGTAGCATCTATAGTAATGCATCCTTTTTCATTCAGACTATTAATATTTTGTGTTTTCTCTCATTTGTTTCTCAGTCAGACTAACTATAGTTTTATTATTTTATTGATCTATGCAGACAGCCAGTTTTGTTATTTTCATCTATTTATAAATTGCTTTTCTATTTCCCATTTCATTGATTTCACATTTATCTTTACCATCACTTTTTCCTACTTTGGTTTTCATTGGCTTTATTTTTTCTGGCTTCTCAAAGTAAAAGTCTAGATCATCTTTGATTCTTTATTGATATGAATTACATTTATTGATTTAAAATATAAATAATACATATTTATTGTTATAAATTATATATTTTATTGTTATAATCAGTAGTAGCTATTGTATCTTCTGCACTTTGCCCAACTATATCACTGTAGACATTCAGATATTTGTCATTTCCCCGTAACTGGTCCCAGGATTTATTGGGAGTCATACCATGCCTCTTTAGAGTCCACAGCTCAAGTGAAGTCTGGTGATGATATCTTTGGTCGAATTGTGTAAAAATATTGAAGATAGTGACCAGCCAACTTAAGTTGGTTGACATACTAAGCATAGTGTAATCTGCTTCTTCTAAAAACCATGTTTGCCTATGTGACCACAGAAAGAAAGACCTGCCTCTTTAGTAGAGTCTTTAGGAACCAAGAGACAGATCTGAGAGGTAAAAATTCCCTGAGAAGTCCTGGATATTTTGGTTCCCTAAGAGACTGCTCGTACATACTAGAGAGTCAAAGAAAATTTTCTATGGTAGTTTATATTCCCTATCCAGTAGGGTTTTTTCTCTCTCTAAATGGTGACTTTACTCATTAGTTGATAATTTTCCAGCATGACATTTATTTCTTTTAAAGTGCCAAAATGTTTATTCTTTACATGAATATTTGTTTCATATCTCCGAGGAAAGAAAAAATTACATCAAGTTTCTTGTCCTATACCCCAGCCCTTGCAACTGAGCCTTAAGCAATGCTTTTTCAAGTTCATCTTCGGATCGACTCAGTAGGAGTGCAAACAAGATGAGAAAATGGTTCATTACTTATTTTTAGGAAGGATGAGTTCCAGAAAGAAAATTAAAACTACGAAGATAGTTGCCTTGCGGTACATATTTTCAGATTGGGCAAAAGGAACAAAAGGAGACATTTTAATTTATGTATGCTTAACAGGCACCATATTAATATACATCAATTAATACAAATTTACTTTCTGTCTGCAAAATTTAGAAAATACCTATATAGTCAGTAGGTTTTTTTCTAAAATAGCATTCCATTAAAATTAGCTTCGAGCCACTCTGGGAAACAATCACTTTTGTTTGTCAGGCAAAAGATTTAATGTTTGCTGATAGAGAACAAAGAAGAAACTAGATACATACATTTGTATGTATATGAGTAAATGTACACAGAACAAACATGTAAAGGATTCAAAACAGAATAGCATCTAATCTACTAGTCGCTGAAGAAGCAAACATTTTGTGATTTTAGACGAATATTTAGCACAGGTTTGTCATTGCCAACATGACTCTACTCTCATCTTCACGCAGAAGCATGATAAAAGTGTTTCCCCTCAGTTTAACATTGCAAGGGATGAATAAGATTGAATGTTTCTTTAATGCCAGAGAAAAAATATTTTTTCCTCTGGATACACTGGTGTGGAAAAGTCTTTTCAAACTGAATTTTTAAATTTCCATTTTTGAATTCTTTGATCATATGGCTGAATAATGGGGGAAAAATTGCTACTGCTCAAATATGTATATATTCTTGAGTTCATTTGTGAGAGAGACGGTTTAGGTGAAAGGATGAATGAGTTCAGTTTTCAGTGTTCCTCAATCCTGCCATCCATTAGGTTACTCCGTGATCCTACCACAATCAGCTCTGTCCACCTCACTTCAGAATCAACTCTCTGATAAAACGTTCTCTTCACTCCCTCAAGTCCTGCCATCCATTAGGTTACTCCGTGATCCTACCACAATCAGCTCTGTCCACCTCACTTCAGAATCAACTCTCTTATAAAATGTTCTCTTCACTCCCTCAAGTCTTTTTCACACCAAAAAGCTCTCTTCTTTGACATGCACTAACTTTTCCTGTCTACATAGTCCCAAAGTGGCTCTTTAGAAACTCTTTTTGTGGTCGTCATGATACACTTGGTTCATCTTATTAAAAATAGTAATGATATTGTTTATTTCTCTCATGAAATTTTCTGTAGATTTATCTAGTAATAGAAAATACATATGTGGTCTCCACGTGCAACTCAAGGGAAAAATAGTAATATAAAATAGATGAGAAAAACAGCAGGGAAGGGAAAATGAATTTCCCATGAACTGATAAGTTCAAGAGATTTTAGAAGTTCACTTTAATTGACAGTCCTTAGCATCCACTCAAGAAAAAAATCAGAAAGAATATTACTTATCACTATAGCATGTTCTGGATGGAGTTCATGTTAGCTAAACTGAAATCTAGTTTAAAGTTTCTCCCTGTTCACCCAAACCCTGGAGCAAAGTCTTGCTCATAGAGTATACCACTGATCAGTTTCCAAGCCATTTGTTTTGAATCTTAACCGTCCTGCAGCAACAGTTAAGCCAAATGCATAATCTACTAACCTTTTTCTAATAATCTCTGATATGATTAGCTGCTCCAACGTCCTAAGCTAGACTGTTTTTGCTTAACCCCAGTCATCTTTATTTCCCTTCTCTTCTTTCCCTCCCTCACTCACTCTTTTTTATTTTTTGGTTCTTCTACCATTTAACAATTTTATGCTTATCACATATTTTTTGAAGGACTCTTGCCTCAATTCTTTTCTCTAGAGGGGGCAAACATGTAATTATTTACATTTCTCCCCATTGTCTTAAGAAATGGCTGTCAAATACCTTCTGTACCAAACTCTGCTTTGCCCTGGAGTGCAATGGTGAGCAAAGACTAGGTCTGGTCCTGCCTTCAGGAAGCTTATAATCTAGCAGGAATGGGTGATTTATTCGCACTAATGTCTATATAACCACAAATGACTCAGTGTCCTGAAAGAAAGAAACTGAGTTTCTAAAAAGAATAAGAATGAAAGGAAAGAATGAGAATGAAATGGGATGTTAGGAAAGGACAAAAGGACAGCTGGTGATGACATCTCAAGGATGAGCAGATTATGTTTGTAACACAAATCTGATTAAATTCTACCCATACCTCAAATTCAATCTAACCCTTTCAGTGGCTTTCCATTGCTCTTGAGATTATATTCACAAGTTCTGCTTATTGTGAAAGTTCTCTTGTTCCAATACCTCCTTCTACATACTGGTCTCTTTGGCACTCTTTTAAGTATTAGATGTTTTATCTACCCTCCTGACACAGGGCACTGCACCTGCTCTTACATCTTGAGTTCCTTCTTTCTCTTCATGTTCTGCTTCCTAAAGAGGTCTTCGTGGGCACATTTTTAGAGCCTTATTGCTCTCAAAGACTGCCTCCAATCATTCTTTATCAGACTGTTTTGACTTGTTTACTTCATAAAACTTTTCATGTAAAATTACACTTCTCTTTGGCTTACTTGTTAACTGTCTCCTCCACTGAAATATGAACTGTGAGAGAGGATACTTTGTGGGGTTTTACTTATATCTTGGGGCTTCCCAAGATGGTAAAGAATCTGCCTCCAAGGCAGGAAACCTCGGTTCAATCTCTGGACTGGGAAGAAGGGAATGGCTACCCACTCCAGTATTCTTGCCTGGAGAATCCTGTGCACAGGTGAGCCGGGCAGGGGTCGCAGAGAGTTGAACACAACTGAGCCACTACTGCTTTCACTTATCACTCAATTTTAGCCCTTGGAACAGTGCCTGGAAATGAATGAATGAATCAAAAAAAGATCCGTTTTCCCAATTATACCTAGACATTTAAATGACAGCATGTGAATCTGTGTTGTTATACAATATCTCATAAATTGGCTGTTAAAACTTTCACTTCAATTCAACAAACATTTACTGAATACCTCTTATATTCCAAGCATGTGCCAAGCACTGGTGAGAAGGTTTGGCAGGAAAGTCACAGTTTGGTGAGAAAGAAAACCTGACAAATGCTTCCATACATTTTACAAGAGAGAAAAGCCAAGCCCTGCTGGGTCTTTGTTATAACTGACCATGTGATCTTAAGGAAGGGGAACCATCCCAGGCAAAGCCTTACCTCCCTGAATCTCAATACAGAGTTTCAGCTCTAGAAAATGCATAAAATTACATTATACAATTAATTTTCAGGTAACATGACAAGAGTAAGAAAACATTTGGAAAATTGAAAGATCTAGTCTTCCAGAAGGTATTTGCAGAGTCTTTGACAGAGGAGTGATGGGAGATGAAGGTGGAAACTTACTGACCACATTGGGAAAAATTTTGTTTGTCAAGTCTGTAATTTAGAACTTAACCGCTAGCAATAAAGGACTCTGGAAGATTGTAATAGGGCCAAGGCATGATTAGCCATGTGGTTTAGAATGCTCACTTTCGTAGCCATGCCCAAGACAGATGAGACAGAGTTACTAGTTGCTAGATTTCAGAAGGCACATGCTGTGGCTTCAACTGTGCCTAATACTCATGTCTCCATAAACTGAGTGCTGAAGTCCAAATCCCCAATAGTTCAGAGAGTGAGCTTATTTGAAGATAGAATCTTTACAGAGGTAATCAAGTTACAGTGAGGTCATTAGGATGGGCCCTCATCCAGTATAACTGGTCTGCTTATATAAAGAAGAAAGTTGGGTGCAGAGATATACACAGAGGGAAGATTATATGAACAAATACAGGAGAAGACCCCCATCAATAACAACCCAGGAGAGATGCATAGAAAACAGCCTTCTCACTCTTCAGAAGGAAATAAGTCTGTTGACACTTTGCTTTTTGATATAGCCTCGAGAACTGTGATAATAAATTTCTGTTTCTTAGGCCACCCAGGCTGTACCTTGTTACACAGTCATATCTAACTAATAGAGGGGGTGAGTGAGGGTCTAACTAGCTTAGGAAAAATGAAACTTGCAGATTCTGAAGAGGCAGAACGGTCCAGTGGAGATCATATACGTTCTAAGCTGGAGTTTGAATCTTGGCACTGATACGTTCAGCACTTTAAAGAAGATACGTAGACTCTCTGAGTCTTGGTTTTTCAACCAGAAATAATGCCCATTTTGTAGGTTTGTTGTGACAATTTGAGAGAGTATTTAAATATCAAGCACAATGCTTAGCATATAAGAGATGTTATGTAAATATTGTTGCTGCTGTTGATGGTGATAATGGTAGTATTATTAAAAATTATTACTCGAGAGTTATGAGAAGGTCCTGGAGAATCTAGAGATAGTAACCAACAATGGATCCAATCTCCCAATCACTTGAGTGACACAAAGGACGTTACCAGGTAGGAAGTTTGTTAGCATGGAGGAACACTGGCTTTCACTTGCAATCACCAAAAATGTCCCAAAATATTAATTCTAAAAGTTGTTTCTTCTGTAATCTCTAGGCATGAAGACACTCTTATAATCATTCTTTTCTGTGAACCAAACAGATTTGTAACTGAATGAGCTTATATTTGTTTATTTGAGTATGTCCTTTCCTAGACTAGTTGTTCCTGGAGGGCAAAAACCGTGATTTGGTCTTTTTATCCCTGGAGGACCTAGCATAGTACATGTAGCTCTAAGTTCTCAGAAATATTTGATGTCTGTATAAAAAATGAACTAATGTAGAAGTCCATCTTTGTCTTCCATTAGGCGCAAGAGAACTTGCAATGTCTGGGGAAGAAATTGGGGGGAGGGCTGGGCACGGCTCAACAGATCACCTCCCTGAGTTCAAACAATCCTACACAAATTACAAACACTGTCCCTTAAGAAAACAATTAGCAATAAAGTGGGATTCTTCTATAAAAATCTGTTTTAGCCAGCTGGCTTATCCGAGTACAATCTAATAAATTGTAGGTACAGGGAAAAGACTACCATTGTGGGGCCCTTTTATCTTAACACAACTGATATAACTTGTCCTCCTATAACGTGACATGGATCTAATTTTCTGCAAGTAAAATTTTAGTTTTAGTTTTCCTCCTTTCCAGGAAAGTTCTCAGGCATTGTTACAGGTGAAAGTACTGACACATGTTTGGTACAAGTTTTCTATTTTGTGGATTATTTATTTTCGGGTGAATTGTTCAAAGTCACCAAGTCGCAGAGTCAAGAGCAATGGTAAACAAGTTCATCTCTGTTGTTGCCTATCCCTTTGTTAAGCCATCACACAGAGGGGAGGCTGATCTCAGAGAGGCATCTTCTGTCAAATATTCCAGGGCTTCACAACCTCTCTGCTGGAAAACAATTTGACATCTTACTTCTTTTTTGCAGTGTAAGTCTATATTCTTCTTTAAGTGCAGATGAAGAACCCTACACATTCTTGATAGTAATTGGTTTCTATGATATTAAAAGAATTCATAGGTACTGGTTATAGCAGAGGTGTATCCCAGGTGGCTCAGCGGTAAAGAATTCTGCATGCAATGCAGGAGACACAGGAGACACGAGCTGAATCTGTGGGCCGGGAAGATCCCCTGGAGGAGAAAATGGCAACCGGCTCCAGTATTCTTGCCTGGGAAATCCCACGGACAGAGGAACCTGGCAGGCTACTCCATGGAGCTGCAAAGAGTCGGACATCACTGAGCGACTGAGTGAGCACACACACACACCTATCATCTCTGACTCCCTTCTTCTGTCACCAAACTCTAGTGAAACTGGCCTCCAAAACCTAATTTCAGGCTTGCACATCACTATATATGTGGTAAAAGGTTTTCTTTACTTTCAAAGATCTTGCTTTAAAGTCTCAAGAGGAGCTGTTCTATACTTATTTCTATCATAGAAATGTTTTTTAAAGGGCTTTAGGCATTTTGAAAAAAAGAATTACAAGAAATGAAAATTACAATGTCATTATGCCATTCTTAACTAATTAAATTAATTCAGAATGTACTTTTCACGCACTGAAATTTATAGTATCAAATTATGTGCAATTATATGCAATGTCCAAGAGATATTAGAGAGAAGCCTGTTTGAATTATCTATTTTACCAGACTTATTTGGTTTTAAAAGCACTCATTTTGTAAGGTCTTTTCATTCTGATGGGCTAAATAGGATACTAGACTATCCCTTGACAGTTTCATAGTTGGTGATTGGAAAAGATTGATTGTCATTGTATTTCCAGTCTAAGATTTATTAATATTATTAAGATTTGTACAATAACATTAATGGTTTTATAGTGCAGTACTCCACAACTTTAAACACTTTCATTTCTATCTTTACATAGTCCTGTCACATTGAGAACATTCTGTATGGAAACAATAACCCAGCATAGGCTTAAAATCATGAACAGGCATATTTGTGGAACAGTATGAAATCCAAAGTGGCTGAAGCAAAGGATATGCAGTGGGTGAGGGAAGGTGTAGCTGGGATTAAGTTCAGCAGATTTTGATGGGACATGCATGATACATGGACGAGTCAGTCCTTATTATTATGGAAAGTTGAGAGTTATAGAGAATGACAATGACCTATTTGAATTTTTAAAAAGAATGCTGTAGAAACTAATGCAACATTGTAAAGCAACTGTATTCTAGTAAAAATTAATTTAAAAATAAAGGCAAATGAAGAAAAATAAATAAAAAGAACCCTTGCATCAGAGGGTGAATTTGAATTAAAAAAAAAAAAGAAACAAAAATGTTATACAAGATGTTGTTTCTATAGTTCCAAAAAGAGTAGATAAAACGCTGAACATAGATATTAATTAGCAGTGGAAAAATATGGAGATACCAGATTCAAGAGACATTCCTGAGGCAAACTGATGAGATTGGAGGGGGAGGAATCTAAGACAAAACATAGCTGTGAGACTTGGTTGATGAGAGTGCAATTGAGAGCATGGAGAGCATGGTTGCTTTGGCTCACATTTGCATTTTTTGAACAAACAGAGATACACCATGGATTTATAATGACCACTGGTAAAGGGCTAGATCCCTATAGTGCTTTAAGTTGTGTATATAATATTTTCAAACACATTGTCTTATATTAGAACCATCTAATAACTCTGTGAAATAGGTAACTACACAGATAAGGAAACAAAAACCCAGAGAAGTGGATTTTGTTGGTAAGATCACCTGATAATAAGTGAAAGACTCTTATTTGTTTACCATGTTATTTTTTATTAAATACATCCAATGAAATACAGAAAGTTATATGTAGAAATAGAACTATTTTGGATTTTAAAACTTAAGACATATTTGGATGCTTTATATCTGCTATTTATTTTAAAAAGGGGAATTGAAATTATTAAAGACTCGGGTTAAAAAATAAATTCAGTGGCTAACTATACAATATTTTTTTAAATTTTATTTTATTTTATTTTATTTTTAGTTTTTTATTTATTTAATTTTAAAATCTTTAATTCTTACATGCGTTCCCAAACATGAACCCCCTTCCCACCTCCCTCCCCATAACATCTCTGTGGGTCAAGTTTTATGTGGAACATGTTATTCTTTTGAAATGAAGGCAATAATGAGTAAGTTTTGTTGAGTTGTTAGAAATAACTATTGATCAGTGAGTTAACAGCTGAATATTAATGAATGGCTATCTCTATCATATTTGTTCATGGAAACTTTTGATATCTTTTTGAGCCAAGATTTACGGTATCAATAAATAGCCACCAGAATCCCAAACACAATTACCACCATATATCCTGAGTCATCAGTGAGTATTTCTGCTAATAAGTTTATCTTTCTTTTGACATATTTATATACAAACCACATATTCTCCATGTATCCATTAGAAGAAGAATTACTATAAAACATCTTATTCTATTTCCTTACTTCTCAACTATTAGAATAATGGTCTGAGTATTTTTGACTGTAAGGAGATCAAATCAGAAAATTCTAAAGGAAATCAACCTTGAATATTCACTGGAAAAACTGTGGCTGAAGCTGAAGCCACCTGATATGAGGAGCCAATTCATTGAAAAATATCCTGATGCTAGGAAATACTGAAGGCGAAAGAAGAGGGTAGCAGAGGATGAGATGGTTAGATGACATCACTGACTCAATGGATATGAATTTGAGCAAACTTTGGGAGATAGTGAAGGACAGAGGAACCTGGTGTGTTACAGTCCGTGGGTTGCAAAGTGAGACAGGACTTAGCAACTGAACAACAACAATGTCCTAAGTATTAAAATAGAATACTATGGTGAAACCCAAACCAGATGACTTATTCAAAATGGAGTATCTTTGGCTATTAACTTTGTTTTAATACACAATTAATTTTCCTCAAATGTTGGACTGTGTGTCTGGATATCAGTCTTCAAAATTACTCCTTCTCTATTCTCAGAGAACTTCCAGATGTACAAGCTCAATTTAGAAAAGGCAGAGGAATAGAGATCAAATTAGCAACATCTGCTGGATCACAGAAAAAAGCAAAGGAATTACAGAAACAAATGTCTGCTGCTGCTTCAGTGACTATGCTAAACCCTTTGACTTTGTGGATCACAGTAAATTGTGGAAAATTCTTAGAGATGGGAATATCAGATCACCTTACCTGCCTCCTGAAAAATCTGTATTCAGGTCAAGAAGCAACAGTTAAAAACAGACATGGAACAATGAATTGGTTCCAAATTGGGAAAGGAGTACATCAAGGCTCCTTGTCACCCAGCTTATTTATATATTGTCACCCTGCTTATTTAACTTATTGCAGAGTCCATCATGCAAAATGCCAGACTAGATGAATCACAAGCTGGAATCAAGATTGCCAGAAGAAATATCAACAACCTCAGATATGCAGATGATGAATGGCAGAAAGTGAAGAGGAACTAAAGAGTCTCTTGATGAGGGTGAAAGAGAAGAGTGAAAAGCTGTCTTAAAACTCAACATTCAAAAAACTAAGGTTATGGTACCTGGTCCCATCACTTCATGGGAAATAGGTGGGGAAAAAGTGAAAACAGTGACAGATTTTCTTTTCTTGGGCTCCAAAGTCATTGCAGATGGTAAGTGCAGCCATGAAATTAAAAGACGCTTGCTCCTTGGAAGAAAAGCTATGACAAACCCAGACAGTGTATTAAAAAGCAGAGACATTAAAACACAGGTAAAGAATCTGCCTGCAATGCAGGAGACCTGGGTCTGATCCATGGGGTGGGAAGATCCCCTGGAGAAGGAAATGGCAACTTATTCCAGGATTGTTGCCTGGAGAATTCCATGGACAGAGGTGGGCTATAGCCCATGGGATCACAAAGAGTCGAACACCACTGAGCTAACACAGACCTAGGTACTTCAGATATATAATTTAGATATATAATTCACAAAACACAATAACTCTGAGGGTTAAGTAATGCTATTATCCCATTTTATATATAGAAATTGAAACTCAGGGACATAAAAATGGTAAATATAAATGTAAATATTTTTAAATTGCAAAATTTAAAAATTATACAAAGAGAATACTTACTTCATAGGGCCCCATGCTGAGGATCAAATGAGATAAATAAAATATCAAGCATCTGGACCCAAAAAACACAATGTGAGTTTAGATGTCATTATTGTTTAAGGCAACAAAATTTTCTGCACTTAAATACATATGAATGTAAAGGAAAAATGTAATTGATGTTGAGCCCATTCTTATTCTGATAGCTAATATGAGTCTTCCATGGAAATGTGAACCAAGGGACAACATTCCAATGAAACTTAGTTTTGTTTCAATTATTTTCAAAATTTGAAATGAATTCTTCCGATAAATAGCATACTATTAATGACTGTCGTGCATCTAAACAGAATTTTTTTAAATTGAATTTCTAAAGCACAATTAAAAAAACAAAATTGCAATTCATGCACATACTTTTTGTAGAGATATATGATAATGTGATGAATAAAAGGCATATATATGATATGCCATAAAAATATATATATATATTACAGTTAAATAATTTTCTCTGGAAAGTTAAAAAAAAGATGAACACTTTTGTCTAAGAAAAATAATGAATATATGATGGGCATCAATTTTCTATAGCAGTTAGATTCACCTTAATACATTTAAAAGATGGATGAAACTATTTTAAAATATCTGTACTCACAGCATGCTGGGAATTACAACATTCAGAAGTCAGTAATTAAACTTGTGATGAAAACATTCTAATTTCAATTAAAAATGTGCAACAGTATGAATAGTTACTCAAAATTATCTTAGAAAATATGAGCCAAAAAAAAAAAAAAAAAAAGAAAGACTGTTTAAAGAACAGGAGACTTAGGTGCAGAAGACCCACATATCAGGCCTGGTTTAGTAATTGTTATTAATTTTAGGATCTTAGGAAATTTACCTAATGACTCTGAACTTCAAATTTTTTTACCTACAAAATGAGATTAGTTATGAAATTTAAATAAAAGCATATGGAAAATTCTTAAAAACCCTAAACTACTCTGTAAGTATTAAAATATGGAAAAGGTCTTCCCTGGTGGCTCAGATGGGAAAGAATCCTGCAATGCAGAAGACTTGACTACAGTCCATGGGTTGGGAAGATCCCCTGGGGATGGAAATGGTTACCCATTCCAGTATTCTTGCCTGGAGAATTCCATGGACAGAGGAGCCTGGGGGGCTACAGTCCCTGGGTTGCAAAGAATCGGACATGACTGAGCAACTAACACACACGGAAAAGTCAACCATGAAAAATACCTGGAAATGTTTCTTGCAAGATTCTTACAGCCTAAGATGTGGAATGCTTTCAAATGTGTTAAACATTTTTTAAAAATTTTGTGTATAGAAATTATTTTACAAGTTTGTTCTCCTGGTGTACAAAATGTGCCCTAAGTTATCGCTAAAAAATTAAATACATATAATATTTTATGGTTCACAGTTGAACTTGTGCGATTTTTGTTGTTTGACCACAAAGCAAGAGATAGATATCACTCCTTAGATTTTAAACTGGCTCTGTAGATAGTTTCAAAAGGATAATTTATCAAAAGATACTATCAGTATCATCAGAATCAGAGAATGGTTTTTTAAGGTCATTTCATTAAAAGCTAACAATCATTTGCATGTATAAATCTGGGGTGTTTGCTAAAATTTGTCTTTACCTTACAGTTTTACAAGTTGTATGTTTTTTTTCTTTTTACAAGTTGTATTTTTATATTCTCATTTACTTGTACAAAAAATACCTCAAGTCACACTTGGCATGAAATTAACACCATGAGCAGACCAGCTTCATGATGATATAAGAAACAAATTTGAAATTCACTCAGGAAACTCAACTATTGTGTCAGCTTGTGAATTTCCACATCACTCTTGTTATTTCCTCCTGATTTGGAGATGGGATCTCTGCAGTGAATAATAAATCATTAGCATTTTCTTGATAGCATGTTGTCTGGATTCTGCTTTGTACAGAAGCATCACACTAACACAAATAGTCCATAATTTGTCAGAATGACTCAAAAACGGCTTCAGTGAGAGACATTCACAGAATAGCAATTTGAAAGAATGAAAGGATTACACACAAGGGAACTATCGTTCCATGAGTTAGTATTGGTTTTCAGCTCCACGTGGACCATAGCAACATAATCAAATAACTGTTTATTTCTACAAAACAAAAGTGTAGAAATAGGAAGTTCAATTTAAACCTTTTTCTAAATTTGGTTCATTTAATCCATGGCTTGCTTTCTCATGCTCAAAGATGGCTGCTATAGATGCCTCTAGACATTCCTTTTATTAGTACATTTCAATTAGAAAGAAGGTTGAAGGGCAAAAGGCAAGTGCCAGTTGAGCCTATTCCTTTCTCCTCTTCCTCTTTCCCCTCCTTTTCCTCCTCTTCCTCCTCTTCTTTTAATTGGAAAGACTATAGTCTGTCTGGAAGTTCTACCCACTAGACCAATAGATTTCCATTTGTAGCTCATTGTTTGCAATTGCATTACATGGCTATTTCAAATGGCAAAAAACCCCTGAATGATTGTGTATTTTATCTTGGCTTCTTGTTGCCCCAATTAAACTTGATGTTCTGTAAGTGAGGAAGAAAAGAGAATGCACAAAAATAGTGTCTAGTCTTGTCTCAGAGAAGGCAATGGCACCCCACTCCAGTACTCTTGCCTGGAAAACCCCATGGATGGAGGAGCCTGGTGGGCTGCAGTCCATGGGGTCGCGAAGAGTCAGACACGACTGAGCGACTTCACTTTCACTTTTCACTTTCATGCATTGGAGAAGGAAATGGCAACCCACTCCAGTGTTCTTGCCTGGAGAATCCCAGGGATGGGGGAGTCTGGTGGGCTGCCGTCTATGGGGTCACACAGAGTCGGACACGACTGAAGTGACGTAGCAGCAGCAGTCTTGTGTAACTCACTTAGTTTTAATGATGCATTAAAAAAAAATTCTTTCAAAGGTTCACAAAATTCACTCCAATTAAACTCAAATAATTTCTTTGTATTTGTAGTTTTCTGACATCTTGTCATGTACTCAATTGCATATTCCTCCTCAAGGTCGAATATTGTATTTTATTCTTCATTGTGTAGCTACTAGCACATAGAGGGTGCTTGTGTGCATGTGTCCTTAGTCACTTCAGCCGTGTCCGACTCTTTGCAACCCCTATGAGCTGTAGCCCACCTTGCTCCTCTGTCTATGGGTTTCTCCAGGCAAGAATCCTGCAGCGGGTTGCCATTTGCTTCTTCAGGGGATCTTCCCCACTCACGGATCGAACCTGGGTCTCCTGCATTGCAGGCAGATTCTTTACTGTCTGAGTCACCAAGGGAGTCCCATGATTTTTCTTATATTAGGATTGTATCATTCCAGCTCTGGGATGTATTAAAATGCCTGATACATTCCTAATAAGTTTTGAGTATATAATAGCTAAAATTGGGACTTCTTTGGTGACTCAGACAGTAATCTGCCTGTAATGCAGGAGACTGGGATTTGATCTTTGGATCGGGAAGATCCCCTGGAGAAGGGAATGACAACCCACTCCAGCATTCTTGTCTGAAGAAGTCTGTGGAGAGAGGGGTCTGGTGGGCTATAATCTATGGGGTTGCAAAGAGTTGGACATAACTTAGCGACTAATGCTTTCATTTTTAATTTTTTTCAATAGCTTAAATTACTGGAGTATTAGGTGATGACCACTAGATAAACTGTTGAAGCTTCTGTACTTTGAGCCTAATTACCTTGAGTTGATTGCAAGTATGAGATAGTCCATGTTATGTCTTTAATAGAATGAAAGATTCTTTAAACTCTATGGTACTTCCCAATTTTCAAAGGTTTTACACACATGATTTCATATAATCTAATAATAGCCCTTTTTTCTTTCTTATTTTGCCCTCCCACTCTCCCTCTCCCCACTGAACCACCAGTCTGTTCTCTATCTGTGAATCTGCTTATTTTTTGTTTTATTCACTAGTCTGTGGTATTTTTTAGATTCCACATATAAGTGATATAATTCAGTATTTGTCTTTGTCTGACTTCACTTAGCATATGCCCTCCAAGTCAATCCATGTTGCTGCAAATGGCAAATTTTCATTATTTTTAATAGCTGAGCAATATTCCATTCTCTCATCTCTCTCTATATATCTATATGTGTGTGTGTGTGTGTGAAAAATTAACTTTTTAATTAATTCGTTCATTCAACTAACAGAGGCTGCTCTAGACACAGGAAGCATAAGTAGAAAAAAAGAAGCTATTTTCTAGTAGATCACAATCTAGTGTGAAAGACAGAGAATAGTGTATGATAAATGTTTTAAGTCTGTCTCCTTACCTTTCAATTGGGTTAGGGCTGTCTGCTTCCCATCAAGTATACAAGTTCAGTCAATATGTATCCAAACCCACCATGTTTTAAAATGTTAATAGCCCAGAACAGTGTTGGCTGGGAGCAATCACTCAGCAAGTCTTTTCTCTCTCTTACCAATTCTCTTTAGAGGAAAACTGTACATATTCTTGAAGTTTTTCCTATAAGGACATTCATGCATGCTCAGTCACGTCAGTCATGTCTGACTGTTTGGGACCCTGTGGACTCTTTGGGGGCCCACCAGGTTCCTCTGTCCATGGGGATTCTCCAGGCAAGAATACTGGAGTGGGTTGCCATGCCCTCTTCCAAGAAATCTTCCAGACCCAGGGACTGAACTCGGATCCTTTGCATCTCTAGCATTGGCAGGTGGGTTCTTTACCACTAGCATCACCTGAGAAGCCCCATCCATGAGGATGATGTAGAGACAATTTGGGGCTTCCCTGGTAGCTCAGCTATTAAAGAAAATGGCTGCAGTGCAGTATCCTGGTTCAATTCCTGGGTTGGAAAATCCCCCGAAGAAGGGAAAGGCTACCCACTCCACTATTCTTGGGCTTCCCTGGATGGTAAAGAATCTGCCTGCAATGAGGGAGACCTAAGTTCGATCCCTGGGTTAGGAAGATACCCTGGAGGAGGGCATGGCAACCCACTCCAGTAATCTAGCCTGGAGAATTCCAAGGACAGAGGAGCCTAATGGGCCACAGTCCATGAGGTCACAAAGAGTCGGACACAACTGAGAGACTAAGCACAGCAAAGCACAGCGCATGGACAATTCGGGAAGCTGTAGCATGCAGAGTCTTTCTCTGCCGGGTTTCTTCATCAGAACCATGGAACACAAAACAATGATCTGTGTGACTATTTTCTCATTTCTTCCTAGAAAGGAACAGAGCTAGAACCATGCTAGATGCACAGGAGAGAGTCTAATTCATTATATACTATGTAAACACAGTTTGCATAACAAGTGCTTCTTTTGGAAGTACCAAAGACCACTCCTGGATTTGATGATTCACTTTTGGAGAGGACTCAGGACTCAGAACATGATTCTACTCATGGCTGTGACTTATTACAATGAAAGCATACAAAATAAAATCAAAGAAGGGGACAGGTGTATTAGGCAAAGTTAGGAAAGCAGGTGCACTCATCCAACAGTTCTCTCCCAGCGGAGTCTTGTTCAGTTCAGTTCAGGCCCTTAGTCATGTTAGACTCTTTGTGACCCCATGGACCACAGCACGCCAAGCTTCCCTGTCCGTCAACAACTCCCAGAGCTTGCTCAAACTCATGTCCATTGAGTTGGTGATGCCATCCAACCATCTCATCCTCTTTCGTCCCCTTCTCCTCCTGCCTTCAATCTTTCCTGGCATCAGGGTCTTTTCCAATGAGTCAGTTCTTTGCATCAGGTGGCCAAAGTATTGGAGTTTCAGCTTCAGCATCAGTCCTTCCAATGAATATTCAGGACTGATTTTCTTTAGGATGGACTGTTTGGATCTCCTTGCAATCCAAGGGACTCTCAAGAGTCTTCTCCAATACCATAGTTCAAAAGTATCAATTTTTCAGTGCTCAGCTTTCTTTATAGTGGAGTGTTATGGGATGCACTATTTCTCCAGCAAGAGTTATGACAACATGTTGAATTATTGTCCACTGTGAATGTTTATTAAAGACACAGCATCCAAGGTTTCTACTGGGGTCAGGTTACATAGACATTCTCTGCTTAGAATATACCATGGTTTCAGATTCTCAGAAGTAAATAAGGTGTTCACTATAAACCAGTTTTTGAGCAAATAGTTTAGGAAGAGTGAGGCACTCTTACCAGCTATGGAATACAGGGAACCCTCCCGAAATCCAAGTGCCCTGATTCCAGACAAGGGTCCACCTTGCAGGCAGCCCTTTCAATGGATATCAGATTTAGTTGAGAAAGTTGCTTGGCCTTTCAGAGGCTTGCTATGCTTGGCTAAAGGCAAGCTTTAGAGGAGAGGTAAGGGGTGCAGAGTAAAGCAGGAATACAGTGGATCCCATCTCCTCTTCCTCTTCTGGGCAGAAGGTGATGAAAGCTTGGACAGTGCCTGGATTTTGCTTCCCAGGTGGTGCAGTGGTAAAGAATTCACATGCCAGTACAGGAGACACAAGAGATCAAGTTTCGATCCCTGGGTTGGGACGATCCCCTGGAGTAGGAAATGGCAACCCACTCCAGTATTCTTGCCTGGAAATTTCCATGGACAGAGCAGCCTGGTGGACTATAGGCAATGGGGTTGTGAAGAGTCGGATGTGACTAAGTGACTGGGAACATACAGACAGGTGTCTGGATTAATTATATCATCTTCTTTGTCTTCCTTTTTTACTTTACTGCTCATCATAAAAGAAACAGAGGCAATTTTCAATTGCAAGACACCTTTAACTTCTTCCTGAAAAGTACTCACATACTGTGTTCCTGGGGTTTGTTGTACATTGGAGTTTACAATGTAAAGTGAACCTCTGAAGAACAACTTGGCAAAGTGATAAATTTATTTATAAGGCTCACTTCTTAAGTTGTTCAGCCTATAAATTCAGAATTTTGTGTTTTGAGATTGTATAAAGGCACAATTATGTGACTTTTTTTTCATAGCTGAGTTTCTATATGAATCAGTCCAACATACTAAACTTCTTGGAAGTTACTGAACTTAGAAGAGCTTCTCCTGGATTTCTTGCTATGATATGGGATTTGTGCTTCCAACTTGATTTCTCTCACTCAAATAATTCAGCTTTTGGCCACTGGAAATAATTGTACAGCCAAAAATAAAACCTTACATCTCTCTAAATAAAGCTAGAAATTATAAAATCAACAATTAGTATCAAAATATAATCCTATCGCATTTTTCTTAAGATATTCTTGCTGGTATTATTTTGCGATGTTGTTAGATGGCCTTTTTCCAAGAAAGTGAGTAATTATTTTAGGGAGCAGAAAAGGAGAAAGAAGTGTGTGGGAATAAAATATTTAAATTGCTGTTTTCTTTGAGCTATAATAGTGCCTGTTACTTGTGTGACTATAATATTTAGAACTCAATGGTATTTATACCTATCTTAAAATATTTTGAGAACCATAATGTTTTTCATTTGTATTTCTTTGAAATATGATAACAATTGATGAAAATTTAAAAAAAAAAGCTTTTTCCTTAATGCAATATTATGTCTTCGTGGAATAGTTTTACTCAAGAAATAAAAAATGGAAGATAAAAATATTTCTTTTATGCTAACATTTTAACTTTTGGAGGATGATTTGAGACTGAATCTTAGTTGTTTGTTTTCACTATTTATTACAGTTTACATTAAAATGTGTGGGATTTAGTCATAATGTCATAATATCATTTCAGTTTATATAGCTGAGCAGTTTCAGTGCCTTCAATACAACATTTATCTATATTTTTAAAAGGGTATTTTTAAAGCTAGAAAACGATCCAACAGCATATATTTTTAAACTGTTATTTGTCCACGCAGTATTATATTAAAATGTCTACTGTTTCTAGGGCTTCTTAATAACTGAAGACATGATTTATTTCCAGGAGACTAGCTTATTAAATCAGAGAAGGCAATGGCAATACACCCCAGTACTCTTGCCTGGAAAATCCCATGGATGGAGGAGCCTGGTGGTCTGCAGTCTATGGGGTCACTAGGAGTAGGACACAACTGAGCAACTTCACTTTCACGCATTGGAGAAGGAAATGGCAACCCACTCCTTGGAGAATCTCAGGGACAGGGGAGTCTGGTGGGCTGCATCTATGGGGTCGCACAGAGTCGGACACGACTGAAGTGACTTAGCAGCAGCAGCAGCTTATTAAATTCTAAGAGGAACAATAGAAAGAAATATAAAAAGAAAAACTAAGAACTTAGTGTGTGTGTGGGTGTGTGTGGGTGTGTGTGTGTGTGTGTAATTGGGCAGAGAGAAGAATAATAAAAGTGATAAAATATATTCAAAGACATGCATTTTTCAATGTACACTCTAATGTGTGATATTAGGTAAACTATATAAAAACTATAAATTATATTATCTTATGCTTATTTAACTTATATGCAGAGTACATTATGAGAAACGCTGGGCTAGAAGAAGCACAAGCTGGAATCCAGATTGCAGGGAGAAATATCAATAACCTCAGATATGCAGAGGACACCACCCTTATGGCAGAAAGTGAAGAGGAACTAAAAAGCCTCTTGATGAAAGTGAAAGAGGAGAGTGAAAAAAGTTGGCTTAAAGCTCAACATTCAGAAAACGAAGATCATGGCATCTGGTCCCATCACTTCGTGGGAAATAGATGGGGAAACAGTAGAAATAGTGTCAGACTTTATTTTGGGGGGCTCCAAAATCACTGCAGATGGTGACTGCACCCATGAAATTAAAAGACGCTTACTCCTTGGAAGAAAAGTTATGACCAACCTAGGTAGTAGATTCAAAAGCAGAGATATTACTTTGCTGACTAAGGTCTGTCTAGTCAAGGCTATGGCTTTTCTTGTGGTCATGTATGGATGTGAGAGTTGGACTGTGAAGAAGGCTGAGCACCAAAGAATCGATGCTTTTGAACTGTGGTGTTAGAGAAGACTCTTGAGAGTCCTTTGGACTTCAAGGAGATCCAACCAGTCCATTGTAAATGAGATCAATCCTGGGATTTCTTTGGAAGGAATGATGCTAAAGCTGAAGCTCCAGTAATTTGGCCACCTCATGAGAAGAGTTGACTCACTGGAAAAGACTGATGCTGGGAGGGACTGGGAGCAGGAGAAGGGGATGACAGAGGATGAGGTGGCTGGATGGCATCACTGATTCAATGGATGTGAGTCTGAGTGAACTCTGGGAGTTGTTGATGGACAGGGAGGCCTGGCATGCTGTGCTTCATGGAGTCTCAAAGAGTCGGACATGACTGAGTGACTGAACTGAACTGAACTGAACTCCTTGGAAGAAAAGTTACAACCAACCTAGATAGCATATTGAAAAGCAGAGACATTACTTTGCTAACAAAGGTCCGTCTAGTCGAGGCTATGTTTTTTCCAGTGGTCATGTATGGATGTGAGAGTTGGACTGTGAAGAAAGCTGAGTGCCAAAGAATTGATGCTTCTGAACTGTGGAGTTGGAGAAGACTCTTGAGAGTCCTTTGGACTGCAAGGAGATCCAACCAGTCCATTCTGAAGGAGATCAACCCTGGGATTTCTTTGGAAGGAATGATGCTAAAGCTGAAACTCCAGTACTTTGGCCACCTCATGAGAAGAGTTGACTCATTGGAAAAGACTCTGATGCTGGGAGGGGTTGGGGGCAGGAGGAGAAGGGGATGACAGAGGATGAGATGGCTGGATGGCATCACTGACTCAATGGATGTGAGTCTGAGTGAACTCCGGCAGTTGGTGATGGACAGGGAGGCCTGGCGTGCTGCGATTCATGGGGTTGCAAAGAGTCGGACACGAGTGACTGAACTGAACTGAACTGATGCTTAGAAAATACCAAATTTCTAAGATTGTTCTAATTTTATCACATTTTATTCTTTTCTATCACAACTGACTTACCAAAACGTGCTCAAGTGCATAGTTAATTTTAAGCTTTTAAATATTTTAAAATAAATTAATTTTTAACATTTTTCTATGGCATACATTAATCTAAAGAAACAGAGAAAAATTGCCAAGTCATTATATGTTTGATTAATATTGTTGTTGTTTTAGTCTCTAGGTTGTGTGTGACTATTTTGTGACTCCATGGACTGTAGCCCATTAGGCTCCTCTGTCCATGGGATTCTCCAGGCGATGCTACTGGAGTGGGTAGTCATTTCCTTCCCCAGGGGATCTTCCCAGACTAGGGATTGAACCCATGCCTCCTGCATTGGCATGCAGGTCCTTTACCACTGAACCACCAGGGAATTGATTTCAAAAATCATGCACTTGAATCACTAAAATTTAGAGAAATTCTCATAACTTAAGCATTCGTTGCTACCTTTGGAACTATTATTTATAAAAATACAGAGTAGAAGGACTTCCCTGGTGGTTCAGTGGTTAAGAATTTGCCTTGCAATGAGAGGGCACCGGTCTGATCCCTGGTCCGAGAACTAGGATCCCACACGCTGAGGGACGACTGAGCTCTAGTTCCAGAACTAGAGAGAATTCCGTGCACCACAGTGAAAGATCCTGCATGCTGCAGCTAAGACCTGAAACAGCCAAATGAATAAATAAATATATATATTTAAAAATATAGAGTAGAATCTAGCTAATTCTATCAGTATTTATTAAGTGACTAGGGCTTCCTCGGTGGTGCTAGTGGCAAAGAACCTTAGTGCCCCTGCAGTAGATTAAGAGATGTGGGTTCAGTCCCTGGGTCAGGAAGATCCCCTGGAGCAGAGCATGGCAACCTATGGCAGTATTCTTGCCTGGAGAATCCCCATGGACAAAGAAGCCTCATGGATTTTATTTCAAAAGATAAGTACAACAGTACTGCCTGATCGGTGGTTGGTTGAATCTATGTGCATGGACAAACTGAGGAACTGAGGATATGGAGGAACTGAGTATTCAGAACAACAACCATATATTAAGTGTAGATTTCTGCTTCTTCTTTTTTTTTTTTTTTAACAGATTGGAGGATCAGATCCAGCAGCTTCCCATTGTTCGAGGGTCAACTGTACAAGGTATGACTGACATTACAGTGGATTAAAAAATAAAAACAAAAAACTCCACCATCATGGTGTTTAAATTCTAGTGAGGAGAGATGGACAATTTCCACAGTAAAAAAATTCAAATAGATTATCAGGTGGCCCCAAGTGCCACAGAGAAAATTAAAGCTTGGAAGAGGGCTGTATTATTTCCCTAATGTTACTGTAACAAATCACTTCAAGCTCAGTGGCTTAAAACAACAAAAATTAATTTTATCACAGTTCTGGAGGTCAGAAGTCTAAAACCAAGATGTCTGTAAGGCTGTCCTCGCTTCTAGGACTCTAGGAGAGAATCATTTCTTGCCTTTTCCAGTGGCTCTAGGCATTTGCTGATTTGTGGTAACATTGTCTCAATCCCCGCCTCTATGCTCACATGGTTTTCTACCCTTTGTTTCTGTATCTTCCATATCTCTGTGATTCCAATTCTCCCTATCCTTATAAGGATACCAGTAGTTAGATTTAGGATCCATCCAAATCTAATATGCTTTCATCTTAACTTAATAACATCTTCAAAGACCCCATTTCCAATTAAGGGCCCATTCACAGGTTCCAGGTGAACATGGACTTTTGGGGAGACACTATTCCACTCATTATGGAAGCTAAGGAATGTTGACTGCAGAGATAGATGGAGAAAGTGAAGAAATTATTAAGATATACAGAAAGCTTGCAATTGGACCTCAAATCCAACATATCCAAAGTGGAAGTCATATTAATTCTCTCTTAACACCAGCTTTGGAACTCTTGCAAATACTGATTCTGGTTCTTACATAGAAAACAAGAAATCATCTTAGACTCTTAGGGCTTGCTCAGCCTACCTCCATTTCCTAACAATCTCTAAACCTGTTAATCTTACTTCCTAAAATCTACCAAGGTATTGTTATTCCTACTTTACTGCCTTTATTTAGGCCATGCTTCTGTCCAAGTTCCAATGAGCCAAATTTCAATGAGAACAATGTTTTCATGTCACTCTCTTGCATAATCTCCTTTAATAGCACTCCAACATTTGAGATAAATTATGGTCTCTCCTACAAGTACACAGACATTTCGCCAATACTCTAAATCTTTGCGACGCCATGGACTATAGCCTACCGTGCTCCTCGGTCCATGGAATTCTCCAGGCAAGAATACTGACGTGGGTTGCCATTTCCTTCTCCAGGGGATCTTCCCGCTCCAGGGATTGAAGCTGGGTCTCCTTACTCACTCACTCAGATGACTCAAAAACACTTTCTGTGATTTCCAAAGACTTTCTCATCTTGTATCAACCAACATCCCCCATTCCTCACCCACCACAATCAATCAAACAATGTGTAAACCAGTCATTCTCAACTAGGGGCTACCTGCTAGACAGCCCTGGCTGCCACCATCACACCCACCACCGAGTGAAGAGCACAGTGTATGTGACAGAGGTAGGTGGTATGATTCATATTATAGACTAGAACGTGGAAATATGAGAGCTTAATGTTTTTCCCGTGTCCTTTGTCACACACAGGATCCAGTTTTGTTACATTATAAACTAGAGTTAATAACTTTTGCCCTCAGAACTGTCCTTCGATGGATCATCTTCATTTAAAAAGATATTTTGTACAGACACTGGCACCCTAGCAGTATTCAAGAAATGATAATAATGATGACATGCCTTATAATGTTCTGACAGAAAAGAAGGAGGTGTTCATAGGAAAGGTTTTGCCCAAGATAAATTTGGTCCTGAGCCTGTAACAGCATTGAAGAGTACTCTTTCCATCCTGACAGATATCTACCACCTAGATTCAGGTAGGATTACCTAACACAACCACAGGATAGGAATAGTTTTAGAGTTGTTGTTTTAGTCACTAAGTTGTGTCCAATTCTTTTGCAACCCCATGGACTGAGGATTCTTTACCATTGAGCCACCTGGGAAGCCTAGTATAAAGAGGATTGTTCCAATCAGTCATTTAATAAACTTCCTTTCAGGATCTTTGTATGCCAGATTCTAAGTTTACATAGATTTATTTACTTTTAAAAATCCTATTCTAAAAAACTGTATCACACAAAAAGACATTGGTCTATGTATATATCAATATATATGAGTCGATAGTAATTTTCATTTCTCAACAAATATTTATTGAACACTTACTCCATACTCATGATCTACTCAGTATGAAAAATATCCCAATTTTCCAATCTACAAGGTAGAGGTTTAAAATGTTAGTACTATCGATGCCTACACTCTCCATCAAACAACAAAAAAAAGTCAGTATTCAGGCTGCATAAAATATTGCCCAGATCCCACCTGTATCCTCTTTTCTCTTAATCCCCCCATAGTATTTGCATATGTCTCTATCATGAACTAGTTCATGAGCAATCATAGGCAAAAAACGTGTGTCTGGTTTATTTTTAATCCCTCACTGCTTCCTACTCAGTGAAAAGCAAAACAGCTAAAATTTAGCCCCAGGCTGGTACCTGAAAAATGGCAAGTAGTAAAACCACAGTTATTAAAAACAGTGCAGATCACAAACATGAAATAATAGCTATCCTTTCAAGCCTTCACTGTGGATACTCTGGGACCTTCACTGTCTAGGGCTTGCTTTCAGGCAGGCAGGCCAGTGGACTCATCTATCAGCTGAAGGAAAATGTTGTCCTTTTCTCCGTGTCAGCTGCATTCCCTCGCATAGCTTTGCTGCTATAAAAGAAGAGGGATAAAAGCCTTCTTGAGGGCAAGGGCTGGCTTGGTGTTGAAACAGCCAACAGCACCTAGAGTGTGGGGCCACTTGTATCACTTGCATGGAATTTCTTTGCTTGGTTCTGGATATTCTCAAGCATCTAAACACAAGCTTGTTGTTGTTCAGTTGCTCAGTTGTGTCTGACTCTTTGCGACCCCATGGACTGTAGCCCTCCAGGCTCCTCTGTCTGTGGGAATTCCCAGGCAAGAGTACTGGAGTGGGTTGCAATTTCCCCATTTCCTTCTCCAGGGGATCGATCTTCCTGACCAGAGATCAAACCCGCATCTCCTGCTTGGTAGGTGGATTCTCTGGGAAGCCCAAATCACTAGCGAAAGGTGATCCTCAAGTGTTTTTCGTAAGAATTTCATGTTTGAAATTGGAAAAAAAGCATTTATGAAACCATCATAACAAAACCAGAATACAGTTTGATTTTGTTGCCTTTATTTGATCATTTGGAATTTAGTTTCAATACATTCAGTTCAGTTCAGTCTCTCAGTTATGTCCAAATCTTTGCAACCCCATAGACTGCAGCATGTCAGGCTTCTCTGTCCATCACCAACTCCCAGGGCTTACTCAAACTCATGTCCATCGAGTCAGTGATGTCATCCAACCACCTCATCCTCTGTGGTCCCCTTCTCCTCCAGCCTTCAATCTTTCCCAGCATCAGTCTTTTCCAGTGAGTCGGTTCTTCGCATCAGGAGGCCAAAGTATTGGAGCTTCAGCTTCAGTCCTTCCAATGAATATTGAGGACTGCTTTCCTTTAGGATGGACTGGTTTGATTTCCTTGCAGTCCAAGGGACTCTGGAGAGTCTTCTCCAACACTAGCAACCATCAGTTCTCCAGTGCTCTGCTTTCTTTATGGTCCACCTCTTACAACCATACATGACTTCTGGAAAAACCATAGCTTTGGCTAGACGGGACTTTGTGGGCAAAGTAATGTCTCTGCTTCTTAATATACTCTCTAGGTTGGTCATAGCTTTTCTTCCAAGGAGCAAGTGTCTTTTAATTTTTTTTTTTTTTAGTTTCAATGCATAAGGGGAAATTACCAAAGAATTTTCATTTTTTAATGCTTCAGGAAATTTTCGCATGCCCTTAACTGGATTAAAGGTGGATCTATTTTAGACACGGCCACTCACACAACAAGACTCTTCCCTGTTTATAGCCTACCTTTGGTCTGTCCAGGGTATTTCATAAATAAATAACTAGGTCACTGTTATTTATGCAAATTAGTAAAGTCAAGTCAAAGGTATAATATTTCTTCAGTTCACAGTCTTAGCCACAATTTTTAATGTAATTATATTTTTTCCCAATGATACCACACAAAGGTTAAGCAGGCATTTCATATGAAGTATATGTTCTTTATTTTTCATTTCTTAGGAAAATCAAATTTTTTAGATTTTTACCAAATCAAAACTTCCTTTTAACCAAGTATTTTATCCATATCATAACTCTTCATCCAGGGAGTATACTTATTACTATTTCTTTCATTCATCTTTGACCTGTCTTTATCCATGTTGTCCTGCTTCCATCAAAGGCTAAACTTTAGAAGAAAGTCTGCTCCAACACTACCAAGAAAGTCTGCTCCAACACTACCAAGAGAGTCTGCTCCAACACTACCAAGAGAGTCTGCTCCAACACTATCAAGCATCAGAAGAAAATATGGACGTGGACTAAATAAATGCCTGTTGTGGGAAGGCACAGAGAAGGTGATGGCACCCCACTCCAGTACTCTTGCCTGGAAAATCCCATGGACAGAGGAGCCTGGTAGGCTGCGGTCCATGGGGTTGCGAAGAGTCGGACTCGACTGAGCGACTTCACTTTCACTTTCATGCATTGGAGAAGGCAATGGCAACCCACTCCAGTGTTCTTGCCTGGAGAATCCCAGGGACGGGGGAGCCTGGTGGGCTGCCGTCTATGGGGTCGCACAGAGTCGGACACGACTGAAGTGACTTAGTAGTAGTAGTAGTAGTAGTAGTAGTAGTGGGAAGGCAGAGCAAGACTGAGGAAAAAACATGGGCTGAGAGACAGGCTCATTGGATTGTATCATTAAGCATTTAATGACTTGATCGCACTGAGCAAGTTTCTCAACCACTTGGTCCTTATTTTGTCTCCTTTTGAAAGAGGAATAACAATGCTAATATACCTGAATTTTGTGAGATTACATGAGTTGATGCCTTGAAAATATGTGGCACAAAAATTTGATTTTTTCCCTTTCACTATCTAGAGATATGATGGGAGGACTAGATAGAAAAGTTTAAAAGAGATAAATAAATGTTTGAATATTCTGACTATTTGCATGCTCTCTATTCATATTAACATGCATAGTGAAAATAGGGCTTCTGGCAAGTAAGATTCTCAGTAAAATAAAATGAAAGTGAGTATGATATGAATTTATTTTCTCTATGGATAATGAACTTATTTCTGTTTTGCTTCCTGAGTGACAAAGCTTTTTTCTTGACGATATGAAAGCAGAAATTGGGATGAACTTTCCTTAATTGGCCAATAAAAAAAGACAAAACCCTACCTCAAAGCAAAAGTTATGAAAGAGAGATATTCTTAATAGGATGCTTAGCATAGACAGAAAGTTGCGAATAGAATGTTCTGGTGTCAAAAGGATGGAGAATGAAGAACAAAAAGAGACGAAGTTTTAAAGATAGAAATTCTCTCATTATGAAGATTGATTATTTAAGCAAAGTTAGTTTTTTGAAGCTTATGGACCTGTTATGTTTAAGATGGCAAGCAACAAAATGGTACTGCTAATTAGACATCCAATGAAATGTCACATGGAAAGGTTAACTATTTTAAAGAATGTTATGTATTCTTGTAGTTAAAATGTCATTGTTATTAGTTTCAAAACAGAGTTCACTCACAAAACAGGAAAGAATACATGATCCAGAGAGGGAGGCAGAAATATTTTACATTTTGCCCAGTATAGAAAAATATGAGAAAAAAAGATATAGTGAACTTTCACCTGTCATTTGAAACATTCACATTTGACCATTTCTATAGTGACTTCAACCAAGAATTATTTTGGTGCATGCAGATCTAACCCCAGGCTTCCCTGGTGGCTCAGACGGTAAAGAATCTGCGTGCAATGCAGGAGACCCAGGTTCAATCCCTGGGTCACGAAGATCCCCTGGAAAAGGGAATGGCTACCCACTCCAGTATTCTTGCCTAGAGAATTTCATGGAGCGAGGAGTCTAGTGGGCTACAGTCCATAGTATTTCAAAGAGTCAGACATGACTGAGCGACTAACACTTTCACTTTCAGATCTGACCCCAGACAGACTTGCAAACAACAAAAAGTATATGTATGGAGGATCTATTATTTGCCAAGTACTGCCCTAGACACTGAAGAAAGAGAATGAACAAAACAAGTGAGGTTCCTGGCCCCATGGAGGTTATATTCTAGTGGAGGATGACTTAAATAGGGAAATCATCACATACTCTAGAAAGAAAGTAGGGTTCAGACACTGCTATTTCCCTGACTGCCCACGATAGTATTGATGGGCGGTTAAAATTTCTCTGAGGAGAGGGAGTAAGCACGTGGCTGTCTCACCAAGTGTCTTACACACACAGGTGACAACATTTGGCCATGGTGCCTGGTCTTGCCTCCCCTCACTGCCATCTTTGGCCATTGCTGCTGTGAGAAGGTGACTGGAGAGAGAATTAAGAATTATGTTCTGGGCACTGAGCAAACCACCTGAGGAAAGCCATCACATTTCTCCCTCCTAATCAGCCTGTGAGATAGGCAGAGGTACCTCCATCCTCCAGATAGCGCAAGTGGGATTCATGAAACTGATGAAGGCATATGGGTCTCTCAGCTAGTAAACTCCTAATAATTCAGTCCCCAATCCAATCCCTGAGGATTCCCAAAGCTAATGATTTGCAGAAGTAACTGTAACACTTATCCTTTAGTTGAGAGTGTGCTCAGCACCAGCGATTTTCTATGTATGAACTCCTTCGGTCCCCACCACAGCTCTATGAGATAGAACTGTTCTCCATAGTGCTCATCAAGAAAACTGAGGCTACTGAAGGTTGAATAACGTGTCCGAAATGATGATGGTTCCATAACAAAAGCGAATCCTTGCTATTTCCTTCTCTCTCAGGAGCTTGTATATTTTGCCTGAGGTTATCGATTTCAATCATGAGTCAGAATCAATATGCTTGATTAAGAAACGCATTTATGAAAGTAACAGAAATGTACAGATGAAATAAAGATGAAATAACACAGATGTAGAATGTACAAAGATAGACATTGCATTTATTTTTTGGATTTACCTCAGAATTTTTGTTTAGTCACTTTATGCTGACATTTATTATAACATTTCCTTTCAACTAGAAACCACTGAATATAAGTGGTGAGAAATTCAGTGGTGTCATACTGGTCTCTATTCTTCAGAAAACAAGAGGCTATTGAGACATTGGTTTGTGGAGCCTCAGCTACAAATGCTCTTAGAAAGCAGCAGTGTGCATGCCAACCGGCGCATATTCTGTAAGTCCTTTGTCTCTTAGGGATATTGAGCATCTATTAATAGCTTACACTTCCAATTTGTGGCAGAGGCAATATTTTAGTGATTAAGAGCTGAGGTTGCAATGCCTGCTCTGCAATTTACTACGACTGATGTGCTGCCTACTACAGCTGTTTTTGTTAACTGCTCATTAGGTTGCTGAATGCTTATTATGGGTCAGGGACTATTCCAGGCACTTTGCATTTAATCCCCTTAATGGTTCCAAGATGGATTATTGATCCCATTTTATGGAGGAGAAAACTGAGCTCAGAAAGGAAACATAAATTGTTAATGGCCATGCAATTAATAAGCTGCAAAACTCGCATTTGAAGCCCAGATGTCCAATTTAACAGCCAGTGTTTCCTTCCCAGTGTGACTCTGTAAAACTGAAGAGGGATGGTACTGTGACTGTGCAAGAGCCAGCATCAGCTTTGTCATGAGGGCTAGGCTGGTAGATCCTATACAAGCTCCATGAGGCACTATTACCTCAGTCCTGTCAAGTTCTTAGTGGTTTGGTTGAGTAGCACAGCCTAGGACCGAATGTGCAAGGACAGATTCTCGGGTGTGTGAGAAAGACTGCGGATATCAGAGCCAAGGATGGAAATGGGGATCCTGATAGATGGAATGGGGACTGAATTGCAAGGTGGGTCAAGGTCATCACGGGATGCCTTGGCCAGTCGCTTCACCTGAAGCTATGTTTCCTCCCTGTTCTATGGAATGGGAATGATCATACTTAACTCTCTGGGTGGTTACGATCAAACATGTGACTGTAAGTCCAGCACCCAACTCCATTCCTGTGCATACACCAGACACTCCATCTAACACTCTCCTGGCATTCTTCCGTGGCAGTGGCCCTGGAGGGCCTTCTATCCAGGCCATGATGTTAGGGAGAATAACAGGCACACCTTGGCATGATGGCAGCAGTACTTCCATAGACCCAGGACTTACTTGCCACTTGAAACAGCCCTGTCCATCTCACTCACTGTGGCTGGTGGACAATTATGACAGATTAGGTCCTGACAAGGCACAACGGGAACTCCACCAGCGCTTCACGTGGTGGTGGTGGTGTTTAGTCACTAAGTCGTGTCAGACTCTTTGGGACCCCATGGACTGTAACTCACCAGACTCCTCTCTTCATGGGATTTCCCAGGCAAAATAATGGCGTGGGTCACCATCCCTTTCTCCCGGGAATCTTCCCAAGCCAAGGATTGAACCCACGGCTTGTGCGTTGGCAGGCGGTATCCTTACCACTGAATCACCAGGGAAGCCCCTGTGCTTCACTAGATGATGGAAAAGCACTAAAATATAAAGATTCATGTTCTCTTTATAAGCCTAGATGTTTTCTTCTCAAAGGAAATTCTCCAGAGCCTGTTCTCCTATAACAATGCTCCTGACTCTTCCTGGCCGAGACAAAGAAGGCCTCTGGTTGGCCTTGGCTGCTTCCCCCAGGTTTTGAGTGGCTCCAGGAAATCCAGGAGCCTTCCTAAGCCTCAGACTACTCATCTACTGCCAGGTAACCCTTCCTCTGTCTTCCCCCCAAGATAAAACAAAATAAAGTTAAGCCAGGAATGTATGGGGACTATATCCAGTCACTTACTCATATGTAAAAATGCCTCCTATGTGGAGGGAAACTAAAAATTGTTTCCAAAGCCTTTGTTTGCCAAATACCCCACTTCCTTGCTAAGCTTAAATTATATATTGCCTCTTTCAGACAGAGTTAGATCCCTACGAACCAGCTCAGTCAGACTAAGTGACTTTTCTGAAGATCACAGCTCAAACAGGGATGCACCTGAGGAGAATCTTAGTCTCAGAACAGCAGCTCATTAGAGCATGCTTCTCCAGTTCTTCTCCAGGGCTTCGCTGATAGCTCAGTTGATAAAGAATTCACCTAAAACACAGGAGACCCCTGTTTGATTCCTGGATCGGGAAGATCTGCTGGAGAAGGCATAGACTACCCTCTCCATTATTCTTGGGCTTCCCTTGTGGCTCAACTGGTAAAAAATACACCTGCAATGTGAAAGACCTGGGTTTGATCCCTGGGTTGGGAAGATCCCTGGAGAAGGGAAAGGCTACCCACTGGCTTGGAGAATGCCATGGAGTCCATGCAGTCGTGAAGAGTTGGACGTGGCTGAGTGACCTTCTCTTCACTTCACTTTCCTCCTCACTTCTCCAGTTCTACCATGGGCCTGCAAATCCCAGGGGATCTCCATTCACCAAAAGTCTGATTAGCTCTAATGCCTCATTCTTTGGAGTGTAGTCCATGAACCGGCAGCTTGGGCCTTATTTGGGAGCAGTTAATATTCATGAAAAATGCAGAGTGGCAAGCCCTATTCAGACCTGCTGATTCAAGACAGGGATTCAACAAGAGCCCCAGGTGCTCCACTGACACAATGAAGTTAGAAAGTCCTGCGGTGGAGGACTCCTCTCATTTTCCAGGGAGGGAAACTCAGCTTCAGTGAAATGACTTTCCAGTGCATCCCACAACAGAATCCATTTTAGTTTCCAGAATTCCAGTTCAGCAGTGTAACTTTGGGCGCTGTTGTGAACCTCTCAAAAGTAGGGAGTCAAGAAACACCTGGAGTAACAGGTAAATTTGGCCTTGGAGTACAGAATGATGCAGGGCAAAGGCTAATAGAGTTATGCCAAGAGAACACACTGATCACAGCAAACACCCTCTTCCAACAACACAAGAGAAGACTCTACACATGGACATCACCAGATGGTCGACACCAAAATCAGATTGATTATATTCTTTGCAGCCAAAGATGGAGAAGCTCTATACAGTCAGCAAAAACAAGACCAGGAGCTGATTGTGGCTCAGAACATGAACTCCTTATTACCAAATTCAGACTGAAATTGAAGAAAGTAGGGAAAACCACGAGACCTAAATCAAATCCCTTATGACTATACAGTGGAAGTGAGAAATAGACTTAAGGGCTATATCTGATAGATACTGTGCCTGATGGAGCTATGGATGGAGGTTCGTGACATGGTACAGGAGACAGAAATCAAGACCATCCCCAAGAAAAAGAAATGCAAAAAAGCAAATTGGCTGTCTGAGGAGACCTTAAAAATAGCTATGAAAGAAGGGAAGTGAAAAGCAAAGGGGAAGAGGATAGATATAACCATTTGGTGCAGAGTTCCAAAGAATACCAGGGAGAGATAAGAAAGCCTTTGTCAGCGATCAATGCAAAGAAATAGAGGAAAACAATAGAATGGGAAAGACTAGAGATCTCTTCAAGAAAATTAGAGATAGCAAGGGAACATTTTATGCAAAAATGGGCTCAATAAAGGAAAGAAATAGTAGGGACCTAACAGAAGCAGAAGCTATTAAGAGGTGTCAACAATACACAGAAGAACTGTACAAAAAAGGTCTTCACGACCCAGATAATCACGATGGTGTGATCACTCATCTAGAGACAGACATCCTGGAATGTGAAGTCAAGTGGGCCTTAGAAAGCACCACTATGAACAAGGCTAGTGGAGGTGATGGAATTCCAGGTGAGCTATTTCAAATCCTGAGAGATGATGCTGTGAAAGTGCTGCACTCAATATGCCAGCAAATTTGGAAAACTCAGCAGTGGCCACAGGACTGGAAAAGGGCAGTTTTAATTCCAATCCCAAAGAAAGGCAATGCCAAAGAATGCTCAAACTACTGCACAATTGCGGGCTTCCGTCTATGGTGTCGCACAGAATCAGACATGACTGAAGTGACTTAGCAGCAGCAGCAGCAGCACACGCTAGTAAAATAATGCTCAAAATTCTCCCAGCCAGACTCCAGCAATACGTGAACCATGAACTTCCAGATGCTCAAGCTGGTTTTAGAAAAGGCAGAAGAACCAGAGATCAAATTGCCAACATATGCTGGATCATTGAAAAAGCAAGAGAGTTCCAGGAAAACATCTATTTCTGCTTTATTGACTATGCCAAACCCTTTGACTGTGTGGATCACAATAAACTGTGGAAAATTCTGGATGAGGTGGGAATACCAGACCACCTGACCTGCCTCCTCAGAAATCTGTATGCAGGTCAGGAAGCAATAGTTAGAACTGGATATGGAACAACTGACTGGTTCCAAATAGGAAAAGGAGTACTTCAAGGCTGTATATTGTCACCCTACTTATTTAACTTATATGCAGAGTACATCATGAGAAATGCTGGGCTGGAAGAAGCACAAGCTGGAATCAAGATTGTTGGGAGAAATATTAATAACCTCAGATATTGCAGATATATGCAGGTATGCATATGATACCACCTTTATGGAAGAAAGTGAAGAACTAAAAAGCCTCTTGATGAAAGTGAAAGAGGAGAGTGAAAAAGTTGGCTTAAAGCTCAACATTCAGAAAACGAAGATCATGGCATCCGGTCCCATCACTTCATGGCAAATACATGGGGAAACAGTGAAACAGTGTCAGACTTTCTTTTTCTGGGCTCCCAAATCACTGCAGATGGTGGCTGCAGCCATGAAATTAAAAGACGCTTACTCTTTGGAAGGAAAGTTATGACCAACCTAGATAGCATATATATATATATATATATATATATATATATATATATATATATATATATATATTTTAGATAGCATATTAAAAAGCAGAGACATTACTTTGCCAACAATAGTCTGTCTAGTCTAGGCTATTGTTTTTCCAGTGGTCATGTATGGATGTGAGAGTTGGACTATAAAGAAAGCTAAGCACAGAAGAATTGATGCTTTTGAACTGTGGTGTTGGAGAAGACTCTTGAGAGTCCCTTGGACTGTGAGGAGATCCAACCCGTCCATCCTGAAGGAGATCCGTCCTAGGTGTTCATTGGAAGGACTGATGCTGAAGCTGAAACTCCAATCTTTGGCCACCTGACAGCTGACTCATTGGAAAAGACCCCAATGCTGGGAAAGATTGAGGGCAGGAGGAGAAGGGGACTGCAGAGGATGAGATGGTTGGATGGCATCACCGACTCAATGGACATGGGTTTGGGTGGACTGTGGGAGTTGGTGATGGACAGGGAGGCCTGGCATGCTGCGGTTCATGGGGTCGCAAAGTGTCGGACACGACTGAGCGACTGAACTGAACTGAACCGTGAACCTCTCTGGGCCTTTGTTTCCACGTCGATGAAATGAGGGTATTCACAACTGCTTACTTCCTTCTAAGTATAAAATATGATGATATCTGTGAAAGCACCTGATTAATGTCAAAGGCTAAAGCAAAAATATGTGTGTGCCGTTATAGCCAATTAAACTATTTTGTATCTTCAAATATTGTGTGTGTGTGTGTGTGTGTGTGTGTGTGTGCATGCACACTTGCGTGCTCATGAGTTCTAGGAGCAGAACTGGGCCATGTATGACAATTTTTGCCCTACTTAATTGACAATGTAACCTAATTCTCAGACTAGTTCCCAAAAAAAGAATCCTTTCTCTTTTGAATCTCAGAAGGGCTCTTAAAATGGATGGGCCCTCTGGGACTCACGGATTTGTTTCCACTGCCACATAATCAAAGAAGCCTAAAATCACAGGGATTTATATCAAATGGCATTAGATTTGGGGGCACAAGCTCAGGGGACAGACTTCATGGGAAAGGTGGGTGGCCTTTTATTTTTCTAATTCCTAAGAGCCACCCAAATCAAGTGTAGTGTAGAGGGAAAGAGAAAGAACAAGAAAATAAAGATTGGGAGAAGAGGAAAAAGACAAAGCAGGGGAGGGTTCTGTTGACAGTATCCATCATTCACTAAACAAATGTTCACTGATCAGTTTCTATACGGCAGACATTGTTCTAGGTATCTTAGATATGATCAAGGTCTGCAAGGATCCCAGCCCTAGATGATCTAGTGGTAGTGGAGAAGGAGTCACCTGTAAAAGCAAACAAACGACCGGGACAACTCAGGATCATAAAATGTGCTCGAGGGGGACTTCTCTGGCTGCCCAGTGGTTAAGACTTGTACTTCCACTATGGAGGTCAGGGAACCAAGATCCTCAGTTCTGTGTGGTGTGACCAACAAAAAAAAAAAAAAGGAGAAAAAAATAGTATTACATATTAAAAACAAAACAAAACAAAAACACTGCTTTGAGGTACATGGGGTAGAGATGGAGTTCTGCTTTTGATTGGGGGACAGCACCTTCTTGGTCACGGTCAGGAGTGTGGGCATCAGTCTGAGTGTGGTAGGGTATTGCTGCTGGTTCAACTCATGTTCTATATAAGAGCAGAAATTACAGTCTCAGGATCCCAGCACAGCAGCTCAGGTTCATAGACTCAAAGCAGGGGGACAGCAGCATCTTTCTTACTTTTTTCTACCTTTCATCCCTTTTTCCTCTCAGATGTTTATTAAACACTTAGGGAAACAGTGGAAACAGTGTCAGACTTTATTTTTTTGGGCTCCAAAATCACTGCAGATGGTGACTGCAGCCATGAAATTAAAAGACGCTTACTCCTTGAAAGAAAAGTTATGACCAACCTAGATAGCATATTCAAAAGCAGAGACATTAGTTTGCTGACTAAGGTCTGTCTGATCAAGGCTATGGTTTTTCCTGTGGTCATGTATGGATGTGAGAGTTGGACTGTGAAGAAGGCTGAGCGAAGAAGAATTGATGCTTTTGAACTGTGGTGTTAGAGAAGACTCTTGAGAGTCCCTTGGACTGCAAGGAGATCCAACCAGTCCATTCTGAAGGAGATCAGCCCTGGGATTTCTTTGGAAGGAATGATGCTAAAGCTGAAGCTCCAGGACTTTGGCCACCTCATGCGAAGAGTTGACTCATTGGAAAAGACTCTGATGCTGGGAGGGATTGGGGGCAGAAGGAGAAGGGGACGACGGAGAATGAGATGGCTGGATGGCATCACTGACTCGATGGATGTGAGTCTGAGTGAACCCCGGGAGTTGGTGATGGACAGGGAGGCCTGGCGTGCTGTGATTCATGGGGTCACAAAGAGTCGGACATGACTGAGGAACTGAACTGAACTGAACTGAACTGAACATATCAGTTGGGCTTCCCAGGTGACGCTAGTGGTAAAGATGCTGTCTGCCAATGCAGGAGACATAAGAGAAGCAGGTTTGATCTTTGGGTTGGGAAGATCCCCTGGAGGAAGGCATGGCAACTCACTCCAGTGTTCTTGTCTGGAGAATCCCATGGACAGAGGAGCCTGGCGGGCTACAGTCCATAGGGTGGAAAGAGTAGGACATGGCTGAAGTGACTTGTGCGCGCGCACACACACACACACACACACACACACACACACGTGCACGCACATCAGTTACTGCGTCTCTGAGAGCATGAGCATTTGGTTCATTTTCTTATCAAGTTTGATTCATCTCTGTGAATTAGTACCAGATACCTAACCAAGAGTAATCAATGATCCCCCATTGCCAAGAGCAAGTCTGATTTGCTGTACTGCAGAACCTATAACATATAAAACTAGGATTCCATCCAGCTATACGGTATCAGAATCTTTAGGGGTGGGCCTGCCCATGGGTGACAAATGATGCTGAGAATCAGGCAAGCATCTTCTCTGGGGCTCTTTCAGTGGTACCAGCATCTCATCTCTGCTTCTTCAGTTGCCCTTAGTCTTTAGGGATCAGATCAAAGCCCCTCTCCTATACCAAGTCTCATGAGCATCTGTAACTCACATTACTCTGAGTGCTATTTCTGGACTTACATCCTCATTGCCCCTCCCAGATGAAGGATACTGCCTTGAGGATGAGCTGATCATTTAGCATTTCGCCCTCTCAGGATCTTGCCTCCCACTCAACAGAAATGTAACAAATGGTTATTGCTGATGATAAAAATAACCTCACTACAGAGAAACCTCAAGGAGCAAAGATGTCTCTACTTTATTTCAGGATGGGAAGAAATAATTGTAAGGATAACAATGAATCAATGACATCAATAATGGTTAGTTTGTACTGAACAAACTGTGTGCTAGACACTGGGCCAGCTGTTTGCTGCTGCTGCTGCTAAGTCATTTCAGTCATGTCCGACTCTGTGTGACCCCAGAGATGGCAGCCCACCAGGCTCTCCCATCCCTGGGGTTCTCCAGGCAAGAACACTGGAGTGGGTTGCCATTTCCTTCTCCAGTGCATGAAAGTGAAAGGTGAAAGTGAAGTTGCTCAGTCGTGTCCAACTCTTAGCGACCCCATGGACTGCAGCCTACCAGGCTCCTCTGTCCATAAGATTTTCCAGGAAAGAGTACTGGAGTGGGTTGCACAACCTCATAATCTAAACTATTCTCTATCTAGTCTTTACCTTCATCCTAAAATTCAAGAAATTCTATTTCCTGGTGGGAAATGCTCTTAGTAAACCTGGATTCCTTGAGTAACAGAGTGGTCCTTTTCAATCTCCTTGAACCTCAGTTTACATATTTGGAACAATGGAATGACAAATCCTTGACTTTTCTCAAGGTTGTTGTGAGGATCAAATGTGACAAGTGCTCTACAAACATATTAAGGAAGGCTAGACATAAAAATGAAGAAGAAAAATATTATTTGTTTCTGGCACAACACTAGAATTCCAAAAAAAAATTGATTGTTTACTTTTCTGCTTCCGAATTGGATCGTATTTATTTGCAACATTGCCACTTTACTGGTTAAATCTGGACTTATCTCAGAAACAGGTCATAAGTGAAACAGAGTTTGATTCAATGTAATATTGGAAGGCTGAAAAGCCCAGGGAAACAAAATTCAATAAGTATCGACCAAGGTCCTTCATTTCTAGCTCACTTTGACAATAACCTTTATTTTTCAATTAATTAAACCAGCATTTCTCCTACTCAAATAACAGGCTGGACTTGGAAGGGCCTGGTGCTCAGCTCTTGCCTCTGCTTCCCTCTCCATGCTAGCTCTGAGTGCACTCTTCCATCCTGGAATGGAAGGTGTCACCCACCCCACCTGGTGGGAAGGAGAATGTTCATCATGCTTCTGCAGCGTGATGGCCACAAAGGTAAAGAATTTCCCTGGGAAACAGCTTTTCTGCCTGGTGTAGTGTTGCCTAAACTCAGAGTTCAGGATGTGGTTCTGTGGGAGATAGGCTTGAGGGTCCCCCAAGGAGAAATGGAGGCATATTGAGTGGAAACAGGAAACCCTTTTGTCTCACTGATAATATGAGCACTAGTATTGGAGATGATTTATTTTTTTGTTTTCTCTGGAGGTTTTTTTTTTTTTTTTTTTTAACACTGATAATATTCCCGAGAATGGTAATCTATAAAGTGTTAATACCTCAGTGTCAACTTGTCTATTAGATGTCTTTTCTGACAGGAAGGAAGTTCTGGGTTCATAGAATTCATACTTATGCATTCCAGGCTGTGTGTAAGGCCTTTTAACTGTAGCATCTGACTCTTGACCATGCCTCCATATGGTTAAGAACCGAAGGGCAGAGGAGGACAGTAACTCCCACAGGTCACACAGTTGGCAGGTGGCAGTGTTGTTTTGAGCACATATAAATGTGGCCTTTATTCTATTATTCCTCATAGTTGTATCAAACTGTATCAAATAAGGGAGAGTATAGTAGTAGTAATAGTAGTGTTAGTCGCTTATTCATGTCCTATTCTATGCAACACCATGGACTGTAACCTGCCAGGCTCCTCTGTCCATGGGATTCTCGGCAAGAATACTGGAGTGGGTTGCCATTCCCTTCTCCAGGGTATCTTCCTGACCCAGAACTTGGGTCTCCAGCACAGTATACTCTCAGACGGTCTCTTTACAATCTGAGCCACCAGGGAAACCCAGAGGAGAGTATACTAATTCTGATTTCTTGAAAGAGAGGAAGAACCCTGAATTTGCAGTGTCTTTTTTGTAGCACCCCAAAGTCCTCAATGGAAAGTATTATGATTGTACTAGTTTTAAAAATAGCACCAGTCCCCTTACACATTACTCTAACACACTTTTTGTGGCTCTGGGGTTTTTCCTTCGGGCTTGCTGTCCATGCGGTTCGCTAACTAGATAAAGCAGATTTCCTCTGCCACCGGTTGAAATATGGATTCTTCCTCCATCAGGGAAGGAGATTTCTAGGGACATGGTTTCTACCTGGAAGATCTATAGCCATTAATTTGCCTGCTTCCCTGTTATCTCAGCTCCTTGCCTTCTCACCTTTTGCTTTTTCTCTTGATTCTGAGCTATGATGTTGAGTAGAAAGTGAGAAACTTGCTCACAGTTTCATTTGGTTCCTTTGCTGTGGATATTCTATTTTGCCCATATTTTCTGGCTAGAATGAATAAACCTGGGTTTCTTTACAACTACATTTCTGTTCTCTGATATTGGAAAATATGCCACTCAGCCATTTTGCAGTCACAATTCCCAATCCTTTGAGGAGAGATCTAACTATATTTTTGGTGGTAATTTAACTCCAAGTTAATGCAATCAATACTCGGTACAACTGAGTGTGATGCCATTAGAAGCTTTCCTCCCTTTGTAGGTTCACAGATTTAGCTTTTCTAAGCATGTGGTGTTGATGCCAATGAGATTATGCCCCTGAATCAAATGCTACAGTCATTGATGCAACCATATATTTTTCTCCAGGACTCTTACAAAACCCACTTGATTTCCCCAGATCAATTTGATGCCTCAATGTTTAAGAAGAAAACTAATATCAAATGGAAGGTGCACAGATTTGCTACTATATGCGTTAATGTTTTTGCTCTACTTTCTTTCTGTTATTCATTTCAAAATACTCACACTCATTTATGGAATACATTTCTAAAGTGATACAGGCTCTATTTGCTAGGGATTGAATATTTATGTCTCCTAAAACATGTTGAAGCCCTCTGACCCCCAATGTGTATTTGGAGATAGAGCCTCAAAGTGGGACAGAGTAAAGAGACAAAGTAGGTAATTAAATAGCTAACCTCACTAGGGGATTCCAGGTGGTCCTAGTGGTAAAGAATCTGCTTCTCAATGCAGGAGACATGAGATGCAGGTTCTATTCCTGGGTCGGGAACATGTCCTGGAGGAGAAAATGGCAACCCACTCCAGTATTTTTGCCTGGAGAATCCTGTGGACAGAGGAGCCTAGCAGGCTACAGTCCATAGGGTAACAGAGAGTCAACATGACTGAAGCAACCTAGCACATACTGCTAGGGGATTGTAAGTAAAGAAAAAATTATGGGAGACCCTATAAGTTAATGATCACTGAAGAAAGCAGGTTTGCTTAACCATAAAACCAAGCAGTATTGCTTAGTAACAAAAGCATTCAACGGAAGTATGAGATATGCCCCAGGACAATAAAAGAATAATGGCATGAGACCCACATCCTGTCCAGTGAGCTGAGTAAGTTAATGGCCCTTAGGACATGCTCTCTGCACACATAAAATAATAATAACTTATGGAAAGGTGACATTATACTGAAACCTGAGATGATTTACTATTTTTAACATATATTACCACTTTTTAGCATATATTACCACTTTTGCGCCAGGACAATCCTGGCTTGACTATGTAGGGACAAGAGTAGCCTGGCAGGCTTACAGTCCATGTGGTCCCAAAGACACGACTGAGCAACTAACACTTTCACTTTCACATACTATATAATAATAATGTAATTTACTGAATGAATGGATAGGATTAATGAGATCCATTTCTGTATTTCACAGTCACACATAATCCCTCTAATCTTAGCCATGCTCCCCCACATTTGGTCTTATTCTTGAAGAGTTATCAAAACAGAATCATTATCAATCACTAAGAATCAGCCCAGAATCTTCTTCTTCTAGAAATGTGATTCAGACTTTGCTTTACTTAGAGTGGGTCATACAGGTTAGCAAGTACAGTCACATGGAACACTTCCCTGTGTTTTTCTCAAGGAACAGACAGCCTTTCTGTGAAGAAATATAAATCAACTTCCTCTTTTCAAAAGTCTATGCACATCAATTCTACTTGATATATGTCTGCATACTCTTGGAGCCAAGCTATCTTTATGAACAAATATCAGCTCAAGTGAACACAGGATCTCAAAATAAAAAGTGATAAAAAGAACAAAAAATCTGATGGGCTTCAAGTAATGAACTGAATCCACAGTCCATAAACAGGTGCACATTCTATGATGCTCCAAATTGACTTCTAAAGATTCTGTTAGTCACTCAGTCATGTTGGGTTCTTTGCAACCCCATGGTCTGTTCATGGGATTCTCCAGGCAAGAATACTGGAGTGGGTTGCCATTCTCCATGGGATCTCCCTGAACCAGGGATTAAACCCTGGTTTCCAGCATTGCTGGAAGATTCTTTACCATCTGAGGTACCAACGACTCTGTACACATGGACAAAACAAGGTCTTTTTCTAAAGGAGGCTTAGCCGGAATGTGGGGAACCCCCTTAAAAACATGGGTTTTAGTAAGCCTGAGACTGTAACATATAATATTTTGTGCAAACTGAATCCTAAATTAACGTCTTTTGATGGCATGATTGAGATTTTTAAAATCAAAGCAATAGATACAAATTTATATACAATGTATATCAAGTACTGTGCAGGGTGTAGACATGATTAAATCCTCAAATAATTTATAGTTTGCTTTTATTCAATAAAGTATGATGATCATGATTATGCAAATAAGTCAATCAAGATATAATTAAACAGTGGCAACAACATCAAGAGTGCCACAGGCTTTATGGAATAACCTGCCAACTAAGCTGGTCAGGCAGCAGCTGACTTATGGGAAGTATGTGCTTTCACAGAGCTCTGATCACTTCATGCCCAAACTGTTGGCAGACATCACTAATCAGCCACCAGACTTTATCCTGCTGGGCCAAGATGTATCCCTCAAATCTTTCCCAATGCAGTGTTCTTGGCAGACAATTAGCTAGAGCTGGCTGGCAAGATGAAATCTATTTGTTAACCCTGTCTTATATTATTCCTCACATGATATGGTCTGGGTCCCCTGATCTTATTCATCACACTCTCTTGGATTCTCGGCAGATGGTCTGGATTTTTCTCATTTAACATCTATTTCAAGCTCCTTCTGGAAAGTCACTCTTTGTTGTAGAAACAAGAATGTTGAATACTACTTAACCCAGACTCCCTTGCAGCTAGAGATCTGTATTTTAGTTCCACTTGAATTTGGAACAGAGGGGAGAGAGGCAGGGCTGGGCCAGAGTTCTGAGATCACAGCTCCTGAACATAGGGCTCCATGGCAGAGGTGGGCTGAGGCTGGGAGCCAAAGTTGTTCCCAGAACCCCCTTCTAGAGCTTGTTTTTAAAGTCCTTCCAACTAGTTTGTAAGCCACCAAATACCTGGCACCAAAATCTTTTTCTTTTAAATCTAATAAAATGTTCCTGTTGTCTATAACTGAACCTTAACCTATACAGAATTTGTCCCTTAAAATAGCTATTAATCTAAAGTCTGCCCTAAACCAAGTAGAATAGCTTTCAATTTTTGCCCTTATCCAGAAAATGGATTTCTGTGAACAGATACTGATATCATGACAAGTACTGAAAAACTTCAGCCACAGATGCAGAGCTAAGAGTCTGACTTTGTACAATTCTTTCAATTCCTCTGAGCCTCAGGTTCCTCATCTGTGAAATGAGAGAAATGCCAGCCACTTCTATCTCTAGCAGTCTTTACACTTGATAAAATTATTTTCTACCATGGCTCTTTAAATAGCTAGTTATCCATGAAATTTAAAAAATCTACTCATCATCTACTCTGCATCTTTCTTGCATAAAGTGGATTTTCTTTTTTAGTAAATTATTGATCAATGGAGAGAGATGTGACCTGAAGTTACTTCTAAGATAAGCACCTTATAGGTTAAGGAAATTTTGGGGTTCTTATTTCCATTTTACAAATAAAGAGACTTAGGATCATGAAGAAGAAATTACATAAATTCAGATATCTGTGGGATGACACTTGCTTCTCATTCTACAGACAGTAGCATCTTCCTTTCATTACTTCATTTTTACCAAAGAGAAAGGGGGAAGAATATAATGCAAAATTGGGTGCTTATTCTTTGAATGGAATGAAGGAGGTAAACTAATGTTTACATTTTTATTTCTCAGCAAAGCTCATTTAGTACATGACCGGCTCCTGTGCCATGGTTCTTTGTGTCTTTTTGATACCTATTCAACTTAAAACATTTACCATTTCATGCCTATACGTTTGCATGCATGCTAACTCACTTCAGTCATGTCCAACTCTATGTGACCCTATGGGCAGTAACTCACCAGGCTCTTCTGTCCATGGGATTCTCCAGGCAAGAATACTGGAGTGGGTTGCCATGCCTCCCTTCAGGGGATCTTTCTGACCCAGGGATCAAACCAGCATCTCTTATGTCTCCTGCATTGGCAGGCAGGTTCTTTACCATTAATGCCACCTCAGAAGCCCCTATACATGTTTATTCACGTCTAAATTTGATTGTAAACTTTTTGATAAGTATCTGATTTTTACATTTTCAGTGAAATTTGATGCATCTTGTATCAGAAAGGAATTCAATAAATGTTTGTTATTATTTACTTAAATTATACTTAAATGCAAATAAACTTTCACCTCCATAAGGAGTCAAGTGGATAAAAATTCAGGGTACTTTTTTTTAAAGTCTGTTCTGACTCCATCATTATTATTATGTAAAGTTGTTTTTGTTATTTTTCCCCACCTCATTTAAGGTAATGTTCAAAATGTATATTCACTGTAGAAGAATAAAGCAACAGATTTAAAACATGAGAGATAATTTAAAAATATAAATATATGCATTATAATTCTTTTAGTCAATGTGGGTTTTAAATCAGATATTGAGCTTCCTAGTAGCAAAAGCAAGAAGTAAACCATAATGTTTGACCAAAAAACACTGATTACTACATATAATTTTATAAGGTGCTTGAGATGACAGGTTTTCTTAGAACTGAGTGGAAAAGACCATGTAACAGAAGTCAGAATAACATAAACAATTACAAAAATTTGCATAACATCTATAATATAGAAAATTCATTATCTACATTACAGCTCACCTAAGCCACACAAAAATTCTGATGTACGTTTATGTTTACTAGTAGTGTTTCAACTTTTAAATGAATCAGGTTTGTCTGGATTCAAAGCCCATGTTTTGCTGCTGAACCAGCCACCTCCTTGCCAATCAACATATGACCTGGAGCAGGTTGCTTACACTTTTCCCCATGACATTCATTGCTCATGATCTTCAGATATGGAATAATGACCCTGTCTTTCCTGCTATAAAGGGTCATGGAGACAAATAATGAAATGTATGTGGAAGCCCTCTGAGGTACTATTATAGCTATTAAAAATCTGCTAATTGCACTACTAATAATATTAACAACTATTATTAAATTACCAAAAAGAATATATAATTATCTAAAATCAATGGTTTAATTTGCACATGGTATAAGAGATATTGTTGATTATTCTCAGATTCTCATGGTGTTCTCTGATTTTTGGCCTCCTATCCTTTCAGAGGTGTAGCCAGCAGGGGATGAAAAAAAGGAAGGGAGGAGTTTGCCTAGTGACTCTGTTAAGAGAATACTTGCAAAATACGTCTCAGTTTCATCTTCTGAGGAAATTAGGAGTCTAGTCTTACCTTGGGGCAGGCTAGGATTATAGTTGTACATGTCATCGCCCTGTCACAAACAGCCACTACCTGGGCCTGCGGTTGCCCTAGTAACCTTTCTCAGTAAGCATTTAAGGAAAGTGTCCTAATGTAAGTGCTGTAGAAGGAACCCATGTGACATTTATCAGACTAAGGAAATTCACTTTCATGGCCCAAAGGATATGCTAGGTGGGGTTCCTAACAGCCAGTGAATGTCTTCCTTAGAACACTAATCCAATGTAACATCTACAAAACCTATCACCATGCTCATTTCCGTGGAAAATAGGGTGCTTAATGGAGAAATGCATGGAAAGTAAAGATTTCTACAAAATTCAAAGGGCAAAAGAAACATACTGTACTATCTAACAACATCATACTATTGAGTAAGCCAAGAAAGTTACAAATTCCTCTGGAGGCAAGAATAAGGACAAACTTTTTATGTCTAACTCTATAATAAAAACTGATGAAGAAGACACAGGAAGTGCAATTTCCTTTTAAGAAGATCTCAGTGAATGTATCAACTAAATTGAGAGAGAAAGGAACATTTTTAGACCAATCATCTGTTTCCCTTGCTTTCACAATGTTTTATTGACATCATAGGTTGTTAGGGTTAAAAGCAAGGAGGCTTGTTTCCAGGCAACCATTCAAAGAACACGGATGATGGCAGCTCTTTTATCTTTAATCTGTGATTTTAAAGGTTTCCCTGGGGATCAATGTTCCAACAGCAGGAAGGGGAAATCGTGAAGGAACCCACAGGGAGAATTTATGGCTGTGTTTAGAAGTGACCTCATCCATTTCTGTTCTCATTTATTGGCTGAAATTCAGGCACATGGCCAAATCTTAAGGCAAGGCAGGTTGGGAAATGTAGTCTAGCTGTGCATTTAGAAAAGGGAAAGAAGATGGAAATGGATTTTTCTCTGATACCTTAGGTTTCTTGCTACTAATATAATCTTAATTTTTTGGTAATTAAACTTCTCTCCTCACTTTACGGATTGTCCTAGAGGTTTGACATTCTTTTGAAATGACACTTTAGAATAAATACTTTTTATAAAGGACTCATCTCTATTCATGCAAGATTTTCTGGATATTTGTAGATATCTTAAGCCCACTATTTAATCACATAATTTTTCAATGGCACCTTAGGATCAGGGACCAATCATTTCCTAAACGCCACTTCTTTGCAGAAGTAGGCAGCAGCATCTTTCTTAACAGTTTATTATAAGACCACTTCAATAAAGCTATTTGGAAGACAGGCACACCTCTAAAGTAATCTAAACCAAATTAGCCGATACCTGCAGCTGACAAGAAGGATAAGAGTACTCAGTCCTGCTCTGTGTCTCTGACATCACACAGCGTCTGGAAGAGGCATGTTGATTTTCACCAGCATGAATATCAGCAGTTGCAGACTCCTTATTAGAGGAGGAAAGTGATGGACAAGTGCGGCCTAAAAAGAGATTGACATCGCTGGGCACAGTGCTGAGGATTAATCCTTCAAAGCTGTGGGATGCCAAGCAAAACCAAAATCCAACCATCATGGAGCACGTTAAAATCAGTAGGTCTATACAAATCTCGAAATGATTACTTTGAGCAGAGAGGAAGTGTTCCATTTACTACCTGCTGTAGAGAGTTTAGTTGTTAACACTGAAGAGGGAAGAAAAGTTTAAAATAAGCTATTTTTAGTATGCTTTAAGACCATTATTCAAGAATAACATGAGAGGATAGTTATAAAGCCAAATGAATGACATGCTCCATTTCTTATCTTCTGACAATAAATGGCCAAAGTGACTTCTGTACTTGGAAGTAATTTTATTTAGCAGTGTATGTTCACTGTCTTCTCTTATTACAACAAATATCCAATAATGATGCACAGTTAGGGTTAACTTGTTTCAGACAGTGACTTTTAGGTTTCTCTACAGATGAGCACAGATTAGGTTTGATCACTGGTTCCATAATGCTCAGTGCTCAGCCTGTATCTGAAAGAAAGACTATGGATAGGAGCTGTTAAAAACTAGTATAAACTTATTCAAAAGGAGATTAATTAATAAAATTCTTTCTCCTCTTTTTCTTTCAGTCTTTGTCTTCTTCCTCCACCTGGCAAATTCCTAGTCATCCCTCATAACCCACGATGCTGTGTCCCTGAAGCTCTTTCCAACGCCAGTGAAAAGAATTTGCTGCTTTGTCTTTTGGTTTTATCACACTACTTTCATCACATTTTATAATGTGTCTCTTGCCATCTTGAATTCTTTAGGAAGGAAACCATGTCATTAATGGAATCAGCATATGGCTGTTAAAAACAGGGTCTTCAACCAGACAGCCTTTTATCAAACACTGGTTCCACAGCTGTGCCACCATGAGTATAATCCTTAGTATCGTCTGTAAAATGAGGAAAATGGGAATACCTACTTTGTTGTGTCATTGAAAGCATTAAATGAGATAGTAATATACAAAATGCTTTGAATAGTACCAGGTTCGGTTAAACGTTTGCCATTATTTCTTTTTAATATCACCATGTCTTTGATGTCAAGCATAAAGTAGATGTACTCTGATTGTGTCTAAAAAAAGAAATTCTATAACAATTAAATACTCTAAGGTATTTACTTTTGCATGGTTCTTCAAATAGTTGTGAGGAAATGGGAACACATATGTGTTCAGGAACCGAGCTTGAATGCCCCCTTATCCCAAATCCTAGTTTCTTCAATAAGCTTCCACTTATTTTCCTAAAATATCTTATAAGAAATCAAGAGCATTTGTAAACATATTTATATTATATGGAGTTCTAAAAGAGAACTGTGGCTGTGGTTGGCTAGATTTATATTAGATGACTTTCTTCAGAAACATTTTGACAAAATTAGGTATAACGTAGGAAGCAATAAAGAATCTGCTCTTCTCATTCACCTTCCATTAACTGGCCCTCCTATGGAGACATTAGGTGCTAATTCCTGTTTTGACTTCTATGTGCACATGTCTGACAGTGAATTTTTATCCATAAAAATTTTTTGCCATCTGAACAGGGAGTGGGAAATCAGGTATATGTGCAGGGCATGAGGATTCATGCAAAGCAATGTCCATGTCCTGAGAACTCCCTCTAGCAGAGGCTATAATCCACTGAAACTCTGATCGAAATGCATTCATTAATTCAACTAGTACTGAGAACTATGACATTATGGCATAATTTTAGGGGCTAGGAATCCAGTGGTGAATAACTTAAGAGTATAAACAACAGACAGACCATAAGCAAAATAAAGTCCATTGGAAAATAATGATGCACTGTGGGGATAAATGAAACAGAAAAGGGGGTCAGATAAGGTAGGAGGCATGCAGTTTCAAAAGGGAGGATCAGGAAAGGCCCCATGGAGGCTTCTGAGATTTCTGATCACGTGTGCAATGGACTGAATAATAATAACGTTGTCCCCACCTCCAGTTTACACGTCAAAACTGTAACCCCAGTTTGATAGTATTTTAATATGGGCCTTTAGGAATAATTAGGTCATGAGGGTAGAACCCTCCTGAGTGAGACTGACGTAAGAAGAGGGCAGAAAGCCAGTTGGCTTTTTCCCACCACGTAAGGATACACTGAGAAGTTGTCAGTCTGCAACCTAGAAAGGGGTTCTTACCAGAACCTGACCCTGCTGGCATCCTAATTTCAGAATTCAGCCTCCAGAACTGTAAGAAGTGTTTGTAGTTTAAGCCACCCAGTCTATGGTAATTTGTTGTAGTGGCCGAATGGACTAAGACAATGTTTATGAAACACATATATGGAAGAGCTTTTGTCTTTTTGAAAATAGAGTCTGTTCTTTTATGGTATAACTTATTTCATGGAGAAGAAATGTTTTAAAACATTTGCCTATCTAATACATTTTGAATACTGAGGAAAATTTTTTCATTGCTTTTCCCCTGTATAAATAGCAATGGATTTCTCAGGCAAAGAAAGAGCTCAAGAAAAAATAAAATAGAATTTTAAGAGGTCAGTAAAACTTAAGGTTATATTTATTAGCTTTCAATAACAATTCCCAAGACAAATCACAAAATTCGAAATAACAAATTGGCTGAACATTTGGGATCATTTAATAAACAAAAGGAATATTTTCTTAAAATTCTCTGATAGCTCAAATTAAAAATAACTTAAAGGTATTCAGCTCCATCAAGGCTCTGTCTCCATGTTGTACCAGAGATGAAGCAAAATTCTCTTTGTGCATAAAGACTCAATTTCTGGGACTTTGGAAGACACTTAGGGTTTTGAGAAATTAATACATTTACATCCAGTGAAAATAAGAGTCCTCAAACTCATCAGAAGCAACAATTCAAATTATTACTGAATATGAGCATAAAATGCACATTTGGAATATACATGGAGTATTTTAAAAGATGGAAATTGATTTCAATAACTCAGATTTACATTCAGTTCAGTTCAGTCGCTCAGTCGTGTCCGACTCTTTGCGACCCCATGAATTGCAGCACGCCAGGCCTCCCTGTCCATCACCAATTCCCAGAGTTCACTCAGACTCACGTCCATCGAGTCAGTGATGCCATTCAGCCATCTCATCCTCTGTCATCCCCTTCTCCTGCCCCTAATCCCTCCCAGCATCAGAGTCTTTTCCAATGAGTCAGCTCTTTGCATGAGGTGGCCAAAGTGCTTCATCAACTTAAGCTGCCTTGCAAGTACTTGGGTGCCTGTTAGAAGTACAAAGTGTCAGGTCTGGTCCCAAGATGTGAATGTGAAAACAGAACCAGAGAATCTGCATGAGAATCAAGCACCCTGGATATTTGGGTCTCAGGGATCCCCAGAAGGAAAACAGTGGTTCGGATGCAATGAAAACAAAGAAACAGAAATCCACTTCTACTAAGGAAATATTAAAGCACTGTACACACATTCCTGAATATTTTCACACACTTAGATTAGTGGCTCAGCAGTAAAGAATCTGCCTGTAACTCAGGAGACGTGGGTTCGATCCCTGGGTCAGGCAGATTTCCTGGAGGAGGGCATGGAAACCCAATCCAGTGTTCTTGCTTGGAAAGTCCCATGGACAGAGGAGCCTGGTAGGCTGTGGTCCATGGGGCTGCAAAGTGTTGGACACTACTGAAGTGACTGAGCATGCACACAATTTTATACTTAATGATCCTTGTGTGCTTTCACCCATACAACTTGCGCTTTCTATTTGGAAATTATCAAAATATCGGTGTAAGGCAAAAGTATTCCGTTCTCACATTTCTGTCTTCCCTAAAACATCCTGGCATCACTGGATCCTCACTTCTTTCCTTGCGGAGAAATGACTTAACTAATGGGTAAATATGAAAAGGATTCACTTCCCTGTTCTGCTTCATTTCTCTCCATTTTCACTCTGGAAGCAAACTGCCCAGTGAGAGCAGGTCTCTCCTGTGCTCCTCCAAGCCTAAGTCTCCCCAGGCAGCACCACCCTACCCACATGCAAGGGTCCATCCAGGGCAGCATTGCCTCTCACGGAGAGGTTCGCTAATTCTGGGCCAGTCAGCAGGACCACGTGGCTCCCATACCACGCTGCAGCCTCTGACCTGGTTTCTATCATTAATAGACCACATTAACACACCACACTTCCCACTTCTTTATATTAGTTCTTATTCCTTTAGAACAAGGTGTGGGTAAGAGGGGGTGATGCTTATCCTGCTCCTTTCAGAACCTTGAGAGTCAGAGTCAGAAGGGCTGTTGCCAGATACACTTGTCAACATCACAGTAGCAATATTGGTCGTTGACTCAAAGATTGAAACCAACAAGCCATGTCTGTACCATTTTATTTAAAAATAAGCCTACAATGTTGTATTTCTTTTATCATTTTATTTATTCCACACTATAAAAAGAAAGAAACTGAAGGTAAAAATTCATACTATCCAAATCACACGTTGAGGTGTTGAAAAATACTTAAAAATTTATAGGCAGCAATAACACAGGTTTATCACTAACTCTCAATCTCAGCTTTAGGATGTTTACCCAGATCTCTAAAGTGTCATTCAACTCACCTATTATCTATCCGATTTGCACTTACAACAGGCATAAACATTTAGTTGGAATATACTGACAGAACAATATTGGAAAGTCATTTCATTTCTCTAACTTTCAGTTTCTTCATCTGTAAATATTTTTCTTCTCTTCATATATATTTTAGGAGTTTTATAAATTTTATTTTTTTGGCCTCACTGTACAGCATGTGGGATCCTACTTCTCAGACCAGAAATCAAATCCATGCACCCTGCATTGAAAGCATGGAGTTTTAACCACTGGACCGCCAGGGAAGTCTCTCCTCTTTGCAAATTTGTGGCAAAAATATAATGGGAGTACCTATAATAGTGATTTATAAGTAATAAAAATCATTATGAATTATTATTACTTTTGTGAATTAGTATTCCTATTACTCAGGAATTTGATTTTTCTTTTTTTTCCTCAAGGAATCAGGTAACCCTGTTCTATGTATGCAGTGTGTTCTGTCATATCTGACTCTATGCGACCCCAGACTGTAGCCCGCAAGACTCCTCTGTTCATGGGATTCTCCAGGCAAGAATACTGGAAGGGGTTGCCATTTCCTTCTCCAGGGGATTTTACTAATCCAGAATCAAATTCTCATCTCCTGTCTCCTGCATTGACAAGCAGGTTCTTTATAACCAGCACCTCCTGGAAAGCCTAAGGAAATCCTAGGTGCCCTGGGACAGGTGCTCTATATGCTGTGCTGTGCTTAGTCACTCGGTTATATCCGACTCTTTGCGACCCCACGGACTGCAGCCCACCAGGCTCCTCTGTTCATGGGGATTCTCCAGGCAAGAATACTGGAGTGGGTTGCCATGCCCTCCTCCAGGGGATCTTCCCAACCCAGGGATCGAACCCAGGTCTCCTGCCTTGCAGGCCGATTCTTTACCAGCTGAGCTAACTGGGAAGCCTGCTCTATATGCTATGGACAGTAAAAACAAACAAACAAACATAAACTCATGTTTCCTGTGCTCAAGAAGCTTTTACTTAAAAGAAGAGATGCAAGAAACAGTGGAAGCAGAAAAAAAAGAGAGAGAGAGAATTGGAGAGTGGATTTTGTGCAGTAAGAGTTATAACGAAAGAGGAGATTAAAGACACGAGAGGAGAATGGGTTCGATATATATAAAGAAATCCTAGACTTGCATGGGTGGAAGGGGCAGGCAGGTAATTTCACGAAGGCAGACACATGGGCAGAATCAGACAGGAGAAAACATGCTGTGAGTGCTCCAGTAGTCATCAAGCAAGATGATTTCCTGTCCCTTGGCAAGCAGCTCACTAAGCATTGTTCTTCTCTTCAAGGTAACGAGGATGCATACCAACCTTTCAATTATGATTTTTGATAAGAATCAAAATATGCCAAACATGGTTTTTAAAGATCTCTGTAAAAAAGTCTCTTTGGATTATCTTTAGCCAACTTTTCTAGCTTTCGAAGGAAAAGCAGAGCTAATACGGACCAACTGGTGGTGAGACAGGACAAGAGCAAGTCCAATTTTAAGGCTCAGAATTCTCTCCTACAAAGTACACTTGTCATCAAGTTAGACAATGTTTGGGGAAGATTATTTTAATTAGGAGGCATAGTGCATAAATGGGCTTCCCCAGTGATTCAGTGGTAAAGAATCCACTTGCAATGCAGGAGACACAAGAGACATGGGTTCGATCCCTGGGTCAGGAAGATCCCCTGGAGGAGGAAATGGCAACCCACTCCAGGGTTCTTGCCTGGAGAATCCCAGGGAGAGAGGAGCCTGGTGGGCTGCAGTCCATGCGATCGCACAGAGTCCGACTTGACTGAAGGATGAGCGCAAGCAAAGCACAAGCGTTACAGAAATGTTCTCTGGCCTCCCAAGGGCTCCAGGGGAGACAGAAATCTCTCGTTTGCTTTGTTTCAGCTTTAAGTAATCTTATCTAATCAAAGAGACAAAGTGGAGAAGGAAATAAGAATGCCATTAACTTTGTTGTACCTCTCTACCTGGGATTTGCTTTTACTCTTTTCCAGCATAGTTATGAATATAGTCAGCACTCATCCACATTCTGGAGAAAGTACACAAAGAAGGAAATCGGTCCTGAATATTCATTGGAAAGGCTGATGCTGAAGCTGAAACTGCAATACTTTGGCCAGCTGATGCGAAGAATTGACTCATTGGAAAAGACCCTGACGCTGGGAAAGATTGAAGGCAGGAGGAGAAGGGGACAAGAGAATGAGATGGTTGGACTGCATCGCCGACTCCATGGACATGAGTTTGAGTAAGCTCTGAGGGTTGGTGATGGACAAGGAAGCCTGGAACGCTGCAGTCCATGGGGTCGCAAAGAGTCGGACACGACTGAACAGAACTGAACTGATGCGAAGAAGCAAAGCAAGGAAAGGACGGCTAATTAGTCAATCCCTATCCTACATCCTTGTGTATATCTGGAATTGTATTCCATCCAATAATGGCACCTCTGTGCCTTTATGATGCAAAACATAAAGCACATCCCAGACTGAAGAAGATAGCACTGCGAGGAAGCACCACTAATGACATCATTTATAATGAAATGAGTGAACGTTCTTTAAAAGGAGGTGACATGGTATAGATGGCACGGCCTAAGATCTCAAGCAATTCCTGTTCACTTCAAAATCTCCCTCCATTCCTAGCCCGAGGAAATGCTTTTAAAGGAGCTGACAGAATTTCCTTAAATAATTATTCCAGCACTTAAACCGTTCCCTAAAGAACAGTCCTTCTGGAATTGTAGTAGGGTGAAATTTGTTTCAAGCAAATATTTCGAGACTCACCTTAGATAGCCACTGGCAAGAATGGTTCTTATTGTTGTAAAATGTGTGCATTTGAAATATATTAGCTAGGCAGGTCAATTCAGAGGTTTACAAAGATTTTGCAACTACAGAATTTCTTTGCTGATTCTGCATCTTCATTGAATATCTAAAAAATATCAACAAAATGCTAAGCTATTCATTCATTTTATCACTGATGTATTCTAGGAGAGATATATAACAATACTGAAGCCAGTGTACTATTCTGATCATTATATTTTTAGTCTAAAATCTTGTTAGGGACCTACAGCTTATGTACAAATTTGTAATGGAGATATATTTTCTAAAAGAATTTAGCTTTGCAACCTTTGTTATCATAAAGGAAGGCATTTGAGTCATTCCCCTGTCTCTGTGAACATTTTCAATAACAGAAAGGAGTTAATTCTGCTTTTCACTCAGGTGATGTTGAAAAGGCTCGGCTAATTTCTCCTTCAATGCACCAGTGCTATTTAGGAATTGCTGAATATAGTGACGACAGATGTGGGATTTGGGTGTTTGTTCAGGTGTTTCTGGTTTCTAATTATTTTATCATTATCCATTTGCCCCTGTAATTCGTTTAAATTTGGAATCACATCACCAATATATCTCATTGCTGCCAGGTCTTCAATATTCTCCTGTTTATTCATTAGAGAGTTTCTGTTACCAAGTCATTAATAACCATGAATTTACTGAGATACAAAGTCACTCATGTACTTAGATCTATTCAAATAGATGTCTGGAAAAGCATCTTCCAAATATAAAAGTATATTCCAAATATACTCCCTTGATCTTTCTAATCCAGGAACCTTAGCGTATTTCTTCAGTTGTAGAAACTCAGGGGAGAAAAGGCTTCCCTGGTGGCGCTAGTGGTAAAGAACCTGCCTGCCAAAACAGGGGATGTGGTTTCAATCCCTGGGTGGGAAAGATCCCCTGGAGGGCATGGCACTCCACTCCAGTATTCTTGCCTGGAGAATCCCATGGACAGAGGAACCTGGTGGGCTACCATCCATAGGGTCACAAAGAGTCAGACACAACTGAAGTGACTTAGCACAGAGGAAAGAAAGAAAAACAACCTAGCACTTACAAGGAAGGTTGGAGAGAAAAAAACATGAGTTCTAGCTTCTGAAGTCTGTGGTTGCTCACAAATGAGACAAGTTCCTTAACCCCTTTGAACAAATTTTTTCACCTATAAAAGTGGTTATTGAAAATAACCTATGCACTATCCGATATGTGGCAGAACCCAGTCTAGTATTAACTGCAACATAAAGTATTCAGAATCAGCATAAGGAAAATTATGTTTTTAGCAGTTCTGCTCTCAGTGTTTAGGAGGCCTTCTACCAGAAGGGAGAATGAAGCAGTCATTAAAAAATCTGAGTTACAAAAGGGTATATGCCTTGTCTCAAAATTATTCCATGATTCAAAACCACTCTGTGATTTTGAAGATCTATGAAGTTTACATTTTGATTACCTCGATCTTATGGATGAGGAAACCGAGGTTCAAGAACTTTGGTGACTTGCATAGAGCACACAGCCAGCATGTTTCAGGGGTAGCATTTGACCAGCGTGTGTCTATTTTCAAGATTCAGTGTCTCCTAGACTCAGTATTGTCCTGCCCCTACAACCAAGTTCTACCATTAAGTCACAAAGGAACTCTGTGGAGCTCATTACTTCTTCATGACCTGTAATAAGGAGTTTGACTGGATGGGATTTCATATTTGCGTACTCACAGTATCTCTGAGCGTTAGTCCCAGAATTTGTCACATACACAAAATATCCCACATTTCTACTTTAGATGGACACAGGCATACCTCTCAAAAGAGACATTATGTTCCCTCCCTACTATGTAAATGTGTCTCAGGAAAATGCATATATTAGTCATGCTCAGGAAATATTTATTAATAATAGTCATAATTTTATGTATTCTAATTTTTCTCCTCAATGCATACAGGCCCAGAAATCACTTCATCTAGAGAAAAAAGGTGGTTTTTTTTTTTTCAATAAATAATCTTATGCCTACTAAATGCCAGTCTTGATGGTTCAAAACAGTCATGATGACAGATAAGAGGTGCAAACCATTTCATAAAGGAAGTGCATCTTGACTGACAAGAAAGCAGAACAGAAAGAGCGTCATCAAGCCACAATGAGAACTTCTTATCTGTCCGTAATTATGAGTCCTAATGTTAGAGTACGAGGCTTAGCAATTCAGCCCTAAGATGGGGCTTCATAACATTAAGCTCGCTAACATGGTCTTTAGTGTCCACCTTCAGAAGGCCCCCTAATCAACAGTGCATGCTGGCAGTGCCATGAGCCCAGTGCGGAGAGCCCTGGGCAATCCTGCGTTACAGCAGGGCAGGCAAACTTGTGTTATCACTTCGAAAACCAATTTGATCTTAAATACATAGCTGCTGCTGCTAAGTCACTTCAGTCGTGTCCGACTCTGTGCGACCCTGTAGACGGCTGCCCACCAGGCTCCCCCGTCCCTGGGATTCTCCAGGCAAGAACACTGGAGTGGGTTGCCATTTCCTTCTCCAATGCATGAAAGTGAAAAGTGAAAGTGAAGTCGCTCAGTTGTGTCCGACTCTTAGTGACTCCATGGACTGCAGCCCAGCAGGCTCCTCCGTCCATGGGATTTTCCAGGCAAGAGTACTGGAGTGGGGTGCCATTGCCTTCTCCAAATACATAGCAAGATACTCCAAACAGTCCATTGTCTTGTTCCAATCATTTTTCTTCTAAGATCCTATCCTAAGAAAATAATTCAAAATATGTAAGTAATTTCACACCCCCCAAATACTGGACAAAATACAAATAATTTCCATGTCCAAAAATCAGGGTAAGTAAATTATGTTACACACATTTGTAGACTATTAAAATATTTATGAAAGATCTATAATCTAATAAAACAAATTCTGCTCCATTGTTGAATTTAAAGCTACATCAAATTTTTTACATGCAGTATTATTAAGTTTAAAGAAACAAATCTATGTGTATAAAAATCTGAAAGTAAATAAGTAAAAGTATTACCAATGGTTATTCTTTGAATGGTGAGATTATTGGCATTTTATTCATATTTTTTCTTTTTGTATATTTATAAACTTCTTATAGCAATTGTTTATTACTTTTGTAATGAAAAAACATTTCCCTTCAGGTTTGATTTCCAATGCTATAGTCTTTTCATGTTTAAATGCAGTTTAATGACTTACAAATATATGTAAATAAAAAGACTTTATATGTATATAAAAACACAAATTGTGTTTGATTGTACCTCAACCCAGTGGTTCTCAGTATGGTGGGAGGTGATTTTGCCTACCCTTCTTCCCCTGGGGGGATTCAACAGTTTCTGGAGACACTATGGTAGTGTGAGTCTGGGGACATGTGCCACTGGCATTTAGTAGGTAAAGGCCTGGGATGCTACCAATAGCCCTATCTTGAGAGGACAGCGTCCTCCACAAAAAATCACGCGGCCAACAAATGCCAATAGTGAAGCTGAGAAACCCTGCCTTTTAAACAAAATTGTTAAAAATTAAATTAGTTCAAGACTATGATGGGAAGTCTGACTTTATTACCAGAACCTTTGAATAAACTTGCCTATCACCCATCCATCCATCTACTCACTCTCAGACACAGAAGGTATGTAGATAAGTGCTCCTCTTATGTGGGGCTTGAAGTTTAGTGAAAGAGAAAGGCAGAGAAATCAAGGGCTTAATGTAGCTTGAAGTGCTAAGATGGAGTGCTTTGGAATAACAGAAGTAGGAACTCAATCCAGCTAGGCAGTTCAAGGGAGGTTTTCTAGAAGAGATGGTTCCTCAGTAGAGCTTAAAGAAGGAGTTAATCAGGTCAGGTGGTACTAGTGGCAAGGAATTCACCTATCAGTGCAGGAATCACAAGAGACAGGGGTTTGATCCCTGAATCAGGAAGATCTCCTGGAGGAGGAAATGGCAACCCACTCCCAGTATTCTTGTCTGGAAAACTCCATGGACAGAGGAGCCTACCGGCCTTTCTGATATTCCCCACCTTCTGAACAGCACTGGTCAGTCTTTTCTAATATCTTCCTATACCTTGTAAACATTTGAGACCAGGAAAATTTACTAAACCAATTTGTCTGTGTGTAAACCTCTTTAGCCGAAATTATGCCCTTAAGTTCCCAATTACCAATATCTTTAAGTTTCCAATACACTGCCTGGTACACAGATCACTTAAAAAAAGCTTTGTTTCATGGATGATTGAATGAAAGGTTATATTTGGTAATAGGTACAATGGAAGTTAAGCATAAAGGCAGCAATGATACTAACTCTTTAAGTTATACAAAGTATTTGGTGATAATTTTAAGAAATATCATTTAATTTACTTCTCACAATAATTCTATGAGGTAGCTACTATTATTCTCCCCATGTTTGAAAGAACTGATGTTCAAGGTGGTTGCAAATCTTGCCCAAGACCATATAGACCATCAAAATCAGAGCTGTGAACTGACTTCAGGTCTGTCACACTTCAAAGAAGATGAAAGTACCCACTATTTATATATTTTCCATTTTCAAGAGAATTCAAACTTAAGGTGATTTTCCTTTAAAAAAAAATTGTTGATTCAATCTATTTGTCCTCGACCCAAAAGACTCAGTATGTTAATAATATAACACTAGGAGGACCAGTTTACTTTAAAGAGTTGAAATGTGTTTTTTAACACACCTACAAGATAAGGGTTTATAAACTCAGTGAAAAAAGCAAAATACCTCCGTGTCCAAGAGGCAACGAAACCTAAACAAAAATCAGTAAGAAGGGGGGACCCTAACTGTCTAGCCCCAGCATTGACTCATTGTGTAACACGATCATGTGGCTGGCTTCACTTATATCACAGTCGTCAAAATTATCCTAGATGTTGTGAAATTAGGGGAAGGGAAGACATTGCACAAGCACATACATCCTATTTTAAATCACTTGCTAATTTGGCAGATAACTTCATCAACATCAGCCCCAGACAAAGGACTAGTTATGCATCTACTCAATGAGACCAAAGGGCTCAAAAAACCTGGACAAGTTTCCCAAAGGCAAGATCTCATCAACCTGAGATCATTTCTCAACCAGCTCTTTTACTGCCAACTCTCAGTGTAGGGGTTGGCTAATTAGAGCAAAAGGTCAAATTCAGCCTGCTACCTGCTTTTGACCTTTCAGCTATGTTATTTTACATTTATAATGGTTAAAGATTAAAATAAAAAATATTTTATGACATGAAAATTATATGAAATTTGGATATGTGTCCATAAATATTTATTGGAAGACGGCCACACCCATTTATTTTTATACCCTTTGTGCTGCAACAACAAAGTTGAATAGTTAAATAGACTGCATGACCCACACATACTATGATACTTACCATACAAAAAGTTGACTGGCAACTGTTCTAGAATAAAGCTCGGCAGGTGCCAAAGATCTCAGTGAAGAAATCATTGCAAATATCATGGATTTGGCTTTTTAGATTTATTGCCTAACCAAGTGGTTCTCAAAGTGTGCCCTGGATCCTCAGCATCCACTAGGAAATGCCAATTCCCTGACTTCTCTGGTGCGGTTCCATCTCTGGTCCAGGAATTTCCATGTGCCACATGATGCAGCCAAAAAAATAAAAGAAATGCTAATTCCCAGATGCTAACCAAGATCTACTGAATTTGAAAATCTTAGGGTGGGGCCTAGCAGTCTTTTATTCTAACTCATCATCTTGGCGATTCTTATAAGTGTGAAGTTTGAGAACTGTTGATATAATGCAGGAATATGAACATGTTATCCTATCATAATAACAAGAAAGGCATATCTTGGCTTCTATTTGTATCCCAAGCACAGAGCTAGATATTTCACTTATGTTTGAATTTCCTACAACAATCCTGAAATGTTGGGCTTATTAGCCTCATTTTACAGAAGGAACTCAAGCTCAGGAAGGTTAAGTAACTTGTTCAAAGTTACTTAATTAGGATTTAAACTCACAGCCTCACTTGCCCTTCACTTTACTCTGCCCTCTCCCTTAGCATGTGTGAGAGAAAGCAGCTCCTGAAAACCCTAGGGAGGGGGTCCTGGTTCACCAGCTAGGCTTTAGCAATCTCCTGCTGAATATAAAATGTCGCAGAGTATCAACGTCAGAAAAGACCACTCTTTACCTGTGATTAACCAAGATAAAATCATAGCTGAGAAGAGGAAAAACATGAACTTTGTTTAAACCACAAATATAGCCAAATGTCCACCGTCCTAGCTAATGTAGCTTGCTTTTTGCCAGTTACAGTTTCAGGCTCTGTCTAGGCTTTACCACTTGTATATAAGATTTGCTAAGCCCATTACACTGGCTTCTTGACTTTATTCAACCCGGAACAAAGCCCTGCTTCCGAAATCAGAGTCCCTTAACACAAGCTCAAATCCTGTAAGTCCTTTCTAACACTCTGTTTCGAGAAGCCCCACAGTTCTCCATGTTGTGTATTCTTCGAGGAAAAGAATGAGATGTGGGCTAAGTCGCTTCAGTAGTATCTGACTCTTTGTGACCCCTGGACTGTAGCCCGCCAGGCTCCTCTGTCCATGCGATTTTCCCAGCAAGAATATTGGAGTGGGTTTCCATTTCCTCCTCCAGTTGATCTTCCCAACTTAGGGATCAAACCTGCATCTCTGAGGTCTCCTTTACTGGCAGAAGGGTTCTTTACCCCTAGCACCACCAAATTTTTTGGACCACAGGTTTGTTCCTGGTGACCTTTGGCTGGAAGTCATTGAAATGTACAACTCCTCCACACCCATCCCTCCTCACTAAGATTCCAGCTCTCTGCTCCATGATGGAGTAGGAAACGGGTTCCCAATGTAAGCAAAACTAAAATAAATAGAAGTCCCCAAACCCATCAGTACCAAATACATTGCCAGGTTCAGAGCAATAAGTGACACAGATTGACTATATCTTAAGTGGATTAATGGGATTTTTAGAGTCAACCTGATGACAAATAATGACTTTGGGAAACTGCCATTTTTCTTCTGAATTATAGTTTATATTCCTATTTTTAGCTTCCAGTCTTTATCCCTCAACTCAACAGATTTCAAATTCCACCATCTTTGTGTAGCTTTCCCTGTATGAGATGGCTCATCTGTTTGTGTTTTCTAAAGTCTTTGTTCCCTCCCACCAGACAATTTTTAATCTTGGGTTAGTTATTCAGGAGCTATTTGGTCTTTTATTTGAAAACTTTTTAAGGACAGTACAATGCCCCATGTTGTCTATGGCTCTTCACATAGTAGGTGCCTAATAGATATTTGTTCAATTTCATTTAGAAATCCAAGGTCCTCCCCCCACCTCAACATGCCTTTTATGCAATTGAAAGGGCTACTTTCCCAGCCATATCAAAGCCTGTCTAAGCTGCACTTCTTTATCTCTCTGCTGAATGTCTCATTTGAAATTATTTCCCAGGGCCATAAAATTCTAATGAACAGCTGCCTCTGATGCCTTTGGTGTGTGGCTATCTCTGCTTTGCAGGGTAATTCTGATGTGAAATCTTAATAGTAGAAAAAAAGAAAGAGTTAAAAAAAGGTCATAATCAACTAATCAATAGTTTCCAAGCTACTTTGGGGACTTGAAAGAGTCGCTAGAAGCTCTCGGTTACATAGAACAAGGAGAAGTACATTGGCACTATTACTGTGTGGGAATAAATTGCACTCAGGCTCTCATTTTTTTTTGTTTTCGTATGTTCTACATATCAAGAATTGTGCTGGGGCAGTAACTTTAATTATATAACTAAGGAGAGGGAATAAAACTATGTTAATTCTGTTACATTTACATTTTATCCATTGTTGTCCCAGGACTTCTGCATTTTATACCATGTTCCTATGTTGATATTACCTTACTCAGTACCTGTCATACAGAACTTGTGCAAACACTCTTCTGGCATATGAATTTGATAAACTTCCCTTCATCCATGAAATCCCAGCTTTCACCTCCTCTGGGGAGTCATCTCTGATCATTTCTCTCTCTTTCACTTGGGCTTAATTACTTTCCATTCTTCCTCTGTATCTTGGACTCATTGTACTGATTTATCTACCATAATATACTGCATTTTCCTTGATTATATTCCCATCCCTTTATACAACTTGAGAATTCCTTGAGGGTAGCAACTGAGTCTAATTAATCATTGTATCTTGGCCCTACCAGAGTACCTGGCATATTAAAGACAACTGAGAAACATCTGTACATGTAAGCCATTGTTGAAATACAAATAACAATGTTGGCAATTATTGAAGGTGGATGATGGGTACATCAAAGTTTAATGGTTTTCTCTGCATTTTTGTGTGTAAAGTTTTTCAAAATAAAATGTTCAAAATAATTGAAGACCTTTTAAGATGTCAGGTACATCTTTTGGAACTTTAAAATTCCCACCATAAATGAAGACACTATATCAGCATCTTCAGGAATTCTCAGCTACAACCTCTGTGTGCCCTAGATTTCTTTCTTATCTCATCAGAAAAACATTTGAAGCCAAACAACATTGTCCTGAAATAAGAAAACAATTATGCCATTGCAGAATAGGTGCAGCTTAAGGATATTATCAGAGAAGGCAGTGGCAGCCCACTCCAGTACTCTTGCCTGGAAAATCCCATGGACGGAGGAGCCTGGTGGGCTGCAGTCCATGGGGTCGCTGAGGGTCGGACACGACTGAGCGACTTCACTTTCACTTTTCACTTTCATGCATTGGAGAAGGAAATGGCAACCCGCTCCAGTGTTCTTGCCTGGAGAATCCCAGGGACGGGGGAGCCTGGCTGGCTGCCGTCTATGGGATTGCACAGAGTTGGACACGACTGAAGTGACTTAGCAGCAGCAGCAAGGATATTATATTAAACATGAGTTTCTAGAAAATCTGGAAATTGACAGTTCTTAAAGATTTTATCGATGAGGGCAATCGATGGATTCCTGCCTTTGTGGTCTCCTACCTGAATTGTCCCTGGTACCTCTTCTTCCACTCTCTTACCTCTGAACTCATCTTCACCTTCTTTCAAACTGACCTATCTGAAACACGAATCTGCCATCCTGCTCATTGGTTCCCCAAAGCTGAAGACTTTGGCTGTTTATCATTGAGAGTATATGTGCCCTCTCGACATTCACCCCAATGGACTGCTTCAGACGCATTTCATTTCAACACTCTGATGCCCACTTTCTATAAGCCACAGCTCTTGTCCATCAAAGTTGCTTTCTGTCAGTGCTCAGGATCACAATTCAAACTCTGTGCTCAGCCTGGAGTGTTATTTCCCCATTCTTCCATCTGGGAACCCCTTCTCACACTGCTAAGTCCAGTATAACAGTCTTTATCTCCATGAAACCTTCCCTTTAGCCCTTTCCAGAATGTTCCACTCCATTTGTGCTTCTGCTGCCCATTTCTTGGGGCACTTATTTTCTTCTATCTTGTTGAGTGATTAGTTTCCCTTTTTAGAATGTAAGCTTACCGAAGGTTCATTCCTTCAGTGTTTATCTTGTCTCTTTCCATCATCTCAATCAATGCCTAACAAAGGACTCTGCCTACACTTAGAATCCAATATCAAGTATTACATGCGACACTGTGAAATGAGATTATTCTTGTAAGTGTTCTTCCTTGTTCCCTTTATTAATGAAGGGAATATGTGAAACCTCAAATCATTATATTAAAATCCCATTAGTCATTTTAATCCTCCTTACAAATTGCTTTTGCTTCGTAAACCTTAAATTTCAACTGAAAGAGAATTATTTTTTAACACAGGGCTTTACTGAAATAAGAATCTCATTTATGTGGGAGCAGAAATGTTTCCCTTTACCCTTTCCTATTCTTGGCAAATTCTCACTAACCATTGTAGATGATAATAGTAAGGCAACACTGCTTTATCTTGAAACTAATACAGAAGGTCTCATCCACATAGACTCAAAACAACTTTCTAGGTTAATCAATGCAGAGTCACACTAGAGAAAATAGCCTACAGTGATACCAGAGAAGAATCATTGCCCCAAGAGGATGATATAAAAGCTCCATGTTACCAAAAGAAGCTCATGGTTCTGCTCTGGGCCTCAGCTTTACTTCTCAACCAAAGTAAATGGCTAATTCTCCAGCCTTTTCCTGAGCTATATTTTCTAAGTGGTCAATCACAGGGAAGTGTTTAGCAATTTATATTGGGAAAGCCTCTTTTGGCTTTTTTATCATTTGCTGGTACAAAGGATAAAGGACTTGATAATCTAATGTGTTGTGACTTGTTCTGTAAATGCTTTTTTCTTATATCTCCATTTGATTGGTGATCCCAAAACCTAAGTTCTGTTTCTTCTTGGACACTGCCACAATCTGAGAAAACATTGGGTCTCATTGTTTGATTGTACTTGGACTAGCCATTCATGGACACTGAATATGTCACAGATACATTGAAAATTCAGTGAGGATCTTAGAGAGAGGGGACTCAGAAGACCATTTGGCTTCTTTTTGTTCAGATCCTGCCTCTAAGGTATGATAGAGTATGTAGTTTGATTTAGCTTCCTTATAAACCATAATTGGGTCCTAGCCTTGGGTTGAAAATTGTGTATATATTTTGTAATCTTATTTCCTATGCATGCATTTCCCTCAGATATCTTATAGGGTATTAGTGGACAGTTCCTCTAAACAGTCCATCCAAAAGGAAATAAGTCCTGACTATTCATTGGAAGCACTGATGGTGAAGCTGAAACTCCAATACTTTGGCCACCTGATGCAAAGAACTGACTCTTTTGAAAAGATCCTGATGCCGGGAAAGATTGAAGGTGGGAGGAGAAGGGGACGACAGAGGATGAGATGGTTGGATGGCATCCCTGACTCAATGGATATAAGTTTGAGTAAGCTTCAGGAGTTGGTGATGGACAGGGAAGCCTGGCATACTGCTGCCCATGGGATCACAAAGAGTTGGACCTGACTGAATGACTGAACTGAGTGGACAGTTCAGGACAAGATTCAGGAATTCAGGAAATTTCCCACCTATGTTTTTGTTCATTCTCTTCCCAATATTAGAAAAGAGAAATAAGTGAAAAGTGTGTTGTAATAGGAAAAAGCACCGTATAGGATTCAGAGCTCTTTGGATTTGGTTCTGTTTCCATTCCCAATTAGTGTTGTCTCATAATAAATCAGTTACCCTCTCTGGGTTGTGGTTGTCTCCCGTATAACCTGAGTCAGTTGGACTAGATCAGTATTTTTTAACATATACTTTGGAACAAAAAAGGAATTTTTTTCCCTATATTTTTCCACTTGTCAAGGAAATATACCACCTATATGGTGGTAACCTGCATCTTTATTATTTTAGCACAACCAAGGCTTACATATTGAATCTAAAGTTTGCCCAGTTTATTGGACATTTGGGGCTTCCCTGGTGGTGCTAGTGGTAAAGAATTTTCCTGCCAGTGCAGGAGATTCAGGAGATGTGCATTCAATCCCTGGGTTGGCAATATCCCCTGGAGTAGGAAATGGCAACCACTCCAGTATTCTTGATGGGAAAACTCCATGGACAGAGAAGCCTAGTGGGCTACAGTCCATGGAATACAAAGAGTTGGACATGATAGAGAAACTAAGCACAGCACATTGGACATTTTACACAACATTTTAAATGTGTAGGCAGATCATCTATATATATGTGTGTATAGAAACAGTGTATATGTGGAGTTGGAGAAGACTCTTGAGAGTCCCTTGGATAGCAAGGAGGTCAAACCAGTCAATCCTAAAGGAAATCAATCCTGAATATTTATTGGAAGGACTACTGTTTAGGCTGAAGCTCCAATACTTTGGCCACCTGATGCAAAGAGCCAACTCATTAGAAAAGACCCTGATGCTGTGAAAGATTGAAGTCAGGAGGAGAAAGGGATAACAGAGGATGAGATGGTTGGATGGCATCACAGGCTCTATGGACATGAGTTTGAGCAAGCTCTGGGAGATGACAAAGGACAGGGAAGTCTGGCGTGCTGCAGTCCATGGGGTCGCAACTGAGGGACTGAACAAAAAAAGTAGAAATAAAGATTCCTATACGGACATGCGTATTATTATTTGGGTATGGATATGGATACCTACCCCAAGAAAGATGTTTCAGACTATCTAAAAATTCTCTGATTCTGGTTGGAAGAGTTAAGTCTACAATTTTACTTTTTGTATTGTTGGAACTCAAATTTGAAGATTTTGTCTGAAAATCTTTATGTGACATAAGAAAGAACTTAAAGAATAAAAGCTGAGTCATTTGCAAGGGGCTTTTGCAAACTTGCGACTTTTGACTTTAAAACTCTGTACTACCAACACTGGCAATAAAAGAACTGTGTGCTATCTTATAACCACTATAGGGCTGTGAGAGTTGACTTTCTCAAATATCTCTGTGGTGTTTTTACTTTATGCTTCATCTAGATCTGAAACAAGACCATCTTGAGTATAGTGTACTAAAACTGAGGGCTATGGCTCAACGGATTCCAGAAAACAAAAACTAATATGGTAAAGAAATGAAACAGAAGCAAATTATTCCAATCACACAAATTAAAATGATCTTACCTGTATTTTGTTACGATACCACTAGAAAGGGTTGAGGCAGACATCTCAAAATAATGCAAGATCATTGTGCAGCACTTGGAAAAAAGTTTGTTTCTGTATTGTTTTCCTCTCAGGAGAAATGTGATGTTAAATAAAATTATCCCCACAGTTAAATAAAATTACTGTGTAATATGAGAAAAAAAAAACCCAGAAATTCTATTTTCTGAGGGTTTGTTTAATCCTATTACAATATTATTCTTATTTGTGCCTGAGCAGAACTTGTTACAGATTGAGAAGACTTTAAAAAAAAGATATGAAAATTGCATGAGAACTTCTGATGTTCTTACACTGGTCTAAACAGTAGAATCTAATGGACCCACTTGTAGAAGGAAAGACTTTCTGAAGATAAGATACACCGACCATTATTAACGTATTAACAGCGACAACCTGTATACCGGATGTAGTTTGAGATGTTGTCATCCTAGCTAAGCTCCTGAACTCTGTCTGAAAGATTAGAAACACAGCCAGGCTTAAATATTTTCATCATCTTCCCACATTACACACAATGTGAGAAGTGAATATGCATAAATAACTCGGCAGTAAAAGATCTTATCCTTATCCGGAAGGTATTAGCAAATGTCTCAGGAACACCATTCTTTCACTTGAGAATAAAGAAGAGCTTGGATGTAGAACTGACATCAATAATTAGGGTTTAAATAATTCAAAGCATGTTATTTCAATGAAAAATAATATATACATATGTAAATATATATATATCACTATTAAAAAGAAGTTACAACTTTTTTTAACTTGCCAATCTTTGAATAGTAGAATTGATTTTGGTAGTAAAATTCGTATTAGGAGGATAAAACATTAATTGATAGCAGCAATGCTGTCCTGGGCTTATATGGGTTTTCACTCAGGAGACAAATGAGCAAAGTGGCTCACTGGGAAATGTAAATGAAACACTTTTGCAAATTAAGTGTTCAAAGCACATTTTTGCTAAGCATTCATTAACTCAATTTTAAATCAAAAGCTTACCCATTTTTTATCATAATCAATAACTCAGCTCCTCCCGCACATCTCCTAACTAATGAGGCACGTACATTACATCTCACAAATCAGGGTACTCCTCCAGAGGATGGAATTACTAATGACATTAAGGCGTGGTAAACTTGACAACCAAAACAGCAACCTGTATTATCACCCTGCAGTAGAGAGAGCCCTAATTTCCCACCTTAGAAGTACATTTAACCCATCATATCACCCTAAACTCAAATAAATTTCAGATAGAAAGATAATGGCACAATATCCCTTCCTTTCCAATGTCAAATATCTGGGTAAATAGAAACGAACTGTCCAGTGCTAGGGTGCTCCATGTCAAGCATGCATATTTTAAAACTTTTTGCTTATTTTAAGCCTTCTCAACTCTGCAGCGTCTGTATCCAATTCTGAACCAGACCTGACCAACGGCACAGATGGGAGCGACCACTTTACCTTCTGAAAAATCAATCAGTCCCAGCAAATGAAGCAGCTTCAGAGATGCACATATAATCACAACAATACCCACTGTTTGCAGTCCTTCCGACTCCCACTCAAGAGTCAACATCCTTCAAGCAGGTAGAGGCATCCCAGCCTCCGAACTCCTTCGGAATGGAGGGAGTTAATTAGAAAATCCGAGTAATATCTGGCTTGGAACAAAGACTCCCAAGGGGGAAAAGTGAGCAGCTCCTCAAAGATGCACCGGGCAAAGCAGCGGCCCCCCGGGGTGAGGACCGACCTGGGCTAAAGTCCAGGCTCTCATACTGATGCTGGCATTTGCCTGGTGGTGTCCCTCCACCACAGCCCGCCGGCCCCGGGACTCTGCGCGGCAGCCAGCGAGTACTTGGACTTCAGAGCTGCGAGGGAAAGATCTGTTGGAGAACTGGAGACTTTGCAGTGTCCGTGGAGAGAAGGGACACTCCTAGGAAACTTGCCCGGGAGAGCACAGCGGCGCTCCTTGCGCTGACGCTGCAACCCCGGGCTGGGTGGGTAGAGCTGTCTGCGCGCTAGTTTGCTGCCTGGGAAGCTTGCGAATGTCCCCCTTTCCCCAGAGCAGCTGCTCTCTCTTCCCTGAGCTTGCTCCGCGAGGCAGCTCGACCCGCTCACTCTCGGGATGCTAGGAAAAATTCAATTTTGGTGGCTGGTGTCTATAGCCTCTTTAAAAAGCCCCCTGCGGAAGCCCAGGGGCAGCTTTTCTGGAGAGAACAGTGAAAAGGCAAAAATATTCATAATTCAGTGGCTTTTTTCAAGCGGGAACGTCCAAGCCGCCGCCCACCTGCCACTCCACTGGGGCTGTTCTGGTCCCTGCTGACACATGATTGAGAGCATTATTAGGGAGATTGATTTAGTCCTCATATTTACAAAAGTGGATGGTGGTGGGGTGGGGTGCGGCAGAGCAGGACCTGGGAAAAACACTGTTGTTCAGTAACTGCCCCCTGGAGGGTGAGCGCTACTATCATCCTTAATTTTTGCTTTAGCCTGTCTCAAAGCAAAGTTTCACCAACTTCCCTGATGATAAACGTTACTCGGGTGCCTCTGATTCCGAAGATTCTGGAGCTTATGTTCTTAAACTAGAAGTCAGGTGATTCTTATCATCAGTTAAGCGCGGGTCGCTCTTGTCCTGAAAGATCCCAAGGGGCGTTCTATTCCGAACCACACCTAGCAGCCTAGGCAGCTTTGGGGGCACGGATTCTGGGCCATGTCAGAACCACACCAGCTTAGTCACTCTGCAGGTTATCTCCTCTGTGCTGAAACCCAGCCCAAGAGTGGTGGTGAAAAGAATCAACTGGGACTCTGTGTGTGAAAGGATTTTTAGCCTCTGAAACTCACTAGGAGACATAAGGGGCTTATGAGTAATGCCTGAGGCCCCAGGGAACATTTCCTGGTTCTGCTCCTTCTTGCTGTGTGATATTTTGCAAGACACTTAACCACTCTGAAAACAGTTCTTTTTCTGTGAAGTTGTGCTTATGATACTTCAATGCTTTATTTAAAGTTTTCTATTTAAAGGGAACTCTGGGAACTTAGATTGGAGAAGGAAATGGCAACCCACTGCAGTGTTCTTGCCTGGAGAATCCCATGGACGGGGAAGCCTGGTGGGCTGCCATCTGTGGGGTCGTACAGAGTTGGACACGACTGAAGCGACTTAGCAGCAGCAGCTGGGAACTTAGAATGGTCATAATACTACTACTACTACTTACTGAGCATCTATTATGTGTTCATCCATATTGCAGCTGTAGGATCTTAGCTCCCCGACCAGGGATTAAACCCATGTCCCCTGCAGTGGAAGCTCAGAATGGTAACCACTGGACCGCCAGGGAAATCTCAATCTGTATTAGTTCATTAACTCAGCCCTGCATCTCTATGTGGGCTTTTCAAGTGGTGTTAGTGGTAAAGAACCCACCTGCCAGTGCAGGTAATTGTAGGAGACATGGGTTTGATCCCTGGGTGGGGAAGATTCTTTGGAAGAGGGCATGGCAACTCACTCTAGTATTCTTGCCTGGAGAATCCCATGGATGGAGAAGGCTGGCCGGCTATGGTCCATAGGGTTGCAAAGAGTCAGACATGACTGAAGTGACTTCATGTACACACACACAGCTCTGTGTGGTAGGTATTATGGTCATCTTCATTTTACAGGCAAGGAACTGGAAGCATAAAGAGGTCAGCTTGGCAAACCTGGGGGTGCACTGTTTGGTAGGCAATGAGCATTCATTCTTTCCTTCAGTTATTCTTTAACATTTATTAATTAAGCTGCTACTCTGAGCTATGAGGAGGTCATGGCAACCTACTCCAGTATTCTGGCCTGGAGAATTCCCATGGACAGAGGAGCCTGGTGGGCTGCAGCCCATATGGTTGCAAAGAATCAGACATGGCTGAGCAACTAAGGACAGCACTGAGCTATGGATGCTATGTGAATAATAAAACGAGAAATAAAGTCCAATCCTATCCTTTGGGGACTTACAGGTTAACAGAGGAGCCAGGCATGAAATGTGATCCATAAATGTTCTCTCCCTTGAGTAGATATCTTTGAAGATACAGTGGGAGCACAGGAAGGGAAAGTCAGCTCCACCTGGGGAAAGGTGGCTGGTAGTAACAGGACAAAGACTTTATGGAGGAGGTAAGGATCAATGATGGTAGCTTTCATCATTATTGGAAATAATAGATCATAGACAAGCTTCAAGTTAAGTAGGCTTGGGTTAAATCCTGATTCTGTCACTTGCTTGCTCTGTGAGTTGGGGGAAACTGCTCCGTCTCTGAGTCTCAGTTTTCTAAGCCCAGGATGGGGATGCAGCTGCCACTGTCATGGCTGACATGAGAGTTAAGAGAACACGGAGAGCTGAGCCTAGCTGCTGGTGCTCCCCTGCTCAGCACAGGGGAGTTGTGGGATTATGGCAGACGTGCCAGCTCTTTAGGGGCTCTGCTGGGTCTAGATGGATGAGATGACTTTGCTCTTCTCTGGTCGTGCTGCTCCTAAGTCTAGTTCCAGTCTTTTTCCCACAGCCCACAGGGCTATTTTTCTCCTCTGGATTCCAGGAATATAACTGGTACACACAACTTTAGGTCATTAAAACTGGCTCTGAAAACAGTGCTTTTTGTTATGCATAATATGCTTATAGGAGATGTTCTTTCTATCAATCTGCCCAACCATTTATCCATCTAAACAGGTTATTTACAGTTGTGTCACCAAGCCAGTGAAGAAGCAGTTCTCAGAAGTTGATGAGAAAATAAATGTTTTAAGTAACCATTCTCTGAAATTCCTGCCAACATATAGCTAGCTATAGGAAGTCAAAAATTTTTTAAAAAGCTGCAAAAATTAATTAGGTCAGTCAAACTATAACTGTAATTCTTAATCCTATAGAATACCATATTACAGTTGAAAAAAAACTGAGGTACAGAGAGGTTAAATGATTTAGTCAAGACCACACAGCTAGAAAGTAATTGGTCTAGAGTTTGAATATCCTTATGTCTGACCTGCATGCATGCTCAGTCACTCAGTTGTGTCTGACTCTTTGCAACCCCCTGGATTGTAGCCCACCAACCTCCTCTGTCCATGGAGTTTCCTAGACAAGAATATTGGAGGGGGTTGCCATTTCTTCTTCCAGGGGATCTTCCCAACCCAGGGATTAAACTCGAGTCTCCTACATCTCTTGCCTTGGCAGGTGGATTCTTTACCACTGAGCCACTTGGGAATCCCTTAGTCTGACACTCAAATTTATTATTCTCCCTCTACACCCTTCAGTAGATTTTAACAAGTATTTGTCAATTGACCATTTGATTTATAGAGTTAGGCAAAGTATTTTTATATTGCCATATCTCATTTTCTAGGAAAGAAATCTCAACCTTGCTTGAAATTCAGATAAAGCACCATGGGTTTGACTTTGTTAATTTCAGGCAGTATTTCCCTTTAGGACAATGATATCCCTACTGTAGGATTCTCCAGCTGAGAGTCTTGGAGGCCCATCCCTTTCCTCTCTATAGTGGTTACATTTGTCACTTGGTTTTCTGAACTCTTTTTGTTGGTTCCAGCTATAGGATCCTGCAGCTCTCAAAGAATACAATGGTTCTTTCACATGCAGCCCCCAGTGCAGGATTTGTAAGATAACAGCACCATTGAAGAGTTTCATTCTTCATCTGAGAAATCTAGGGAAATGGGGAACACTTGGAGAAGAGTGTTTCTCTAGGGTCGTTTTGGAAAAGAATAGTTGATTGCATATTGTTTAAAAAAAACAACAACTCCAGATGAGGGTCTATCATTTTGTTACAGTAATTTTTCAGCCCCAAACCATGCTATTATATTAGAATATGCTCTGGCTTTCCCCCTCCATTCCCAGGCTCACTCCTTTCTTTACACTGTAAGGAGTATCTAGCATGGGCATCCCTGGTGGCTCAGGGAGATTCTGTAAAGAATCTGTAAAGAATCTGTAAAGACGGATTCTGTAAAGAATCCGTCTGCCGATGCAGGAGACTTAGGTTCGATCCCTGGGTTTGGAAAGATCTCCTGGAGAGTGAAATAGCTACCCATTCAAGTATTCTTGCCTGGAAAATTCCGTAGACAAAGGAGCCTGGCAGGCTGTAGTCCATGGGGTCGCAAGAGTTGGACATTAGCAACTAAACCACCGCCACCACATCCAGAATAGGAAAGGAATACCAAAGGATTAAACTAACATTTCACACCCAGTTACTCTAAGCTAGGCACCATACTATGTACTTTACATGCATAAATTAATTTATTCTTACCACAAACCAGAGTTAGATATTGTATCCCTATTTCAAAGAAAAATAAAAACCAAGGCTTGTTGAGATTATGTTATTTCCACAAAGTCACATTTAATAAGGGGGGATATTGAGGATTTATGTTTGATATACTCCAAAAACTAATAGCCACTAGTATTTATGGACAACTTATAAATGTTAGACACTATTCTAAAATTTTTACACATATTAACCAATATAATTCTTTTATAATTCCCTGAGATTAATATTGTTACTTTGGTTTCAAGGAGACAGAAGAGTTGAGATTTGAACTGAGGCCTCCTGGGTTCCAGATTCCATGCACCTCACCATTCATCACTGCTCCAGTCTCAGTCCTTGTTGCACCATTTTGAAGGGTTCTTTCACTGAGGCTCTGGTAAGGGATTCTGAACAATTGCCAGGAACTTTTAGGAAAAGTAAAATGTACTCAAGGAGGCATGACCAAACCAATTCACTAGTCTGAAGAAGAGAGAGGATCAGGAAGTACACTTTTAATTTCCTTGCATCAATTCATCCTTTCAGTAATCTTGATTGAGCTAATTTCCCTGAAACGTGAAACTGATCATTTCCTTTTCTTTTTCGTAGCTTCAGTTTGAAGTTTCATCAAGTGATATTCCTTAGGTAAGAAATGATCCTTGTACTATTGACATGCAAATATAAAAATAAATATAGCAAAGTTGAGAAAAATGTTAAAGTGAAAGTGTTAGTCATTGATTAGGGTTTTACTCTTTGCCAACCCATGGACTGTAGCCTGCTAAGCTCCTCTGTCCATGGAATTCTCCAGGCAAGAATTCCGGAATGGGTAGCCATTTCCTTCTCCAGAAGATCTTCCTGACCTAGGGATCGAATATGGGTCTCCTGCATCTCAGGCAGATTCTTTACCATCTAAGCCACCAGGGAAACCTGTAAAAATGTTAAAGTTGGATAGATTTACTTACCTACCTATTTTATCTTCAAAAATACAGGTAGAATGACAAGGCAGATAGGAATTAGTGAAGTCAAATTTAAATTTAAAAATATTAATTTATATTTGTGTAAATATCTAGACAGCATATTAAACAACCTAGACAGCATATTAAAAAGCAGAGACAATACTTTGCCAACAAAGGTCCATCTGGTCAAAGCTATGGCTTTTTCAGAGTCCTGTCTGAATGGATGTGAGAGTTGGACTATAAAGAAAGCTGAGTGCCAAAGAATTGATGCTTTTGAACTGTGGTGTTGGAGAAGACTCTTGAGAGTCTCTTGGACTGCAAGGAGGTCCAACCACTCCATCCTAGAGGAAATCAGTCCTGAATATTCATAATTGGAAGGACTGATGCTGAAGCTGAAACTCCAACACTTTGGCCACCTGATGTGAAGAACTGACTCAGTTGAAAAGACCCTGATGCTGGGAAAGATTGAAGGCAGAAAGAGAAGGGGACACCAGAGGATGAGATGGTTGAATGGCATCACTGACTCGATGAACAAGAGTTTGAGTAAGCTCCGGGCATTGGTGATGGACAGGGAAGCCTGGCATGCTGCAGTCCATGGTGTCAAAAAGAGTTGGAAAGGACTGAGAGACTGAACTGAACTGAACTGAAATATCTGGAGATCATTTAGATATCAAATATTCCAATCTTTTTATCTTGTACAGGTTTAAAAGTGAGGTGCTGAGAGCAGAATTAACTTGTTCAAGGCCAAAGGATTTAGGAAGTGGACAAAGCTGGCTTAAAACACCCCATATTTCATGATTCTGAAACTGTTAATGACAGACAATATCAGAATGAGAAGTTTAAAAGAGAAGTTAAAAAGCAATTAAATTCTATTGGAAATTTTTTCTATTCTCAGTCAATAGGAGTTAAGAGAAGCAAGACATCAGTGTGGTTGGCATCACTGAGAAAGTTCCACTGAAGAGAAAAACTAATCTAGGTCTCTAAAAATAAGAGAGAGAGGAGGAGTGACTTTCCCAGAAGTGTAAGTGGACAGACACTAGGGCAACAGTCATGATAGTAGTGTGGCTGGACTGAGGCCTCCTAGGCAGAAGAGAAAAATGGTCCTGGGAAGTTGTTGAAAAGAATGCTTAACTTAAAAGATCTTTCAGGGCAGATAATGAAGACAAGGTTGTTGTATGACCTTTAGAGTCTCTTCTAATTTTAAGATTGTCTCAGTAAAAGGATGAAAACAATTAACCTTCTGTTGTCATCTATTCTATTCCAATCCTTATTTCCACCCTCAGTATATCATATACCTCATTGATGCGTTTCCCAATTACTTGCAAAGATCTGTAAATGTTCTCTGGACAAACTTCCAGTCAAACATGACAGAACTCAAGCTATTTTATTTAGCTGCAGGGCTTCTTCTGAAAGGTTAGCAAATGTACCTAGAATGCATTTCTTTAAAATATGTATGCAGCTGTCCATTAAACAATTAAATATCCAGTCTCCTGGTTTGAGTGTCCCATTGAATCCATGAATTGGCAGTAGAAGTAAAGAATGCTCACTTGAAGATGCAGATCATTTCCTCTCTTCCTGTGATGCCAATATTAATACTCTCTGTCCCCTTGCCAGATACCAGGATCATACGGCCCCACTGCTGCTGCTGCTGCTAAGTCACTTCAGTCATGTCCAACTCTGCGCCAGCCCATAGATGGCAGCCCACCAGGCTCCGCAGTCCCTGGGATTCTCCAGGCAAGAGTACTGGAGTGGGTTGCCATTTCCTTTTCCAATGCATGCATGCATGCTAAGTCGCGTTAGTCATGTCCGACTCTGTGTGACCCTATGGACAGCAGCCCTCCAGGCTCCTCTGTCCACAGGATTCTCTTGATAAGAATACTGAAGTGGGTTGCCATTTCCTGCTCCATACTGCCCCACAGTGTAGTGCTAATCTGTAACTATACTTCTCTGTTGAACTTTTGAAAGAATAATCCCCTGCCAAGTTTGATGTTCTAGTAAGGTATAATACTATGCTAAAGCCATGCTTCAGTGGAACATTTCTCAGAGCTGAGAGACTGTCTCCTGGGCTATACCTTCAGCTTGACTTGAATAAAACTTTTTCTTCACCTGAGTTATAGATTGGTTATTGATTTTCCACCTGCATTGCTTGGCAGAGTTGACAGGGTATCAGAGAAACCCACCTGAGGTCACCTGGAGTCTTCTTTGAACTGATATCCAACATAGGCCCCTTGAGCCCCTCTGGCTTCCCATCATTCTCCCAGTGCTTTGGTGAGTTCTGATATCCAGGCCTCATTGATTTAAAAAAGTGACAGTTCTGAGTTTTGCCTAAACCATTAAAATTTTAAGACCTGGAATTTTATGGGGTACTAGTATATTTCCTAGGTGGAAGGATTCTATAGGGAAGTTGCTAGACAGAGAAAGCAGAAGGAACTTTTGAATGGCTACATATATGTGTATGGTTGAGTCCCTTTGCTGTTCCTCTGAAACGACCACAATGTTGATTGTTAATCAGCTATAACCCAATACAAAATAAGAAGTTTAAAACACACAAACCAAAAAGAAAGCAGAAGGAACTTCTGAGTCAACTGGGTTGGCTCAACTTTTTTTTTTTTTAATGTAGCTTTAAATTGGAAATATTTGTAGTTTATGGTAAAATGAAACCAAAAGGAGGAGGGGATTGTGCTTCTAAACCCTACCAGCTCCTGGATGCACAGCCACAGGTTGGAATGCCAGATAGCTTCATGTACAATGCATACAGTCAATACTTGCAAGTATTTATCTTGCCCCCAAATCACCAGGAGGGGGCTCTTTTGATATTCCAAAACTATTTTCTTACATACTCAGAGAAACTAACTTGATAAAACATCTTTTCACAATCTGACTCTAAAAGAACAAAGACTGTTCCTGGAGAACAGCTTGAAGTTATAACTCTTACCATGTCTTTGAAATGAAAACATAGCCAACATCACTTGAGACTACAGTCTTGGCTCAATTAGTGGGACCCAAAACTGAGAAGAAAAAGGAAACAAGGCCTTTTTAAATTTCAGCAGGAAAACCATGCGATCTCTGCATCTATCTGGATATATATATGTCTGTGTGTATATTAAAAATATGGTATGTCTCTACCTCTGGAATGTATTACCAAAATTACTCTATTAAAGAGCTCTATTTAACTGATTTAAAAGTAAGCACTTACAAATCAATTATTTCTAAATATAACATAAATTGGCCCCAAATTTAAAGGATCACATGATCTAGGATTAATCTTTAATGAATAAAAAGAAGTTTGTGTTGCTGATTTAATTAAACAGATATGTCTTTAGAATCATCAATGTTAAATATACTTTTATTGTACTTAGGGCTTCCCTGGGGGCTCAGATGGTAAAGAATCTACCTGTAATGCAGGCCAGCCAGGTTCAAACTCTGGGTCAGGAAGATCCCCTGGAGAAGAAAATGGCTACCCACTCCAGTATTCTTGCCTGGAGAATTCCGTGGACAGAGAAGCCTAGCAGGCTACAGTGTATAGGATCTCAAAGAACTGGACAAAACTGAGTGACTAACACTATGATCAGTTCAGTTCAGTTCAGTTCCGTCGCTCAGTCGTGTCCGATTCTTTGCGACCCCATGAATCACAGCATGCCAGGCCTCCCTGTCCATCACCAACTCCAGGAGTTCACCCAAACTCATGTACATCGAGTCAGTGATGCCAACACTATGATACACCTACCTAAAAATAATTTTCCTATTTTTGGTAACTTGAAACTAAAGTTTCACTGAATCAATTTAAATGATGGAAATTCATTGAATTCTAGTTCATTTTTAAATAAAATAAAATACTGAAACTTTAATTGCTAAAGAAGTCTATGTTTACCTACTTTTGACCACTTATTACAGCAATGTTAAATATATTTGAGACTACTAGTAAATACATTTTGTGCTTGACTGAAATATACTATGAAGAGGAATATTTTCCTAAAATTAAATTTTAAAAAAGGACTTATGAATAGAGGAAGATATATGATGTTGGTAAGAGAAAGTATAAAAACGTTGACTTTTTTGTTGTTTCTTGACTGCAGAATTCCATGGCTGGAAGAGCCTGGCATGAGATAGTCCCTGGGGACACAACTGAGCAACTTCACAAGAAGACAAAGTTTTCTTGAAATATTGATCTGTTGTTTCTGACAACTGATTGTAGAGCTTCTTAATCTCTTAAGTAATCTCTTATAACTTTCTGTATTTGCCTTTGACTATATTATCATCATTTTGGTTAAGTGAATAAGCAGTGTTTCACAGCGATTTATGATGCTACTTCACTGAATGTTTAAAATCTTTTGATATCTTTGACAAACTTCCTTAAGTCAAACTCTAAAAAAAGTTCTTTTAGCCAAGGCATAGCAGCCGGGATTTATAGCCGGGTCTTTAGACCCTCAATTCACTGTACTTTCTACTGTAACAGGGAGCCTAAGATGTCTACATAATCCGTAAGATATAAGCAAGGAGGGACAAGGCACTGTAGAAGAAAGAGATTCCTCCCAGTGAGATCAGAAAAATCCTCAATAAACAGAAGCCATTTTAATTGGCCATGAAGGTCACAGATATCACTTCCCAGGTGATACTAGTAGTAAAGAACTTGCCTGACAATTCAGAAGACCTAAGAGATATGGGTTCAATCTCTGGGTCAGGAAGATCCCCTGGAGAGCATGGCAACCCATTCCAGTATTCTTACCTGGAAAATCCCATGGACAGAGGAGCCTGGCAGGCTACAGTCCACAGGGTTGCACAGAGTCAGACATGATTGATGTGACTTAGCATGCGTGCAGGCACAAATACCATTCATGAGTGCTAGCTGTTGCTAGGACCCCAAATTGGACAAACTGATAACTAGTGCCGAGATCTGCTTCAAGCTAGCAGCAAGTGATCCTGGGGGCTATGTCTGAGTAAATCTGTTAAGCAAAAAGACTAAGCCTGATTTTTTTAAAAAAGAGGTAAAGTAAATATCTCTGTAGTTTAAATGGTAAAGAATCTGTCTGCAATGCAGGAGACCAAGCTTCGATACCTGGGTCGGGAAAATCCTCGGGAGAAGGGAATGGCAATCCACTCTAGTATTCTCGCCTGGAGAATCCCATGGACAGGGAAGCCTGGCAGGCTACAGTCGATGGGTTTGCAAAGAGTCGGATATGACTGAGTGACTAACACACACACACCTCAGCTCCATAAATAGAGGCCTGGAGAGTTAGAAAGGGAATCATTTCTCTTCTGAGAAGTACATGTTTCCCAGGACTCCTAGTTAATCAGTGTGGTAGCTTATCACTGTTGGTGATTGCTGGAGTTTTTTTCTTTTAAATCATTGTACTCATGTTGCTGTAATGCCAAAATCAGTCTGTAGTAGTTTCCTATTGCTATGGTAACAAATTAACAGAAAATTGGAGGCTTGAAACAACGCAGATTTGTTATCTTACAACACTGGAGGTCAGAAGTCTGAAATGGGTTAACATCCAGGTGTCAGCAGGGTTATGTTCCTTTAGAAGGCTCTAGGTAAGAATTTGTTCTCTTGGTGTTTCCAGGTTCTAGAGTCTGCACACATTCCCTCACTAGTGGCCGCTTCTAACTTCATTGCCAGCAATGGAGAGTTGAGTCTTTCTCAAGTAGCATCATCCTGAATCAGACTCTTTTGCCTCTTTCTTTCATTTATTCTTGTGAATCCATCAGGCTTGTCTGGATAACAAAGATAATCCTTCTTTGTTAAGGTCAATTAATTAGCATTGCCCTGTTACCCTTTAATTACCCTGTCATACAACCTAGCATATCCATGGGTTTTGGAGATTAGGATATGGATGTCTTTGGGGGAGCATTACTCTGGCTATCATACAGTTACAATACATAAATTACTTTTAACAGAAAACACCCCTTTAAATAACAAGGGAAAAGCTAACCCTAAACTGAAATCCACAAAAATAAACTGTATTTAACCAAGAACAAGTCAACTGAGCTATGTGTATGTATGTGTGTGTGTGTGTGTGCACGCGCATGTCTGTTTAATATACATAAAGAGAACCTTGTCTTTGAGAAGCAAAGAGAAGCTATAATTAGCATTTCTGTCTTTGAACTCCTAATTTTCACTGAGAAAAAACTCTGAAGAAAGTATTTGAAAATATTAACAAGGAACAGCAAGCAATTTAGAAAATTTAAGCTAATACTCAGACCAAGGGACATTCCACTCTTATTTTAGTTGTCAGAAGCAATTAGATGCGGAGCAGGTATTCTCTGTGAGCCCAGAGCTAACCTAGGAGGCACAGGAGACAGATCCACAGAACTGGGATAATGTTCCCCCTTTATAGAATTTCTAGGAGGATAACAGAAGATAGTAGGGAAAGAGGCACTTCTTAACAGGGAAAAGGCCCTCACATGTAACACTCTAATTAATTCGCCCAGACACCATAAGACGGATAAGGCTAGAAATGAGCCAAGATCTGCATCTATGGATGTTTTCATTTTTACTTAAAGCTGTCAGTCCTCTGGACATGAGCAAGTCACAGATCTTTAGGAAAGACTTTTAACTGCGATAACAAAGCTGTGGTAAATGAGGGGCTTTCTTCTTTGAAGATCCGTTTCATGCTTTCTCCTAAGGACACTGAATTTACAAGGATTGGTTCTTACACACTTGAGCTAAAAATCAATTCTTTTTCCAAAAATCTACACTTATCCAGGACTTCATTATAATTTTATGTGGACTTCCATAGACTTCGTCTCATTTATTCTTTTTATCAGTCCACTTTAAAAAGGAGAGCACTGAGGTTATGAGGGTTTGCCATATCCAAGGTCAAAAACAAGCAGGAAAACTGGGTTTTAAAACGTAGTGTTTGGCTCCATATCCATATTGTTTTCTCTAGTATATACAGAATGTTTTCTCTGTGTTGGAAAAGTGAAGGCTTTTCAGTGATTTTTGTTTATTTTTTAGTGATTTATAAAAGTAGAATTAAAGTGTATACCTCCCAGTGTTGTCAGGAGCAATAAATGGGTTAGTACACAGAACAATTAAAGCATTCAGGCCATTGCAGAGAATACAGCAAGTGCTCTATTTATAAGAGCAATTATTAGTAATTTTTCACAAGCCATACCTGAGGTGTTGCTATTATTATATGCATCAGGTATATGGAGAAACTGCAATTTCAAGTGGTTATGACACTTAATCACTTTTTCTGTTATGTGACCAAGTGAGCCTTGAGACTCCTCTCTCACAGAAGCTAGCTTCACGTCGACTTTCTGGGCTTGGTTTTCAGAAACAGCCACTCTCAATCACTCAGCTAGTCCTGGGCTTCCAAGTGAGGCAGAGCCTCAACTAGCCAAGCTCCACAGCTGTTCAATCTATCTGGAAAGATCCTCAGATTTCAGATGCCTATAGCTCAGTGATAATTTCTTCACTTGAGAAATTTGACCTTCACATTATTCCTATTTCATATCATTCATGTGTTTTTCTTCATGCAGTCTTCAAAATAGCTGACACTAATTGTGTGACATGCAAAATAAAAAAGGGACTGTAGGGGGCAAATATTACTAAGAACCTTACAGTCCAGAAGGGGAGGTAAGAAATACACATAAGTCACTAAATCCAAGCAAGAATATTAGTGCTCATGAGAAAGCGTGCATAAGAGGAATAGGAGTTTAGAGGAAGAAGTGGAACAAGGAAATAGGGGAGTGAGGTCCATTAGAGAATGCTTCATGAAGTCTGAGTTTGAGGGTTGATTGTTTCTTTCAATGAGTCAGTCAATAGCATTCGTTGTCTACTATTTGCTAAAATATACAAAACCCATCAGTTTAATCCAATCAACAAACCTGTTGTCTCCACTATAAAAAATATATAAATATAGCTTCCTTCTACAGCAGAAACTAACAAAACATTGTAAAGCAACTATATGCTAACTAAAAAGAAACATTAAAAAAATATAACCTTTCTCTAATTCTCAGTAATTCTGCTAACATAGCCCTAGACTCAGCTGCTATGTGACACATCCCCACTGATTTTCCTGCTTTTCCTTTCACACCTCTACAATCTATTTTAGCACAGCAGCCAAATCAGTGTGGATTTTCACGTAACTTTCTGGCTTATTATCTTCCCGTGGAGAGTTGTCCGTTACATTGGGGATAACATTCAAACTCACCATGTTTAGACCTCTCTTTGATCCTGAGACTGATCTCATTTGGCCCTCACCCTAGATCATACATGCTAGCAAAGTAATGGTCAAAATTCTCCAAGCTAGGCTTCAACAGTCCTTGAACGTCCAGATGTTCAAGCTGGATTTTAAAAAGGCAGAGGAACCAGAGATCTAATTGCCAGCATCAGCTGGATCATAGAAAAGGCAAGAGAATTCCAGAAAAATGCCTACTTCTGCTTCATTGACTATGCTAAAGCCTTTGACTCTGGATCACAACAAACTGCGGAAAATTCTTAAACAGATGGGAATACCAGACCACCTTACCTGCCTCCCAAGAAATCTGTATACAGGTCAAGAAGCAACAGTTAGAACCAGACGTGAAGCAGTGGACTGCTTCCAAATTGGGAAAGGAGTACATCAAGGCTGTGTACTGTCACCCTGCTTACTTAACTTGTATCCAGAATACATCATGCGAAATGCCAGGCTGGATGAAGCACAAGTTGGAATCAAGACTGAAGGGAGAAATATCAATAACCTCAGATGCATATGACATGAGATGACACCACCCTTATGGCAGAAAGCTAAAAGGAACTAAAGAGCCTCTTGATAAGAGTGAAAGAGGAGAGTGAGAAAGCTGGCCTAAAACTCAACATTCAAAAAAAGAAGATCATGGCATCTGGCCCCATCACTTCATGACAAATAAATGGGGAAACAATGGAAACAGTGACAGACTTTCTTTTCTTGGGCTCCCAAATCACTGCAGATGGTGATTGCAGCCATGAAATTACAAGACACTTGCTCCTTGGAAGAAAAGCCTATGACCAACCTAGACAGCATATTAAAAAGAGACATTATTTGCCAACAAAGGTCCATCTAGTCAAAGCTATGGGTTTTCCAGTATTTACATCTGAATGTGAGAGTTGGACCACAGAGAAAGCTGAGTGCTGAAGAATTGATGCTTTTGAACTGTAGTTTTAGAGAAGACTCTTGAGAGTTCCTTTTACTGCAAGGAGATCAAACCAGTCCATCCTAAAGGCAATCAGTCCTGAATATTCATTGGAAGGACTGATGCTAAAGCTGAAGCCCCAATAATTTGGCCACCTGATGTGAAGAGCTGATTCGTTTGAAAAGACCCTGATGCTGGGAAAGGTTGAAAGTAGGAGGAGAAGGGGATGACAGAGGATGAGATGGTTGGATGGCATCACCTACTCAATGGACATGAGTTTGAGCAAGCTCCAGGAACTGGTGATGGACAGGGAAGCCTGAAGTGCTGCAGTCCATGGGGTCGCAGAGTCAGAAACGAGTGACTGAACTGAGCTGAACTAGACCATAATTCTCCTCTCACATAGTCTTTCAATCCTTTGAATAAACTAAGATTGTTGCCAGCTAAAGGCTTTGGTGTTTCAGGACCCTCTGTGTGGAGTACTCACGCCTCCAAGGCTGTCTCCTTATTTCTTGCTCTTTCTCATCACTCATTTCTAGGCTCAAATGCTGTCTTCTCAATATTGATAAGCTGTGTCTCCTGTCACTACTGCCAATCACTCTAGTAAATTGCTGTTTTATTTTCTCAATAGCACTCATCACCTTCCCTGAACTATTTTTTTTTAACATATTTGCTTGCTCATTCATTTCCTGTCTCTTTGCACTTGTATAGAATACTTCTAGGGTTTCACAACGACTTTTTGCATGAATAAATGAGTGGCATAACACAGTGCTCTTCACTCATGCAGGCATTTGAAACCACATGGATTGCCTCAGCAAGAGTCATAATCAGAGATTAGCAACTAGACTTCATTTTATAGTACATTGAGTTCAAGAGAGAATTCATCAGACTGGAAATGTGGGGGTGGTCAGACTGAAGAGTCATGAGTATCTATAAGAGAGTTGAATGATGAGGCTCTAATAAGTTTTTCTGGGCAGTAGAGTGGCATGATTACAGAAGCATCCTGTTTGTTTCTTGTCATAATTAAAACAAAAGCAATCACATCAGTGAGAGCAAAGAAACTGAAGAAGACACTTGAGTAGGCTACTGCAAGGATCTAATTCAGAGGTCACATCAGTAGGTGGAAAGGGGACAGGGATGAGCATAGGCACTAGAAAAGGCGCAGAGATGAACCTGGAAGAACAGTGTGGAACAGGTACTGAGAAGAGGAGGCATCAAAGGTGATCTGAACTGATTGTAAAACATGGAGATCTATTTGTTAACATTTTACTGGAATTGACTGGTGAGGAAAAAAAAAAAAAACGTGGTGGAAATATATTAAAAAATGCAAGACTACTACATGACCTTGAAGTCAAAACTGAACAACCAAAATTTAGGAAGGGGCAGAAAGAAGGCAGCTTTAGGTGGGCCCACAAGCAGCAGTAACTAGACTCTACTTGGGGGGGTTACATTTAACTAATCTCATTTCCAGGCACTCTTGAGCATGGTATTTATCCATCTCTAAATTTCATATTTAAAAAGGAAAATCCTACTTTGCTCACTTGGGTCAGGAAAATACCCCTGGATCAATCAGTTATAACCAGAAGGCCAATCACTTAGGGCAGAAGAGCACTCCCCTGGTTGGTGGTATTTTCAGGAGACAGGAAACTCTTGAGTGTTCAGCCAGCCACACCAAGTCATCCCTGGGTGAAAATGGAAATGAGAACATGCAGGGAGATGAAGATAACTGAAGTTTTGGTAGAGTTTTGCGTGTGTAATGAGCAGCATAGCCAAGTAGAGCTTTGAGTTGATAACTTAAAATGTGAAAGTATACCTTGGGAGAGAGGATAGAGCTAGAGATAAAAATCTGGGATTCATCCATTACAGGTAATTGTTGAAGTGACAAGCGTGAATAAGGTATTTAAGTAAGAGGGACATATATAGAGAGAGATAAGAGCAAAGCATCAACATTTTATAAGAAAGAGCAGCCAAGTGTACCAGAACAAGAATAGTGAGAAGAATGTAACAAGACTTTGGAAAAAGTAATATTTTCATAAGAGTCAAGAGATGAGAGAGTTCCAAGGAGAGAATTGACCACTGTCTTAAATGTGGAAACCCAGCCATTCTCCAGGTTAAAGTGTGGTCCTGTTTTGTTAAGTTGCTAAGACGTGCCAAAGCCTTTGACAGCGTGGATCACAACAAACTGTGGAAAATTCTTTTTTTTTTTTTTTGGAAAATTCTTAGAGATGGGAATACCAGCTCACCTGACCAGCCTCCTGAGAAATCTGGATGCAGGTCAAGAAGCAACAGTTAGAACTGGACATGGAACAACAGACTGGTTCGAAATCAGGAAAGGAGTACATTAAGGCTGTATATTGTCACCCTGCTTATTTAACTGATAAGTACATCATGAGAAATGCTGGACTGGATGAAGCACAAGCTGGAATCAAGATTTCTGGGAGAAATATCAATAACCTCAAAAATGCAGATGATGCCACCCTTATGGCAGAAAGCAAAGAAGAACTAAAGAGCCTCTTGATGAAACTGAAAGATGAGAGTGAAAAAGTTGGCTTAATACCCAACATTCATAAAACTAAGATCATGGCATCTGGTCCCATCACTTCTTGACAACTAGATGGGGAAACAATGGAAACAGTGACAGACTTTATTTTTGGGGGCTCCTAACTCGCTGCAGATGGTGACTGCAGTCATGAAATTAAAATACGCTTACTCCTTGGAAGAAAAGTAATGACCAACCTAGACAGCATATTAAAAAGCAGAGACATTATTTTGCCAACAAATGCCCATCTAGTCAAAGCTATGGGTTTTCTAGCAGTCATGTATAGGTTTGAGAGTTGGACTATACACCCGTGGTGAATTCATGTCAATGTATGGCAAAACCAATACAGTATTGTAAAGTAAAATAAAGTAAAAAAAAAAAAAAAAAAAAAAAAAAAAAAACCAAAGAATTGATGCTTTTGAACTGTGGTGTTGGAGAAGACTCTTGAGAGTCCCTTGGACTGCAAGGAAATCCAACCATTCCAACCATTCCATCCTAAAGGAAATCAGCCCTGAATATTCATTAGAAGGACTGATACTGAAGCTGAAATTCCAATACTTTGGCCACCTGATGAGAAGAAGTGACTCATCTGAAGAGACCCTGGTGCTGGGAAAGGTGGAAGGCATGAGGAGAAGGGGACAACAGGGGATGATATTGTTGGATGGCATCACTGGATGTGAGTTTGAGTAAACTCTGGAGGTTGGTGATGGATGAGAAGCCTGGTGTACTGCAGTCCATGGGGTTGCAGAGTCGGACATGACTGGGGGAATGAACTGAACTGACTGAACTGATGTCATGTCCAACTCTTTGTAACACCATGGACTCCAGCATGCCATGTAATCCACCATGATTACAGAAGTGTCCTGTTCACTTTGTGTCCTTGATTACAAGTGTCCTCTGTCCTCCACTATCTCCCGGAGTTTGCTCAAATTAATGTCAATTGAACCAGTGAGGCTACCTAACCATCTCACCCTCTGTTGCCCCTTCTCCTCCTGCCCTCGATCTTTCCCAGCAAGAGGGTCTTTTCTAGTGAGTCAGCTCTTCACATCAGATGACCAAAGTATTGGAGCTTCAGCTTCAGCATCAGTCCTTCCAATGAATATTCAGGGTTGATTCCCTTTAGGATTGACTGGTGTGATCTGGCACAAATTGGTTTGAGGTTGATCACAGTGCAAGTATGCAAATACGTGCGTATATGGGGAGGGGTGTTTGCCAGTGTGTGTACATGTACAGAGGACTGGGGTGCAGGGGAGAATGGAGAGAGATATTGCTTTAAAGGATTTTCAGCTATGATTGCTATGTTTTTCCATTCAGTTCAAGACAACTCTATAACTATGATTGGCCATTCAGTATATGCCCAACTTTGACACAGGTGCAGAGGATACCATCTGAACAAGTAAGCTAGGCTCTGCTCTCTTGGAGCCTACAGTCCAACGGCAAATGCAGTCCAAAGTAAGCAAGCAGTTATTAAACACTGTAATGGGAGCAAGGGCTTCCCCGGTGGCTCAGTGTTAAAGAATCCACCTGCCAATTCAGGAGATGCAGGTTTGATCCCTGGGTTGGGAAGATTGCCTGGAGAAGACAATGGCAAACAACTCCAGTATTCTTGCCTGGGAAATCCAATGAAGAGAGGAGCCTGGAGGGCTACAGTCCATGGGGTCGCAAAAGAGTTGGAAATGATTTAGAGACTAAACAACAGCAACACTGAGTCTTTTATGTAAGTTCCTAATCTCATCTCTCATCACTTCCCCCTTCCTCATTCACTCCAGGCACTCTGGTTTCAATGCACCTTGATCATCAAAGGCTGCTCCTACCTCAAGGCCTTTGCATCAGTGGTTTCACTGGACCAATCTTTCCCCAGTTTTCTACATGATTCACTCCTTTGGCAATATCAGGTCAATATCGCATGATCCCCTTTAAAAGTATTCCCAATCCCTGCCCTGAGAACACACTTGACATATAGTAGGTGCTAGCTAATGCACTGATGAATGTTGCCGAATTCTCTACTCAAAGCAGCAAACATTCATCCATAAACACACACAGTTTTTCCCTTAATTAACACAAATAGATGTAACATATCATATTTAAATGTAACATTCAAGTAAATAGAGAAAAAAATTACAGATTTCTTCTAGAAGAAAATACTATGAAATTGTTTGAGACACTTGCTTATGAAGACACTAAAAGTGTAGCAGGCACTTGAGGTTCAAAAAATGTTTGAGTGATATGAAAAGGTCACTAATCTGCCTTTTGAGTTCTGGAATGGAGAATGCTTAATGGTTTTTTTTGAGTGCCGAGATAGATCCAGGTATAAAATTTGAACTGGCCGAGCAGAATTACTCTGCTTCATTGAGAAAGGTGGGATTTGGTGGGCCATCCTTCCTCCTGTTTCCAAGCTCTTTCATGCCTATGGTTCTGTGTGTGAAGAAAGGCATGAAAGTGAAGAGGTAGAGACAGAGCCTGCAGGCTCCTTAAGAAACAACAACCGTCATTTATTGAGTGCCTACTTTGTTCAAGATATGGGAGCAGAGAAGCTGAAAATATATCATCACCATTTAATTTTCACAAGGGCTCTGTGAGCTATATATTATCTGCTCTCAGCAGACAAGGAAACTGAGAGAGGTTTAAAGGGCTTTCATTTTTGCACCAAATTTGTTGGGCTGAGATTGAACCTAATCTACTGTAACACCTATTTCTCCAAGAAGCACTGCTTGTTTGTACTTTGAACCACTCATTCCTTCTTGCTGCAAAAGTAGGAGACATTTTTTTTTTCCCTTAGAAATTGTTTTACAAATGGTAATTTGGTTTCTAGGTAAGTTCATTAAAACCCTTTGTAATGCATAATGCAGCCAGAAGAACATGATTGTTTCTATGGAAATATGTGCCAGGAGTGTTAAGCTGCCAATTTAACAAATGAACTTTGGGGATGTAATCTGTTTTCTTTTTCTCAGAGGAGATGAATAGGTGGAAGCGTTCCATTCCTCCACACACTCTGTGTATCCTCTTTGCAGGTAGCTTTTGGTTGTGTTGCATTTTCTCCCACCACCAAAGTACAAAATCTGCAAGGTTTTCTACTGCACAGAAGTAAATGCTGAGCCCCAGAGCCAATTTCTCATTTCAGACACTGCAGATTTCAGTGTGCAATTGTAAGCTCCAAAAATGACTCTAAACACATCAGCCAAAACAAACTGTAATTTGTGTGAAATAAATCTTGGAAGTACATTTTTCTGAAAATTAATGCTCCTGTCTAAGCGTGTAGTTGGGGAAGTCAAGAATGGGGGGTGGAGCTCAGACTCCATTCAGCAGCAGTGCTGTATCCATACAAAATCTAGTAGGGAATAATCAAGATAAACGGTCTCACCTTTCCCTCTTTCCCACTTCCAAGAGTGAGGTGTTAAAGAAAGCTAAGAACTCCTCCTAGCCAATTCAGAACAGAGTTATCTATTGCAGTGCTACTCAAAGTAAAGCATTGGCAATACCTAGGAGCTTGTTAAAATGCAAATTCTCCAGCCCAACAAGTCTACTGAATCAGGATCTCTGGGGAGAGGTGCAACAATCTGTGTTTTATAAACTCTCTGGGTGATAGCGATAAAAATAAAATTTCAGAAACCTTAACTAAAAAGAATAGCTTAAACTGTGACTCATAGAAGAGGGTTAAGTCCCTGTAGCATTACTTGATAGAGAATTCTTTGGGGATAAGTCATAGGACCACTCTGAGCTTCATGTTCCTTATCTGTAAAATTAAGGATTGAACTAATTGATGTGATGGCCCTAATATCAGAGAACCTTTGGTTACCATTACACTAGTCTCTCTTAGAGCTAGTGTGATAATGAAGATGATAAAACAATAATATCTTTGCCATGTGTGTGCCATTCTCTTTGTGAATAGTGACTTTTGTTTGACCTATGCCCTCTACTGGTATTCTTTTGATTTTAGTACTAACAAAACCTAGAGAGGTTATGTAACTTCCCTAAGGTCACAAACAAAGTAAGTGACAGTGCCAGGATTTATCTATCTTCCCAGAACTGGTATATTTCACTAGTGGAAGGAAAACCAAAAAAATCACTGCAATCCACAAGATTGGGCTAGCTAGACCAGACAGTTTGTTTCCTTTAAGTTTATAAAGCAATTACTTTGAATATAGTTAACACATATATTGACTTCATATAAAAGCCACTTTACCTAAGAGTGATGAATAAACAAGGCTGTAGTTGTACTAAGCTGCTGATTTATCGACAACTCTGAGATGTATTGTTCCTGGTGAAAAGATGCAGAAAAATGGTAGCTGGAGAGACCTTTGGAAAGATTATAACTTTAAAAGGTTATTATAGGCAAAAGGAATTGAAAAGCAAAGCAGTTAAATAATATGTCAGAGGTCATACAGCTGGTTAGTGACAGAGATGTGACTGAAATATATCTGTCTACCTGAGCTGGTGCTTTTGCTGTTGCTATTTTATTAAATCAAACTGAATATTCCTTATTTTAGGAGTAGCCACATACTATGCACCCATGTTCAAGGGAGGTTTATAAGGAAAATGGGGTGCAACAGACTTCAATGATAAGCATGGATTATTAAAACTAATAAAGTCAAAATGATAATTTTGGGCAAAGACAACATAAGCAAAGGTATTGAGTTCTGGAACCAAATGCTGTGTTTGAGGAGCTACTGGAACTCTGAGAAGACTCCATCCTACTAAAAATTACAAAGAATAAATTGGGAAGCAGTTGGAAATGAGGCTGGAGAGGTATAGAGTGACCAGGTCTTGAAGGGCTATATATGTCATTCTAATTCATGTGAAATACATAAAAAGTTACTAAAGACTTCATGCAGAAAATGACACAGTCAGATTTGTATCTTAGCTCCCTCTGGCTGCAGTGTGGATATGAGACATGCAGGGAAAGGAGGGAGGAAGGGGAATCTGAGACTTAAAATAGTGAAACTGGTTATACTTACAATATTCTAGGCAAAAAAAAGGCAATGGCAACCCACTCCAGTACTCTTGCCTGGAGAACCCCATGGATGGAGGAGCCTGGTGGGCTGCAGTCCATGGGGTCACTAAGAGTCGGACACGACTGAGCGACTTCACTTTCACTTTTCACTTTCATGCATTGGAGAAGGAAATGGCAGCCCACTCCAGTGTTCTTGCCTGGAGAATCCCAGGGACGGGGGAGCCTGGTGGGCTGCCGTCTCTGGGGTTGCACGGAGTCGGACACGACTGAAGCTACTCAGCAGCAGCAGCAGCAGGCAAAAAAAGGGTAAACCTTGTGCAAGGTCAATTCTAGTAGAACTAAGTAATGGAGGAAGATTTAACTGGCTTTTTCTTTTGAGAGGTAAAATGACCACGATTTAGTGCTTGATTAAATAAGAAGGTATAAGGTGACTCCCAGATTTGTAGGTTGGGTAACTGATAGATAATGAGATGGAGAACAAGAAGGGATGCATTTGGTCATGTGGAAATAGTAAACCCAGCATTGAGGTCACTGTGTCGTTAGCTCATCACTACAGGGATATCCTGGAGAGATAGTCAACACATATGCCCCAAAACATTGTAATGAATGATTCTGCTTAAGGCAAGGGGGTAGCATGGTCAAAGTCAGTATCCTGGAGAATATTCCAGAAGAGAAGCCTCAACAATTGCTATGTAGAGGGAATAGAAAAGTTGGAAGGAGAAAGGGAAGGCCTTGTGAAAAAAAAAAAAGTTTCCACACTTGCTGCTGCTGCTGCTGCTGCTAAGTCGAGTCAGTCGTGTCCAACTCTGTGAGACCCCACAGACAGCAGCCCACCAGGCCCCCCCCATCCCTGGGATTCTCCAGGCAAGAACACTGGAGTGGGTTGCCATTTCCTTCTCTAAACTTCGTGAGTGATAATTAGATGCATAGAAGCCACCTGCAGAGCTGGAGACAAGGGTTTGATCCTTGGATCAGGAAGATCTCTTGGAGTAGGAAATGGCAACCCACTCCAGTATTCTTGCTTGGAGAATTCCGTGGACAGAGGAGCCTGGTGGGCTACAGTCCATGGGATCCAAAAGAGTTGAACACAACTGAGTGATTAACACTTTCACACTTCCATTAAAGTAAAAACAATTTCATCTTTTTTTAACATAGGTCACTTGTCCAGAAGAGCAGTATGGATGGAAACTCAATCAAATGGGGATGTTGGATATGGAATTAAGAAAAGGAGTGTTTCTGTTTTAAGGGCTTAAAAAAATATTAAAGGAAAGGGAAAATGTGGGAATGGAATGACATTAGACATAATTTATAAACATATTGAAGAGCCAGCAAAGAAAAGGAAGGTAAAGTCAAGAGAGAACAGTTGATGGGGTATCTCTGAAAGTGGAGGAATCAACAAATGTTATTTGGAAATGGCTTAGAGAAATTTTAACTCATATGAATAACTAAAGTATAGACCTTTTCATATCAAATGCTACTTTTATGGGAGTTAATTCCATACTACAGCTGGAGTCTCCTTGTAGAACATCAGGGATTTCAAGATGATAATATTCACTGAAGATTGGATGTCAGGAAAGGCTTAATGATTTTTTTCTGACACTCATATGGTGGCATGGAGTGTCTCACTAACATCCAGAGGCACAAAATTGGTCTGATTTGGCAAGCACATTGCATATCTCTGTAATAACCAGGAGAATATACCCTGGCAATACAGGTGTGACAGATAAAACAGTAATTATTGGGGCTTTCCCATTTTCCTTCCCTTATTAAAATATCTTCTGAAAAAAATATCAAAGGGCCTAATTGTAGAAGGCTTTGTTTAAACTCTGACTTAACCCACTCCAGTGTTCTTGCCTGGAGAATGCCAGGGACGGGGGATCCTGGTGGGCTGCCGTCTATGGGGTCCCATAGAGTCAGAAACGACTGAAGCGACTTAGCTTAAGAGAATTTATATTTAATATTTATTTATTACATAAACTTCCTTGAAACATAGTGTATATATGTTTGTATTTATAAGTAAATCCATACATTTCTATTATATATGTATAAACTTTTTTTTCAATATTTAACTTGCCTGGAAGCTCAGACCAAATGTATTTCCAAATTGTGCTGACAGCGGAAAAAGTTCGATGAATTTCACTATGAATATGATTTGGCAGAACTTTGTTTGCAAATACAGCAATCAAATTTGAGGCAGCTGGTCTCCAGCTTCCTTGCATGGTTTGAATATAGAATGACTTTGGATATACAATGAAAGATCAGATCCTTGCCAGGTATCACCCTTCCAGGGAAGTTCTGTCCAATTATTGCGAACAGTTATTGTGAATTAGTGTGATTCTAGAACATACAATTTCCCCTGACATTTTAATTTCTGAAATTTGCATATAACTTTTGGTTAATCTGCTCATTGAAAATATTTATTTTTCCCCTTAAAGGTGATTATAGGAGAGCAATAAAGAGCTTTAGATTGGAGAAAATTGAGGCATAGAGAGATTATGTATCTTGGCCATGGATACAAACTGGGATGAATCTGTATTTAAATTTGTTTAATATAATTTATTAAAGGGATTTAAACCCAGGTCTGTCTTACTTGAAAGCTGGTCAAGAACACATGTTTATTCACCATCCGCCATGCTGATGGAGACAGTATTCTAAGTACTAGCATATAACAGTAGATAGAATAGACAGGTATCTGCTTTCAAGAAGCTTACATTCCAAAGGAGGGAAATGGACACTAATCAATTAGATAAAGGAAATGTAGATGCTATAAATGTCATAAAGCAAATGAAATGTGGCAAGGTGGTAGAGACAGACTGGGGAGTGGCTTCTTGCATGTCTCTTCCAGGAGGTAACATTTGAATTTCTTCCTACCCTTGAGTGGCAACAACACATAATGTGTGAAGAAAGAGCAATTGCAAAGGCCCTGAGAGTTGAAGAAACTTGCTGTTGACCAATTTTCAAATCAGACCTTTACGATTATTAACCCTAAGTATCTCCCTTCAAGAGCCCGTGATCTAATTCTGTCACATGATAAATGATGGTGTTAGACATCAACAGCTGTGATGGAGATGTGTTCAAGATTCTACAAAGGAATGGAAGAGTGAAAGCTGTGGTTAGAGTAAGGGTGCCAGGGCAGGAGATGTGGGTCCATCTGGGTCCTGAAGGAAAAGTAGGATTTGGCCTGGGAAGTGGGACAGGGAGTGGATGTGCCTAGAAAGAACAGCATGTGAAACAGCAGTGAGGTATGAAGGAACATGAGGCTTCCCAGGTGGCTCAGTGGTGAAGAATCTGCCTACCAATGCAGCAGACACAGGTTCAGGTCCTGGGTCAGGAAGATTCCCTGGGGAAGGAAGTGGCAACCCTCCCAGTATTATTGCCTGGGAAATCCCATGGATAGAGGAGCCTGGTGGGTTATAGTCCATGGGGTTGCAGAGTCAGACACAACTGAGCGACTGAGCGTGTGTGAGTGTGCATGAGGAACATGGGGTATTCTGAACATAGTCAGATGAGCTAACTTGGGCTTCATAAGGGAGAGTGGCAGGGGTAGTTCAACAGAATGCAGCACCTGGAAATTATTTAGCTTGACAAGGTCTTGCAACAAGTTCTTCTCTCAGTTTTTAGGATAATGTCACTAAAAATGCTCTAAGTGAATTTCCTGTCAGTGACTGGATTTCCCAAGCTTTCTTAATGAGTGAGATGAAAGGTATACTGTTTAAGTCAGTAGTTCTCAGCCCTGGATGCCCATAAGAATCACTAGTTAAATTTATAGTAAATATAAATGAAAACAAATTTTAATCCCTGAACAATTAAAATCAGATCTGGAAGTGGAGTTTAGACTTTGGTAGTTTTCTAGGCTCCCCAGGTAAAACTAATGGGTAATTGGTGTTGAGACTCTGAAAGATCAGCAGAGAAACTGAGTTTTCCTAAAGACACTGGGCATCTAGTGCGTTACAGAATCTATACAGAAAAAAGTCACCCCCAAAAGAAGGAACCGGCAAGGATTGATTTGAGGACTGATAGTGTTCCAGGGTTTAAAGAAAGTCATTTTGAAAATTCAGCAAGTGAAAGAAGTGTAATCATTATGCAACCAGGCTCTGAAATATAATGGAGAGATGTGAACTTAATGGTGCCCCCGAAACACTCCTCAGTAATTATCTCCGAAGAAAACAATGGTGCCGAAGGGAGACCATGACTCTCCCAAGCCGCAGTAAATGAAAAGTAATCTGACTGAGAAAGTGATTGTGAATCATGCCTTGACTTGCTTTTCCATAATGACACCTGAAGCATGCTTGTTTGTTCTATAAACCTTAGTTAAGCAACGTTACCCTCCAAGACACCAGAGGTTTTCCTGAGAACACTTACTTTAATTGGAACTCATCTGTTTTTGTTCCCAATGAGTTTCCCATTTTATACCCTGCGCCTAGTTTCAAATAAAATGCCCCTCACCCCGTCTGGGATGATTAAAAACCCATTTAAGCCTACAATATACGGTAGCTGCCAAAATGTTTCCACCAAGCAATGCTGCTCAGAACTGAGGCCTGCAGGCAGGATGGGAATACGGAAAAAACTTGACTGCTCTAGCTTAAAAAATTCACATCCAATTATCCCTGGTTTTTGTTGTTTAAAAAAAAAATCTTAGAATTATATTCACTTTCAAAGGTTTGCTATCATATTCTACCTCCATCTCATCCCCTTTTAATCTTCCAGTTGGTTTCTCATTAGGAAAGTATGATAAACAGTTTTGGGAGTCCATACCATTAAGTCTTATCAGTGTTTATGGCTAAAATTTGGTTGTCTATTCTGCTTGTCATAAGGCTGCTATGCTATAAAATTATTTCATTAAAAGTAAAGCTTTTATTTATGAAATTAGTCATTCTTATGGGTCAGAATTCAGGGAAGTTCTTGCAGCTATGGGCATTTTGTTTTTAGGAAATTGTAAGGTGCTAATCAGTTTCTTTAGGAGGACCATTTAAGTAATATAATGTCAAGAGCCTTTGTTCTCGGGCTTATAAATCCCTTTCATTCTCCTCCATAGTGTGGGATCTCAGGATTTCTGCTGTCTGTTTTGTACATTTTGCTCACTGTTGGACTAGTGTACTAGGAAAAAACATTCACAAATAATAGAGAAGAAGATGTTTCTTGGATCATAATAATCAACTAGAATGAGCTAATTTGCTCATTGATCTGTGGTTCTTAATCATTTGAAAATCTGATTAAAGGTGTGAAACTCTTTGGAAAGGGGAAACATGCTCATCCTGTTTCACACAGCATGAACATAAATGGTGGGCTCCATGGCATATGTACCTGCACCTAGCTCAGTGAATGGCACAAGGTTGATACTCAATAAATATTTGTTCAAGTAAATGAATACTGAATGAATGTGTAAGCAGTTTTGGCAGGAAAGTCTTCTTTACATAAAGGATGTCACTTAATAAAGCTATATTTTAACTAAACTTAGACCAGGTATCCTCAGGCTCTACTCGTTTCTGGTTCAAGCACACCTTCAGAACTTTTGATCACACAATTACCTTTCCAGTTGGTTGGTTATTTCCAAGATCAAAGAAGTAGAAATGAAGAATAAATAATTAGCAGATGACCAGATCTCTACCCTAGCTTACGTTTCAGTAACCTTGCAAACAAACTGTGTGAACAAGATAGCATCCAAAGAAAGATCATGAGGCATCAACAAGCCTGCACATAGAAGGAGATGGCTATGAGTTCAATCCCCTATCTCAACGATTAACTGCAATTACTTCCCCCTTTCCATTAAAAAAGACTCATGGCTGAACAGAATCTTTAGAGTTGGTTTTGGGACATGAGTCTGTCTTCTCTCTAGATTGTCAGCTTTTCTGATTACAGCATCTTTCCTTTCTATAATGCTAATACTTGCCTCTAGATCATGGGTTTTTGAGTGGCAAGCAGCCAAATCTGAGTTAGGTAATAAATGAAATTTCAGGATAAGTTTGGATGGCCATGAAGGCTAGTTTCAATAAATTCTGAGTTAGGAAACTCTACCGTGAATGAAAAGCCCTAGAGACTTTCTTTCCCTTTCTGTGTCAAGAGTTGATCATCTCCTTCCTGGCAACACAATTTAAATATAGGAAGAGCACGCATATGTGATTAGCTTTCCAGGTAGAGAATATAATCATTTCCAGACCCTTTATAGACATTAACCCACATTTCCTTGATGGAATCTTTGTCCTTTGGTTCTTTGTCTTAGAAACATTGTTCCTAAATTCCTCTGTAATGCATTTAATTACCATCTCTTGTTTTTTCCCCCTATTGCAATGCATTTTAATTTATCTTTATTCTCAGAAGATGTTGTTTTTCCTCTATTTCCAAGTTCCTAGGGCATCTCAATCCATATCCTGCCAAAGGCAGCTGGAAAACATTGGCTCAGCTTCCTCTCTATGGCTGAGGCAGGTTGCCTGCTCTGAACTTCTCCAGACACATGCTCTAAAAAGGATCTGTAGGAAAAAAAGTTCTGCCCACCTCCCTCTTCTCATTCAGTTGTCCTAACTGTGTCTATGCAGTTTTAAAAATCTTGTTTACCAACATCTTAGTCTGCTTGGGCTGCTATAATGAAATACCATAAACTGGGTGGCTTAAACAGCAGAGATATATTTTTTAGAGTTGACTGGGTAGTCCCAAATTAAGGTGCTGGCTGATTTTGTTCCTGGTGAGAGCTCTCTTTCTAGCTAGCAGATGGTTGACTTCTTAGTAAGCTCTCACATGGCCTTTCCTTGGTATGTGCACACACCATACACAGACAGAGAGACATAGAGAATCCTCTTATAAAGCCACTAAACTCATCACAAGGGCCCTGCCCTCATGCTCATGATCTAACCTAATCCCAAAGACCCCACTCCAAATATCATCACACTGAGGTTAGGGCTTTGATATGAATCTTAGTATTACATTCAGTCAACATTAAGTCTATAACACCTGCTGACTGAGGAGAGGAGTAGTGCTGAAAGAAGAGGAAATAGGAATTCTTTTGAGAACCTATTGTGTACCAGATATAGGTCATGTGTGATTTGTTAAACCCTAACAACATCTGTGATCACTCACCTAGAGCCAGACATCCTGGGATGTGAAGTCAAGTGGGCCTTAGAAAGCATCACTACGAACAAAGCTAGTGGAGGCGATGGAATTCCAGTTGAACTATTTCAAATCTTGAAAGATGATGCTGTGAAAGTGCTGCACTCAATATGCCAGCAAATTTGGAAAACTCAGCAGTGGCCACAGGACTGGAAAAGGTCAGGTTTTATTCCAATCCCAAAGAAAGGCAATGCCAAAGAATGCTCAAACTACCACACAATTGCACTCATCTCACACGCTAGTAAAGTAATGCTCAAAATTCTCCAAGCCAGGCTTCAGCAATACATGAACCATGAACTTCCTGATGTTCAAGCTGGTTTTAGAAAAGGCAGAGGAACCAGAGATCAAATTGTCAACATCCATTGGATCATCAAAAAAGCAAGAGAGTTCCAGAAAAACATCTACTTTTGCTTTATTGACTATGCCAAAGACTTTGACTGCGTGGATCACAGTAAACTGTGGAAAATTCTGAAAGAGATGGGAATACCAGACCACCTGACCTACCTCTTGAGAAACCTATATGCTGGTCAGGAAGCAACAGTTAGAACTGGACATGGAACAACTGATTGGTTCCAAATAGGAAAAGGAGTACATCAAGGCTGTATATTGTCACTTTGCTTATTTAACTTATATGCAGAGTACATCACGAGAAATGCTGGGCTGGATGAAGCACAAGCTGGAATCAAGATTGCCTGGAGAAATATCAATAACCTCAGATATGCAGATGACACCACCCTTATGGCAGAAAGCAAAGAAAGACTAAAAAGCCTCTTGATGAAAGGGAAAGAGGAGAGTGAAAAAGTTGGCTTAAAGCTCAATATTCAGAAAATTAAGATCATGGCATCTGGTCTCATCACTTCATGGAAAATAGATGGGGAAACTGTGGAAACAGTGTCAGACTTTATTTTTCTGGGCTCCCAAATCACTGCAGATGGTGATTGCAGCCATGAAATTAAAAGATGCTTACTCCTTGGAAGGAGGGTTATGACCAACCTAGATAGCATATTGAAAAGCAGAGACATTACTTTGCCGACTAAGGTCCGTCTAGTCAAGGCTATGGTTTTTCCAGTGGTCATGTATGGATGTGAGAGTTGGACTGTGAAGAAAGCTGAGTGCTGAAGAATTGATGCTTTTGAACTGTGGTGTTGGAGAAGACTCTTGAGAGTCCCTTGGATTGTGAGGAGATCCAACCAGTCCATTCTAAAGGAGATCTGTCCTGGGTGTTCATTGCAAGGACTGATGCTAAAGCTGAAACTCCAGTACTTTGGCCACCTCTTGCGAAAAGCTGACTCATTGGAAAAGACTCTGATGCTGGGAGGGATTGGGGGCAGGAGGAAAAGGGGACGACAGAGGATGAGATGGCTGGATGGCATCACCGATTCAATGGACATGAGTCTGAGTGAACTCTGGGAGTTGGTGATGGACAGGGAGGCCTGGCGTGCTGCAATTCATGGCGTCTCAAAGATTTGAACACGACTGAGCGACTGAACTGAACTGAACAACATTATGAGGAGGCAATATACACTTCAATTTTAGAAGTGAGGACCTTGAGGTTTAGATAGGTTAAGTAACTTGTGCCTGGTCATGTATTAGGAAACAGTGATACAAGGACCATCACCTAGGTCTCATTACACTAGCCTTAGATGGATACAAACACCAGTCTGAAGACTGAATGTGTTAGTCTCACATATGGGAATTTTCAAATAACACTAACATCTAAGACCCACCCTCCATTATAAAGATTCATCCAGACTGAGGATAGGATCATCTCCACAGGAGATTCTGACTCATGGTCTGTTTAGAAAGCAATTTACCTCAACTCACTCCTTTCCTGGATTAGTAAATACTTAGGTTGCCTTTCAGGTATAACAAGGACCTTTGATGTTCTAAGACAGATAGAATTTCAGGGATCATCCCTGCCTCCCTGGGAAGTAACAAGATTATACCAACTACAAAAGTTCTCTGTGAAGAGTAATTATAGTCACATACCTACTGTTTCTTGGACATGTCTCTGTCACTAATTAAGTACGGAAGGTCTTGAAGATGCTAGAGAAGCCATAGGAGAGATAGATATCAACATCAACAGCAGCAATGGGAAAGCACCACGCATTTTCTCTAATTCCTTCTGTAGAAATACATTCACAGTCTTTTTTTTTTCTCCTCTACAGGCTATGGGGTCGCAGAGTCAGACATGACTGAGCAACTAACACACACAAAGAAAGAATACTAGATGTGACTATAAAGTCTTGTGTTTGATTTTAAAATTAAAACAACAACAGAAGGGTACAAGGAAAGTTTTGGAGGTGATGGATATATTTATTACCTTGACTGTGATGATGCTAATGTGACTGTACACAAAGGTCTGAATAATTCATCATTAATTTTGTGTAGCTTTTCCCACACCAATTATACCTCAATAAGGCTGAAAAAATCTGCAAACAGAATTATACATCTAAATGAAACATTGTACCATCTCTAGAGATAGCTTGGGGAGCCACGTGTTTACTTTAATGGTGTAACTGAGGCTTGAACACCTTTTGAATTCCCCATGAAAATGCTTACAGAATTTTTGGCATTTTCTTTGAATATCCTTTGCCAGAAAAACCTCTGATCTTTATGCTATGGATTTGATTTTTGGAAATAGCAAAATTGTATTTGGAGACAAGTTCTGCAATCAAGTTAAGTGATCACACCAGGGAATTCTGCTTTGAGAACAAAATTGGGACAGACCATCTACTAACAAGAATACCTTTACTACTAGGTTTGCAAAACTTATTTTGAGATGAATTACAGTTTGGGTATTTTCCAATAGACTCTTAGCAAAAAAGGCATAGTATATTGTGTGAAGGTGTTATTGTTTAGTCGCTAAGTCATATCTGACTCTTTACCACCCAAAGACTATAGTCCACCAGGTTCCTCTGTCCATGGGATTTCATAACAAAGACTACTGGAGTGGGTAGATGTTTCCTTCTCCAAGTCATCTTCCTGACTCAGGGATCAAACTCACATCTCCTGCATTGGCAGGCAGATTCTTTACTACTGAGCCACCAGGGAAGATCTTATATTTAGTATGTAGAATAGATGAAAATTTTGTAAGACAAGATACATTTGAAAATGAAAACTATGATTTTTTTCCTTTTATTTTTTTAAGAGTTTCTTTGTGCACTTTGATTTTTATTTGACATAATATCAATTTCAGTTGATGTTAGGTAATTTGATGCCATCAGGTCAAAGTCTGATGAAACCAAACAGTTTTAGAGTTACTTCGGGCTGAACAAGCCTGTCCCACAGTTCATCTTTCAGGAAACACAATCTGGGCATATATCTCATTATTCTACTCAATATCTCCAGATATTGTAGCAGCAACTTATGCATAATAGGGATATAATTGGGCAAAAGATGAATAATAATTTTGATTATAATTAAGGCAGCAAGAGAGAGGAAATAAATAAAATGCAGTCATGTTAGATAAACAACTGGAAATAATAGGCATCTTTACCATCTTGTGAAATAGCACACTATCCCAACATTATGATTTTTCCTCGTTAACTTTAGAAGTGCTCCTACCGTATTCACTTCCCAGTTGCATTGCAGGGGATCTGTATGCACTCTGAATGACTCAAGATTTCATACAATCCTCATTTCTGAAATGTCTTCTGATCATTGAATCGTAAGGTTAACCATCTTCAAGTTGTCATCATTCTGATCTTTTAAGGGCCTGGCATTCCTGAACAAAGCTATTATTTTCCTCAGTACTTTTCCATCTTCTTGTTCATGGTATTATTTAGTCAGCCTTGGAAAAATAGCACCAATCATCATAACAGCTTTGCATACTTGCATTGCATCTGTTTCTGCACTATAAATGATTATTTGTAATTTAGATTTATAGAAAATATTCATGGTGACCAGATCTCTGGGCACATATGTGCCTACTGAGTGCTTCTATTTCCCAGATAGAAAAACACATTTATAACAAAAAGCTCTTTTTAACTTTAAGCCAACAAATATTAAGGCTCTCTTTTATATTGGCTGTATAGATGATACAGGCTCTTTTACTGGCTGTAAAGATGACACTCCCAACTTTGGCCTTAATGAAGCATAACCAAGCCCATTAAAATCCTATTTCCAAAGTGCCTTTTGAAAGAGTTCCTTACTTTCTCACTATCCCCAGATTCAACAGATGTCTTTTTGGATGTACGTAATGTTTTTGTTTGTTCATTTTAGAATCTGATTTCATCACGTAGCTTCTGTGGTATAATCGAAGCAAGCTGGATAAATTATCTCCTAACTGGTTCATCATGAAAGAAGCCCAAGCTGGTCTCAAAATATTTTTGCTGTTTGGAGTCCTTCATACAGAAAAAAAGAAGAATCAAACAGAAGCATGATAAGAATTTTCTAAGCTAATTTGTAAGTGAGCCAATTGTGGCATAACTGAACAAGGATCTCACATATTGATTCTACACAAAACTCCAACATCTCGACAGAACATGAGCTTATAGAGGGCAGAGATCAAGCCTTGTGGCTCTTGGTATGCTAAGCTCTTAGCACTATGCTTGGCATAAAGTAGGTATTAAGTAATTGTTGAATATAACTTAATCTTAGCATTTCTAGGGAGAGAAAAAATGGTCTGAAGCTCAGAGAGAAGACTCATCACTTGACTCTCCAAATACACAGGTGTTTTGCATGTTTGGCATTTCTTATCATAGAACAAGAACCTGGAGAACCAGATTAGGCTTTTAAAGTAGGGGTTTGGTTATCACACAGAAAGTAAGACTAAATCATGTCCACCTTCCACATTGGAAATGAAATAGTCCTTGAAAGTACATCTGTCTGTCCCTCAAGATCTCACTTGGTGATGGGAATGTAACCAGTTTGTTATACAGAGTGATGTTAACAGGCAATGGCAGCTTGATGTGTTGGCTTTTCTAGGTAACACATTTACCTTAGAGCTGACTCTTTTAATCTAAAGGCATGACTCATTCTACTCCTGGAAATTATAGCAACTTGGGGGTAGAATCTCATGGTCCAGGGAAATGTCTCAACTTCTCATTTTTCTTCAAACTTCATCATGTCTGATCTCTCAAGTTCTGTTCATGTTGCTTCCACACTTTTTATGGATTGAGTCTCACATCTTCTCTCTCTCTCTCCTGTACTGTTGAATTTGGCCTTTCTCTTGCCCTTCCTGCCCCAGTCATCTCCATAAACCCAGCATTCACATTCTAGCCAAGGTTATTTTTTTAAAATACAAATATACTTCTACCCCTGAATCACAGGAAAGCAATGATTGCAACAATCAGTGTCTACAGGTTCCTCAAAAAATAGTATTCAAAACTTCATGTCCTTCATTGCTGCTGCTGCTGCTGCTAAGTCACTTCAGTCATATCTGACTCTGTGCGACCCCATAGACGGCAGCCCACTGGGCTTCTCTGTCCCTGGGACTCTCCAGGCAAGAATACTGGAGTGGGTTGCCATTTCCTTTTTCAATGCATGAAAGTGAAAAGTGAAAGTGAAGTCATTCAGTCATGCCCGACTCTTAGCGACCCATTGGACTGGAGCCTACCAGGCTCCTCTGTCCATGGGATTTTCTAGGTAAGATTACTGGAGTGAGGTGCCATTGCCTTCTCCTTCATTAGGGAAATTCAAATCAAAACAACAATGAGAAACCACTTCATACCCACTAGGTCAGTTATTAGTTTAAAAAATGGAAAGTAACAAGTGTTGGTGAGGATGTGGGAAAAAAATACTACTTGTGCATTTCTGGTAGGAATGTAAAACAGGGCAGCTCCTGTGGAAAACCATTTGGTGATTCTTCAAAAAGTTGAACAGAATTACCATATAATCCAGCAAGTCTGCTTTTAGATATGTACCCCAAAGAACTCAAAGAAAATACTGAACAGATATTTGTAGATCAATTTCCCCAGTTGTGTGATTTACATGATAGCCAAATTGTGGAAACAACTCAAATGTCCAACAATAGATGAATGGATAAACAAAATGTAGTATAATATATATAATGGAATGTTATTTAGATTTTCAAATAAATGAAATTCTGAAAACATTATGCTAAGTGAAATGTAAGACATACAAATGTTTGATTCCATTTATTTGAGGTACTTGTAATAGGCAAATTCATAGATATAGAAAGTAGAATAGTAGTTATCAGTGACTATGGGGAGGGACTATTGAGAACCATTGTTTAATGGGTATAAAGTTTCAGTTTGAGGTGTTAAATACATTCTGGAGCTGGACGGTGGTGATGGATGCATATCATACATTTCATGCCTCTGTATTTTAGAATTAAAATGGTGAAAATGATACATTTAATGTTGCATATTTTATCAGAATAAAAATAAATTTAATTGAATGAACGTTTCTGCTTCACCCTTGGTCTCCAGCAGCTCTACAGTCACTAGCACAATCTTCCTTCACACCACACACCCTGTCTGTGTTAACCTGACACTTGATCAACTCTCCAGGACTCCTTCCCTGCTCCCTCACAAGCTGGATGCGGGGCTCAGCTTCCTCAGCTTGGGTGACCTGCAATGTTCTACACATCCTTTATCCCAAGCACAGTGCACTGGAATGGTCTGTTCTTGACTGCCACAAAGATAAAGAGCTTCTTATTGGAAAGAAATGAGTCTTTTAGATTCTGAGTGTTTTGAGTAAAACACCTGACATGAAGTTGGTTCTCAATAAGTACTAAGAGAACAAGCTTGGGAGAAAGCAGCTAATTTTCAAAAACATAAAATGTCAAGATTAAAAGAAATCTTAAAACTTATTTAGTCTAAAGTCCTTAAGAAAATAATTAAATGCTAATGACACAGTAGCTAAAATGTTGCCTTCCAGAGGTCTAATTTTCACTTGAAATTCAATAGCATTTTTCATTTTATCTTTTAATAACTTATATCTGAGTTATATATTCATCATGTCTATGTTTTCCAAACTTTAATGAGTCTTACATCTTCATAGGGTTTTCTCTTCCCATGGACTAGTTGTCCTACTGTCCAATTAAGTTCATGTTTAGCTCAAGCAATATTGTCAAGTACATAGCAGTTTTATGTGTAGTTTCTTTTTTTCTACTATGTTAAATAGGTAATTAACTATAAACTAAAAAATCACCCACAGGGCACCTAAAGTCATTTTGCTATATTTTATGTGCACCCAGCCTATAAACATCCAACCTGTACAAACATCTTAAAAATAAATTCAAACCCATTTTTCATATTATGTAGCCCCCAGGCAAACTCAACTTCATTTGATACTACTTAAAAAAATTTGGTAGTGCAGAATGACAAAGCCATATAGATTGTGCAGGGGAAGGTCAGAGGTTAACATTTAAAATATTTTCAAGATAATTTTGATTGTTTTGACTATATATTCCGTGGTACTTTTGCACTGACTTTAGCATCAGCTAGCATAAAATGATGGAGAAGGCAATGGCACCCCACTGCAGTACTCTTGCCTGGAAAATCCCATGGATGGAGGAACCTGGTAGGCTGCAGTCCATGAGGTCGCTAAGAGTCGGACACGACTGAACGACTTCAGTTTCACTTTTCACGTTCATGCATTGGAAAAGGAAATGGCAACCCACTCCAGTGTTCTTGCCTGGAGAATCCCAGGGACCGGGGAGCCTGGTGGGCTGCCGTCTATGGGGTCGCACAGAGTCGGACACGACTGAAGCGACTTAGCAGCAGCAGCAGCAGCAGCAGCAGCAGCAGCAGCAGCAGCAGCAGCAGCAGCAGCAGCATAAAATGAAAATCCACAGGAATTTAAACCTGGAATTAGATCAGCTGATCAAGAAAATTTGATAATTTTTTTTGATGCATGTCAGACATAGCACATATACAGTAATACAATAAATAAAATTCTAAAGTTGTTAGTTGCTCAGTCGTGTCCGACTCTTTGTGACCCCATGGACTATAACCCACCAGGCTCCTTTGTCCATGGCATTTTCCAGGCCAGAATACTGGAGTGGGTTGCCATTTCCTTTTCCAGGGGATCTTTCCAACTCAGGCATCAAATACAGGTCTCCTGCACTGCAGGCAGACTCTACCGTCTGAGCCACCAGGGAAGCTGGGCAAAATTTTAAAGGTATTTTTCTAATCCCTTCTAAAACTATCACAAAAGAGCTCTAGAGTTTCCGCCCCCCCCCTCAAAAAACATCACAAATTATGGTGTCTAACACGACTGAGCAACTTCCCTTTCACTTTTAACTTTTATGCATTGGAAAAGGAAATGGCAACCCACTCCACTGTTCTCGCCTGGAGAATCCCAGGGATGGCAGAGCCTGGTGGGCTGCCGTCTATGGGGTCGCATAGAGTCAGACACGACTGAAGCAATTTAGCAGCAGCAGCAGCAGCAGCAGCAGCAGCAGCAGCAGCAGCAGCAGCAATGACTCTAAATTATGGGGTTTAAGTGACTAAATGATCTAATGGTTATTTAATATGTCTTATTCTGTTATTCCATAATTTTCTTATTTCATATATACCCCTAAAAGGTAAATAAGAAAACTAATGGCTCAAGAAAGAAAACATCAAAACAATGATGAAGACATTAACTATCAGTCATTATAAAACATTCAAACACCTAAAGGAAATCATGATCATAGGAGTAATGGGAGCTATTATGACAATGTCTCATCAAAGAGTATATCAATAAGGATACAGAAATTATTTTTAAAAAGAACCAAATGGAAATGCTTAAATTAAGAAGTAACATAACCAAAATAAGTGAAACTCTTTCAGTCATATCTGACTCTTTGCGACCCCATAGTCCATGGAATTGTCCAGGCCAGGATACTGGAGTGGGTAGCCTTTCCCTTCTCCAGGGTATCTTCCCAACCCAGGGATTGAACCCAGATCTCCCACATGGCAGTCAGATTCTTTACCAACTGAGCTATCAGGGAAGCCCCAGTGAAAAAGAACTAAAAAGCCTCTTGATGAAAGTGAAAGAGGAAAGTGAAAAAGAAAACTCAACATCTGGTCCCATCACTTCATGGCAAATGGATGGGGAAACAATGGAAACAGTGAGAGACTTTACTTTTTTGGGCTCCAAAATCACTGCAGATGGTGACTGCATCCATGAAGTTAAAAGACGCTTGCTCCTTGGGAGAAAAGTTATGACCAATCTAGACAGCATATTAAAAAGCAAAGACATTACTTTGCCAACAAAGGTCTGTCTTGTCAAAGCTATAGTTTTTCCAGTAGTCATGTACGGATGTGAGAATTGGACTAAAAAGAAAATTGAGTGCTGAATAATTGATGCTTTTGAACTGTGTTGTTGGAGAAGACTCTTGAGAGTCCCTTTTACTGCAAAGAGATCCAACTAGTCCATCCTAAAGGAAATCAGTCCTGAATATTCATTGGAAAGACTGATGCTGAAGCTGAAACTCCAATACTTTGGCTACCTGATACGAAGAAGTGACTCATTTGAAAAGACCATGATGCTAGGAAAGACTGAAGGTGGGAGGAGAAGGGGACAACAGAGGATCATATAGTTCGATGGCATCACTGATTCAATGGACATGAGTTTGAGTAAGCTCCAGGACTTGGTGATGGACAGGGTAGCCTGGCATGCTTCAGTTCATGGGGTCATAAAGAGTTGAACATGACTGAGTAACTGAACTGAACCAAAATAAAACATTCATTATTAAACACTGAAATGATAACCCATAGATTGGGAGACAATTTTTGTAGATCACATATCTGATAAGGAGTTTGTTCCAGAATAGGTAAAGAATTTCTAAAACTCAATAATCAAAAGAAAAAAATTCAATTTAAAAATGAGGAACAGATCTGAATAGACATTTATTCCAAGAAGATATACAAATGGTCAATAAGCACATGAAAAGATACTGCACATCTTTAAGTCACTAGGGAAATGAAAATCAAAATTACAATAAGATGCAGTTTCACACCCATTAGTAAGGCTATAATCAAAAAGACAGATAAGAATAACTTCTAGTGAGGTGTCTAAAAACTGGAATCTTCATACACTGATGGTAGGAGGTAAATTGTGCAGTCTCCTTAGAATGCAGTCTGATATTTCCTTAGTTAAACTCAGAGTTACCTCATGATTTAGCAAGTAACTATAATTTTATATCATGGTTTCTGTTGTTCAGTTTTAATTAATTCATTTTACAGATAAAATTTAATTTATTATACTAATAAAATCACATCTACATGTTTTCAATTTAATATGGTTTGAAATTAAGTAAGTTAATGCTTTTTTTCCCTGTAACATTATTAGCTAGTGTAATGAGTCTTTAAATACCAATTGGTATAATTCATCAACAGAATCCTCTCTTTAACAGATTCTCTGGTTCAAGATGATTATGTGACTGACTCATGTGACTGACATGAAAGTTCAGCATAACTATGAGTTTTCATCTGAACCGTGAGTGAAAACACTGAATTATATTCAATACCATGTTTTGTTAAGTCATTTTATTCTTGGAAAATTGGCAAGCCTTGAATAGAATGTATAGTTATTCTCTGACAACTAAACGTCTGATTAAACCTATCAGATAGTAGAGTTTACAGTAGGATTTTTAAAGCTTGAATTTCATCTGAATATATTTCCAAAGAAATACCTATGTGTTGATATCTTTTCTAAAGTCTTCACTAAATACCAGACAATAAATCGATTATTATCTGTACTAATTGGCTATACTTAGACTGAGTAGAAAGGTTTCCTTAATGACTCCTTTAAAATTCCATTCTTACTGCTGGCATTTAGTGAATGTCAAAATACTTAATTCAGGAGTGAACTTTCTGTTTTTTTTTTTTTTTTTTTTTTTTTCCCCAGTAAGATTCTATTGTTACTGACTTTATCTTGATAAAGAAAAAATTACCTCAAATCTTAGAAAATCATTTCTGGATCCAGTAAGTGTGTTACTTTCTTAAAGTGACAAATCCCTCATGGAAATTTTTTTACGTTTTTTTTTTTTTTTTCAAAATTTTAAGAAGTGGGGCAGTCCTAAGATGGCAGAGGAATAAGATGAGGAGACCACTTTCTCCCCCACAAATTCATCGAAAGATCATTTGAACACTGAGCAAATTCCACAAAACAACCTCTGAATGCTGGCGGAGGGCATCAGGACAGAAACTTGGCCCATTCTCTTCGAAAGGAGGTAGGACAAAATATAAAAGATAAAAAGAGAGACCAAAGAGTTAGGAATGGAGACCCATCCCGGGGAGGGAGTCATGAAGGAGGAGAAGTTTCCAAACATCAGGAAACCCTGTCACTGGTGGGTCTGTGAATCTCAGAGGACAACATAACCAGAAGGGGGAAAAAAAATTACTTCTCAGATTATGCGCCTAACTGCAACTCCCAGCGGAGAAGTAGCCCAGACACTCTTGCCTGCCAGCAGTGAGTGGGAGCTGAACAGGGAGGCATGGGCTACATGCTTAGGATAAGGACCAGGCCTGAATGCCCTGAGGACAATCTGAGAGACCTAACATGAGATAACAACCCAAACTGTGGGATAGCTAGAGAGAGAGAAAAAAGAGAGAGAGAGAGAACTTTCCCATGAAAAGCTTTAAGGCACAGCCTGGCCCACTCACAGAACAAAGGATTGAGTGAATACCAGCTGTGGACCCCACCCCATCTCCCCACCCCCAGCCCGGCCAGGGGAAGAGAGACAGATGGGCGACAGCCAGAGCTGGAAGGTGAGGGGCAATCTCAGCCCCAGGGATGGCATCCTTCACCAAACTGTGAGCAGGCTCTCAGTTGCTAACCAAGTCTTCCTAGGATCCTGGATGGTTGACATCCACCAGAGGGTTGCAGTCAGAGATCAGCTCTCCAGAGGAGACACATGGAACACCTGAGAGGGCATTCTTATGCCTCACCCAGGAAACTGAGCGGCTGGGACCAGGGTGGTGATAAGATGCACCACCCACCTGGGAGAGTGCACTCACCAAGCACCTGGTCACCTGAGCTGCTTGGACATGGGAAAGGCACAAAACTCAGGCCCAACTGAGTCTGTGCCTTTGTGGAGTACCTGAGAACCTGAACCTGAGTGGCTTAGACCTGGGAAGTACATGCAACCCAGGGCCTGCTTTAGACAGTTTCCTTGCAGAGCAACCTGGAGCCTGAGCAGTGTAGACCGGGGAAGCACACATGCCATGAGCGGGGGCAAACCCAGTGTGGTCCAGACACTGCAAGCACTCCCTACACACACCAGTGGTATCTGTTTGCAGTGTTCTTCCCTCCCCACAGCACAATTGAACAAGTGATCCTAAATAAATGACCACGTTCACCTCCTTGTGGCAGGGTGGAAGTTAGATACTGAAGAGACTTGCAAACAGGAAGCCAAAATAAACAAAGAAGAGGGAACCTCTTTGGAAGTGACAGGTGCAAGAGATTAAAACCCTGTAGTTAGCACTGGCTACATTGGAAGGGACCTGTTGACCTTGAGAAGTATAAGCTGGAATAAGGAACTATCTGAAACTGAACTGACCCCACACTGCCCTCAACAGCTCCAGAGAAACTCCTAGATATATTTTACTATTATTGTTTTTTAAATTTTTTACTTTAAAAAAAAAATTAAGTTCTTTATTACTCCTTTAATTTTCATTTTTAAAACCTACTATTACCTTGTAAAAAAAAAAGACCCTATTTTTAAAGCAAATATCATATTTTTAAATAACTGTTGCAATTTTGTTTTGTTTTTTAATATTGTATTTTTGAAAACTAACATCTACCCTAGATTTTTAATCTTTGGTTTTGGTATTTGTTATCAATTTGTACCTTCAAGAATCCAATCTTCAGTACTCATTTTTACTTAAAAGTGTGATTACTGACTTGATTGTTCTCTCCCCTTTTGACTCTCCTTTTTCTCCCCCAGGTCACCTCTATCTCTTCCCTCCCCCTTCTCTTCTCTACCCAACTCTGTGAATCTCTTTGGGTGATCTGGGCTGTGGAGAACACTTAGGGAACTGATTACTAGCTAGATCTGTCTCTCTCCTTTTGACTCCCCCTCATCTTCTCTTGGTCACCTCTATCTCCTTCCTCCCTCTTCTTCTCTATGGAACTCCGTGAACCTCTCTGAGTGTTCCAGACTGTGGAAAGCACATAAGGAATTAACTACGGACTAGATTGCTCTCCCTGCTTTTGATTACCCCTCTTTTCCTCCTGGTCACCTCTATCTCCCTCCTCCTCCTTCTCTTCTCCATGTAACTCTATGAACCTCTCTGGGTGTTCCTAACTGTGAAGAATCTTTTCACAATTAACCTAGATGTTTTATCATTGGTGCTGTATAGATGGAGAAGTCTTGAGGCTACTGTAAGAATAAGACTGAAAGCCAGAGACAGGAGGCTTATCCAAAACCTGAGAACATCAGAAAACTCCTTACTCCAGGGACCATTAAACGACAAGAACTCATCCAAGAACCTCCATACTTACACTGAAACCAAGCTCTACCCAAGAGCCAACAAGCTTCAGAGCAAGACATACCAAGCTAATTCTCCAACAACCCAGGAACAAAACCCTGAGTATCACACCAAACCCACAGGCTGGACACTTCACTACTGGACACTTCATTGCACTCCAGAGAGAAGAGATCCAGCTCCACCCACCAGAACACTGATGCAAGCTTCTCTAACCAGGAAACCTTAACAAGCCACTCGTCCAACCCCACCCACAGGGAGGAACTTCCACAGTAAAGAGGAACCACAAACTTCCATCATACAGAAAGGCCACCCCAAACACAGCAATCTAAATAAGATGAAAAGGCAGAGAAATATTCAGCAGGTAAAAGAACATGATAAATGCCCATCAAACCAAACAAAAGAGGAGGAGATAGGGAGTCTACCTGAAAAAGAATTCAGAATAATGATAGTAAAAATTATCCAAAATCTTGAAAACAAAATGGAGTTACAGATAAATAGTCTGGAGACAAGGATTGAGAAGAAGCAAGAAAAGTTTAACAAGGATCTAGAAGAAATAAAAAAGAGTCAATCAATAATGAATAATGCAATAACAGATCAAAAGCACTCTAGAGGCAACCAACAGTAGAATAATGGAAGCAGAAGATAGGGTAAGTGAGATGGAAGATAGAATGGTGGAAATAAAGGAAGCAGAGAGAAAAAGAAAAAAAGAATTAAAAGAAATGAAGACAACCTCAGGGACCTCTGGGGCAATGTTAAACTACCCAACATTCAAATCACGGGCGTCTCAGAAGAAGAAGACAAAAAGAAAGGCCATAAGAAAATACTTGAGGAGATAATAGTTGAAAACTTCCCTAAAATGGGGAAGGAAATAGCCACCCAAGTCCAAGAAACCCAGAGAGTCCCAAACAGGATAAACCGAAGGCAAAACACCCCAAGACACATATTAATCAAATTAATGAAGCTCAAACACAAAGAACAAGTATTAAAAGCAGCAAGGGAAAAACAACAAATAACACATAAGGGGATTCCCATAAGGATACCAGCTGATCTTTCAATAGAAACTCTTCAGGCCAGAAGGAAATGGCAGGCCATACTTAAAGTGATGAAAGAGAAAAGTCTACAACTCAGATTACTGTACCCATCAAGGATCTCATTCAAATGTGGAGGAGAAATTAGAAGCTTTACAGACAAGCAAAAGCTGAGAGAATTCAGCACCACCAAATCAGCTCTTCAACAAATGCTAAAGAATCTTCTATAGATAGGAAACAAAGAAAACGTTTATAAACTCGAACCCAAAACAACAAAGTAAATGGCAATGGGATTATACTTACCAATAATTACCTTAAATGTAAATGGGTTGAATGCCCCAACCAAAGACAAAGACTGGCTGAATGGCTGCAACAATGAGACCCCTATATATGCTGTCTATAAGACACCCACCTCAAAACAAGGGACACATACAGACTGAAAGTGAAGGGCTGGAAAAAGATATTTCATGAAAATGGAGACCAAAAGAAAGCAGGAGTAGCAATACTCATATTCGATAAAATATACTTTGAAATAAAGGCTGTGAAAAGAGACAATGAAGAACACTACATAATGGTCAAAGGATCAATCCAAGAAGAAGATATAACAATTATAAATATGTATGCAATCAACATATGAGCACTGCAATATGTAAGGCAAATGCTAACAAGTATGAAAGGGAAAATAAACAATAACACAACAATAGTGGGAGACTTTACCATTCACACCTATGGATAGATCAACTAAACAGAAAATTAGCAAGGAAACACAAACTTTAAATGATACAATGGAACAGTTAGATCTAATTTATATCTATAGGACATTTCACCCATAACAATTAATTTCACCTTTTTCTCAAGTGCACATGGAACCTTCTCCAGGATAGATCACATCCTGGGCCATAGATCACATCCTGATCTATCCAGGATAGATCACAGCCTTGGTAAATTCAAAAAAATTGAAATTATCTCAAGCATCTTTTCTGATCACAATGCAGTAAGATTAGATGTCAACTACAGGAAAAAAAAAAAAACTATTAAAAATACAAACGTATGGAGGCTAAACAGCATGCTTCTGAATAACCAACAAATCACAGAAGAAATAAAAAAAGACATCAAATATGCATAGAAACAAATGAAAATGAAAACACAACAACCTAAACCTATGGGATTCAGTAAAAGCAGTTCAAAGGGGAAGGTTCATAGCAATACAAGCTTACCTCAAGAAACAAGAGAAAAATCAAATAAATAAACTAACTCAACACCTAAAGAAACTAAAAAAAAAAAAGGAAAGAAATGAAGAACCCCAGGTTTAGTAGAAGGAAAGACATCATAAAGATTAGGGCAGAAATGAATGAAAAGGAAACAAAGGAAACCATAGCAAAAATCAACAAAGCTAAAAGCTGGTTCTTTGAAAAGATAAATAAAATAGACAAACCATTAGCCAGACTCATCCCCCCCCCCCCCCAAAAAAAAAAAAGTGGGGGCCAGGGAGAAGAATCAAATCAACAAAATTAGAAATGAAAATGGAGAAATCACAACAGACAACACAGAAATACAAAGGATCATAAGAGACTACTACCAGCAGCTATATGCCAATAAAATGGACAACTTGGATAAAATGGGAAAATTCTTAGAAAAATATAACTTTCCCAAACTGGACCAGGAAGAAATAGAAAATCTTAACCGACCCATCACAAGCACGGAAATCAAAACTGTAATCAGAAATCTTCCAACAAACAAAAGCCCAGGACTAGATGACTTCGCAACTGAATTATACTAAAAATTTAGAGAAGAACTAACACCTATCTTACTCAAACTCATCCAGAAAATTGCAGAGGAAGGTAAACATCCAAACTCATTCTATTAGCCCACAATCACCCTAATACCAAAAGCAGACAAAGATGCCACAAAAAAAGAAAACTACAGGCCAATATCACTGAAGAACAGAGATGGAAAAATCCTTAACAAAATTCTAGCAAACAGAATCCAACAACATATAAAAATATCAAACATCATGACCAAGTGGGTTTTATCCCATGGATGCAAGGATTCTTCAATATTTGCAAATCAATCAATGTGATACACCTCATTAACAAATTGATAGATAAAAACCATATGATTATCTCAATAGATAGAGAGAAAGCCTTTGACAAAATTCAACATCCATTTATGATAAAAACCCTCCAGAAAGCAGGCATAGAAGGAAAAAACATCAACATAATAAAAGCCATATATGATAAACCCACAGCAAACATTATCCTAAATGGTGAAAAATTGAAACTACTTCCCCTAAAGTCAGGAACAAGACCAGGGTGCCCACTCTCATCACTACTATTCAACATAGTTTTGGAAGATTTAGCCACATCAATCAGAGAAGAAAAAGAAATAAAAGGAATCCAGATTGGAAAAGAAGAAGTAAATCTCTCAGTGTTTTCAGAGGACATAACCCTCTACATAGAAAACCCTAATAACTCCACCAGAAAATTATTAGAGCTAGTCAATGAATATAGTAAAGTTGCAGGATATAAAATTAACACACAGAAATCCCTTGCATCCCTATACACTAACAATGAGAAAACAGAAAGAGAAATTACAGAAATAACTCCATTCACCATTGCAATGAAAAGAATAAAATACTTGGAAATAAATCTACCTAAAGAAACAAAAGACCTATCTATAGAAAACTATAAAACACTGATGAAAGAAATCAAAGATGACACAAATAGATGGAGAAATATACCATGGTCTTCTATTGGAAGAATCAATATAGTGAAAATGAGTACACTACCCAAAGCAATCTATAGATTCATTGCAATCCCTATCAGGCTACCAATAGTATTTTTCAGAGAACTAGAATAAATAATTTCACAATTTGTATGGAAATACGAAAAACCTTGAATAGCCAAAGCAGTCGTGAGAGAGAAGAATGGAACTGGAGGAATCAACCTGCCTGACTTCAGACTATACTACAAAGCTATAGTCATCAAGACAGTATGGTACTGGCACAAAGACAGAAACAGATCAGAAATAGAAAGCCCAGAGATAAATCCACGCACCTATGGACATCATATCTTTGACAAAGGAGGCAAGGATATACAATGGAGAAAGACAAACTCTTTAACAAGTGGTGCTGGGGAAACTGGTCAACCACTTGTAAAAGAATAAAACTAGAACACTTTCTAACACCATACATAAAAATAAACTCAAAATGGATTAAAGATCTAAATGAAAGACAAGAAAGTATAAAACTCCTAGAGGAAAACATAGGCAAAACACTGTCTGACATAAATCATAGCAGGATCCTCTATGACCCACCTCCCAGAGTAATGGAAATAAAAGCAAAAATAAACAAATGGGACCTAATTAAACTTAAAAGCTTCTGCAAAACGAAGGAAACTATAAGCAAGGTGAAAAGACAGCCTTCAGAATGGGAGAAAATAATAGCAAAGGAAGCAACTGATGAAGAATTAATCTCAAAAATATTCAAGCTGTTTCTGCAGCTCAATTCCAAAAAAATAAACGACCCAATAAAAAAATGGGCCAAAGAACTAAACAGACATTTCTCCAAAGAAGACACACAGATTGCTAAAAAATCACATGAAAAGATGCTCATCATCACTCATTATTAGAGAAATGCAAATCAAAATCACAGTGGGGTACCATCTCATGCCAGTCAGAATGGCTGCTATCAAAAAGTTTACAAACAATAAATGCTGGAGAGGGTGTGGAGAAAAAGGAACCGTTTTACACTGTTGGTGGGAATGCAAACTAGTACAGTCACTATGGAAAATAGTGTGGAGATTCCTTAAAAAACTGGAAATAGAACTGCCATATGACCCAGCAATCCCACTGCTGGGCATACACACTGATGAAATCAGAATTGAAAGAGACACGTGTACCCCAGTGTTCATCACAGCACTGTTTACAATAGCCAGGACATGGAAACAACCTAGATGCCCATCGACAGATGAATGGATAAGAAAGCTGTGGTACATATACACAATGGAATATTACTCAGCTATTAAAAAGAATGCATTTGAATCAGTTCTAATGAGGTGGATGAAACTGGAGCCTATTATACAGAGTGAAGTAAGTCAGAAAGAAAAATACCAATACAGTATATTAACGCATATATATCAAATTTAGAAAGATGGTAATGATGACCCTATATGCGAGACAGCAATAGAGACACAGATGTAAAGAACAGAATTTTGGACTCTATGGGAGAAGGCGAGGGTACAATGATTTGAGAGAATAGCATTGAAACATGTATATTATCACATGTGAAATAGATCGTCAGTCCAGGTTTGATGCATGAGATAGGGTGCTCAGGTCTGGTGCACTTGGATGACCCTGAGGGATGGGATGGGGAGGGAGGTGGGAAGGGGGGTTCAGGATGGGGAACACATGTACACCCATGGCTGATTCATGTCAATGTATGGCAAAAACCACTACAATATTGTAAAGTAATTAGCCTCCAATTAAAATAAATAAATAAAATTTAAAAACATTTTAAGAAGAAATAGAGAAGTGAAACATTGTTTAAATATAGAAATCTCATTGAACTCCCTGAAAAGAGAAAGAGAATGTGAAATGGTACCAAGTAGAACCTGAGAGGAGATCTACAGGAAAGGCCAAAAAGAGCTTTGACCTTGACTTATGATTATGAACAATTTCCTCAGGAAATAAAAGCACGAGAATTTAGCATGTTAATAGTCATATGAAAGTGAAAGTGAAGTCGCTCAGTCATGTCCGACTCTTTTCAACCCCGTGGACTGTAGCTTACCAGGCTCTTCTGTCCATGGGATTTTCCAGGAAAGAATACTGGAGTGTGTTGCCATTTCATAGTCACCATCATTTAATTTACTGTCAGTTGTCATAATTCATCATTTGTCATATAGTGTTTGTCTGATCTCTACACAGGAGCAGGAGGCATGGGAGAAGAGAAGGGGTGGGTCCATCTCTGGTGCCTGCTTAGCTGGTCAAAGCTTAGGAAGTGAAGGAGGACTAAGTGGCCAGTGGAGTCAGAAATCTTATCCTAGGATGAGCCAATTGTCATAGCAGTTGGAGTCAAATTTTATTCTCAACTCCCAGAATTTAGCACAGGACTTAGACACAGTCAAAACTTGCCAGATGCCAAGCTGACACCAGTGTGGAGCATGGAATGAGAATAACTAAGGGAGAGAGTAAACTGAAAAAAAAGTTGATTGATTGATTATTTTTCTTTCAAATATTTAATAACTATTTATTGAGTGCCTTCAATATGCCAGGTGTACAGTAGAATTTGGTAATATAATTATAAGTAACACTGGCACAATCTTTGATATCATGTGGAATAGATTCTAAGAGAAAAAAATATTAATCTAATAGTTCTGAAAATAAAATCAAATTACAATATAAAGAATGACAAAGGAAAAATTTGCTATAAGAACATATAAAGAGGAGATCTGACTTCTATGTATTGCATCTCTAAGGATCCCTTTCCTTCTGATTTTCAGTTGGATTCAACCAATGGTAGGTGCCGGTTCTAGGTAGCAATTTGTTATGGCAACAAGAGGAAATTAATACAGGAATCACTGGCTTGTGGGCAGCAAGAGGCACCAAGATAATTTTCCAGTAATGGGGATGGTATGCCAAAGGATTGTTTTTATTGGAAGAGTGATGTCTGTAGAGCAGACTTTTGTAAATATTTATTCAGAGATGGTTTTGACAATTGTGCTAATATTTCAGACAGGATCCCTCATCATTTTGAGTTTAGTACCAAATCATTCCAGTGCTGAATAAGACTCCATTGCTCTTTTGTTAGTTGAATGGGAATTTTAAAATAAATTCAGATTCTCCTCTGAAGAACAGTATCAGAGCTCTTTAATTTAATATAAAAAAGGCCTTTTTGTATACTCTTTTTTTATCTTATGCAATCTCATGGATATAAGAAACTTGTATATGGAGAAGATTCACCTTTTACATTTCTAGCTCTAACCCTTAAGCTCCAGACTTATAACTAACTGCCTACTGGATATTCTCACTTGAATGTTCAGTAGACATCTCATAATCAACATGTGCTAAACTGAATTCTTGACCTCCCTCCTAACCAGCTCCTCCAACAGCTTTCTCCTTTCCATTAATGAAATGCTTGAATACTTTCAGTCTTCTAAGTCATACTGGAGTCCTCCTTAGGAACCCTGATGTCTCTACCTTCTGATCAGCTATCCCTACTTTTACCACTTCCCATCACCTCCACAGCTGCTACTCTGATCAGAGATTCTATCATCTCCAGCCAGAGTTTCTGTAATAGCTTTCTAATAGGTATACTTGCTTCTATATCTACTTTCTAGACATTCTGTTTCCAAAGCAGCAGAGTAAGCCTGTTAGCATGGAGTCAGAACATGCCACTTAGCTGTTAGAAACTATGCAAGAGCCACCAATTTCAGTTACTTAGCCAAAGTCCTTAAAATTGTCCATAAAGCCTGACATAACCTGGCCACTACTTGTCCCTCTGATCCTTTATTCCACTGCATTCATGAGAACCTCCTTGAATGAATATGTTCTTACTTCAGATATGCTGTAATACAGGAGTGGAAGTACATGTAACCCCCAGAGAGGGACTAGTGAGATGGCTAGAGGTGTCTCTCCTCCCTCTCTCCCTCTGTCCTTCCTACATAACTTCCTTGCATTATTCATATGGCAAAACATTTGGTACCTTCTCATACATGTTATGTAGCTGATAGATGCTAGAGACAGGAAAGTCAATAAAATACCAGAATTCACAATTCATAAGGGAAAACTCTTTTGTAAACCAAGCAATACAAAGCAATGTAATAAGTGCAGACATAGAATTGTAGGGTACAATTAAAGAACAGCATGTCAAAGTTGGGGCCAATAATTCTTTACCATATAAGATCATTCTAACCAGTGTAGTGTGGAAGTACCCAGATATTCTACATTACAGAGTGATCTGAAAGTAGCTCTACATGGTAAACATATTTCCCCAGGAGCCATGCCAGTGTTCTCTCACAAGGCACGAGCTAACCATTGAATTTTGTTTGTTTTGTCACAATTCTAGAACATTATAATTTCATTTTTTTTCTTTTCATGAATTAGGGGTAATGATGGTTATAGGGAGCACTCCCATTCTGAAATCATACTGAGACTAGAAGTCTGAGAACAGTTTTAATTAACACCTCTCTAAAATACTTTGCCAAATAATGATAACTTGAGAACCAAATTATCATCAAATTTTGATGACTTTCTCTATAAGGCAAAGTTCCTGAGAAAATAGAAAATGAAAGGCATGTATACAGTATATTCCCTTCACAAACAACAAGATTTTTTTTCTAGCTCTTAGCATCTATGATAAAAGTGTTAAATATTTTATATTTCTAGAGAATTGATGTCTAATATTCTGACATTAAAATCTGAATATTTTGTAATTTTTTTAAAACAAGCTTTAAACAAATTTTGAGTGACTCTGTGGATTTCAAAGTATATCTCTAAATTATCTTTTCAGCAAAATTCATTTGTGAATAATTAGTCATATACCTGCATGTGTGCTTCAGTCATGTCCAACTCTTTGTGACCCTATGGACTATATAGCCTGCTAGATTCCTCTGTCCATGGTGATTCTTCAGGAAATAATACAAGAGTGAGTTGCCATGCCCTCCTCCAGGGGATCTTCCCAATCTAGGAATCAAACCCAAGTCTCCTAAGTCTACTGCACTGGCAAGTGGGTTTTTTACCACTAGTACCACCTGGGAAGCCAAGTCATATTTCTACTCCATAGTAATAACTAAGGATGTGATGCGTGAAGGCAAGCAAACACAACTGAAAAAAGTAGATACTGTAAATCCAAGAAGACTGAAATCATATCAAGCATCATTTCTAACCACAAACTAGAAATCAATTACAAGAAGAAAACTGGAAAATTCACAAATATGTGGGGGTTAAATAAAATGCTACTAAACAACCAACGGGCCAAGCAATAATTCAAAAGAGAAGTCAAAATATATCTTGAGACAAATGAAAATAGAAATACAATGTACTGAAAAATGGGTGGACTTAAGGGCATTATACTAAATGAAACAAGCTAGACAGAGAAAGACAAATACTGTATGGTGTCACACATACAATATTTAAAAAGGTCAAACTCATAGAAACAGAAAGTATAAAAGTGGTTGCAAGGGCCTAGGAGTTGAGGAAATAGGGAGAGTTTGTAAAAGGCTTCCAACTTATAAGATGAATAGGGTCTGAGAATCGAATGCATAGGATGCTTGTTATAAGTAATAACACTGTATTGTATAATTGAAATTTTTCAAAGAATAGAACTTAAATGTTCTCACTGAAAAACAAAACAAAGAAAATGATAAATATGTGAGGTGATGGATATATTCATTAAATATATGAGGAAATCTTTTCACAGTGTGTGTATATATATATATATATAAAATCATCATGATATACACTTTAAATATGTTATACCTTTGTCAATTATAATTTAACAAAGCCAAAATAAACAGATTAATGGAGAAAATATCAGAATGTCCTGCACATGGTAACAGTAAACACTGTTTTTTTTAAAACTTGTTTTAGCTATGTGAGAACACAGGCATATACATAGATGCTCACTGAATTTCCTTGTAAAATGTTTTCTTATTGTGAGTTGAGACAAAAGAACTTGGAAAAAATATTTTTAGGCCCTGGTTTCCTCCACAATGCTACAAAGTCACCATTTCGCCAATATATCCATACTTTGAGCTTCTTATTAATATGCAGAAATGTCTCATGTGTTTATTAATGGGCAATAACAAAACACATGCAGTATTCTATATGGTATATGTATTAGCCAATCAGAAGGGGTGGTGGAATAGAGAACCAGAGGTCTCCATCTCTACCAAATGTTAAAAGATAAATCAGTGAATATAAATAAAAGAGATAATAAAATTAGAATCATATGCCCAGATATTTGCATGTGGTAACAATGAACTGAGATAAATAGGGCTAAATGACCTTTCAGAATTTGTCCTGCCCCTTTTAGTTCTTGGTTCTAAAATATATTCCTCATCTTAAGTCACAAACATTCCTCCAAGAGTATATTTGACTTAGTTACCTATACCTTTAAAATGTAAATGCAGCCTTTCCAAGAGAAGCCTGAATTTTAGTTAAATTATTCTATCAGATTGCCATCCTTCTAAGATGAGGGTAAGTCTAATGTTGAAGTGAAGACAATAGAGATGGTAAGAAATCTGCCCTAGGGCACACAGATGATGAGGGATCCTCACTTAATCTTTTTAAATGTTTGGTTTACTGAGTATTAATTTATTACATTTATTCCTACTTCAGAGGATTGTTTTGAGAACTAAATGTGATAATATCTGAAACATGTAGGACACTTTCTATGATGTATTAGTGACTCAGAAAAAGTTAGTTTCTCCTATGCTCCACAGCCAATCTGTTCTCCTTCGCTGTAAATTCAAAGTTACAGATTCTGTTTTTAAAAAAATACATTTATTTATTTTTGGTTGCACTGGGTCTTTGTTGCTGTACACGGGCTTTCTCTAGTCGTAGAGCAGGGGCTACTATCTAGTGGTGGGGCTCAGGCTTTTTATTGAGGTGGCTTCTCGAGTTGTAGGCCACGGACTCTAGGCACGTGGGCTCGGGAGTTCTGGCTCACAGGTTTAGTTTCCCCGTGGCATGTGGAATCTTCCTGGGCCAGGGATACAACCTGTGTCCCCTGCATTGGTAGGCAGATTCTTATCCAATGTACCGCTAGATTCTTAAACAACTCACTCAAAACTGGGCATAACTAATGTTGCACTTGAAAATTTCTTTAGGGTTCTGAAGAGCAGAAACAGAAGTTTCTGTGTCCCACTGGGTGGATTGAAGTGCTTTCCTTCTCTGTTAAGGTTGAGGTTTGCTAACCATGGAAACCAGATTGGAGGGAAACCAGTGAATTCCTCCTGCTGAGCCTCCATTGTTAGGATCCTTCAGGAAGGTCACTGTCAGAAATGTATCTAATTACACTGGTTGGTGAGCATCCGTAGGGAACATGAGTGGGCCACTCTTCCCCACCTTCACACTTTTATTAACATATTTATGTGGGAGCCTTTAATTGCAGAGAGACCTCTGACTAGATGTAAATAATGACTTTTTCAGTCAGATTCACTCATTGTTATTTTACTTGAACTTATATCATATGAAAATTTTAGTCCTAATAGTTTATACAACTTCTATACCCAACACATTCATTATTCGGTTCTTTCTGTAGAATTAAAACTTAAACTTTGTTTTTGTTAAATGATCCAGTGGGAGATGTCATCTAATACCCAAACATTTAACAGTCTGTTTTTAGTCCAACCATACATGAATCCACTGACTTATAAATGCTCTAACTGGAAGATTTCAGAACTTGGTAGTTTGCTTTTATCATTATCATTTTTAACTACAATACACTACTACTACTAGCTATTGTTTTTTTGGGCTCCAGAATCACTGCAGATGGTGATTGCAGCCTTGAAATTAAAAGATGCTTACTCCTTGAAAGGAAAGTTATGACCAAACTAGATAGCATATTTAAAAGCAGAGACATTACTTTACCAACAAAGGTCCGTCTAGTTAAGGCTATGGTTTTTCGAATGGTCATCTATGGATGTGACAGTTGGACTATAAAGAAAGCTGAGCGCTGAAGAACTGATGCTTTTGACCTGTGGTGTTGCAGAAGACTCTTGAGAGTCCCTTGTCCTGCAAGGAGAGCCAACCAATCCATCCTAAAGGAGATTAGTCCTGGGTATTCATTGGAAGGACTGATGTTGAAGGTGAAATTCCAATACTTTGGCCACCTCATGTGAAGAGTTGACTCATTGGAAGAGACCCTAAGCTGGGAAGGATTGGGGGCAGGAGGAGAAGGGGACGACAGAGGATGAGATAGTTGGATGGCAACACCAATTCGATGGACATGGGTTTGGGTGGACTCCAGGAGTTGCTGGACAGGGAGGCCTTGGGTGCTCCGATTCATGGGGTTGTAAAGAGTTGGACACGACTGACTGAAGTGAACTGAACTGAACTGAACTATTAAATTACATATATAAATTTTATATAGTAATAATAAATGTGACAACTACTTCAGCTCAATAAATGTATAGTTAATAATTGCTACTAGATTAAAATAGTTGTTGACTAGAATTTATGTAACAGCTAGGATAAAAGGAACTTAAGTATTGTGTGTTCATTTACTATAACAAATACAGTCAATGTCTTAGCTATATTTTCTAGACTTATTCTGTAAGTCATCTAAGACACTACAGCTGCCTGAGGGTTACTCCTTCCTGGAACCCAGCAAAATGCCTACCCAGGAGGTAATGGCATGGGAGCAACAATAACTTACAATCACCCAACAAGGTATAGCACTGTCCTACTGGGCACTCTCTGAGAGGCTGTCTGTGAGGTTGAGACCCACACGCCCATTACCCTCTACTAATCTTTCCTTCTTCCTTGTCTCCCTGTCTCATTCCTTAAGATGGCTTCCTGGGGTCACTTCCCAAACAAACTCCTTGTACCCACATGCTTTTCTTGGCATCTGATTCAGGGAGACCTGAACCAAGACATTTACTTGTTAATTTTTTGAGATTTATTGAATCCTTATTCTGTGCCAGACATTTTTCATTTATTATATCTGAAACCTCAGCAACATTAGTTCTATTATTTTAATACTCATTTTACAGAGAATAAATGGAAATTTAAAGAGATTAAGATAACATATAGTAGGTGGCAAAGTCTAGAATCAGTTTCTATTCTTCCGCCGCTTCTATTGTTCCACTACCATCCCTGGCTTTTATGCTGTGATGGCTGATTCATAAAGTGAACATGGTCTATGCTGTTATGCACTTGTGTTCTCTAAAGCTCAAATTTCTGAGTGGGTTTTGACCTAAATGACACAGAGTTGTGTCTTTTTGCTGTGACACAAGCATAGACGGCTCCTCTCGGCAGGACGAGCTCCCATTGACTCTACCTCACATATTCACTGCTCATGGCTTCATTTTCATCAGATGGGGAATGAAAAGCCTTGATCTAAATGACCTTTGGGATCCATTGAAAAGTCAATGTTATACAAACCTGAGTGATGTGTAGTCTAGTCCCTCTAGCCAATCCTACTGCTGTAGGTTTTATTTTATTTTTTTAGGTTGAATTGTCTTTAAAAACACTTCTAAAGCAGAGATCAGCAGCATTTTCTATGAGGTGCCAGACAGAAGATATTTTAGGCATCGTGGCCCTTAAGGGGTCTGTTGCAATGACTCAGTCCTGCAGCTGTAGTTGGAAAGCCTCAAAAGACAATACGCAAACAAATGTGTTCCAAAGAAACTCTACTAAAACAGGCAGCCAAGCCGCTGGACAGTCTCCGTACGCTGCTGCTACTGCTAAGTCGCTTCAGTCGTGTCTGACTCTATGCGACCCCATAGACGGCAGCCCACCAGGCTCCCCCATCCCTGGGATTCTCCAGGCAAGAACACTGGAGTGGGTTGCCATTTCAGAAAACACTTCCCTGAGGCCTTCATGTCAAATGATGGCAGATGAGAGATGGCAGGAAAATTCCAAACGTGGCTTTTATTTTCTGTCTTCCCGGTCTCCTAGAAAGTTTGGAGAGCCTTCTCATAATGCCTCTCAGAGAAACAAAGGAAAAAGAAAGTTTTTCTTCCTTGTCTGAGACTATCTGAGTGGCTTTTATTTGACAGGGCATGTTTTGTGTTTGTGTTTGTGCTAGGCTTAAAGGCTGAGAACAGTCAATATTCAATGTCGCTGTCATCTGGAGAACACATAAATACTGCATTTGGGATGTACTTTTCTTTTGAACAAAGTTTCTGAACAGCTTTGCTTGCTATGGGTCTATTATTGGCATTTTCATTATAACCCCTCTAACACCAAGCTGTTTCAAAGGACTGATGACTCAGAACAAACATTTTCTTGAGTTTGAATGTGGCATACTTAATGTTTTTCAAGAGATACATTTCTTTGTAGAAACTTTCCAAGGAAAACTCCCTAAGCCTTTTTTACGGAACCCAGAGGACCCTATAAAAGAAACTGCTGCCTTTTAGTCAGCTCTTTGAGCTGACAATGAGTAAACATAGTCCAAAATTATTTCTGATCCAATTAGTATTGAAAATGTCTTCTAGACTAGTGACTTATAATTAATGACAGTTCAGGAAACCTATGTAAGTATCTTAGGATTATGGAACAATGACACAGGCTTCCTTTTGAAGCAATGAGTTCCTTGTCATTAGATGTAATCAAGCAGAAGTTAAATAAAAATGCACCAATGAATTTGTTTAGAGATTTTGCACTAGGTGAGGGTTTGAGCAAATAGGCTCCCAAAGCCCCACCTACTCACTTGTTAGGGAGATCGGAGGGAGGGGCCAGAAAAATCTGTCTGGACTACACAACTTGCCTTCCCTCCCATTTCCTCCTTAAATTGGAGAAGCTTTGCTTTTACACAATTTACATTTGGGGCATTTAGGACTTTCCTTTGGAGAAAGAAATGGCAACTCACTCCAGTATTCTTGCCTAGAGAATTCCACAGAGAGAAGAGCTTGGTGGGCTATAGTCCATGGGGTTGCAAAGAGTTGGACACAACTGAGCAACACTCACTCATTCATTATACTAAGAATATTGTTTTTAAATAAAGAAAATACATTTTAAAGCAGAAGAGATTTCAAGTTCTTCTAACTCTTAAGATTTTAAATTTCTGACACAGAGTAAGCACGAACTCTTCCCTTTCTGTATTTCCCTGAAATGTCCCCTCATGTCCACTTGGCAAGTATGAAATCTGTTTACTTTTGGTAAATTTTATAGTTAGCTTTCAATGAAAGAGCAAGAAATTCCCTATAGGTCTTGCATTCATAGGAAATAACCATCAGGTTTAAGGTTTTGACCATCATTAATAAGTAAACTCTTCAAAAGTCAAGCAGAGCTGTGTTCATAGAGAACACAGTCCTTCAGGAACAAAAGGAAACCTTTAGTTAATATCCAAAGGCCTACTGCAGCCTTAGGGACACAGTGTTTGTGCTATTTCCTCACCTGACTTTTAAATGTTTCTCCATCTTGAAAGCTGAGATTCTCCCAAATAAAAATAGAATCAGCAAAAAGTCATGAGAGACTCTTCTCTTTTTTCTTTAAATGACAGCAGTTTATTTCTGTCTTAGGTAAAAAGATAAAATCAATTAAAAGTAGGAAAGTATTAGCATAAATGAAAAAACTCAAAATATTACCATCAAACATATATCAAGTAGGATAGGAACTCAATAAAAATGTACTGAATTAATGAATGACTAAGGTCATTATTAAAGACAGTCTATATTAAATCCTTTATAAAAAGAAACAATCTGAAACAAACATCTTCAAATTTAAATTTTGGGACAATGTGTGTGTGTGTGTGTTTAATAGTAATTTGAGGAAACTGCTTCTACTGGTAACTTTAAAGCAATAAGCGGGCATTCTGTTTATGTGGAAGCCAATACTGATGAAAAATATTGACTTGCTTATTGTGCAGGCTCTGAAGGAAACTACGGATGTTTTTCTGGCAAAAGCTTGTGAATTTATGGTGAAAAGAAATTTGCTTTGTATCAAGCAAGTGTCATAAACACATAGCTAGATGGTAAACAAATACAATTCCTTTTCTTTTGAGTAATTAATGTTTTAAATGTTTGCACAGGGCCATAAGAACAACAACAACAAAAAGAAATCTGTGTTTTCCATGTAAAACCTAAGCAGTTGGCAGGGGGAAAAGGGAGATATTTTTCATAAATCATCTCTAGGATTCAGTTCACACTTATAAAGGAGTCCCTTTGTTGAACCCTAGAGCTCTGGCATAGAATAGAACCAAACCTAATTATTACCACCCTAGAGCTTCAGCAGGAGAATCACTTATATTTGTTTACTGATCAGTATTAAAAACAAATCAGCCGGAGGTTTTAGTTGTCCTGGATGGAGACTGACTCATCAATAACACAAACTGTTGAGTGTTCTCTCTGGGCTCTGTATGCTCCTTTGCTTTGTTTTCACTTCCAAATGCAGATTGAATAAAATTAGAATGACTTCTAGCTTCCGCCAAAGTCTCCGATGCCCTAAGATCAAGGGGTATCCCTGTCTTTACCCTGATCATCTGGAGCACAGTAGCCTGTGATGCTTCTCAAAGTTGAGTTCTGAGTGGCTGGGACAGCCTTAAGTGATCCTTAGTCCCAGCGATGGCTTCCCCGTGTCAGTCCACCAGCAGAGGGACACATTGATTTTCAAGGCATGGTGTAAGTTCCATCTGTTATCCTAAGTGTTAGTGGGGATTACATGCCAGACAAAAGAGTTACTGAATGAATTAAAAGTAAATGTCACTTCCCCAAACTCAGGCGAGTCAACACAGCTTGGGGAAATATTTCTTTTCGCCTGAGTTAGAGCATTGGAGTTGGGCAACACGGCACTTTCAGACCTGGTTCACAGCTGGAGAACCTCACCGCTGCCCTGCCCCAGATGGTAAGGATCACTGGATGGTCATTTCTTGCTGAAAAGTGAAAGTGAAGTTGCGTCCGACTCTTAGTGACCCCATGGACTGTAGCCTACCAGGCTCCTCCGTCTTTCCAGGCAAGACTACTGGGGCAGGCTGCCATTTCTTTCTCCAGGGGAATCTTCCCAACTCAGGGATTGAACCCAGGTCTCCTGCATGCAGACACCCACGTTGCCATCTGAGCCGCCAGGGAAGCCCATTTCTCACTACCAGTTTACAGAGCATATGACGGGAAGCCTACGTGAGATCCACAAACAGCACCACACAGTCCAACACAATCAATAAGACAACCTCATGATGGCCCACTGCAATTCCCTTCTTTTATCTTCGGCTCTCAGTTACGTTTGCTTTTAATGGACATGAATCTGGGCTGGCAGTTGCTGAAAGTTTCTCAGATGCAACGTTTCATGTGAGTGCCTCAAGCTTCATTTCCCATCTCAGTGGCTAGTCAATTCCTATTTTCATCTTTAATACATTGAAGAAAATTTGCCTCTCTGGTGAACTTGTCAGAACTGCTAGTTTCTCAAATACTGAATCCTTTACCTGGCCTGCAATTGTTAAAGCTAATTTCAATATGTATCAATATTTTCATATTTTCAAAGGTGGAAATATGATATTCCATTGATTATTCAAATATAAAAAGCAGAATGGTGGGAATTGCCGTATGCTCTGTAAGAATTACCAACAAGCAGTAATCATCTTTGTTGACCATCCCCATGTGCCTCTGAGATTTACAGCAAAGCAGAAATGAATGATGATCTTACTTTCACAATTTATGCCTCACGTTCATATTCCTGTGGGCTGACCGCTACTTGTTGCTGATCATATAGAGTCACTGGAAAGTCAAAAAATACACAATCTCTGATCTCAAAGCTTCATTAACTAGGAGGCTAGTTATCATAGGAGTGGAGACTGTTTAGGAAGAAGAACATTTACGGATGCAACATTTGGAAAACGAAGATCATGGCATCTGGTCCCATCACTTCATGGGAAATAGATGGGGAAATGGTGGAAACAGTGTCAGACTTTATTTTGGGGGCCTTCAAAATCACTGCAGATGGTGATTGCAGCCATGGAGTTAAAAGACGCTTCCTCCTTGGAAGGAAAGTTATGACCAAACTAGATAGCATATTCTAAAGCAGAGACATTACTTTGCCAACAAAGGTCCATCTAGTCAAGGCTATGGTTTTTCCAGTAGTCAGGTATGGATGTGAGAGTTGGACTGTAAAGAAAGCTGAGTGCCAAAGAATTGATGCTTTTGAACTGTGGTGTCGGAGAAGACTCTTGAGAGTCCCTTGGACTGTGAGGAGATCCAACCAGTCCATCCTAAAGGAGATCAGTCCTGGGTGTTCATTGGAAGGACTGATGCTGAAGTTAAAACTCCAATACTTTGGCCACCTGATGTGAACAGCTGACTCATTTGAAGAGACCTTGATGCTGTGAGGGGTTAGGGGCAGGAGGAGAAGGGTACAACAGAGGATGAGATGGTTGGGTGGCAACACTGACTCGATGGACATGGGTTTGGGTAGATTCCAGCAGTTGGTGATGGACAGCGAGGCCTGGTGTGCTGCGGTTCATGGGGTCGCAAAGAGTAGGACACGATTGAGCGACTGAACTGACTGACTGACTGAGGCTAGACTATGTGTTATTGTGCTGGACACCTTTTGTGCTCTGCCTAGATCCCCTTGTGTCCCTGTTGCTGCCTTTTAGAGCCTCTGGCTGCCTCAGTACTTTCACTTCCTCTATTGGCCTGCATCTGTGACTCATCTTGGGTGAATGGCCCTTGGATTGCTGGAGCCCTTGTGTCCACAGGGGCAGAGAGTAAGGAGTGCCTTAGGTTGATGGCTCCACAGTTGCCTGTAGCCACACTGATTAGTGAAGGAGGAAGGAGGCCCAGCTTTTTTTTAAGTCATGGCAAGCTCTGATGTATAATTTGCACAATGGAGTTACTCTCTACAGGGTCATGCTGAGAATAGGACTTTGACTGGAATCATATCCTTGCTTGCGTTTCCCTTCCCAACTTTCCTTCCCCCCACTTCCCTCGTCCCTCTGAGCTCTTCCTGAAAAAATCACTTGTCTCAGAACCTTTGTCTCAGGTTCTGCTTGAAATATACTCTGCAGGACCTTTTACTTGTGTTCTAATACATGTTATGCTTTTTGTGTATATTACATAAGCTATACCTTTTTAATTTTTTTATTATTTTTTTATTTTTTAGTTTTTTTTTTAATGTTAAAATCTTTAATTCTTACATGTGTTCCCAAACATGAACCCCCCTCCCACCTCCCTCTCCATAACATCTCTGTGGGTCATCCCCATGCACCAGCCTCAAGCATGCTGCATCCTGCGTCAGACATAGACTGGCGATTCAATTCTTACATGATAGTATACATGTTAGAATGCCATTCTCCCAAATCATCCCACCCTCTCCCTCTCCCTCTGAGTCCAAAAGTCCATTATACACAGCTGTGTCTTTTTTTCCTGTCTTGCATACAGGGTCGTCATTGCCATCTTTCTAAATTCCATATATATGTGTTAGTATACTGTATTGGTGTTTTTCTTTCTGGCTTACTTCACTCTGTATACTTGGCTCCAGTTTCATCCATCTCATCAGAACTGATTCAAATGAATTCTTTTTAACGGCTGAGTAATACTCCATTGTGTATATGTACCACAGCTTTCTTATCCATTCATCTGCTGATGGACATCTAGGTTGTTTCCATGTCCTGGCTATTATAAACAGTGCTTCGATGAACATTGGGGTACATGTGTCTCTTTCAATTCTGGTTTCCTCGGTGTGTATGCCCAGCAGGGGGATTGCTGGGTCATAAGGTAGTTCTATTTGCAATTTTTAAGGAATCTCCACACTGTTCTCCATAGTGGCTGTACTAGTTTGCATTCCCACCAACAGTGTAGGAGGGTTCCCTTTTCTCCACACCCTCTCCAGCATTTATTGCTTGCAGATTTTTGGATCGCAGCCATTCTGACTGGTGTGAAGTGGTACCTCATTGTGGTTTTGATTTGCATTTCTCTGATAATGAGTGATGTTGAGCATCTTTTCATGTGTTTGTTAGCCATCCATATGTCTTCTTTGGAGAAATGTCTATTTAGTTCTTTGGCCCATTTTTTGATTGGGTCGTTTATTTTTCTGGAATTGAGCTGCATAAGTTGCTTATATATAGTATGTTAATCTGCACAGTTCTAGGAGGAAATTGAGGACCAATTATTTTATTTAACCTGTCCAATATCACAGAGCTATAAGATATTAGAGTATGTGTCTCCTGAACCTTAGTCTTATCTCCTTATTTATTGCATTTTATCCTCAGCAAGGCAAAGTGTATGGAATGCATAAAGGCTACTATGGGAATAAGTGCATTTGGAGATAGATGGCTTCCTTGAACTGAGCCTGATAAAAATGCTAACTTTTTACCAAGGAGATATCATTTGAGACGGAAAGGATAAGCACTAGTTTTGTATTCTGTGTTTGCTGAAAAAGCATCAAGCATATCTCTTGGCACTGGAAGTAAAATGAATCTTAAAAACTGCTATGTGAGTTGTTTCATGCCTACTTTTAAAAATAAAGTGCTTGAGCTACAAGTTGCTAGATCCACTGTAACATGGTCTTTACTGGAGACAAATCTTTGCAAAAATTAGATCAATAATGTCACCCTTTTCTCCCTACCAAGGAAGTTAATAAGCTTTGCAGAAAATGATGAAGATCTAGAAAATCTTCAGGTTGGATTTTTTTTTATAGCAAATTAGTTCAAATTAATGACCTCAAATGGGTAGAATTATAGTTCCCATTCAGCTTGATCTTCCTCATTAATTACTTCCACTGTGTCTGCCACAATCAGCTTTACAAAATAGCCCTGAAAGCGAACAAAAGAAATGCTTTTCACAACTTTCACAATAAAACATTCCTCTTCTATTGCCATTAAATGTACCCTAAAGATTCCATTGTCTTTTGCTTCTTTTTCTCGTCAAATTTGGTTCTAGGGGAATTTAGAGATGCCACAAATGCAGGGTAGCTGATGACTCACATGAGAATCCCAGCCTACAGTCTCAGGGCTATGACTTTGAGACTGGCCTCCTCCTCCTACTTTCTGGGAGCTTCCAGGCCAGACAAATAAACACTGCCCACTTCACTTTCCATTGAAGGGCTTTGAACACCTTAACCAATGTTAGGTGATGGCAATGGGCAAGGGGTTGGGGGGCAATAAAAGTTCTGAAGTCAGAGTCCTACTACATAGTAAAAGGGATGACTTATAAGTCATGAAACGCTCAGAAAATGGGTTGATAATCTCTAAAAGTTGATTGCACAAATGCAGATTCAACTAAAGCACATGAAGTGCTGAGGATTTTATAAGCAGCTTTGTGAGGAAAGTGTGATTACTTTACAGGTGAGTAGTCTGAGGTTGAAAACTTGCTCACTCCAATCAGCAGAAGAGCTGAGATTCAAAGCCATAAATCCCCAGTCTGCCCTCAGAGCCCCAGCTCTTTCATGATGCACTATTGGCCTTGACTGTCCTAAATGGGAAAGGCTGCCTCAGGAGGCCATGCGGAATTCTCCAGGTCACCATCCCATGTTTACCTGGGTGAGTTGAGGCAATTTTGTCAACTGCCTTAAAGTGAAGCTGAAAGTGGCAGACATGGGGGCAGATATATATGCAGAAACAAGCTTCAAGAGAGAGTGTAGCAGAAAATATTTTATAGGCATTAATAGGTTTATCATTTCTGGATCCTAGAATCCTCCATAAGAATCCAGTATTCCAATTTATACTATTCTATTTATTAAGCTCTTTCTTTTGGGTGTCTCCACCTCTTTGCAACCCCATGGGCTGTAGCCTGCCAGGCTTGTCACTCCATGGAATTCTCTGGGCAAGAATACTGGAGTGGGTTGCCGTTCCCTTCTCCAGCGGATCTTTCCAACCCAGGCATTGAACCAAGGTCTCCTGCATTGCAGAAGATTCTTTACCTTCTGAGCCACCTGGGAAGCCTATAAGCCAGATCTCTGCCCTCAGAGCATCTACATTTTAATAGGAAAGAATAAACTAGATTATTTCAGGTAGTTATAACTGTTATTTTAAGGAATTAATGATACAATGGGGATTAACATGTCTCATATTTATTTCTGCTTTCACTAATAGACTGTGAACTCCTGGGAGTAGTACTTTCATTTTTTTATTCATCTTTATATATCTGATGGGCTTCCCAGGTGGTGCTAGTGGTAAAGAATCCGCCTGCCAATGCAGGAGACATAATGAAATGCAGGTTCGATCCCTGGGTCTGGAAGATCTCCTGGAGGAGTGCATAGCAACCCACTCCAGTACTCTTGCCTGGAGAATTCCATGGACAGAGGAGCCTGGTGGGCTGCAGTCCACAGGGTCACAAAGAGTCAAACACAACTGAAGCAACTTAGCATGCACACACATGCCTAATGTCTAGCATGATTTTAGATACTTAGTAAGTGTTATTTAATGAATGGACAGACTAGTGAGCATAAGAAGCAGGCTATTAATACAGTTCTCCAAAAGTTTGCTGGAGGAGCAAGAATAAGTAGCTCAAAGGAAGGCCTATTCTCTCCATTGAATTTGAAGCCGAATCCTTTCAGACTTTCCGTCTTTGAGATGGTTGGTGTTCCCATAATATTAATAAAAGGGAGACTTGACTATCACATTTTCCACTAGTGATCACTATCCATGAACACTTTAAGGGGAACAAGGTCAAAACTGGCTATTAGATAGCAATGATTTAAAAATAATTATAAAGGAATATTGATTTGGGGTTCTGGACCTAGGGGATTGGGGTTTCTTTCTTGAGTTTAGAAGGTAAGCTTACTGTCAAAATATTGCAGCTGATTCTCTTACAAAAGGGAAAACAGTCACATTTTAAAAGTGCATCTTAACTTCTACCTACCACTTATCTTTTAAAAATTGTGTGAGACCTAAAATCAAAGCACTGCTTTTACAATGTAACCATACTCTTTTTAAATACAAAGCTGCTTTAGGCAGGATCTATATGAACAAGTTAAAGAAAGCATAGAATCTGCACTTCAGCTTAGCCTTGACCAAGTCAAAATTTGAAGTTACTAAGGACTAATGCATCAGATCTCAGGCACGTTGAAAATTCACAAACAGAACTGCAAGTGTGTGGATGGTAATGGCTAAAGAATCTTTCAAATGCCTTGTTCAAAATGGAGTCTTTTTTTAATAGCATGCATTTTCCTTTTAATCTATGTTACTATTATGATTAGCTTTCTTCATATGATAAGACAATTGCATTTTTTTTCTTGAAATAAGACTGAGATTTGAAGAACTTAAAAAATTATATAAGGCCAAGCCAAACAATATTCTACATATCTTTATTTTCTCAGCTTGTCTTCTTCAACCTTTAGCTACAAATATGCTTTTAGCTTCAACCCTAAAGTTTTATACAAAGGATACCTGATTATGTATATGAATATCTGCAGATAGAAAAGGGTGATAGTTGATATTGTAGAGTCAGGCAGTGAGGATTCAGGTTTTGTGTATGAACAGGTGACGCGTTCAAGATACATTGCTGATTCTTGGCGAAATGAAGCATTTTTTTTTTTTCTAACTTCTCTCTTGGCCTGTATATTTCATGACAAACTGGCCCATTAGTGAGAATTAGCAATTATTATGTGCCCCCTTTCCACTTTCCTTGCCCAATGAAGTATTCTATCAGAGATTTCTCAGGCAGCCTCAGACTTAAAGATTTAACTTCACAATTCCAAAAACTAACCATGCAAAGCAATTTCATATTAAAGTAATTGAATTTGGATTATGGATCAAGCAAGCCAGAAGAAGGGCCTTCTAAAATAAGTCACTATTCCTGTTTTAAAAATTACACATCTGGGAAAGACACAAATACAATTTTACTCCCTGCTCTCTATTTGCTGTTGACCACAATTTTGTTTCAACTAGCTAGGAACTCATCCTAGCGAAATGCAAAGAAGCCAGGAATGGTAACAAAGTTTTTAGGTCTTCACCGTAACTAGAAAGAAAACAACTTCGGAGAAAACATGGGAGCATAAGTAGAAAGCATGTATTCATATCTGGAAGGCAAACATTATTTATCTAAATGAAATATATTGTGGATTCGGCAGCCAACAGCTTCTGTGATGAAATCAGCATGAAGCAGAGGAAGCTGGGATCAGAACAAGGTTTGATGTTATCCCTGCCACTTGCCTCTGTGCTCTTACCTATAAAATACAGGCAAGATACCTAATCTTCTTGGGGAGCAGGTGAAAGGATTAGGTTAGATTATCCAAGTGCAAACAACCAGCACAGTACTGCGTAAGGCCACACTCTCAGCCTACATCCACGTCCATTCTCTGCCTCCCTCCTTCTATCTTTGGACTGCTTCAGAGCTGTCTTCACACCTGTGAAATGGGAACAGTCTTACAGGTGTTTCTTGTTGTCCTATGCCTCTAAGAGGAGGGTCAGAATGTGACTTCACAATGCTATAATTGTGCTTGGGAGAAAATTAAAAAAGATAGAGATAGGTCTGATGACCCTAGAAAGAAGAGGGGAAGAATTTTCCTTAAGAAGAGAAATCAGAATTCTAACTGGCATAAATATATTTATAATCATGCAGAATTTACTATCTAGGCAGATTCATTCACCACATACCCTATGTTTAAAGGCTTCATTAGGCTACCTGGAGGAATATTCAGTGTATTTCTCTAGTCTGTTTTGCAGAGATTATTTGGGAAGTAGTTACCGGAGGTGTTTTGAAGCACCAAGAAAGAGCCATATTATCAGGAAAGAAAGTTATCTTGGCCTATGACAGTACAGTAGTATCTCATCCTCAGATTTACCTAATGGAGGAAGAGATTCTTAACTAGTTCCATTAAAATAAAATAATACAAATGAATCATGACAGAGATAAGCAATACTTTTTAGTGGTATGTTTTACTTTGTACTTGTGTTTTTGCTTTACAGAGTAGGAGAAAATAGAACCAACGTTTTTTTGAAGACTGATATGTACTATAAACTGCTAAACTTTTTTCAGGTTAATAATATAAAAATGATCATTTATGTGTCAAGTACTATGGCCTGTGTTTTGCATGCATTGTGTCCCTTCATTCTCACATGCATAGGAAGAAACTGAGGCACAGAAAGGGACATTTGCTTAAGATAGCCAAAACACAAATCCAAAGACACAGAACGTACTACTTCTCACTACTGTACTATGTCGTCCAGAACACTTATTTAAACTTTGAGCAAAATGTCATTGGTCTCTATTGGATGAATTAAGATTATAGCTGGGTTAGATCATCCCATGCCTTATAACCTTGGAGCAGAAGTTCTTCTCTGTGGTGCTGGCAGGTATGATCTCCACAAACATCTGTCGAAAACTTTATGACTGGCCCTGCTCACAGCTGGATGATCCTAACAGAGTCACAGAATCCATAGCATCTCCTGGAAGGGGCAATTGGCATCTTCTTATTCATTTAACTCACTTCTATCTCCCTAACAATCTTTCTCCACATCATTGTTGTGAGATTCTTATTTGAATTCTCCAATAAATGATCTTATTGCCTCAGTTTTCTCATCAATAAGCTGCACCTGTGTTCCATCTCATCCCCTGTTGAAAGAAATGCAGACTTGCCCCCAAATGTCCCTATAGCAAGAACTCTAACCCCCTAAACTGCCAATATTTAACTCCAAATTCACTTGCCAGGATACATCTTGTCCTCCTTCTGGGACGTTTTCTCTGCCCTCTTGCTCACACCTTTCTCTATCATATAAGTCACTTTGATGAGTTTGTAGATTTCTCTTGCCCTGGGTATTCTCCTCCCACTCCTCAATACTGTTAAGTGATCCTTGCATAGCTAAGGATTAGATATGGGACCATCATCTCTTTGACCTGGCTAATATTCATCTTGAAAACATTGGGATAATCATCACAACTCACACTTCCCAGGTTTTTGGTGAGGATAAATGAAATCATGCATTTGGAAGCACCTTTGAAGGGTTATTAAACAAATATAAGACATCCTCATTGTTTATTTTGGGTCGTATGTATTTTCCAATGAAGGGCATGCATAATTTTTGCTTTCAGTTTTATTCTGAGACTAGCACTTTATTTTACTTCATGCTCCTTTATGAATAAGAGATCTATAGTGTGTTCTTGAGGGATACAGAAATTCCTTTTCTATTTTTCAAACTAGTAAGTTTTGGATTGAGCTGCAAAGAAGCAGCTGAGGATAGCAGAATATGCTACCCCTACATATCCCACTTTGGCATAAGGATTATTTTGAGCTGAAGGCAGTTGAGAATAAACAGATACTAGTTATGATCTTGGGTTACCCTGATGGCTCAGCAGTAAAGAATCTGTCTGCAATGCAGGACACATGGGTTCGATCCCTGAACTGGGAAGATCCTCTGGAGCAGGGAATGGCAACCCACTCCAGTATTCTTGCCTGGAGAATCCTAGGGACAGAGGAGCCTGGCTGGCTGCAGTCTATAGGATCATATAGAGTCGGGCATGACTGAAGCGACTAAGCAGTAGCAGCAACAGTAAAGATCTCTGCCCTTTTCCTGTTTACCTGAAAGCAGGACATATAGTTTTCAAGTGTCCTTCTCTACCAGGAAGAACAGAAGTTAATCACTGGAGACAACTTTTTACCCTACCAGCCAAGAGACCACACCAGAGGTATGTATAAAACACATTTTACTAACTAGGCTTTGTCTCTGCTCTTGGAAGCCTAAAACTGCTTTCCTCTGCCCTGCCATCTCTCTGCAAATTTATTGTTCTTTGATAAAGATGCTATACAAGCCAGAGTTCTAAACTACTTCTTTGAGCTTCTCATTGTTCCCTGGTATCTCCACTGCATACATGAGGTATATATTATAAAATTCTGCTTGCTTTTCTCGATTAATTTATCTTTTTGTAGAGAGATCTCAGATAAGAAATTAAAATGGTAAAAGGAAAATTATTTTTTTCCTCTCCTACAGAAGTGTCTCTGTCTCTGAGTGGGGTTTTCCAGGCTTTCCAGAATTGTGTGCCTACCATGTCTATCTGCCGCTTATTCCCACTAATTTTAATTATAAACAGACATCTTACTCTTATTATCCCTCTGAATGTCCTCTGTACAACTCCAGAGCATGCCAGCTTTGGTCTTGGTAAGTTTTCCTGTTTCCCATGTATAAATTTTGTGACTTCTTCCTCATTAACTAAGACAACCCTACTTTCTCATCAGTGTCTGGTTTAAATTCCACCTCCACTGAAGAGACTTTTGTGATGACTCCAGTCATCACTGATCAGGCAACTCAGTAAGATTATTTATTATTCTGTCCTGAACACTAATTGCCTGTATGAAGGCAATACTGTATGCCTGTATGAATGATACTTCATTACATAATGAAGTACCATATGCTCATCACATCATCAGATTCAACTGTCATGTCCATGGGAAAATTATGCTTAAATATACTCTTGATAGGTTTAATTGTTCATGAAAAAAATAATGTATGGAAAGTATCTGTATATATGAGGGGTTTCCCTCATAGCTCAGTCAGTAAAAATCTGCCTGCAATGCAGGAGACCCAGATTCGATTCCTGGGTCAGGAAGATCCACTGGAAAGGAAATGGCAACCCACTCTAATATTCTTGCCCAGAGAATCCCATGGACAGAGGAGCCTGGCAGGCTACAGTCCATAGGGTTGCAAGAGTGGGACACAACTTAGCCACTAAACCACCAGCTAAAAATGGCACAGAAAGGTGACTGGAAGATAATATGACATTGTGTATTTCTAAGAACAAGAAAAAGTACAGAAAGTCAATTCTCATTATTTGCAGCAGCTATGTTCTATAAAATTGCTGTGAACACTGAATCAGAAAATATTGAACCACTGCTCTAGGGGAAATACAGGGTTAGGTTCCTGTGAGCCTCTGGTCACAAGATTTTCATCAACCCATCAATATATAACCTTATTTTATATGTATTTCTATTTAAGGTTACAATATTTCATATACATTGTTAATTCATTAATATTGAGTTCATAGCCAACAACACCATAACTTATACCTGAATGAAACTTATCTGACATACATATTTTCTCCAGAAGGTAATTCACAGCCTTCTAAAGTGTAGAAAAACTACTCAGCACTCTAGCACTGTGTGTGAGGACCATCTAAAAGAGTGGAATCACCAAAAAAAAAAAAAAAAAAAGGCACAAAAATGTGAAAAACATGAAATTAAACAGATGGTAAAAGGATATTTGTTGACAGTGTGAGAATTTAAACAAGACCATTTCCATGTTCAACCTCAGCTAGGAATGCACGCATCAGACTCACAGTTTTCCATACTCAATGGACGTCCTCAATGACCACAAAAGTGCCATGAATATTGATGGGGTTACAAATAAACTTTAGTGAGTTGATGAGTTTGAAAATGTATATTATATGAAAACTGGGCATTAGATGTATGTATAAAGAAAAAAATTGAAGGGATTGTATAATTTCTTTAAAAATAACTTTCAGGGTCTTTTAAATTGCTATTCTGATGTTGAAGCTGGTTTTAGAAAAGCGAGAGGTACCAGAGATCAAATTGCCAACATCCGCTGGATCATGGAAAAAGCAAGAGCATTCCAGAAAAACATCTATTTCTGCTTTATTGACTATGCCAAAAACTTTGACTGTGTGGATCACAATAAACTGTGGAAAATTCTGAAAGAGATGGGAATACCAGACCACCTAACCTGACTCTTGAGAAATCTGTGTGCAGGTCAGGAAGCAGCAGTTAGAACTGAACATGGAACAACAGACTGGTTCCTAATAGGAAAAGGAGTACATCAAGGCTATATATTGTCACCCTGCTTATTTAACTTCTATGCAGAGTACATCATGAGAAACACTGGACTGGAAGAAACACAAGCTGGAATCAAGATTGCCAGGAGAAATATCAATAACCTCAGATATGCAGATGACACCACCCTTATGGCAGAAAGTGAAGAGGAACTAAAAAGCCTCTTGATGAAAGTGAAAGAGGAGAGCGAAAAAGTTGGCTTAAAGCTCAACATTCAGAAAACGAAGATCATGGCATCTGGTCCCATCACTTCATGGGAAATAGATGGGGAAACAGTGGAAACAGTGTCAGACTTTATTTTTGGGGGGCTCCAAAATCACTGCAGATGGTGATTGCAGCCATGAAATTTTAAAAGATGCTTACTCCTTGGAAGAAAAGTTATGACCAACCTAGATAGTATATTCAAAAGCAGAGATATTACTTTGCCGACTAAGGTCCATCTAGTCAAGGCTATGGTTTTTCCTGTGGTCATGTATGGATGTGAGAGTTGGACTGTGAAGAAGGCTGAGCACCGAAGAATTGATGTTTTTGAACTGTGGTGTTGGAGAAGACTCTTGAGAGTCCCTTGGACTGCAAGGAGATCCAACCAGTCCATTCTGAAGGAGATCAACCCTGGGATTTCTTTGGAAGGAATGATGCTAAAGCTGAAACTCCAGTAATTTGGCCACCTCATGTGAAGAGTTGACTCATTGGAAAAGACTCTGATGCTGGGAGGGATTGGGGGCAGGAGGAGAAGGGGATGACAGAGGATGAGATGGCTGGATGGCATCACAGACTCAATGGTCGTGAGTCTGAGTGAACTCCGGGAGATGGTGATGAACAGGGAGGCCTGGCGTGCTGCGATCCATGGGGTCGCAAAGAGTCGGACACGATTGAGCGACTGAACTGAACTGAACTGAACTAAATAGAAAGTGAAAGTCGCTCAGTCATGTCCGCCTCTTTTGACCCCATGGACTGTATAGTCCATGGAATTCTCCAGGCCAGAATACTGATTGGGTAGCTTTTCCCTTCTCCAGGGGATCTTCCCAACCCAGGGATTGAACCCAGGTCTCCTGCATTGCAGGTAGTTTCTTTCCCAGCTGAGCCACCAGGGAAATCCAAGAATACTGGAGTGGGTAGCCTATCCTTTCTCCAGCGGATTTTCCTGACCTGGAATTGAACCAGGGTCTCCTGCATTGCAGGTGAATTCTTTACCAACTGAGCTATGAGAGAAGTCCATTCTTATATGATCATTGCTTTAATACGCAGGAGAAATGCATGTTTAAAAAGTTTAAGTCAGGCACATTAGTTTCGTTAACTAAATTTCAAAAGTAGAGAAAGAAAAACCTGCTCTCAGGGATAATCAATACAATTATTTTCCAAGGTGATATAGGTCAAAGGTCAAAGTGAGCTCAGGTCTGCATTCACATCCTACTCCCACCATTTAACAACCATGTAGCTTGGCAAGCCGAACAGCTAGCCAGGTTCTAGTCTCCTTAACTTTGTGTGAAGTCTTTCTCCTTGAGTTGTCCCTCAATACAGAGCACTTCCCCTCTTTATAATAGTTTATAAGAGTTTTTGAAGTTTATGTTTGATGTTTGCATCTCCAGGTATAGTGCTTCTCATGTTTAACAGGCACACAGATCCCCTGGGAATCTTGATATGCTGTAGACTAATTCAGTAGGTTTGGGTAGGGCCTGAGAGTCTCCATTTCCAACAAGCTCCCAGATGCTGCTAATGCTGCTGACTCATGGACCACACTTTGTGTAGCAAAAATTTAGAAGAGTTCCAATGACTTCTAATATCCACAATCTGCTTTGCTTTGAAATATTTCCTTTCTTCCATTTTTCACTAGCCCGTATTTATTGGCAAAACTCTGAATCCTAAACCTAACAAGCTTCATGCAATTAAAGGAAGAATCACAGCCAAAAACTGCTAACAACTCTCTTGGTTTCTCTATGCTATTCTCCTCAGATCCTCTGAGCATAGATTGTAGGTAAGTTTGAATGAAGGGCACATTTAAGATGTGTTCTTAGATAAGATAGCTGATGTGAAATCATAGCTCTCAAATGCATATTTTACCTATTAAGAAAATGAAATCGTGGAAAATGAACAGAGAAATCTAAGAGGAAAATAATGTGAATAACAAATTAAAAATACAGTTTGCCTTTCAAATATAAATAATATCTGCCATTTATTAAGCACTTCCCATGTGCCTGGCATATCATTACATGAGTAATGAAATTGTCTAGAAATGAGTGATTGATTATCTGAGTAATTTGATAAGCTCAGGCAGCTATTGCCTTTGTTTTGTGCTGTATGACATTGTTGAATTTTTTTTTTTTTTCATGCCTGCGAAGTGGCAGGCATTTAAATAGGAGAATGGGGACTTTTAATTTGATGTGGTTGACAAGATGTTTGATGGGGCTGTCACAATGACAGCAAATTTTCAGTGCATTTATTGGGATTACCTGTGTTGACTGAAATTCAAAAGGCAGTCAAAAAGGTTTTCACTCACACTGACCTACTTTGAGTATAAAGCGAAGGAAAAGAATAACATAACATGGAATTATCATGATTCCTAGTAAGAAACCTCTTGTACAACTTGTATTGAGGAATGAGGAGAATCGCAAATAGAAGATGACTGGGCATATTTAAGAGACCTGAAATGGACCTCCTAAAGGAACAGAGCCCTGGACATCAGTAGAGAGAAGGGCTGAACCTTTGGAATTTCTTAAAGTTCTTACTATTTTGCGGAAACATATCATATAATATGGATCTTCACTTCTCAATTTTTGTCCTGGCTGTGAAGATGTTAGTTCTTTATACTTTGACATTTCTGTTCTGAGTTTCAAACAGAGTGGTAAACAGAGCAGAAGAAGGTAGGATCTGGACTTTTAAATCAAGTCAGGATATTCTGTTTGAAAAATGAGAGATCTTTGAGAGAGAGAGTTCCTGGCTAATTTATTAAAGATAAAATATATGTTTGATACATTTTTGCTAAAACCTGATGAGATCCATTGTACCCTGCCACTATAAGAGCATGAGCCCTAAGGAACAAACCATAAAAGGCACAACGTTGGGACTGTCACCTTCTCTACCTGAGAAAGTATCTAGAATGGTTCTTACTAATAATACAAGAAGTGAAGTGAGGTGACAGTCGCTCAGTCACGTCCAACTCTTTGTGACCCCATGGACTTACAGTCCATGGGATTCTCCAGGCCAGAATACTGGAGTGGGTAGCCATTCCCTTCTCCAGGGGATCTTCCTGACCCAGGGATCAAACCCAGGCCTCCCGCATCACAGGCACATTCTTTACCAGCTGAGCCACAAGGGAAGCCCTATTAGTAATAATATATTTAAAATTAATAACATGAAGTTCCACTGGCTTTAGAATAGATTATCTTCTCACTGACAAAGTACATATTATCTCTATCATTATATTAAAACTTATTTAGAGCATCACGGCATCTTTCTAAGACTTTTCTTACCACTGCATTAATTCATATAAACACGGTTTTTTCTCTTATCATCTGTAATAAGACTTTGAGCATAAGGGTAAGTACTATGTCATGAGTTTCTTGGGCTCATGCAAAGTCTCATGAGTGCCAGTCTACATTATTAGTTATAATAAAATGATAGCTACCATTGTACAGAAAATCTCTATATCAAAGACATTCTGATAAATTTTGTACACATATAATTGATATTTCTTACAACGACCCATCTGAGACAGCCTTATTATTCGTTTCTGACATGTGAGGAAATTGAGTCTCAGAGAACTTAATGATGAGTCTCATGTCACAGAAATACTGAGCAAAAGAGCTGGATATTCTCTGACTCCAAACAGATTCATCATCACCATCAGTGCTGGACAAGCATTTATCAAAGAATATAGTATTTGAGAAAACTTTATTGTGCTATCTGCCATTTTTAGTCTGCTGTTTTGTCAATCAATTCTAATTCCACATGCCAAAGTCACTGCCAGATGTCATTGTAAAGATACCCCCACATCCAGGAGTATGGGGTAGTTTTCAAATTAATTTGCTAAAAAATCCTGGACTACGTAGTCTGGTTTTCAAGATCTTCCTCCATTAGATAATTCCAACATTATATTTATTATTATTCTTTAAAAGTTCAACAGACCAGTTTTTTTTTTTTTGATGCTAGTATCGTGTGTATTCAAATACTAAGGACATTTGCAACTCTCCAATGTATAAGGCAGGCAGTGTGGTGGGGTGGAAGCAGTCTGGGACTGGGTTTGAAAGTTCTAGGACATTTTAATAACAACATGTCTTAATTCTTGTCCTGATCATCTGTCTACAACTGTACTCCTATGTCCACAGTCATTCAGTATCCCCTTACTTTGGGTTTTTTTTTCCTTCATAGCACTAAATATATGCACCCACCAAGTTAAGTAATGCTGCATTATTCTATGGTAATATTCAGGACTTCCCTGGTGGCTCAGAGGGTAAAGCGTCTGCCTACAATGCAGGAGACTGGGGTTCAATCCCTGGGTCAGAAAGACTCCCTGGAGAAGGAAATGGCAACCCACTCCAGTATTCTTGCCTGAAAAATTCCATGAATGGAGAAGCCTGGTAGGCTACAGTCCATGGGGTTGCAAAGAGTCGGACACGACTGAGCAACTTCACTATACAAACTCCAAACCTCAGTGGATTATCAAAACAAAGATTTTTCTTGCTTCCTTCAGAGATTGATGTGGGTTAAATGTCCCTTTTCTATCTCATTGTCAAATGATCTAGCACATGTAAACTCTAAAGACAAAAAATGAAAGAGGTGTATCACCTCATAACTGGCTTGCCTGAAAGTCACATGCCTCGCTTTTGCTCAGTCCACAGACCAGATGGCCCTAAAAAATTGCAGGCAAAGCTGGGAAACGTAGAGGAGCTCAAGTGTATTTTGTGAACACTATCATTGTCATATTACCTTACAATCAAACTTACATTTATTTCCTTTTCTCTTCTCTTCTTTACAAGAAAATTTCTTCGTATAGTCATAGATTTTATTTGCCATGGTAACAAGATCAAATAGAACAGTGGGTGGTATACAGTGGACATTCAATAAGTAGTTGTTAGATAATATTTATGATTGATTAAAGATGGCCACAAATTACTTGATTTTCTTTCATTGAGAAGTGGGTCTATGTTCCCTCTCCTTGACTCTGGACTGGCTTATGATAACTTTGACCATAAAACTATGGTAGAAACATACTATGCCAGCCGCAGGCTTAAACTCTAAGAGAGCTAGCAGTTTTTGCTTTTTTCCTAGTTGAGCCCTACAAAATGATGAAAGATGTCTGCTTATACTGTGGCAGTCATGATGTCAGGAGGCAAAAGCTAGTCATTTGTGGAGGATGCATGAAGGAGGAGAAAGAAAGATGTCCAAACAGCCTCCCCAGCTATTTCAGAACCCTTTTCTTCACTTCACTTTTTCTTAGCTAAGGTCACAGGCATTGTGAGACAAAAACACATCATCCCTGTCTAAATATTTGATCTACAAAATAATATGTATAATGATAAATTGCTTTTTTAAACCACCAGTTTGGGGGTTGGTTTATTATGCAGCAGTAAGTAATTGGGCTAGTCCTTCAGTGACTGACTTTGCCTGTTCAGTCTCAATACCCATAGTCTCAGCCCTAATGCATGCATTCTCTCTCAGGACCTAGGGCTCAGCATTTTGAAAAGATGCGAACTTTTGTATGTTAATGAATAAATAATTCTTTACCAAGACATCTTTACTTTCTCTCTGGTCTGATTTTGAGGACTGTCTTCTCTGCATACTCTGAGAGCTCTGTATGAAAGTTGTGTATGTGAGCATCTCTCATAGCACTCAGGACATCTGATTGCTTCTATTATTCATTTGCGATGATCTGCACAGCTGTGCTCACCCTGTGACATTCCAGTGCACATTCTCAGGAGCCCCTCCTTATTCCCCATCACTTGTCTTCTATCCAAGGAGACAATTTGAAACACAAGCAAATGAGAGTGATACTTTTTGAAGGGTAATTTTTAATCCATTCTCATGTATTAGAGACGATTTTAAAAGCCAGTCATTAACATTTGCTTTTATTAGTTAAAGTTTACTTGTGGGCACAATTTACAACTCAACATCATTCATCTCAGAGCTCATCCTGATATACCCACCTATCCAGCAGCCAGAGGTGATAGTAGCTGCTTTATATATGCATATGTTCAAAAGCATTTCTGTTTCTATTGCTTTAAACCTTTAAGGATTTGACTCAATCTTTATGATTTATCCCTGAGTCACAGACACCCAGTTGAGATAACCGGCAAAACTAATATTTAAGCTTAAAAGTGAATAAATGCAAATAAAATTGGCAATGACATAAAAGCTGAAAAGAATATTTTGGAGGTATTCTTAAATCTCTTTTTAAACTTTCAGGCCATTTGAAGCTATAATACAATCAAAATATCATTATTTTGGCAGTACAAAAGAATCAAATTATGGTGGCATTGTATTTTTTAAGTTTCCATTTTTATGTGAACCACTATCAAAGTCTGTATTGAACTTGTTATGGTATTGCTTCTGTTTTCTGTTTTGGTTTTCTGGCCACAAGGCTTGTGGGATCTTAGTTCCCTGACCAAGAATTGAAGGCATTGGAAGGCAAAGTGTTAATCACTTGACCATCAGTCTCATATTTGGTACTATTTTAAATCTCATTTAAATATAAGAAAATATTATGATACATGGTCATAAATGCAATTTGATGGAAATTAATATGAAAAAATTAGGAAGAAAATTTCTCTTCCCTCTCCCAAGTCAATGGCTCTGTGGCTTTTTGGTGGCAAGGTAAAAAGAAGGTACAGATTTGTCTAGCATGTTAGATATTAAGATATAAAGTAAATTTGGAAAAGTTAAATCAAAGTTCCCATAGGAAGGGAATGAAGCAAAAAGAGATCGTTTCAAGCAAGAATCATATATTTCCTGGAATATTCTCAAAAAAAAAAAAGAATAGAAATCTATCTTACAAACTAAATGGAACATCTGTTCAGTTCTGTCGCTCAGTCGTGTCGACTCTTTGCGACCCCATGGACTGCATGCAGCACGCCAGGCTTCCCTGTCCATCACCAACTCCTGAAGCCTACTCAAGCTCATGTCCACTGTGTCGGTGATACCATCCAACCATCTCATCCTCTGTCATCCCCTTCTCCTCCTGCCTTCAAACTTTCCCAGCATCAGGGTCCTTTCCAAAGAGTCAGTTCTTCACATCAGGTGGCCAGAGTATTGGAGTTTCAGCTTCAGCACTAGTCCTTCCACTGAATATTCAGGACTGATTTCCTTTAGGACTGACTGGTTGGATCTCCTTGCTGTCTAAGGGACTCTCAAGAGTTTTCTCCAACACCACAGTTCAAAAGCATCAGTTCTTTGGCACTCAGCTTTCTTTATAGTCCAACTCTCACATCCATACATAACTACTGGAAAAAGCATAGCTTTGACTAGATGAAACTTTTTTGGTAATGTCTTTGCTTTTTAATATGGTGTCTAGATTGGTCATAGCTTTTCTTCCGAGGAGCAAGGGTCTTTTAACTTCACGGCTGCAGTCATCCCCTGCAATGATTCTGGAGTCCTCCAAAATAAAGTCTGTCACTGTTTCCATTGTTTCCCCATCTATTTGCCATGAAGTGATGGGACTGGATGCCATGATCTTAGTTTTCTGAATGTTGAGTTTTAAGCCAACTTTTCACTCTCCTCTTTCACTTTTATCAAGAGGCTTTTAGTTCTTCTTCAGTTTCTGCCATAAGGGTGTTGTTATCTGCATATCTGAGGTTATTGATATTTCTCCTGGCAATCTTGAATCCAGCTTGTGCTTCATCCAGTCCAGCATTTCACATGATATTCTCTGTATATGTTAAGTAAGCAAGGTGACAATATACAGCCTTGACATACTCCTTTCCCAATTTGGAACCAGTCTGTGGTTCCATGTCCAGATCTAACTGTTGCTTCTTGACCTGCATACAGATTTCTCAGGAGGCAGGTCAGGTGATCTGGTATTCCCATCTCTTTCAGAATTTTCCACAGTTTATTGTGATCCACACAGTCAAAGGATTTGGCATAGTCAATAAAGCAAAAGTAGAAGTTTTTCTGGAACTCTCTTGCTTTTTCAATGATCCAATGGATGTTGGCAATTTGATCTCTTCCCCTGCCTTTTCTAAATCCAGCTTGAACATCTGGATGTTTACAGTTCACAAACATACTGTCGAAGCCTGGCCTGGAGAATTTTGAGCATTACTTTCCTCGTGTGTGAGATGAATGCAATTGTGCAATAGTTTGAACATTCTTTGGCATTGCCTTTCTTTGGGATTGGAATGAAAACTGACCTTTTCCAGTCCTGTGGCCACTGTTGAATTTTCCAGATTTTCTGGCATATTGAGCGCAGCACTTACACAGCATTATCTTTCAGGATTTGAAATAGCTCCACTGGAATTCCATCACCTCCACTAGCTTTGTTCATATTGATGCTTCTTAAGGCCCACTGGACTTCACATTCCAAGATGTCTGACTCTAGGTGAGTGATCACACCATTGAGATTATCTGAGTCAAGAAATTTTTTTTTTTTTAATATCTCTATGTGTTCTTGCTACCTCTTCTTAATATCTTCTGCTTCTGTTTGGTCCATACCATTTCTGTCCTTTATTGTGCTCATCTTTTCATGAAATGTTCCCTTGGTGTCTCTAGTTTTCTTGAAGAGCTCTCTAGTCTTTCCCATTCTATTGTTTTCCTCTATTTCTTTGCATTAATCTCTGAGGAAGGCTTTCTTATCTCTCCTTGCTGTTCTTTGGAACTCTGCGTTCAAATGGTTATATCTTTCCTTTTCTCCTTCAGCTTCAAACATCTATAATCCTTTTACAAATATATGACAATATGGCATTATGGAAAATATGGTAGGTCAACCCAGCCACGTAAACACTGAATAAGAATTAGGGCTGATGACAGTGATATTTTCCTTTGGCTTATCACACAGGTTCAAAAATACCCAGTTTATCTGGAGACATTCTAATTGAGCAAAGCTATTAATACTTGATAAAGTGAGTGGTTGGAGATGAGAAGTATACAGCCAATTAAAAATATCATTGAATGTTTTTAATTTATTGGCCTCTTCTGTTTTCTGTAATTCAGTTCAGATTCAGCACCTCATTGAAGAGCATCACATCCAAACTCAATTTTTTCTCTAAAACCTGCTCATATGCCACCTACTTCAGAAATGGCTCCTCGGGTTCCTTCCTAGAACCACTCTTCTCTTCTCCTAAACTGCCATACAGAGCATGCATCAGGAATTCTATATTTTCCCCTCTGAATTGCAATTATTTCTGGGCATTAGTTTGTCTGCTAGCCTAGAAGCTCTTCAAGGAGCAAAGCACATGTTTTATTCACATTCGATCCTCTGTTGGGCACGGCACTCGGACAGTGCTACTCTGAACACCAAAAGCAAAAAGTGTTATTTTCCTTTCACTTATTTTTCACATCCATGTCCTTTTCTAGATTAGATCTTTGCAAGGCATTTCGTTGTGTTAAAGAGAAAACGTTTAAATTCTGATAGATAAGTGAGATAAATGACAAGTCCAAGAGTAAACAGGAAACATTCTTTTCTGCTGAAGTATCTGTTGTTTATTTCAGTTATTTGAATTTTCAGGTCCATTCTCTTTCATGATTGACAGATTTTTTTAAAAATTAAAAATGGTAATTGTTTTCCCTAATGAAATATTACTACCACGTACTTGTCACTAGATGATGTAGCCAAGAAGTCAGATTGCAGAGAAAAAATACTCATTGCTTTAAATGATAAAGTGTGGGTGTAGAGTAGATATTATCCAAATATTATTTAGTTCCTTTTCTTTTATATTACACATAGTGGAAAATGTTTGACCAGTTTCAGAAAAGCAATAAGAACTGCAATTCCTCTGCAGAGTTTTGAAATCCTTTTGACTCTAAAACATAATTTTAATTACAGTCTTTAACTTATTAAAGTATTGAGTTTCTGAACAACAATTAAGTTTCTACTAAAATGTGAGAGTGTACAAACAGTGTAGTGCTGCAGATGCATGGAAGGTGATGATTCTCAGTTGCTAAGCCATACCCAACTCTTTGCAAGCCCTTGGACTGCAGCATGCCAGGCTCCTCTGTTCTCCACTATCACCTGGAGTTTGCTATTTGCCCTATGTGTCCTATGCTCTTCCCAGTAGCATATTGGACATCTAACCTGTTGGTGGTGGGGCGGGGACTCATTTTCTAGTGTCATATCTTTTTGCCTTTTCATACTGTTCATGGGGTTCTCATGGCAAGAATACTGGAATGGATTGCCATTTCCTCCTCCAGTGGACCATGTGTTGTCAGAATTATTCACTATGACCTGTCCATCTTGGGTGGCCCTGCATGGCCTGGCTCAGCTTTACTGAGTTATGCAAGTCTCTTTGCCATGAAAATGTTGTGATCCATGAAGCGGGATTCATGGAAGTTTAAGACTGATTTTTCTCCCAAACTCTTTCAGTTTAATATCAATGGTAAGGGGTTTGAGAAAGGTACATTACATCTGCTTTACAACATGCAGTAAGATTTAGGTCTCAAAAGAGCAGCGAGTTTCAAACAGAAAATAAGTTCATCTGCAGGAAAGACTGGCTCCATAGCATGTTAGAGTTGCTGGGATTCTAGATTTTCTTGGATATTTCATGATAGATCAACAACTTCAATACATTAGGATTTGAGTGTAGAGGGAACATCAGTCAAATTCTATTTCCTTCATATATCTTGTCCCCATTTTCTCCTTTCTATTTCCCCTGTTTCCTTCCTAGTGTACCAACTTGTCATCATATCTCCTCCCATCAATAACCCCTATATTTTAGATAAATTTTCTCATACTTTCAAAGTTTTAGAATTCAGAGTCATGCTCATGTCTTTTGCTAAGAATTCCGAATGTCTTCAGTTTAGCCTTTAAATCCTCTTTTGGTAATATCTTTGGACAATATGCCTTTAATGTAGAATTTATACATGCAACTAAAATGCCAATGGAGGGTCTTTCCAAGAAATGCTTGAACCTTCTGAAATTACATACAAAATTTGTATGAATTTTTCTGTGATTAGTGTCCACGGCTTTTGTAAAATGCTCAAAGGGAGTCCTTGTTCTACTGCACTGGAAATTCTATTGCTTCTAGACCATTGAGAATAATGGTCTAATAATGTTTTAATGCTGTGAGAATATCTTTTTTAATGCTGTGAAAAAGCAGCATTTAAGGTTTGCAATTTTCCTGAAGGTATTAAGTTGGTGACCCAAAAGAGGGACCGTAGAATCACTCCTTTTATAAAGCTTTCACTAGTGAATAACTCCCTATCCCTTACCAGAATTTAAGCATTGAGTGAAAAGTCTAACTTCCCCAAATTGTTATGCTTTCTGTACCTCCTTTGTCTTTCTCAGGCTTAAGAGGACCTTCTGTTGACTTAAATCAGAGTCACACTCAGAGCTGTGATCATTGCTGACTCGACACTGCCACTTGTGAGTTGCCAGGACAGTTGTAAACTTCTAGGGCTGGAAGAGGTAAGGTTCATGGTGATTCATGTGTGTAGGTGACAGAGAGAGATAGAGAAGAACAGAGGCATACAGAGAGAGAGGGAGACAAAGAGAGATATAGTCGCAAACGGTATTCTCATAAGACTTCTCAAACAGGGGACCATGCAAATAAGCATAACTGAGTGAGACATCTAGTGGGGCCACTGGTAAACAAGAGGGAGGTCTAGCAGCTGCTTCTTCATTTCCACTGATCTCAATGATTGGACAAGAGATTAATGTTAAGTTACATAATTTCTGTTAAAAGCTGAGAATATGAATTTTTTTGTGAATGTTCTAAGATGTGTGCTTGACAACTAATTAGAAACATTTAAAAGAGCAAAGATAAGATATACCTTAGCTAATACAAACTCTACAGGCCCAAGTTTACAAAATTTGGGGTATAGTTAATCCTTTCAATTGTTTTCTTCAACCATACTTGTAGTAAATTAGGCTATTTAATATCCCCAGCAAGTACCTTGAGATTCTCTATTTTGTGGCTTATTCTCATAAAGTTTCCTCAGTTAATAATTCATTATCTTCCCTTACCCATATCTTTACTCTACCAAGCCCAAGTAATTTATCTTCAGGAGGGAAATTTTCCTTCTAGAACCAATAAATATACTGTTTTTTACCACATCCATGACAAATTGTCATATATTTGCCAATAAGTTTTTTTTTAATGTGGCTGTTATTTTCCCCTGTCCACGTGTTTGTCTCATCTCTCTTCATTATTCATTTATTCACCCTACAAACACCTGTTCCCTACTTTGTATTATTGTATTTGGCACTGAAGATGAAACAGGGAATCATATGCTTTCTGCTCTTCCAGAACTCATCATAAATGTATGTCTAATATCCTGATATTTCATCAGAGGATTATTATAAACTATGGGGAGAGTGAAATTCTCAGGCTTTTCGTACTGACCTATATTACTGACTGACTGGTTGTGTCTCCTCAAAGTTCCTATGTTGAAGCTCTAACCCCAATATAATGGTATTAGGAGGTAGGGCCTTAGGAAAGTCATTAGGTTGTGATGAGGACATGACCCTCTCTGGTCTATGATATTTTGTTATAAGAGCCTGGGTTAACTAAGACAAATGGTATGTAGAGACTAATTTTTTATACATGATGAATACTCAGAAATATTTATCCTTTGGCGACTCTTTTTCACATGTAATCATTATAACTTATTAACAATATATTTTTGCATTTCACAATATAAATGTTATTGCCACTGGGTATCTGTGTAGGGAACCAGGGACCAGCGACAATTTGTTCATTTGCCTACATTGCACCATCCATGTAGAATATTCTTAGTGATTCAAAAGAAGCACATAGTTCTGCTGCGAAGTCAATTTTCAATCATTTTTTATTTGCATTTATTTGGGAGAGCTCTTGCAATGCCTTTCATAGTTTGTCATTTGTGAAAGAACCCTTGGTTAGCCTAAAATGTAGCTGTAACAATTATTTCAAAAAAGAAAAAAAACCCTCAACACAAGGCTTTTAAACCTTATTTGATTACCTCAAAAATTTTCCCAAAGAGTGAATATGGACTGAAATCCACTTTTCAGAAAAAAAAGATTAACCATTGTTTCTTATAATCTTAGTCAGTGAGAGTCGAACAATAGCATCTCCATTTGAAAGAGACTTTTGCTACAAGGTTGAAATTAACTTTAACTTCTTTTTAAATGGTTCAAAAATAACCCAGCATAGTGGTTATCTTAGAGGTGAGAATTATCTGTTTTATTAGCTTTCTTAGGCTGTATTTCACAGAAAAATTCTCATGACTCACTAATGTATTTCAAACCATTGTTTGGAAAGCACTGGATAAGAATTGCAATGATAACAGCTAAAATGTACAAGGACATTGAAAACTGAGGTCCTCATTATTGTAGCATGTTGGTTATCTGTATCTCATTCAAACAGCATATTTTAAAAGTGCCACATTGACATCCAAACAAGAAAGAACAATTTGAAGAGTTTCAGACATTACATACTGTTTAAACCTATTGTGGTAATGTTTTATATTCACAGACATTGAAAAGATAACCTAAGGAACAGGAAAGAGATAAAAGTGCGCATGAAGGTAGTCAGTGCTTAATAGGTATATATCTTGGGGCAATGACCTGAGTTCAAATAATAAAAACCTGTGTGTGTGTGTGTGTGTGTGTGTGTGTGTGTGTGTGTGTGTGTTTTGTCACTCAGTCACGTCCGACTCTTTGTGACCACATGGACTGCAGCCCACCAGCCTCCTCTGTCCATGGGGATTCTCTAGGCAAGATTACTGGAGTGGATTGCCATACCCTCCTCTAGGGGATCTTCCCAACCCAGGGATTGAACCTAGGTCTCCAACCCAGGTCTCCCACATTGCAGGCAGATTTTTTATCATCTGGATCACCAGGGAAGCCCAAAAACCTACCTAGATCATCTGAATTTCTTTCTGATTGTTTAGAGGTTAGCTAGGTAATGAAGAGGAAAGAACAAAACTTCCAGTGTCCAATCAAGAAGCACAACTTGGAGCAGTAGGTGTTGAGTCTGAAGACTGGTGTCCTAGAACAATAGAGAAAGAAGAAACCAAACTGGACAAGAAGGAAATGGATCCTCATTGCTCAGAATCCTCTCTCTTTTACAAGTTATGGATACAAAGGAAGATAAATCTGTGAATGTTCAGAAAGTAAATAGGTAACACATCAGAGTCACTAGGGTCAATCTCTAGAGTGGACCCATATGGGTTTCTAGCACTGTTGCATAGGATATTAGTTTTGTCCATGGGCATAGGGCTTCCCTGGTAATCCAGAAGGTAAAGAATATGCCAGCAATATGGCAGACCTGGGTTTGATCCCTAAGTCAAGATGATCCCCTGGAGAAGGGAATGGTTACCCACTCCATTACTCTTGCCTGGAGAGTTCCAAGGACAGAGGAGCCTAGCAGTCTACAGTCCTTGGGGTCACAAAGACTGCAACATGACACTAACATCGCTTCCTTGGGCTCCCCAGATGGTGCTATGGTAAACAACTTGCAGGCCGATGCAGGAGACTTTAGCGAAGTAAGTTCTTTTCCTGAATCAGGAAGGTCCCCTGGAGGAGGGCATAGCAACCTGGCCTATTGGGCTATAGTGCATAGGGTTGCAATGAGTCGGACAAGACTGAAGTGACTTAGCACACATAGCACTTCTTTGTAACTCATTTCATCACCTGTAAATGGGAGAATAATGGTACCTGCCAATAACACTAGGAGTATTAAACAAAATACTGAAGAGTTGAACACAATGCCTGGCATTTTCCAAGCCCTCATGGAATCCAATCATAATGCCCAATTATATTACTAATTAAATATATACAAAGGATTTTATCCATCTTTTGATAGTCAGTAAACCCCCCATTTTTTTTTTTTCTGTTGCAAAATCTCTTCCTACCACCATCTATATGGATAACGCCATCTACGTGGAGGGCCTGGGTTTATCAGAAGCTGGGAGAGTGGCATGAAACAGATTCTCTCTCACAGTTCCAAGAGGGAACCACCCTGCTGATAGACCAACCTGCTTCCAGAACCACAAGACAATAAATCTCTATTATTTAAGCTACCCAGTTCGTGAAAGTTTGGAATGCCATTATGGCAGCTCTAGCAAACTTATGCATCATCTGTTCCACAATAAAAGTTGTGTTTTAAATTCTGGAGTGAGTAAACAAATCCTGCTACTAGACGTTTAGAGCCAGGAGAGTAAGTCATGCCAGTCTTACATCAGTTTTTTCATCTGCCATTCAGTGATGTACTCCCTGTTCTTTCAACCAATGCTTATTGAGTAATATCTTCATCCATATTCTTTATATTGTATCATAGAAAGTATGATAAATACCACTGAGCAGGAAATGCCAACCTCAGATTTTAATATGTGGTAATTCTTAGGGAGACACGGAGCAATTACCTGAAACCAATTTATTTTCCTAAATGAAATTTCATATATTCCACCAAAGGAAAACAAATTTGAAAGGTAATGATTTCACTTTTAACTACTCATTGAGGGACAAGAAGACCAAAAAGGCCAGATAGGCTGCTGCTGCTGCTAAGTCGCTTCAGTTGATTCCGACTGTGCAACCCCAAAGTTGGCAGCCCACCAGGATACCCCGTCCCTGGGATTCTCCAGGCAAGAACACTGGAGTGGGTTGCCATTTCCTTTTCCAGTGCATGAAAGTGAAAAGTGAAAGTGAAGTCGCTCAGTCATGTCCGACTCTTCGCGACCCCATGGACTGCAGCCCACCAGGCTCCTCCGTCCATGGGATTTTCCAGGCAAGAGTACTGGAGTGGGGTGCCATTTCCTCTTCCAGTGCATGAAAGTGAAAAGAGACAGTGAAGTCGCTCAGTCGTTCCGACTCTTCGCGACCCCATGGACTGCAGCCTACAAGGCTCCTCCGTCCATGGGATTTTCCAGGCAAGAGTACTGGAGTGGGGTGCCATTGCCTTCTCTGCCAGATAGGCTATGTTAACTTAAATCACAAAATAAAGTAGATACCTGTGAGAGAGAAAATAGAAAATACAGTTTCTGATTATTTTAGAATACATGCGAAAATGAAGAGAAGAGAGAATGAAGAAAGGTTTTATTTACTTATTTTTGCTTTGTTTTGTCCAGATTTTTTCTGAATAACCGATAGTAAAAGAGATATCAATCTTTTATGGAATTATCCTGTGAGTTAAGAATAACATACTCCTTTTGTCTCCTATAGCCGGGTAAACATTTAAGTCCTCCTAAGTCAATTCAGTCCTATTCTCAATCTTTGCGACTCTGTGGACCATAGCTTGCCAGGCTCCTCTGTCCATGGGATTCTCCAGGCAAGAATACTGGAGTGGATGGCCATGCCCTCCTCCAGGGGATCTTCCCCACCCAAGGATTGAACCTGAGTCTCTTATGTCTCCTGCATTGGCAGGTGGGTTCTTTACCATTAGGGCCACCCAGGGAGCCCCACTGTTCAGGTAGGATGTTCTTATTCACATGACCCTTGACTCTATAGTAATGTGAAATATGTTTAATTTTCATATGAACTGAACACATGTATCCAGATGTCAGTGTCAAGGAAACTACTCTGAGTTAAATTCTACAAGTAAGAATTAGAAAACTGTAATTGAATAGAAGCTTGGACATAATTAATTCTTAAGCTGTAAAATTTTTCACTTTCCATTTCAAAGATTGTCACTAAAATAGTAAGTTTTTTTCTTTTCTTGCTAATCCAACAATTTCATACTGACAGCCTGTCATCATGAGAATTTACTATCACATTACAGCTTTACACACTTTAATACAAATATTTCCAAGCCAAAATTAGATACACTGACAAGAAATATGGCTTTTAATGATTTACATTTCTGCTTTGGAAAAAGAACAGTTCTCTTAAATATATCATACTGTCAACTGGCTCCTGAACTTTTTGTTGAAGCATTCAAATGGACTGCTTTATGATTTCTGATCAATAAAAATAGTTCTTTGACATTTTTATATCACTCTCCCCACAAAAATGAAAGAAAATACTACAACATTTGGTCTTAGCAATTAACAGTATGTGAATTGGAAACTGGTAGCCCAGGGTGTAAATCTTGGATTTTCTGTTAACAAGCTCTGTGGTTTAGATCCATGGTTTACCTTCTTATGCTCTAGCTGTTTCAGCTATAAAATGGGATCCTGGAAGAGTTTAAAAAGAATAAATAATACAAGCCGTGGGAAACTAAGATGAAGAGTTCAATAATTGTTGAACTATGGATTCAATAATTGAAAATATGAGTTGAAAATATGGGTTCAGTAATTGTTATTTGAGGTTACAATCATTGCTTATTGAGTACTACTGAAGAGCCAGGTACTGGGCTAGACTGTGAGGCTATAAAGATGAAGAATTCACACTTCTCTTGAGACCCTCACAAATTATGTTGTGAAGCACAAAAGAGGTGGCATACGTGAAACATCGGAAACTCAACATAAACGAAAAAATTATTTGTCAGTACCAGTGATTGCCAATGCCCTCAGAAATAACTTAATGCCCAAATGTGGGTCATCAACTCACTTATGGTAGCCTGGATGGGAGGGGAGTTTGGAGGAGAATGGATACATGGCTGAGTCCCTTTGTTGTTCACCTGAAATTACCATAACAATTGTTAAAATTACCATAACAATTGTTAATCAGCTATACTCCAGTATAAAATAAAAAGATTTTTACAATGTATGGCTTTTGTGTAAAAAAAACATACTGCCAATAGTTTAATTTTAAATGCATTGAGCTCTTGCTCATTAATTCAATAGTGTATTCAATTCATGCACTTAGCAAACATTTACAAGTGTCCACTCTATTCTGGGCACTCACTTTCTGGCCTGTATGTTTTTATAGCAGCCTCATGTTTTTTCTTTTGGAGCACATAGTCACATATTTCTTCCCTTTTAATGTCAGTTTACTCCTTACTTCATGTTTGACTTTCTGGGGAGGGTTTATGAGGCATTCTGAGCAGAACGGTCTATTGGTAACTTACAAACATTTTTCGAAAGATTAAGCTTCCCTAAGTCATCAAAGCACCAGTTCTAACTGAAGAGGCTGCCATGAAAATGAATATAGGACATGGTTTTGGCTAAGCTTGGGAAAACAACCACTTGAGAGACTAGATTTTGGCAAATAATAACATCAAAATCTATTGGAATTGCTCTCAAATATTTCATACACATGGTAAGACCCATCATCCACCGAAATTGGTTTGATTTACAGCTCAAGATAACAGAGTTTCTCATGTTTAAATGCTAAAACACCTTATTTAAAATTTTAATTCATTACTAATCAATTTTTTTAATGCTCCACTAAAGAAAATTTCTTTCCAATTTCCACAAGTGTGAGTAACACAACCATATTATCTTTCCAACTTGCTGACTGTACAATATTGTGAAAGTTAAAGTATAATGGAAAGGTTTAATGCTACCATTGAAATGAGAAATTATATGTTCATATTATTTGTATGAATGTATAATTTGTACGAACATATCTCTAACTCAAAAATTTTATTTTTTTAAAAGTAAATGCAAACATCAAATGAGTTAAAGTAGATTTTATAATTTACTGTTTTAAAATAATATTAAAATGTAAATATAGATGAGATCTTTTTAGCATGACCCTGGAATAATAATAATAATAATAATAGTATATTTTAATATTTGTGACTTTCAGCATTTTGAAAGTCCCTACTTGCCAAGGTGCTTAAGAATATGGAAGGAAAATAGTATAATTTAGGAAAACTACATTAAAAGTTAATAATTGAAAACCTTTTCACTTTTATAGGATCTATGGGTTAGAAGAACTCTATTCTTGGCTTCATTTATTGTTTCTGTGGGTTGCTGATAGGATAAACTATAATGAAGGGGAACATCCAAGAATTCATTTTATTGTGGACAACTCTAATGGTCCCAAGATTTTTCCTTCTGCTGAGCAGAAACTTATCTGTAGCTTCCATTCATTAAATTTTAGTCTTCATTTTGATGCTGAAGGAAAGAATCCTATTTTCCATGTGCTTCTTAGTCCTTTAGCCACTGGAAGGCAGATACTTAGTCCCATTTTTCTCCTTATAAGCATAAACGCTCAATTTCATCAACTTTTCTTTGTTAAACATGGTTCTGGCTCATTATCTAGGTGCATCTCCTCTGAATATGGCCTAGTTTGATTTTTCTCAAAATTTTTTCATAATATGGCTCATCAGTATAATTTATCAAGGTTTATTTCCTATAGTTTTCATTATGAAAGAGGGGGCTTTGGTTGTTCATGTAAAGAAAAACATTTTTAATGTTAAATTTATTAAATGTTAATATTTTATATTAAAATATAAATTATTTGTTAAAATATTTAAAATGAGATAGTATACATACAGAAAGTTCTCTGGCTGTTCTAACAGGCTCTCATCCTCACCCTATCCTGTCACTATCCTTCATGTAAATGATGCTAAGACTTGAATACATTTCTCTGAATGTAATTTGACCAGCAAAGAACTGAGCAGAACTGACAACTACTTCCTTCTGTACCCAACTTCTCTCCACATCCTCTGGCACTATTCCTATCCATGTCACAGTTATCTCTCTGGACAACCTGCCCAAGCTCTTATCTGGTCATCTCTTCCCCTCATGGTGGCGGTGGTGGTTTAGTCGCTAAGTCATGTCTGATCCTTGTGACCCCATGGACTATAGCTCCCCAGTCTCCTCTGTCTATGGGATTTCCCAGGCAAGAATGCTGGAGAGGGTTGCCATTTCCTATTCCAGGGGATCTTCCCAAGCCAGGAATCGAATTCACATCTCCTGCATCTCCTGCATTGGCAGGAGGGTTCTTTAGCACTAGTGCCACCTGGGAGGCCCCCTTCCCTTCATACATGCCTACAATTTGTTCCCCACTAGGTAGCCAAAGGACTCTTTTGAAAGCATAAAATAGATAAAGTCATCATCTGTTCAAAACACTCAAGAGACTTTCCCTTTTAATAGAAGGATATCTAACTCATTGCTCTCTGTTGTCTACATAACCTCACCTAGGAAATGGCAACCCACTCCAGTGTTCTTGCCTGGAGAATCCCAGGGACGGGGGAACCTGTTGGGCTGCCGTCTATGGGGTCGCACAGAATCAGACACAACTGACGCAACTTAGCAGCAGCAGCAGCAGCTCAATCTCTGCCCACCACTTACAGTGCTCTGGTCTAGTTATATTTTTCTCATGTCTCAATTAGGCCAAGCTGATTCTCCCTCAGGGCATTTGCACTGCCTGTTCTCACATGGAATCTCTTTCACCACAAATTTGTATTGTTACCTCCTTGCCATTCAGGTCTTAGTTTACATGTGCCCTCCTCAGGAGGCCTTCCTTGGCCACTAAACACAGTTTAGCTTCCCTCATTACTTTCTATCATGTCACCCTATGTTAATGCTATAAATCTTGCCACCATTTCCATATTATTATTTGTTTGTTTACTGTCTATTTCTCTATGACTAAGACCCATGATAGAAGGAATCTTGGCTTCCCAGGTGGCAGCAGTGGTAAAAAGCCCGCCTGGCAATGCAGGAGACCCAAGAGACATGGGTTTAATCCCTGTGTCGGGAAGATCCCCTGAAGAAGGAAATGCCAACCCACTTCAGTATTCTTTCCTGGAGAATGGACAAAGCTCCATGCACAGAGGAGCCTGGTGGGCTACAGTCCATGGAGTCACAAAGAGTCAGACACAACTGAAGTGACTTAGCACACATATGTAGCACACAACAGGAATCTTAATCATTTTATTCCAAGCAATTCTTGGTACATAAGCATTGTTGAAGGGACGCATGTATGACTAAAGGATAGCAGATTCATGGCTGTGGATAAATCAAGCATTTAAGATCTAAGAGTCTGAGCCTGGGTTTGAATTGCTGATCCACACTTATTAGAGGTGAGACACAGAATAAACAACTTCATATTTCTATGTCTGAAGTTATATATCCAAAAATTGAAGATAAAAATGCTATTTTCCTCTTAAGTTTATTGCAAGGATTAAATAAACTGACTTTGTGTGAAATGCATATATAACTACTATATACATTTAATAATTAATAGCAATGCAGCCTAATTTTTAGTGTTTGACAGCTATGCTGTTGTTCAGGTTATATTTGAAATATAATATAAAATTCTATGAGTCTTTTTTTGGTGTTGTTGTTGTCCAGTCACTCAGTCATGTCTGACTCTTTGAGACCCCATGGACTGTAGCCTACCAGGCTCCTCTGTTCATGGGATTTCCTAGATTGCCATTTCCTCCTCCAGGGGATCTTCCCAACCCAGGGATCAAAATTGTGTCTCTTTCATTGGCAGGAATATTCTTTATCATTGAGCCACTGTGTACTGCTGTGTAATAACATCTCTACCTTTCTGGGCTCATGCAGTTGCCTTTTGGGGGCCAATATAGGAGATCAGTCCTGGGTGTTCTTTGGAAGAAATGATGCTAAAGCTGAAACTCCAGTATTTTGGCCACCTCATGTGAAGAGTTGACTCATTGGAAAAGACTCTGATGCTGGGAGGGATTGGGGGCAGGAGGAGAAAGGGACAACAGAGGATGAGATGGCTGGATGGCATCACTGACTCGATGCATGCGAGTCTGAGTGAACTCCGGGAGTTGGTGATGGACAGGAAGGCCTGGCGTGCTGCGATTCATGGGGTTGCAGAGTCGGACACGACTGAGTGACTGAACTGAAATGACTGAACTGATAGGATTTTATATGGATTGACTTTATTTTGTCTTATTATGTTATCTGAACCTGTTGAATGGAGAAGGAAATAGCAAACTACTCCGGTATTCTTGCCTGGAAAATTCTGTGGACAAAGGAGCCTCTGAGGTTCTGGTCTATGAGGATGCAAGGAGTTGGACACGACTGAAACCTGTTGAAAATGCTGATGAACGACTTCAATTTTGTTATTCATTAAATATCATTTTGGCTATTTGGAACCAGGGCCTTCATCTAAAATCCAAGATACTCAACACCCTTTTGAGGTTTCTTTCTCTTATCCCTAGCAGAGGCCTGTGAATGCCCCACCTGGGTCTGCAAAGTATGTACCATGTTGGAGGAAAGACAAGGGCTACAGGGAATTGGGCCAGAAGCAGACAAATGTAGCAATAAGGACACCTCGGCTGGCAAGGATCAGGCTTATGGGAAAGAGATGTGGAAAAACGGAACATAGTTACTTAGCAAACTTTTTTTTAATGTCTCATTTTGAAATATTTGTAAATTCATAGGAAGTTGCAAAGATAGTGCAATGAGTATCCTCCTCCAGTTTTCCTCTTAATAAGGACTTTCACAGAGCAAATTTGTTTAACTGTGATGAAGTTTATTTGCTGGTTATTTTTCTTTTTATGGATCATATCTAAGAACTTGTAGGTTTTAAAGATTTTCTCCAATGCTGACTCCTAAGAATTTCATGTTTTACTTTTAAATCTATAGTCTATTTTAAATTAATTTTTAAAGATGTAAAGTTTATGCTGAGGTTCTTTCTCCTTGCATTTTTTTTTTTTGCTTTTGCTTATTGTTGTGTGATTTCTCCAATATATTTGAAGAGATGATTCTTTCTCTGTAAAAATTGCTTTTGCCCTTTTGTGAAAAATCACTTGAGTATAGGTCTATTTTGGGGTTCTTTATTCTGTTACATTGATTTGTGTGTCTATCTTTCTGCCTGTACCACAGAGTTTTGATTACTGCTGCTGTAAATCTTGATGTCAGCTAGAAAGATTGCAGCTACTTTACTCTTCTTTTGCAAAATTATCTTAGCCATTGTAGTTTCTTTGGTTTCCTATATAAACTTTAGAATGATCTTGCCTATGTGTACAAATATCTTGCTGGTATTTTGATAGAAATTGTGTTAAGCTTATATATCAATTTGGCAAGAATTGACATTTTTGCTATGTTGAGTCCTCCCAGTTTACATGTTTCTCCATTTGTTTGTTTAGATCTTTTAGTTTATTTTATCAGCATTTTTTTAGTTGTAGAGCCAAGTGGCACAGGGTGCCCAGGTTCCCTGTGTTATCTCCACTGTCACTGTTCGAGTTGGGGATTTCTGCTGGGCCTTCTGTAACATCACCCTGGTGTGTTGGGGTGACTTGTTACAGCCAGGTGAGTTGAAGTCTAGACTGTCCACTAGTCCTTTGCTGTCAGGGTTGGGAATAGGGTCATAGTGGTTTTGGTGATGTTTGGCTGGAGTAGAACTATTATCTGAAATTCTGTTTTGCTTGGGTGCCCTGTCCTGGTCCTTTGGCTAAAAGGAGCTAGCTTTGCTTTGGGCTTCTTTTGTCTGCACCTATTGGTGGTTCCAAGTTGCTGGGTTCCTCACTTACCTGTGGTCCTGGGTTGCTTTCTACTCTACATCTATTAGAACATCTTACTTTTGTTTTATATATATATATAAAATCTTCCAGAGTTTTTAGCTATACCTAGCAGGAGGAATAGGGGGAAAGTACAGGTAATCCATCTCTCTGGAAACAGAACTTAAAAATTATAGAACAAATATTACCTCTCTGCCATATGTGCTTCTGTTCTCTGCTTTCTTAGATTATTAGAAAAGGCTGGTATTAACCCCACTGCACTTCTGAGGAAGTGGGACAAGAAAGTACCCTGTCTAGTTGCATCTGGTCAGTTTGTGTGTGTTCTTAAAACATGCACAGTTTTAAAGACTAAACTTTCTTCACGTGAATACAGTAGTCATTGTTATTAAAAATCATGTAAATGCTTGGGTTATACTGAATCCAGGTAGAAGTTAAAAAATATGCTAAATTTGGTTTTATTGTCCATTTAGCAATATTGCATGAAAATATGCCAATTGAAGACATGTTCCTGAGTTCTGACAGAATATTTAAGAGTCCTGGTTCTCCTAATGTCTTGCTATTTTTCTTAGAACTATGGCACTTGATTCTTCTGGATGTTAGCTTACAAACCTGCTCAAGAGAGAGCTGATATGCTATGTATATATATGTGTGTGTGTTTGTATGTGTATGTATATACTTGTGGCTGATGGGCGTGTTGTAAAGCAAAAACCAATACAATATTGTGAAGCAATTATCCTCTCCAATTAAAAATTTTATAAGGAGGACCATTAAAAAAAGAGTGGTGATAACACCTTCTTCACTTATTTCTCAAGGTTATTATAAAGATCTAACAAGATAACATATATGCAAATATTTTATAAATTGTTAAGCTATTTATAAATATAAAATGTTATTTTCATCTTCATCATTACTGCTAAAATGGCTGTAAATATTCTCTTTATCCAGAAGAATGGAAAGCAATAAAAAGTATGCTTTAGGAAGGAAATATCAGCAATCACAAGTATAGGCAATGTACATATAATATATTCAATAAATTTGAGTTTATTTTGTAAGAATATGACATATACACAAAGATATGATAAAGAATTACATGTAATTATATAAAACAAGGAAATTAGTTATGAGATTAATTTTTCTGGAAATATAAAAATTAGATTTGTTGTCCATTGGAGTTTAAAGACACACCATGAAGAAGGAAAATTGTTCACTTTAACCCCCTTTTCATCCCAACATAAGACATCTATTCCTATGAGGCCAGTCTCTTTAAAAATACACTGTGCTTCCCACTCCGTTATTCCCCTTCATTCCCTCCTACCCATTCTTCAGGATGCTACCAATATCCTCACCTCCTTCATGAACTTTCGCTGACAATTTCAGCCCACTCTACTCATCCTTTTCTGAAATCTTACTGCTCTCATGGCCAGTATCACAAATTCAGGCATTTAATTATATATTGTCTTGCATTATTTTCTAATGGTGTCATGAGTATTTTTCTCCTATGCTAGCTTGTAACTTCTCAGCAAAGGACCAAGTCTCATGTATTTCTGTTTCTCCTTCAGCATGTAGAAAATACAGCATATAACAGGTGCTCAAGGAATAATTGTTAATTGACTAAATGACTTTTCTAGGCACATTATAAATCTTCATCTCTATGATATTAAAGAAATACAGAGAACAAGACCACCGATGCCATATTATGACCCCAAATGATGAAGTCATTCAATACATCTGGACTCTGACAGCTACTGAGGTATCTTGTTGATAGAGTAAACAATACTAGTGAATTAAAGGGCCATCCAAAATAGCTCCCATATGTTTGAACTTGAGAGAGTTATCACAATCTGCTGAGTAGACTAGTTCAAGAAAAATATTTGAATTCTATCCCACCATTTACTTATGTTAGCATCAACCTTTCAATATCTATTGCCTCAAAGTAAATCAAGAAGACCAGAAAGGTTAATTTGTAGTGGAGTATTATCCTGTTTCACACAAGGATTGAATTTCTGGGAAATAAGACAAAAGAATTTTATTAGGAAGTTTCTGATTCTTAGAAAAATCTGTAATGTTCTTTTATTTCATTTTAAGGAAAAAAAAAAAAGCACATCTTTGAGGAAGTTACTACTGGGATCTTGGAAATCATTTAATCTAGCCTTCTCACTTATAGACCAGAAGCCCTGGAATTAACACAACAATGTTTAATGTCACAAGGTCCTTTTATCAGTTCATAAAACACTCAAAAAACATTATTATTTACTAATTTATTATTTTATCTACTAGATTTTCAGTAAGCACTTCAAAGTCAAAATTCATATATTTTGTAATCAGAGTATTGAGTCTAAATTCCAGATTTTAGTAGATATGTAACTCTAATTAAATTTAATGGCTTCAGTTTTCTCATGGGTAAAATGGACAAAGCAATATTTAGTTTTCAGGATTCTTGCTGAGAATTCATTGTCTCCTTTAAGAAATGGGCTTAGCACTATCTATTTAGGAAAACACCTAGAAGTATAAATAATAAGTAACTCTCTGTATGGAGGCTTCCCAAGTGGCACTAGTGGTAAAGAATCCACCTGCCAAAGCAGGAGAAACAAGAGACGAGGGTTCGAAATGTGAGCTCAATCCTGGAGTAGGGACGATCCCCTAGAGTGGGAAATGGTAACCCACTCCAGTATTCTTGCCTGGAAAATTCCATGGATATAGGAGCCTGGTGGGCTACAGTCCGTGGAGCTGCAAAGAGTTGGACACAACTGAGCACACACACACACACACACACATATGAGTGACATTCTTTTTTATTATAATATTACAATAATCACTATTGTTTATCTCATCTTTAGAGGAGGGCACATATTACTGATTAAAATGTAAAAAATAATCAAATTTTAGAACTAGGCTAAGACGCCTTAGTAGCATAGAAGAGGGAGCCTCACAAAACTCAATTATCAGAAAGTATACCTGAAGACACCTCTGGAAGAGGGAATGGCAACCCATTCCAGTATTTTCGCCTGGAGAATCCCATGGACCGAAGAGCCTGATGGGATATAGTCCATAAGGTTGCAAAGAGTCAGACATGACTGAGCAACCTAGCATGCATACACGTTCTTGGAACAGAGAATTCTTGTTATGAGTCTTAGAATTTAAAAAAAGTCACTCTTGGGGACTCTGGAGACAAGGCGGTTGGGTGTATTTAGATGTTAGATACATTTATTAGGAGGGAATATGGTGGAGAGAAGAGTATGACATTAGAACGTCACTGAAAGTTATTTCAGTAAAATAATGATGCATGTTAGGCGATATGGGGCAGATGGAATTCATATGAGAAAAGGTCGGCCTTTATGATTGACTGAAATGAGTCAGTTACTGAGGATGAAGAGTCAAGGATGATTCTCAAGTGTCTAGTCCTGGAAACTCCATATATAGTGAAATGATGAGTTTATGTTGGCCAGGATGAACTTAAGATGCATTAGGGAAAAAGTTTCTTGCTACTTCTCATATGTCCTGCCAGGAAGAGAAAATCCCTCTAGTATGATACTTGTGACTTTCTCTCTCTTTACACATTCTGCTCTTAGGGAGGAATGATTTCTTTGATTGGAAAACTGGGAAAAGTCACGTGGGCCAAGTTACTCCTCCATTATGAAGAAATCTGCCTATGGATAGCATGATCTCTCCTGTTTTACTCCTTGCTGTAGATTTGTAGGTTGTGTAGGAGCCTGGCCTTTGGAGAACTGACTGCCTAGTCAAGATCAATCGGCGGTTCATATTAGCAGTCCCACTTACCCAGATTGGTAAGCTGTGTGTTTTAACGTAGTCATGGCTTGACTTTCATCTTTACTCCTTATTTGTTAGATTTATTAGTGCTGAGGCAGGGAGGAAAAGTGTATCTTATTGAAGATTCTTCGGACACCACACGACAAAGCCATCTTCCTGAAACTTATCATGATTTTAAGTGCACATCTGACACCCTCTTGGGCATCTCAAACAACTGACTCATTTAAATTTTTAAATGCTGAACCAATTATAAGCACGATGTATGTTTTTATATTCCTCCAAAGTACATAATGAGTGCTTAATAGGTATCTATAGAGTTTACATATTTCACATTAAGAGAGAAAGTCATTATCCTGACTGAAAAGATACTTTCAGAGAAACTTAAAGATATTAATTTATTGAATTAGTAGTTTGTGAATTTCCTCCTTTCAAATTTTGGCAAACTAGATTGACTTTCTGTTATTAGATCTTTCTCTTTCTTGTCCAGGAACTTAAGCTCATGCTTTATGTGGTAGGTGGGATAATTAACCTCTAAAGATTGTGCTGCTGTGCTTTGGTATCTCACTGCAGCTATCTCACTTCAGACTCTTTGTGAACCTAGGGACTGTAGCCTGCCAGGCTCCTTCCTGTCTGTGGGATTCTTCAGGCAAGAACACTGGAGTGGCTTGCCATTTCCTTCTCCAGGGGATCTACCAGACCCAGGGTTCGAACCCACATCTCTTACGTCTCTTGCATTGGCAGGCAGCTTCTAAGCTCATGCTGTATGTTGTAGGTGGGATAATTAACCTCCAAAGATTACCACACTTTAATTCCCAGACCATGTAACTGTGTTGTTCTATGGGAATTAAGGTTGCAGATGGAATTACAGTTGATAATCAGCTGACTATAAATTAAGGAGATTTTTCTGGACTCCTTAAAGAAGGCAGGAGAGTTAGAGTCGGAGAAGAAGATGAGCTAACAGAAGCAGAGGGCAAAAGGATGCATTTGACTTTGAATGTAGAAAGGAGGCAGAGGTAAGTGATGGGGTCAGCCTCTAGAAGCTGGAAAAGCAGCAGAAACAGATTTATCCACAGAGCTTTCAGAAGGGAATGCACATCAATGATATCGGATTTTAGCCCATGAGACCCATTTCGGATTTCTGAACTGTAGAACTGTAAGATAATAAATTTGTGTTGTTTTAAGCTGCTAAATCTGTAGTGGTTTGCTATAGCAGCAATAGAAAACTAATATACCCTGCAACTCACCTTACAAGTTCCTCCTCTCCCCTCTGAGTGGCAGTTTATAAATGGATTGACTCCCATCCAGACTGCCAGAGATGGACCTTGGCTCCTCCACTTCTCCACTGGCTCGTTCTGTGACCACAGGCAAGTTGTTTAATTCTGTGCCACTATTTCCTTTTTTCCTCATTATAGAATGGGGATTATAATAATACCTTCCTTGAGTAGATTAAATGTGTTAATACATGTGAAAGCATTTAGAACAGTAAGCACATAGTAAACACTATAAAGGGCTTCCCTGGTGGCTCAAAGGGTAGAGAATCCTCCTGCAATGTGGGAGACCTGGGTTCGATCCTGGGTTGGGAAGATCCCCTAGAGGAGGGCGTGGCAACCCACTCCAGTATTCTTGCCTGGAGAAGCCCATGGACAGAGGAGCCTGGTGGGCTATAGTCCATAGGTCGCAATGAGTCAGACACAACTGAGTGACTGAACACACACATAGAGACTATAAAAGTATGTTATTATGCAGTATTATATCTATCTATACAAATTATTTTATAACCAGTTCAAATTTCTCTTATTCCATACAAAAATGACTATCCCTTCTCTTCCTTTAATCCAGATAAGTCTTTATATTTACAAGTTTTAATTGAACTTGACACTTTAATTTTTACTTAATCACTTTTGTACATATTGAACTATCTCTCCTAAGATACAAGATCCTACAAAAAGTCATTGATACGTGTTTTTGTTCATTTTACTTTATATTAATCTTGTTACCCCATAGTTTCTGAGCTAGCATTTTGCATATCACAGATACTCAATAAACATATTTTGAGCTGTGTGTTCATTGTTCAGTTGTATCTGACTCCTTGTGACCCCTTGGGCTGTAACCCACCAGGCTCTTCTGTCCATGGAATTCTCCAGGAAAGAGTATTGGAGTGGGTAGCCATTCCCTTCTCCAGGGGATCTTTCCAACCCAGGAATCAAACCTGGGTCTCCCTCATTGCAGGCAGATTCTTTAACATATTTTGAGCTACCAATGGTATTTTCCACTTGTACCAATTTCAAGAAGCAAACTAAATCACCCGTTATTCAGCCAAGCAACACTCATATAAAGTATTAATCAAAGCCTGGATGTGTCACAAAATTAATACAAAACATTATCTGCAGTTATTTGGCAGGGAGCACAGAGTTTTGATGAGTTTACTCTAGATGTTCAGCTTTAATTTAAACCACATGTTGGAGCAAGTTTTGTTGTTTTTTTAAAATTATTTGACCATAAAGTCTGTGCTCTATAATCCATTGTGAAGACTATTTCTTTGATAAGCAAGTATGATGTACTGTGAGGGCTTAATTTAGTTCTGTGCAAAGACTTGTATAAATTTAGCATTTCTGAACTTCTAAGATCTCTTCATTAAGACTGGAGTGTGTTGTTATAAAGTTGACAACAGAGGGTTTTCTGGTGTCAATGGTCAGCTGATTAGTGTTTCAAAACCAGAATTTAAAAAGCACAAATGTTATTGCCACAGGTATCAATATTTTAAGTGCTAAAATTAAAATTCATATTAGTGTCTATGTTCATTTTCTTGGATATATCTACAGTTAATCTCAAAACATTAATAATTATGGTCAGGTTATTAAATTCTGTCACAAGAAATGAAATCCAACTGAGGTCAACTTGTCATTAACCTTGACGATATTTTTTTATAATACCAAACAATCACTATTTAAACAGCTCTAAATGTTGTTAAACTGGTGAAGAAAAAATGACTTATTGAGTGGAAGGAAAACTGAATATTCTAAACACTATAAACTCTTATTTAGAAACTCTAAAAAAATGCCAATTCACATGGTTCTGCTTTGTATTATTATTTTAATTTTCCAATATAATACTTGACAAAGTAATATAGATATATATAAGGCAAAAGTAAGTCTTTTTTACATACATATGCTATGCTGAGGAAAGAACATTCATTCAAATGAAGAACTGACTTTTGAGAAGGTACTTGGGCAATTTTTTATATAAAACAAAAAGATGGCAATGACTCATACATTAAGATATTGAAGACAATATCTGAAACTTGCATACTTTATAAATGAAGGAACTGTGCCTTCAGTTTGCAAGCTTTTCAAAGCTCTGTGTCAAATGAAGAGATGCATCCTTACTTCTGATGCCACTAATTTCACACTCAAAAATTAATTTTCCTTTCAGAAGGCAGATCACTGATGATGTGACGGATATGAAATCTACTCTTTTTGTTGTTGTTGTTGTTATTGAAGTATGATTGACTTACAATATCGTATTAGTTTAAGATATACAACACAGTGGTTGGATATTCTTATATATTATGAAATGATCACCACTATCAGTCTAGTTACCATATGTCTCCATGTCACAATATTATTGACTATACTCCCTACACCATACATTACATCTATCCCCATGACTTGTTATTTAAGTCTACTCTTTTTAGTGGGTCTGAATTGATCTACTAATGCAGAAGCTCACTTTCTCAGATTTGTTTAGCCTTTGGTGTGAGTAAATTTGTTTCTATTTCTCTTTTACTCTTTTAGAAATAACCATAATGATTTCTTCTCATGCTGATTTTTTAAGTGTTTAAAGGAAAACAAGGGTTGATAGCTCATCAAGGCACATGAGACTCCCCTAAGAGTTGACAACTTCCACTTGGAGAATGCATTAGCCAAACACTTCCATTTCCACTGGAGGGTGTTATTAGATGCACTTAAGCAAAGACAGCTACTAAGAGCAAAAAACAACCCAGAGGTGTTTTTTTTTTTTTTTTCCCTGTAAAGGCATTGTTATACAATTTGCCCCAAGTTTCAGAATGATGTATCACTCAGAGACCAACTCTATTAACTGGCCATTTAGATTATGATGAGTTATGATGAACTCAAGCCTGTAATATTCTAGCCCAACAACTTGCTTTATCACAGCAATATCACAGACATATGCCCTAAAGAGTAGTCTTACTTCCTCTTCTCTTGGATACCACTAGGATTTATAGCATCTGGAGCAAGAAGCAGAAGTAATAAAGTCTTATAGGAAAAAAAAACCTGTTACATAAAGTCATTAACAGAAATGAAGAAATGATGAGCAGTGGGTGAAGCCAAGATTACTAGTTCACTTAGACCTGAAGAAGATGGCTCTAAATCTGGTGTCCCCTGGTGGAAAATTTGCTTATAACTAATGTGCACTGAATAAATAAATGACCATGGAGTTCCTGTTAGCCACATTTTTGTTCCCCATGATAAATAATTAAAAATTAAAATTATAGATGTAGATGATTTCATGCAAGTGCTAAAGTAACGACGTTTAGACATTGTCACTGCCACTTTCAAAACTCCCCCAGAATAACTTAGCTAGTAAGTCATATAGGTGGGATTTGAATGAAGTTCTCATTGGTTTCAAAATCTGCAGTCTTTATTCTATATCACATTGGTCAACTTTTTGTTCTCCTCTCTCTCTTTCTTATCCAGGGAAAGTAAGAATTGATAACAGGTGAAGACTTTTTGCTTCATTAAATATTTTTATCCCCATGGAAGATTCAGATTCATTCTCTCTCTCAATCTCTTTCCCCTTACTTCTCCCTCTAAGTAGCTGGCCTTTGATTGAATCATGGCTTATCCAAAACACACGCCAGAATCTTAACCCCAGAAGCTGTGTATGGGTCTTTGCATATGTGATTAAGTTGAAGACCTAAAGAGGAAGAGCTTATTGTGAAATATCTAGACAGTCCCTATATGTAACCACATATACTCTTATAAGAGAGAGATCTAACTCCCTCTGGGTTTCTTGGTCTAGGGGGATGACACACACAGAAGACGGGGAGGTGATGCAACCTGAGAGGCAGAGCCTGGTGTAAGGCAGTCACAAGTCAAGAAGCACCATAAGCTGGAAGGGCAAAGGATGGATTGTCCCCAGGAGCCCCTGGAGGGGAGGAGCCCCTGGCAGGGCCACACTCCAGTCTGATTTCAGACTTCTGGCTTCCACATTTGGTGAGCAAATGTTTCTGTTGTTGTAAGCCAGCAAGTTCATAGTAATTTGTTATGACAGGCACAGAAACTAATATAACTCCCCTCTTTTCAAATTCTGAAATTGGTGGCAGGGGAAATTGCAGTGTAAACACAGTACAATGCTGACTTCTGGCCTGTGAAGAAACAGTAAAAACAGATACATTTTAGGAAATATAGGCACATTCTACCTCTGCATAAGCCTATAAAGCTCCTGACAGTTACTCTTTTTCCACTTTCTTGTCCCCCAAGGTAATCTTCTGATTGTTGGAACATAGCCCGTGATCAATAGGTATTTGTTGAGCAAATCAACCTGACTTTGCAGTGGCTCCAGCAGAACTGGGATATTTCAAGAAGGAATAAAAGGTCATTTATCCTGAGAGAAGAGTTAATTCTCCTCTGAATTCTCTTGGATACACTAACAACTGTTCTGACTGACACCAGCATGTTAGAACTAGCCAACCTTTGTAACTAGAAGAAAAGAAAAGGTAAGTGAGAGATGTAACACTGGATTTGGAGAGTCAGTTATGACTTAGTCATCAAAGGTAAACATATTTTAATATATTAAGTAACTCTTTAAAATATAGTAAAGTGTATATTTCAGAAATCTTTAAAATGTGAGAGAAATGGGAATGGCAGGGCATATATAAATCTAGATGGTATTACATGGGAAAATTCTCCCATGGTATTTCTAAAGTTAGAAGAAATCAAATCAGATCCAGAAACAGACTGGGCTATTTTCAGTGTGGATCCTCCACACCCAGGAAGCTTGTTGGCCAGAATGCACCAGGTCCACCACTCTGGGGCTTTATAGGCAAAGTCCACTCTTCCTAGTGGGTGCTGGCAGGGCCAGCTGCCAAATATTTTTAACATAATTTCCATTAATTTATTTTCTCTGGAATAGATATTCTCTTCTTTCCATCCCCAGTGTTGTGGCTCCAGTCCCCGCCTCTGTTTGGATATTTGCTTCCCACTGATGGATAGGGAGGCCTGGCGTGCTGCAATTCATGGGGTCGCAAAAAGTCAGACATGACTGAATGACTGAACTGAACTGAATTGAACTGGATGCCCAAAGGGATTCCCTTGTGGTTCAGCTGGTAAATAATCCACCTGCAATGTGGAAGATGTGGGTTTGATCCCTGGGTTGGGAAGATACCCTGGAGAAGGAAAAGGCTACCCACTCCAGTATTTTGGCCTCGAGAATTCCATGACTGTATAGTCCACGGGGTTGCAAAGAGTCGGACATGACTGAAAGACTTCCACTTTTACTTGGATGTCCAAAACAGCTTCTTCAGAGACCCCTCTTCCTACAGACATTCTCAGGACAAAATTCCTGGAAAAATCAATCAACATATAACTCCTCTGTTAAAATGTGTATATACATGAAGGTAACACAGCAAAACTGGGCTTCCCAGGTGGCACTAGTGGTAAAGAACCCTCCTGCCAAGGCAGGAGATGCAAGAGATGCGTGTTCAATACCTGGGTTGGGAAGATCCCCTGGAGTAGGAAATGCTAACCTGCTCCAGTATTCTTACCTGGAAAAGTCCATGGACCGAGGAAATTGGTTGGCTACAGTCCATGGGGTTGCAAAGAGTCAGACACAACTGAGCACACATACAGAACAAAGGGAAAGTCATCTCTTGTAGTCTCCTATCACTCGCAAGATTAAATATATATCTCATTTTTATATATGCAAAAATATGCAAATTAAACACATATACACACACACATATATATAATTACACATTCACATGTGTGTGTGCTTGCTCAGACGTGTCTGACTTTTTGCGACCGCATGGACTGTAGCCCTCCAGCGTCCTCTGTCCATGGAGATTCTCCAGGCAAGAATACTGGAGTGAGTCGCTGTGCTCTCCTCCAGGGGATTTTCCATCCCAAGGATCGAACCCAGGTTTCCGTCATTGCGGGCAGATTCCTCACCATCTCAGCCACCAGGGAAGCCCTATATCTATATTAAATAAAGAATAATAATGTCAATATTATAACCATATAATCTATATATTAATTGAACCCCATCTGCCTCTGCTGCTACCTCTGCCTTGCCTTTAGAGTCTATTTTGTAGCCATACACACTTCTCATGTTTTTTTGAAATTACCAATTCCCTGACACTAAAGCAAGATTTTTATATAGACCTATTCCAACCCTTCTCATTGTCCATAAGATAAGAAAGTGAATGTGTTAGTCACTCAGTCGTGTCTGACTCTTTGCGATCCCATGGACTGTAGCCCGCCAGGCTCCTCTGTCCGTGAAATTCTCAGACAAGAGTACTGAAGTGGGTTGCCACTTCCTTTTTCAGAGGATCTTCCTTACCCAGGGATCAAACCCTGGTCTCCTGCACTGCAGGCAGATTCTTTACCAGCTGAGCCACCAGGGAAGCCTGTACATAAGATAAGACCCAATACTATCTGGCCCCACTTATCTCACAGCTTTGTCTTTCATCACTCACTCCCTCTCTGTGTTCCAACCTTACTAACCTGTCCATTACTTAAAGATATCAGGAAACAGACAAAGTGTGTTCTGTACAGACATATTGGTAAGGCCAAACCTACAAACATCTATTCTGATGGATCAGGGGATCTGCTCTATCTGATTGATGGGTTTGGGCTCCCCCAAAAGCAGAGTCTGAGATAAGGAATTGGATACAACCAGTTTACTGGGGAGGTGACCCCAGGAAGCAGGAGTAAATAATCAGTAAGAGTGATACATGGATGGAGAGAAACAGACATCAGTGTGCCTTGCCAAGACTGATGCTGAGGAAGCAGAAGCTCACAGATGCTAAGACTTCTGAGATGCCTATGGAACACTCCCAGGTGAATCCAGGAAAATAAAGCTTTGATCCTTCTATCAATGACTGAGCTGTGTAGACAAGCTAAGGGAGTTCCAGTGACATTACTGTAGGCCAAGAGTAAGAGAAGACCCACTGGTTTCTGGCCCCATGCATCTGGCAGCCTCATCTTTCATCCCTCACTCTCCCTTTCTGTGTTCCAGCACTGCTAACCTTCCCATTACTCAAATATTTCAGAAGACAGGCCTGGAATGATTCTTTCTCTTCCATCTTCCACATTAACTCATCTTACAGGTCTCCGATTCAATGTCATTTCCTCAAGACATTTTTCCTTTTTTTCCCAGACATGATCATCAGGCACATATTTTTTTCCCTGCCATTACAAGCTACTCTTATTCCCAGAACTCAGCAGCATTTCTTATTTGTTTAATGTCTATCTTGCCAGCGAAACAAGAAGCTCCAAGAAGCCCACGTTCTTGTTTCATCCTCTTACTCACTGTTGTAACCCCAGGGGCCCTCTCAGTGCTGGGGATACAGCAAATATTTGTGAAATAAATGAATACGTATTTGAAAACAGAAAGAATTTTGGACATTGTCACATCGTATTGTAACAGATATCTTGGTTAAAAATGAAACCATATTAAGGAAGGAAATTAAAGTCATTATCCATCATAAAATTTTAGCAAGGTTTACCATATTCTATTGAATAAGATTTCAATGATTATAACAGTTCACATTATTTTAAGTACAACTAGAAAGAAAAATAATATTTGAAAACAAACCATGAAATGCCATGGACTAAAAGACACATCCAGTTTCCAGATGTTAAAACCGAAAAAAATAGGGAAGACCACAAGGCAACACACACCAAACATATCTTAAATCTTCATAATTCTTTCCGTACTCACCTCTCCTTCCTTGGTCCACAGAGCCACCACATCATCCCTGAGCTATTGAGGCTATAGTTGACTAACTGGTATCTTCCCTTGTATTTTTCAGCCTCTAGCTCATTCTCCACGCAGTTAGAGTGATCATTTCAAATTGAAAACTTGATTATATAACACAAATGCTGCATGAACATATGGACTGTAGCCCATCAGGCTCATCTGTCCATGAGATTCTCCAGGCAAGGGTATTGCCATGCCCTCCTCCAGGGGATCTTTCCAACCCAGTGCTCAAACCTGGGTCTTCTGCATTGCAAGCAGATTCTTTACCACTGAGATACCAAGAAAGCCCGCATGAACTCATACCTGCTATTAAATATTTTCCCCCTGTTATAGCACACACATTTCCTCTTACTTTATATTCCTCTGATAGGGTTTCTAAAATATGCCACCTCTTTTATTCACTTGGACTATTCTTCAACTCACTGTCCTCAATCATTCTCCACTTCCTCATCTTCCTGGTTTTAGTATTAATGTACCTTCCCCAGAAAGACATTGTGTGATCCTGCCACTGTAAATCAGCAACCCCCTTCCTCCATTCCTGACATCATTTTTTCCCGAACATATACCTCATTCTTTTCCTGTGTGGCACTCATCTCAAGCTTCAGTCTACATATACAAGCGTTTTAATGTATATAATGTCTCTCCCTTTCACTGAAATTTGAGTTCCGTGAGAATAGCCACAGTGATGTCACTTGGCATCACATTCTAGAACATGACGGGAATCAAACTGCTAAATGATTATTTGTTGAGTGAATGAGGCAATGGGATAGACACATTTTGCCAAAACAAGGACAAAAGGAAATCCAGTACATCATTTGAGGCACCGAGTGCTGCTTGAAAAGAGCAACATATTTCCCCAAAATTAGGCAGGGGATAAACATAAACCTGCCTTCCAAAGGCTTTTTTTAAGGTTAATGCATATTGTACTATTTCAGGTAACTTTGGACCTTCCATTTAAGAAAAAAAAAGAAAGAAAAGTAGTTTTTATTGTTTCAGTTTTCTCCAAGATGTTTTCTTTTAAAAAAAATTATTTATATGGTTGTATTGAGTCTTAATTATGGTGCACAGGCTCAGTAATTTTGGCATGCGAGGTGAGTTGCTCTGTGACATGTGGGATCTTCCTGGACCAGGGATCGAACCCACATCTCCTGCATGTCAAGGCAGAATCTTAACCACTGGGCCACTAGGGAAGTTCCCCAGACAATTTCAACTTATTTTAATGATAGTTTTACTGTAATAATTTTATGTATTCTTATAAAAATATTTTTTAAAAACACTCATAAACACATTCATAGACCTCAGTATCATTTGCTATGTTTTATTTTGAAAAGTAATCAGATTCAAAATAAAATGTGAATTATGAGACTAAAGCATTACAAATAACATTTTTTCTCAACTGTGTTTGTGAAAATATTGGGTGAATGACTAATGAGAAAACATCACTATGCTAGATTTACAAAAATTATAGAGCAAAACCAGACTGATTTTAATAGAATCAGTGCCAATTACATCTCACGCTTCAATGGCAGTGAAAGTAAACTGGATTTTGACACATGTAATTGTGTTAGGAATAATTTCATATAGAGGAAAATGTTATTCATCTTTAATATCCTTGGGGACATATTGCTCAACCATCTTCCAATTTTCTAAGGCCTAGTTGCAGCTTGTGTGAAATGAGGACAGTTGTTCTGTCCTTGAATGTTGCTAATGCATTATTCCTACAAAAATATATGTATGCTTCTACCCATGCATTCATTCATGCCTTTATTCTTTTGGCATTTATTGGGCATCTTTTATATGGCAGGCACAGTTCTAGGCTTTGGATATGCAAAGATGAATAACTCTAAGGGTTATGGCCAAAAAACACATTAACAAGCAATTTATTTTTTAAAGGCAAGCACCAATAAAAAAGGAGTAAATGGTAAACATATGTATAAATATTGGATACCATTTCATCTTGCTTTTCAGTTTCCAGAAAATGACACTAAGGCTTAAGGGAATAAAAAAGTTTTCTGCAGATTTCATAGCTGATGAATACAAAGACTGGGGCTTGAATTCAGGTCTTGCAATTCCTATAAGGAGGAATTCCCTTTTCTGAGTGATCTCTGGTACCATGCCATCCATTTTCTATAAATCTGATTACATAAACCTCATTTAATCTTCATGACCATGAAAATGAGTAATCACTTTTTTTTTTTTACTTTTCACTTTATATTGGAGTATAGCTGATTAAAAATGTGTTAGTTTCAGATGTACAGCAAAGCAATTCAGTCATACACATACATTATCTATTTTTCAAATTCTTTTCCTATTTAAGTTGTTATATAATATTAAGCAGAGTTCCCTGTGCTGTATAGATGGCCCTTGTTGGTTTTTCTATTTTCATTATGTGTTGAGGAAACTGAGATTCAGATAGTTTCAGCAACTGTTCAAGTCACAGAGTTAGTAAACAACAGAGCCAGTATTCAAACTCCAGTATTTCTCATCCCAAAACTTATGCAGTGTCTCTAATCACTAACTTCCTATCTATTCCAGCCCACTCAATCTCATGTATTTGTGGAATAATTTAATTATCATAAATAACTCAAATATTTCAAAATTGAGCATTTGAAATGTACCAAGCACTCCTGAAAGATATTTCCTATGAGTTAATTTAAAGGTACTCCCATGAATCAACTTATTTAATTCTCATAGAAATAATAGATAGTTATTACCTGGGGCTTCCCAGGTGGTGCAGTGGTAAAGAATCTACCTGCTAAAGCAGGAGACATGAGATGTAGGTTCAATCCCTGGGTTGGGAAGATCCCCTGGAGAAGGAAATGGCAAGCTGCTTCAGAATTCTTGCCTAGAAAATTCTGTGGCCAGAGGAACCTAGTGGGCTACAGTCCATAGGGTCGCAAAGAATTGAGCACAACTGAATGACCGAGCACACACACAGACACACACATAGACACACACACACACACAGGATTCCAATAGCATCCTGAGCACTACCTGCTTGCCTAAAGACGGCAAATTCAAAGACTAAGCTTTCTGCATTACTCAACAGAGGTCAGTCTAAAAAGTAGAGTCATCTATGTGTAATTACTGATCAGCCAGAAAAATAATGCCATTTTCAAATCACATATACAATTCATTACCTGTTCCAAATCCAGAGCAGTTGACATTATTTTTCTTTTTTATCTACTTTGTTATGCAAATATTTATTATTACCAAGAATGAATTTGAGTAACTGGAATCAGAGCCATCTATTTAAAGTTCTGCTGTGACTTTTCCCCTCTCCTGGCCACTCTCAACCACTTATAGAGATTTCTGGCAGAAGGAGAAAGAGCTAATGAAGGAGGAAGAAATGTGGTTTCTTTCCCTCAGCATTAGGCCTCAAGATTCCACACGGCAAGTAGAGGCAGAGAGCATGGCTTCACAATAGAAATAAATAGCAAGATTCCTCAAGTAATGACTAATTAGCTAGGTCACTGGAAACTTCTCAGGTAAGCATCAACTTGAAGCTTTGTCTGGAAACAGTGGTACAAATGACTAAATATAGTATGACTTATGGGCTGAAGTCATCTGAAAGCACTAGGAAAGAACTTATCATGTAGACATGTAAGACAGAGGTTAAAACTCATCAGTTATAGACATGAAAGCACCTTGCCACCAGAAAACACCTCAAAAACTGTAAAGGTTTTGAGATAATATTATAAGCAAAGATAAGCGTTAGTCACAGTCGTGCCCAACTCTGCAACCCCAGTGGACTGCAGCCCACCAGTCTCCTCTGTCCTTGGGATTTTCCAGGCAAGAATGCTGGAGTGAGTTGCCATCTGAAAAGCCTGCATGTACATATGCACAGATGTTTGTCCCTGCACAAATCATTTGCTTTGTACTACACAGGCTGATTTTGAGGCTTTCTCCAGTAAAATTTTAAGATTGAGCAGACAGCACTATTTAAGAAAAACAATTTTGTGTTGTATATGACATATCATCAGAGAAGACATTACTCTACATAATTCATGGGTGATACTGTGGTGCTTCCAAGTCCAGACATAACTGATATCAGATTTTCAGGAAAATGAGTTATTTTCCTAATGGCCCTTAATTAAAATCAGAAAGTGACTTAACTTGTATTCTAACAATGAAAGTGTTGCTCTCATTTTCCTCCTGATTTAAAGGAGAACAACCTGAATACAAAATGTGCTCCAAAATTAGAAAAGCAGTTGAACAAACAGTACACACTGTGCCCCAGGATGACATGTAGGAAATTTCATCACAACTAATATATCAGAATATCCAGCAGAACCCTTCTGATTTCAAGACTTATGAACTAAGTAAGGGACACGTGGGGAAAAAGAAAAAAGTCACTTGACCAAACTCAACCAAATACATGTTTATAAACAGCGTTTACATTTTTTAGAGTTACTGAGTTAGACACACTATGTGCTAGTCAGAAAGAAGATAATAGCACAAAGACGGGAGTATCATGTTGCCTGATGACAAAAGTATAGTATTGGCACAAAAACAGACATAGAGATCAATGGGACAGAATAAAGACTAGAAATAAACCCATGCACACATGATCAATTAATCTATGACAAGGAGAAAAGAATATAATGGGTAAAAAATTCTTTTCAATATATGGCGTTGGGAAAACTGGAAAACTACATGTAAAGGGATTAAAATTTGGAATATTTTCTTACACCATACACAAAATACACTCAAAATGGATGAAATACTTAAATGTAAGAACTGAAAGTATAAAACTCCTAAAGGGAAGCTAGGCAGTACACTCCTTGACATTGGTTTTAGTAATATTCTCCTGGATCTGTCTCCTTAGGCAAGGACAATGAAAGCAAAGGTAAACAAGTGGGATTGTGTTTGTGCTAAGTCACTTTAGTCGTGTCCAACGCTATGTAACCCTATATAGACTGTAGCCCTCCAGGCTCCTCTGCCCATGGGATTCTCCAGGCAAGAATACTGGCCTGGGTCACCATGCCCTCCTCCAGGGAATCTTCCCAGCCCAGGGATTGAATTCACATCTCTCACATCTGCATTGCAGGAGACTCTTTACCACTAGTGCCCCCTGGGAAGTCCAAACAAATGGGATTATATCAAACTAAAATGGATAAGGAGAAGCTCTGGTAATGGCTAGAAGATTTCTGGAGCTCTTAGAGGCATAAGGAACTGCTCAGTTGGAAGCACCCTGCAAGAGAAAAGGAAAGGAAAGCCAGATTTGGAGTGAGAGCACTGTTAATAGGAAGAGCTACCTGGGCTCTGCAGCAGCTCTAAGGAGCCTTGCCTTCTGTTAGTCACACCTTTGTGGGAGAGGTCCCACACTGACCTATAGAGTCAACAGGTTATTACATAAATGGCACTCTCTGACTTCTGAGGCTAGGTTATATACTGTGGCTTCTGTCTTATACTTTTCTGATCACTTGCTCCGGAGGAAACCAGTCACCATGTTGTGAGAAAAATCAAGCAGTCCCATGGAAAGGCCCATGTGGAGATGAACAGAAACTTCCCGCCAACAGTTTACTCATTGCACAGAAGAAGGAACTGCGACACACAGGATAAGAGTCTTGCCCAAGTTCACACAACTAGGAAGTGACAGATTTAGAATTAGGAACCCAGAGTCTGTGTCCTTATCCGCTACGTGATACTGCCTCTTAATTGGAGAAACTGGAAGGAAAAGTGCCAGCAATTGTATGAACATGACAACAGCAACAAAATAGAATAATAAAATTCAGAAAACATTTGGATATGAGGGCTTTAGAGAGGTTGGGGGGAGGGTTAAAAATGAGTCTAATTTTTATATATACATAACAGGGACAATAGTAGGGTTATTAAGATGGGTATCAGGCGCTAGCAGCTTCAGAAGTGGTGTGTGTTTACGAATGTATACAGGTATTTATTCACCAAGTCTAGAGAGTAAACTATCAGTAGATACATGGAGAATGTAGTGAGTGGAGTAGTCAGACAAGAAGAATTAAGAAGAGGTTTCACACCACTAACATACGATTAAAAGATGGCTTCTCTCAAATGAAAATATTCATACTAAAGAAATTTCCTCATGCCACTTCTTTTCGGCCATATCTTATCTTTACTAATCAGTCTAGGTGTGAACAAAATCTAAATTTTTTTAAAAAAACTGACCCTTTAAAAAGAAATATTAAGTAAAATCCAATTATATTAGGTCAGTGAGATAAAAATAATTGGACCGGTTGCTTTGCAATAGCTGGAATACAAACGAATATTCCAAATGTATATCCTGTGCTTCATTAGTGTGTGAGAAACAATATTCTAGTTGGAGGATTAATGTCATCTCAATGCTTCTCTCATGGCTAATAACCACGAAGAGAAATGTTAGCTTTTTTTGTGTGTGTTTTGTTCCACAAATGTATGTGACTTTATTTCATTTTAATGTGTCGTTCACATTAATAAATAAGATCCTCTCTTTGGGGAGCTGTGAAAAGTAGATGTCACAGGTGTTATTTTTGAAGAGTTCTGTGTGTATTCATAGCTGCTTAGTTGAAATGCACCACTGCAGGTAATAGCCAAGAAAATTCAGCACAGATGCTACAACAAAAATTCCCGAGAAACCAGCAAAAACAAAATTGGGCAAATCCTAATACATAATGTATAACACTACAATATCCTACTGCATGTGTTTGCAAATTTGAATATGTCACTTGGCTTATCTTTGTGTTTTACTAAAACAAAATTAAAACCTCAAAGACTCTCTGGGGAGATTTACATTTACTATACATGAAAACAAAATGCTCAAGGAAGGTTGAATTCTTTTTGTGATAGAGGAACAAAATTTACTAAACAATGGCCTGAACAATGCATTTTACTGAACTCTTGGTAAATGAATGGACACTCCTGTTCTACCACACTGTCTTGATTCACTGCCAGTCTCGTGGCTTAATCTCATTTCTTACTGCCATACCACTTTTGTTCCCGTTTCACTTGCACAGGAGAAAAAAATTAGATTCTAAAAATCAATATGTTGATAAATCCTGAGTTGATCTTCAGTCACTTCTGTTTACTTTTTCCATAATTTATTAATAGTTACATTTTATTTCTAAATGGATCCTAATGCTCACTATTAATGCTCACTTATTACAGCTGTTTAATAAGCTATACTCATTTTAATCTTCTTAAACTTTTATGCTATTTGTCACTATGTGTTGTCTTAATCAGGTATCTCCTCATCTGGACACCTAACATAATAATTTTCATGAGAGAAACCAATCAGATCATGATCAAAAGCGCAGATGCTGGTTCTTCAAGAGTTCATCTGAAAATAGTTATTTTGAATATAAAACAACAAATTTCTTTGTATTTTATATTTTAGACATTAAACATATATACATTTATAAATATGTATTTGATTTTCTGTTGATATTCTCATCTAATTCTCACCTCAGAATAATTTTAACTTAAAAAGAAGACAATGTTTATTTGTTTAATAAAGCTTCTTTCAGTTTTTACATTGTACAATAAATAAATAGCTATGAAACCTAACTGGAAACATGAGCAGGAATGAATGAAAGTCCTCAAAGGATGCTCTGTCTGTGCACCTGGCCAGTCTCAAGAACATACAGCCAGTTCAAAGTTGAACAAATGACATGACAAAGTGATACACTTTCTGCAAAGCTTTTGTCAATGTCCATTCAGGCATCAAACTCTGATTGCCTCAAAAGAAAAACAGAAAAATATACAATTCTATCAAAAAAAAAAACCAAACAAACAAACAAACAAACAAAACACCAAGCAAATAGCATGTCTTAAAAAGTTAAACATAGACTTAACATAAAACCATATGATGATTTAACAACTTCACTTCTAGGCATCTTCTCAAAAGAAATGAAAACACACACTGAAACCAAGACACTTATGCAAAGTTCATAACAGCTTTATTCCGAGTGGTAAAAATGTGGAAACAACCCAAATGCCCATCAACAGGTGAACAGATAAACAAAATGTCCTACATCTACACAAGAAAACATTCAACAATGAATAAAGCAAAATCTTAATACATGGTATAACACAAATGAACCTCAACAATATTATGCTGGGTGAAAAGAAGCCAGGAACAAAAGACTACATATTTACATGATTTCATTTATGTGAAAAGTCAAAAAAAGGGGGAAATATAGAGAGACAGAAAGTAGACTCATGATTGTTTGGAGCTGGGAAAGATCGAGGAGTAGATGTAGCTAAATACACATGAGGTTTCTTTTGTAGGTGATAAAAATGTCCTGTTTGTAGTGATAACTAGATAAATATAATAAAAATCCATTGAATTATACACTTAAATATGTGAATTTTAGAGTATATAAATTATACCTCAACAAAGTTATTGAAAACATATAGTATAAACATAAAACTAACATTACTATGTTTATAAAAATTCTATTAATATAATCTGAATATGGCTCAGATCACAGACAGAGGTGGCCTAAACATAGAAACTGTGGTTTATGCTGATCTTTAAGTGACTGAAGTTAGGTTCTCTTTAAAGATGTTTGGTAAAAGAAAATGAAAGAAAATCTTTCCCTTTGAAAGCTAAGGGAGGTCAAAAGGTGGGGGACACAATAGAAGACCAGGGTCAAGAGTCCCAAGTGTACCTAAATCGTAAGAATGAGCTTCATGACTCTTGGGGACCATTGCCTGTGTATATCCTCACGGACAGCAGTTAGAAAATCTCTTTAGGAGGGAGGTTTACAAACGTTAATGTTATACCACATGGAGTTTGTTTGAAATATGTGATGGGCGATAATGAGGTTAGTTTTGGACATGCTGAATCTAAGAGGACCTCATCCCACAGAATTGAATTCACTTAGCATGCATCTCTATGTAGCATCCTGGAGTGCAAATACAAATTTGGAAGTTTTCAGTGTAGTTTAACTCATGGGTGTCCATGACTTAATAATCAATAACAAATCAATTTGTTTTAAGTGGTACACAAAATATTCCCAAGCAGTTTGTTCAATTTGGGGCTCTGATTTTAAATCTGAATCAAAGCCTACCAAAACATAATGCATTTTCTTTAAGAACATAGTATCTGTAAACGAAGCTGTCTTTGTTGACTTGAGACTATTTGCTGTTCTCTCCAATTACCTTCAACCATGTGAAAGTTCCTTTGAGACAGAGCCTTACCCTGCAGTTATTAGTTTCTCCTTTTAATCTCACTTGGTTACCTTTCTACAATACACTCCTTTTAAGATACCCAGAATCTGAAAAAATTGAGTCAATTTACAGATGAACTTGTAGGAAAAAAGAAAAATAGTATAACTATTCTCCTTTATTAAATGTTCATTTGATGTAAATTCACTCAATCTTGCTGTGTAATATTTGAATATTCGTTTAATTTGTAGGGCTGTTAAAATATTATCAAACAGAGGTAGAGAGATTATGAGGGGACGAAACCATGATTTGGAGTCAAGTGAACTTTGACTTAACAGCTTTTTCATTTACCCACTTTATGATTTTGAATTTAAATTATAAAATTTCTCTGAGATCCAGTTTCTTCATCCATAAAATTCAAATATATTTATGTCCTCAGCATGGTTTTGGTGAGAGCTACGTGAGATAATATACATGAACCCAAGTAAATTGGTCACTGACTATATACTTAGTATATGGTAGACAGGATGATCATGGTGATTTCTTTTAATTATCCCATTGTTTTCGACATGTAATGAGATCCTAAATCAAATAAGACATTATTTAGATGTATTTAAAATTTCAATATAGCTAAGGTTTTTGGAGCAACTTGAAATGTGTTTTTTCCCTGCTGTCCTCTCTGTGTTATTTCCCTCTAGTCTTCTCTTCTTTGATCTCAGCTGCTTTTGGAAACACTGCTTACTTATTTGAAACTACTCTTATTCAAGGCAAGCAATAATTCAATTTTTTAAGAAAAAAGTGTATAAGGAAAACAGATATTGTTCATATCTCTGTATTGTCATTTAAAATACACATTCATCAGTTACGGAAAACACCAAACATTCTCAAATCTAATGAAGTCTTCCAAATATAGCTTCAGCTTTACCAATAACTATGTAGTTTGGGGTCATTTTTTTTTTTGAGTTTCATAATGACCTTTATCACGGGCTTTTAAAAAAATTGAAGTATAGTTGATTTACAATGTTTCAGGTGTACAGCAAAGTGATTGAGTTATGCATGTATATATATATATATATATATATGTATTCTTTTTCAGATTCTTTTCCATTATAGACGATTACAAAATATTGAATCTGGTTCCCTGTGCTATGTAGTTGGTCCTCACTGTTCATATATTTTATATATAATAGTAGTATGCATCTATTAATCTTACATTCCTAATTTATCTCTCCCCGTTTCATTCCCTTTGGTAACCATAAGTTTGTTTTCTATCTGTGAGTCTATCTCTGCTTTGTAAATAAATTCATTCATATTCTTATGTTTATGATTCCAGATATGTGATATTATATGATAATTGTCTGATTTACTTCACTTAGCATGATAATCTCTAGGTTCAATCATGTTGATGCAAATGGCATTATTTTGTTCTTTTCTATGGCTGAGTAATATTCTCTTTCTCTCTCTCTCTCTCTCTCTCTCTATATATATATATATATATATATATAGATAGATAGATAGATATATAATTTATCCATATATATGTTCAGTTCAGTTCAGTTGCTCAGTCATGTCTGACTCTTTGTGACCCCATGAACTGCAGCATGCCAGGCCTCCCTGTCCATCGCCAACTCCCAGAGTTCACCCAAACCCATGTCCATTGAGTCGGTGATGCCATCCAACCATCTCATCCTCTGCCGTCCCCTTCTCCTCCTGCTCTCAGTCTTTCCCAGCATCAGGGTCTTTTCAAATGAGTCAGCTCTTAGCATCAGGTGGCCAAAGTATTGTGTGTATATATATATATATATATATATATATATATATATATATATATATATATATATTTCATCTGTTTATCTATATATATATATATGTATCTTCTTTATCCATTCATCTGTTGATGAACATTTAAGTTGTTTCCTTGTTTTGGCTACTGTAACTAGTACTGCTGTGAACATTGGGATGCATGTGTATTTTTTGTCTTTTCCTGATATATAGCCAGTAGTGAGATTGCTGTATCAAATGGTAACTTTATTTTTAGCTTTTGAGGAACCTCCATACTGTTTTCTATACTAGCTGCACCAATTTACATTTCTACCAACAGTGTAGAAGAGCTCCCTTTATATTATTACAGATTATTGAGCAGAGTTCCATGTACTATACAGTAGTCCTTTTTGGTTATCTAGTTTAAATATAGCAATATGTACATGTCAAAAGAGAATTTTTTAGACTTGGGGCTTTAATTCTGATGACTGTGCCAAAAAAATATGGTCATAATATGTATCATCAGGATGACCGCTTGATACGGTCATCTGACTTCAATCTTTATGACCACCTTGATAATGCTGCTTCCCTTACTGGGGGCTGCTATGGAATGAAAGAGGACTTCCCTGGCGGCTCAGATGGTAAAGTGTCTGTCTACAATGCAGAAGACCTGGGTTCAATCCCTGGGTCGGGAAGACTCCCTGGAGAAGGAAATGGCAACCCACTCCAGTACTCTTGTTTAGAAAATCCCATGGATGGAGGAACTTGGTGCAGGCTACTGTTCATGGTGTCGCAAAGAGTCGGGCACGACTGAGTCACTTCACTTCACTTCATAGAGTGAAAGAAAACAGACGCACATAAATAATGTATTAACAACAAGGAAGCTTAAATACCATCACAGCTCACTGTATCACCGAAAGTTTCATTGGAGTTTGCGCTGTGTGTCAGTCGTTCAGTGGTGTCCGACTCTTTGTGACCCCATGGACTGTAGCCTGCCAGGCTCCTCTGTCCATGGAATTTTCCAGGCAAGGATACTGGAGTGGGCTGCCATTTCCGTTTGTGAGAATAAAAATGATAGCAGAATTGAGTTAATATATGACCTATAGCAATAAACATATCAAACTTGAACCTGCTCTTGGCAGTCAGTACCATAACCTTCTGTCACATTAATGCCAGTTACTTCAGGTTTCTCTGGCCTTGCAGTTTTGCTTACACCATTTCATTTATAAATGACTTTAGGTTTTTGTGTTGTTTGAGATCTGTCAACATAAAGAGTTTTGTTTTCTCTCTGTACAAATTTAAGTAACATTTTGTTAGGTATAGTCTCGTATTTGCCTTTCTAGAGAACTTTAAAAGGAAGTTTGTACTTTGCTGAAGATTGAGAAACACTGAACTAAAAAATTTTCAAGATTCCTTTCACCTCTAAGTAGCAACTCCTTTTAGGAGCAATGATTTTCTTGCCTTTTTCTAAATAACTCACAAAAGACTCGGGAACCACATAAGCTTGTTTTCTTGTGACTCCTGCCTCATATCTTGTTGGTGAGATAATAGATACCAACATTGACCTAAAAATATAGCACAGCTGTTAGAAAATTACAGGAAAATATTACAAGATGCTCAGAATATAAGTACATTTTTAGTAATATAGCTAATATTATATTAAATGTGTTCTAGAAACTTTTGACAATGCTTATATTCCATGGCTTCACAGCTCTTAGGCTCCACACACTACCTTACTTCTTTCTGCTTAGTGAGCTCTGTTGTTCAAGAGAGATCAATACTAACCTCTTCTGCAAAGAGTTCTCTGTGCCCCACCCACCCCATTCACATGAAGCATCAGGTCCATTTCTCTTTGCTTACAAACTTTTACCACCAGTGGCACTGATCATAGCTCCATACATTTATCCTTCGCATGTCATCTCTGTCACTCTTTTATCAGTTTTCCCATGGCAAGCATGGTGTGTTATAACTATCTTCTTTCTCATTACCTGACATAATGTTATGTACATAATAATGTCCAATAAATATCAGTTCACAAAATGAAATACAACCCCATCTTAAAAATTATTTGCAACTGCTTCAAATATAACTTCCCCAATTGGAATGGATATAACTTAGTCATTTACTCATTGTGGTACCAGGGAATGAGCTCAGACGGTAAAGCCAGATTGACAGATCTGAATAATCCCATGTCTAATGCAGCTTAGTAGTATGATCCACGATGGCTCAGTGGGTAAAGAATCTGCCTGCAATGCTGGAGACACGGGAGATGTGGGTTCGATCCCTGAGTTGGGAAGATCCCCTGGAGGAGGGTGTGGCAACCCACTCTAGTATTCTTGCCTGGAGAATCCCATGGATGGAGGAGCCTGGAGGGCTAAGTCCAAAAGATAGCAAAGAGCAGGACACGAATGAAGCAACTGAGCACACACGCATGCAGTGTGACTTGACGTGAACTACTTCCTCTCTGGGGTCTGAAGTATGCCATCTCTGAATTGGGAACAATAGTTAGAAACCTTGCAAGTTTGTTCTGAAGGTTAAGAGAAATCATTAACAGATCTTAATTTGTTTACACAGTACACATCATAAGACTAAGTAATCACAAGGAAATGTTAGTTCTTTTGCTCCTTTGATTCTGATGGACTTTTTCTGTTAAAATGATTCCAATCATCAGAATTTTCAAATCTCTCTTATTTGCTGGTATCTTAGTAACTACCACAGAGGGAGGATATCTTGATTTATGAATCTTTTCATTCCCAGCATTTCACTATCCCTAGATGTTTCCCCGCTTCCAGCCGCAGCTGGAGAAGAAAGAACACAGGAGATAGAACAAAAGAATCAATCGATCTCTGGCTTCAAGTTTCAAATAGCTAAGCTCCAACAGAATATATGATTAGAGAAATGTTTACCTGCCCTCTCTTCCCATCCTCAGATAAGACCAAGATTCCACAGGGCTGAATTCAAAGGTGGGAAGTAAGGGAGAGAGTATAAATCCCAGACAGATTTAGGGAATGAGCTTTAGGGGAACTGTGACCTTCACCTTCAAGTCAAGCCCAGGGAACTGGCAATCCCCTGGAGGTCTTTTCATCTAGCACAGGCGGGAACAGAAACAGGCTCCTGCCCCGGGGTTGCCCGTGGACTGGCCTGAATCAGTTTCTCAGAGTCTGTAGCACCAGAAGAGTTACCTGATGCCCGAAAGGGGCTCAAGGAAGGGTTTATTACAGCCCACCATGGAGTCAGGTGCAGTAGAGTGTTTCCTGTCTACTAGGCAGTGGGGTGATGCGGTGGGGTGGCTTAGAGAACTGTGGTCCTGAAGAGCTCCTACAGGCAGGAATGAGGCATGACACAGTAGGGACAGTGCAGAAAGCAAATAAAGGCCCAGACGGTAACAAAGGATGATCCACACCCCATCCCATACCCACAAGCCCCCACCAGGTCCTTACACAACATAAGCTCCATACAAAAAGAAAGGGGGGGTGTGTGTGCTGATTCAATGCAATCACATTTCTAGTACCTAGTGGGATGAGAAATTAAAGCAGAAATAAAGTTTCTTATAAAAAAACAAAGTAAATATGCTGTCCTAGGTCAGGTTTCGCTAAAGGCTTAGTCTAAGAGTAGGATTTTGGGGCATATGATTTCTTAAGGGAGCATTCTCAAGAAAAAGGGAGTGAGGAAAAAGAAACGATACAAATGAACCTACTTACAAAACAGACTAATAAACTTAGAAAACGAACTTACAGTTGCCGTAGGTGAGGGACAGTTAGGGAGTATGGGATGTTCATGAACACACTGCTATATTTAAAATGGATAACCATCAAGAACCTACCATATAGCACATCAACTCTGCTCAATGTTATGTGGCAGCCTGTATGGGAGGGGAATTTGAGAGAGAATGGATAGGTTATGGCTGAGTTCCTTAGTTGCTAACCTGATACTATCACAACATTGTTAATTGGCTATGAGTGAGTGAGTGAGTGAAGTTGCTCAGTCGTGTCTGACTCTTTGCGACCCTGTGGACTGTAGGACAACAGGCTCCTCCATCCATGGGATTTCCCAGGCAAGAATACTGGAGTGGGTTGATACCCCAATGCAAAATAAAATGTTAAAGAAGAAAGTAAAAACAAACAACAATTCTATCTCTCTCTCTATCCACATATCAGAAGTTGTGATGGACCAAGAGTTATGAGGAAATTAAGCCTGGACTGCAGTTTAAGATACTAATTTTCTTTTAGAATGGGAGAGGAAAGGATAAAACGAACTAGGAAAGAAGCAGCTTTTAGAGGGATCCAAAGATCAACATCTTTAAATCTGTCTTGCCCTAACTATCTCCAAATTTTCTACAGTGTTCAACTTTCGGGTTTTAATCCTGATAATACTGAAGAGTCATCATATTACAATTCTAATGAAGAAACAGAGTTAGGTGCACTGGTTCACTGCTCACAGCTTTGATCATGGATAGTTAGAGGTGATAAACAGAGAGCCAGGAATGGGAGGTCTAGATTTCCAATATCTCTAAATAAGAAGAAGCATTTGTGTCACTTTAGAGAAAGTAATATATGAAGATGGACTGCCAGCAACAAGAAGGAAAGAGAGAAGGCTTTGTTTATAATCAAGAGATCTCCAAGTAAGGAATCAATGCGAGGATTCTTGATACCTTCTGTCTGCTGGTAGGTGTTTACTGAATTACTGAGGTTAGAATCAGAGCCAACTGAATTGAACCAGGCTATCTACTTCTCAGTCATCTAGAGACACCGAGACTATCCCCCAGACCCTAAATGCAACCTATAGTCTTCAGTTCAGTTTAGTTCAGTTTAGTTGCTCAGTTCAGTTCAGTTCATTTCAGTCTCTCAGTCATGTCCGACTCTTTGCGACCCCATGAATCACAGCACACCAGGCCTCCCTGTCCATCACCAGCTCCCAGAGTTCACTCAAACTTATGTCCATCGAGTAGGTGATGCCATCCAGCCATCTCATCCTCTGTCGTCCCCTTCTCCTCCCTTCTTCAATCTTTCCCAGCATCAGGGTCTTTTCAAATGAGTCAGTTCTTCACATCAGGTGGCCAAAGTATTGGAGTTTCAGCTTCAACATCAGTCCTTCCAATGATTATTCAGGACTGATTTCCTTTAGCATGGACTGGTTGAATTTCCTTGCAGTCCAAGGGACTCTCAAGAGTCTTCTCCAACACTACAGTTCAAAATCATGAATTTTTCGGTGCTCAAATTTCTTTATAGTCCCACTCTCACATCCATACATGACTACTGGAAAAACCATAGCCTTGACTAGACAGACATTTGCTGGTAAAGTAATGTCTCTGCTTTTTAATAAGCTCTCTAGTTTGGTCATAGCTTTTCTTCCAAGGAGCAAATGTCTTTTAATTTCATGGCTGAAGTCACCATCTGCAGTGATTTTGGAGCCCCCAAAAATAAAGTATCTCACTGTTTCCATTGATTCTCCATCCACTTGCCATGAAGTGATGGGACCCGATGCCATGACCTTAGCTTTCTGAATACTGAGCTTTAAGCCAACTTTTTCACTCTCCTCTTTCACTTTCACAAAGAGGCTCTTTAGTTCTTCTTCACCTTCTGCCATAAGGGTGCTGTCATCTGCTTATCTGAGGTTGTTGATATTTCTCCTGACAATCTTGATTCCAGCTTGTGGTTCTTCCAGCCTGGTATTTTGCATGATGTACTCTGCATGTAAGTTAAATAAGCAGAGTGACAATATACAGCCTTGACATATTCCTTTTCTGATTTAGAACTAGTATGTTGTTCTATGTCCAGTTTAACTGTTACTTCTTTTTTTTAAAATTTTTTAAATTTTAATATCTTTAATTCTTACATGCGTTCCCAAACATGAACCCCCCTCCCACCTCCCTCCCCATAACATCTCTCTGGGTCACCTGCATATAGATTTCTCAGGAGGCAAGTCAGGTGGTCTGGTATTCCCATCTGTTTAAGAACTTTCCATAGTTTGTTGTAGTCCACACAGTCAAAGGCTTTGGCATAGTCAATAAAGCAAAAGTAGATGTTTTTCTGGAACTCTCTTGCTTTTTCAATGGTCCAGTGGATGTTGGCAATTTGATCTCTGGTTCCTCTGTGTTTTCTAAATCCAGGTTGAACATCTGGAAGTTCACAGTTCATGTACTATTGAAGCCTGGCTTGGACAATTTTGAGCATTACTTTACTAGCGTGTGAGAACAGTGCAATTGTGCGGTAGTTTGAACATTCTTTGGCATTGCCTTTCTTTGGAATTGGAATGAAAACTGGCCTTTTCCAGTCCTGTGGCCACTGCTGAGTTTTCCAAATTTGCTGGCATATTGAGTGCAGCACTTTCACAGCATCATCTTTTAGGATTTGAAATAGCTCAACTGGAATTCCATCAACTCCACTAGCTTTGTGAGTAGTGATGCTTCCTAAGGCCCTATAGTCTACTTGCCTCACACTGATTAGGAAAACAGAAAAGAGAAACTTATTCCCATACTCCTGACCCTTAGGTGTCGATATAAATATTCTTCCCCTTCTTTTCTTTTTCTCCCACAGTCATGGAAGAAAACCAGAATCTCATCCTACTGATAGTAAAATAACCAATCTGCTACCATTTTTGAGATCTGTGTTTGCTTTTCTAATGTTTCTCTGATTGTAACCCTTCCATACTTAATGTTATTCTGTAAATGTTATCAATACTTAAAACATAAAAATAAAGATTTTGAACATACTTGACAGTATCTCTTCCACTGAGTCTAAATTCAAGGGAAATATATATTTGATAATGTACAAAGGAGCTGCAAAAGGAACATGGAAAATGAGGCTTGTTGACCACACATGGGGTGACAAACTTTGCAGGTGGCAACAGCACAATCTAGTTCTAAGTAAGACTCTCAAGAAACAGGTTCTTTCAGCACCAGTGACAAAGGAAATCTGATCAAGTTGGAGTTCACACAGACACAGGGCTGTAATTCCGCTGAGGCAAACAGCAGGGGAAGTCATTTCCCTGCCTACTTCAGCTGACAAAACAATGCCTCTTTTCTTGTTTATGGTTTGATGTTTCTCTTTTGCTTTTGAAGGCTGAATGAAATACAGAGATTGCATCAATCTCTAAAGAAAGGGAGAGATGTGTTTGGTTGGAGAGACCGGAAGAAACACTTCAGTTAGCTTCTCTGGGTCCTAATCTAGACTAGGCTCTAATATCACAATTTGCTCTACTGTTGAGGGAGAGATTGTTCAACATATTTCCTGTAAGTAGTGAAAATGATTACACAGCTTCAGCCCACATGTGGGCCCACGGAATGCCCTGGGGTTGAATTCAAACATGTGTAAGACATCAGAATGTTCACTAATGCTCAATATTTGTACAGGCAACATCTAATTACTGGAGTTTTTCATTGTTGTTGTTGTTTTAAGTAAACAGTTGGCAAAATCTAATACACAAGGTGACATCCTAAACCGTAACTGGATTTCCAGCCTTATAACTTGAGCAAACAAATCAATATTAAATCATTATATGATTTTTCCCCTAATCTGAAACCTTAGATGGTTTGAAGATTCTAATTCTCACAGTGGTTTTTTGTTTTTTGTTTTTTTAGTTTGATGCTGGCGGATTTTTCTAATCAGATCCCCTTATGCTATGCTACAACGCTTTGGCTTATTCTTGACTCTACTTTGGTTATGTTCCTCCTATCTCACCCATCACCCATTTATCCCATTCAAATAAGACATAAGGGCAAGCCTAAGTCTACGGTAACATTTTATCTCTTATCAGAGTCACTGAGCTGGTCAACAATTTCTAGGTTCCTAAGCATTAACCCATTCCTACTAAATTAAAATCTGAGGTTTGTCCTAAAAATCTGCATTTTTAAGAAACTCTGAAGTTCTACATACATGAAAAAATCTGAGAAGCTCTGCTTGTAAGCTCTGTAGAGAATTTATCTTGCACTGCTGGAATGTGTCTGGCTACTGAATGTTTGATTAATACTTGTATAAAATGAAATAAAGTCACACACTAATTTATTTAAACAAACACCAAATAGACACACTATCATGTGTAAAATAGGTAAACAACAAGGACCTGCCATATAGCATAGGGAACTATAATCAATACCTTGTGATAACCTACAATAGAAAAGAATTTTAAAAAGTATACGCACACCCAAGTGGCTGAATTATGCTAAGAACTAAGGGACATTTGACTTAATTTTAATATTTTATAATTAGTTCATTCCTTCATCAAAAATTGAAGTTAGTCCATTTTGATCTAAGTCTAGACTTGAGATTGCTTTCTCACTTTCTTTTGGCTAGTCATACCGATCAGGATAAAATGGGGAAGACAGACAGTTGGATATGGTCCAGAACCATCTTTAGCCTATTTTCTATCCCCGCTTCAACCTTGTCAGATCTCTGTCCATAATCTGTAAAACTACCTTCTCACCTTCAGAATATGATAAAGTACTTGGACAGAAGTGCTGTGTCCAACATATAATCTCCTTCTTTGTCTTTTCTAGCATAGATTATGCTATTCTTTGAGCTAATGTGATCAGCTAGATGACTCATCTTAAATTAAAAGACACAACTCATCTGTGTTTTCTAAGTTGCAAGCAAAAGTACAAATTGTGACCAAGATTAATCTGCCAAGTGTTAAATTCCTCATTTCCCTTTCATGTGTATACACAACATGCAAATCTATTGTACCACAGAATAGTCTGGATTTGTGTGTGTGTGTGTGTGTGTGTCCACGTGTGCATGCATGCACACGTGCTCAGCCATGTTTGATTCTGTGACCCCATGGACAGTAGCTTGCTAGTCTCTGTCCATGGGATTTGCCAAGCAGGAATACTGGAGTGGGCTGCCATTTCCTCTCCAGGGGATGTTCCCAACCCAGGGAAGATCAAACTCACATCTCTTGCATCTCCTGCATTGGCAGATTAATTATTTACCACTGCACCACTGGGAGGCCAGGACCATTCCACGGGTTCATTTTTTATCTTAAACTCAATATATTTTAGAAACAAAAACAAACTCTTCACTGTCTCCCCTTTTAGGTGATGATCAGCACTGAAATATTAACCACAGTAGATTTCTAACTTAGTAGTTATAACAAAAGTTATACTGATATAACAAAATTTATAACATATACCGAGTATTTCCTATGTCCCCAGATACAAATACTAAATATTTACTAATTGTTATTTTATTAAACGGAGAAGGCAATGGCACCCCACTCCAGTACTCTTGCCTGGAAAATCCCATGGATGGAGGAGCCTGGTAGGCTGCAGTCCATGCTAAGGGTCGGACACGACTGAGTGACTTCCCTTTCAATTTTCACTTTCATGCATTGGAGAAGGAAATGGCAACCCACTCCAGTGTTCTTGCCTGGAGAATCCCAGGGACGGGGGAGCCTGGTGGGCTGCTGTCTATGGGGTCACACAGAGTCGGACATGACTGAAATGACTTAGCATTTTATTAAAAACTCAATTCTACAGAATATTGAACCATTAATGCCACCATTTACATATGAAGATAATCAGGTTTAGGAAGGTAAAGGTACTTGCCCAAAGTTACACAGGTAGCAATTCTCGGAGACATGAATTGAACACAATGCTCTTTGACACTAAATTCACAGCTATTAAACCTTGGCAATATAGCAAAGTCATTCCTCCAATCAAGAATCATCAATGGGGATAAAATTTAATATTAATCAGAGTCAATATGTCAGAAACAATCTGAAATGAGATTTTGGACCTTCTGAAATTAAACTAAAGCAGAATGTTAAACTTTTAAAAAGTCACACATTTATGGTTGTGTACTTTGATGGGTATGTGATATATTTAATAATGAAAAGATGTATAAGAGAGAAACACATTTGCATCATGTTTTATTTATGCTACAATAATTAAGTTCATATATGCAACTGAAAAAAATCATGAGATATTTTTTAAAAATCATCAATGATTTCATGTCCTATGTCAGGGGAACAAAAAACCCTTAAGATTTAGTGATCTGGCTGCTTCTTGTTAATTTAATCCTTGTTTTCACCAGCCTTTCACAGGGGTCCCCACACTACCAGGCCATTGTCCCTAAAGTTCCTGCCAAGGCTCAGTGAGCTTCTGTCACCTTCCTTCGTGTGGTTTTCCTCAGAATGCTCTCCTGAAAAGCATTTCCTATCTCTCTTCCTGTAATCCTGCTGTTACTTCACCCTCATGATACCTTCCATGTCCTGACTCTAACCACACACAGTTTAATATAGTTGCAGAGTTAATATCCATACTTTAGCTCCTATAGGTAATAGTTTCATGTTGGGTGGACTCCAGGAGTTGGTGATGGACAGGGAGGCCTGGCTGCTGCGGTTCATGGGATCGTAAAGAGTCGAACAAGACTGATCGACTGAACTGAACTGAAGTTTGCATTCATAGTTTATCTAAAGTAAACTTATTCATTGAAAACAGGGTCTGTGAGTTCACAATTTGTCTTTTACCTGAAAACAGAATGTAACACTCATAGAAAGCTCTGAATAAATTCTTTTCATATAAGTGATAATAAATGAGAACTAATTTAAAGCATAAAATATGACCACGTGAATTTTTAGAAATTTCATATTGGTATGAGTCACATCAAAATAGTAGAAAAGGGATCAAACACATATTTTTCCAATAGTTATTGAGATGTTTGACAATTCAGCTTCAGTAGGAGTTTAATTATAAAACGAAAGTAATAAAAGATGAAAAAAATATAATCCAAAAGATTTCTGCACTGTGCTGAAAGACAGATCAATAATAATAAATTGGATTTTTAGCCTTTAGGAATACACGGGTACCAAAAAGAAAAGCAAACCTTAGAAAAGATATTCTGGGCTATCTGTAGTGAATGAACAACATTAGTTTAAAATCAATGTTGTATTTCACTGGAATGAAATAAGATGTATTAGAACCTCAACAAGATAAACAAATGCTTGATGTCTAATAATAACTCTAATAGATAAAAGCTTTTTAAGGACACATGTGTGAGCAAAATATTGGAAGGAGGGCCAATTCAATGGTTAATGTCATTAAGTTATTTAGAACCACTGATAAAAATACAACACTTTCCAAACTTTCAGCCAGGGTCAAGCCTAGGTGAACGATGAAAGAAATGACATATGAATACTTCATTTCCCTTTTCACTCTCTTCCCTCTACTTTATACCACAGTCATCATGAAGCTAGTGAAGCCAAGATTTGTTGTAGTTTAGTCACTAACTTGTGCCCAACTCTTTTATGACCCCATGGACTGTAGCCCACCAGACGCCTCTGTCTATGGGATTTCCAAGGCAAGAATACTGGAGTGGGTTGTTATTTCATTTTCCAGGGGATCTTCCCATCCCAAGGATCCAACCTGAGTCTCCTGAATTGGCAGGAGCATTCTTTACCACTGTACCATCTGGGAAGTCAAGTTTTAGGATCTCCATTTTACTCAAGCTCCATCTAATTCTCTACATTTGTATCTAGTAAGTCAGCATATTTAAATTCCTTTTCTTAAGGAGGGCCCTCCAATCTGTTTAAACTTCAGGTCCCACAACCCTTGGTTAGGCCCTTGACCATAAGCACACTCTCTCTTGGAATTTAAGAAACTTTTAAGATTCTATTTTGCAAAGATTTTCTTTATTCTGATTATCTATCTGGAGGTCATTTATTTATGTTCCAAAGATCAGAGACAAATTCTCCTTATCTCCTGTCATGTGGGGAGGAGGAAGGACATTTGAGGGAACATGGAAATAAGCAAGACAGTCTCAGGCAGTAAAGGTTCAGGTTGCACTGGAATATCTCTAGAGTTTTTGCAGGGTATCAACCTAATTGGCATTTGAAAGACTGAAAAGGGAAGCTTTAGGCATCAGAATATTTAATTTCTTCCTTGGCAGTAGAAATATTGGTCTTTTACTTCTGTAATGACTGTAACTTCCTATCTCTTGTTCTATGACTTCTGTCACTAATAACTGAATATATCACACTTTCCCTTGGGCATTTTTTCATTACCTATTTCTTGCAACTTTGTGGTTCCCTACATTCATCTTACAATTTTTGCTGTAAGTAGTTCATCCTATCTCGGGTTTACCATTCCCAAGATAAGCAAGTGATTGGTTCCAACTGATGTTATTCCTGTTGAGTCAAAGCTTGCAAAATAAATCATTTGGGAAATCATTTTCTAGCCATAAATTGGCTGCCCATGGATAGCGTGCCCTGCCCTGGCCAAATGGATATCTGGATGTGAAGAGATGAAGACAGACCAGACTACCTGTGCAGAAAATGTCATTGGCAATTATAACTCCCTTGGCAGGGACTGTGGATAGAAGAGTTTCCCTCAGAAAAACACTAGATATGGCTGCCCTTGAGCTAGTCAATATGGTCTTTCATCTTTACTCAGGAAGCTAGGCACATTACGAACTTAACCAATTTTGCTTTCCTTTTCTGGGATTTTCCAAAAGTATAATAGAACCCAAGATTTCAATATATTCTCACCTGCCCATTTATGCCCAACTCACCAGGGATGAAACTGTATTCACAAACAAAATAAAACAAAACCAGTTAGTTCTTTTTGGTCTGTTTAAAGTTGTTTTCAACTCAGTTATTCACAAATAAAATTTTCTTCTTCCTAGATATTGAATAGCTTACCTAGTGGCTCAGATGGTAAAGAATCTGTCTCTAATGCTGGAGACCTGGATTTGATCCCTGGGTTGGTAAGATCCCCTGGAGAACGAAATGGCAACCCACTCCAGCATTCCTGCCTGGGAAATCCCTGAGACAGAAGAGCCTGGCAGGCTATAGTCCATGGGGTCACAAAGAGTCACACATGACTGAGTGACTAACACTAGATATTGAATCATCAGAAGAAAAGACTTGAGACCCAACTAAATTGTTCCTATTTCAAAGATGTCTTCCATAGATCTACTTTTACATTTTTCTTTTTTTTCTCATAGCACATGATTTTATCCTTATATCTACATAAAATATAATTCTGCTCAGTAATATAAACAGTTGAATACATATTATCTAATTTTTTAAATTTTCATAGGCTTAATGATAATAGAAATAACAATATTTTGTGATTTAATTAAACTAGTAATAATGCAAGTATACAACTTGCTATATGTGTCAGAAACTGTACTAGCATTCCCATGTGTTATCTCCCTTGCTGCTGCTAAGTCACTTCAGTTGTGTCCGACTCTGTGCAACCCCTAGATGGCAGCCCACCAGGCTCCCCCATCCCTGGGATTCTCCAGGCAAGAACACTGGAGTGGGTTGCCATTTCCTTCTCACTTCCATTTCACTTCCATGAAAGTGAAAAGTGAAAGTGAAGTTGCTCAGTCGTGTCTGACTCTTTGCAACCCCACGGACTGCAGCTTACCAGGCTCCTCCTTCCATGGGATTTTCCAGACAAGAGTATTGGAGTGGGGTGCCATTGCCTTCTCTGATTATCTCCCTTAATCCTCCCTAAAACCTCTGACGTAGATTCTATCCACTTCATCATATTACAGATGAGGAAATGGAGACTCAGGGCTATTAAGCAACTTGCTCAGTTAATAGGCAGAGTTGTTGTGATTTAAACCAGGAAGCCTCATTCTATAGCAGCAATTTTAAAATCTGCCTAGACACTGGAATCACCTGAGGAGCTTTACTACCCTGGGTCCCTCCCCCAGAGTTTCTGATTTATTGATCTTACAAGGATTTTTTTTTCTCTCCCTAGGTGATTCTGTTATGCATCCAAGCATGTAACTACTGCTCTACAGCCTAAGTTGTTAACCACTAGGCAATATAATGAGTTAATGAACAAGCTGTCTCCTCATTGTCCATTTTTTAAAAATAAATATGGACTGACAGTTCAATTTAAATAAAAATAACAATAATATTTAATTGGCCACTCAGAGAAAATAATGAAACCAATTTTGTCAAAATTGATTTACCCTGACTAGACCACTTGTCAAAGAGTTAATGCTATTTCCCAAAGAGAGGCAGTGAGTGGATTCTGTAAATGGCCAGGTCAGTCTCCCTCACTTTTTCATGTGGACAGGGACTGAACAGGGAAGCTACATAAGGCATCAAACTGACTGTTCAGATGGGCCCCTTGGTCCATTTCTTTGTTTTAAGCTTTCCAATTCCCTCACCCTATTACCCAAAATGCCTCGTTCCTCCTTGCTTTGTCTCCACTGCAAAGTGGGAGCCGCAGTGCTTTCAACAATAAACAGAGTAGGCAACTGGAGTTTTATTTTCTGCTCTGGAGCCAAATCTTTTCTATTAGTCACAGTCAATCTGAAGATACAAATAAAAGAACCTAGACAAAACTGTAAATACTAATCAGGCACTAATTCTCTATGTGTTAGTCACTAAACTGATAGTAGAAAATGAGTAAGAGACGTTTCAAAGCACTAATCACCTTGGAGGGAAGATGTGAAGACAAATGGGGAAGGATGAATTGTAAAGTTTTAACTTGTTTCTTGATGTGTGTGTGTGTTTGTCTATCTCCTAGTGTTTGTAACTCACTATGATCAAGCTAAAGTTTGAGAACCACTGCCTTCTTCAACTAGTCCTACCCGTTCCTCAGAGGGCTGAGAAATAATACATAAACAGACAATTGTGAGACCACGGATAATGATGAAACTGACCCACAAATAATGCAGCCTCGAATATAGGCAGCCAAAAAACAACCTCTGCAGCAATCAACCTAGAGGCAGGATTTGGAAAATGACTGTCAGCTTCCCTAACTATTATCTCTCAAAAGTCGGTTTGCAACTCAGAATGAACTAGAAAAAAGATCAATATGCTTCTTGAAACAGTCCCAGGAGATAATCTCTTCTCCTTGGCCCACCCTCAGCTTTTCCACACCAATACATGCAACCAGGGCATATCTGAAGTTTTCCACCGTCTTACTGTAAAGCTTTCCCACTCTGCCTGCTTTTGAGTCACCATCAAACACAAGTGGAGTGGTTGACTCCTTTACAGCAAGATCTGAATAAATAACCTGTATTTGTTCTTACTGACGAGTCTTAACTTATTTCCACAGAGCAAGAGGAGGAGGCATCTGTGCTGTGCTGGAAATCTGAGCCCATCCTCTCCAGACAGGTGAGCTTTCCTGTATGTGTTTCCTTGAAATCCCCTTGTCTCCCCCATTAAGATGTCTTCAGGGAGGCAGCAGCCGTGACTACAGAAGGGGTGATTGGAACCTGCATTGAGTTTGGAAAGATCAGCTTGACCTTCTGCCAATGTCACAGTGGTGTTTGAGTAAGAACCTCAGACCTCAGCAACAATCTCAAAAGAGGGATGAAGTCCTGAATTTAATCACCTCTACACCTGAGATAAGAAAAGCCGTATCATCCATAGAATTGATCTGGAAATTATGAGTCATTTTTTCCTTCTTAACATCATACAGAAGGAGGGTTCAAGATAGAAACCAAGTTCAGCTAGGGGAAAGTAAAGTTTTATTTTGGTCCAGTTCACTACTTAAGTGGTGCTAACTTGAGTTGGCTACTCAAAAATTTGGAGGAAAGGGCATATTTACTCTGATAGAGGGAAAATCTCTACACCTGATTCATGGAGAAGACTATATCTTGAGAAAGAAAGTTGAGAAGAGTTTTGGTACATGCACCTTTACCCTCCCTCCTAAACTCCAGAGCTATTAGCACAAACACCTTGTTAATTTAACCATAGAAGATAAGAAAACAATAATACAGAAATCACCATGGTGACCATGCCCCAGGCCTTCACTGGCTGAACCAGCTCAGTGGTGAGAAATTGATATAAGGCACCCCAGTCATTTCATACCAACCCCCAGACATCACTTCACTCATAACTTCCTAGATGTGAAGATGAGCGTCTTTGGGATTTCTACAATTATTAAATATGTCTCTGAACAATTTAAAAAGGGCATAACCAAATACCAAAAGAAACTATTTCTTATTAAGGCTGACTATTTAATTTAAAAAATGTCTTTTCCTACTGTCTAACCTACATTTCTTGAACAGAAACTGGGTCCTTTACTGAATTCATTGTCCCTCTTCATCTCCAAAACTGATGTTTTAAAGGTTTTTTTTTTTTTTTTTCCTAGAAGAATGAAGTAGAATTAGCACAAGTAATTAGCAGGTTTAGTTAGAATTTAGAAACTGAGAGGTAAACGAAATTAAAGTTGGGGCAAATAAATTAGTAAAAGGTGCTGGAGTAGTGTGTGCTCGTTAATTAAGTGTTGTTATTCAATGTGTCAGCATCGCCAACCCAACACTTTGTGTAGTTTAGAAACACAGAGGAGGAAAGGCTGATACCCAAGGGAGCAGAATGGGAAGGTGTTGAGTGTGGTGCGAACTTCCTGGGATGGGATGAAGAAGCAGGCGTCTCTGGGATTGTTCCAGCCTTCCCGACTGTGACCTGCCTTTCCTTTCAGTGAAAGCCCCAAGGTGGCCATGGGAGAGAGAGTCTGAACTGCTTCTGCTGCTGCTGCTGCTGCTAGGTCACTTCAGTCATGTCCGACTCTGTGCGACCCCACAGACGGCAGCCCACCAGGCTCCCCCATCCTAGACTTTGGCAAAGCTGTGCTTGGGAGCCTTAGATGTCAATATCCGGTTATAAGAGGTTATCTTAGTCTGTTTGGGCTCTAGGATAAAGTACCACCAAGTGGGTGGTTTATCAACAACAGATATTTATTTCTCACAATTCTCAAGGCTAGAGATCTGAGATCAGGGTCCCAGCGTTGTTGGGATGAGTGGAGGCTCTCTTCCAGGTTTCAGATTTCACTGTGTCCCCATATGGAGGAAAAGCTAACTTTCTAGGGCCTCTTTTATAAGGACATTGATCCCATTCAAGAGAGCTCTGCTCTCATCACCTAATCACCTCTCTAAGACCTGGCCTCCTGACACAATCATTGTGGGCATTAGGTTGTCAGCATAGGAATTTTGAAGGCACAGGCATTCTGACCATAGCAGAGGCCAAAGTGTTCATAAAAGTGCTGAGCTTATTTCTTAGTGTGCCATAATGGCTGCCAGAAGTGCCCCAAACAGGGTGGCTTAAGCAACTGAAATGTCTCACAGCTCTAGTGGCTGGAAAACAGATCTAGGTGCTGGCAGGGTGGTTTCCTCTGGGGCTTCTCTCCCTGGCTTCGAGACAGCATCTTCTCCCTGTATCTTTCACATGGTCTTCCCTCTGTGTGGGTCCTGATCTCCTCACACTTTAAGAACATCAGTTATGGTGGATGAGGGACTATCCCAATGACCTCACTGAACTTTAATAACCTCTTTCAGTTCAGTTCAGTTCAGTCGCTCAGTCGTGTCCGACTCTTTGCGACCCCATGAATCGCAGCACGCCAGGCCCCCCGTCCATCACAATCTCCCGGAGTTCACTCAGACTCAGGTCCATCAAGTCCGTGATGCCATCCAGCCATCTCATCCTGGGTCGTCCCCTTCTCCTCCTGCCCCCAATCTCTCCTGGCATCAGAGTCTTTTCCAATGAGTCAACTCTTCGCATGAGGTGGCCAAAGTACTGGAGTTTCAGCTTTAGCATCATTCCTTCCAAAGAAATCCCAAGGCTGATCTCCTTCAGAATGGACTGGTTGCATCTTCTTGCAGTCCAAGGGACCCTCAAGAGTCTTCTCCAACACCACAGTTCAAAAGCATCAATTCTTCGGTACTCAGCCTTCTTCACAGTCCAACTCTCACATCCATACATGACCACAGGAAAAACCATAGCCTTGACTAGACGGCCTTAGTCGGCAAAGTACTGTCTCTGCTTTTGAATATACTATCTAGGTTGGTCATAACTTTTCTTCCAAGGAGTAAACGTCTTTTAATTTCATGGCTGCAATCACCATCTGCAGTGATTTTGGAGCCCCCAAAAAATAAAGTCTGACACTGTCTCTACTGTTTCCCCATCTATTTCCCATGAAGTGATGGGACCAGATGCCATGATCTTCGTTTTCTGAATGTTGAGCTTTAAGCCAACTTTTTCACTCTCCTCTTTAACTTTCATCAAGAGGCTTTTTAGCTCCTCTTCACTTTCTGCCATAAGGGTGGTGTCGTCTGCGTATCTGAGGTGATTGATATTTCTCCCAGCAATCTTGATTCCAGCTTGTGTTTCTTCCAGTCCAGCGTTTCTCATGATGTACTCTGCATATAAGTTAAATAAGCAGGGTGACAATATACAGCCTTGACGTACTCTTTAAGACTTGATTTTATTTTTTTAAAGTCCTATTTGAATTTGTTAAAATATTGCTTTGGTTTTATATTTTGGGCTTTTGGCTGTAAGGAGTCTGGGATCTTAGCTCTTCAGCCAGGGATTGAACCCACACCCCCTGCACTGAAAAGCAAAGTCTTAACCACTGGACCATCAGGGAAGTCCCGAAACTCAATTTTAAATACAGTTACCTTCTGAGTTACTGGGGGTTAGGCCTTAAACACATGACTTTTGGGGCATAGAATTATGCCCATTCAGCCTGCTGGAAAATTTTGTATTTTTAAATAAATGGAGAAAGAAACCATTTATTTAAAAATAATAAACTAGCTTCTCATAAATACACATGTCATCTTATTCTGGAATTGTCCAAATGCTTTTATAACCCCCACTTTCTAGAAAAACTGGTCAGTGAAGGCAAGAGAAATTACAATCACTTAAGTGATTAAATCTATATTCAACCCAGGTATCCCCTGCTCACAATTTGCCCTCTGTTCCACTCTTATCTTGCCCTGTCCACAGAAGAGGAAGTAGAAATGCAGAAACTTGTGGTGTCTATGCTTAGAGATTTCATTCTAATGATTCTTTTTCTTAAGTGTTTAAACATTTATTTATTTTTGACTGCACTGGATCTTCATCGACGCTAGGACTTTTTTCTAGTTTCAGCGAGCAGAGGCTACTCCATAGTTGTAGTGTGCAGGCTTCACATTTCAGTAGCTACTCTTGCTGTGGAGCAAGGGCTCTGGGGCACATGGGCTTCAGAAGTTGTGGCACATGGGTTCAGTAGTTGCATTTCCTGCACTCTACAGCACAGGCTTGATAGTTGTGGCACACGGGCTTAGTTGCTCCACAGCATGTGGGATCCTCCCGGATCAGGGATCGAAGCTGTGGCTCCTGCATTGACAGGTGGATTCTTTACCACTAAGCCACCAGGGAAGCCCTCTAGTGATTCTTAATGTGTGTTAAATACTAATTTTCTTGACTGGTGGATGATTTAATTACTTAAATGTTTGAAATCATCTTAGTTTTTCTTTATTTCATTATTTGATGCTGGGTAATCATGCACCCAAGTTTAAATCACTGTCTTTTTATATGTGTATATATATACTGGAGTGGGTTGCCATTTCCTTCTCCAGGAGATCTTCCCAACCCAGGGATTGAACCCAGGTCTCCCATGTTGTAGGCAGACGCTTTACTGTCTGAGCCACTGGGAAAGTTGTATATATATATATAAAAGAATTTTATACCTGGAAAGGTAGTATTCCTTTTAAAGGTATTTGTCATTTGTCATATCTTGTAATGGAATCCACAAAGAAAGAGAATATATCTTATTAAAACACTTGTGACCTAATTCTAATTCTGGCTGTGTGACCTTTGGCGAGTCACTTAATGTCTCTGAACTGCATATTCCTCGTTAGTTAAAATGTGATAATGTAAGAGAAGAAGTAAATGAGATACTGCATGTAAATCAAAAAGCATGCTGCTCAATATATTGCTTTTCTCTACTCTAGGTTAATTATGCAAGTGGAAATATGATTTATTCAGATCTTTCCAATATATGATCATGAAAATAAAAAAGTCCTTCAAAAGGACTCCAAAAGTCTAGACTGTAACTCCAATTTGAGTCACTTTGCCTCTTTGAGCCTTAGAGTTTTTAATATTGAAATGGAGAGGATGGTCTGAATGTTTTTGCCCTATCCCCCAAATTCATATGTAAACTTTTAGTGTCCAATGTAATGGCTTTTGGAGGTGGGGCTTTTGGGAGGTTCTTAGATCAAGAGGGTGGAACCCTCATAAATGGGGTTAGTGCCCTTAGAAAAAGCACCACAGAGCTTTCCTTTGCTCCTTAGGCCATGTGAGGACACAGCAAAAAGCTGGTCATCTATGACCTGGGAAGCAGATACCTACCAGACACAAAATCTAAAAACTGTCTTGGACTTAGCCTCTGGAACTGTGAGAAATATTTTTCTTTCTTTATAAATCAGCCAGTCTATGGTATTTTGTTATAGCAGCCCGAATAGATTAAAACAATGGCCAAGTTTTGGACTTGTTAGAATCAATCAAGAAGACAAGGCATGCAAAACACCAAAACAAAAAGTCACTCTGTCTTGTACACAGCAGACTCTGATGGCCAGATAAGAACAGTTTCTGTGTCAGGATCAGTTCTACTTTGGGGAAGAAGCATTAATCCTGACATGTTACAGAGGGCTGGAATGGTTAGGTTTAATTGACTAAACACTTCTTTGTAGGAATTATTTCTCAGTGAAAGGAAACAAAATTTGTAGCCTAAGGAAAATAGAGCAGGGTGTAATTTTTACAAATCTATATTTTCCCCAGTTGTGCAGGGTCATCTGATAATTCTGAGCACAATAAAAATGGAAATGGGGCCAGAACTTCATAGTTCCTAAATTATAATTTTCCAGGTCACCTCTCTGCATCTTAAGATAAACCTGGTACTCAAAACAGAATTGTGCGGAAGTTGAGGAGGCACAGGGAAGCAGAGTCAGGAATGCAGGTGAAGAGAGGCTCTAGCACACCATCCTGAGACTTCTTGCTTCATGCTGACTTTGGCACATCAGGATGTCAGCTGAGCTTGAGGTATCTGCCACCGATTCCAGTTTTTACTTCCAAGACTAGAGGTGGGGCAGTTTCTGTGAAAGAATTTTCTCTCTGAACTATTTTAATACTATGTTGAATACTTACTGTTGATTTTGTGTAAAATATATTTTCTTTTATTTATTCAATTCACATTTTTTGAATACCAGGCACTTTAGATTTAAGGACTTGGGAAACAATTCTAAGCAGATAGAGACAAATATGTCTGCCCTCACAAAACTTATAATTTCAAAATCGTCTTTTCGTAACTGTGTTAAGATTCAGTCATTTGTTTTTAATGCCATGGTAGAGTGTAGCTGCTCTTAAACATTATGACCTCTTAACACTCTTAAAAATTTTAAGAACCACAAAGAAATTTTGTTTATACAGGTAGGTATTTTAACTATTAGTGTTTACTATATTAAAAGTTGAAACTAAAGATTTTAAAATATTATTAATTTATAAAACAAACCTAAACCCATTATGTACCCCAAATAACATATTGTATGAAAAAGACATATTTTCTAAAACAAAGAAATAGTGAGAAGAGTCACATTGGTTTGCATTTTTGCAACTCTCTTTTCTATCTGGTTTAATACAATGACTAGATTTTTATGTTTGCTTCTTTATTTAATCTGTGGTTTCTATAGAATGCAGTCTTTGGAAAAACTTCTCTGTATTTGAGATTTTGAGAGAAAAAAGGCAAATAAGGTTGTAGTATTGTGATGAACAAATTTTTTACTTTATGGACCTCTAAGATGATCTCAGGGAGCCCTACAGTAAAGTTCAGGGACTCCATGGTATAGTGGCAAAAACACATTTATAAAACCCAAGTTCTAATCTGTGATCTTCAGAAATGATTTCATCTCTTAGTCTCTGCTTCCTCCATCTGAAAACAAGAGGTTTGAATTAAATTATGACCAGAATCTTTTCTAGCTGTGACATTTCATGCTGTCTGTCCTCTCTAAGTTGGTCATTTAATATTTTAATAGAGTGGATATTTTCTTCTTCTTTTGATTTCCCTTTATCCCTATCTTTCCAGGCCTGGAACTAACTGAGCTAGGAAAAAGAAAGGGAATATTTGTGACATTCAGATATTTAAAAAGCTACAGAGTCTTGGCAAAATAAAGCTCAAGACCATTCTATGAAGATGTCACCTTGACAATGAGGCTGGCTTAGTACTGACAACAGATGTTTGGCCCCAGAATGGACTGGTAAATGCTGCTTCTATTTACATACTTATTTGTCCTGTCCTGTATCAGCATGATTTCATCCACATGATCTCAGTCCCTTAGCACTATTATTCTGAAAAACCCTGATGACTGGCAATAGTCATTTAAGCCAAAGTATTAAAGGAAGTGGTAAGGCTTTGGGATAGTGAAATAAGTAGTTTAGGGATATCCAAGGTACCTAAAGGATGCAGGCAAACAGGAGTCCCCAGGGCCTGCCCCACCTGAAAAGGGTGGGCTCCCAAGTCCCTCACAATGTCCCTGTCCCCATTGTGCATCAGAATCTCCAGGAAGGAGATTTTCTAGGCCAACCCTCACAGTTTCTAATTCAGCAGGTTTGGGGTGAGGGTCAAGAGTTTGTATTTTCAACAAGTTCCTAGATGATCCTTGGCTTGCCTGATACCTCAGTTGGTAAAGAATCTGCCTGCAATGCAGGAGACCCTGGTTCAATTCCTGGGTCAGGAAGATCCCCTGCAGAAGAGTTAGGCTATCCACTCCAGTATTCTGGCCTGAATAATTCCATGGACAGAGAAGCCTGGCGGGCTACAGTCCATGGGGTTGCAAAGAGATGGACAGGACTGAGTGACTAACACTTTTACAGGTGATCCTATGGCCCAGTTTGCTGTATCTCAGACCACACTTTGAAAACCACTGGAATACCAAAAATTACAGGTGATTTGAGCTGAAAGAAAATAACAAGGTTTTTGAACTCTGAATGTCTCTGCAATCAGGTTTCAAAACAAGTATACTTCCCACCCCCACTGCCCCCCAACATAATGGTCTGTTCCATTCTAACCTCTTCATATTAAAAGTGAAGTAAGAGGGTCACATGACTCCTCATATGTTTTGGCATAGCTAATTCCATAAGGACCACACTAATCATAATATTCTCTTGCTATTTTGCTTTCTCTTGAGTTGAGGAAAGGGAGTTTTCCCAGATGGATGACAGGGGTTACTGTATGGCTAATTCCTTAATTTGAACAATTCCTTTTTAGTAATTGCAGTTCAGTAAAGTATTAGGAGTAAATATGTGGCTTCTGTTCATGATTTAGACTCTTTGAGTTTATAAATTCCCTGCAGTTGTCTTGAGCAGATGAGCCTGTAACCTTTCCAGTCTAGGTTAACTTCAGTTTTCCATGACCTTCCACCAAGCTTAAACACATCAAAGATGCTAATGATTAAAATAAATGTGGCCCATTATGTTATCTAAACAGTGTTCTTTCTTTGGAAGCCCAGGATGGCAGTCAAAGCACTTCCCGGAGACCATCATGGCCTTGAGGTAAGCTTTCACTGGCCGTATAGGGCCAAAGATGGGTTGCTAATAAATCAGGTAAGTGCTTGGTGTTGGAGTAGGTGGTTTCATATATAGTATTTCATGTTATGCTAGTGATTTTTGTTAAGAGAAGCACTGCCTCCAGTTCTTTGTTGCAAGGCTTGCTTTTGTACCAACCCAAACATATAGTCATTGTCATGACTGTCTTTATGATTTCATAGCACTTTTTTCTATCTAAAATTACCTTATTCATACTTTGTGTCATCAAATGTTCAAGTTACCACACAACTGCACTTATCTCACACGCTAGCAAAGTAATGTTCAAAATTCTCCAAGCCAAGCTTCAACAGTATGTGAACTATGAAATTCCAGATGTCCAAGCTGGATTTAGAAAAGGCAGAGAAATGAGAGATTACATTGCCAACATCCACTGGATCATTGAAAAAGCAAGAACGTTTCAGAAAAACATCTACTTCTGCTTTATTGACTATGCCAAAGCCTTTGTGTGGATCACAACAAACTGGAAAATTCTGAAAGAGATGGGAATACTAGACCACCTGACCTGCCGCCTGAGAAATTTGTAAGCAGGTCAGGAAGCAACAGTTAGAACTGGACATGGAACAACAGACTGGTTCCAAATCTGGAAAGGAATACACCAAGGCTGTATATTGTCATCCTTCTTATTTAACTAATATACAGAGAATATCATGAGAAACGCTGGGCTGGATGATGCACAAGTTGAAATCAAGATTGCCGGGAGAAATATTAATAACCTCAGATATGCAGATGACACCACCTTTATGGCAGAAAGTGAAGAAGAACTAAAGAGCCTCTTGATGAAAGTGAAAGAGGAGAGTGAAAAAGTTGGCATAAAACTCAACATTCAGAAATCTAAGATCATGGCATCGGGTCCCATCACTTCATGGCAAATAGATGAGGAAACAATCGAAACAATGAGAGATTTTATCTTTTGGGGCTCCAAAATCACTGGAGATGGTGACTGCAGGCATGAAATTAAAAGACATTTGCTCTTTGAAAGAAAAGTTAGGACCGGTCTAGACAGGATATTAAAAAGCAGAGACATTACTTTGCCATCAAAGGTCTGACTAGTCAAAGCTATGGTTTTTCCAGTAGACATGTATGGATGTGAGAGTTGGACTATGAAGAAAGCTGAGTGCCAAAGAACTGATGCTTTTGAACTGTGGTGTTGGAGAAGACTCTTGAGAGTCCCTTGGACTGCAAGGAGATCGATCCAAACAGTCTATCCTAAAGGAAATCAGTGCTGAATATTCATTAAAAGGACTGATGCTGTAGCTGAAACTCCAATACTTTGGCCACCTGATGTGAAGAACTGGCTCATCTGAAAAGGCCCTGATGCTGGGAGTGATTGAAGGTGGGAGGAGAAGGGGATGACAGAGGATGAGATGATTGGATGGCATCACCAACTCAACGGACATGAGTTTGAGTAAGCTCCAGGAGTTGGTGAAGGACAGGGAAGTCTGGCATGCTGAAGTCCATGGGGTCACAAAAAGTCAAGCTGAACTGAACTGTTACTTTATTTATCATCTGCACAGCCATCTTATCCGACCCTCCACCTTCTCCCCAACATTCTCCACACCACCAGAGGTCCAGGAGTTCTGTTCCCTGAAGCATTCCCAGAAATTAGGATCTCTCCCAGCAGAATAGGTACCCAACATATGTTTGTTGAATAAGTGAAGTGGTTAATTAAGATGCTGAATATAAGGGACCCTCCAACTTGTCATTATAGGGAAACTCCAGCTTACAGGTTATATTCTTCAATTTCCAAATCATTGACACTCTCCTTTGGTGTTATTCCCATTGTTGTAGCCTCTCCTTGATCAATTACTTTTGGTTAAATGAGATGTCCTGCATAATGAACATTTTACAAAGTTGTATAAAGATTATGGATTTCCCAGGTGGCTCAATGGTAAAGACTGTGCTTGCCAAGCAGGAGGTGCTGGTTCGATCCCTGGGTCAGGAAGATCCCCTGGAGGAGGAAATGGCAACCCACTACAGTATTCTTGCCTGAGAAATCCTATGCACAGAGGAGCCTGGAGGGCTTACAGCCCATGGGATTGCAAAGAGTCAGACACGACTGAGTGACTAAACAACAGTAAAGCTCATTCCAGGCCTTGGGGGCCTAGAAATTCATCATCGACCTCAATCTATACTTATAAGAGTATGCTGAAACCCACCTAAACAAACGTTTTTGTTCCTTTGGCTCCCATCACATATGCCTTGCATAACTATCTATGTTTATTAAAAGAACTCCTGGTCTGTTTTTGTTTAACACTGACCTTCAAGTGTTTGATTTAATAAGCTGGGGAATTAGAATAAATTGTATTGGCTTGTTCCATCATCTACATTACAAAGAGCTTTAAGGAGAAGCTAGAACAACATACAAACTCAGGAGCTCCAAACATCTATCATAGAGATGAAGAGGGAAAGTCAAGGGAAAAGATTCCAGGCTTAGAGATCTGCATGTGGAATGAAGAGAACAGAAGCCCATGACTTTTAGGATCTTTCCCCCGAGTTAAAAAAAGAAAAATTGTCAAAGGAAAAATCAACTTAGTACTTGCTTTAAAAGCAGGCAATGTTTCAAAACATGATGAAGTATACTTATGTTAACAATTTTAAAGTAAATACTACCCAAGGAAAAAAAAAAAAGCATTTGTGGCAGTCGTTTTCCCTCTGCTGCTGCTGCTGCTGCTGCTGCTGCTGCTGCTGCTGCTGCTGCTGCTGCTGCTGCTGCTGCTGCTGCTACTAAGTCGCTCCAGTCGTGTCTGACTCTGTGCAAGCCCACAGAGGGCAGCCCAATAGGCTCCCCGTCCCTGGGATTCTGCAGGCAAGAACACTGGAGTGGGTTTCCATTTCCTTCTCCAATGCATGAAAGTGAAAGTGAAGCTCAGCTGTGTCCGACTCTTCTCGATCCCGTGGACTGCAGCCTACCAGGCTCCTCCGTCCATGGGATTTTCCAGGCAAGAGTAGCGGAGTGGGGTGCCATAGCCTTCTCCGTTTTCCCCTCTACCAGGTAATCTAGAAAGCTGGCTGGAGGATAAAGACCCATTTCCTGAAATGTCCTGCCCTCCAAAGAGACTACAGTGTACTGAATATGGATATTTCCCCACCCCTTCTTATACACAGGGAAGCTAGGACTTCCTGGTGGCTCAGATGGTGAAGCGTCTGTCTACAATGCGGGAGACCCGGGTTCGATCCCTGGGTCAGGAAGATCCCCTGGAGAAGGAAATGGCAATCCACTCCAGTACTATTGCCCGGAAAATCCCATGGACAGAGGAGCTTGGTAGGCTACAGTCCATGGGGTCGCAAAGAATCGGACATGACTGAGCGACTTCACTTTCTCATACACATGCCTAGAAGTGGACCTGACATACAGTAGGTGCAGACATAATCATTGACATTGTTTCTGGGAGAAATACTTCCCACCAGCCACATTCTAAAACCAGTGTAGCCCATCTTTTGTTTATATCATGATCAGCAAGGGGCACTGAGGGCTGTTTTTTACATAACCTGTTGCCTCCAAAGAAACAGAGAATATGCCATTTCTTGATATATTTTGTGTTAAGAGAGCTCTGTGTGGTAAGTAAAAAAGTCAGGATTTGGAGTCAGTCACTTAAGTTTTAAGCTTCCTTTCCCTGATATGTAAAGTGGCTATCAAAGCTAATCACTTCATAGTAAAAGAAAATTTAAAGAATCATGCCTGGGAAAAGGCCAGAGAGGGCTAGCAATGCTGCAAAGCTTGGCAGATGCATGGGCCCTGGTAGAACATGGCTTTCTTCAAAGGGCTGCCCTCTTTTCAATCTATTCCAGATCTAGAAAGCTACCTGCTTGTGTGGTAATCTATCTAGTAGGAACTCTACTTTCTACTCCTTTGGGAAACCTACAAACTAGTGATGCAGAAGCAGGGGAACGAAAGTGGTAGGGGCAGGAGTCAGGCAGCAGGCACTGCATAGCTAGTCTATAGGGGAAATTCATTCATTAGGGGATCATATAATGTACTTGTTGAAAGCATATGTGCAATGTTTGGGAGAGAGTTCACACTCAGTAAGGTATTTGTTACCTTTTCATTTTGCAGATGAGAAAATGTTGGTTCCACAGGATCACATGATTGTCTCCAGGCTCACCTCTCTGGGAACTGATGAAAGTGGGATTTCGGAAAATAAGAAGTCAGAGCTCTCTAACCACAGCAACCTTAGTTTTTCTCCACACTCCACTGCTTCTGGTTTGGGGAGCATAATTCAAGTATAAACTTGGCATATCTTCACTCTGACTCAGTCACACATGGCAGCTGCTGGTGTTCAAGCAGTGAGCAGGCTGTTGACCTTGGAAACAGCAGTGAATTTACAGAAATTCTCAACACTGGAGAATTTTCCCCACTACACAGACCTGGGGTTATTATAAATGCAAAATATTTAGGGGCAAATTCTCTTAAGTTAGCTATTTTAAAATGTGTTTGCTTGGTACAAGTTGATGTTCTTGGGACAAATGTGTCAAAAAATGTGAGATAATGTAACTCGTGTTGAAGCAGAAATGCTAATTAAATCAGTGCGAATGTAAATGATGTTTTATGCACTATTGACTTGGAGACTTTGTAAACTTGTAAATGATGTTTTATGCACTACTGACTTGGAGACTTTGTAAACACCACTCCCCTACCTATTCTCTGTGCTGTGTTACATACAATGCCAATGTTGTATTGATAGCCTGCTCATTGATCCTCAGTGCTAAGATTTTTTACTGCTATATCCTCCCTCCTACTATGCATAAGCTGTATAAAACAACTTGAAGTATTGTAAAGCCACTAAACCAGTGATTTTCAATCATGACCTTACATTAGAATTACCTGGCGAGATTGTAAAAAATTACAGATATCCTGGCCTTACCTGCAGAGATAATTAATTCATCTTTGATGGATACCAAGCATCATATTTTTAAAACTTTATAGATGATTCTAATGTGCAACTAGGTTTGAGAATTGCTGCACTGTTTTTCTGCCTCTGAGCCATTGCACAATGAAAATTGCTTTCTTTCTCATCTATGGAACTCCTGGTAATTCTTCAAAATGCACAATTCCGAAGCAGCAGTTCCAAGAAGCTCTCCACTGGGTAGTGTAGGTCCTCATCCTTTTATTTAAAAATTGCTTTATGTACAAATGAACTTGTCTATGAAACAGAAGCAGGCTCACAGACACAGAGAACAGACTTGTGGTTGCCAAGGGGGAAGGGTGGTGGGAAACGGATGCAGTGAGAGTTCAAGGATAGCAGATGCAAACTAGTATATATAGGATAAAAAACAAGATCCTATTGTACAGCATTGGGAACTATATTCAATATCCTATGATAAACCATAATGGGAAACAATATGAAAATAAATGAATATATATTTGAATCAATTTGCCGTATAGCAGAAATGAACACAACACTGTAAATCAATTATATACTTCAACTAAAAAATTGCTCTGTGGTTCATTCTAATCCTTAATAGATTTCACCCTACTGTTAATTGCTTGAAAGTGAAGATAGGGGATAAAAGTTATTTTTTATTTATATCTACAGTGCCTAGATTATCCATATAAGAGCTATATATAAATATGTTAAAGAATGAATGCTGCTGCTGCTGCTAAGTCGCCTCAGTTGTGTCCAACTCTGTGTAATGCCATAGACAGCAGCTCACAAGGCTCCTCCATCCCTGGGACTCTCCAGGCAAGAACACTGGAGTGGGTTGCCATTTCCTTCTCCAATGTATGAAAGTGAAAAGTGAAAGTGAAGTCACTCAGTTGTGTCCGACTCTTTGCGACCCCATGGACTGCAGCCTACCAGGCTCCTCTGTCCATGGGATTTTCCAGGCAAGAGTACTGGAGTGGGGTGCCATTGCCTTCTCTGAAAGAATGAATGAGTAAATGATAAAAAGATGAATAGAATGGGATTAATACTCTGGGTTAGGGTTAGATTGGATGCTTTTGAACTGTGGAGTTGGAGAAGACTCTTGAGAGTCCCTTGGACTGCAAGGAGATCCAACCAGTCCATTCTGAAGGAGATTAATCCTGGGTGTTCATTGGAAGGACTGATGCTGAAGCTGAAACTCCAATACTTTGGCCACCTCATGAGAAGAGTTGACTCACTGGAAAAGACTCTAATGCTGGGAGGGATTGAGGGCAGGAGGAGAAGGGGATGACAGAGGATGAGATGGCTGGATGGTATCATCGACTCAATGGACATGAGTTTGAGTGAACTCCAAGAGTTGGTGATGGACAGGGAGGCCTGGCGTGCTGCAATTCATAGGGTCACAAAGAGTCGGACACGACTGAGCGACTGAACTGAACTGAATACTCTGGGTACTTGTCCTGATTCTGCTATTTGTAGATTTTTAGTATAACTGATGTCATATCAACTGTAAACAGGTTTAAAATGCTATAGTATATAAAGTTGAACACGTGCATGTGTTTTTGACCCACTAGCATCACTCATATTTATATATCCCACAGAAATGCACGTGCAGGTTCACAGCAGCACATTTTCAATAGCCACAAACCAGCAATAACCCAAATGACCACCAATAGTGGAAAAATTAAGTAGCGTAGATTACAGCCTAGGTAAAATGATTATGACCTAGAGTTCACACAAAGAATACCATGATGCAACAATGTGGATGAATGCATAAAGATAATTTTGAGCTGAGGAAGCCAACAACAAAGGGATACACAGTGTATGTTTACATTTACACAGAGAACCAAAAGTAAAAATGTCATCTCTGCTGTTAGAAATTAGGAAAGCAGTCGCCATAGAGGGAGGGCATAATGAATGGAAGGGAGCATGAGAGTCATTTCTGGGGTGCTGGTTATATTCTCAGTCTACTCAATGGTGACACAGATGTGGCCAGTTTGTAAAATTCCTGACATGGGTATTTTGATGAACATAGATTATGCTTTAATTTTAAAAAAGTTAAAAGGTACTTTGGCATAAATGATATGACATATATACTTATACATTAAGTAACTTCTGTCTAAAACTCAGGAACATTTGGTTCACATGTTGGGCAATCTACTTTCCAGATATGGTTTCTCAGATGGGGTCACTGGATTACACGGCAGTGTGGATCAATGTTTATTTCTAACTCAAAAATTGGGAGGAAAAAAGAGAGAGGAGGAGGGAGGAAGAGAGAGAGAAAGAAGGAAGGAGAAGAAGAGGACCATAAAGAAGGCTGAGCACCGAGGAATTGATGCTTTTGAACTGTGGTGCTGGAGAAGACTCTTGAGAGTCCCTTGGCCTGCAAGGAGATCAAACCAGTTAATCCCAAAGGAAATCAATCCTGAATATTCCTTGGAAGGACTGATGCTGAAACTGAAGCTCCAATACTTTGGCCACCTGATGGGAAGAGTTGACTCTTTAGAAAAAAACCCTGATGCTGGGAAAGATTGAAGGCAGGAGGAGAAGGGGACAACAAAGAACAGGACTGTTGGATGGCATCACCAACTCAATGCATATGAGTTTGAGCAAGCTCCGGGAGTTGGTGAAGGACAGGGAAGCCCGGCGTGCCACAGTTCATGGGGTCACAAAGAGACGGACATGCCTGAGCAACAAATAACAACAATGGGGAAGATAAGTGAAATAAAGGATGACTTTATGCTGTCATGGTAGGCTCTTTGAGTTCGAAAAGATTTAAAAATAAATCATTTAAAATATAAAATGAGAGCATTTTGTTGCATGTGCTTTTAGACTTTCACACAAAATGTTTATCAAGATGTATAAAAGGCCAAGAGCAGGAACTTCACGAGGAGTGTAAGGACAGCTTGTATTCACTCCCCTTGTTCTTATAGCACTTGCTATTAGATGCCTGTACATGTGGCAGACGTGGATTTGCCTCTTGCTTCTGTAACCTAGCAAGCCATCCGAGACTTCCAATGTTTACCCGTGTCCTCTCACTTGTTGACTAGAGACACTAGATTAGGATAACCCTCTTACCCTCTCGGAGCTTCCATTTCTCTTCCATAGCACAAAGGGTTGTACTAGATGACATTCGCAGTCTTTAACTGAGATCTGCTTAATAACTGAGAGTGTTCCCTTCCTCTTTCAAAGGTGTTGTGGTTTAGAAAGCAAATTATGTGGTCTCGCTGCTCACTGTTCCCAAGGAATCTTCCAGCGTTAGCTTTCTAGACCTCAGTAGCTCTGAAGATGTGAGGCTGGACTCCACAGGACTTGAGACTATGCAGCAGAGACAACTGACAGGATGGTAGAATAAAGAGTGTTTTAAAATGTCAAGATAATCCTTTTTAGGGATGGGAATTCATTCAGCCTCACTGGTCATTATTACTTCTCTCTTTGGGTGGTGGCCGGGAGTGGGGCAGAAGGCAAATGTGGTTAAGATATTTCAATTTTAAATGTCTCTAGGTTTTTCCTATTTGCAAAAGGTGCTTATTTCCTGGCATATACAAATTTAGTTATTTTATTTTAGAAATGGTGTTAAACAGTAATTATCAACTTATGTAGCAATATATATTATCTTCTATGTGCCAAGAACTAAAAAGGATCAAGGCAGATTCGTGAAACAATTAGAAAAGGACAATATTTTCAATCCTTCTGCTTCCCATAATCTTATGGATCCCAATGGGACTCTCATTTTCTCACACTCATATTCCCCAGTACATCATGGTGCCTCATTTATTCTTGCTTTGTATTCTACCTAACCTCCAAGGTTATGCAATTCAACCATTCTTTCCTTGGATCCATCAACCTCCTTGATCTTCCACCATCCTGATCAATGCTACTGACTCAGTAAATCTTACCACCTACTCTCTTCTGAATAATGGAAGTCTCAAGTAATTAAGGTAGTATTATTACAATTTTTTTTTCCTGATTCTACAGTAACCGTATTTTACATGATCTCAGCTAAACTCATGGGACTTTTCATAATTATTTTTATTAAGTGGTATTTCCTTTTCTATCTACTACTCTCATGCCACCAACCTTAAAAGAATCAAGCTAACATACACAGGAAAGCTATGGCTTTTTCCTTTAATGAACAGATCAATGCCATTCATGTGCTTTCCAATTTAAAGTCTCTGTGTCATTTTTCATACCTTTCTATTTCCCTCCTACAGTGGAGGGGAAAAATAAACAAAAAACATCTTTCTTCTTTCCCAAGTTGCTTTAACACCAACTTGCTTCTGTGCAATTTTTCCTTAAACCATTCCCTTCAACATCGTGTAATCTAGCTAACGTCCTCAAAATGAAACCAAAGGTACCTGAGGTTCCCCCAAACCATGTGTTTCCAAAGTCAATAACTTTTCTAAGTCCACTTTCACTATCATCAAAGGGAATTAAAAACTGGACAGCCTGTTCTTAAAATTACCTTTCTTGTTGGCTTCTACTCACAAATTCTTCCTTTTTTATAGGTTCCTATTCTCTCTTCTCTACTCTCGTTTTCTGAAAATATATACCCCTGAGCTTAGGTTCTCTGTCTACTCCCTTCTCAAGATGATCGCTTCCATTATCCTCAAAGATCCATAACAGCCTTTTTCACAGGAAGACCACATTCTGACTCAGCATAGAGTACTGTTCAACTCCGTGAAGCACCACAACATCTGGCCTTGACCACAGCTGGGCTATGCACATGGAAACTACATCATGGATGAGACTTCCTGACCCAGGCATCTGGCCCCTGCTGGCAGCACCAGCAGGCAAAGCTGTAAGCAGAAGCTGATGCTTCCCAAGGCACCAGTAGGACTATGGAATGGAGACCTAGGTCAGCAGGAACAGCCTCATACACCGAGTTCAGGGAATCTCCAGGATCTTTTAACAATAAACTACTCAAGACAGAATCTGTGTCGATCTTACAAGGTGGACCTTTTAGAAAAGATGGTCAGGTTCCCCAGACTTACTCTTATAAAATATATCATTGCTGCTCTCTGCTGGTCAAAAGCATTATTCTTCTCAATTAAAATTAGCAGAGATGTTATGGGTCAAAGAGGGAAGAATAGTGCTTTTAAGATGATATGGATGGGTGCTAGATAACTACAGTCATTGAGATGACTTTATAGGCTATGATACATATTCTCATGCAGAAAAACTAATTCAGTGAGGATCTATTGAACTACTATGGCAAAGATGTTCAATTAATCACCACTTTTCTTTTTGTGGTAAGAACACTTAACATGAGATTACCCTCTTGACGAACATTTAAGTGCATAAGACAGCATTGTTACTACAGGCACAATACTGCACAGCAGATCACTCGAATGTGCTCATCCTGTATAAAGGAGCTACATCTTCATTAGGCACAGCTTTCCTCTTCCTCTCCCCACGTCCCCTGGCAACCACCATTCTACTCTTTGTCTCTATGAGTTTATTTTAGATTCCTCATACAAGCTCAAATCATGTAACATTTGTCCTGTGACTGGCTAGTTTCACTAATTAATATTTATATTTCTAGAACTTAAATTACTTAAGCATATGACCTATATCACATATTTCAAGCAATTAATCGCCATTTTTTAGTGCCGAACTTTCTATTAGCTATCATATTTGCATTTTTGCAGGATCATTAACGAGGAAGATTATTATCTTGATATAGGGGAAAATCCTAAAATGTTTTCTGAATCCTGAAATAAGATTAAAGTTAATTATAAATATATTTGTACAATTTTTTAATAGAAAACTTACTTTTGAAAATATACCAGTAATTGCTTTTGATTACTCAAGAATATTTGCATAATAAATGTACTGCACAGTGAGTGACAAATTTGGGTTCAAAAGCCCTAACACAACAGGGTCTGCTTGGGTTTCTGTCACTTATTAGCCTTGGATCAATTAGTGAATATCAGTGACCTCAAATTTCTCTTTTGTCATATGGGAAAAACAATAATACCTGTCTCATGTTGTTTATAAATAGTTATTAAAATATCCCATAATAAGTGCTTAACAGTCCTTGGCACAAAGTAATGGTCAGTAAATCTTCACTGTTATTGTTAATTTTACAATTCAAACTAAGTAGAAGAATTTATTTTATTTTCCAAAAGGAAGTTGTTTTACCACAGGTTTAAAATATACTCTGTAAGTATCTGGAGAAAGTTGTTTTTAGAGAACAGCCTTAGCTCTGACACTAACTATAATTTAAAGAAATGTCTTAAATTTTCTAAGCCTTGAAAATGTTTGAAGATGCTTGCTTTGCCCCAAGGTCCCAAGATATCTCTGGGGTTTAATTTTATTTACAACTGTTTAATGGCCTATGGTACAAAGTGTTTTGTCTTCTGACCTTCTGTACCCCACCTAATAACTTGCCTGAAGAACAAATAACCACTGGAGGAAGATAGTAATCTTTTGGGAAAATGAGCAAAGAGTAATTTTTGGAAGGAACAATGGGAGCAGAAAAATACACAGACTCAAGCACGCATCTTCTTTTTAAGCATCACCGCACTGAAATGTGGTGTTAGTTCAGTAAACAGGGGTTGGGCCTTCATGGGGTTTGTGAGCTGGAAGTTCAGTGTGCTGAGTCTTGAGAAGACTGTCCAGCCGCTACAGATGGGTTCTAACCAGAATGTTTCACTTAGTTTCTCTCCTTCCCTCCCTCCCTCTCTTAGAAAATATCTTAGAAATGCTAGTTTCATAGTTTAATCACCTAGTTTGATTACAGTTCTCCTGGGATGCAGTTCAGTGAACCAAACAGCTAAGAAACATGCTAGGGACTCATTGCAATGCAAGCTAACTCATGAAGTTCTGTACTGTTGCTGGAGGGTTCCAGCAGTTTGGAATCTATAGTAGATTTTATAGAGAAAGCAGATTCAGTCAAACCCCTGAGTCCTGATACCACTCAGGGAGAAGGAGTGGTTCAGGCCTAAGTCTTAATTTGGCAAAATTGTGTCTTCAGTGGCGACTGCCTCTTTTTGAGCACATTTTCCAAGAATCCTCCTAACTTCATTCCGTTCATCTATAGAACCTCAGCTACATCCATGCTCTGCCCAGACCCATCTTCCTTAGCTGACTCCCTGTGAACCTTTCATCTCTTCTCAAAACTGACTGCTATGTTCCATCCTGTTGACCATCCTATTAAACTATCAATACATCAGGTTAATATCTCCTGTTTCTGTCCTGTTGTCTTGGTGAAATAGTCTAGCAGCAAGCATCAAGGGGGAACACGGTAAAGGATCAACTCTCATGGTTAATTTTAAAGGGCAGAAAGACATCAGGGTCCCTTTAAAATTCTGGTATCTGAATACTCACTGGTACACTAGAAGATCCAGCTATCACAATTGCAAATCACTGTATCTTCATAGGGAAGAAGTAACCCTTTTGGCCAAAAGAGAGCAGCAGTGAGTGCCTTTTTCTGATGTGGCAAATAGCCTAAGCCCTTAATGCCTATAAGAGGCATCTCCCAGTTGACTCTTCAAGCTTTCTAATCAGGAGAGTCAGAAGGGATTCTTTTTCTTTCCCCTCAATTTTTTTTCTTTCATTTATTTTTAATGTAGAATTATAAATTTGAAGATACCATATCTTTAGGGGGAAAAAGAGCCTTCTTTTGATTCTATATTTTATCAAATTGGCAAGCTATTAATTTCTTATATAGTCTTATAAATTGTTTTTAAAGAAATACCTTGGTTCTCTCTCTGTGTCATTTAAAGTAACGCTTTATTTTGTCACACCCTCTGTTCTTCATCTGTTCAGTGGGTATAACAATTCCTAACTTAGCACTGAATGCTATGTTGGTAGTGTTAAGAACTCTTTCAGTTCAGTTCAGTTGTTCAGTTGTGTCCGATTCTTTGAGACCCTATGAACAGCAGCACACCAGGCCTCCCTGTCCATCACCAACTCCCAGAGTTTACCCAAACTCATGTCCATTGAGTCGGTGTTGCCATCCAACCATCTCATCCTCTCTCATCCCCTTCTCCTTCTGCCTTCAATCTTTCCCAGCATCAGGGTCTTTTTAAATGAGTCAGCTTTTCACATCAGGTGGCCAAAATATTGGAGTTTCAGCTTCAACATCAGTCCTTCCAGTGAACATCCAGGACTGATTTCCTTTAGGATGGACTGGCTGGATATTCTTGCAGTCCAAGGGACTCTCAAGAGTCTTCTCCAACACTCCAGTTCAAAAGCATCAAATCTGTGCTCAGCTTTCCTTATAGTCCAACTCTCACATCCATACATGACTACTGGAAAAACCATAGCTTTGACTAGATGGACCTTTGTTGACAAAGCAATGTCTCTGCTTTTGAATACGCTATCTAGGTTGGTCATAACTTTCGTTCCAAGGAGTAAGCATCTTTTAATTTCATGGCTGCAATCACCATCTGCAGTGATTTTGGAGCCCCCCCGAAAATAAAGTCAGCCACTGTTTCCAGTGTTTCACCATCTATTTGCCATGAAGTGATGGGACCAGATGCCATAATCTTAGTTTTCTGAATGTTGAGCTTTAAGCCAACTCTTTAAAGGGTAATTATTGGATTATTGACATTGTTGTTTTGGTCACTATGGACTATATAGCCTGCCAGGTTTCTCTGTCTACAGAATTTCCCAGGCAAGAATACTGAAGCAGGCTTCCACTTCCTTTTCTAGGGGATCTTCCTGACCCAGTGACTGAACCTGAGTCTCCTGCTTTGCAGGCAGCTTCTTTACCACGGAGCCACCAGGAAAGCCCAAGATTATTGACATAGTAATGGAAAAAAGTGTGAAAAACTTAGTAACAGGAAAAATTTTCCATAATAATGGAAAAATTTCAAAGTTAGGATGAACATGTTTAGAAACAATACTTAGACAAAAATGTATTTTCCCCAAATGAGTCTTTTCTTCTATCTTATCTATCTTTTTGTTTTTGAGTCCTGAAGCATCAACTCTGAGACTAATAGAAACTTTGGATGACCTTATTTCCCAATACATTCTTTGCATTCCCTAGGATGGAGTCTAAATGAATATGCCCAATCGTTTCTATTTCCATGCCTTTGCTGGTAGTGTTTCTGCCACCTCCTGGAATTCTCTCTTTATTTCCAGTTTCCTCTAACCTCTGCTTCCTTTGGATCCCATTCAAATTGTTTAAATATTACTACTTCCTCAGAACTCAGTTCACATGCCCTCTTTTCCATCTGATTTTCCCATCTAACTTTTTCTTATTGTACTTATATCTTGCTTTGAATGACAAAATTAATATATTTCCGTATTTCTCCAGACACGCATAATACGTTTTCATGCTGTAGTCTTTCTGTTGAGAAACTCTGACTTCATTTTTGTTACCCCTAGGAATCACTCACTAATCCTAAAAGCTCAAATCCTGAAGTCTTTTTTCCCAATACTTCCTCAAGCAGAGGTAAATCACTTTTGTTCTTTTGTTCTCTCACAATTGGTTTGCATCCCTCTGGCAAGTAGAATAATTGCCTACTAAAGACATCCAATCCCTAAGGCCTGTGACTATGTAACCTAACACCACAAAAGGGACTTCGCATAGGTGACTAAATTAAGAATCTAGAGTTGGAGAGATTATCCTGGATTGTCTGGGTGGGGTCATCAAATTCCTGAGGGTCACATGTGAAAGAAGGCAGGAGATTATCAGAGTCTTTGCAGATTTAATTAGTTAAGATGAGGTTACTAGAGTAGTTCAGTCGCTCAGTCATGTCCGACTCTTTGCGACCCCATGAATCGCAGCACGCCAGGCCTCCCTGTCCATCACCAACTCCCGGAGTTCACTCAGACTCACATCCATCCAGTCAGTGATGCCATCCAGCCATCTCATCCTCTGTCGGCCCCTTCTCCTCCTGCCCCCAATCCCTCCCAGCATCACAGTCTTTTCAAATGAGTCAATTCTTCACATGAGGTGGCCAAAGTACTGGAGTTTCAGCTTTAGCATCATTCCTTCCAAAGGAATCCCAGGGCTGATCTCCTTCAGAATGGACTGGTTGCATCTCCTTGCAGTCCAAGGGACTCTCAAGAGTCTTCTCCAACACCACAGTTCAAAAGCATCAATTCTTCGGCACTCAGTTTTCTTCACAGTCCAACTCTCACATCCATACATGACCACTGGAAAATCATAGCCTTGACTAGATGGAAATTTCTTGGCAAAGTAATGTCACTGCTTTTCAATATGCTATCCAGGTTGGTCATAACTTTTCCTCCAAGGAGTAAACGTCTTTTCATTTCATGGCTGCAGTCACAATCTGCAGTGATTTTGGAGCCCCAAAAAATAAAGTCTGACACTGTTTCCACTGTTTACCCATCTATTTCCCATGAAGTGATGGGACCAGATGCCATGATCTTCATTTTCTAAAAACTAAGCTTTAAGCCAACTTTTTCACTCTCCTTTTCACTTTCATCAAGAGGCTCTTTAGTTCCTCTTCACTTTCTGCCATAAGGGTGGTGTTATCTGTATATCTGAGGTTATTGATATTTCTCCCAGAAATCTTGATTAAAGCTTGTGCTTCTTTCAGCCCAGCGTTTCTCATGATGTACTCTGCATAGCAGTTAAATAAGCAGGGTGACAATATACAGCCTTGATGTACTCCTTTTCCTATTTGGAACCAGTCTGTTCCATGTCCAGTTCTAACTGTTGCTTCCTAACGGGCATATAGGTTTCTCAAGAGGCAGGTCAGGTGGTCTGGTATTCCCATCTCTTGAAGAATTTTCCACAGTTTATTGTGATCCACACAGTCAAAAGCTTTGGCATAGTCAATAAAGCAGAAATAGATGTTTTTTCTGGAACTCTCTTGCTTTTTCCATGATCCAGCAGATGTTAGCAATTTGATCTCTAGTTCCTCTGCCTTTTCCAAAACCAGCTTGAACATCAGGAAGTTCACAGTTCACGCATTGCTGAAGCCTGGCTTGGAGAATTTTGAGCATTACTTTACTAGCGTGTGAGATGAGTGCAATTGTGCAGTAGTTTGAGCATTCTTTGGCATTGCCTTTCTCTGGAATTGGAATGAAAACTGACCTTTTCCAGTCCTGTGGACACTACTGAGTTTTCCAAATTTGCTGGCATATTGAGTGCAGCACTTTCACAGCATCATCTTTCAGGATTTGAAACAGCTCAACTGGAATTCCATCACCTCCACTAGCTTTGTTCATAGTGCTGCTTTCTAAGGCCCACTTGAGTTCATATTCCGGGATGTCTGGCTCTAGGTGAGTGATCACACCATCATGATTGTCTTGGTCATAAAGATCTTTTTTGTACAGTTTTGTGTTTTCTTGCCACCTCTTCTTAATATTTCTGCTTCTGTTAGGTCCATACCATTTCTGTCCTTTATCGAGCCCATCTTTGCATGAAATGTTCCCTTAGTATCTCTAATTTTCTTGAAGAGATCGCTAGTCTTTCCCATTCTGTTGTTTTCCTCTATTTCTTTGCATTGATTGCTGAGGAAGGCTTTCTTACTTCTTTTTGCTATTCTTTGAAATTCTGCATTCAGATGCTTATATGTTTCCTTCTCTCCTTTGCTTTTTGCTTCTCTTCTTTTCACAGCTATTTGTAAGGCCTCCTCAGACAGTCATTTTGCTTTTTTGCATTTCTTTTCCATGGGGATGGTCTTGATCCCTGTCTCCTGTACAATGTCACAAACCTCATTCCATAGTTCATCAGGCACTCTATCTATCAGATCTAGTCCCTTAAATCTATTTCTCACTTCCACTGTATAATCAGAAGGGATTTGATACCTGAATGGTCTAGTGGTTTTCCCGACTTTCTTCAATTTAAGTCTGAATTTGGCAGACTTCTGGTCTTGTTTTTGTTGACTGTATAGAGCTTCTCCATCTTTGGCTGCAATGAATATAATCAATCTGATTTCAGTGTTGACCATCTGATGGTGTTCATATGTAGAGTCTTCTCTTGTGTTGTTGGAAGAGGGTGTTTGCTATGACCAGTGCATTTTCTTGGCAAAACTCTATTAGTCTTTGCCCTGCTTCATTCCATATTCCAAGGCCAAATTTGCCTGTTACTCCAGGTGTTTCTTGACTTCCTACTTTTGCATTCCAGTCCCCTATAATGAAAAGGATATCTTTTTTGGGTGTTAGTTCTAAAAGGTCTTGCAGGTCTTCATAGAACCATTCAACTTCAGCTTCTTCAGCGTTACTGGTTGGGGCATAGACTTGGATTACTGTAATACTGAATGGTTTGCCTTGGAAACAAACAGAGATCATTTTGTCTTTTTTTTTTTTTTTTTCATTTTGTCGTTTTTTAGATTGCATCCAAGTACTGCATTTTGGATTCTTTTGTTGACCATAATGGCTACTCCACTTCTTCTAAGGGATTCCTTCCCACAGTGGTAGATATAATGGTCATCTGAGTCAAATTCACCCATTCCAGTCCATTTTAGTTCGCTGATTCCTAGAATGTCAACGTTCACTCTTGCCATCTCCTGTTTGACCACTTCCAATTTGCCTTGATTCATGGACCTAATATTCCAGGTTCCTATGCAATATTGCTCTTTATAGCATCGGACCTTGCTTCTATCACCAGTCACATCCACAACTGGGTATTGTTTTTGCTTTGGCTCCATCCCTTCATTCTTTCTGGAGTTATTTCTCCACTGATCTCCAGTAGCATATTGGGTACCTACTGACCTGGGGAGTTCCTCTTTCAGTATCCTATCATTTTGCCTTTTCATACTGTTCATGGGGTTCTCAAGGCAAGAATACTGAAGTGGTTTGCCATTCCCTTCTACAGTGGACCACATTCTGTCAGACCTCCACCATGAGGTGCCTGTCTTGGGTGTCCCCATGGACATCTCTAATCCTATACAACTGGTGTCTTTACCAAAGTAGACATTTGGACAAAGACATGCAAACCCAGGTAGAATGCTATATTAAGGTGAAGGCAGAGATCAGGTCATTGATGTGTTTATGAACCAAGGAATGATAAAGATTGCCAGCAAACCACCAGAACCTTGAACAGAGGCAAGGAGTAGCTTCTCCATCACTGCCCTCAGAAGGATCCCACTCTGCCAACACCTTGGTCTTGGTCTTGTAGCCTCCAGGCTGTGAGACAATACATTTCTTTTGTTTAAATCCCCTGGTTGGTGGTACTTTGTTATAGCAGTTCTAAGAAATAATAGAACCACTAGGGTCTGACTCATTCACTTTTCCAGTCTTCTTTTTGACTTTCCCCCCAGCAATGTTCACTAACCTAGCCAGTTTAACATATGCCTTACAGCAAGAGTGCATTAACTCAAGTTAGTTTGGTGAGAAAGTTCCTCTTTAGCCTCTATCACTTCAAGCCCCTTGGAGTTCCAGTTTTCTCCAGGAAGCCTTTCCTGACCTCTGGAGCCAGCTTCCCTCTCTGCCCCCACCAACATGTATTATCTGGAACAATCATTTGTTTCTTGCTTCAAAAAACTGTATAATGCTATTGATCTTTTTGGTCAAGTGCAGTATGTATGTAAATTAACTCTGAGTACCTTAGGGACAAGAGGTCTGGTTTTTGCCCCTTTTCCATAGCAAAAAGTATGTAATTATTCTTATCATACACATTCAATGTGCTAAGTCGTTTCAGGCTTCTCTGACTCTGTGACACTATAGACTGTATAGCCCACCAGGCTCCTCTGTCCGTGGGGATTCTTCAGGAAAAAATACTGAAGGGGATTGTCATGCCCTTTTCCAGGGGATCTTCCCAACCCAGGGATCGAACCCAGGTCTCCTGCATTGCAGGAAAATTCTTTAGCATCTGAGCCATCAGGGAAGCCCCAATACATTCCATAACTAGATATTAATTTTCATTGAGTGGTAGTACTTACATAATGATATTCTATAGTAAAGAACTCACCTGCAATACAGGAGGCCAGGGATTGAAATCTGGGTCAGGAGATCCCCTGGAGAAAGGCATGATTACCCACTCCAGTATTCTTGTCTGGAGAATACCATGGACAGAGGAGATGCGGGCTACAGAATTGGACATATCTGAGTGACTAACACTTTAGGGGAAACCTTGAGTTTTCTTTGTAAAACCCTAAGCAGAGAAGCTAGTTGAGCCATGCCAGATTTATGGCTGATAGAACTATGAGCTACAAATGGCTATGTTTTAAGCCACAAGGTTTGTGGTAATTTAATACACAGTAGTAGAAAACTAATACACTGCATATCATCTTCTGGAATTTTTTTATTATTCTGTAGGGTATCTGTGCCTTTCATTTTCCTTGAATTATTTTACAGCTCTGTAAGTCATAGATAACTGATAATCATACAGATGATTTTTGTCCAGTTACATGCAAATGAATTTTATTCATCAGAAATACAATCTCCCTCTACCCCATGGCATAACCAGTATTGCGTCTCTACTTGTAAATTCATTACAGCATTCTTGATATGCTTGTACATGGGTAGTATTTAAAATTCTTTTTTGATCCAGTTGTAACACCCTGCTGGTTTCCATATTCATTAATGAGTTAAATAAAATATTTGACATGTGTTCATTTTATATCTGTATAAAAGTTATGTTTTTACCCTCTTTTGGAAGTGTTAGTCTCTCAGTCTTTTCCAACTCTTTGCAACCCCATGGACTATAGCCCACAAGGCTCCTCAGTCCATAGGATTCTCCAGGAAAGAATACTGGAGTGGGTAGCCATTCCCTTCTCCAGGATATCTTCCTCACTCAGGAATTAAACCCAGGTCTCCAGCATTGCAGTCTGAGTTTTTATCATTTGAGCCGCGAGGGAAGCCCTTATCCTCTTCTAAAAGGTATTATTTAACAGAGATCCATTCAGGGATATCCAAAAGGTACAGGGCAGGAACAAATATCTATCTCATAACTTAGGTCAAGAAGAGAGTTAAATGCCATACTTAAATTCTCATCTATTCCTCACACCAAACGCCTGATCCTGGTAAAAGGCATTCCCATTTAAAATAAGGAAATGAAGACTCAAACGTATCACAACTTTTATTGAAGGACACAGTGTTTGGAATCTTGAAGCTGAGACTTCAACATAATATAATTTTGGTTACCTCTCATTCCCTTTTATCATATAGTTTTCCAGTGTCAAACGGGCTCACCTGCTTTTACCTAATCCCTTACCCCTTCCTTATTTCCTTAGTCCATACTTAATGTCAACATTTTCCTGATCACTTGAGCTTCACAACATAGAACTAGTCTGTCCTTTCATTTCCCTTTCTCTCTGTATCCAACTGGTTATCAAATGCTGTGAATTCAGCATCTACCATCTCTTCCGTAGCTACCTCCACTTTCTATTTCTGCTTCCAATCATCTTCACTCTTCCTCACACTAACAACAGCCCAGACCCAACTGTTGGTGCTTGACACTTCTAATATTTGAAGGGCCATCTTCAGGGAAAATATAGTCATGTATTATGAACATAAAGTTAGATATTTCTTTAGAATGAGAAAAGAACCATAACAGCTATTGTTTATTCTTTGTTTTATTTCTATTGGACTATAATTGCTTTACAGTGATGTGTTAGTTTCTGCTACACAACCGAGTGAATGTTACATGAACTTCCCTCCCATCACCACCATCCCACCCCTCTAGGATATCACAGAGCACTGAGCTGAGCTTCCTGTGCTATAGAGCAGTTTTCCACTAGCTCTCTATTCTAAACATGGTGGTGTGCCTATGTCTACTAATCTCCCAATGCGTCCCACCTTCTCCTTCCCCCGTGTCCACACGCCCATTCTCCACACCTATCCCTGCTTGGAAATAGGTTCATCTGTATTATTTTTCTAGATTCCACATATATGTATTAACATACTATATTTGTTTTTCTCTTTCTGACACTTCACTCTACATGACAGGCTCTAGGTCCATCCACATCTCCACAAATGACCCACTTTCGTACCTTTGTTTTGAGATCTCTTATGGCAGTTTACCAACCTAGACAGCATATTAAAAAGCATTACTTTACCAACAAAGGTCCATCTAGTCAAAGCTATGGTTTTTCCAGTAGTCATGTATGTATGTGAGAGTTGGACTATAAAGAAAGCTGAGTGCCAAAGAATTGATGCTTTTGAACTGTGGTATTAGAGAAGACTCTTGAGAGTACCTTGGACTGCAAGGAGATCAAACCAGTCAATCCTAAAGGAAATCAATCCTGAATATTCATTGAAAGTACTGATGCTTAAGCTGAAGCTCCAATACTTTGGCCACCTGATGCGAAGAGCCGACTCATTTGAAAAGACCCTGATACTGGGAAAGATTGAAGGCAGGAGGAGAAGGGGACGACAGAGGATGAGATGATTGGAGGGCATCACCGACTCAATGGATATGAGTTTGAGTAAGCTCTGGGAGTTCACGATGGACAGAGAAGTCTGGCGTGCTGCAGTCCATGGGGTTGGAAAGAGTCAGCCACGACTGAGTGGCTGAACTGACTGATGGCAATTTACCAGTAATGTTCACATAGTAATGATTTCTGATTGTAACCTGGCCCCTCCCCGCTCTAACCTTCCTGCAACCTGAGAAGTCACTGGGGCCAAGACAATGAGGGTCCCTAAAACTTCACACTTCCTTCCAGCCTACTGTCAATTCTTCCCCCATTCTTAGTAAAGGAAATAAGTTATACAATAAGAGATCCAGAGAATTAGCTGGGGCTTCATGGAGATAGGGAGAGGTTACAAACCCAGGAAATTTTAAACAGATTCCTGAACTACAGCCCAATCTCCTGAATAAAACTTCAGAGCATCTGCATTTTTAAAAAGCTCTACAGGTAAAATGGATGCAGCTGGCCTATGAATTAAGAGTTTAAAAACCGCTTCTCTAGCTCACCTGAAAAGTGACCCTATGTCCACTAGGGCTAAGCTCTCCAACGGCAACGGGGTCCTCCAACATATCCTGGGCACAGTAGGGAATGCAGAAGCCATTAAAAATGCAGGTGAAGAGGGCTCTGATTAAAATCTGAAATTGAAGCAACTGGTTTTTTTCTTCCTGAAGTAACTACGTATGCTTTGATTCCAGTAAAGTAATGTGCTTGACGAGGATCATCACAGCACAGAAAATACCCTGGTACTCAGAGATGAGCAATGAGTCTCAAGTACAAGGGAAATCAGATAGGACCCCCCAAAAATGTTTCCAATATTGATACCCAACTAAAGATTTCACGGGGCTGGAAGAGATTGGACCATATTGCAAATATGTCTGTATATTATTTGCAATTTTAACATCATTATGTTTAAATTATGCTGTTTAATTCAGTACATATAATCCATTTTAAATTGTGAATTTATTCTCAGTTATACATTGGCTTTATAAAATTCATTATTAAAAGAATTATTTCAGGAACTGTAAAAGAGAAAATTACTTAAAAGTGGGACAGTCAAATGAGGACTCAAGACTCTGTCATATAGAGAGGGATTACCTGTTACCAGTATTATATTTACATTCCCATCACATATGCCCACCCCAAATGGAATGCAGATCTAGAGTCCTCTGTATTTCTACAATGATGAAAATAAATCTTCCTATCACTTTATGTCAGTCTCAGAGTCCCTGAATAACCACCCACAGATAGAAAACCAAGCAAATTTATTATCAGAGATATGTGTTTACCCATGGCAAATTTCTGAAAAGTAAAAAAACAAGAAAATGTTGTTAGTGAAAGAATGATTTTCCTTCTAGAAACGAATATAAGATTTTAAAACATAATAGAATTTTTAAAATGTATTGAATATATTGAATAAATGCAAAACAAGCCAGGCAGTGGTTTAATATTAAGCACAATGGAAGTGAAAGTAAAAGTTGCTCAGCTGGGTCTGACTCTTTGATCCCATGGACTATACAGTCCGTGGAATTCTTCAGGCCAGAATACTGAAGTGGTAGCCTTGTCCTTCTCCAGGGGATCTTTCCAACCCAGGAATCGAACCCAGGCCTCCCACACTGTAGGTGGATTCTTTACCAGTTGAACCACAAGTGAAGCGCAAGAATATTGGAGTGGGTAGCCTATCCCTTCTCCAGCGGATCTTCCTGACCTAGGAATTGAAGTGGGGTCTCCTACATTGCAGGCGGATTCTTTACCAACAGAGCTATTGGGGAGGACTACAATGCAAATGGTTGTAAGTAAATATTTTTTTGTTCATTTACTCTATTGAAACACATTCCATTGTTTCTCGTGGTTACTGGGAAGTTTATCTCTGTTTGCCCCTCCCTGCTCTTTGTCTCAGAAGGTAGACTGAAATATTAAAGGCTCCTATGCCCTCTAGTTTCTGGTTAGGTTCAGCCCCTGGGGTGCCCAGGCCTGAGTTGATAGGAAGGAGGAGCCGGAGATGGGGTGTTTAAGGCTCCTTCCCTGAATCCTAGCTGCAAGTGGGTATACTTCTTGCCTGAAGGTCACTGTTCCATCTGTTGTCCTCTGCAGACAACCCCCACTTCAACTCCCACCAGCTTCCAGCAGCTGTTCCTCCTCACTTCTCCAGGTTTCAGGCTAACCCACTTGGTCTTGCTGTCACAAGCCTAAGAGACTAAACTATTTCTTGTGGCTTCCATATATGCTTGAGAAGTAGTTCCCTTATTAAGCTCTTCTCAAATTACTGCCTGTGTTACTCTCCTTCCTGACTTTCTGATTGATATACTTACTCCCTGATTGATATATTTACGAATGTTATAGTCACCAGTAAGCCTTTTGCTTATGAACTGCCTGAAAATTAACTGCCCACATGAAACTTTTCTTCTATTATCAAAGTTTTTTAAGATGTACTTATTCCAGATTTGTTCCAAAATAGATTTATGGCAGGATTCTTTTTTGAGGTTATAGACTGAATCATTAAAAAAAAAAAAGAGGAAAGGGAAAATCAAGTAATATTTCTATGAATCTGTTATTTTAAGTAGATTTATGCCCATAAAAATTACTGGCAACTTTTTCTGCCAAATCATAGACTAAATACTACTCCACTAATCTTTTCATAGTATATATGAAGAAAAATGTACTCTTCATATACTCTTCATGTAAGGTAGAAAGTGTTCTTTACTGCCTTAACTTTTGATGCAGTACCTTTTGCTTAGTATCTTAATTCCATGACAATGTATATATTGGTTGTATTTTTTGCCCTTAGACTAAGAAGCCATATGCTCTTAAACATTGATCTTTGTAAAAGAACAATCTATCTAAAAATAACCTTCAGAGAGTAAGAATAGAATATGCTTGCATCAACAGTTTGAGATATTGGGTAAGAAGGTGAACAGTGGAGCTAATAACCTGGAAATATGGAATACTGATACTACCAAAACCACCTTTGGATGATTAATAACACATCTTTCTCCCACTTGTATAATGTGTATATGTTTACTGAAATAATTGTGTTTTACTTAATATTAAGGCATGCTTACACTATTCTTCCATATAATTATTTTACCAAATGCTAATTATCTTCCTAATTTTTAACATATTTAAATCCAAACAATAAACTTCTGTCAAGATGCATTGTTCATAGCCTTTTCCTTTTTTTCAGTAAAATGTGTTTTTCTTAAAAAAGAATTGGACCAAATTCAAAATGTGATACTCTTGGGGAAAAAAAAAATCTGGAGTAAACAACATTAAGAAAGGCCAAGTAAAGTGACAAATTACAGCAAACAATAGACAATTTATCCCTACTGAGAAAGATAGCACAATTCAATTTGCTAAATTATTTTATTTTTCTCTGAGCAGTAATATGAATGATCTATCTGTTTTGATGAACAGTCAAACTTTGCTGAATGGAAAATTGCACCGCTTCTAACCTGTCAAATTTGGATACAATAAAAGAAGATGTGAATTGAATTGGCTTTGAGTATGCTGCATTAAAAGATGAATTGTTAGCTTAGAAATATCTTTCCAGTAGTTTTATTTGAACCAAAATACTTTGCTTAAGAGGAATTACATAAGTGCAAAAACTAAAATAGTAATTGATTATGTCTTGGTCCCTACATTTGAAATGTTCTTGAAATTCTAAATACAGTAAAAGGATAAGAAGGTTATATAAAGAGAAAGATCCAGTTTGATCAAAGACATTGGCAGTGAATTAGAAAAGGTTTTAGAATTTCAGACTAAACAATTTAGCAAAACTTTGAATTTCAGTCTCTTCATGCATTTATGCATTTTACTATTTATTGAAGTATTCTTATGTGCAAAGTTTGTTCAAGGAAGTGGGAATTAGGTATTGAAACCTCCCTGTCTTCAAAGAAAAGTATTTGGAGTATTCCATCTAGTAATTGGAAGTGCCATGTATTTGAACATGCTTTAAGTGACTACTTCAGAAACACATATTTCAGCCTTAATTTTTTTTTCTCTTTTGGTCCACATCCCATGATATATGAGATCTTAGTTCCCTGACTAGGGATTGAACATTTGCCCTCTGCAATGGACTCATAGAGTCTTGACCACTGGACTGCGAAGACCACTGGACCACTGAGAAGTCTCTGTCTCATTTTGCAGAACCTGAGAGGTGAATTCTAAGTTGAGACCTGGAAGATGAGGAGGAATGATCTAGGTGACAAAAGAAAGGTCACAAGGAAGGAGTTTCCAAGGAATAGCAACATCTTCAAAAGTCTAGAGATGAGAGAGCCCTGGACCATCCAGAAATTTCAAGCAGTTCAGTTTGACAAGAACAAAGATGTGAAAAAAGTTGTGAAAGAAGACATTGTTTATATAAACTAAGATTTGGAAAGAAGTTTTAGAATTGCAGAGGTGAAAAAAATATATATGTCTTATTCCTATTTGGCTCCAGAAACTCTGTTAAAAAGATTTGTTTATGAGTATATTCAAGTTTTGGATTGGGATATAAGATTCTGAAGAAAGCTAGTAGCAAACAATGAAATCAAGAAAACAGAAAGCTAACTGACCTGCACTGGAAATGAACAGAATTTTATGGTTTGAGGATATGAGAAAGATAAGGAGGAGAAAATAAAAGAGTAGGAATAGAAATATTAAAGGAGGGCAAAGTAGAAGAATGGGGATTTTAATTTGGTTATTTCACTGTTCTGAAAATGACCTTTTATCACCCCTCACTCCAAACATTCACTATTGTTTTCCACAAAGACAAAAGACATGTATAGATTGTAGCGTTTTGTTCTGTAGTTAGGGAATTCAAAGAAAGAATCCAAGTTCCATATGGGTTGTGATATCAGGGAAGAGACAGATTAATGGAATTGCTTGTTAGAATCAGTACATAGACTAAGTAGTGTTTTTAGTGGACGGAGAATTCAAGAGTGAGAGATGACGCTGGGACCTGCAGAAACCTTGGAGAAGGCAACAGACTTTCCACAAGGCAGAACCGGAGGCCAATGCCGTAGGTTTCAAGGAGAACCAAGCTCCAGTCAACACCTAGGATATGTAGAACTTGGGGATTTATGATGAAGTGATGACAGAAGTGTTAGGTGGGGTAGTGCTTGAGTCTATTTGTGCTCTGCATATACTGTGGAAATGGGTTTGGAGGCAGGCATGACTGTAAGAAGGGAGGCTGGTTAAGGAGGCATCTAGCTGGGTCACTTGCAAAGCTGCTCTTTCCGGGAGGGCTTTCTGAACTGTAATTTCAGCTAGCCTGATCACAACCTGGGTACTCAGACCAGGTACTGCTGCTGCTGCTGCTGCGTTGCTTCGGTCATGTCTGACTCTGTGCGACCCCAGAGACGGCAGCCCAGCAGGCTCCCCTGTCCCTCGGATTCTCCAGCAAGAACACTGGAGTGGGTTGCCATTTCCTTCTCCAATGCATGAAAGTGAAAAGTAAAAGTGAAGTCGCTCAGTTGTGTCTGCCTCTTCACGACCCCATGGACTGCAGCCTACCAGGCTCCTCTGTCCATGGGTTTTTCCAGGCAAGAGTACTGGAGTAGGGTGCCACTGCCTTCTCCCAAACCAGGTACTAGACCTTCATAAAATACATTATTCCTTGTCTTGGAGGAATGTGCAATATAGTTAGATGATTCTGTGTGTGTGTGTAAGCACTGGAGAGGAAATAATTACAAAGCAAACAAAAAATAACAATACAATTAAGCTGCTTATTGTGCTAAAATAATTTGTGAGTATAAAATTGTGTTATTTACCCATTTAGAAAGAGAATTGTCAAGAATTCAATTGAATTATATCAGGAACTTATTTTCTGATAAATTTTTGTAATTCTTGTAATTCTGTTCTGGTAGAAAATTAGAAGTGAATCCAGAGACTATCAGTCTTAATAAACAGTTAATGAAGGAGTTTGAAATAAAGGCAATCTGTTGAATTGGTGCTTTGCAAAGATGGGCCCTGAGCTAGCCATTACTTCTTGTTAATTGACACAGAAGCTAATGAATATAAAATTTATATCCCTGTTATCAAAATGTTTAAGTTACATCTCTCCATTCATTCTCTATCTTATCATCACAGAGTTATGTTTCTATATAAAAATGTACCTCCTAAAAGGACAGAGAGCCTTCCTGTAATATTAAAAAGTTTCTTTTTAATAGTTGCAAGGACTATGGACTTCAAGACTAGTAGTGTGTGTTAATGTGCTTTTATTAGAACAATTTCAGTGGAAATCTTTGTTCCTTAAAGGCTTTCTTGTAGTTTGTCATGGGAGATTGATTTTAATATGAATCCTAATGACACTGACATCATTGATCAAACTCTCAGTAATTTAATTAGTATGAAAAAACTATGAAGATTTTAGTAAAATTAGAACTATAACTAATGACTTCAACAGGCTTCCACAATCACATCTGGCCCTCAGCTCTCTGTCTTAGTCTACTCAGCCTGCCAAGACGAAATAACATAGTCTGGGTGGCTTAAACAACCAAAATTTGTCTTCAGAGTTCTGGAGGCTGGGAAGTCTGAGATCATCGTAGCAGCATGGTCAGGTTTTGGTGAGGACTCTCCAGCTTGCAGACAGCTGTCTTCTAGTTGTCCTCAATGGTGTAGAAATAGAGAGTAAGATCTCACTTGTCTTTCTTTATAAGGGCACTAATTCCATCATGAAGGGATAGTCCTCATGACCTCATCTAAACCTAATTACCTCCAGATGGCGCCATCTCTAAATACCATCACAGTTGGAGTCAGGACTTAGATGACATAGGAACTGGTCAGGGGGTTGGGTGGTGGGGGGCACAATTCAGCCCACAGCAGCCCTGCTGTGTTTGTTTGACAGCCTTCCCTTCCTGTCCATAAACAGTTAGGGCTCCTGTCTAAGGCTACCCACTCTGTGCCCCGGCTCTTGGGAGTTCTTCCCGCACAAGGACATTCCTCCAAGGATTCACACCCTTTCTCTTCTACATCCTCACTATCCCCCTTCCTGCTGGATCAGTATACATAATACTATTGAAGTTCCTTTAACTATGAAAATAAAATAAAAATTCAAGACCTTTTGACTACATCCTCCTCTGGTTTACTGATTCATTCCTTTACTCCCCAGTTCAACAAAGCATGCCAGTTAATATGCTTACACTCACTATCTCTAGCTCCTCTCCTTTCATTTTCTCATTTCTAAAGAAAAATAACTCCATGACTCAAAATTCAAGAAAGGTAGAAAGCTATGTATCCACAATCTAACATTTCTCCCCACTAGCCTCTCTACCACCTTCCCCCTGCCACTAGAGACTCTTCTCAGACTATTGATCTCCCTGTTTTGCTGCCATACCTCCTCTGTGTTCTCACTATAACAACCAGAGCAAGTCTTCCGAAACATCAGCAACATTATGTTATTCTTCTGCACAAAACCTTCCAGTGGTTTCCCTTGACACTCAGAATAGAATTCAAAGTGTTAATAGTAGCTTACAAGGTTTCACATCACCTGCTAACTATTCACTATATTCTTTCTCTCTTCTATTGCTTTAAACACGCCAGCAGTCATCTTGCTCTTCCTCCAGCGTGTCATCATGTTGAGAGACTTACGCTGGAAATCTTTGCTGTCCTGAGTACTCCTCCTCCAGCTGTCCACAGGGCTTTCTTCCTTCCTCCTTTGCCTCTTCTCTCATATCATACCTTATCCTTAAGGCCTTCCCTGAACATCTCTTTAAAATCATTAATCCTCTGTTCCCCACCCCTACTGAATATTTCCTATCTTGCATTAGTGTATTCTGCTTTAGTATTGTGATAACATTTGTCTTCTAACACAATATGTATTTAATTATTTATATGTGTATTGTTTCTCTCGTTGTAGTAGGATGTAAGTTCCAAGACAGCGGCAATTTTTGTCTGTTGTAATTTCTGCTTTACCCCCTGGGTACATTAATCATGAATCATTTCTTAATGAAGAGTCACATTCTTCCTTATGGTATAGACTTTAAAGTAAGGTGACTCGGTAGATTTACTTTAAAACAAAAATCCAAAGCTCAAATGTGTCTCTACAATAGTTATAGTACACTAGAGATGCTATGATAGATAAGGTATGACCTTGCCTTTGAAGGAATTCAGAGTACAGCGGGACTGTTGAACAAGTGTGAATGAATATTTATACATGAGCATTATAAATGATTTCCCAGATGTGTCAGTGGTAAAGAATTCACCTGCCAAGCAGAAGACTCAGGTTCCATCCCTGGATTGGGAAGATCCCCTGGAAAAAAAAATGGCAACCCACTCCAGTATTCTTACCTGAAAAATCCCATGGACAGAGCAGTCTGGTGGGCTGCAGTCCGTGGGGTCACAAAGAGTCAGATATGACTTAGAAACTAAACAACAACTAAGAAATTCAAAGTTGGATCTCTAAGGATATGCTGAACCATCATTATGCTCTCAACTCATTTCAGAATTGTGATCAACCTGTTATATTAGAGTTTACACTAACAGCACAAGCACTGTATGACTCATTACTGCTACAACTCTTAATTAACATTGAAACAGCAACCTAGAGAATTTATATGAGCTATTCTCAGATCTGCAACAGAGATAGGTATCTTCTTATCCAATAACAATCTTTGTCAATAAGAAAATGTTGATGTTCTTAGTAGTGATAACATTCTCAACTGAAAGAATCTGTTTTCAGATTTCATGCAGTTTGATCTGACCACATAGTAAAGTTTAGTCTCGTGTGGTGGTAAAATGTGATGTGTAAGAACTACAGGGCTGCTCCTTTCCCTCTGCCTTCCATCCTATGGAAGGCATGCTCTTCTTGTCAATTACTCTTTTATCCTCTCTGCTGCTTGGAATGAGAGAATGATGGCTGAAACTCCAAAAACTATATTTGACAATGAGGTGAGCATATAAATGAAATGGCAGGGGTTACCAAACTCTGTAAATGGACAAGAGAAATTTTAGGCTTTATGGGCTACATCTGGTCTTCACTGCATATTTTTCTTTATTGTTTGTTTGCTTTTTCTTTCATATTCCTTTAAAATATAACAACAATTTTTACTTTATAAGCCATACAGAAACAGTCTGTGGGCTAGATCTGACTGTGGGTGGTAATTTGCTGAGCCCTGCTCTAGGCTGGCGAAAGAGAAAGACTAGAGGGCTCCTCTCAATGGTGGAGCCATCACGCCAGACATTTTTTACCTGCTGCAAAATTTCCTTTACATGCAAGAGAAATTAATGTCCAACCATTTGAGCTACTGTTGAGTTTTCAGTTATATGCAGCCAAAAAAATTCTAACTGATTTCCTCTGAAGAAATGTTCATACTACTTCTTCCTAGCAACTTTAGAAGACATTCTTTTGAGGAGGAACTGTATACAAAGCATGTTGTTGGGAGCAAACTGCAAGGAAACATTTAGGAGAGAAGGCTGAAAAGAAGAGTTTGCTGTGGAGGTTACAGAAAGACATTTTGATGCATATTATTTCATTGATAATATCAAGCAGAGACAGTTGATTGCAGTCCTGAAAGTCAGGCTGAATAGTTTGAACTTGATTCAATAGGTACTAAAGAGTAATTGTAGGACATCAGCAAGCCATGTTTCAGAGGGAGTCATTTGGTAGTGATGTATTCTAGGGCTGGAATATTGAAACGCCATGCTGATGATTCTGGAAAGCTAAAGTTTAAAATGACAATGGGAAGTAAAAGTTGACTTTGAGAGAAGTAGCACAGAGAGGGGACAGAATATGCAGACCAGTATTTGTTAAATAAGTGTATGTAAGGTTTAGGTCAGGACCCCAATACACCTACAGGTAAAAACTCTGATCTTATATTTCCTATAACTATTTTTGGCTGCCATGTTCACTTATATGTTGCTTCCTATATTTAGTCATTTCAACAGAATAATTAATATTGCAAAACCCAGAAAATTATCTGTGACCTGACATAATTTTATATATTTTAGTTGAATTTCCTGATCTCTTTCAATAAATAGGTTAAGAAAACTCAGTTTCTGTCTAAATTTTCTTTATTATATCCAGATCAATAGACTGATTCAATAATCCTTCCTAAATTTTTAAGAGGATTGTTGTTGTTTAGTCACTAAGTCATGTCTGACTGTAACCCTCTGAACTATAGCCCACCAGGCTCCTCTGTCCATGGGATTTCCCTGTCCAACCAAGAATACCTGAGTGGATTGCCATTTCCTTCTCCAGGAAATCTTTCCAATTCAGGTATAGAACCTGCATCCCCCACATTGGCCAGCAGATTCTTTATTACTGAGCCACCAGGGAAGCCCTTTAAGAGGATAATATATGCCAAATGCTAAGAGCTGTACATATTATTCTTTCTTCAGTTGTCATAACAATCCCTTGAAAAGTGTGAAAGAGAAGGTCAGCTTCTCACAAAAGATTCAAGTTCACCTTCAATAGTATAGAGTGGTTACTGGAGAAAACCTAGCTAGGAACTGTATTTACCATACATATAGCATTTTAGTGATGCTCTGTGGCTGGATTTTACCAATGAATGTCAGCAAGTCACTGATACTCAGAAAGTCACTGATGTCAACATCACTTCCTGGTCAAAATGGTCGGGAAAATGCAGAAGATGTTTTTTGAATTTTCTTTGATAACTAGGGGGCTTCCCAAGTGGCCCAGTGATAAGAGAATCTGCCTGCCAATGCAGGAGATGTGGATCTGATCCCTGGGTTGGAAAGATATCCTGGAGAAGAAAATGGCAACTCACTCCAGTATTTTTTGCCTGGAAAATCCCATGGACAGAGGAGCCTAGTGGGCTATAGCCCAAGGGGTCGCAAAGAGTTGGACACAACTTAGCAACTAAACAACAACAACAGCAATAGCTGAATCTAAGATGCCCTGGAGGTAGACTCCAAAGCTATTCTAGGGGATGATGAAGCAATTAGCTGGGGACATAGTACTTTCCTGAGAGATTACACAGGAAAGAGCTACTCAGGAGAGCTACCTGATACACCCCAACCATGACAAAAATGAGAAATATACATTCATTTTCTTAAGCCACTGATACTTTTGAACCAAATGTGGCCTGTTCAAACTGACAGAGAGGGTCTTATTAACATTACTATTTATACTCATGGAAATAAGATTTGAGAAGATTAAGTACCTTGCCTAAGATATTAAATGGCAGAATTGAGATTAGATGGTGGGTTATATCATTTCAGAGTTCATGCTGTTAACCGTAACTCAATTTCACCACCATTTTATATAAATTTATGAACATTCCATCCTGTTTTTTTTTCTTTTTGTAAACTAGAAAGAATTTGCAAAACCCTGCATTTTAAGGTATGTAGTCCATGTTCACAAAGCCCCACAGCCAGATAATATGGTAATATGTATTCCTAATGGTAATACACATTTCACATAAAAAGTATCCTTTTGTTTGAGGGACTGAATTATCTGGGATTTGACATTTTGTTCCACATTTTTTATAATTGCTCTCTAAGTTTTTCTCACTGATGGTGTAATATGACTTTGAGGAAAGTATAAGAGCTAAGTAGTTAGAACTAACCAGACCAGAACATGACTTATATGACCTTGAGCAAGACAAATAACCTTTCTGAGCCTTAGTACTTCCTCTGCAAAATCAGCTTTTTAGGATGATTCTAAATATTAGAAATCACGATGTAAATCCTAATGAATTATTCAGTGCACAGTAGATGGCTACTTAATTTAATCAAGAACTATTTATATAAAGCCAACTATATTGAATTAGAGCTTCCCTGGTGGTTCAGTCAGTAGAGAATCTGCCTGCAATGTGAGAGACCTGGGTTCTTTTCCTGAGTTGGGAATATCCCCTGGAAGAGGACTTGGAAACCTATTCCAGTACTCTTGCCTGGAGAATCCCCATGGACAGAGGAGCCTGGTGGGCTGCAGTCCATAGAGTCATAAAGAGTTTGACATGACTGAGTGACTAAGTACCACACAACATACACAAGACAGTATTTCAAGCACTAAGACTACGACAGCTTAAAAAACAGACCAAAATATCTGCCTCTCTGCTTGCAATATATTGCATTTCATTACGTATTTTTTTCTAGCAGTTCATAATAAAGAAGTCACCATTTAACAATTCAATGACCAAGATGGAATAATAAGCTAAGATTTACACTCCAATCTAAAAAAAGAAGCAACAAAATAGAAACAGGCAAAACATACTTCACAACATTTAGAAGGCACTGTTATGTTGTTAGTTTTCCCAAAGATGACTTATCAATTCAACACAATCAAAATCAAATTCCCAGAGACCTTTTTATTTTTGGTAGAAAGGAAAAAGCTACTTCCAGATTCATATGAAAATTCAAAGAATCTATAATAGCCAGGGAAATTTTAAAAGAACAAAGTTGGAAGAATAAAAGTATCTAATTTCAAAACTTACTATACAGATAAATTTCTTGGTACTGTGTCACATGGGAGTAACAGCAGACAGATTAATGGAATTACAAGAGATCACTGAATAAATAAAATTTGATTTTTAATAACAGGCAAATAGCAGGCAAATCAATTTAAAAAGATAGTCTTTTTGACCAATAACATTTAAAAAATTGCTATCCATAAGAAAAACAGTATGTTTAATTTTTACCTCACATTAGATAAAGATCTAAAATTACAACATTTCTAGAGGGAAAAAAATCTTAGTGATCATAGATTCAGCAAAGATTTTCTAGATATCAAAACAGAAACATAATCCATTATAGAAAAAATGTTAATTTGGACTTCATAATATCAGAGACTTCCACTCTGAAAAATATTGACAAAAGGAAATACTTCTGAAGCTTATACGGGGGCAGGGGGGGGCAACAAAGAAATTCTCTTTTTAGCATAAACAGATATGTTAAATGTTTACTTGCTGATTTTTTCTTCCATGTTGACATTCAAAGCATAATGCCCCTCAAAGATTAGTGCATCACTACCCATCAGTAATCACTTTTGTTCAAGCATATTTACAAAATTATAAGTTGATCACACGCTCATGACTAAGAAAAACTCAAATTATACCCAAGAGTACAGGATGCAAAATGAAAATCCTCTTGCTTACCTCCTACTTCTAAGCACCTCTTTAAGATTCACAGTGAGGCCAAGGGTGACAAAGATGATGACCTGCCATTTCCAGTTCTTACTGACAATTGCATTCACTTATTTTCTTTTGTGAACAGAAAAGTGCTTAGATGGAAATTATGCAGTGATTGATGGTACTATGGAAGACTGCTGTTACTTTGATGAGGCCACCTCTTCATCCTCAGGAAATCAGTGTCCTGTCACTGTGTAGCTATTATCATCACAAAGCTGGGCTGCTTTAAACCACTTTGCCTTTCAGGAAGTAAATGCTCATTTTGTTTTGCTTTGTTTTGTTTTAACAAAGGGTGTTCTAAGGGATTCTTTGGCCATTTGCTTGATCAGAAGAACATAATTTTCTTCCAGGAAAAGAGAAAGAATAAAGAGAGAGAGAGGAAAGAAGGAAAGAATGAAGAAAGGGAGAGAAAGAACAAAAGGAGGGAGGAAGGAAGGAAGAAAGAGGAAGGAAGGAACACTAGCTTCACGTTCTAGAGCAGTTTGCTCTTAATCATGCCTTTATACCAGACATGTCTGGTAATGGAATGGTACAGACTGGGAAGCCTTTATCTATGGGGACAATGACTATAAAGAGAGTCTTAGAAGCAGTGTCAGAAAATCAAGAGTTTCAGGCTTTAGTAGCCCTCTAGGAAGAGTGTTGAATTCTGTCCAACACCTCCTGAAGGTTGATGGCTGTGGTGGACTCTCAGTCACAGGTGCACCAGAGAGAGATGCCCATACCTTGAAAAGCCTATGCAAAGGTAGGCAGGGTTTCTGGGCTGGGCAGGCTACAGAAATGGATATGCAAGTAGAGGAAAGCCAGCTTCACAGAAACCATCTCAATGAACCATCTCAATGTTTCTCCTGTATCCTGAGGCCTATTGTCTTAAAAGAGATGGAGGCTTAATTTCCAACATTCCCAAAAAAATAGCTGAACAGCTTCTGATAGATTAGAAAGATAACAGTATTTATTGAGTTACCATTATCTATTTCCCCTAGTTCTTACTGTCTAAAATCCCTAATTCTAAAACGATTAGGAAGTTTATATTTGTAAGCATTATATCTCAGGACCACATTAACCTGAAAAGAAAAAGAAAGTGGAATCAATACAAGAATTACCAAACAGCCTATCTGCCTCAGCCTTCATTGCCTTTTGTAGGAACTCAACACCACCACTTTTAAATATGACTTTCTAGTATTCATGACATTGTATGGAAGGCAGTGATCAAGACCATCCCCAAGAAAAAGAAAAGCAAAAAGGCAAAATGGCTGTCTGAGGAGGTCTTACAAACAGCTGAGAAAAGAAGAGAAGCTCAAGGCAAAGGAGAAAAGGAAAGATATACCCATCTGAATGCAGAGTTCCAAAGAATAGCAAGGAGAGATTAGAGTTTTCCTAGGTAATCAATGCAAAGAAATAGAGGAAATCAATAGAATGGGAAAGACTAGAGATCTCTTCAAGAAAATTAGAGACACAAAGGGAACATTTCATGCAAAGATGGGCTCAATAAAGGACAGAAATGGTATGGACCTAACAGAAGCAGAATATATTAAGAGGTGGGAAGAAAACCCAGAAGAACGATACAAAAAAGATCTTCATGACCCAGATAACCATGATGGTGTGATCACCCATCTAGAGCCAGACATCCTGGAATGTGAAGTCAAGTGAGCCTTAGGAAGCATCACTATGAACAAAGCTGATGGAGATGATGGAATTCCAGTTGAGCCACCTCAAATCCTAAAAGATGATGCTGTGAAAATGCTGGACTCAATATGCAAGCAAATCTGGAAAACTCAGCAGTGGCCACAGAACTGGAAAAGGTCAGTTTTCATTCCAATCCGAAAGAAAGGCAATGCCAAAGAATGCTCAAACTATCCCACATTACACTCATCTCACACACTAGCAAACTAATACTCAAAATTCTCCAGGCCAGGCTTCAGCAATACGTGAACCATGAACTTCCAGATGTTCAAGCTGGATTTAGAAAAGGTAGAGGAACCAGAGATCAAATTGCCAACATCCACTGGATCATTGAAAAAGTGAGAGAGTTCCAGAAAAACATCTATTTCTGCTTTATTGACTATGCCAATTCCTCCGATTGTGTGGATCAAAACATACTATGGAAAATTCTGAAAGAGATGGGAGTACCAGACCACCTGACTTGCCTCCTGAGAAATCTGTATGCAGGTCAAGAAGCAACAGTTAGAACCAGACATGGAACAACAGACTGGTTCCAAACCAGGAAAGGAGTATGTCAAGGCTGCATATTGTCACCCTGCTTATTTCACTTCTATGTAGAGTGCATCATGTGAAATGCCAGGCTGGATGACGTACAAGCTGGAATCAAGATTGCTGGGAGAAATATCAATAACCTGAGATATGTCAATGGCACCACCCTTATGGCAGAAAGTAAAGAAATAAAGAGCCTCTTGATGAAATTGAAAAAGGAGAGTAAAAAATGTGGCTTAAAACTCATCATTCAGAAAACCAATTTCTATGGCATCTGGTCCCATCACTTCATTGCAAACGGATGGGGAAACAGTGCAAACTATGAAAGACTTTATTTTCTTGGGCTCCAAAGTCACTGCAGATGGTGACTGCAGCCATAAAATGAAAAGACAATTGCTCCTTGGTAGAAAAGCTATGACCAACCTAGACAGCATATTGAAAAGCAGACATTACTTTGCTGACAAAGGTCCATCTAGTCAAAGCTATGATTTTTCCAGTAGTCATGTATGGATGTGAGAGTTAGACTATAAAGAAAGCTGAGCAGTGAAGAATTGATGCTTTTGAAATATGGTGTTGGAGAAGACTCTTAAGAGTCCCTTGGACTGCAAGATCATTCGATCCTAAAGGAAATCAGTCCTGAATATTCTTTGGAAGGACTGATGTTGAAGCTGAAACTCCAATACTTTGACTACCTGATGGGAAGAGTTGACTCTTTAGAAAAGACCTTGATGCTGGGAAAGATTGAAGGCAGGAGGAGAAGGGGACAACAGAAGATGAGATGGTTGGATGGCATCATCGACTCGATGGACATGATTTTGAGCAAGGTCTGAGTGTTGGCAGTGCAGTAGGAAGCCTTTTGTGCTACAGTCCGTGGAGTCGCAAAGAATCGGACAGGACTGAGTGACTGAAATGAACTGAACTGCCAGTATTCTGGGAGTTTTCTAAGAACTATGCAAAAGAGATTTTAATGACCCAGATAACCATGATGATGTCATCACTCAAAGTTTCCCGGTGTATCACATATGCTCACAAATATAATCCTCTCAGATGCTAAGAAGCACCTGACAGTTTCATACTTGTACCTCAGGTTCCCTTTCAACCATGACTGTTATTAGAGCTGGTGACAGGAAACACAGCTAAACCACTTCTATCCTGCCAACAGCATCAGGTATGTTGGATGCACAAGTAAGTTTATGTAAAAGTTCTTTTTTACATAAAGTGATGTATGGATGTGTAAGTCAAACTGTATCTGTAGCTTTGAACACCTACAGCACTCTAGTCAGGAGTTAAAACCTCAGAGGTAATGACTTAAGCTCTTCATATACTGTTATCAAACTCTGTACCAGATCTTTTATGGGCAAAATAGACATTAGAAAAAAATTCCATTCCATATATGCTAGCTTAATGCTACCAAGGGCTTCCAGGGTGGTGCTAGTGGTAAAGAATCCACCTGCCAATGCAGGAGACTTAAGAAACAAGTGTTTGATCCCTGGGTTGGGAAGATCCCCTGGAGAAGTAAATGGCAACCCACTCCAGTATTCTTGGCTGAGAATTCCATGGACCGAGGAGCATGGTGGGCTGTCATCCATGAGGCTGCAAGAGTTGGTCATGACTAAAGTGACTTTGCACAGTGCTAACAAATTTGGTCACAGACTTGAAAGGTTTTTGTTTGGTTCTATTTATTTTTCATGGTATTATGTCTTATACTTGCTTTTTAATTGCAGTGTTCTCTTCATTTGCTTCTGATATAGGAACTTTGTTCTAAACTGAAAGACCAGAATGGCTGCCCCCGTGTGATACTCAAACACTCTCTCAGCCTCTGGCCCTGATTTTTCAGATTCAAAGTTTCTTGTATATGTCTATGCTTTCTTAATTTAAGAGTTATTTTCTAGAAGAATCCTTATTGTCTTAAGGAATTAGACAGGTAGGTATTCCATAATGCCAGCAAATATTCCCCCACATACCAGAGAAGAACATACCTACCTTATTTTTACAGAGAGAAAAATAGAACTTGTCTTTATTTAGAGTCTAAGTGACTAGGAGTTCAAATAGAATGTTTGTAGGAAAAGAAGGAATATTGAGACTTAAACACCTTCAAAGAAACAGTAAATTATATTTAGGAGGGCTTTACCACTGAGATTTATTTTTACAAACTGCCCTGATTGCCCATTCATGGAGTTCTGTGTGGAAACATCTACAATCGTAGGTTAAATATGGTAAGTTTTTCTTTAGCAGCAATTTATCAGCTACTTCTGGCAGGATAAAGGGAAAATTTTTATTTCATTCTGTTTTGTTTTTAATAAATACAACCATGAGTATACTATGGAATAAAATACATAATTTGCTTGAGATGTCTTTGAAGATATTTTGCATGTGTGGTCAGTCACTAGTGTAAGCCCCTAGGCCTCTCTGGAAAGTTTAGATAAGCATGAAAGTATCATATTTGGGATTGGGGCTTCCCTGGTGGTGCAGAGCTTAAAGTGTCTGCCTGCAACGTGGGAGACGTGGGTTCGATCCCTGGGTCAGGAAGATCCCCTGGAGAAGGAAATGGCAACCCACTCCAGTATTCTTGCCTGGAGAATCCCATGGACGGAGGAGCTTGGTGGGCTACAGTCCACGGGTTGCAAAGAGTCGGACATGACTGAACGACTTCACCTTCACCTTCAAGGTGCATAAGAGCATTTTACCCAAATGTAAACTTTCTATATTTTAATTTTTAAACATTAAACCCTGGGACTCAAGGCAGAGTTGGAGCAGGGGAAAGGAAGAGCATCAGTTTCAAAGACTAAACAGGCTACACTGATATTATTATAAAACAATATTATAATAAGTGCAGTTTAGACATCTAATGAAATCTGAAATTAACTTCATTATGATCACTTGGTCTGTATTGTAGCTATAATGTGTATTTTAAACATAATGCCAAGATCTTATTTCACACATGAAAAATAAAACACAAAAATATAATTTAAAATATATTTCTAATGTTTATGATAATACATCTATGGCTTATATATAAACTGACATATGTTTTCTATACTTAAAAGATAAATTCCCCCTTTTATGCGTAGGAAAATTTGATTTGTCATTCTAATTCTTCACCTCCCTTTGTCAGATATTTTCTGTATCTCCAACTGCTATATTTAATTGAGAGTAGATTTTATATGTAAGTGGAAAAGTGGGTTGAAGTAGAAACAAGTTTTGATTTAATATGCCAACTATGTTGCTTTCTTTACCTTTAGCTTGCAATTCTGAGAGATGGTAATATTTTTCAATTCAATTGCCCTTAACAACAGAGGTAACAAGTAGTCTAGATTTAAGTTACACATAAATCTACATAAATGCTTCCATATCATTTATTGATTCTTTTTGCAAACTTCTAATTATGCTTTCAGGTAGCTAACTGGCCAAATCCAACTGCATGGACCGCAAAGTGAGTTTTGCTAAACCACTGGGGTAAAGGAGTCCTATCTGAGGAAATAGGCAATGTTTTCCTAAAACAACTTCTTAACAAGCTCCTAGACAAATGGTGACCTATGTAGACTCAATAAAAGCAAATTTTGCAAAGCAGCACAGTACTCTGTGCTGACAAAGGATTCTTTCTCTTTGTTAGAGACACTTAGAGAGCCGTAAAGCTGAAGTGCTCTTGAATAACTAACTATAACCAAGCAGGAATCCTCTTAGCGGGCAGTTTCCAAACCATTAAACTTTCTAAAATAATTAGTATGAACATGTGTCCATATACTATATAAAGCTAAATGCATTTTTAGAAGGGTTGAGAAGATCAAAATTCACTCAGAGTCACTTATAAGGAGAATCCAGGACCCTCACGAAATTTCAGTATAGTGATTATGAACATGGATTTAAGGTCAGGAAGCCAGAATTTGAGTCCTGACCCTTCATCTTTCCAGCTTGGCACCTTTGGCCAGGTTACCAGCAATGGCTTATTTGTAGAGTAGGAACAGTCAGCGTGAGCTCCATGATTCCTGGGAGGAATAAATGCACTAATGCACGTGCAAAGGGCTTAGAGTGCTTGACTTTCTGTACATGCTCAGCAGTAGCTCTCACAAGTTTCTGAGACCCCAGGAACTAGCTGAATTCCTACAAAGTCTTGTCTCAGTTCTTTGGGCAATGAGGAACTTGTGCTCTGCAAACTTTGATCGTGTAGTCAATATAACTTCACTTAGAATTACTACATAACTTTCCTAAGAGTGAATATCTTGTGAGCACTTACCATGTACCAGGCTCTATTGAAAATGTTTTAATTAGCTCATTTAATAGTCACATTAACCATTATAAGGATGGAACTGACACTCCATTTACAGAGAAAAACAACACAGGTATAGAGTTGCCTTGTATTGCAAAACTAGTGGGAGATCCAAGAGCTGCAAAAGATGGGATTAGAATACAGATAATCTAACACAGGAGCACATGTTCTACTATCTCTCCTACTGACATGTTAGGTCCTTAAGGGAAAGATTATTATAATGTTTCTCTGAAGCCCCCTAAATCCCATGGACGGAGGAGCCTGGTAGGCTACAGTCTGTGGGATTGGAAAGAGTCAGACACGACTGAGCGACTTCACTTTCACTTTCACTTTAATGCATTGGAGAAGGAAATGGCAACCCACTCCAGTGTTCTTGCCTGTAGAATCCCACGGACGGAGAAGCCTGTAGGCTGCCATCTCTGGGGTCGGGCAGAGTCGGGCATGACTAAAGTGACTTAGCAGCAGCAGCAGCAGCAAGCACTCAACATGGTACGTTAGTATAGCATACATATTGGTCTTTAAGAAGCTCTCCATTTCTTTGAGGAGATTGAATATTCAAAGATAATAAAGCACAATACCATTTACAAGGGTTTCCCTGGTGGCTCAGTAGGTAAAGAATCCGCCTGCAATGTGGGAGACCTGGGTTTGATCCCTGAGTTGGAAGATCCCCAGGAGGAGAGCATGGCAACCCACTCCAGTATTCTTGCCTGGAGAATTTCATGAACAGAGTTGCTGGGCAGACTGCAGTCCATGGGGTCACAGAGAGTCAGACATGACTGAGCAACTAAGCACAACACACAGCACAGACCATTCATAAAGACCCCACTTTGATGCAGGCGTTAGGTTCAGTGCAATGCTGACCTTGTTTACTCTTCAAACTGACTTTACACCAAAGGTGTGCTAACATATAACACTCAGTGTTTTTAGTATAAAGCATAGACCCTGTCCTCATACTGAGAGCAAAAATGGAATTCATTAAAAGATATTCATTAGCTCTGAGAATTTCTGAAAGTAGAAACATCATTCTAGAGTGATTGTTGGTCAGACTCAGTGCCCATCCACACCTCCAGGACTGTTGATGGGAGCAGCAGGACAGCTGATGGGAGCAGCAGGACAGCCTGCTCAGCTAACACTAGGCATCTGAAAACCCAACGCTTTTCTCTTTGGAACTTAAGTGACTCTACCACCACCTTTAACATAAAGGCACTCTTAGCAGCCCCTGTCTCCTCACATTCAAATCAAAGCCTTGTGATGGTGCATGACTGATGGCCAGAGGATTAGGTTGGATGTCTGAGCCCTAGCTGCAAGGGAAGCTGAAAAGTGAGTTTGTGGTTTAAATTTGGAGAGGGATACTCATAATGTGGGGGTTCTCCAATTACTGTAACAGTATTTTTAAAAGTGATAGGCAAGGGGAAGAAAAACACATGGAAAACATCCACTACACCTCCATTTTACAGATGAGGAGGAGACTGTGGTGGAGGTTAGACCATTTATTCCACATCATACACATAGCAAACAGCTGACTGAGCATTCGAGTGTAGATCTTCCTGTCTCTGACTGTTGTTCCACTGCACCAGGCTGTCTCCCACACAAACAAAGAACTAACTGTATGTCTGAGAGATCTAAACAGTCAGCAGGGTGGGGCTTCAGAGAAGGAAAGCTCTCTTCCGGCTAACAAGTATTAGTTGCTCAGCCATGTCCGACTCTTTGCAACCCCATAGACTGTAGCTCACCAGGCTCCTCTTTCCATGGGAATTCTCCAGGCAAGAATACTGCAGTGGGTTGCCATTCCCTTCTCCAGAGGATCTTCCTGACCCAGGGATCAAACCCAGGTCTTCCAGATAGGGTGATCCCAAAAGGCTCCTGGAAAGAAACAACTTGGACAGTTTTCTAGAATCCTAATTACAAGATAGTAAGAAACCAGTTTTAGGAATGATTTAGTTTGCATTCTTCAGTGAAGGAGGAAACTAAGGCTTGGGATGGGGTTGGTGGAAATTGTTCTGTCCATGGTCATAAGTTCTCACTAAAAGTGACTTAAAACCCAACCCTGTGACAGTATGTTCAGTACTGTCTTCAGAGAGCTGCTGACCTCAGCTGGGTGAGTTCACTTGCTAAGTCACATCTCCAGCAGAATTGTTGAATAAACTTTCCTTGAATTGATAGGCAGAGTGGGAGAGAAGAGAAAGTCATATGCTGTGATCTTAGCCAAAAAAAAAAAAGAAGAAGAAGAAGAAGAAAGAAAGAAAGAAAGAAAGAAAGAAAGAAAGAAAGAAAAACTTTTATTTTGTTTGTGGCTCCTCAGAGAATACTTCTTTCCCAACTGTGCATTAGAAGGTAAAAGGGTCTTGCTTATGACAAAGAAGTGTCCTTGTGTCTGTACTCTCCACTTCTTTCCTGCTAATGCCAAGCAAAGAAGGCAGGGAAAGAAAAGGTCACCGAACGTCTACTTAATGGGGTGCTGATGTCCTTGAGTGCCCACATGGCCTGTCCCAGACAATGTCAGATTGTACCCTTAGAGCTCTTAGTTGGCAGTTAGCTGAATAGCCCTATTGTCTGGTCAATGGGTCCACTCAATTTTTTGCCTCTCATTTTAACACCCACACACAGTCAACAAACTTGGGACCATTCTGTTTTCTCGACAGGGTGACTATATAATAGGTGTGTCTTCTCTGGCCTAGGCATGATGAAATTCCTGAGAAGTTTGATCCTTTAGAAGAAAACAAAGGCTTGAAGTTTAGAAGGTACTGTGGTCGGATCACAGCTCTGCTGCTGCTGCTACGTGACCTTGAACAAAAGATTTAGAGTCTCTGAGACTTAATTTGTTTCTCTGCAAAATTAAAATAATGATAAATTTGTAGGAGATTTGAAAAATGTAGGCAGTTGACATTTATTAGGGACTTGTTATACATGAGAAATGATCCATTTTACCCTTTTTCATTTAGTCTTTTAACCAAAGCTGGTCTCCTCTAATAAACTCTCATTTGCTCCCTGGTATTTTTTTGTGTGGTACTACATTCTATGTGTAAAATGCATTAGTAATATTAACCCATGTAATTTTCAAAAACTTTCTTAAGAGATAGCTTTGTCACCTTCTCTTTGCAATGAACATCCCCTCAGTTATACTAAACTTTAGACAAATGTCTTCCTGACAAGAGGCTCCTGACCTACCTTTCTTAGAGTACTGGTACTATACAAAACTTAAGATTGTAAATTTTCTCTTTCACTCTTTGAGATGTAAATCTTCTACAACCCAGAAATGTCTTTCTCAAGGACTTGATTATATTTTCTCTAAAATGTAATCAGCAACAAAGAGAAGGCTTCTATTTCCAATCTCTGTGGGAGAGGAGGAGCCTGACTTCCATCAGCAACAATTACCAAACACAGATGGCCTAATAACACTGACCAACTACTCGCTCTAATATCCTCTAGTACTTTTCCATTAGCTCACTCCAACTTTTACAAATCCTTCCGCCTTTTATCTCAGAGGGGTTGAGCTTAATCTCTCTCCTCTGTTGCAGTAGTCTTGACCCTTATTGCAACACTCTTGGATAAAGCTTACCTTGACTGTTTAATTTGTCTGGTGAAATGTCTCTTTTACACTGGCCCAGAGTCACCCAACTAGACAAGGCAAAGCTGGGATTTACATCAAATCATTTGTGCCCCTTTCATATGGACTTGAGAGAGGATTCAAGTTTAAGATGGTAGCCTGAAGTCTTATCCTAAGAAGAGCACTATGTTGCAAACACAATCTAACTCAGATGGCTTTGAATTTTGCTTTTCTAAAAACTGAGAAAATTGGATTACATTCCTGGCTGCACAGTTGAACCTGGCAGATGTCTCATAAGCCTCCAAGCACAAGAGAAAGGGGGTCTATGATCAGCCTGCATGGGGGTTTCAAGGTCATCTATATTTAAAAAATAAAAAAGTGGAGTTCTGTTCTGACCTTATTAGAAAGAGATGGGTACTGCTGCAACTAAAAGCAAGTGAAGTTACTGCATTCTGACATTTTTAAGAGCTTTCAATTATAGTATTTTGAGGTTCTCTCTAAACTTCAAACCCCCTTCTAAGATATTAAATTCAGCATTTCTCTCCTTCTCTCAGGGTCTGCTTTCAAAACTTTGCTATCTTATATCTTAATTTAACAGTGTGGCTGATAAACAGTTATCCAGCGAGCAGATACCCTAAGACAATACATAGTTATGTTTTAATAGACCCCACTTTGGATATAATTTTCAAGTCTATAAAAGAAAATGATTTCATAGTGATAATTCCAGATCCCTGGACCAGAACGACTGGTGTGATTAACCTTTTTATTTAAGTTATTGAGTGCCTACTATATGCATTTCAGTGCAGAGTAAAAATAAATTAACCGTTGATCTCCTGGGCTTATACCTAGAGAAAACTGTAATTCAAAAAAAAATACATGCACCCTCAATGTTCATTGCAGCACTGCTTACAATAGCTAGGGCATGGAAACAACCTAAATGCCCAGAGAATGGATAAAGAAGACGTACACATATACAACAGAATATTACTCAGTCATAAAAAGGGGATGGAATTGTGCCATTTGTAGAGACTTGAATGAACCTTGAGACTGTCATACAGGGTGAAGTAAAGCAAAATGAGAAAAACAAATATTGTATAATATTGCTTTTATATGGAATCTAGAAAAATGATACAGGTGAACTTATTTGTGCAGCAGAAATAGATACACAGACCTAGAGAATGGACGTATGGATACTGGGATGGGAGAAGGAGAGGAAAAGATAAGTTGGGAGACTTGGATTGACATTTATACACAAAATAGATAACTACTGTGCATAAAATAGATGACAATAAGAATCTACCATGTAGTGCAGGGAAGTCTACTCAATGTCTCTGGTGACCTAAATGGGAAGGAAATCCACAAAAGAGGATATATGTGTATGTATAGCTGATTCACTTTGCTGTACAGCAGAAACTATCACAATATTATAAAGCAACTATACTCCAATAAAATTTTTAAAAAGTATACAATCTAGTAGAAGGTATTTGCCATTCTTCAGCATCCTTAGAATTCTAAATTTTAAAATGCAGAACTGCTGGTTGGGTTCCTTGGAGTTCTAGTTCATTAAGAATGCTTTAAGCATAAAGTGTGGGCATGGTCTCTTATTACATCATATATTATGGGTAACTTGTGATTATGGGATTCCCAAGGTCAGGGGAGCTATCACTCAACTTTATATCTCTTCTCTCTGACCTTCCACCTTACAGGCACCTTGAACATATTAGGGTTTAAAACATGGCTAAAAACATTACTAAAACGACTTCCTGTGTTAGCATTATAGCACAGCTAAAAAGCAAACTTTAAACAAAGTTTCCAATAATTCTGCCATATTTCATAAGTTATCACAATTTTTCAAATTAAATTCAGCATTCAACTGTTAACCTTAGCTTGAACAAGTCCTGTCTATTAGCAATACAGGGAGGTTTATCAAAAACATCTTTTCACTATTAAAGCTTCAATCTAGTTCAGCTACAAATCCCTGTAGACTTACTTAGCATAAGATACTATCATCTCTATCTTCATTACAACATATTTTAATTATCTTCCTTAGAAATAAGGTCTTACCTCTTAATGAAAGTTGTTAGTCTGGGGGCTCCAAAGGGCATAAGCCAGTTTCAAGACTTACTTTTGGTTATATATGCAATTATAAGTTAGAAAATATGTTTCAAAGTCAATGTAAGTTTTTAATCATTTTCTCTAGTTGAAAAATAAATATGACAGAATGAAGATTTATTGTTGCAGTTTTACCTCTTGTCCAGAGCAGTGTTTTTCAAACTTGATGATGTCACCTCCACATGTCACCTAGTGTCATCTGGTGTCAGTTCCATTATTGCGACTAGCATTTGTATGAGGGCAGTGGGTTCATAGATCTAAGTTTATTTTCAGATATAGTAACCATTTGTCTTTTATAGTTACTCAAGTTCTATGAGCTTAATTTTTTCATCTATAGTCTTATTTGGGGGAGTTGGTGAGGCAATTAAACAACAATACAATTAAAATCCAAGCCCCATTCCTGGCCCGTGATTGGTATTCAGAAAGTGTCAGTATTTTTACTGCCTTGCTTACTTTCCCTTTCAAACATGGATTATTCTAAAATTTTCTTTACGTCTTTGCATTTCCAACTTCTCATTCTCATAATATGAGCATATTTCCTGTGTCACTGAAAAGAAGGATTATGAAAAGAGTAGTAGAAGAGGACTTTCTCTGCTTTCCTTCTTCCAACACCAAACATCTATATTTTCCACCATTTTCCCCTCTTCTTTTCTATCTTAGAGGAAGTAGATCATGGATCCTTTTAAAGACCCATTTTTCATGTCAAGGTTTACCCATGTCATTTAATCTTCCACCAGACCTTGCTGCATTATTTTCTCTGTTCTTCTAGGGAAATTTCTAAGTTTCTGTTCACCCTAGTTTATTTCCTTCAACCCTGAAAGCAGTTTTAGTTTTATTCAATGTACAAATCATACTTATATTAAATCTACCCTAAGGAAATAATAGAGATGTGTCTAAATATTTTTTTGCTCAAGGATAGCCATTGTGGAAATATAGTGGCAAACACTGAAAAATGCCTAAGTGGCCAAGAAGATAAGTTGGTTAAATAAATTAGGAGATAAAGAGATAGAATGGGGGAGGGAATAATGTAATGTTTTAGATAGATAACTAATGACATGGGAAAATGTTGAGTCATGAGTAAATATCTCAAATATGTTTTTAAGAATCATATAAATTAGTGTGTGTGTGTGTGTGTGTGTGTGTGTGTGGGCATGTGGGTATATACAACAAGAAAAGATTAGAATTATCATAGAAATGATAATTCTTTAGAGATCAGGGGTGCTTTAATTTTCTGTGAGTTTCTCTGGATTTTCTATAGCAAATTCATGCTGCTTTATAATAGATGAGAAAACAATGGTACTTATAAATGCTTTTTTCTTTTTTGGACCATGTCCTCTTCTAAATGACATTTCTTTTTTTTTTTTTTTCCTCTGTTTAGCTATCCACCTCCTTGAAGTAAGTGCTTCCCAGGTGGCACTAGTGCTAAAGAGCTTGCCTGCCAGTGCAGGAGACTCAAGAGACAATCCCTGGGTCTGGAAGATCCCCTGGAGGAGGGCATGGCAATCCACTCCAGTATTCTTGCCTGGAGAATCCGCTGGACAGAGGAGCATGGCTGGCTACAGTCCATAGGGTTGCAAAGAGCAGGCCATGACTGAAGTGGCTTAGCACTCACACACACACTCCTTAGAGTTTACAACACCTACCTTCACTTCTTTCAGCTCATTTAATATTCATGCCAATGCCAACTCATGAAGCCCCCACTTGAGTCACACACTGTGTACAGTGCAGAGCAGGTCACTGAAGTGATAATGATGTTGGTGGCTGAGGATACAATTCAGACAATAAATAGTTTTTTTCCATCAAGCACTTGTAACAGGCTGCTAGGACACCAAGTACTCTTTCCATTATACCTAATTACTCAAGTAGGAACTCTACAAGGAACACAAATACACTGAAATGTTTATGATGACACCATTTTAAATAAGTGCCTAAAAACACAATTGCCTAAGGTCTTATAAATCTGTCTTCTGTATCCTTCCAGAATCCATAAACAAATACTTAAAATGCTCTTAAAGTAATTTCAGATTAATTATGTGAATAAGACTTCCAGTTCCAGAGTTTATGACTAGAATTCCAACACCATATTTTCAAATTTGTGTTGCTTAAAAATAAGCAAATCTGATTGATACAAAATAATAGCAAATAGTAAGACAGCTGTGTACTTACAGTTCTACTTTAGAAATATTAAAATATAATTTTTTCTAATGTTTCAAGTTGCAATGGTTTCTCTCCTTCAAGTGTTCCCCCATGTCGCTCCCACTCTGAATGTGTACATGCATGCTAAGTTGCTTCATTCATGTCTGACTCTTTGCAGCTCAATGGATCATAGCTCACAGGCTTCTCTGTCCACGGGATTCTCCAGGCAAGAATACTGGAGCAGGATGTCATGCCCTCCTCCAGGGGATCTTCGTGACCCAGGGATCAAAAGCACATTTCTTATGTCTCCTTCATTTGCAGGCAGGTTCTTTACCACTAACATCACCTGGGAAGCCCCACACAATGACTACTTCTAGGCAAATACAAAAAAGAATGACTATATTATGTCTTTACAGATATCCTCTGTCAATTAAAAATGCAAATGTCTATCTATCTACTTATTTATCTATTTATCCATCTATCTATTTATAGTATCTTATGTAGAAAATACGATGCAGACCACAAAGTGATTACAGCAACACTTTAATCTCCTGACTACAGGCATACATTTAAAGGTTTATGCTGGAAGAAAGGGATCTATTTTATGTTTGAATTACAACTAAACTGACGTTTTCCACTAAGAAGTAACCTCTTTGCTAATTTTAGCATACACTAGGTTTCAACCACTGAGGTTGTAACTCGAAATAATGTGATGTAACATTTACATAGAAATTACAGTATATTCCTGTACCATAGAGGCACTTGGATAGGCATGCCAAATGCCTTGGAGCCTAGGAATATATTGCTGAAAAACATGACCTAAAGAAATCTTATCTGAGACAGAAAGAGTTAGCCAGTCTAAAAGAGAATCAGGATAGATTTCAAGTTTTGTCAGTATCATTTGATTAAATGTTCTTGACTTGCCTGGCTCCACTCTTGGAAACAGTAGTGGTAAAAATCAGCTTTTCTCTGGATATTAAAATTGATACTTCTCTAAAACTGATAATCGGTAATTTTTCAGGTTATGTTATCTCATCCAGTTTGATCATTACCAAGTTTCCCTTGTTTGTACAGGGAGCATTCCTTAGACTGCACTCTGACTCTCAAGATCTTTGAATTCTCATTTATCTATTCACCCACCCATACATCCAACCCAATCACATATATCTTGTAAATTACAAGTCATCAAGCTTGGTGTGGTAGAATAAAAAGCTGTAAAGCTACTCTGTTTGTGGAGTTTTCAGTCTAATAGGTAAGCCTAAGATATAGGTACAGGTGGAATGCTGAGGAAGTTCAGACTCCACGCATTTGAAGAAGCTTGTGCCTTGCCTCCTTCTGAAAACTACATGGTTTTCTTCTGTTCTCACTGCATTCATTATATACATTACTACAGACAACATAATTCTTTTCCTTGGGCCTTTAACATTCTTTGTGGGAACATTATTCATTAGAGAGTAAAGTCCTGAAACTTAATAAAACAAACATAGAAGAGATTCATGACTAACAGTGGCACACTAGTGCCCTTGGGTCAAACATTTGCTTTACTAAATGCCAAACAGTCTCCAGTTTCTAGCAATAAAACATGATTTCATTTGCTTTCAGCACTGCTAGAATGCATCTACTGTAGTTCTTAGTCAGAGGAGATACAATTATGCCTATGCCTTCACTGATATTGAATCCTATAAGTGGACATTTAGACCAATTAGAAAGAAGAATGTCTGGATAATAATACTCAAGAGAGAAAAAGCTGTTGGTCTTTCAACAAGAAAATAAGCCAAGGACAGTTGGAGTATTAGACACAAGTCACCTATGTACCTGGTGAGATATCCAGGTTGAAGCTATGAATAGAGAAAACATTTTTAGCAGAAATGATCTGGATAATGGAAGGGTTTGTATTATTTCTTTGCTCAAAGCCACCCAGTGACTTCTTGTTGTTATTAGAATTTCAGAGAGCCTGGCAGAGTCGTGGCAGTACCAGATGACACATTTTCTTACTTTTTGCCTTCAGATTTAAGACTCTGCAGGATCAAGGGCCTGCTACTTCTGCAGCTTCTCCCCCTCTACCTCCGTTTCTCTACTCCAACTGCAAGAGCCATCTTTTTTCTCCCTGAACCTTTTCAAGCTCCCCTCTTGCCTTGCACTTGCCATTCCTTCTGCCTGGTAGGCTCTTCCCTGCTGATCTTTGCAGAATGGATTCTTTCATATTCTTCAGATCTCAGCTCCTCAGAGATCTCTCTGACCACCCAATCTATAGAAGCCCCTCTATCATCCTCCCTTTTCTCCTCCCACACCACTACTCCCTATCCACAGTTATATTTGACTTTCCTTATGGAACATTTTGTAGAGTAGAGTGGTGCTACAGAAGCATGCTGGACCCATAACCCAGAGACTGATGTATTGAAACCATCCTTTGCTTAGTTCAGCTTTTTGGGCTTCCCAGTTGGCACAGTGGTAAAGAATATACCTGTCAATGCAGGAGATCCAGGAGTTGTGGGTTCAATTCCCTGGGTTGGGAAGATCCCCTGGAGGAGGAAATGGCAACCCACTCTAGTATTCTTGCCTGGAAAATTCCATGGAGAGAGGAGCCTGGCAGGCTACAGTCCGTGGGGTGGCAAAGAGTTGGACGTGACCGAATTACTGAGAACAGCAGCATGGCTCATTTTGCTATTGTAAACTATTTTACAATAATAGTAAATTGGAAAGCAATTATTTTTTGTTGTAAATTACTATAAATCTACTTGTTAGTAGGCTTGTTTATTGTTTGCTTTCTTGTTTTTTTTGAGAGGTGGTGGAAAGCAGTGGTGAAGAGCAGACTCTGGAGTAGGCTTGGGTTTTGAATCTCTTCTCTGGCACTTACTGTTTGGATGATCATGAGCAAGTTGCTTAATTTCCCTGTGCTTCAATCCCTTCATTAATAAGTTGGGCTAAAAATAGTACTCCCTCATAGGGCTGTTGTGAGAATTAAATGAATCAATCAAAATAAATCACTGGGAACAGAGCCTGGCATAAAACAGTGCTAAATAAATTAATATTAGTAGTAGTAGCAATAGTAGTAGTAATAGTAATATTAGTGAAAGCAGTTGTCTCCTCTTATTAGAACAAAAAAAGAGTTGAAATTTAGCCCTTTAGTTCAGTGTTAAATCCATAGACTCTAGAATAGCATTTGGCAATAGTGTATACTCACTCAACAATAGTTGAATAAATGTTTTATAGGAGGGTGCCTTGAGGAAGATAAGAAATTTTCAGGGAACTAGATCTAAAAACCAATTTAAGCCAGTAATGAGAAAAAAGAAAGTCATCGTTACATAACGATCTGGGAGAGACTGGAAAGTGTTGTTAGCACAGTTAAGTGTAACCTGGTATTAACGAGGCCAAGGTGATAAGTTTGACACCTTTGCATGTTCTGCTTTGGGTGGTTCTCTGCTATGCTCATCACTCGGCATTCCTACTGCTAGTCTATCGTCTAATGCATCAATGCCTGAAATCAAGGAGAAGGGAGTGAGAAAGTAAACATCTATGTATTACGGCTAAAGAAAATTCATCAGAAAACACTTCTTTGTAAACAGTGGGGAGACTCTTGGCACTGGCAACATGACAAGACACTTCAGTGCTAACTCTCCAGTGAGTTCAAACCACTGAGCACACATTACCCCATACAAGTAATATTTCTAGGACTTAGCATCTCCCTCCTGAGACTGCAATTGGAATTTGAGAAACTAGGAATTCGTTTTCTCCTTTCCTGAAATATTTTTAGCTGCCACCAGGTGGTACTAGGTAAGCACATCCAAATAGGAAAATGCAATTTTGTTATACACAAAATTGCCAAGAGTTGCAAAAAATTGTTTTTCTTTAGTATAGTGTCTAGAAACATAAATTTTGTGTGGCTCAGAGTACACATTATCCTCGGTTTGAACTTATAAAACAATGTTTGGTTTGGTTTTCTCTAAAATTCAAATTTTACTCAGATTTCAGAGAAAATCTTCATCTTCCTGTGACTTAGACTCTCATTTTAAGAAAGCTTCTGTTTTCCTCCATAAGTCACACAGATTTCTGGGCTCCCAAAAAGTCTTTACATTTTCCCTCGGACATTTACCTGGCTTTTCCTTCTGCTTTTCCTCCCTGATTCATAGCTTCATGCTTTTGCCTGCCTCAGTTTACTCAACATCACTGAAAAAGGGGATAGAAATACATACATTACCAATTTCTACAAACATGACAGCTTATCAAATCTTGGAGTAAAAGGTAGGCAATCATGATCCTGAACACCCTCGCAGACCTTCCCAACTAATCCTTAGTGGCAAAATACTTCCAGTCCATTTTTACTATCTGAGAGGAGTTAATTTTTTCCCTTCATTTCCTCAAGGCAAATTGGTCCACACTAGCCATCTGTGTCACCAGCAGACAGCAATGAGAAGCATCATAGACAGAATAATTTCTACAGGTTGAATACAAGCTCTTTGTCACTTTCTTCACTGTCTTTATTTCTGATCCTTTAGCTGCACTGCTAATTGCTCAGAGCTCAGTAGATCTTTGAATGCAGGCTCAAAATATAGATTTTCTTTCTTGTTTAGAGTCCTAAGAGATGCCTTTTCCCCTTGATTTCAAACAGAAATAGCCACTTATTTCCAAATTCATAACTATCTATCACTATTTGCTTTCCTGCTCACATGTCCATTTTATCAAGTATAACCTTAATACCTTTTGAAAATATTTATTTCCTCTTTCCTTTCTCTCTGCTCTTTTCTTGAAAAGTGAAGTCACTCAGTCACATTCAACTCTTTGTGGCCCCAAGGACTGCCAGGCTCCTCCATCCATGGGATTTTCCAGGCAAGAGTACTGGAGTGGGTTGCCATTTCCTTACCCTTTTAACAATTTTCTGCTCTGAACTTTCATTATCCTAAAGATGACAGCCACATTATTATAAAGAATCAATGGTTTTTTATGAAGGAAGAATATACCTAACCCAGCTCACACTGAAATAGACCTAGCAACATCTACAAATACTATTTCCAGCAAAGCTTCCTACTGTGGTCAGAGAACCATTGCAGTATATCGGCAGATCTTTAAAATCCATCACTCTGGGGAAGTGGGTAATTGGCCCAAGGTAGAGGTAAGGGAGAGATGCGTGAGTCTGTGCTCAGTCATGTTCAACTCTTTGTGACCCCATGGACTGTAGCCCACCAGGCTCCTCTGTCCATAGAATTCTCCAGGCAAGAATACTGGAGTGGGTTGCCATTCCCTTCTCCAGATCTTCCTGACCAAGGGATCGAACCCACGTCTCCTACGTCTCCTGCATTGGCAGGCAGATATAACGTATATAAAACTGATTCTCCTGAAGAACACACATCACCTATCAAGTATAAAATAAAACTAGCTCAAATCCTAATCTTGCTTAAATATTCACTTATTAAAGCAAGATTTAGATAATTTTCAAACCAGCACCACTTGAGGCACTTAGATGAAACATAATTTTCCTTCCTGCCTTTCTTCACCCATTTTTTTTAATAGCCCAACTCAGGTTTTGGAAAAAACAGCCACCAAGCATCATACTTTATGGTCGCATGGGCTTTTAATTTTCTTTCCAGACACCATATGTTTGACTTAAGGCAACATAGGTATTTTCTCATTTCAGTTTCTTCTGGGCAATATGGCAGTAAATAGTTCATTTCTTTTGTTATATCTCTAAGGGATAGCTCAGCTAGAGCCAATAAAAGTCAAAGTTATCATTTACATGGGTGTATGGTCCATTTCTGACAATCCTCAACCATAGTATTATGTCTGCTTAATTTTCAAACAGTGATCTTACATATTTATTTATACAAACATACAAATTTCTCATTCCAAACTAAGCAAATATGAAATTCCAGGAAAGATAACCACGTGTGACTGCAGACAGTAGGATTCACATGGATCGCCTAACGGCAGAGGTAGTGGTAGCAAGTATATAATAAGATCATTGATATTTATTAAGGGCAAAGAAACACCCAAGAGACTGTTGCAAGCTGCAAAGGGCACAGCCTCTAAGAGTAAGACCTACCCATTCATCCTCATTGGAAAGATATCTATTTTACTGAAACATATTTTTTGTGTAAGTATGTGTGCTTGTCCTCTGCTAGGGACAGAGGAAACGGAATGAGAAATGTTATAGGGTATTGATTACTTAAAGAACAAAGGAGAATCATTTTTCAGGAACACATTGCCTGCAGGTCCACCTTTACCAGCAACCTGATGACCCTAACATTAGGACAGGGAGACCTTCCTTACTCTTTCTCTAGCATTTCCTTCCTCTTCAGGTTTTTAGCTGTTTTCAGATCATGCACTCTCTATGATTGATACATCCTGACGACCTACTGCTCCTATTTTGATTGCCTTGAGACAAAATGAAAACAAATATGGAATAACCTCCTGACTAGGGTAAAACAGAGGAGACTGGCAGGCTACAGCCCATGGGGTCACAAAGAGTCAGACATGACTGAGCAACTCAGCACAGCACAGCACAGGGCCAAATGACATAGGCTCTGTAAAGCAAGATTTAGATAATTTTCAAACCAGCACCACTTGAGGCACTTAGATGAAACATAATTTTGTATGGCTCTGTAGCCAACAGCCCCAGAAGCAAAACCTGACTGTGCACCTTCTAGCCTTTGGGAATTTCACTCAGTTCTTCTTAGTTTCAGTGTTCTTATCGGTCAAACTGGTCCAACGATATTGGCAACAGTCAATGGCCCTGTTTCTGGTTCAGCAGGTTGGTGTGACAGTAATATGAGAAAATATTACAAATCATGCGGCACTTGGCACTTGGTTAACAGCCATGAAATGTTAACATTGCCACTCTAGATGGAGGAAAGGATTGGCACATTTAACAGTTCTGTCGGGTGCTTATCTTCATGATGAATTTTGAGTGGCAGCAACACTGTTCCAAAAAATTCCTGCTGCAATTGTTTTATAGATGCAGTTTTTAACAGGGGACAGTTTTTGTTGGATAGAAGGAAAAATCAGCAGGGGAAAAGCAAATCTTCCAAGCAAAATCTTTTTGACTAACTGATCCTGCTTTTACTCACTCAAACTGCTAAATCCAGAGCAGAAAGCGACCACAAGCCAGAGACTCCAAACAAGCATTTGACACAAGTAAGACACTGGGTCCCAGGATGGCTTTTCTTCTCTCTTCTTAATTGGTATGGAAATATGTTGAAGGTGATAATAATAATAATATTCCATATTAAACAGTTCTTATGTTAGTATTTCTAAAAATTGTGACTATTATCTATCAAAGACTGCTAAGAAATTTAATTCAGTCCTTGGCAAGTCAAGTATCCAATATTGAAAGAATATTTTGAATTGATTTTTGAAATTAAGTTAAAAAAAATTTCTGACATATATAATGCTCATCCCTCCATATGTATATTAGGAGTTCTTTATTTTGAGCACCATCTCCCTGCCGACAATAGCAGCTGGGACTTTTCCTTCATAGCATTAACCGTTGGTAATGAGTAAAGTGCTAATATAATTTGAGACCTAACTCACTAACTAAAGAGGAATATCGCTAAAACCAGGAGTCCTACCTCTTCACTACTTTGTCCCTGGAATCTGGAAAGAAATTGAGCGTGCAGTAGACCCTCAAGAAAAATTTGGAGAGGCAGAATGGGCCAGGGGTTGAAGAGACAGCTTTAGACTTAGAAAGACCTAAATTTGAATCTGCATAAAACGCTACGCTCTGCATATTTGGGGAAAATTGTTAAGTTCCCTAATCAGTTCCTATTCAATAAAATGAAGAGAATAATTCTTACGCTATAGAGCTATTATAAAGAGTAAAAGGAAACATGCATCAAACACAGGATTGTACTTGATACAATCAGTGTGTATGTGTTAGTCCCTCAGTCGTGTCTGACTCTTTGCGACTCCATGGACTGTAGTCGGTCAGGCTCCTCAGTCCATGGAATTCTCCAGGCAAGAACACTAGAGTGGGTTACCATTCCCTTCTCCAGGGGATCTTCCCGACCCAGGGATCGAACCCTGGTCTCCACACTGCAGGCCACTTTTTTACCCAAGTGTTTCATAAATAATTGCTGTCAATATCATGACTATTACATAGTTAACACATGTAAAAGCAATTATGTAATGTAATGATGAGGACCAGGCTTTCAAATGTATTACCCCCTCCCCACCAGCCCCCTTTACAACTCCATCCATATGCCTTTTTAAAATGTACATGCAGTTTCCTGGTCCCTTTTACCATTCAGCAGAAAGTAGCACCAACATAATGTCAATGAAATATAATATTGCTAAGTCTGTTTGTTTAAGACTACACCCCTGTTATCAATTAATATTTTGATGAACAGAATATACTGTTGCTTGTAGTAGCTCATGTCCATTAGTAACATAAGAATGCTTTTCATAATATTGTATGCAAAATGTACTTATGTTTTAAAAGCCTAATGATAATTCACTAAGGACAGCACTGTCTTCAATAAGAAGTTGTCATGTGATAGTTACATAGGAAAGCAAAGCACACAAATACTTGCATGTAAAGTGAAAATGTTCCTTCAGAAAGCCAATTAATTCAGCTCTTCTATTCTCTGTCATTTGTTTTTTTTTTTTAACCCCTTGAGAGAGAAATATTATGTTTACAGAAGTTATGCTTTTTAGAAATTATATAGGTTTAGAAAAAGTTTATTCAAATACCAGAAGTCTAATAAAACACAAAATTCAGAGATTTCATTTTCCCCTTCATTTTCTTTCTAAAATTTGCATTTCTTTTTGGGTTTGATGCCCTCAGCTATACCAGTGATGATTCAAACATGTTCATCAGCAAACGATTGGAGTATCTATAATTGTGCAATTCAAGTCCATCCCTATTTTTACATACTAAGGAAGAAGGGAGGAAAAAGTCCAATATGATCTATGTGAGGAAACATGATCCTCAAGAAGTATGAGAAGAGTGTCAAAAAAGATTTCAAAATTTCCATGTCAGTGTTAACAACTTTGACCATTTCACACTTTTCAATTCTAGGGCTTTTTCATAGTGCTTTAAATCGGTTATATTGTTGCAGTTTCTTTTACTAAGAACCATCTACTAAACCACATTGGGGCCTGTCAACAGCAGACCTCATGAGCTATCCTTCAAGTTGCTAATCTCTCTTTAGCCCTTTTGCAACACTGGAAACATGACTTCAGGTCTATGGGAAAGCTCTGCCCAACCAGAATGTGGTCTTTGTGACATTTATTTTACCATTGTAAATTAAGTACAATTTCGCTTTGTTTCTTTTTTAGGGGACATGGGGGTGGGTAGACAATTCTTAATGTTTCCAACATGGGAGCAGGTGCTCGAAATTCAGTGATAAACCAAGAAAGATGAACAGTAATCCAAAGAGAAAGGTTAGCAAATAGTTACAAGCAAAGTCCTAAACTTCACAGGCTTTAAAAATAAACCTAGGCACATTTGTACCTTATTTGGTATCCTTTAAAAAAACAAACAAACAAACAAAAAAAAAAACGAAGACTAGAGAAAAGAAATCCTACTGGTCGATGGAGTTGTGAATCTATGTGCATACTCTTCCACTTACCAAGTCTCATGCAAATTAAATATGTGGTTACATTTAGATGGCACAGCTGCTCTGGGCCTCTTTCCTCACAGCATTTATTTGTGCATTTCAAAGGTTTCATGAGGAAACCTTGAAAGAAAAAAGTAAATATTTTGAAAAGGAGTTACAATCCGTCAGCAGTAATCCTTCCCTGCATAGGGAAAGAAAGGCAAATCCTAGTAAATCAGAGAATTGTGGCTTTCAAAAGTAATAGCATTACCTTGAAATTCAATCTGCTAGTATCATTTTTCCAAGCAATCCCTCTATACATTCAATTTTTTTGTCATTTATTACAGTAAGAAACAAAATGATTCAAAAGAGAATTGCTTGCAGTAAGCACAGAGATATTCTGGACAAAGATAGAATTTGATATCAGGCACAAACATGGGGAAAAATAACACTTTACTTATCTGGCATGCTTAGTCACCTTCTCATCAGAGAGCTTTGTGTATTTGACAACAGAGGAAGAAGAAATCATGTTTATTGACTGTTAAAATGTGTGATAAGGTGCACTTAATATTTTAAAGAGATCTTATGCTCCTACACAGGAAGCCTGGAAAAAATTCATAAATGATCAGTTACATACAGCTTAATGATGGAAGGTGGATGCAGGTCTTCTAGAGCTTTCTAAACTATCAGGAAACCACATACTGGGGGCTGGCATAGGCTGATTTGTTTTACTGGGGTCATATAATCTCTGAGCACTCTGGGAGATGTTCTCTAGTGCTGAAAGATGGTGGTTGCATGTGTGATAACAGGATGCTAGTTAACTAGGAAGTGAAGATCAGGGATCCACATTGCCACGGCCAGTGCACCCCATAATGAAACACAGCTGTATCACTCTTGGAAGATGAACAATCCCTCATGGATAGGAGACAGATTTTCCCAGAGATCAGTTAAGGTTTTTAAATGATGGATGGAACCAATTTAAGAGTGGCAGACTTAGTCTCAAATAATAAAGCTTAAAATATTTAAAAGGAAGCAATGTTTTTATTCCTGATTTATTGGTTTCTTTACACTCTCCTCCTTGACTATTTAGGCACTTGTAAAGCACAGTGTACATAGCCTGGCACACAGTAGAAAAACAATAAATGGTAGAAATTCTCACTTCTGTTACTGTTCTGATTATTTTTCTTACTAGAAAGACATGGCTTAAACAATTAATTTTATGCTTTTGTATAGAGATCTTAATTATAACTCTTCCTAACATTCATCCATTATACACTTTTATATTATTCTTAAGGACATGAATGGATTTTGAATCCTTTTTTCTATACTTACAACTTAAAAGCAGCCATCCAATCATATTCAGAGGTAAAATTTATCATAATTCAGGAGAGGAATTTGACTGGAAGTTATGCCCCCAGTGTGGGCTTTTCAGGTGGCTCAGTGGTAAAGATCTACCTGTCAATGCAGGAAATGGGGGTTCAATCCCTTGGTCGGGAAGATCCCTGGAGAAGAAAATGGCAATCCACTCCAGTATTCTTCCCTGGGAAATCCTATGGACAGAGGAGCTTGGTGGGCTACAGTCCATGGGGTAAGAAGAGTCACACACAACTTTAGTGACTAAACAACAGCAACATTCCACCAGTATATAATGTCAGCATTTTCTTACCACTAAATAGTTTCATCAAAACGTTATATTGCTTTAATTCTATGATGATGTAAGTTTTGATCACATCATTGCTTTAGTTTCAACTTTTTTCTCTTTCTGAGAAAAACACTCTACTGAATGTACAAATTATAAATAATAGCTCGATTTTAGAAACATTCTAAGATAATAAACTGCTTCTTTTCCACCGAAGAAAATGATATAGTAACTTGTGAGCAGCAATGCAATGTATAGAACCTTACATACTTTTATGTTCTGTTCATGTAACTTAAAATTATAGTACAAAAGAAAAGTTAACATTAAGCCTAACTACATCTATTTTATTAATGACATCTCTCATCTTTTTCAATCTCCAGTTGTCTCTTGGTCTGTTCAAGTTGCTGTACCAAAACATACCCTGGGTGTCATAAACAATCAACATTTCTTCCTTAGAGGTCTGGAGGCTGAAAGTACAAAATCAGGATGCCAGTATTGCTGGATTCTTGGTCAAGGCCCTCTTCCTGATTTACAAGGATGGCCTTCTCATTTACATTACAAAGAGAGAAGAAGAGCCAGTTCTCTTCCTCCTTTATAAGGTCACTAATTTCACTACAGGGACCCCACCCTCTTGACCTAATTACTTCGCAAATATTCTACCTCCAATTACCATCACATTAGCACTTCAACATATGAATTTGCGTGTGGGGAACGGGGTGGGTGTACAAAAATTTTATCCATAGCATTCTTGTGAAATATTGTGGATACCTCTTGCTCCCCCAAAACCCACGTGTTTATCACATGTAATATTCACTCCAAACTAATAGTCCCCAAATCTTAACTTTTTCCAGCATCAACCCTAAGTGTAAAGTCCATAATCTTACTTCAGTATCATCTAAATCAGATATAGGTGAGACTGCAGGTACAATTGATCTCAGGCAGAATTCTTCCCTAGCTGTGAGCCTATGAAATCAAACAAATCACATGCTCCCAAAACACACTGACAGGAACAGCGCAGGATAGAGATCCATTTCAAAAGGGAGACATAGGAAGGAAGAAAGGAAACGGAAAGAAGGAATAGGAAAGACAGGCCCCAGGAAAGTTTAAAATCCCATGAGATGTTACAGTTGGAAAATAATCCTCTTTGACTTGACGCTTTGCCTTCTAAACTCACTGGGGTGGCAATGCCCCCCTTACGGCTTGGAAGGATGCTGCTGCTCTCTTCCCGGTAGAAATGACGCCCTGATGGTTCTAAGCGACTCTTCCCTCACCACTACTGTTGCAGCCAGCTTGACCTGTTGAAACCTAGGCTATGACCCTGACGATCTCTGGATCACCTTAAGGGTCCTTCTTTGCTTTCCTTGAAGGATTGACAGCACATGTTCCAGCCTCCCTTCATCAGGTCCCACCACCCTCCCTTTCAGTTCATTCCAGCAGTTTCCTGCTGCAGTGGCTGATTAGTTCTGTGGTTCACATCCACACGAATATCCTTATCAAAAAGTCAGTCTTTCATATCTTGGGTCTTGTCTTCTGAACACAGTTTCTCATTTTTTGGTAATGTGGACAGTCTGAGATCTTTAAGTTCTGTTTCCTTTCACTTAACAATTCTATCTTCAATTTAGTTCTCTCATACTGCATTTTGCTATAAGCAGTCAGGAGGAACTAAGCCATTCCTTCAACACTTTGCTTAGAAATCTTCCCACTTAATATCCAGTTTTATTACTCACCAGTCCTACGTTTTACATCACATGTGACCTCTGCTTCTCCATAAACATTTGTCTCAAGTTCTAAGGAAATCAACCCTGAATATTCATTGAAAGGACTGATGCTGAACCTGAAACTCCAATACATCGGCCACCTGATGCAAACAACTGACTCCTTGGAAAAGACCCTGATTCTGGGAAAGACTGAAGGCAGGAGGAGAAGAGGATGACAGAGGATGAGATGGTTGGATGGCATCACCGACTCAATGGACATGAGTTTGAGCAAGCTCTGGGAGATGATGAAGGACAGGGAAGCCTGGCGTGCTGCAGTCCATTGGGTCACAGAGTCGGACACACTGAGCAAATGAACAACAAAAGTGATAAAAATGACAGGGCTGCAAACAAGGTTGGCTTCATGGGTAGGCAATCTGCTCAGTTGTTCAGGGGCCCATGCTCAGTAGGCCCCTCAGCTTAATATACTGCTCCAAAGCTGCCATTTTTAAATTAATAGTTTTTTTAAAAAACACAGGTTCTGCATTTTCATTTTTCAATGGGCATGCAGATAATTTAACTGGTCCTAGCTATGATAGGGGATTACTGGGAGGAAATGGAAGCCCAGAACAAGGGTCTAAATGGGTTCTTTGAAAGGCAGAAGAGGTTGTATGGGAATATTTTTCACAATGAGGGAGTAATGGGTAATCTGTTTATTGATATGGGAGGACTACAGAGAGGAGCAGGTCCAGGTAGATGGAACAAGAAAAGGGAAACAGGTATGATATAACAGCTTAAAGGAGGTCCAAATGTTCAAAGTACCAATGAAAATTTGCAGATTTCTTTTTTGTCTAGTTGTAACAAAGAGTAACAATAAAGATCCATAAATGATTACAGCATTGCTCCAAAAAATGGCTGCAATTAAGCTATTGGTGTAGAGGAAGCTATATATATATATATATATATATATATATATATACTATAAATTTATTTATTTTAATTGGAGGCTAATTACTTTATAATATTGTATTGGTTTTGCCATACATCAACATGAATCCACCATGGGTATACAAGTGTTCCCCATCCTGAATATTTTTTTTTAGGATCAATTAGTTAATTGCTTGTTGCTTTAATTATTCACACTCTTTTTAAAACTATGTGTCACAGCTAAAGCCAAGAAGAAAGTAAAACAGAGATATTCTTCAAATGTGGATGGAAACTAAGCTAATGAGTTTATTTGATAATTGATGTGGTGTTCAACAGTGTGGGGGGCCAGTGGCTCAATGGCTCAATAGTGCTTCCAACTATGAATCAGAAGATTCCAGGTTTGACTCCTGTCTTGGGGACTCAGAAGGTAAAGAATATGCCTGCAATACAGGGGATCCAGGTTCAATCTCTGGGTTGGGAAGATCCTATGGAGAGAGAAATGGCTACCCACTCAAGTATTCTTGCCTGGAGAATTCCATGGACAGAGGAGCCTGGCAGGCTAAAGTCCATGGGGTTTCAGAGTCAGCCATTACTGAGCAACTAACACTTTCACACGGTGTTTAAAAAGGGTCCTGCTCATACTTAGAAAAGTGTGTTATCAGCCAACTGACCCCAAATAATCAAGAAAATATGGAGGAAAATCTCACATTTACCTCTACTTGGGTAACTTGTGAATCTGCAAATCCCTCTCTAGTAGATATTCAATACTGATCATATACTGCAGCTTAAATGTTTATTTCAAAATGATAAGAAAGGACAAGCAAAGTTATTACATGTTTCTTAACATCTTCTTTAGCAATTTTAGTAAACTTTTGCACTTTTCAGAGCATAAAAGAGGTGGTTTATGTACAGTAATTTGAATGGCTATTCCTGAGGCATCTAGTAGAACAGGAAAAATTAAAAGAATGGAGCAATGGAAAGGTACTAAAGACACTTTGACAAGTTTTAGTTGATAAGTGCCTCTTTCAAGAAAAATAAACTCACTACTATAAACTTTTTCCCTAATTCTATCCATTCTGCATTGATAAGAATTTAAGCACCAATGAGCAATGACATGTTTCTCCTTAAATGATTACTGAAAATATGAAATTAAAAGTTTTCCCATGTTTCATTTCAATATTTCTTTTTGGAACCTTGTTCATGCTATTAATTTCTGCGTGAAAATAAGGTTTATTGACTACTTGGTGTGGCACAGCATACATATCTGATAAATGTCCCAAGAATAAATGAATAAAAGAGTGAATAAATGAGTAATGGAATGAGCAGATATTTCAGCTCAGCCACAAGTGATAAACCATCTTGGATTCTAATGGTCTCAATTATAATCTATAAAAAGTTTCTAAACTCTGCATTATTTTCTTAAAATTACAGTTCCTCTGTAGATTTGGCCATCCTTTGTGGGCAGTTTTATTCCAATCCCAAAGAGAGGCAATGCCAAAGAATGCTCAAACTGCTGCACAACTGCACTCATCTCACACGCTAGCAAAGTAATGCTCAAAATTCTCCAAGCCAGACTTCAACAGTACATGAACTGTGAATTTCCAGATGTTCATGCTGGACCTAGAAAAGGCAGAGGAACCAGAGATCAAATTGCCAATATTCGTTGGATCACTGAAAAAGCAAAAGAGTTCTAGAAAAACATCTACTTCTGTTTTATTGACTATGCCAAAGCCTTTGACTGTGTCGATCACAATAAACTGTGGAAAATTCTTGAAGAGATGGGAATACCAGACCACCTGACTTGCCTCCTGAGAAATCTGTATGCAGATCAAGAAGCAAAAGTTAGAACTGGACATGGAACCACAGACTGCTTCCATATAGGAAAAGGAGTACATCAAGGCTGTATATTGTCACCCTTCTTATTTAACTTCTATGCAGAGTACATCATGAGAAACACTGGACTGGATGAAGCGCAAGCTGGAATCAAGTTTGCTGGGAGAAATATCAATAACCTCAGATATACAGATAACACCACCCTTATGGCAGAAAGTAAAGAAGAACTAAAGATCATCTTGATGAAAGTGAAAGAGGAGAGTGAAAAAGTTGGCTTAAAGCTCAACATTCAGAAAACGAAGATCATGGCATCTGGTCCCATCACTCCATGGGAAATAGATGGGGAAACAAGGGAAACAGTGGCAGACTTTATTTTTGGGGGCTCCAAAATCACTGCAGATGGTGATTGCAGCCATGAAATTAAAAGACGCTTGCTCCTTGGAAGAAAAGTTATGACCAATATAGATGGCATATTAAAAAACAGAGACATTACTTTGCCAACAAAGTTCCATTTAGTCAAAGCTATGATTTTCCAGTAGTCATGTATGGGTATGAGAGTTGGACTATAAAGAAAACTGAGCACTGAAGAATTGATGCTTTTGAACTGTGGTGTTAGAGAAGACTCTTGAGAGTCCCTTGGACAGCAAGGAGATCCAACCAGTTCATCCTAAAGGAAATCAGTCTTGAATATTCATTGGAAGGACTGATGCTGAAGCTGAAGCTCCAATACTTTGGCCACCTGATGCAAAGAACTGACTTATTTGAAAAGACCCTAATGCTGGGAAAGATTGAAGGTGGGAGGAGAAGGGAATGACAGAGGATGAGATGGTTGGATGGCATCTCCAACACAATGGACATGAGTTTCAGTAAACTCCAGAAGTTGGTGACAGACAGAGAGGCCTGGCGTACTGCAGTCCATGGGGTCGCAGAGTCGGACACAACTGAGTGACTGAACTGAACTTGTGGTCACATTCCTGTGATACGAGTGGGAGGGTTATATTCCCTTTCCAGACCTGGCTCCAAAGAACTCCCCATACTATCCTCCTTGCTCTTTCTCTTCCCTCTGCAGCTGGACTGTCAATGCACAAATGGACATAGCAGTTCAAGTACTGATGATCATGGAACCTCAGTCAGCCATGGTTCCTGAATGACTGCGTGATGCAGTGCTCCCTGTTGCAGTTTTGGACAATAAGCAGCTATTGTGTTAATTATGCTGATATTTCAGGGGGGTTGTTTTGTTTTCTGCTCTTATAGCAGCCATTTTGTTTTCTTTAACATATTCCCCTGTCCACACCAAGCTCCCTTCCATGAAAGGGTTTTCCTCCTCTTGTTCTGATGTCATCTTGTTAATTCCCACATATCCTTTAGATCTCAGTGTAAGTATCGCTTCTTAAGGGGACATTTTTCTCTCCCTGCCTGGGCATATCTCTTCTACATTCTTCTTAGTATGTGGCTCTCCCATTTGGTACTTGTCCAGGGAATTTTCAATAACACAATTTCTCCTTCCCCAAGGTCACTGATTAGACACAGACTTCAAAGTGGCCTCAGGATCTGTGGGCATGTAGCCAGGGGCCAGGGCAGAAAGGCAGGTTAGTGTATGACTTAGGAGGTGCTCAGTGGCTTCAGTCATGTCTGACTCTAAAACCCTACAGACTGTAACTGCCAGGCTCCTCTGTCCATGAGATTCTCAAGGCAAGAATATTGAAGTGGGTTGCCATGCCCTCCTCCAGGGAATCTTTCTGACTCAGGGATGGACTCCACTTCTCTTATGTGTCCTGCATTGGCGGGCAGGTTCTTTACCACTAGCGCCACCTGGGAAGCCCAAGAATATGTCTTAGGACACCCAGAGATAACTGAGGGAGATGATTGCCAGTACAGTGCAGGTGAGGATAAATTCAAGTGTTAATATATATAAAGCCTCGTTCAGGCCAACAAGTTTTTAGTTTAGATTTGATTAGTTTAGTTTTATTATGCTTTCTTTCTCAAAGCTAATAGTCATTCGTCATCTACAAGTCAACTTCCTTCACTTGGATTCCAACAGAGAATAGACAGCTTGCAATGCCTCTTTAAGGATGATGTGACTTTCTTCAGCTCAGGTATCCTCTCATTCTCTCCCACTGGAGGAGGGAATGGCAAACCACCCCAGTATATTTGCTGTGAGAACCTCATGAACTGTATAAAAGGACAAAGAGATAAGACATTGAAAGACGAGACCCCCAAGCCTAAAGATGTTCAATATGCTACTGGGTAAGAGTGGAGGAGAATTACCAATAGTCCCAGAACGAATGAAGAGGTTGGGCCAAAGCAGATATAACACCCAGTTGTGGATGTGTCTGGTGATGAAAGTAAAATCCGATGCTTCAAAGAACAGTATTGTATAGGAACCTGGAATGTTAGGTCTATGAATCAAAGGAAATTGGATGTAGTCAAGCAGGAGATGGTAAGAATAAACATTGATATCTTAGGAATCAGTGAACTAAAATGGATGGGAATGGGCAAATTTAACACAGATGACCATTATATCCACTACTGTGGGCAAGAGTCCCATAGAAGAAATGGAGCAGCCCTCATACTCAACAAAAGAGTCCAAAATGCAGTACTTGGGTGTAACCTCAAAAATGACACAATGTTCATTTCCAAGGCAAGCAATTCAACATCATAGTAGTCCAGGTCTGTGCCACTTCCACTGATACCAAAGAAGATACTGAAGTTGATCAGTTCTGTGAAGACCTAGAAGACCTCCTAGAACTAACACCAAAAGAAAAGATGTTATGTTCATCATTGGGGATTGGGATGCAAAAGTAGGAACTCAAGAGATATCTGGAGTGACAGGCAAGTTTGGCCTTGGAGAACAAAATGAAGCGGGGCAAAGGCTAACTGAATTCTGCCAAGAGAACACATGGGTCATAGCAAATACCCTTTTCCAACAACACAAGAGATGACTTTACACATGAACGTCACCAAATGGTCAATGCTGAAATCAAACTGATTATATTTTTTGTAGCCAAAGATGGAGAAGCCATATACAGTCAGCAAAAGGAAGACCTGGAGCTGATTGTGGCTCAGATCATCAGTTTCTCATAGCAAAATTCAGGCTTAAACTAAAGAAAGTGGGGGAAACCACTAGGCCAGCCAGGTACAATTTAAATCAAATCCTCTATGAATATGAAGTGGAGGTAATGACTAGATTCAAGGCATTAGAACTTGAAAATGGTGTGCCTGAAGAACAATGGACAGAGATCTGTTCAGGAAGCAGCTAACAATATCAAAGAAAGAGAGAAGAGAAGAGGACAGCAAGGGAGAAAGGGAAGGATATATCCAACTAAACAGTTTCCAAAGAACAGCACAGTGGGACAAGAAGGTTTTCTTCAGTGAACAGTGTATAGAACTAGAAGAAAACAACAGAAGAGGAAAGACTAGAGATCTCTTCAGGAAAATTGGAGATATCGAGGGAACATTTTGCCCAAAGATGGGGACAATAAAGGACATAAATGGTAGAGACCTAGTAGACACTGAAGAGTTCAAAAAGAGATGGAAAGAATACATGGAAGAACGGTACAAAAAAGATGCAAATGAACTGGATTACTACAATGGCGTGGTCAGCCACCCAGAGCCAGACATTCTGGAGAGTGAAGTCCAGCGGGCCTTAGGAAGCATTGCTGCTGCTGCTGCTGCTGCTGCTGCTAAGAAAGCTAGTGGATATGACAGAATTCCAGTAGAACTATGCAAAACCTTGAAGGATGATGCCATCAAGGTGTTGCATTTAATATGTCAGCAAATCTGGAAGACCAGAAGCAGTGGTCACAGGACTGGAAAACGTCAATCCTCTTCCCAATTCACAAGAAGGGTAGTACTAAAGAATGTGCTACCACCAGACAATTGTACTCATCTCCCATACTAGTAAGGTAATGCTTAAAATCTTGCATGCTAGGCTTAGGCATTATCTGAACCAAGAACTTCCTGATGTACAAGCTGGGTTTAGAAAATGAAAAGGAGGCAGAGATCAAATTGCCAATATTCGCTGGATCATAGAGAAAACTAGGGCATTCCAGAAAAACATCTACCTCTGTTTTGTCAACTACACCAAAGTGTTTGACTGTGTGGATCATAATAAATTGTGGAAAGTTCTTAAAGAGATGGGAATACCCATCTCCTGAGAGACTGGTATGTGGGTCAAGAAGCAACAGTTATAACCCTGTATGGGACAACTGATTGGTTCAAGGTTGAAAAAGGAGCATAACAGGGCTGTCTGCTGTCACCCCATTGTTTTAATCTATATGCTGAGCACTTCATGAGAAATGCCAGACTGGATGAGTTACAAGCCAGCATCTAGATAGGTGGGAGAAACATCAACCACCTCAGATATGCAGACAATACCACTCTACTGGCACAAAGTGAAGAGGAACTAAAGAGCTTCTTGATGAGGGTGAAGGACAAAAGTGAAAGAGCTGGCTTAAAACTAAATATTAAAAAAAAAAAAAAACCTAAGATCACGGTATTTGGCCCCATTCAATTCAGTTCAGTTCCGTCGCTCAGTCGTGCCCAACTCTTTGCGACCCCATGAATCGCAGCACACCAGGCCTCCTTGTCCATCACCAACTCCCGGAGTTCACTCAGACTCACGACCATCGAGTCAGTGATGCCATCCATCCATCTCATCCTCTGTTGTCCCCTTCTCTTCCTGCCCTCAATCCCTCCCAGTCTCAAAGTCTTTTCCAATGAGTCAACTCTTCGCATGAGGTGGCCAAAGTATTGGAGTTTCAGTTTTAGCATCATTCCTTCCAAAGAAATTTCAGGATTGATCTTCAGAATGGACTGGTTGGATCTCCTTGCAGTCCAAGGGACTCTCAAGAGTCTTCTCCAACACCACAGTTCAAAAGCATCAATTCTTCGGCACTCAGCCTTCTTCACAGTTCAACTCTCACATCCATATATGACTACTGGAAAAACCATAGCCTTGACTAGACAGACCTTAGTTGGCAAAGTAATGTCTCTGCTTTTGAATATACTATCTAGGTTGGTCATAACTTTTCCTCCAAGGAGTAAGCGTCTTTTAATTTCATGGCTGCAATCTCCATCTGCAGTGATTTTGGAGCCCCCCAAAATAAAGTCTGACACTGTTTCCACTGTTTCTCCATCTATTTCCCATGGAGTGATGGGAACAGATGCCATGATCTTCGTTTTCTGAATGTTGAGCTTTAAGCCAACTTTTTCACTCTCCTCTTTTACTTTCATCAAGAGGTTTTTTTAGTTCCTCTTCATTTTCTGCCATAAGGGTGGTGTCATCTGCATATCTGAGGTTATTGATATTTCTCCCGGAAAAGGTGGAAGTAGTGACTGATTTCCTCTTCTTGGGTTCTAAAATCACTGCGGATGGTGACTGCAGCCATGAAATCAGGAGACATATGCTTATTGGCAGAAAAGCTTTAACAAACCTGGACAGTGTGTTGGAAAGCAGAGATGTTACCGTAGTGACCAAGGTCCATATAGTTAAGGCTATGATCTTCCCGGTACTCAGGTACAGTTGTGAGACCTGGGCCGTAAAGAAGGCAGAGCACTGAAGAATTGATGCCTTTGAACTGTGGTGCTGGAGAAGACTTCTGAGAGTCCCTTGGACAGTAAGGAGATCAAATCAGTCAATCTTAAGGGAAATCAATCCTGAATTCCTGTTGGAAGGACTGATACTGAAGCTGAAACTCCAGTATTTTGGTTATCTGAGGTGAACAGCTAACTCATTGGAAAAGTCCCTGATGCTGGCCAAGATTGAGGGCAGAAGAAGAGAGCATCAGAAGATGAAATGGCTGGATGGCATCACTGACGCATGGACGTGAACTTGGGCAAACTTTGGGAGATGGTGAGGGATAGGGAGGTCTGGTGTGTTGAAGTCCATGGGATCGCAAAGACTCAGACACGACTGGGCAACTGAACAACAACAGACTCTCTCATTCTCTGAACCCCTATACTCTAGGTACCTGTTTCTGAAAGGCAGGGCACTGCATCATCATGCCTGCTGGTTGGCTCTCATTCAGTGGGGAGTAAGCATCACTCCTATAAGGAAACAAAGTCAGTAACTGGCTACCTGGGCATTCCCAAACCTCTCTGCTTCTTGTACTCTGTTTTCACGATCTCTTAATCTCATGGTCTAATGTCATATACCTCACCTTGGAGGCATGAATTTTTCAAAGAATTTCAGTATATTTAATGATTGTTATTGCTGTTTAGTTGCTAAGTCATGTCCAACTCTTTGCAACCCCATGGAGTGAAGCCTGCCAGGCTCCTCTGTCCATGGGGTTTTCCAGGCAAGAATACTGGAGCAGGTTGACATTTCCTTCTCCAGGTGATATTCCTCACCCAGGGATTGAACCTGCATCTTCTGCATTGGCAGGCAGATTCTCTACCAGTGAAACACCAGGGAAGCCTGTATTTAATGATTAAAGTATAAATACAGTAATAAACATTTTCAATCAGAGAACAAAAGTTATTGCTTTTCCAGGAGTCATGTATGGAAGTGAGGGTTGGACTATAAAGAAGACTGAGAGTGGAAAAATTGATGCTTTAGAATTGAGGTGCTGGAGAAGACTCTTGAGAGTTCCTTGGATGGCAAGGAGATCAAACCACTGAGTCCTAAAGGAAATAAATCCTGAATATTCATTGGAAGGACTGATGCTGAAGCTGAAGCTCAAATACTTGAGCCACTTGATGCAAAGAGCTGGCTCAATGGAAAAGTCCCTAACGCTGGGAAAGATTGAAGGTAAAAGGAGAAGGGGGTGGCAGAGGATAAGATGGTCAGATAGTATCACCAACTCAATGAACATGAATGTGAGCAAACTCTGGGAGACAGTGAAAGACTGGAAGCCTGGCATGCCGCAGTCCATGAGGTCACAAAGAGTCAGACATGACAGAGAGACTGAACAACAAAAAACACGCTATTATATCTTATTATCACTGTACCATTTCAATGGCATGGAGAGCACTACACTTTTCATTTTAATAGAACACATGTTTTCTATTCAGAAGCCTCACGTAAATTTTCCCCTCCTAAGGCAGCCTATGTAATCTCAGTTTTAGTGTATTTTCCATAGTCAATATTTATCCTATTGTGTTTTCAGTAGAGTAGAACCACACCTTGGTCATCTAGCCAATAAGACAAGACCCTTTTAACTAAAAACTATGCTTTCCTGGAAAAATGAGTAATCTCTAACATTCATTTTATCTCATGCAGATGCCAGATCTTAGCAAGCCTTTCTTGCTTTTCAGGATTATTTCTGAGTTATCTCTGTGCTGGCCTGGCCTCGTGGGCATGCATTATGGCTCAAGCTTAGATGATTCCTACACTTGGCTTAATGTTCATGAAATTCTTAATAATATTTGAATAAAGGAATTGTATTTTTATTTTACACCAGGCTCTATCTCTATGCAAATATTGATACTTAATGCAAAGCAAAGATACAGGCCCAAATTTTACATTGTGCTCATTATTCAGTGAAAATAGATATAGTCTTGTCTGCATTTAATTTAATATTGAGGCAGAAAGGATATAAAGAATGCAAAGCTTAAGTGGATATCTTGATGAATGTGTACACACACACACACAACTACCAGTTATTTCAAGATAATGAAGATTTTCAACCCATTGTATGACTACCTTATACTTCTTCCTAGTTAATATCTGCCCATATCAAGGGCAATCACCATTCTGACATAACCAAAAATTAGTTTTGCTTGCTTTTGAACATCATATTAATGGAATCAAACATAAAGTTGTTTAATGTGCTTGGGATTTATTGTTTGCCTTTTGCATTTTTCAATCTCATAAACTTTTGAGTTAATAAATAACTCTCCAGCTTTACATGTATTTTCCCATATTGTGATTTAGAGAATTTACAAATAGACCAAGGTCTCAGAGTTAGTAAATGGCATTGAATCTAGTTCTCATACTAGTTTAGTTTCTGTTGATATGCAACCTATCTGTGTTTGTTGAACTTACATATTAAAGAGTAGTCGTGGAACAGAAGTCATAGAAAGGTTCAATAGAACATTTATCCAAATGTCTGGTATATACTAATTGTTTAATAAATATTCCATAAATATATATTGAACTGTGAGTATCCTATCAGTTAGAAACAAAAAACCTACATAGCAAACTATATTTTTCTAAACATTTTTATTAAAGTTATTTATTATTTATTGTTCCAAGAATAGCTTTGGATTCAGTTAGAATCATCTTCCCAGGAGCACAAAGATGCTTGCGTTTCACTAGTAAGTAAAGAAAACATAGTTATAAATATATTGCTTCAAATATTAGAGTGAGAAATCACAATTTCAACAACTTCATTTAAAAAGTCAAGATACTCTTGTAAGACATTTTTAAAAGAAGTATTAAAAATGATATATGGAGCTCTACAGAGACCTCTCTCTCCTATATATGTATACATAAATATATATATGTGTGTGTGTGTGTGTGTGTGTGTGTGTGTGTGTGTGTGTGCGTGTGTGCTCATGTGTGTACGGCTACCCACTCTAGTACTCCTGCCTGGAGAATCACATGGACAGAAGAGCCTGGTGGGCTACAGTCCATAGGGTCACAAAGAGTCCATAAGGTCACAAAGAGTCCTTAAGGTCGTAGAGAGTCAGCCATGACTAAAGCAACTTAGCATGAATACTTGCATGCTTCCCTGGTGGCTCACAGGTTAAGAATCTTCCTGCAGTGTGGGAAACCCAGGTTCGATCCCTGGGTTGGGAAGATTCCCTGGAGCAAGAAATGGCAACCCATTCCCGTATTCTTGCCTGGAGAATTCCATGAACAGAGGAGCCTGGCAGGCTCCAGTCCATGGGGCTGCAAAGAGTCAGATAGAACTGAGTGATTAACACATATCATCATCAAAATAGTATTTTATTTTACTTTTCATACACACACACACACATACACACACACACACAAACATATACTTTTTTCTTTTCTCCAGAAAATCCAAGTAAGCATGGGAAAATCATTCAGTCGTGTTGTGTTTGACTCTTTGCAACCCCATGGATGGTAGACCTCCAGGCTCCTCTGTCCATGGGATTTCCCTGGCAAGAATACTGGAGTGGGTTGCCATTTCCTTCTCCAGAGGATCCTTCTGACTGAGGGATCAAACCTGCATTTCTTGCATTGCAGAAAGATTCCTTACCATCTGAGCCACCAGGAAAGTGCGCAAGTAAGCATATTAAGGTCAAATTATTGCATAAAAGAGACCTTAGCATTCCAAGAGTAAAATTTTCCAATAATACTGTCCTTACTTTTCAAACTAACTTCAGGTTGGCAAGTTTCTTTACCCCCCCTCAGAGTCCCACTCATGTCATTAACAGAAGGAATTAATCACTGAGGGCTTTAACCAGAAGAGCCACTTTTATTATGGACACTCCATTCTATCCACAATTGATGAAAACATAGAGCTCAAACCTAATCAGAAAAAATTCTCAAAATGGCTAATTAGTAGAGAAATATTAATTAAAACCTCAGTGAGGCATCAATTCACTCCAGTCAGAATGGCCACCAACAAAAAGTGTAATTAATAAATGTTAGAGAGGGTATGGAGAAAAGGGAACACTCTTGAACTGGAAAGAGGGTTGCTGGAAATGTAAACTGATATGTAAAATCAATAAATTGATACAGCCACTATGGAGAACAGTATGGAGGTTCCTTAAAAAAACTAACAATAGAGCTAACATATGATCCAACAACGCCACTCCTGGGCATATATCCAAAGGAAACTATCATTAGAAAGGCTGCATGCACCCCAGTCTTCATTGCAACACTATTTACAATAGCCAGGACATGGAAACAACCTAAATGCTCACTGACAGATGAACACATAAACAAGAGGTCATACATATATACAATGAAATATGACTCACCCGTAAGAATAATGAAATAATGCTGTTTGCAGCAACATGGAGGGAACTCGGGATTACCTTACTAAGGTAAATTAGACAAAGACAAGTAAGATCTTATTTACAAAACAAACATCGACCCACAGACATAGAAAACAAACTTATGGTTACCAAATCGAAAGACATGAGGGGGAATAAATTAGGAGGATGGGACTAACATATATACACTACTATACATAAAATAAATAAACAACAAGGACCTACTGTATAGCATGGGGGACTATATTCAATGTTTTATAATAATTCATAAGGGAAAATGAAAATCTGAAAAGTACATATATACATATGCATATATATAGTACATAAAAGTACATATATACATATATATTGAAAACACATATATTGTATGTATTATATATAAATATAATATAATTTCATATTATAATTAAAAATATAATATACATAAAAGTACAGATATACATATATGTATATCAAATATATATATATATATATATATATATATATATATATATATATATATATATATATATATGGGCTTCCCAGGTGGCCCAGGTTGTAAAGAACTCACTTGCCAATGCAGGAGACGTAAGAGATGCAGGTTGACTTGGGTACCTGACTTGGAAAGATCCCCTGGAGAAGGAAATGGGAGCCCACTCCAGTATTTTTGCCTGGAGAATCCCATGGACAGAGGAGCCTAGTGGGCTATATTCCATTGGGTCACAAAGAGTCAGACACAACTGAAGCAACTTAGCAAGTGTGTAATCCTATATATATATATATATATATATATATATGTACATAAATATAATATTCATATATATATAATATTCACATATATATGAATTGAATCACTTTGCTATGCACTCGAAACTCTCATGGCATTGTGAATCAATTACACATCAAAAAAAAAAGAATATAGGCAAGTGGAATTGCAGAATAATATTTGGGGATATACGAATGCTTATTTATTCAGAGTAACCATATTGAGGGCTTTCTCACTGTTCCAGATATGATGCTTAGCACTTTATAAACAATTTAAAAAATTAATCTTCACAACACATCCATGTGCTCACTTTACAAAAGAGGAAACTGAGTCAAAAAGTGGTTAAGCAACTTGTCTAAGATCACTAGTGAGAGAAGGGCTCATACACAATATGTTAAATCTTTCTCATTCCAAATCTGGGTTTTTCCACATGCTCTTCTATAAACTTCTGTTACATAACATCATTTTACTAGAGAATGTACTTTGAGGATTTATTGGAGATTGCAGATGCTGATGCAACAGTATCCAATATGAGGTCGCACAATCCTTTGTGCAACCCTCTGTCCTAGCAATTATCTGTTATTGACCAAGTGCTTTTAAATTAAGGCGCTAATGCAGTATAAAGCTAACTCAAATCTTTTAATTATTGTGGAACAGAGGTTGACGGGCTTTGAAAACCTTCATGTTGAAAGGACAAGTGAAGGATAATGAAAGAGGAAAATATGAAAATAAGAACTAAAACACGATTAAAAGTCAGGAAAGGTTCAGAAGTGGCATCTACAGGACTCCTAAGTGCTCACAAATTTTCATTAATTATACAGTTGCCCAATATTGTGAATTGTGAGCATCTACTGCTCATTTATTATAGTCTTTTTAAAGAGGAACTGCTTTTTGCTGCTGCTAAGTCGCTTCAGTTGTGTCTGACTCTGTGCGACCCCGTAGATGGCAGCCCACTAGGCTCCTCTGTCCCTGGGATTCTCCAGGCAAGAATAATGGAGTGCGTTGCCATTTCCTTCTCCAATGCATGAAAGTGAAAAGTGAAAGTGAAGTCGCTCAGTAGTGCCTGACTCTTAGCGACCCCCATGGACTGGAGCCTACCAGGCTCTTCCATCCATGGGATTTTCCAGGCAAGAGTACGGGAGTGGGGTGCCATTGCCTTCTCCAACTGCTTTTTAGTTGCATTAAGAAATTAAGCAAATTAGTTTTCTCAAAACAGAAATATCTACTCTGTTAGACATTCAGTGGACTCACCTTCCCATTAATCTTGACCTTTCTGAGGTCAATAGTCTCCACTTCATCCTAGGTTCATTTCTGTGTTGTAACTTCTATTAATACTTCCTCATTACCCTGAACACTGGTAAAATTACTACCTTTATAAAATGCCTGCTGTGTGGGTGAAGTATTTCAGTGCATGTTGTTGCTGTTGTGGTTAAGTCGCTCAGTTGTGTCTGACTCTTGCAACCCCAAGGACTGTGACACACCTGGCTCCTCTGTCCTCCACTATCTCCTGAAGTTTGCACAAATTCACATCCATTGAGTCAGTGATACTATCTAACCATCTCATTCTCTGCTACCCTCTTCTTTTGCCTTCAGTCTTTCCCAGCATCAGGATATTTTCCAACGAGTTGGCTCTTTGCATCAGGCGGCCAAAGTATTAGAGCTTCAGTTTCAGCATCAGTCCTTTCAATGAATAGATATGGTTAGTTTCCTTTAGAACTGACCAGTTTGACCTTCTTGCTGTCCAAGGGACTCTCAAGAGTCTTCTCCAGCACCACAATTTGATAGCATCAATTCTTTGGCACTCAGCCATCCATACATGACTATTGGAAAAACCATAGCTTTGACTATACAGACCTTTGTCATCTAAGTGATGTCTCTGCTTTTTAATATGTTGTCTAGATTTGTCATAGCTTTCCTTCCAAGGAGAAGGCATCTTTTTATTTCATGGCTGCAGTCACTGTCCACAGTAATTTTGAAGCCCAAGAAAAGAAAATCTCACTGCTTGCACTTTACCCCTTCTATTTGCCATGAAGTGATGGGACCAAATGCTATGATCTGAGTTTTTTTCAATGTTGAATTTCAAGCCAGCTTTTTCATTCTTCTCTTTCACTCTCATCAAGAGGCTCTTTGGTTCCTTTTTGCTTTCTGCCATTAGAGTAATATTATCTGTGTATGTGAGGTTGTTGATATTTTCCCAGGCAATCCTGATTCCAGCTTGTGATTCATCCAGTCTGGTATTTCGCATGATGTTCTCTGCATAGAAGTTAGATAAGCAGCCTTGTACTTCTTTCCCAATTTTGAACCACTCAGATGTTCCATGTCTGGTTCTATTGCTTCTTGACCTGCATACAGGTTTCTCAGGAGACAGGTAAGGTGGTCTGGTCCTCCCATCTCTTTAAGAATTTTCCAGTTTGTTGTGATCCACACATTCAAAAGCTTTACCATAATCAAGGAAGCAGAAATAGATGTTTTTATGGAATTTCCTTTGCCTTCTCTATGGTCCAACAAATAGCAATTTGATCTCTGGTTCCTCTGACTCTTAGGAATTCAACTTGTACATCTGGAAGTTCTTGGTTCACATATTGTTGAAATCTAGTTTGAAGGATTTTGAGTATTACCTTGCTAGCATGTGAAATGAACACAACTGTAGAGTACTTTGAACATTCTTTGACATTGCCCTTCTTTGTGATTGAAATGAAAACTAACCTTTTCCAGTCCTGTGGCCACTGCTGAGTTTTCCAAATTTGCTGACATATTGAGTGCAGCACTTTAACAGCATCAGCTTTTAGGATTTTAAATAACTCAGCTGGAATTACATCACCTCCATTAGCTTTGTTTGTAGTAATGCTTCTAAAGCCCACATGACTTCATACTCCAGAATGTCTGGCTCTAGGTGAGTGACCACACCATCATGGTTATCCAATTCATTAAGACCTTTCTGTTATAGTTATTCTGTGTATTCTTGCCACGTCTTCTTAATCTCCCCTGCTTTTCTTAGGCTCTTACCGTTTCTGTTCTTTATTGTGCCCAGCCTTGCATGAAATGTCTCTTGATATCTCCAATTTTCCTGAAGAGTCTCTAGTCTTTCCCGCTCTATTGTTTTCCTCTGTTTCTTTGCATTGTTCACTTAAGAAGGCTTTCTTATCTCTCCTTGCTATTCTCTGGAACTCTGCATTCAGTTGGGTGTATCACTCCCTTTCTCCCTTGCCTTTTGTGCATGTTGCTTACATCTGTACCTTTCCACTATAATTCTGCAAGGCAGGTAAGAATTTAAGCCTTATTTTAGAGGCATGATTTTAGAGAGGTTCAGTTATTTGTACAGGTTCCCAAATCTAAGAAGTGTCAGGTCAGGGTCTGGTGCTAGACATGTCTCATTCAACCACTGCTCTTCCCACTTGTTTACATTGCTTCTTCTATCATATTCATTCATGCTCCAGGATTTTAATAGATTTCTATGCATTTGCTGATAAATATAGTGAGCCAAGTAAGTGCCCTGCTTCCTACTTCACTAAATAGAAAACAAAAGGGCAACAACTCAAGAAGCTGCTGGGCCCACTCTTTACCTTTGTGAACCATGACAAGAAGGTATACTGAAGTTCTCGGAGGAGGACCTATACTCTGTTCTCACTGCTTTCTCAATTCTGCACAATAAGGAGCCTTGTGTGCATAGGTAGGGACACCCCAGGAGGTATGTGCAAGCTTACTCCATACCCCACACAAACAACACTTGGCTATTCTTCCAGGCTAGAATTACACATAGTTGTGTGCAGTCCACCATTCAGAAGTTAGACTTGGGAAAGTGGTTACTGCAGGCCCTGAAAGCTGACTTGAGCCACTTGGGTAAGAGATTCTGGGACCCTGGGTACTTAGAATGTGGAATAAAAGGGCAAAGCATGGAGTACAAGTGGTCAGGTCTCCTTAGCCCTGTGGGTAGGGGCATGGCTGGAATAGATTCATAATAAACCTCTCAAAATCCTATTACCCATGAGTCTTCAAAAAGTGGGTTTTGACTGGATTGTTGGCAGGAAAGAGCAGCATTGCCCTAAGTGGGATCATTCCAGGAATCGAAGAAAGAGCTATAATCATCATTTTTATTTTTCTCTTTGGAGTTGCTAATTATTCACCATCTACAAGACAACTTCAGCTTACTTTACTGTGATTCCAACTGAGAACAGGCAAGTTGCAATGCCTCATTAAGAATGTTGTGATTTTTTTTCTGCCTGGGTAGACACACTTCTCCAGCTTGCTGAACCTGAGTCCCAGCCTGAGAGCTCCTGCCTCTGCAAAACAGACTGCTGCCCTGTCCACACCCCTGCTGGCTCTCACTCTGTGGGGAGCAGGCCCTAATTCTACAGGGAAGAAAGGTAAGTAATCATGCCTCCTTCTAAGAACCTTATGTCAGATAGTCTATCCATGAATCAACCTCATATATCTTCCCTCTGAATTTCCTAAAGAATTTTTCTGTATTTTAATAATGCAAGTGAGATGAAGATAGTAGGAGATGAAAAATGGGGTACTAATATAAATTTTCTAAGATAGATCTCAGTTTTTGGTAGGCAAAATCATCCAAAGTTCAATTTCCTGCAATATCTGGTTCTCTTTTTCCTATTCTTCACCCTAAATACCCCCTAGATAGAGGGAGATGTTATTTTTCTCATGAATTAAGTGAAGGGGAAACTTGCTTTGTGCTCATCCTTGAGTTAGTTTCCTTTGCAGAGTTCAGTTATTCTAAATCTCAGAATGGTCCAGTTGCTGTTTAAAAAGGGGAGAACATAGGAATCCTTTTGACTCTGACTATCACCACTCACTTAGTTGGGATACATTTCATTCTTCCCATTTTTTAAGATATCTCCATTTTCTTAGTGGTCCACTGGAAGGAAAAAAAGAAGTGAACTGAATCTGAGGACCTGGCTTCTCTCTCAACTTTATCATTCTCTTGATGCAGGATGTCCTTGGGCCTCTTTGAGCCTTTGTTTCTCTCTATAAAACATGACAACATGATGCTTATTCTTACAATAAATATTTAATGATCAAAAAGCTCTGTCTTTTTGTAACTTAAAGGAGCTTTGTAGGTAATTCTCTGTCTGTCCAGTGGTTAGGACTTGGTGCTTTCATTGTCATGGCCTGAGTTCAATTTCTGCATCTCTGGTCAGGGAACTAAAATCCTACAAGCCATGTAGCACAGCCCAAAAAGAGCTCTGTAAATTGTAAAGGGCTTGCAGAATGGGGCAGTGGAAGTAATGTGATATTAATTAGGTCAAGCAGACCCAGCCTTAAGACCAGGCTGTGCTGAAGATTGGTTTTGGATTCCCAATATGTAAAATGATTAGACAATTTTTACTTTCTTTAGAGGTCCATTACAAGTATTTAAAAACAATCTAAATTCAACTGCAAGCCAGGAAATGAAAACTGATCTCTTTAGATTTTAAAATTTAAGATATAATAATTTACATGTAAATAGAAGGAAAGATTGAAGGGAGGGGATGTTTTATTTAAAATAAGCTACATTCTCAGGAAGGAAATGTAGCTTATCATTTAGGAGATCTTTAATCATTTAATTCATTTGCTCAATAAATACTTATCGAGCATCTACTAGGAGCATAGGTATACTCCACATAGAATTGGGAGATACAAATATGAGTAAGTTAGTGATTCTTTATCTATTACTGACTTACCATTCAGTAATGGAGACAGGCTCAAGAACAACCACAGTAAGTGGGATTTTTAAAAGTGATGTATTTAATGTGACATCTATTCTTAAAAGTTCCACTGGAATATGAGAAAAAAGATTATATTTACTCCAAGAAAGACTTAATTGTGGATTGTGGGAAGTTTCAATGAGAGGCTAATGACCATCTGTCAAGGATGCAAAAGAGAACATTACTGTGTTGGTTAACTACTAAATTGAGCTTCATTCTTTCACAATTTTCTGAGTCTAATTTGACACATCTTGTACGTCTTAGCAGATGTCCACGTGATTCTTTTCTGAGGACATGTCCTACGTTTGAGCATGAATGACTCTGTGCTACATGTATATAGAGTATTTTATCAGTGTCTTTCTATCTTTTTGCTCTTTTACACACATTAATACAGAAAGTCCTGAGGCGGACCCAGAGAACAAGATAGACCGTTTACTTCAGGGAGCCTCTGGTCTGGTTGATGAAGTAAATACTAAGATATGAATTATCCAACTGCCAAATGCTTTGCACGCATCATCCCATTTAACTTTCACAATTTTGTAGAGCAGTTCCATGTTTCTACCCATCTCTCAGATAAGGAGCTCAAGGCTTAAGAGGCTAAGTAACTTCTATTAGGAGTGTAGCAAGTAAGTGGTTCCTCTGGGAGGCAGGACTGTGGTTAACAAATAAAAACAACACTTACCATGTGTTTCACAAATAGTAACTCCTTTGCTCCATCTTCCTAACTACTATATGAATAGTTACTAGCATCTTTTTTTTTTTTTTTTTCCACCAAAGGAAAGATACAGAGGCCCAGTGACTTGTCTGAAGGCATGCTTTTAGTAAACTGCATACAGCTGTGTTTGAAGCCAGGCAGTCTGCCTCCCAAACCCGGGTCGTGACCAGTCTCTGAGCTGCTTCTCAAGGCCAGCTAGATCCAACATCAGAGTCCTTCCAGTTACTGCTGCACTGAATGGCCTCTTCCTCAGTGTGCTCTCTTCCGAGGACAAATAGCTGTAATACAACTTCCCTGACACCAAGAGCCGATGATTCAACTGTTTATATTATATATTTTGCCCTTTTGTGCTCACCCAACTTTCTTAAAGCACCAATGCACCCTTCTTTCCACTGTCAACATACACTTTGCCATTCTTTTCCTGTGTCTTTAATTAAATGTTAACATTCATTTGCCCTTTCCATTATATTAAAGGTAACCTTTGCTTCCTGTGGCATCTAGATAAGCTTCACTCAGGAACAGGAACCACACAAGTCATTGTGATAAAAAGTAAAGAATGGGAGCTCTGATCCATTCCACTGACATATTTTAAAACAGCAGTTTGAATGTTTGTTTTGCAGTTACTTCTTTTACGTAATGTCAGGATAATAAATTATTTCTGAATACTGTGATAGTGAAAAGAGTTGAATTCAAATTAGTCAGACTAAGTAGCTGTGACCCCTCCCAAGAGTCAAACAGAGTGTATTGAGAAGCGGTTTATTTTTCCTTTAAATAATATTGAGTACATTATAGAAAGGGGCTCTGGTTGGGAGTTAGATACTCACAGTTCATTGATTTGGGGGAATGGCATGAGGAGATTGACTGTTTTCCTGCAAAATCCATCTACTGGGAATGGAATGGTTTCTTGCTGAACTGGGAGGATATTGGACTGAGAACCAGGCCTTGATTCAAGTCTCATTTTTGCACTGATGCAAGTCTCTTATGTTCTCAGAAGCTCTGTTGCTTTATTGTTTTTTTTTTTTTTTTTTGCTTTATTGTTTTAAGGGTTGTCATGCATTAACATGGCACTACTGTTCTGATATAAATGCAGGGCGATATTGTGACAGGTACTTTATATAAATTATCTGATTTACTCTTGAAAACAAATTTCTGAAGTCTATGTTTTTATTTACATTTTAGTGAAGAGAAAACTGATCCTTAGAGAGGCTAAGTAACATGCTCAACCTCACGACACAGTTGGTAAGTCAGATTGAGGGCTATCCATTTGGGAAAGCTGCACCCTTAACCATTCTGGGTTCCTTCCAATGCTGTTCAGCTCTGCACTTTAATATTGTACTCACTGCTCCTTTTGACCTGGTTCATTTTGTTGTTGCTACATTTCCCATTTATCTCCTAAACATGTCAAGTGGGCATGGTTTTTGGCAGCCCATTGAAACCTGAGTGACTCTTTCTCAGACAACAGTTGCTTTCCCAGACTCTGGAAATTAGACATATTCCTGGTTAGCCAGATTGTGTGGCTGTGTCTATAAGCATCTCTTGAATTTTTGTAGAAAGTAGGGAATTCTCTATGTTTTTATATTGTGAAAAAGTGAAATGTTATGATTTTATTTTTAGAGGTTATGATGTATTGGAATAAGTGTATTTAAAAATAAAAGAGATGCAAAGAGAAAACAAGAGTTAAAAATAAGCCAGGGGAGGGAGAGATGGTAGAAGGAAGATTACCCTTAGAAATGCTTCTTTATAACAAGTAATTATATAACTTGAGGATCTAGAAGAACAAAATACTTCAAAAGGCTAACACTATTCATGGATGGTGAGATTTCAGGATTTCTCTTTTCTTTTGAAACTTTGTTAATTTTTTCCAAATAAATATTTATTATTAGCATGCTAAAAAAATTAGTATATACACAGAGCAAACTCTGGGAAATAGTGAAAGACAGGCAAGCCTAGCATGCTACAGTGATGGCGTCACAAAGAGTCAGACATGACTTAGCAACTGAACATCAGTGAAAATATATAGACTGGAAAGGGAAGTGAAAGTGAAAGTCACTCAGTTCTGTTCTGACTCCTTGTGATCCCATCAACTATCAGTTCAGTTCAGTTCAGTTCAGTCGCACAGTCGTGTCTGACTCTGCGACCCCATAAATCTCAGCATGCCAGGCCTCCCTGTCCATCACCATCTCCTGGAGTTCACTCAAACTCACGTCCATCAAGTCCATGATGCCTTCCAGCCATCTCATCCTCTGTCGTCCCCTTCTCCTCCTGCTCCCAATCCCTCCCAGCATCAGAGTCTTTTCCAATGAGTCAACTCTTTGCATGAGGTGGCCAAAGTACTGAAGTTTCAGCTTTAGCATCATTCCTTCCAAAGAACACCCAGGACTGGTCTCCTTTAGAATGGATTGGTTAGATCTCCTTGCAGTCCAAGGGACTCTCAAGAGTCTTCTCCAACACGACAGTTCAAAAGCATCAATTCTCTGGCACTCAGCCTTCTTCACAGTCCAACTCTCATATCCATACATGACCACAGGAAAAAATCATAGCCTTGACTAGATGGACATTTGTTGGCAAAGTAATGTCTCTGCTTTTCAATATGCTATCTAGGTTGGTCATAACTTTCCTTCCAAGGAGTAAGCATCTTTTAATTTCATGGCTGCAATCACCCTGTGCAGTGATTTTGGAGCCCAGAAAAATAAGGTCAGCCACTGTTTCCACTGTTTCCCCATCTATTTCCCATGAGGTGATGGGACCAGATGCCATGATCTTAGTTTTCTGAATGTTGAGCTTCAAGCCAGCTTTTTCACTCTCCTCTTTCATTTTCATCAAGAAGCTTTTTAGTTCCTCTTCACTCACTGCCATAAGGGTGGTGTCATCTGCGTATCTGAGGTTATTGATATTTCTCCTGGCAATCTTGATTCCAGCTTGTGTTTCTTCCAGCCCAGCATTTCTCATGATGTACTCTGCATATAAGTTAAATAATCAGGGTGACAATATACAACCTTGACATACTCCTTTTCCTATTTGGAACCAGTCTGTTGTTCCATGTCCAATTCTAACTGTTGCTCCCTAACCTGCATATAGGTTTCTCAAGAGGCAGGTCAGGTGGTTTGGTATTCCCATCTCTTGAAGAATTTTCCACAGTTTATTGTGATCCACACTGTCAAAGGCTTTGGCACAGTCAATAAAGCAGAAATAGATGTTTTTCTGGAACTCTTGCTCTTTTGATGATCCAGCAGATGCTGGCAATTTGACCTCTGGTTCCTCTGCCTTTTCTAAAACCAGCTTGAACATCTGGAAGTTCACGGTTTCACATATTGTTGAAGCCTGGCTTGGAGAATTTTGAGCATTACTTTGCTAGTGTGTGAGGTCAGTGCAATTGTGTGGTAGTTTGAGCATTCTTTGGCATTGTCTTCCTTTGGGATTGGAATGAAAACTGACATTTTCTGGTCCTGTGGCCACTGCTGAGTTTTCCAAATTTGCTGGCATATTGAGTGCAGCGACTATACAGTCTATGTAATTTTCCAGACCAGAAGACTGGAGTGGGTAGCCTTTCCCTTCTCCAGGGAATCTTCCCAACCCAGGAACTGAACCCAGATCTCCTGCATTGCAGGTGGATTCTTTACCATCTGAGTTACCAGTGAAGCCCAAGAATACTGAAGTGGGTAGCCTATCCCTTTTCCGGGAATCTTCCTGACCCAGAAATTGAACCAGGATCTCCTGCATTGCAGGCATATTCTTTACCAACTGAGCTATCTGGGAAGATACATACAGACCTATAGTAAGAAATCACAAATCATCAAGTAATCTGTGGCTAGCTAACATCCTAGATAGTAATTTGTGTGCGAGCATGCTGAGTCACTTCAGTTGTGTCCAATTCTTTGCAACCCTATGGACTATAGCCCACAAGGCTACACTGTCTATGGGATTCTCCAGGCAAGAATACTGGAGTGGGTTGCCATGCCCTCCTGCAGGGGATCTTCCTGAGTCAGGGATGAAACCTGCATATCTTATGTCTCCTGCATTAGCAGGCATGTTCTTTACCACCAGCACCACCTGGGCAGCCCACAGATAGCAATTTGGGGCAAATTTCTAAACTAGGCTAACTTCCCAGGCAGTGGTGACATCAAAATAATATATGTCCCTTTGTTAATATCTCTGATGTTGTTTATTATTTTCAGCCTCATTTCACATTAAATCATCACTGTAACGTTTTCCTACAGTAATATGACAGGAAGTGTTCGGGGGAAGAGACTATTTCAATGTTAACTATTTCCATTTTAAAAAACTGTATTTACTTCCTATCAATTAAAATAGATCATTTAAAAACATGCAATTCATGAATTGCATCCTTCTTTATTATTCTTATTTTGTCCTCCATTCTGGATGCCGAGACTTCTCCAAATTTCTGATTTATTACAGCTTCTCAGATTCCCTTCCTTCTTCTCGTGATTTTTAGCCATAGACTTAATGTCACCAGACTAGTCAGTCCCTCAGTTTTGAGTACATACAGTAATTTCCCTGTTACCTATTGGGTCTTTCCAAGATAGTTACAAAATAACCTCTCCTCCTATCTGGTTCTTTTACTTTCATATCAAATCACATTTCCTTGGAGTCTTCCCCCGACTTTCTGCCCTATGTTCATGCCTTGCTCAGCCTCTGGTCTGTGCTTTGATTCTTGTCTTTTTCTGGTCCTTGACAGTCTCCTTCTCTTCTACTTATCTTCCTTCTTGTGGGATTTCTTTCTAATACCTTCTCCAATTACCATGCATATTGAGTGCACTATATTTAATTATCTTTTAATAATACAAATCCTTAGCACCTATCTTGTTACTTAGAAGACTTTAAAAATTATTCTCTAGGATATATATATGTAGCTCCTCAATAGGAATATAAGATTTTGAAAGGAAGAAATCTGTGCAATTCCTTTATATCTCTATCACTGTTTTATACAGTGTTGAGAATATAGCAGATACTTGACAGAATTTCTCTAAATTATATTTAGGTTCATGATAGCTAATTGAATTGAATTTTCCACCAAATAAATGCAATCCCATCATTTGTAAATCAAATTTTAAGCACAAGACTTTTCTAATTAAACAAACTTTAATAATTAATGTTTCATCTGTTTTTTGTTTTTATCTCTAAATGGAGCAGTGCTCATGCTCAAATGCTGAACTAGTTGAAAGGAGCTCTTCCTCTGACAACTTCCTGTCAAGTGGTTATTTAAAACTCTGAGGTGTGTTGCTTTAGGAGACTGACACATTGGTGATTTAATATGGAGTGAAGCCTAAATAATGGATGACAGGGGAGCTATTAATAAAGGAACCTATATTGTGGTGCCCTCAAAGACTCGTGAATAATGGGAGAGTTATCTTAAGTAGACTAACTGTCTGCTAGAGATTGTGGACTCATAAAGAATCATTGCCCTTTTTTTCTTTTAGTGCTCTAACTATTTCTGGGAAGTTTTGTACTTAGCTGCTGTTTTTATTAAACTGTCAAATCCAATATGGAAGGCGGGGTTGTGCTTTTGTAATTTAGTATTCTGATCTGCATCCTTTCTTTCTGAGGTTTTTCACCATCAAAATAATCTAGAGAATTAATATGCAGATTAAAAATAAGCTCTGAATGCTATCAAAAAGCTAAAAGTCTATTATTTGCAGAAATCCAGGCATAAAAATGAAGACACTCTATATAATTACTGGTTATAGTCGTATTAGCATTATCCTTTAAAGTAAAATTATTTTAAAATGGCATTTGCAGAAAATGGCTAGAGGTAGGCTTTATCTAATAACTTAGGTTATAAAAACAAGAAAATCAATTTTATCATTATTGCCCAATATTGCATCTTATGTGCAAAACTTTGTATAAAACTTTTTTTTCTTTCACAATTCCTTCCAAGTACTTGCCAAAAAGGCTACAATATTCAATTTTTCCACCTTAAGCTAATAAAAAAAAAATACCATTTTCTTCAATCCTTTATTCAGTGTAGAATTAAACTGAATTTCAAGCATTATTCAAAGACTTAAAGAGATCTCAATGAAAGTTCAGTTCAGTTCAGTTCAGTCGTTCAGTCGAAGTTAGGTACAGCAAAATAAAATGCATAAAATTTAAACTTTACCAATGGAAAATTTAAAAAATTGAAACAAAATTAATCCTACTTACATATTTTTAAGAGCCTTAAAAATTCAGTAGATGTTATGCTTGAAAAGTGAGGATTTATAAACAATATTAAGCAATTGTGGAGTTTAGCTCTAGATTTAGAATCAGAGAAATTGGATTTGAATTCCAGCTATACAATCTATTGTTATGTGACCTTGGGTTGGTCATGTGATATCTGAGTTTTCTGACTTTTATATAAAATAAGGATAATAATGGGCTTCTGTAGTGGCTCAGCAGTAAGTAATCTGCCTGCTATGCAGGTAGACCCAGGTTTGATCCCTGGGTGGGGAAGATTCCCTGGAGAAGGGAATGGCTACCCATTCCAGTATTCTTGTATGGATAGTAACATGAATAGAGAAGCCTAGTGGGCTACAGTTTATGGGGTCAGAGAGTCAGATACAACTGAGCTACTAACACACACACACACGCGCTGATAATAATGTCATTCCTAACTATTTCACCAGTGGTCTTCCAGAATAGGAATGTGAAAATATTTCACAATTATGAAATACTCCTGAAATATGTTACTATACCCTCATATTTTCTGCTATGCAAAGTACACATGTTTTAATCCTTCATGTGTATGGAATAATTGTACTCTGTGACATTTCAGAGAAAAAAGCTGCTTAAAGAGTAACTTATGCTGGATACAATGTGCTAGACATTTATACAGACACTGATTTAATTTTCAAAATAAGCCTCTAAAGTATGGTATACTAACACATATATATGGAATTTAGGAAGATGGCAATGACGACCCTGTATGCAAGACAGGAAAAAAGACACAGATGTGTATAACGGACTTTTGGACTCAGAGGGAGAGGGAGAGGGTGGGATGATTTGGGAGAATGGCATTCTAACATGTATACTATCATGTAAGAATTGAATCGCCAGTCTATGTCTGACGCAGGGTGCAGCATGCTTGGGGCTGGTGCATGGGGATGACCCAGAGAGATGTTGTGGGGAGGGAGGTGGGAGGGGGGTTCATGTTTGGGAACGCATGTAAGAATTAAAGATTTTAAAATTTAAAAAATAAAAAACTAAAAAAAAATAAAATAAAAAATAAAGTATGTTTGTTTACAGATGAGGAAACAGCTCAGATGGGTTAAATACTTGTCTAGGTCAGAACGTAAATATTAGCGTTAGCCTGATCCTAGATTCTCTCCAGACACTGTCCTCTTCTCCTCCACTGGGCATTGAAGATCTCTTCCGCCCAGGACTGAGAAAAGTGAGAGTCCACTTCTGGTTGGCATCTACCCCCACGATAAAGACTTGGATGTTTCCTTTATCTGTGTAGACAAAGGATAGAGGATGCTGACTCATTAGACAACCCAGGCAGTATACCCATTCCCTAAGTTTTCCCAACATGATGTATTGCTGTTTTGCCGTGTATTCAATCTTTTCTGTGGATACTCTGCCTCCTTCCTTCTATCTTCTCAGACAAGGGAGCAAATGGGAAGATGAAAAACAAACTATAAAGGCTGAGTTTGAAAGAAGCTACACCACAAAACAGAAGAAAGTCATAGTCTCTAAGCTCCTATTATGTCTTTGCGTCTAGGTTATCTGTTAATAAGACTTCCTGAGGTATATATATATTGTTATCACCATTTCTTTAACAGAATAAATTTGCATGCAGTCAGGTTAGGTAGCTTATCTTAGAAGGTAGTTTGGTTCCAAAGTCTGTTTCCACAATTCCCCATTTTCCTTTTACAACAGAGGAAAAATAGGGAATGTGCCATAATGTAAGCCCTTCACTGTCATTGGGGCTGTACACAGTACCAAGGGAAAAAAACTGGTCCATGGTGAAAAGATTTATTCTTTTTATGTGTGAAGCAAAGATACATGTATAGTATATAAACAAATATACAACATATCAGGGGTATTAAAATTTAATCAATGGTGATTAGGAAATAAAAAGGCTACTTAGGAGGACAATATTATATTTACACTGGTTTTGGTTCTTGTCACAGTCAGAACGAGGTCAAAATCATTTCTCAGTTGCTTCAACCATGGATCTGAATGTATCATCATATATTATCCTAAAATACATAGAACAGAGTAGGTGTACTTTTCAACCTCTGGACTGGAGTGCTGAAATGACACCCAGCACAACAAAAGTCCAGAAGAATCAGCAAGATCAAACTACCATGATTCTAAACAATCAGAGAATCAGAGGGAGACATGAGAGCAAATCATGTCTTTGATGTGCTCACGTCTCCACAAAAAGTTTCCTACCACCATCTTCTGGAATCCTGTCCTCTATCCATCTTCCGGGAATCAGTCCTAGCACCATTCTTCCAAGAAATCTTTGCTTTATCCAGGTTACATCTTCTTTTTCCTCAAGAATGGTCTAATGTTCCTGTACAGGGTACCTTACAACCCAGATACTGCATTTACAAAGATTCAGATTCGAATCCAGACCCTGCAACTTGTGACTGGGTACAACTGACTTATCCTCTTTGTGGGTCTCACTTTTTCCATCTGTAAAATGAGAATACTGATGTGTACCCACCTTACAGCCAGGAGGAGAAAATATTTAAAATATTTAGCACTGTGACAGGCTGGAAGAAATATTTACTTGATGAGAATAGTTAATACTTTCAGCAACTAACTCAGTTTCTCCTTAGATTTGTGATATTACATAGTATGAGCCCAATAAAAATCATGAATCACAGTTCTGATGTCATCTCCTACAAAAGTCCCAACTGTACCCTTCCTCTTCTCATCTAACTCTGTTCCTGGTTCATGCTTCTTTCATTGTGCTATTTATACAAAGATTTTTGATAAATTTCTGTTAAACGATGAGTATAGATAATATCTACAAGTTCAATTACTTGTGTTGTATGAACATAGCCCATTTTCCCATCTATATATGCAGAGAGATACAGCATTGTATCCACATATCTGGAAGCTAAGACATAAATCCTTACCACTGTAGACAAATTTATCTTTTATTCATTTAAACTTGAATGCCCTGCCACATTTTGATATGAAATCTACCTTAAAAATTAAAATCCTATGCCAGGCTCTGTTTTCCACAATCTACACTTCTTGCTTTTTTTCATGCTGTTTTCTCATTTGTTATCAGCCTTTCTCACACACTGAGACTGAGCTCTTGGGACAGTCAAGCAGGAGGTGATACATTTACATAGTCTTTCCAGTGCTCCAGGGCTAATTTTTAGCAAATGTCCTGGGCAGACTTTTTGAAAAGATTGATAGTGATTATCTTGTAACCTTGTATTATGAGTCCCAAGAGCACCAGCATCCAAATATTAGTGAGAATAATCTGCACTGATAGCCATTCAGTGTATGCTGGTAGCCCTTATCTACAGAAGTGTAATAGTGCTTAATCTTATAAGCACATATTGACAGCCAATTTATCTAATTACTCATATTCACAAATTAACTGAAGTGATAACAGAATGTATTATCTTCACTTTGACATGTTTTTGGAGCTCTTCAGGGAGACCTCTTTGATCATTTCAAGGATGAACTTGAAACAAAGGAGCTTCCTGGAGTTGTTTAAAAGGATCTGATTTATAAAAGCCTGGCTTATAAAGCATCTTCATTCCCTTGGTGTATTTTTTTTCAATTAAGGTATGTACTTCAATTAGCAAGTGGGGCATCTTTGTTGTCATGAAAAATGTGAGCTTTTTTTATGGTTAAGTTCAATAGCTGATGCTATCATCTACATTTCTTTGAGATTTAACTAAAAGACACATTCACTGATGCAACCTAATGAGTGTTCTTTTCTTAGCAACACTTTCTTCTCCTTTATCTTTTGAAATTCGGTGCATGCATCAATTCATCAGAAAGCCTGTCTGGGCGCCTTACATCTGTAGGGGGCTCCTTACATCTGTTGGGCGGGGAGGGGATGCTCCTCCTCTGCTCACGTGAACACACACACTCTGGTTATTACAAGTCACCGTGATCTTCCATCTCCTCAGTTCTTGGAGGACCAAGGCCTAATGCTTGGCACATTTCTGCAGGCAAGGTGCTGTGTCAGAGACTAGGTTCAGAAGATGAACAAGAGGGGAGTCTCTCCTTGAGGGGATTCCATTTAGTAGGAAATGCAGAAAAGGAAAGTAACAATTATAACTCAAGGGGTAAAGTCTATGACCAGGGTATCTCCAAAGTATGAGGAATACAGACTAGTGAGAAATCACTTCACAGTGGTGAAGAATTCACAAAGATCAATTATCCACACTAGCTGTTTGTAAGTGATATTGTAAGAGATAACCCCAGGTATAATTCTGATATGCAGTTATTAATTCACAATAAAAATAATACTACAGCAGCCACAGATGCAGCTAATAGGTTTATATTACAATGTGTCCTTGCTGTTTATATGGCCATTTGTTATCACCGGATGTAGCAGCAATTTAATTTGACTCAATACTTTCTAAGCACTGCATATTTATAACAGAGTGTGCTAACTTCTGTGAAGAATATGAAGTAGAGTAAATCTGTCTTCCTGGAGAGAGTGAAGAGGAGAAATTTATTCTGCCTCTAGACCTTGCCTACATGACAGGCACTGTTATTAGGTGCTCTTTCTATGCCAGAGTATTAAATTTTCATCAACAACCCAGAAGAAAAGTATTATTGTTCCCATTTTAGAGACTAGAAAACTGAGGACCAGAGAGGTTGAATAATTTGCTCCATGTCACACAGCTGATAATCAGTGTTCAAGTCCTTTTACCCTATGCCTTTTTTTTTTTCCTGTCTATAATACATTGTTTCCAAAACTATCTAATTCAAGAAGATAAAGTCCATTTTTAATATTCCTATTAAACATCCCTATTTAATATTCTAGGATCAAGAACAAACAAGAAAAATGATATTTAAAAGGGGGAATCAATTAAAGACTTTCTCGAGAAGGTTCCAAGGAAACTTCATAATTTCTAACATAATGAAGTGAGATTCAGACTAACAAAGGTATAGATAGTATCTATCCTTCTGGTAAATCTCATACAGAAATACAGATAATAATAACTATTTTGAATACCTGTTATGAATTTTAATGATAATATTAATGATCAACATTCACTGAGTGATTTCTACACATCAGGCACCGCAAGAAGATACATTACCTTATATACTCCTCACTACAACCTACGAAGTGAGTTTATTGTCTCTTATTCAATATCCCAGAAAACTGAGGTGTAGAATTTAAATGACTTGCCCAAGTCTCGCAGCTAAATAGGCTGCAGAGCTGACATTCAAAACCTACACTCTTAGTATTGTGTTGCATGATCTGCCATTCATAATTGGAAAGTGCTTAACCCAGTTCCAGAACCACAATAAATGCTCAATAATAATTATACAGGCTGCTATCACTTATGAGCCAGCTTATTTCCAAAGACACAAAGTGAGACTACCAAGAATGACTTTAGGGAAGTCTTCATGGTGCTTAGTGTTGCTGTGATTGGAGGTATGTATGCACAGGAAACTTGTGAGCACTAAGTGTGCACATATCAAGGTCAGAAGGAGTCTCACCTTGACTTAAGAAGTGATCATTAAACAATAAAGCTTTTGCAGCAGACCAATAACCTAATTACAACCCAACTTTTAAAATGCACATTTAAAATTCATGTTTTGTAATGGGAGATCATTGAGCTAGACTTGGTAAATGATTGACTTGGAATTTGTGTCCCTGAGCCTAGCCCTTCAGAGGAGAAGGTAGGACTGATAAATAATAAAGATTGTGGAATGATCCAGAATTGCATAATACAAAATTATTTAATGTTTACTCAGTGCATCTAACGTAGCTTCTGGCTACAACAACTTTGTATAGATTGATTGTGTGATGGTGGAATTTTCAGTAAGTGAAATTATGTATGCCATGTACAGTCAGCTTAATCTTGATTACCTATATCCTTCACTCCATGACAATAGGGAATTTGTTCAACTGGTTCACTGCTGTCTTCCTAGGTTTCAGAGTAACGCGCAGCACATAGAACTCACTCAATGCATCTTGCTCATATGAATGAAAGCATTCATGAAGAAACGTGTCTCAGTTTTTATACTCAAGTTTTATATTCTCATACTGAAAAACTTGTTCTTTAATAGGGCATTGATACTTCTAGGAAAATGAGGAAATTTGTGAATTATCTGCTTAGAGAAAGGCACACACTGCAATGTCTCATACAACTATGAAGAATTCATAGATGTCCTGAAGGCCATGGATTAGACTCCATAGAATCTGTGTACTCTGTCAATGTTTTCCTCACTGCAAATTTAGGGTTTCTGCTATATTTTTTATAATTGATTTTTAAATATCTCAATAAAATATCTCATATATATGTGTGAAAGCTAACTCTGATTTACACCCTAGAGAGGTTAATGTTTGAAGTACCCAAATCAAGAGTTCAAATTCCAGAGATGGCCTTTGCATATCTTGACAGTGTTTTTAGGAGTCCTGTCCTGGAAGCATTTTTTTCATTGACATGGTAAATTGGTTTCAAAAACTGTAGTTGGATTGACACCAGCAAATGCTGGTGAATGTGGAGCAACAGGAATTTTCATTCACTGCTGGTAGGGATGCAAAAGGGCACAACCACTTTGCAAAACTGTCCAGTAGTTTCTTGCAAAATTAAACTTACTCTTTCCGTATGTCAGCAATCATCTTCCTTGGTATTTATCTAAAAGGACTGAGAATTTTATCTATGTATGAAAACCTGCACCCAGATGTTTATAGCTGCTTTATTCATAATTGTCAGAACTTGGAAGCAACTAAGATGTCCTTCAGCACATGCATGGATAAACCTACTATGGTATATCCATCCAATGGAGTGTTACTCAGTGCTGAACAGAAGTGAGCTAAAAAGAAGTAAAGCCACAAAAAGGAAAACCTTTGGGGGAAAAACTTTGGTTTTAAAATTAGAACACTGGTGACTTTCAAGAAAAAAACAAAACAGAATGGTGAAGTGGAAATTTTTTGAATAAGTAATGATAAAAACTTACTGAATGCTTGTTTTATGTAAAATGTTATGCAATAAACTCAAAAGGTTTTGTTGGGAAAAACACAATATTGGACAGACTTTCTGAGTTTAAACAATGTTTGAGTTGGAGATTCTTTCAACTGCCTAAGAAGATATGATGACAAAATACTGTCCAAGAATGATGAGACTAAAACAAGTTATTAATTATTTACCTGGTTTTTAATTAATTCATTCATTTCTTACTGCCCAGTATATTCATTCTTCTTTTGGTAAAACAGCAAGAGGTTCTCCCTTTAAGTAAGTACTCTTCCCCAATTTTCACTATCAGTTAGTAGATGACACCACCATCAACTTAGGTATGGGTCCAAATTAAGTTAGGACAATTGATATAATGCTCCAGAGACAATAACTGATTTATGAAGCAGGGTATGGCTCAACTCAAGTCAATGAAAATAAGGTTCAGAAATTCTGTTAGCCTTCTAGGGAATTGTTTTCTTTTTTGCAGGGGACAGTAATAGGTGACGTCCTAACTAAGCCCTCTTGCTGCTGCTTGAGACTAAACCTAGAATAACCAGGAAGGCAAACTGGTTATAGAATAAATCAGACTGGAAGGCATAGAAAAGACGGAAATCAGGACTCAGGTGTGATAACATCTTAGTTGGTAGATTAAACCTCACCTGAAGCTTTACTTTTAGATAGTTTCTAAAAGTTTAGAAGTATTTCTAAATGAGTTAATATATTCCCAGTACTATTTTTACTGGAATCATGTGAGTTTTATAAACTTGCCTTTCAAAAAAGTCCTAATGGAGAAGTCTCTAGTAGCTTGCAAAAAAAAAAAAGGCAGAGATGAAAATTCATGAATGCAGAGAATGGGCTAAATCTAGAAAGACTGAAACGAGAAACAAAGGCTCTTCAGAGGTACTTTATTTAGCTAGAGCTTGGGCTCTTAAATAATTAATTCTTTATTCCTCTGTGCTCTAGAAGCTGCTTTCTTAGACTCCAGTTGACACTGATGTCATCCAACCCTGTATGAGAACTCACTGTTCAAATGTTTCTTTTTTTCTACTAGATTTGTAAAAGGAAAACTTTCCAGCCCTTGCTGAATGCCTGTCACATAGTAAATACTTATAGATAGCATTATGTTGACTTCTTGAGCAGGGAGGGCTGTGGTGAGAGCATTATTTGGCAGATTACTTTGGCAGCAGTGGGTTGAAAAGACTGGGATGGGTTAAGGATGAACAGAGAGGGAGCCCAATTAGGTATGCATTTCAGCATGCCAGGGGAGAATGCATAAGGCTCCGAGCAATAAATCATCAAAATGTTAAGATCTAAGTCTAGACAGCCATATGAATAAAATGGACAAAGCCACACAGACAAATGTTCAGTATTTTTTATCCTGTTCTCTTTTATTCATACAAAGTTCCTAAAACCGTTGCCCATGGTAACATTCAGTGGAGAACTGACCGGCATTTGGAGGCATCTATCAGATCAAACATTGATGAAAGAGCCTGTTTCCTTTTTCTACCAAGTCAATTGTTCTAAATATAGACTAGACATGTTTCTCAGAGCAATAGCAGTGGCTAGAACTGGATTCCAGTAAGGCAGTGTCATTCCCATACACGAAATGTAAGCAAGCTTGAAATTAACGAGTATAATCTGAAAAGGCTAAATATTTAGAATATTCCAAGTATTTTTCAATTATTGTATTTTAGAGTGTTGACTTTCCACTTTCCGACGTGGTAGCATGATGCTGAGTAATAAGAGGAATTTGTAATCTAAGGAAATATTGGTTGTAGAGAAAACTTTAATGCATTTGAATGAGAGACACTGTCTTCTAGAGCAAACTTCAGAAACAGGTCTGGCATCCATTTCACAGCCGATTGAGGAAATTTTCTACAGATTCAATCTTAAAGGGCAACACACACACCACTTCTTTCATAAAACACTGTTTCTTTCATTTTTGTAATTTAAAGTAATAGTTCATCATTTAGAAAATTAAGAGAAGAAACAGAAAGAATGATGGCACTGCTCCATGACTTAATCTCTTATCAGAGATTCTCTTATCAGTGGTTCTTGTCAGAACCAGTATCAATACCCTTTTAAAATCGTGTCAAGTATTGGATGAACACACTATATACTTTTTATCATCATTTGGATTTTTGCTTAAATGCTATTTCCTTAGAGAAGTCCTCCTTGACCTCTAATTTGTAATTTTCTTCTCTGTCTCTTCTGTTCTTTTCCATAGTGCACTGTTCTTTGCTTTGTGATTACATATATGTCAGCACCAGTACTGCACATGAGGTTAGGATCATAAATGTTTTGTTCAGTATCATATGCCCGACATATGCAAATCTTGGCATATAGCACACACTCAGATAAAGTATACGTTGAAATGTTTTCAGGCACTATGGTTCAGTAGTTTACAGCAGTATCTTCTGCAGCCACAGTTAGGCATGGACCCTGCTGTGGAAGGCAGAATGCTTTATGTCACTTTACACAGTGAAAGGAAGTTTACTAAATTAGTTATCATGAGATGGGATCATTATACTGGATAATTCAGTGGACCCAATGGAAGCAACAGCAGCAGGAGGTGACGTGATGACAGAAACCCAAAGAGAGGGAGATTGGAGGGTGCTAGGCTACTACTGGCTTTGAAGTTGGAGAATAAAACCATGAGCCAAGGATTGTAGGTGGTCTCTAAAATCTAGAAAGGACAAGGAAACATATTCTTCCTGGAGCCTCCATAAGGAAATATCCCTGCCAGATGCCTAAGACATCTTAGATATCTGATCTCCTCAACTATATATAAGATATATATATATATATATATATATATATATATATATTGCTTAGCATGTGCCTGCTAAGTTGCTTCAGTTGTGTCTCTTTGCGACCCTACGGACTGTAGCCCGCCAAGCTCCTCTGTTCATGGGGATTCTCCAGGCAAGAAAAGTGGAGTGGGTTGCTATGCCCTCCTCCAGGGGAACTTCCTGACCCAGGGATCAAACCTGTGTCTTTTATGTCTCCTGCATTGGCAGAGGGGTTCTTTACCACCAGCACCACCTTAAGTCACCCTTTTTATGGTCATTTGATCCACCAGCTGTGGGAAACCAATCTGCCCACTCTGCAGGGAAAAGAAAAAGTCTCAGACAAGTTAATCATCGTCTCTAGACCTCACTTTCCTAGTCTGTAAAATGGAAAACAAAGCAGTATCTGCCTCACAGAACAGTTTAATTCTGTAGATATATACAGAACATGGACAGCAGTACTTGGCATGTCTTATGGCTTCATCAAATATTAACTGTTGGTAAAGTACAAATGACCAAGCAAATGCAATGGATATTACTGATCCCTTTCTTATTTTCCCATTTGCAAATACAATCTATTGGTGATACATTTCCCAGAATTACTTAGTTGACCAAAATCAGGTATGAATATGTCTCTTCTTTTTATAACAGTTTTCAGTTTTGCTGTTGGGTTAGCTTACTTGCTGGGAGAAGGGACAGTCCCTAGTCATCTTTATTCTCTGCTTTATATTTAGGTGCCTGTTATGTTATCTATATCTCCTCCCACCTCTCTCAGACTTGCCTTTCAGTTGCCGTGTCCTCAGTTTTAAAGATCTCCCTAGGCCTATACAGTCACACCTTAGTAATTGGTCTTGTCTTAGTTTGTGCTGCCAAAATAAAATACCATAGACTGGATGGATTCATCACTATACATTAATTTCTGACAGTTCTGGAGGTAAGGAAATCCAAGACCAAAGTGCAGAAAGTTTGAGTGTCTTTTGGAAAGCCCACTTCTTGTGGAGACTCCGCTTCTCCCTGTGGCTCACATGACTTGCTTGCGGTGCTTGTGGGAAGAGAGAGGGAGAGGTGTCATGTCTCCTCCTCTTTTATAAGGACATTTGCCCCACCATGAGGCTCCTACCCTGACAATCTAATACGAACCTGGTTACCTCCCCAAAGCACCACCTCCAACTACCGTTATAGTGGGCGCCAGGGCTTCAACATATGTGTTTGGGGGACACAAGCAACATTTAGCATATAACAGCTTTCTTGATTCTGTAGAAGCTCCAGAGAACATCGATGCCCTGACCACTGTATCCTCTTCAGGTTACTAGGTTCTCACAGTAGTATCCCAGTTTTCACTTGTATTTGGGTTCTAACCGCCAGCCCAGCATAATACTATCATAACAGGGAAGATCTTTTTCCCCATCTTTGTAGTTAAATACAGGATTTAGGGGTTGTCTTGTGTTTGGGATCTGGCCACATAACTTCTTTTTTGCCACAAGGAGAGTGGCCATATACCCTCCATCTTTATCTGGGACAGTTTTAACTTATAACTATTGATCTGGAATAATATATATATTTTTTAAGTTTCAGTTTAATGGCTGTGAGGCATGTGGAATCTTAGTTCCCTGACCTGGAATCAAATCCATACCTCCTGCACTGGAAGGTGAAGTCTTAACCACTGAACTGCCAGGAAGTTCCTCCTGCCAGAATAATTCATAACAATGCCACCTTTTTACTCTTGAAAGCGTCCTGGTTTGTACAATAAATGGCATGCTCACTCTGACTGGGCCTTTTGGCGAGTCAATATCTCTGAGGATTTATTCCTCATCTATAAAATGCAATGATACTATCCCCCCTTATAGGCTGCTGGATAGACAATGTAATGTGACTGATGATCATGGAATACAATACATACTCCTGCTGGGTTAGTTTCTTTCCTTTTCAATAATGACTGAGCACCTTTTAAAACCAAGGCAAGAAATGCAATCAGACTGGGGTCCACTGATTAACTAGGTTTGGAAGAAGGTATTTAAAAGTAGCATTTTGCTGGAAATGGAGACACAGGCTTAGTTAACTTGCCAATGGCCTAATGATAGGAAGGACCATCAAAGTTAAAAAAAAAAAAAGAAGAAACAGAAAAGATCTTATTCACCATCAAGTCTAATCTCCTCTCTTATATACTGAAAACTCCTTGCAGGACTATCTGTTAATTATTAATGTCAGTGGTTAACATTTGTAGATTTCATACCATGTCTAGAACATCACGTCAGCCACCTTACAATTGTTACCTTGAATGAACTTTATAAGAACTCTAGGAGGTAGGTACTATGAACATCTCACTGTGAAGATGAGATTTGCATATTCATGTAGTCAAAATCCAGGATCTTGCCTTCTAATGTACTTTTGGTGGCTATGTGGACTTTTGGTGAAACAATTAAAAATCTTAAATTTGCATCTGGGAAGCAGAGAGCTCAAAATGTCAAAAATTTCTAAATAATTTACAGGTGTTTCTTCATTGTAAAGGTAGCTTTATTTTATGAACTTTATTCTGCAAATGTTAAATCCTATTTGTCAGCGGTCTGTCCTTAACCATCATGGAATGCTATCGTATCTTGAAACACAGTGAGGTCCTCCATAGTTCCTGGGGAGTAGCAAAAATCACAAATTTTTTTTCCAACCATCAACTGATTTCAACGATTGGGAGTTTTGTTGTTTTTTAACCAATGGTAAAGTCATGATGTGATAACCGAATAGTTGACAGAGAAGCGCTGAAGCATACTAGAAACTGTTCAGGGTCTTGCAGACAGGAAAACTTCATTCTGCTTGATCTGAAATAACTCATTATGCAAGCTTGAACTAGTAATTTTATTACTTTGTGACTTAATTACCTTTCTACAAAATAGAAGCTTGGCTAGACTGTCACTAACATCCTTTCAAGTTTGACCAGGCTCTCTAGTCAGACCAGATTCCGTGAAATATGGCCCAGATTCCATGCAAACTGTCACTTTGGCAACACAGCCTGGTGCTTAGAAAGAGCTCAGGGCATTCAGAAGGATTCGATTTTGTATTTTGCAGATGGAAACTAATTGAAATTCTGTAGGTAGATCAAGTGTAACAACGAAAGCATGTACAGACACCTCTAGCAGACCCTGAGCCCAGAAAGTCTGCCCACAGCACCACGCATGTTGCTGTGTGATGAGTAATCATCTGTCTTCAGGAAAGTCATCACTGAAAGCAGAGTTTAGTTGGGTCAAGGACACTAGGCTGCTTCTTTTGGGATGGATCATGTTCAGGACCTTGGAAACTGGAGCAATTTTCCCATTCTGCACTAATAGATGCTTCACTTGATCCAGAGCAGAAGCAACAGTCTCAGAAGTGAAGTGTGTTCATCAGTCAGATCTCACTGTGCCCTGTGATTCTGAGGACAGTTTCAGTCTCTCTTCTCTGTTCCCATCTTTGGCCCATTCTTTTCAAGGGTTTCTTCCCCAAAGTTTGAAGCACGCATGACTGGTCAAAACTTTTCCAGCTCCTTTTCACTGCTCTTTTTCCTTTTGTGGCATCTTATGAGAATTGTCTCTTATATTTTTGTATTTGAATTTATCACTACTTATGTCTTGATAAAATTAAAAGACACTTGCTCCTTGGAAGGAAAGCTATGACAAACCTAGACAGCGTATTAAAAAGCAGAGACATCACTTTGCTGGCAAAGGTCTACATAGTTGTACCTATGGTTTTTCCAGGAGTCATGTATGGATGTGTGAGCTGGATTATAAAGAATGTCTATCGTTGAATAATTGATGCTTTCAAGCTGTGGCAAATACACTTGAGAGTCCCTTGGACTGCAGGGAGATCAAAGCATTCATAATCCTAAAGGAAATCAACCCTGAATATTCATTGGAAGGACTGATCCTGAAGCTGAAGGTCCAATACTTTGACCACCTGATCTGAAGAGCTGACTCACTGGAAAAGACGATGAGGCTGGGAAAGGTTGAGGGTGGGAGAAGAAGGGGGCCACAAAGGATGAGATGGTTGGAGAGCATGACTAACGCAGCGGACATGAGTTTGAGCAAACTCTGTGAGATAGTGAAGGACAGGGAAACCTGGCATGCTGCAGTTCACGGGGTCACTAAGAGTCAGGCACAAGTTAGCAATGAACAACAACAACTGTCTGTGTGTATTTGTGTCTCCTAAGTTTCATTTCTATAACTTCTACCCCACACAATCAAGCTGGACCTGCTCTCTCAACAGGAAAAAACGATTAACTAGTTATCAAGATCAATTCCATTCTGTTTATTGGCAACATGCATTGTGCTTTTACTCGTGCTTGAAAACTGAGGTTCGCAAAGGATGCAGACATACTGCTTCTTCTCCTCTGAACTGGCAAGCTACCGGAGAAAGGGACAGATAAATTATGCTTTATTTCAGTGAAACTGACTGGTTTTCAAAACAAGAGCTTCTCAAACAGCCTATGGCAAAGGATCAGTTTTTGTTCTGTTTTCCCCCAGTCCATAGTATACAGATACAATATTAAAATACAATACTGTAGTTATGGATGTTGTGACAATCTCAGATTGCCACCAGTTTCTAAAAGTTTGTGCTCAATTTCTGTATTTTATCCTAGCAAATGGGCCCCTAATAGTTTGCAAAATAGCCTTCTCCTACAGACTATAGTTTGTGTAGCATTTAGTTAGAAAAGCTGAAAGAAAATACTGTTGGAATACAGATGAGTGTGCAGTTCATCCTGGCTAGGGCATGGGAACAGTCTCACAGGATCACTGGGGTCCACTTTCTAGTTCTTTTCTTCCTCCATCTTTGCTTTTCAAAGGCCAATGAGTACGTCCGTCTTAAAGTCCAGTTTCCCTTTACTTTTTTCTAGATCTGGTAACCTCTACCTTTCAAATCACTCTTCTGCTCTTCGTTTGTAACAGTTTTCCCCTGCTCCTTATCCAGAAGCATCCTATTCCTCAGCAGTGTGCCATCTTTACACTCTACACTGACTCCCTCATGTGCTTCTTCTGTCCCTTCTACAGATTTGGGCAGTTAGGGTTCACCACACAAAAGCAGACAGAGCTCTGAACACACCCTTCTTCCCTTACACTCCTATAACATCTCTCTGTACTGTCACTTAAGGCCTCTGTGATCTAGCGCTCATCTAATTTCCAGTTGTTTTCATCACAACTATCTAATTATGTTTGCAACCCTGCATCACAGATGAATTATTTACCTGTTTTCAATGGATCCTAGATGTATACATCTTCATGCCATCAATCATATTTTCTTTTCCCTTCTGCCTTAAAGTTCTCCTACCTTTCATGATTCCCCAGTAGCCCCACCTGCCCCACCAGACCACCTCCACAAGAAAGAGCTATTCCTCAATGCTCAGCTTGAATCCTACACCTATCCTGAAATCTCCAGAAATTGTACTATAGTTAGTTAGAATAAAGGCCCAATTTGCCAATTTTCTGATGTATTCCATTTTGTTTTCTTTCTGGTATTAGAGACTGCCTCCTCAAAATATGGTGATATGCAGGCACATCACCCATCATCCATGCAAGTTTGCCAAAGGCAGGATTGATACCTTGATCACTCTCAAATAGAGACCTACAACTGTGCCTTGGTTTGTCCCTGTGTCAATTATTTACTTATTCATTTGTCTACATGGAATTTTCTGAACCATCTCAGCCTTCCATGAATGCACAGTGTATCGGGAGAAAGCAGATACATTAACAGGTAATTACCGTGCTATTTGGTAAATGCAAAGAGAGTGTTTTGCACTGAGCAATATAGTAGATGGAGAGTGGATGTCCAGCTCAGGATAAAGATAAAAACAGTGTCTGAGGAATCGTTCTTTAGGAAGTATCATGTGAGATGAGAAAAAAAAGCCCAAAGGAGGCATGCAGGAAGGGGCCCAGAAGGAAGTATCCAGTCAGAAAGGACAGCCTGGACAAAGGTTCTAAGGCAGGAAACAGCTATATGATGTACACAGGAGGTAAAAACAAGCAAATCTATAGAGAATGAAGCTTCAGAGGGGCAGCTACTCAGGAAGTGGGCACGTAAAATTTACAAGTGTAAAGAAGCAAAAGACTTCTTGCAAACAAAATTGTTTGATAAGCCAACATAAACACTAACAATATTAAAAAATAAATGATGAATGATCTATAATGCTAACATTCAAAAGATCGGTTTAATGTACTGATACTTTATACTTCCCTGGGTCGGGAAGATCCCCTGAAGGAGAGTATGGCAATCCACTCCAGTATTTTTGCCTGGAGAATCCCATGGACAGAGGAGTCCGGTAGGTTACAGTCCTGAGGGTCACAAAGAGTCAGACACGACTGAAGCAGCTTAGCATGCGCACATGCACTTTACACCTATCTGATTGTTTTTCCCTTTTGATTCTGCTACTTGATGCAGTTCCAAGAGTGGAACTGTGGCTCCTTCTCTTGGGCAGCTGAGGCCTACTTGTTGTACATGGTTAAGAATCATTTAACCAACCATTATTTCAAATAAAATAGTCTAGCAACTGTACCAGAGTGAATTAAGTCCCGCCAAAATTCATGCCCACCTGGACCTTAGAATGTGATTCTATCTGGTCTTTTCAGATGAAATCAGCTAAGATGAGCTCATACTGGAGCTTCCATGGTGGTAAGGAATTGGCCTACCAATGCAGGAGATGAAAGTTTGATCCCTGGGTCAGGAAGATCCCCTGGAGAGGAAAATGGCAAACTACTCCAGTATTCTTCCCTGGGAAATTCCATAAATAGTGGAGTCTGGCAGGTTACCTGTCCATGGGGTCACAAAAGAGTCAGACATGACTTAGTGACTGAGCATGCTTGCATTTACACACGAGCTCATGCTGGATTGGAACTGACCCCAAATCCATCTGGTGTCCTTACAAAGAGAAAATTTGAAGGCAGAGATAAACACAGAGAGAAAGAGAAGATAGCCATGTGAAGATGGAAGCAGAAACTGGGGTGATGCAGCCACAAGCAAAGAAATGCCAAGGATTTCCAACGACTACCAGAAGATAGGAAGCAATGAGAGAACTCTACCTGGGAGTGTTCAGAGAAACCATGACCCTGATGACACCTTGATTTCAGACTTGTAGCTTATAGAACTCTGAAACAGCAGATTTTTATTGTTTTAGGCCACCCAGTTTGTGGTCATTTATTGCAGTAGTCCTAGGAAACTTATATAACAATCTACATAGATGAGACCTACACACTCTTTCTTAGTTTGGCCTAATCTTCTCAGAAATGTCTTCTCCCTTACTGTCCTAGACAATTTCATTTCCACACAGTGTTATGCTGAATTTCACAAACTGATGTATGACCAGATTCTCTTAAAGGTCTATGAATTTGTTCTTGCTCTTTTAATGCACTAAAATTTGCTAAATGAATCTCATTTAATTTTAAACAAATTTGAACTTCCTCATATTTTCCATGTATAAAACTTTTAAGTTCCTTGTATTGTTGTATCTTTCTCATATAAAGTCACTCCAGGTTCAAAGCATATTTGTTAAATATTTCCGAAAGTACTATTTCCCAAGGCATATTCTTTACCTAACCAAGGAATGCTACTTATGTAGGAAAAACATCCAAGTCTGCAAACAGGTATGATATCCATTTTACTAGTGTGTAAGCTTTGATAAAGATGAAGGCTCTAGGGTTCCGACATGTCTTGGAAGGGTATCTCAATACTGAGTTGGCTTTTTGGTAAAAAAAAAACAGACTGTTATTACTCCTCTTTCTGATAATGACAGGCAGCCACTGAGTTCTACTTAAAGGGCTAACCATGTGTATTTACAGGAAGATTTGCAATGACTATACTCCCCCTTAGATGTCTCTGCCCAGACTTGAGAGTGCCACTTAAGCATTCATTTTGTTTGACAAAGATGGGAAGCCATTTGTCGGGAGGTGAGAGAAAGGGTGGCATGGCACTTGAAGCTGCAATAACATCAATAATTTGTGGGATCTCAAGCCTATTTATCTCTAATGTCCAAACCTTGTGCACAGATGCCTGACTTTCCCAATTGTGGTCAATGTCAAGACACAGATAAGCGTATGCACTCAATCAAAGGAAGGAAGGAAGCTGCTGATAGACAAGGGCACACATAAAGAATATGAGCAGGTTAATGATGTTTTCTTCAATGAGGGGAAATTACCAGTTCTTTACACCGATGCTTGCATTTGACAGGGGGACCTTGATTCACTGCTGCTGATAAATTGCTTGGTAGCATGAGTACTTCTGTGCTCAGACTCCGTCGTCGGTTGGAGATACAGTTTTTGTTCTTTCTCCCGGTAAGCTAAGGTACAAATTCCCCCAGCAACTTCAGCGGTGTAAAGCATCAGTGTCACCCTGAGGACAGTATTGTGTGCACAGAAGAGCAATGAGATATACTTGTTGAATTACAAATTTGGACTTATGCATATAATGCTTTGATTAAGACTCATTTTAACCTGTTTATAAAACAGTTCTTTATCCGTGACTATATTATAGATAAATAAGGAAGAATTTGATAAAAAAGAATTGGGTAACAAGACTTGGTTATAACAACTGGCTACTGGGCGTATGTCTAACAGGCGATGTATATATAAACTTAAAAATTATTTCCTATCTATCATTCAATAGTTTTATGTCTATTTATTTGAATTAAAGATATTTTATTCATTAAATTATTATTGAGAACTTACTATGTCTTAGGCACAGCTGAAGATCTGGGGTTTAATTCATTGTTGAAGGAATAGTAGAAGAATTTGACTAGTTCATTCATTCATTTATATATTCACTCATCCATACATTCACTCATGAACATTCTCAAGAGTACACATCCTCTGCAAAGCATTCTGTTAAGCGTTATTACTTATCTTCATGGAAACTCCCCATTCTAGTACAGAAGGTGGATAAAAAAATAATTGCTTGAAATGCAATGTGTGTTATACATATATACTTATATATGTATTATATATTGTATATACTTATATATATAATACATGTTGCATATATTATATGTTGCATATGTATATATGTATATATGAATACATGAGGTTTGGTGATAGAAATAATGAGGTGGTCACTTAGCTCAGGAGGAACGATGTAGGGATGAGTGAAAGCGGCAGGTGAGGCAGAGAGCTTACTAAGAAGGAAGCACTTAATTCAGAATTTGAAAATTGATTAGATTTTTGTTAGAACATCTGAGAGAAAAGGCATTCCAGTGAGGGGTGAGGGGATGTGAGAAGTGAAAGAGGAAAAGGAAACAGAGAATTGTGGTATGTTATCACTGATAGGAAGGCGTGAGCCTAACAGGCGTGGAAAACAGAAACAGAGAGAGAGAAAGAGAGAAGAGTCGAGTAAATTGAAGACTAAAAATGTTCCTTGAGTTTGGGATTTAGAAAGTCACTGGTGACATGATAAAAGCTATTTCTGTGAAATGAGGGCAATGATGCTGGATTATAATTAGTTGTAAGACTGCCCCGGGAGACCAGGCGTTAGCTCATGATACCTGAACACAGATGATGCCTAGTAAATATTTCCTGACTATTGAATGGATACATTCATAATATTTTAATGTAAATACAAGAAAGGGAAGAGTACAAGGCTTTGGGAAAGAGGGTCATGATTTGGGGGAGAATCAAAAGTATATTTATAGACTCACTGACAGCGAAGAAGCAGAGACTCAAGATTCAGAAGAGAGAGAGATGAATACGAGAGAACAAAGCCCAGTGGAAGAAGGGGAGACAGAAGAAATCAGATCCACTGGAGAGGGTAAGCCTCGAAGCAGAAAGAACAAATTTCCTCTTAGGTCAGTCAGTTCATCAAGAAACCTGTATGGGGCACTTTATGTTGTGGGGACTAGAGTTTCACAAATGTATCCAGAATCATCTTACCTTTTGTCAACATTGTTCCATCTAATCTGTTAACCTTCAACATTTTTTGTTATGATCCACAGAAAGAAACAGATTTTATGCTATGACTCCCAAAACACTCATACACACAAAAGTAGATAACTTATACAAAAGTTTCACAAAACTTATTCCTAACATTTGTTTATATTATGTGTCATGCCCTGAGATAGATTGCATTTTATTCCATTTTATTTAAAAATTTTCTGATTAAGACTACAATACTTATTTCACTGCTGTAAGAATTCTTAACTTTTTTTTGTACTCTGGACATCCTTGATAGTCTGGTCAAGCCTGTGGACAACTCAGAAGCATTTTTTTAAAATTATTATATAAAATAAAACATATGTGGTTACAAAGAAAATCAATTCTATTTCAATGCAGTTATCAAAACATTAAAATGACATCAACAATGGGTCTAATTACTATAATTTCAAAGTAGTGAAGAACACAGAGAGTATTTGAGATATCTACAATTATGTGATATGAAAATATTTTAAAGTCTGCTGCTGCTGCTGCTAAGTCACTTCAGTCGTGTCCGACTCTGTGTGATCCCATAGACAGCATTGGTTATAAAGTCACAAAAACTACAACTAATAATGTGACTTTGTTGTTTCCACTTACCACTAAACAAAATGCTAAATTTCTCTTAGGATTAATGAAAATACAGATGAAATGTCCTTTGTATCCAGTTTCATAGACCCCCTGAATGTTCTGGCCCACCTACCCCAGGGTAAGATCTTTGTGCTAATAGTGCTTTGAGGCCTGGCTCCTGGTTCTCTGCATCACTTCCTACATGCTTATCCTCACACACTCTGCTCTTGGTCATATCAGTCTCCTCACCTTTGTTAGGCTCATGGGGCATGCTTTGGCCTCAGGGCCTTTGCGTTTGCTGTGGCCTTCTCTGGGCTTCCCAGGTGGCACAGTGGTAAAAAATATACCCACCTGCCAATTCAGGAGACACAAGAGACACGGGTTTGATTTCTGGATAGGGAAGATGTCCTGGAGTAAGAAATGACAACCTACTCCAGTATTCTTGCCTGGAAAATTACACAGACAAGAGCCTGGTGGGCTACAGCCCATGGGGTCACAAAGAGTCAGACACTACTGAGCATGCACACGTAACTGAGCGTGCTCACATACATGCCTCTATCTATAACATTCTGCCTAGTGCTCTTCATCTCAGGTCTCTGATAAAATGAGACCTCCTCAGAGATCTCACCTGACTGAAGGCCCTAGAATACTGCCCTCACCCTATCGGTTCTATGTTCCTTTACCCTGTTTCATTTTTCTTTACAGTATTAATTTATTTAGCAGTGTATCATAGAACTATTTGGTTAGTGACACCTCTCTGTAAGTTCTCTGATGCAAGGATTTCTATTTTTTTTAATGCATTTGTGTTGTAAAATTCACATAATATATTTTGACCATATTTAACTGTACACTTCACTGGCATCAAGTGTATTCACACTGCTGTGCAACTTTCACCATCAGCAGGAATTTCTTTGGTTTAACCACATTGCAGTGTCTGCCATGTAGCAAGTGCTCAGTTAATACTTGTTGAAAAAAATCATCTCAATAGGCTGATAGGTGCTTAAATATCAGGCATATCCAACATGCGTGGGGCTCCAAGAGGAGAGAAGGCTCCTAGGGTAAGGTGTTGTCTGGTTACGGTCAATGTCCTCAAAGACTGGAGGAAAAGAGAAAATCAAGCACTTGGAGAGATGTTTAGGTTTCTATCTAGATAGTCTGAAATCATGCTTATTGAAAATAAATGACTTTTTCGGTCATACATTAATGGCCTTGACTTTCAAGACTATTTTTTGAATTTTCTCTTTACTCTCTAAGCTCTGCATTAATTAAGGATTTGAGAAAGAAGCAACTCAAAGTAGGCTTATAGAAATAACACAGATGGCAAGGTAAATATCATGCAAGTGTTTGGAAAGATGAGTTTCATTAACAACGAATGGGGCAGGTAGGATTGGCATAGCATTTGTATTGATATAACCATGTTATTTTCCATAAGGAAGATTAATTTTTTTATTAAATATAGTACAATGATTTAAATCCATCAAGAGGGAAATGTGACATTTGTCTTAGCCTGCCACTCATTGATTTTACTGACTTTTTCGTTATTCAAATGTTTTTCTCCTTATGCAAATTTTTATATTAACCAGGCTTGAGATAGGCATGATTTTATGATGATTGAAAGAGTATTTCAAGATAAAATGTCAGCAAGTCTTATTTGAAAATGCCAGATCCAGTAAGTTATAGTATCTGATACTGAAATCAGAAATTGACTTTTTATTTTTTGGCCCCGCTGTGCAGCATCCTGGATCTTAGTTCCCTGACTAGGGATCAAACCTGTGTCCTCTGCTGTGGAAGTGCAGAGGTATTTTTGTTTGTTTTTGGCTGCATCACCCAACTTGTGGAATCTATTCCTGGTGGTCCAGCAGTTAAGATTCTGTGCTTCGGCTGCAGAGGGCAGAAGTGTATCCTTGGTTGGGGAACTAAGATCCCACCTTCCACCTTCCAGGCTGCTGCACAGCTTGGCCAAAAAATTAAATAAATAAAATAAAAGATAAAAAGAAACAGAGTCTTAAACACTGGACCACTATGGAAGTCTAACATACTTTTAATTAGCCTCCAGTTTAGTAAACAAATATTTGATGAATGTCATTTAGTTTGCCCTTTAAGATAAGCCTTCAGTTGGTGCAAATTCCCCTCTACATTACGTTCCTTTGTCCTTAAAAGGATCCTATAAAGCTATAAAGAAAATGTACATATGTGGTGAAATTACCTGATGCCATAAGCAAAACAAAAAATAATTAGTAAATAATTTACTATATACCAAAAAAAGAACATTCAAAGGGTCAGAAAAATTCTTTTACTCATTTATCCTGCCAATATTGAGTTCAAAATAATGCTATCTGCTGGGCTTGGTGCTGAACATATAAAGGGAACAAGTTAGACAAGTTTATCTTCTTGGCAGTAGACAATGAATAAGAAAATAATGACAAGTTCACAAAATCAGTGAGTTCAGCTACTTACAAGTGTTATGAAGACAGTAAGATAGGTAACAGGATTTGGTACACATAGATTTTCGAAGTCCCTTAGAGTAAAGGCAATGCATGGGGGCAGAAGGGCCCAGAGAAGCTACTCTACATTCAAGGTCAGGAGAGGTGGCTGTGAGGAGATACCCCTTGTCCAAGGTAAGGAGCAGTGGCTGCACTTTGCTGGAGCAGCCGTGAAGAGATACCCCACGTCCAAGGTAAGAGAAACCCAAGTAAGATGGTAGGTATTGCGAGAGGGTATCAGAGGGCAGACACACTGAAACTAGCCAATCTGATCACATGGACCAAGCCTTGTCTATCTCAATGAAATTAAGCCATGCCATGTGGGGCCACCCAAGACGGACGGGTCTTGGTGGAGAGGTCTGACAGAATGTGATCACCTGGAGAAGGGAATGGCAAACCACTTCAGTATTCTTGCCTTGAGAACCTCATGAACAGTATGAAAAGGCAAAATGATAGGATACTGAAAGGGAACTCCCTGGGTGAGTAGGTGCCTAATACGCTACTGGAGGTCAGTGGAGAAATAACTCAAGAAAGAATGAAGGGATGGAGCCAAAGCAAAAAAAAAATACCCAGTTGTGGATGTGACTGGTGATAGAAGAAAGCTCCAATGCTGTAAAGAGCAATATTGCATAGGAACCTGAAATGTCAGGTCCATGAATCAAGGCAAATAGGAAGTGGTCAAACAGGAGATGGCAAGGGTGAACGTTGACATTCTAGGAATCAGCGAACTAAAATGGACTGGAATGGGTGAATTTAACACAGATGACCATTATATCTACTACTGTGGACAGGAATCCCTTAGAAGAAATGGCATAGCCATCATGGTCAACAAAATAGTCCAAAATGCAGTACTTGTATGCAATCTCAAAAATGACAGAATGATCTCTGTTCATTTCCAAGGCAAACCATTCAATATCACAGTAATCCAAGCCTATGCCCCAACCAGTAACGCTGAAGAAGCTGAAGTTGAACTGTTCTATGAAGACCTACAAGACCTTTTAGAATGAACACCCAAAAGAAATGTCCTTTTCATTATAGGAGACTGGAATGCAAAAGTAGGAAGTAAAGAAACACCTGGAGTAACAGGCAAATTTGGCCTTGGAGTATGGAATGAAGCAGGGCAAAGGCTAATAATAGCGTTTTGCCAAGAGAACGCACTCGTCATAGCAAACACATTCTTCCAAAAACACAAGAGAAGACTCTACACATGGACATCACCAGATGGTCAACACTGAAATCAGATTGATTATATTCTTTGCAGCCAAAGAGGAAGAAGCTCTATACAGTCAACAAAAACAAGACCAGGAGCTGACTGTGGCTCAGATCATGAACTCCTTATTACCAAATTCAGACTTAATTTGAAGAAAGTGGGGAAAACCACTAGACCATTCAGATATGACCTAAATCAAATCCCTTATGATTATACAGTGGAAGTGAGAAATAGATTTAAGGGACTAGACCTGATAGAGTGCCTGATGAACTCTGGACGAAGGTTTGTGACATTGTACAGGAGACAGGGATCAAGACCATCCCCATGGAAAAGAAATGCAAAAAGCAAAATGGCTGTCTGAGGAGGCCTTACACATAGCTGTGAAAAGAAGAGAAGTGAAAAGCAAAGGAGAAAAGGAAAGATATAAGCATCTGAATGCAGAGTTCCAAAGAATAGCAAGGAGAGATAAGAAAGCCATCCTCAGCAATCAATGCAAAGAAATAGAGGAAAACAACAGAATGGGAAGACTAGAGATCTCTTTAAGAAAATTAGAGATACCAAGGAAACATTTCATGCAAAGATGGGCTTGATAAAGGACAGAAATGGCATGGACTTAACAGAAGCAGAAGATATTAAGAAGAGGTGGCAAGAATACACAGAAGAACTGTACAAAAGAGATCTTCATGACCCAGATAATCACAATGGTGTGATCACACACCTAGAGCCAGACATCCTGGAATGTGAAATAGAGTGGGCTTTAGAAAGCATCACCACGAACAAAGCTAGTGGAGGTGGTGGAATTCCAGTCGAGCTATTTCAAATCCTGAAAGATGATGCTGTGAAAGTGCTACACTCAATATGCCAGCACATTTGGAAAACTCAGAAGTGGCCACAGGACTGGAAAAGGTCAGTTTTCATTCCAATCCCAAAGAAAGGCAATGCCAAAGAATGCTCAAACTACTGCACAATTGCACTCATCTCACACGCTAGTAAAGTGATGCTCAAAATTCTCCAAGCCAGGCTTCAGCAATACGTGAACCATGAACTTCCAGATGTTCAAGCTGGTTTTAGAAAAGGCAAAGGAACCAGAGATCAAATTGCCAACATCCGCTGGATCATGGAAAAAGCAAAAGACTTCCAGAAAAACATCTATTTCTGCCTTATTGACTATGCCAAAGCCTTTGGCTGCGTGGATCACAATAAACCGTGGAAAATTCTGAAAGAGACGGGAATACCAGACCACCTGACCTGCTTCTTGAGAAATCTATATGCAGGTCAGGAAGTAACAGTTCGAACTGGACATGGAACAACAGACTGGTTCCAAATAGGAAAAGGAGTACATCAAGGTTGTATATTGTCACCCTGCTTATTTAATTTCTATGCAGAGAACATCATGAGAAATGCTGGGCTGGAAGAAGCACAAGCTGGAATCAAGATTGCTGAGAGAAATATCAATAACCTCAGATATGCAGATGACACCACCCTTATGGCAGAAAGTGATGAGGAACTAAAAAGCCTCTTGATGAAAGTGAAAGAGGAGAGTGAAAAAGTTGGCTTAAAGCTCAACATTCAGAAAATGAAGATCATGGCATCTGGTCCCATCACTTCATGGGAAATAGATGTGGAAACAGTGGAAACAGTGTCAGACTTTATTTTGGGGGGCTCCAAAATCACTGCAGAGGGTGATTGCAGCCATGCAATTAAAAGACACTTACTCCTTGGAAGGAAAGTTATGACCAACCTAGATAGCATATTGAAAAGCAGAGATATTACTTTGCCAACAAAGGTCTGTCTAGTCAAGGCTATGGTTTTTCCAGTGGTCATGTATGGATGTGAAGAAAGCTGAGCACTGAAGAATTGATGCTTTTGAACTGTGGTGTTGGAGAAGACTCTTGAGAGTCCCTTGGACTGCGAGGAGATCCAACCAGTCCATCCTAAAGGAGATCAGTCCTGGTGTTCATTGGAAGGACTGATGCTGAAACTGAAAATCCAATATTTAGGCCACCTCGTGCGAAGAGTTGACTCATTGGAAAAGACCCTGATACTGGGAGGGATTGGGGGCAGGAAGAGAAGGGGATGACAGAGGATGAGATGGCTGGATGGCATCACTGACTCAATGGACGTGAGTTTGAGTGAAGTCCGAGAGTCAGTGATGGACAGGGCGGCCTGGCCTGCTGCAATTCATGGGGTCACAAAGAGTCGGACAGGAGTGAGTGACTGAACTGAACTGAACCGGGTGTGATTTGATCTGTTAGAAAAAGCCTCCTGGCTTCCATGTAAGTCAAGAAGGTACTGGTTAATTACACTGGAGAATAGTATAGCTGAAAGGGAAGAACAGAGGGAATGAAAGGGAAGTAAGTGAATGAAAAACCACTTCCAAGTGGTTGCCACTTCCAAACTACCTTCCCCATTATTCCTCACAGTGCAAGAATGCCACTTTATAGAGAGCCATCCCTTGGAACATTACTGAGACCCTTTTCCCTTAAAAATGTACATTTGCTTTAATGTAGTAATTTTTCTTGTCAAAGTCTACCCAAAGGATAGAACAAGAGATGCAATCAAATATTTATTCAGGGGATGTTCAATTCATTGTTATTTATAGTATTAAAAAGTTGAAAGTAAGAATCTAAATAGGTCAAAATAAGGAACTGGTTAGACAAGTTACTGCATATACTTACATATTTATGTGTGTGAAATCCTCCAGAGCTATTACAAATGATATTGCAGAATATTTAATGAGAGTAGATGTGAATAAGAGCAATTTACATACAGCATACGTAGTGCAATCCACATCGTATGTGTGTTCACAGAAAAATTACTTAGCATATGTATCACCAAAGGTTAATAGCAGTGCATGCATGGATACTTAGTTGCTCAGTTGCGTCTGACTCTTTGTGACCCCATGGACTGTAGCCCACCATGCTCCTTTGTTCATAGTATTTCCCGGCAAGGATACTGGAGTGGGTTGCCATTTCCTCCTCCAGGGGATTTTCCTGACCCAGGGATGGAACCCAGTTCTTCTACATTGCAGGAGGATTCTTTACTGTCTGAGCCATCAGGGAAGCTCTTAATAGTAGTAAATTGAGTAATTTTTCAAAAATTGAATTATGCTTTCCCAAAGATTTTTCAAAATTTTCTTAAACCAAGGTGAGTTAGCTTTTATAGTCAGGAAAACATGTTACTTTGTCAAAGCCTTTCCTTCTGAGTGGTGAACACCTCTCGAAGAGGCCACAGTTTTATCCTCTGACACTTTCAGGATGTTAGAGTCAAGTCAGAGGTTACAGCCAGGTCCATAGGTGAAAAGGGTACAGACTAAAGGCAGAGCAAAGAATGGAGCTTATAGCAAACTTTGGTCTTTGCAGACAAATGATCCAGATGTTGTGTGAGGGTCTCTGTTAAGAAATAACAGGAATGAATCACAGCGGCCTTGGAAACCAGCCAATGGGGCTTTTATTATACTGTGAGGAAATTCACAGTGCAGCATGTGTCACTCTCTGAGATGGACTGAGGCTTTATGTGTGTTTTGCATTGTTTTGGTTTAAGTTCCACAGTAGGCCTTGAGGTACCAACTAGAGCTGCAGGTACTGAGCTCTAGGTTTCCTACCATGGATACAATACAAGATGCGGTGCTGTGCATCCAGCCACTAAAACTGCAATGTGTCGATTGGTACCACGGGCAGGGTGTAGGGGTGGCTCCCCTACAATCTCTTATGGTTGTTGGAAGGGACAGAGAAATGTGAAGTGCTCTTCTCAACCTATATCATACATCACAAATACAAACAATGAAGATCACAACCCTGGGTAAGGAAAAATTCTTGCAATTTGTAAATATTTCACTTAGGTGAGAACTTGAGCCAATATTATACTGTTTTTGAGACTCTGTGATATTATCTGTAAAATGGGGATAATAGCCACTGTCTCATAGATTGGTGCAATGATTGAATGTGTCTATGTATAGAAAACGCTAAGCAGAGTGTCTAGTATATGTTAGTGCTTATGGTTAGCCATCATTAGTAGTAGTAGTATTACTGTTATCAGGCTTCCTTGATGGCTCAGCGGTAAAATTCCACCGGCAGTAAGGAGACACAGTGATGCAGGTTCGATCCCTGGGTTGGGAAGATCTCCTGGAGGAGGAAAGGGCAACCCACTCTGGTATTCTTGCCTGAAAAATCTCATAGACTGAGGAGCCTGGTAGGCAACAATCTAAAGGGTAGCCAAGAGTCAGGCATGACTGACTGAGCATAGCACACATTACTGTTATCAACATCAATATTACAGCCTTTACTCTGCATTTGCCACTGTTCTCAAGGTGATTCACAGAACTGTATTTACTCCCTCAGTGTATTTATTCTCTGAACAAAAATAACTACTTCATAATAGAGACCACTTTATAAGATAGTTGTACTAATTTATGGTGACAATCCAAAGTACAATGATGATTTTAAAATAGAGAGCCCTTAGTCATGTCAGGACCTATAGAATAGCTTTGTATATGGACCAAACGGATATTTTTACACAACAAATCTGCAAAAACAGAGACACAGAGACAATGAAAGAAATTTGTATTTATGTGGAAATGTCTTTAATTACAATTACTAAGCAAAAGGTATTACACATTAAAGCTGCAAACAAATCTGTGAAGAGTGTAGGTTGGCACCCCATAAAAGGGTCTGTCCCAACACATCACAGAGTGGTCAGAACTTGCAAGTCTCAGGGTGAGAGTGGGCCATGGAAGTCATCAGCAAGCTTATAACAGCTGTGTATGGAATCATTGCAAGAACGAGAAACTCTCCACCTGTAATTATTAGCCTTAAATATTTTCTGCAATATGAGAAATAACACACAAGCAAAAACAATGAACGCCCTTACTTATTCTGGTCCTTCAGTAACTGGTTTAATAAACCTGTCCATTATTTTGTTATTGTCTGAACATGGAATCACTGATGATTACAAAACCAAAATCAGAACAGTGTTCTTCAGAGTGCTTATTGTGTGAATTGCTAGAGGCCTTATTGGTTGGAGAATATCAGTGGGCAGTTTATTGAAGAAAGTTACATATGCCAGGCCCCACAGGCAAGAAGTGTAACTTTTCCTGCAGGATCACTAAATTCATTGATTTAGGGAGAGCTTTAGCGAATTGTAGCAAACATGGATGAATTGTTACTGAGGCAACCATTTGCTGAAATGGCTTTCCAGAAAAGGGAAAAACAATACTGGCCCATTTAGTTAGCTTAATTATTTTAATAAACAGTTCATTTTAATTTTCATTCACTTTCTTTAATTATGGAAGATTAACAAATGCTGGTGAATAGTTTCCCTCTATACCACTTTCCTCCAAAACCAGGCTGTGGATAGCTAAAGATCAAAGTCATTCCTAAAATAGCTTCCACATGAATTGTTCAGTAATTTGAATACTTAATTCTTGCTTTTTGAATAGACAAATGTTTACTAGCCATAATGCTACACCACGATGACAGATATCCTATGTTTATATCAGTAGAAAAATATAATTTTGGAAAAAGCCATTTCCAATCGGCTTTGGATCTATTCTATTTATGATATTGAATATAAACACACAAATCCCACAGAGAAGAAAATGTCTTTCCAGTTGAATTCTCTATCAAACTGAGACATAGAATGCTAATTCTGCACCAGTGTTGATGAGTTCTAATTCTAAAAATATTCCTTTTAATGCATCGCCAAATACTTAAGTTTGAGGTTAGTTGAAACTATTAGAATATTTTTCAAATTTTAGAATAAATGCTTTATTAAAATGCACATTTAAATGAGACACATCTCTGAGACCTGATTCCTTAAGTTGCTAAGTCCTCAATAACAATAATTAAAGCTTCCATCTCATTACTAATAAAATGACAAATTGAATATTGTTTATGCACTACTAAAATTAAGATTTATTTTTGAAAAATCTTGAATATTACTGAATCAAAAGTCAACACAGATTGATACTTTACTTAAATCTATTTCATATATTACATTTATTTCCAAAATAAAGAGAAAATAGACAAAGTAACAAATTCCTTTCTATCCTGTATGAGTAACATTCTAGAGCACTGCTATGTGTGGGGTGAAGATCTGGTTGCAAATCTTACATTTATGGCTTACAAGCTATTTGACCTATGACTGCTTTGTTTAACTCAGCTTCCTTTCTTTATTAAATGTGGCCATGAATACTACCTTATTAGTTTCCTAGCAGTTACAAAGAAGACAAATGTCTTTCCCTTGCCTTTTCTAGGGAGTGAGGGTTAAACTGGTTTTCTGGAGATTCATTCTGCCCCCAGGTCTCCACTGACGGCCCCAACTGCATCACATCTCTTTATTGTACCCATCTTATAGAACTGGAAAAAATTATATTTGCTCTTTTGATTCTATTCATTTATTACTTGGATAAGCAGCTAGGTATCCCAAATTAAAGAAGTTCCAAATGTGGGTTCTATGAATATAGTATTTTCATAGCTTTCATCTTTGCTTTGTTGTATTATTTTTGCTAATTTCTGTGTATTCCATGTTTTTGCTATAACTTTCACATAGTAGGTGCTTAATAAACACTTGTTGAGTGAACAAACATAAAATTCCTATAGAACATGTGTGATAAGGTTTTGAGTGAGGAATACTATTTAAAACTAATAACCAGGGTCAGAGGAGAAAAAGCCGAATATGTCAGGCTTGGAACAGGAAATTCAAGAAGAATAAGTTCTGCATGCTAAGTGGCTTCAGTCGTGTCCAACTCTTTGTGACCCTATGGATTGTAGCTCACCAGACTCCTCTGTCCATAGGGTTCTCCAGGCAAGAATACTGGAGTAGGTTGCCATGCCCTCCTCCAGGGGATCTTTCTGACCTGGGGATCAAACTTGCATTTCTTATGTCTCCTGCATTGGCAGGTGGGTTCTTTACCACTAGCGCCATCTGGGAAGCCCAAGAAGAATAACTAAGGCCACACAAAGAATAACAGCAAGTGAAGTAACACTGTGGCAGATACTTGCTTCAGGTGGCGACTATCCATGACTCCCACCTGCTAAAGTTCATGTCTTCATGTGATCCTCTCCCCTGAGCTTAGGCAGGGCACATTTTTTAAAATTCTACCAAAGAATATGGCAAAGGTGATGCAAAGCACGATTCCATTACATAAGACTGCAATGTCTGTGTTGCTAGAGTATGTCTCTCTTTCTCTCACTGGCTTTGAAGAAGCCAGCTGCCATGAATTCTATAGTTACAAGGAACTGAATATTGCCAACAACCATAGGCAGAGTGAAACAGATTCTTCCCTCATCAGATCTCCAGATGAGAACCCTTCCTAGCCAACATCTTGATTCCTACCTTGTGAGAACCTAAGCATAGGACCCCTCAAACTGTGCCCAGACTCCTGACCCACAAAAACTGTCATAATAAATGTGCATTGGTTTAAGTCAGCAAGTTTGTGTTACTTCATTATACAGCATTAGAAAACTGATAAGGTTAAGATACAGAAGCAAAGAAGAAACAAAACTAAAGTTTCAAAGATGTGTAGGTACAGAAAACAACATTCATGTCAGATTTTTCTTAAGCCATAAAGTATGCATGAAGTGATGTCTTCATAAGATCAGCTCCAACTTGTCCCAAAGGGGCCAGAGCTAGGGGCCATAGATAACATCAACACTATAGTAATTGCAATCTTCTTGTGATCCACATAACACAACTCTGTTTCAGAGTCACAACCTTCTACTCACTGTCCCAAACAAATTTATTAAATAGATGACGAAACAGTGGAAACAGTGTCAGACTTTATTTTTTGGGGCTCCAAAATCACTGCAGATGGTGACTGCAGCCATGAAATTAAAAGACGCTTACTCCTTGGAAGAAAAGTTATGACCGACCTAGATAGCATATTCAAATGCAGAGACATTACTTTGCCGACTAAGGTCCGCCTAGTCAAGGCTATGGTTTTTCCTGTGGTCATGTATGGATGTGAGAGTTGGACTGTGAAGAAGGCTGAGCGCTGAAAAATTGTTGCATTTGAACTGTGGTGTTGGAGAAGACTCTTGAGAATCCCTTGGACTGCAAGGAGATCCAACCAGTCCATTCTGAAGGAAATCAGCCCTGGGATTTCTTTGGAAGGAAAGAGGCTAAAGCTGAAACTCCAGTACTTTGGCCACCTCATGTGAAGAGTTGACTCATTGGAAAAGTCTCTGATGCTGGGAGAGGTTGGGGGCAGGAGAAGAAGGGGATGACAGAGGATGAGATGGCTGAATGGCATCACTGACTCAATGGATGTGAGTCTGAGTGAACTCCGGGAGTTGGTGATGGACAGGGAGGCCTGGCGTGCTGCGATTCATGGGGTCGCAGAGTCGGACATGACTGAGCGACTGAACTGAACTGATGTTTGATCACAAGAGGTGAACAAAGATTAGTGCAAATCCTTCATCACTAATGATAAAAGTTATAATACATATAACATCACTTCGAGATCTAAAAATAATACATAACTTGGATGTCATAAGCAAGTAGGAGTATTTTCTTTGTTCATATTGTGAATTATTACATAAAATTAGCAAAAGGGATACAAGAATAGAGGTTTTTCAAATATCTTGAGGAGTTTTCTTAATGAAGAGGAAAGGTGTTTACATATGGCAGAAATCTCATACCAAATGGAGGTATCATTTAAAGTGGAAGGATTGATTCTAGCTTAGGGAGTTACAGCTCTGTGGGACACGGTGCCTAATTCTATTGCACATGAGACAGACTGGGAATTTTGATTTTTTCAGTCTATATGTGGGTCACAGTCACCCTTGCAGGCATTTGTCCACCAGAGCTGCAGACTTAGAGCAACAGCTCAGGGGGCCCCTACCGTAGACAGAGGTGGCAGGATTTTGTAGCCCTGACTTTCTGGAAGTTCTCAGTCTTCACACATTCTAGTGTCCTCTCTCCCAGAAGGTCCAGATGGCAGCCTGCCTGGCAGCTTTGATCTTAGCTCCCACCATCTCGGCCCAAAGTGGAAGAAATGAATACTCTTTCCTCCAAATGCTTCCAAGCTGAAGCGAATTCTGTTAACTAGAGTTTAGTTTCGGAGCGTTTGTCATTTGAGGCACCCTGTAAAATTCTTACAAGAGCTAAATCAAAATGTGTGAAGACATAATACCTAAAATTATAAGAGGTCCATCATCAATTTAGGCCACATAGCTGCCATGAGTTGTCTTCTGTTAATACTATTTTTGCCTTTCTTCCTTCACTCAAGTGGCAGGCAACTTCGATGCAGCTGTGCATGCTAAGTCACTTCAGTCGTGTCCAACTCTTTTTTGACCCCATGGACTGTAGCCTGCCAGGCTCCTCTGTCCATGGGGTTCTCCAGGCAAGAATACTGGAGTGGGCTGCTATTTCCTACTTCCCAAACCCACGATCAAACCCGCATCTCTTATCTCTTCTGCACTGGCAGGCAGGTTCTTTACCAGTGTACCACCTAGGAAGCCCAACTCCTCGTCGGGTATGGTTAACCTTTGGGAAACTAGGAGGGATAAGAATATTACATACCCTTTCATCTCATGAAATAAGAATGCAGAGTTCATAGACTGACTGCAACAGGTCCATTGGTTATAAAAAAATTATTGTAAAAGTTGAAAAATTAAAAGAAAGGAAAATTACTTCTTCAGGGAAAAGGGAATGTAAAACTAGAACTAATTTTTTATAAGCACTAATTGCTTAATTCTATTATTAAGTGAAACACAGATCCACAATTATTACCATTTAAAGTGCAATTATGAAAATATAATAAGTTCCCATTTCTTTTTTATCTTTTATCTAATCTTCTCCACATTATTTATTAATTAGTTCTTGCAGTAATCCCAAGAGATAAGGGTAATATTACTAACATCCCAGTAGTACAGACTTCAGTAGCTTACCCCAAATCAGTAAAATTGAGCTTAAAATAGAGACAAAATGAACAAGGGAGATTAGGTATTTCATTGGATCCAAGAACTGAAGAATTGGAAGATGCCTAATCCAACTTTACATTATATGTAAAGTGAGACCTGAGGGGATGAATGACTTGCTATAATAAGGTCTCACAGTTATCACCAACAGGTCCAGTTTCTAAACTACCTGCACTTTATTTCCATTCCTTCACTTAGCCATTCCATACCAATTATGCCCTAACTGTGCAGAACTAAGTACCAGGCAAAATGCTGTGATTCTGTGAGCCAGAGCTGTGGTTCTTGCTCATTAGGAATCTTTGGTCTATTAGGGGGTGTACTAAAGGGTTAAAGATGCTGAAACAGAAGTGAAGGGATCTACAGGCACTAAAGGAGGTTTGCTATAATTCTGGTGTTCTCTAGAAATCAGTTCCAACATGCATGGAGAGCAAAGGTATGGGCCAAATGACATTTACAGCAGGGCTCAGTTGTAAAGAATCAGCCTGCCAATGCAGGAGACACGCGTTCAATCCCTGGGTTAGGCAGATCTCCTGGAGAAGGGAATATCAACCCACTCTAGTATTCTTGCCTAGAGAATTCCATGGACAGAGGATCCTGGTGGGTTACAGTCCATGGGCTAGCAGAGTCAGACACAACTGAGACACTGAACTGGCACCATGCACATGTAAACTCTAAGGGGGTTCAATACACACATGTCTGCAAGGGCTGAGCATTTCCAACAAAAAGGTGAGTCCAGCATGGTGTGGGTATACATGCAACCCTGAGTGGTGAGGGCTGTGATCTCTGGAGGTTGGGTCCTACATAAAAGGGGCAGCCATACTCAGACCTGCTTCAATATTCCTTGTGTTTATGTGAGCCCAGCGCTGCTAGATTCACTCATTCTTTTTTTTTTCCCCCTCAAAGACATCACAGCATAGATTTTGTGAAATTTCCTGAAGCTCCTAACTTGGCTGCTGGCCTCATAGGAGCAGAGCTAGAATAAATTGTCCAGCCAATTAGCAAACATATAACATATGAAGAACATCTTTAAAATGATTTGTGCTTTAATTCACTCCTTTCCCCTCGAGATCTTTGTATAGTCTTGTTGACTTAGTTTTTTTCTGAATATCTCATTGTTCACTAGTGATGGTCTACACTGCTCAAATCCTTGGAAACTGAGGAATTTCCAAATGCTGCATTTTTTTTTAAAAAATCCAGCCAAATGCCATGGGATGGTAAATGTGAACTTATGTTCCCTTTCATAGCAGTGCTTGAGTATCTAATATACCTTCTGGGATTAATCTATCCTTATTACAGGTATTAAAAGAGCCCATTTCTACAAGTAGGATGTTCAGCAGTTCTTGATGCCATGTACCATTTTAACAGGCTTAATGCAGGTCAGACACAGTTGCAAGGGCTTTGTACAGAGTATCTCATTTATCCAAATAAGCACTCTATGGTATGGGTACTATTACTGTTGAAATTCATCTGCAAAACTGAGGCTCAAACAGGTTAAACAACTTTCAAAGTCACACATCCATTCCGTAGTTCAGGGTCATTAGAACCTGGATAGTAATAATCTTAAAGTCAATTCTTTCACTGTTTTATCTCCCTATGGTGCCAACACAAGAGTTTAACTAGTGAAAAACTTAGTAAGTACCCAATGCTTTCTCTATACAACAGTGAACAATCTAGAGCACACATTTTCTTTTGAGTTTAGACTGCAAAATCATATTTTCTTTTGAGTCTAGAATAGAAATGTTTAGATTTTCTGATACTCTGTATGCAGAGGTTAACACAACAGAAGGAAAGAGGCTGAGTTTTGAGCCTGTTTTCAGCCTCTTTACAGGTACCATAAATTCCTTGGGGGTAATTACTATTATAATGGGTATCCCACCATTATGGTTATATATATATATATATATATATACACATATATATACATATATATATATATATATAAATAAATGTGTGTGTGTGTGTGTGTATGTGTATGTGAGTTAGTGTGTTAGTCATTTAGTAGTGTCTGACTCTTTGCAACCCCAGGGGCTGCAGTCCACCAGGCTCTTCTGTCCATGGGATTCTCCAGGCAAGAATACTGGAATGGGTTGCCATTCCCTTCTCCAGGAGATCTTCCCAACCCAGGGATAGAACTCAAGTGTCTTGCATTGCAGATGGATTCTTTACCATCTGAGCCATCAGTAAAACCAGTATATAAAGTAAGACCATATATATATATATATATATATATATAGAGAGAGAGAGAGAGAGAGAGAGAGAGAGAGACCTATACACACACACACACAGACACACAGACACACACACAAAGCAGATCTGCACAGTAAAAAATTAACAGAGAAAAAAAGCCCATGGTTTGAAATAGAAGCACAGTTCCTTTCACTACCAATTAGTGATGGTGTTGGAGATGCAGTGGGTTGGAGCAGAGTGAAGTCAATGGCATGTGAGTGCTGAGACTTTCCTTCCAACCTTGGAGCCAGCCTGTTTCAAATACTTGCTCCATATCCTGTCAACTTTGTGAACTTTGGCAAATAATAACCTGTTATAAACCTTATTTTCTTGGCCTTGTAATGTCAGGTGAAAAGATTAAATGAAATGCTTATTAAGTTCCTAGTAGAGTGTTTAAAACGTAGTAGATAACCATGAATACCACTTTTTTCCCTTTATTGTTTTTTTTCCCATATTGTTTCTCTTCCTTGTTTAAGAGACAGTGGCTGGGGACAATTCTCTTAGAGTTAACTAACCACACTGTGCTCAAGGATGGATCCAGTTGATGAGAATAATGATGAATGTTTCCTAGTATTAGATATTGCGCCAAGTCCTATAACGGATTTGCATTAACTTGTCTAATAAACGGTAGCATTTGCACATGAACTTTTTTCTGTGCTAAGAAGCCCAAACTTGGGCACAGTCATAAAAAACAACAGTAGCTGGCCACTTAACCTCAGTCAAAGTAACTAGAAGCACCATAAACTCTTTTTTAAAAAAGAATACACATTTATTTATTATCTCACCATTTCCATGGGTCAGAAGTTCAGACATAGCTAGGTTCTTTTCTCAGGGTCTCACAAAACAGCCATCAAAGTACTGGCTGGGGTTGTGATCTCATCTGTGGCTCTGAGTTGTCTTCCAAGCTCACTGGTTGTTGATGGGATTCAGGTTCTTGCAACTATAGAGCTCATGGCAGCTTGCTTCTCCGACACCATTAGGAAAAGGTCTCTGAACTCAGGGAAGTTTGTGTTCTTTTAAAAAGTCTCAAATAATTAGATCAGGATCACCTTGAATAATTTCCCTTTTAAAGAATTCAATGTCAAACTGACTACATCTTGATCAATGTGGAAAATCCCTTCACTTGCGCCATAGAACATAACCTGATCATGAGAAAGACATCTATAATGATTATAGAATTCATCCACATCTGTGGGAAAGGAGATTACATAGGATTTATGGTAGGACCCTGTAGTAGACAGAATTCTACCGCAAATTCCTGATTTTGTGTCCTCATTTTTGACAGTGAAACATGAAATACAGGATTCCTTCTCAGATGATAGTTGTTTTCCCCTTTGCTCCAATACTGGACCCCTAAATATTTTTTCTTTAATATAGTATTCATGAAATAATGTTTAATATATGTTAATGTATTAATATAATAGGATTATATGAAAATATTCATTTAGAATATGCACACATGTTTTTATTTAAATATGAATGCTGTTTAACTTCATGGTGCTCCAAAATGTAGAAACATTTTGGGAATGAAAAAACTGAATATGCCAGTAGCATGAATTATGTTAAGGCTTGTGCAATATTTTTCTATGAAATGATTTTTTTCTTCAAAGTATTCAGTAAGCTCATAGTCAGCAGTTTAATTATTCTTTGCAAGCATAATATCTTCCTGAGAGCCAAGAGCACTATCTTGTGACAAAGCTGGTTTCCACATATTTTTTTTAATAAGGAAGGGTTCAGAGTGGTTATTTCTTGATATCCCTGAGGGCTTTTTAGGAGCGATCTTATCCAAGCAATACATTTTCTAAAGATATAAAGCGAGCAGTAAACTGTTCAGAAAGGCTGAAGCATCTCATTTCTTTCTTAACATTTCCGTTTTCTAGGGATAGTTCTCTGCAAGACCACAGGTAGTCATAAAAGCATCCAGACAGCCTCCTGCTCAAAATCCCAGGCCTGTTAAGAAATATTCATATCTGCACAAAATTGCTGATGATAAGATAAATAGTGAAAATAAATTCTACAGACTTGGAAAGTCCCATGAAAATTCCTCCCTATAGTTTTAGCACTGTCTTTGCATATTCAGCTTTGAAACTTCCATCTGCAGTAATGCTGAGTGTTCTGCTTGAGTGAATACATAATCCTTCCAATAAGTTATAGTCACTAAAAAGTGCCTGTCCCATGAAGCAGAAACTATTTGCTGAATTTTACTGATGGTTACTAGGAGCAGTGTACAGGACAAAACAATTTCATACTGACCTCTCTACTGTATAAAATATATACAAATATATCTGTTCCTTATGATTTTTAAAAGTTAGATTTTTACACTGATTAGAGATTGGAAAGAGACTTTTATGATTTTGGTTGATAATTCTATAGGATAGAGATTTTAATCTGTAATTCAGAATTAATTATTTGGTTTTAAAAAGAAAAAAAAATATTATATTCAGGAAACACTCTAGGAGATTCTAATCTAGTAGCTACTTTATGCTGGGACTTAAAAGGCTGTGTTTCTGTTTTTAATAACCTCAGGGAAAAAAGAGGCAATATATATCTAGCATATGTTAAAGAATATGACTATATTGAATATCTAATATGCATCTTAAATATATACTTAGTCATATTATATCTATATGTTATGAATATGTACATGTTTTAAAAGATACAAATATAAACTTAGCTACACTTTATCCTAGAAATTCTTTATCAACAAATGTTTTGATACATTCTCTGTTTTGACACATCAAATTGCTTCATGTTCAAGACTCTTCAGTACTTATAGCTTTTTCTTTTTTTTAAATTATTGAATAACTAGAAATAACTTAAATGTCTACACTAAGAAAGTGAAGGTGAAAGTGTTAGTCAGTCAGTAGTGTTCAACTCTGCAACCCCATGGACTGTAGCCCACCAGGCTCCTGTCCGTGGGATTTTCCAGGCAAGAATACTGGAGTCAGTTGTGATGCCCTTCTCCAGGGTATCTTTCCAACCCAGGGATGAAACCTGGGTCTCCAGCATTGCAGACAGATTTTGAGCCATCATCTGAGACACCAGGGAAGACCTAACAACACTGGGGGATTTGACTGAATAAATTATTAATATTATATAGCCATATAATGGAATACCATGTAATAGAAATAAATGTTAAATTTACACAGTTGAAATTGACTAATGATAAATTATCCAGGATATACTGTTAGAATATGGTGTATTTGTGGTATAATCCTGAAAATTTAGCAAAATTTTATAGAGAAGAGGGTGTTTATTTTTCATAAGTTATTTTCTCTAAGCTAAAAACCTCTACACGCAAAATTCTTTTCATTTTGTATTTGCATGTATTAATTTTATAATTTAAATGCTAAAACAAATTAAGAATACACACAACAATTCTGATGTTCTGATATTTGTTCTGTATTAAGAACACTCTGGTCCTCATATGATATTGATGTCCTAGAATAAGTTTTAATGACTAGAGTCCTGAACAATCAAATCAATATCACTATTTAAAATTTTGCTCTATGGGAAAAGTATTTATTTTGTACTGAAAAATAATCACACCTCAGTTATCCTTTAAATAGACTACATGCACAATGTTGCTTTATAATACCCTTTCTGTGACAGTGAAATGAAATATGATAAAATATACCAGATATATATGCTCAGGAGTACAATCATTGGGTCACATGGTAATGTTATTTTTAGTTTTTAAGGAACCTCCCCACTATTCTCCATAGTGGTTGCAACAATATATCCAGAGAAAACTGTAATTAGAAAAGATGCACGTAGCCCAATGTTCATAGCAGCACTCTTTACAATTGCCAAGACATGGAAACAATATATGTGTGTGTGTGAGTGTGTGTGTGTAATATTACTCAGCCCAAAAGGAGAATGAAACAATGTCATTTTCAGCAACATGGATGGATATAGAGATTATTATACGAAATGAAGGAAGTCAGAGAAAGACAAATGCCACGTGATATCACTTCTATGTAGAATCTAACAAAATGACACGAATGTACTTATTCACAAAACAGAAATAGACTCACAAACGGAAAACAAACTTATGATTATGAAAGGAGAAGGGGGAAGGAATAAATTAGGAGTTTAGGATTAACATATATACGCTATTAAATAAAAATAGATAACGAAGAGAGACCTACTCTACAGCACAGGCAACTATACTCAATATCTTGTAATCATTTCTAACAGAAAAGAATTTGAAAAAGAAAAAAGCATATATATATATATATATATAATCACTTTGCTCTACACCTGAAAACAGTGCATCATTGTAAACCAATTATACTTCAATTTAAAAACAGGAAAAATAAAGCCAGAGGAAGAAGTGTCCAGGGCAATAAAAGAAAAAAATAAGTGTACTGTTTCACAGCACCGCTTAAAGATAACACCTGACGGAGATCTGACGACATACTGATGATGATAATGCAACTGTATTATTTTCAACAAATAATAATAATAAATAAATGTGATAATGATATCACAAACCTGAGAGAAGACTCAATTCAGGCAGTTGACAGTACTAAATTGAAAATATCCATCTTCTACATTGGCAGATTTTTTTTTTCTTTTAGTACTATTATATGTTAACCTTGCTGGTGGCTCAGACGGTAAAGTGTCTGTCTACAATATGGGAGACCCAGGTTCGAGCCCTGGGTTGGGAAGATCCCCTGGAGAAGGAAATGGCAATCCACTCCAGTACTATTGCCTGGAAAATGTCATGGACAGAGGAGCCTGGTAGGCTACAGTCTATGGGGTCGCAAGAGTCAGACACGACTGAGCGACTTCACTTTGTGATGAAAAGGCAGGGAGGCGACAGGGCCAATTGTGAGGACTCTGGAAGCTAGGAGCCTTGAGTTTCATCCTAGAAAACAGAAGGACAAACTTGACCATACTATTTAACCTCTCTGCATTTCAACGTTCCTATTGTCTGTGAGGTGAGAATAACACTTGCCAACCACCCCATAAATGGGTTGAAAGGACTGTGAGGGAGTTCATGGAAAGCATTTTTAACTTCTCAGAAGTAAGCTTTTACAGAAGTACAAAGCCTCACATCAAAGAACTCGTTCTTACCTTTCTAAGGCAATAGGGAGCATTTCTTGGAAAGGATAATATATAGGCCTGACACTGAGTGCTCCTTTTCATTAAAATAATTGCCATGGCAATTTCTTTTCTTTCTTACATGGACAGTGTTCACGCGCAGCCTTGACAAAAGCCGACGTCCCTTCTCAGATCACTGTGAGGGGTCTCTGAGGCTCTTTTTTGGCTCATTCAGCTGCGTCATTCAGCTGACAGGTATAAAACATGCTACCCTCTATCTCTCTCTTTAAGCATTGCTAGAAAGCAGTCTTCTGGGGGAAAAAATGTAGAATACATTCCAGGAGGTTAGTTATGCCTCCACCTGCTGTGGCCACATTTGAGGCAGGACAGAGTTAATAGACTAATACTGATGGTTCAACCGACTTGTTCTAGAATCACAGCTCTTTCTCCAGCTATCCATCCTGCATTCTTGAGTGCCATTTGTGCACTGAGCTCAATAGAAAAATGTTACATCAGTCCTAGAAAAGGAATTTGCCTGCTAAATAGTGCTGAAATTACATAGCAATTTAAATCTTTCTTCAAATCAACACCTTGTGTAGTTTACAGTACTGTACTGGCCCCACATTAAAATTACCTGGATGATTTTAACAAGATGAGTTAAATTAGAATCTCTAAGGCTGCTGCTGAAGCCTCCACAGAGAGATGTTTTAGGACTGGTAAATATACATTGTAAGTGTAAATGAATGTAAATGAATGAATGGATGAATAAATTGTTTTCCAGGTATTTCCTGAGGAAGAACCCTGATCTAGAGAGTCAAACATGGCTAGGATACTGTTACCACTGTTACTGTGAAGTGCTGGCTCTGTTCTGTGCAACTCCATCACTGACCACTGCATTTCTCAACGCTCTTCTCAGGATGACTCATGGATGGCTTATAAGAGTATCAACTAGAGGGATGGCTTGTTAAAAATTCATATTCTGAGGCCCAACCGCTGAACTGCAGACTCAGAACCTTATAGGGGATAGATAGGGCAGGTTTAGGCATTTAAAATCATTTTCTCAAGTGATTGATCCTTACATATTAAGTTTTAAAATAAGGACTAAAACTCTCTCTGGACCTTTCCTTTCCTATCTTTTTTTTGAGCTTTCTCGGGACCCAGATCCTCTGCTAAGTGTTTAGGGCACATTACCTCTTTTTATCTTAACAAATGATAGCAATTCTTACTCAGAGAAGAGGAAATTAAGGCCAAAAGGATAGAAATGACTTGCTCAAAATTTCATGCTTAGACACAGGTAAAAGCAGTAACCAAACTGATGTTTATTTTTTCTCAAAAACTCAGTAACACTTTCATCCTTGACACTTAACGTTATTCCCTCCAGTCATCAGGTCCTGGCCTCTCCTTATCTCATTGCTCCACCTTTTAACATAGTCTCTAATATGCCAAACACTCATATCACACTCATCAGAGGATCATCTTTACTTGTTTCTGGACTCATCAACAAATGAGCAACTATTTTCAATGGTTCTTTTCTGAAGGTTCTAGGCCTTCTGACGACCCTTCAACTTTGCTCATCACATCTCACTGAAATCAGGTCAGTCTTGTTGGATGAGCTCCTCTAATTCTGCCCTGTTGGCTACATTACCTTCTTCTGCCTGCATCTCTCCATCTTTCCCACAACTGTAGAGGGAGACACAGCCTTTGCTGGGACCCCCACCTCTCCCCACTTCCTGAGCTCACTCCTGCCCAAACTCAGCCCCACCCTGGACTCCCCCTCTCCACTGGCTCTAATCTCACCTTTGTTTAAATATGTTTAAATTCCACCATTTTCAAGTAATAAAGGTGTGAGTTTGAAAAGAGTTCTCTTTCTGTTTTCCTAAACAATCTCTCCTACACCTCTCCTCTGTTTTCTCAGTACTACTTTCCTCCTTAACGCCACTCTCCCCTTGATGTGGCTCTCTTCAAAGTTATCAAAATCCATCTTCAGGCCAAATCCATTTGTCAATGTTCAGTTCCCTACTCAGCATCTGCTCACCTGACATTTAATCTTCTTTAACTCTCCCCACCCTCAGCCTCTGGTATTTTGATTTTTCTTGTTCTTTGCCTCTACTTAAACAAGTCTCTTAAACTTTCTTGAACTTCAGAATCTTTACCTCTAAAACAGAAAAAAAATATTGGACTCAGTATGTCATACAGAGGCACAAGAAAGTGAAATGTCTATTTTATTTATTGACTTATTCAATAAACATTTATTAAGCATCTACTGCATGTATATGACTAAACACTGGAATGTAAAGATGAAGTTGGCATGGCCACTAATGTTAAGGAATACCAAAGTGAAGTCCTTGACAATTAATCACAGTGCTTCGTTTATTCATTCACTTATTTATTCAATTAATTTTAACTGAGTATCTGATATGTCAAGCAGTTATCTAGGCACTAGAGACATAATAATAACAAGTCTGAATAAGCACTGCCCTCATGAAGCTTGGTGGAATCACCCATACAGCTAGCTAGCTAGATAGCATCAGTGAGAAGTAACAGATGAAGGGAAAAATGAATAATAAATAATTGTGGCAGTGAAGTGTGCTAGAACCATGGTCAGAAACTGCTTCTTTGTGGAGGTAACATTTAAGACCTAAATGATGAAAGCAGAATCAGATATTTAGAAAGACCATATGGAGATGGCACTGCAAGTACAAAGGGCCTGAAATTTGAATGAACTTAGGATGCCAGAGGGGCATAAAGAAGGCCAGGAGACTTTATGAAGGTGAAGAGAGTTTGGAGAGGTCTTATATGTCATGTTAATTAAAGCATCTAATTTTAACACTATATGCCAAAGAAAGTCACCAAGAGGTTTTGGGTAGGAGAATGCTATAATCTAATAAATATTTTAAAGAACCATGTGAAAACTGTGAGAATGATTGATTGCGCTTGGGAACAGTGGAAGCTGGAGAAGTAGTTATGAGTTCATCTCAGTAGATCAGGCAAGAGGTTAGCTGAGATGGTATAGGTAGTGGTAATGATGATGGTGTGACATGCTCATATTTTGGTTATAGTACATGCTTTATACTAATATTTATTTACTTGTTGTTTTATATTTTACCTACCAGAATTTTAGTTCTTTGAGCACACAGATGTCGTTTCAGGCATTGTTCTACCCTCCAGCCTCTGGAACATTTCCTGACATACAGAAGGTGCTAAAAAAAGTAATCATTTGTTGACTAAAGTAAATAGCTTGGGTGAGGGCGCTGAGATAAACCCATCAAAGTTTTCACTTTGAGCACTTGGGCTGAGAGTGTGTTCTCAACCAAGGACTGGGAGAAAGAAGAGGTTTGTGGGTGGAAAGTAAGAGTTCCATTTTAGGAGCTCAGGGCTAGGATTTTTTTTTTAATTTATTCAAGTTTTATCTCCCCATTTGGTTTACAACTCAGCAAGAGCAGGTGTTCCCTTCAATTCTCCAAGGGTACTCTCCAGGACTAGCAGTATCGACTTAACCTAGACTTGTTAGAAATGCCAATTCTTGGGTCCCAGACCAACTGAATCAGGAGCTCTAGGGGGAGTCCAGTGATTTGCATTTTAACAAACCTTCCTCCAGATTCCGATGCACTCAGGTTTGAGAAACACTGGTCTAAAACACTGTTAGTTATATATAGTCACCAGGAAGAGTTAAACAGCAAATGGACAGTTTGAGGTAACTGTTCAAATTAACACACTTCAGATTTTTTTTTTCTTGTCTCTTGTCAAATCTCCTTTTATCAGTCAGCCTTCCTTAGCTGCTTTAATTAGTTTGTCCATAGAATCCAGTGTTTTCCTTTTTAAAAAATTACACAGCAATATTAACAATAAAGCTTCCCAGAAATAATTCTAGTGTTTCAAAACACTCTCATTGAGCATTTAATTTTAGCTTCAGAGAAGCTATGGAACAGTAGAAATGAGAGTTCATATCACATATGGACATATTTAGCCAAAGTTCTGTTAGATTATTTATTGATGATCACACGATGAGGTTAGGCAGATCTGAGACTGTATTCTTTGGTAAATATGAGAATAAGCCTCAATTTCAAGTTTTCCTCATAGTATTCTGGTACTATCTATGTCATAGAAGCTCAATAAATATTAATTGGCTAAATGAATAATTCCTGAAATATGCTGTATGTTGCAAGAAAACGCAGTCAAAACTTAGCAAGACAAAATCAAGCAGGAGAGAATGAGAGAAACAGAGAGACCGAGCCAGATACACACACATGCACACACATACACACGCACACATACACACACAAGAATAATATATAATCCTGTTTCCTTTAACTGGAAACTCACTAAGCATCTGGCAACTCACTCACATCTGGCAACACTATCCAGATCCACTATCCAACAACATGGGACTTTTGGAGGAGATATAAATTATAATTTGACATTCACTATCATTTTCTTCCTTATCTCTTTAAGACTATTGTTGATATTAACATGGTATAATTTTTGATGCTCTTTTCTTCTCATACTGTCAGTTAATTGTTCATTTGGAAGTGTTTCATTATTCCTGTATTTTGACCTCTGTTTTGAATTACCCAAGCAATGCAAAAAACTGGCAACATCTCCACCTCACTGAGATTGCTTCTTGCCAACATCACCCATCTCTATTTTAAATCTAAAACACATTCCTTCCCTCACTAGAATGCTTTCAGTCTATCAGACAGATGATGATAATGAAACATTCCTATATTTGCATAAACATGTAGAATTTTGAATGTGCTTTCAAAATAGGTTGTCTGACTTAGCCTAGTTTAGAACACTCTAGACACAATTGTTTGGTTTTTATCCTAACAGATATTTTAAACCTAAGAAGGAGCATTATTGCATTCATAGTTACATTCATTCAGTACATCCATTTAGTAACTTACTGAGATTAATGATGCTGATAATGATACCACTAGTAACAGCAAGCATTTTTTGAGTGTCTACTGTGTACCAACCACGTGGCTATGTTTTAACATGGCTGGTAACATTTATACACCCCATGCGCAGTACTGCTGTCCATACTTTACAGATAGTCAAACTACAGCTCAGAGTATAAATGACCTCTGAAATCACACTAATAATTAGTAGTTTGAGATTTGAGCCCAGAAATTTCAGACTCTAAAGCTTGTGGTATTAATGCCTTTTCCACTCCCATCCCCTTAACACAATTACCACCACACCCTGAAGCCTGTATTCAAAGTTAATGGTTCAGGTAATGACAAAACCTATTTAGTTCACATAGTCAAATGCAATGGGTCTATCTGAATTGAATCGAAGCTTTGTTGAGCCATGAGGGCATAAATACACCTGGTTGAAAAGTGAAAAATTCCTTCAATTTCTTGGTTCCCAAGTTAGTCACAACCATGCCACACTTCCATAAAGTATGTTGACAATCTCAAATTTTCACACCATTTAATCATATCTCTAATTTTCACCACTGCTCTCTTCCCCCAAATCATTTTCTGTCTTTCGCTACTGGTTTTGATGTTGAAACTCTTGTTATTTCAGAAAACATGTGTTCGGCTCCTATTACACAGCAAGCCCATTTTAAGCATGAGAAATACAGAGACGAATGAAAGCAGTCCTTTCCCTCAAGTTTCTTACAGTCAGGTGGGAAAGGGAGCATGTAAATAAATAAGGCATTTGTTCTTTTTATATTTTGTTCTCAGCTCTTTGCAACTTGTCTTAGCTGTCATCCTGGGTGTCAGTTGCCATAGTTCTTTCTGGGAAAAAAAGTCTCCTGCTTCTACTTCTAGTTAAGGGGACACCATCCTGATGATCAGACATCTGGCCGAGTGCTTAAAGAAAGACTAACCTGTGTGTGTGCATGCGCGTGTGTGTAAACTACGTAGAATTGCTTCTTTCCTACTAGGTCTCAGTATAAGCAGCCAATTTGAAGCTATGAAGCAGAAAAAAAAAAGACCTATGGTGATTATGTATAATTTAAATCAAGAAGATAAGATGGCCATGAATTTAGTGCTGAAATTTTGACCTTGCCTTCAATAAGGGTTAGCCTGTGTGGATCCCATTCCCATTTAAGGATTCTCTTGTTTTAAGAAGCTGTGCCTAACTGTGCTTTCTTAGAAGGTCTCTTTGAAATATTCTGGGGTTTCAAAGTATCACTTAATCATAACAAAAAGCCTCTATCTTAAAACTATGAAATCAAGATTACATTTTTACTTTTTTAGGATCATTTGGAGAGGCAAGGCCTTCTCTAAAGGGCCACATATAGCTATTGATAAAGTAGATGGTGCAGATTGCTTTATGCTATAATACATTGATTTAGGCCAGACATTTTAGTTATCACTAGTTAACATTTAATACTTTTGAACAGCATGTACAATATTCAGTTTCTGAGAAAAGGCAAACTGTTAGATTTAAGGACTGAAATGAACTTCAGAAACTGTCACATGCTCTTCTGAATGCCCATGGTAAATAGAGCTTATTTACAAGGATATATTATTTTTCAGAATCCAGAAATGGTCTAAGAATCCTTCCCTACACAGTGCTTCAAGCATTCACTGATAATGGGTATGAGTGGGCTCATGACATTGGACCTACTTGCCAATACCACTGTAAATCAAGCTCTTTCATTTACAGAGGACTAGAGTCCATAGGGTTGCAGAGAGCCAGACCCTACTGAAGCAACTTAGCACACTCACACACACACAAAACTGATTTTCCGAATGGTGCTGTGACTTATCCAAGGCCAAGCAGGTCAGTAGCCAAGTTGCTTCTATTTCTAAGATTACATGCTACCTCTACTCATTAACCCAACTACTTGGTATGGAGATTGTTAGGCAAGGGGATGATTTTTGATTGAGTTCCCAGTTGCCTTCTCATCAACATTAAAATCAACAGGTTTCTGCTGACAGGGCTCCTTCCCACCCCCACAGTGATTCTAGAATTTAACTGCCAACTGTGCATTTTCCTGTGTTTAAAATTGTCTGCTCCTATTTCTTTTCTTGCAGAGACTATTCTTTCCTTCTGTTTCCATGTAAGACTTGATTATAATATCAAACAAAGGAAAAGAAAGTGTTAAAATGCTTCAGTGAATACCCTGAGGGACTCTGGCTTTAAATTAATGCTTATATTTAAGTGGGGGAATTAAATGATATTGCATTAAAAGAAACTGAAATATGACCCATTCCTGAGAGAAAAGAGAAACATTTTTCAAAAAGGATTTGTTCAAGATGATGTTTAATATGGATCTGCTTACATATCACATAGAGATTTAGAACAGCTCCATCAGTGTCGTTTCAGAGGCAGATTAGAGCAGACGTCAAGCAGAAATCCCTTGTGTTCAAGTCACCACCTTCCACTGAACCAATTACACTCCTTTGTCATGAAATCACTAAGATTTAACACAGCATTGTCACAAAGTTTGGTCATTCAGCGACCTTAGGATTATCTCCATCTGACTTGTCTTATTGGTTCTTATTCTTCACAGTCTCAGTAAGCAACCACCTCATCCTCCTAGTTACTACACCCAGAAACCTAAGAATTATGCTAACCCCTTTTCATGTTCTCACTTGCACACCCCATGCATGAGCAAGGCCTGCTGGCGTCAAGCTCTCAATATATGCTACCTCCATCCATCTCTCCTTGTCTTCACTCCTCCCAGCCTAGTTCATACTGCTCTTCCCTGTCATGTCAGCTACAATAGTCAACAACAGAATGGTGGCCCTGCGTCTGCTCTACTTCCCGTGCTCCAGTCTATATTCCATAAGTGGTCAGGGAGATTTTCCTATCACCAGAACCACATAATGCTACTCCAAGCCTTGAAACCTTCAAACAGAAATCAACGTAGAATAAATCCTAACTCCTTTACAAGGCCTGCAAATTTCTGGACCCTGCATTTTTCCTCAGCCTTATCTTGTAATCTTCTTTTTACTCATTATGCTCCTGGAATACAAGTCCTTTCAATTCATTAAAAATGCTTTTCTCCTCCCCATCTCATTGTCTGTCCACAAGCAAGTCCTTTTTCTGGAAAATGCATTTCCCTGTTCTTCACAAGGCTGAATTCGTCTTATCTTTCTGGTCTTGGTTTAAACATTTTCTTAGCACAAAACACCCCCCGAAGCAGAGTCTGTTAGTACTCTTCCCACATCACCTTGGGTCTCCCTTTTATCTTCATGAACACGAACCCCAATGTACTTTCACTCCCAAATGCCGGCAACTGTGTTTCTTTGTCAGAGGATGAATTTCAGGCTGCCAAAATGGCTTTGGCTATACTTGGAGAGCTGAAAGTGCCTATTGATTTATATTCTTGTCCACCCTAGAGTACAGCCTTAGCCAGTGCCTGATGGACGAGGAGTATAAATGCTCCAGCTCCCTCGACACATGACTGGTCCAACTTTGAAGCTGAACTTCCATTCCATGACAGCTCTCTTGCAGGACTGAGCCAAAGTTGTCCTCTGAGAGTCTTTGCTTCATATTGCTGCCTTCCTTTCCTGGACCTATTTCCATTTCTCAGCCACATTTCCCTGGAATCACCTTCTGATATTTCACATTGACACAAAATTAAATCTGAAGATCTGCTTCAGGAAACGAAAGCAAAGAGACTACCCCAACTTTTACCCAATTGTTCTCCAACAATGTGCCTCAGGTATTTTCTTTGTAGCATGTGCCAAAAGCTATTCTTATAGATTGAGTCACTTGTTCAGTTGTTTATCATCTTTATCTCTGATAGACTGTGAACAAATTGAAGGCAGGACTGTATCTCTCTCTTTAGCTAGTACATCCCCAGCTCCTAGAACAGTGTTTGGCTCATGGTGGTGGTGGTTTAGTCACTAAGTCATATCCAACCGTGACCCCATGGACTTTAGTTCACCAAGCTCCTCTGTCCATGGGATTTCCCAGGCAAGAATACTGGAGTTTGGCTCATTCTAGCTGCCTAATTAATATTTTTAGTGATGAATAAGTAACAAAACCTTTACCAACGCTCCTCTTCATTCAGGCTGAATTACCCCTATCTCTTCTCTGGTTTCCATAGCTTCCATCAAGTAGCTTATTATTAGGCTCCAGGTTTTCATGGAGCTTGACTAAAGGGTAGCGTGTCTTAGTCCTGTTAACATAAGTACTCTATGTGGTAATTCTAGTTGTTATAACATACCATTATCTTTTAAGAATTTATGATGTGTCAGGCAGAACTAAGGTAGAGACATATTTTATTAAATGTTAGCAAACACCTTTGTAAGGAAGGTGCATTATCTATGTGTTTCAGAAGAGAAAACTAAAGTTTATAACTAAAGAATGTGCCCAACGTCACCCAGCTCATCAGTGATTAACCCAGTGATGCTATTAGAACCCAGAGTGAAGTGTCAGTCACTCAGTTGTGTTCGATTCTGCAACCCCATGGACTGTAGCCCAACAGGGTCCTCTGTCCTTGAAATTCTTCAGGCAAGAATACTGGAGTAGATAGCTATTCCATTCTCCAGTGGATCTTCCCAACCCAGGGATCAAATCTGGGTCTTCCTGAATTGCAGGCAGATTCTTTACCGTCTGAGTAACCAGGGAAGCCCATTAGAACCCAAGTTGACTGAAAATTACATTCTCTTAACTCTCATCATGCTGTCTCTATGGGGTTTGCTTAGCTTCAGCCGTCTTGTTGAGTATTAATCAAGTGAAAAGACTGAGGTTCTGGGCCTTCAGAGTAGATATCAAATCCCAGAAGGCCATGACTTATTCCAACAACTACTCAGCTCCAGCTGGCCTTGATGCCTAAAATGCCACTGCCACTTTCTGCTCTCAGCAGAGCAAGTACTCTAGCATAGGATTGTCTGACCCCAAAATTATAGTGCATTTACTGCCAAAGATGAGGGGTATTAAAGATAGGGAACTTCTTTGCTTTCTATGCCCTAAGTAAAATGGTAAAGACTCAGAGCCTAGAGAGGAAGAGTATGAGTGGAGGGGAGTTTTGGAAGAGCTGTTGTAAAGTGGAACCAGTTCACAAAATAAAGTTTGGTCTTGTTATCCAAGGAGATAATCTGGAAGAGTTGAAAAGCCCAGGGAATGATGTAGGAGTAGCATTGAATTATTTAATGTATTCAACTACGTCTATGCATCCAACATGTACATATAGCTAGTATGCACTTCACATGAGAAAGACACACCAAAATAGGAACCAAAAAGAGTCCTTCCAACATCAGTGTGGGAACAGAGATGGTTAGCATTGTGGTTGAGAATGTAACGTAGAAGTTAATGCTTATGCTTAGGAGGCTTACTGTCAAACTTAAATGCTGGCTTTATGTCTCATTTATTAGTTGTGTTTTTAAATCTCTCTGTGCCTGTTTCTTCATGTATAAAGTGAGGATTAAAAATGCTATACCTACCTCAGCATTTTCCTGAAGATTCAATGAATTAGTATTTCTAAATTTCTTTGAACAATGCCTGACACACAGTGAGCACCACTGAAGTTTGTTCAATAGAGAGATAGGAGCTAGAATAAAAGAGATACAAGCTATTACAAGCATACAGAAGGGAATTCTTAACTCATCTTGGAGTAAAGCTACAAGGACCAGAAAAGGATCACAGAGATGTAAGATGTGAGGTAAGTCTTAAGCAATGATTTGGAATTCACCAACGAAAGAAATGAAGGCAAGAGAAAGGGGGCAGACAGGCAGAGGAACAGCCCAGGCCAAGTCTGGGAGATGAGAAGCTGCCTGTTATATACCTGATATATACCTGAGTGTGTTTGAACAGGTAATAAGAAAAGAGGAGTGGTGGGATATAATAATATTAAGAGGAATCAAGCCATCAAAAGACTTATAGGATAAAAAGGGAGTTCTGACTTATGTCATTCATGAAGTATTTTTAGAGAACACTAAGCAAGAATTTCATGATGAGATTTGTAGTCTACCAAGATCACTCTGACCACAGTGTGGAGGATGGATTTTATTGAGTGGAGCCGGGAACATGGAAACCACTTACTGACCTGCAGGAGTGAGCCAGGCAAGAGTGCAAGAGCTGAAAATAATAAATTATTATGGGAAAGGTGATTTCTGGGAAATGATAGCAAAAGACAAAGCAATCTTGCTTGTGATGGTCAAGCTTGTAGTAGTTTTTTTTTTTTTAAGTGAAGACATTGACCTCTGAGGCAAAGAGACAGAAGCACAATGTAAAATAACCTTCACAGTGAGAAATCAATGCTCCAAAGTAAAAGCCAATAGTCTTCACCCATTTGATGGGCAGAAGGGCAGTTAAGCACATGCCATTTGCTTCTGACTTTTGAACACTTGGATTAAGCTATCAACTTTTATGCTGCCTGCAACATGGAAGAAACCATTATATATTTTAAAGGGCTGAGGAACTGTATAAAGTGTCTGTAAGTAAGTGTTGATGAATTACTTCAGTAACATTGTAATGGGAATTTCATGACCACTTGGTCATTTCCACTATGCTAGCAAATTACATATATTATCTCAGTCCTCTCAATAATTCAGTAAGATAGGTATTATGAGTACCATTTCAAAGATGAGAAATAGAGGTTTAAAGAGACTTAAATATTTGTTTAAAGTCATAGGAATATCAAGTGGCAGGTTAGAGAATTCACATTTTTGAAGGTTAGGGAGTTCATACTGATTACATTTGTAGGGTTAGCTTCTGTCATATATGTATTGAACTTAGGCATCCTTTATAGGGAAATAAACATACAACTTACTAATGCATGCTGCAAACAAAAAAAGACTGCTTTTCCTATTTCAGTCTCTTATTTTATACATTATTCCTTGGTTTTCAAATAATATTTTTTTCAGTTAAGTCTCAGCATCTGACTTACACTCACAAATGAGTTGTGCCAAACAAGCAAAAAACTGAAAAAAAAAAATTGAGAGTAACCCAGACTGACTATCTGATAACAATTCCTTGTTAATAGAAAGAGACATAATACAGTTATGACAAGTTGGATGATATGGAGTCAGTCAGGATGGAATTCAAATCTGAGTTCCATCTGAGGCACCAGGGAATCCGTATCATTCATTACTGGTGAGATATTAAGCAAGTCAAATAGTCTCTCTAAGGCTCAGTTTCCTTATCTGTAAAATGGGGATGATGGCTACTGTAACACAGGTTATGAGATTAAAAGAGGTAATATAGGCAAAGTGCCTGGTTCAGCTAGATATCACAGATCAGATAACACAGTGATGATGAAAATAATGAATATTGGCTCAAGTTTGGTTATTTTTTCCCAAATATAACAAACTCAAAAATTTTGTACTATTGGATTTGTCTAGGTAGCATAATATTCATAATGGCAGTTTCTCATTGTTTTGTGTGTGTGTGTGTGTGTGTGTGTGTGTGTGTGTGTGTGTGTGTGTACACTTTTAACTGAATTTGTTTTTCATTGAAAAATGCATTAAGCTGCCTTATAATTCTCTCATGAGGATAATGTCATGCCCTATCTTTGGCTAATCTCAGGCCCTGAATGGAAAAGGTGAATGTTTAAAATCTCTACTAGAGTTATTTTTATACCATGTATCCTGTGTACAACACAACAGTCCTGCAACTAAATTTCACAACACATTTTAAAAGGTCACTTTTAATGAATTGGGCTTTTCATGTATCAATCTTTCTACATTTACATTTTCTGAAACTTCAGCTGCAGAGTTTTCTTAAACTAACTGAATAAATATTCAAGTCTCAGTGTGTATTTTGAAATGACTATTTGCATAATAATGTTTTTAGATGAAAACAGAGTCTCTGGCTGCACATAAACAGGTTTTACTGATCTTTTAATGGGACCAACTGAAACACAGAGGCCTTTAACATCAAACAGTGCTCTCAATGTTTATGAATGCTTGTATAGAGATGCCATTTTCCCTTCTAACCTTTTCTTCCTTTAATACAAACACTACTATGTTTTCTTTCACTAATTAGCCATTAATGTTCCACAAAATTAATTTGGAAGACATAGATCACTTGAAAGAGTTCTAAATTAATGAGCTTGACTTTATCTTGAGGGAGGCAGGGGAGAACAGAAAGTTATAGGCATGTGTTGACTTCTGATTCCGTTAAGAAGAGTGTTTCTTACAATGTCTTTGAGCCTGTGGGTTATTTGAACTAAGGAGCAACTCACTCCCCAATAATTTCTTAACACTAGTTTTATGTCAGGCAGTGTTTAGGCATCCAGTGGGGATGGGAAAGCATGAAATGAAGAGAATGCAGAAGATATGGTAACACTTGCCTTGAAGGGATTTACAGTGTGGTTGAGGAGTCTGAAGAGGAAACAGGTGGTTAAAGTCTGGTTAGGGTTGCATGGGAGGATAACCAACAATCACTTTGTCAAGTCTTGAGATTGGTAGTCAGGAAGAGCTTCCTGGGAAAAGTCATGGCTAGAGCTAAGATGTGAAAAATGAGAAAGATAGTCTTAGGGAAAAGGAGGAGGAGGTGATGAATCGTGTCTACCAAGCAAGAGAAACAGTATCTAGAAATGCTCCTGTTCTGGCAAACAAAAGACACAATGGCTATAAATGCGTCAGTTCTGGTGCATTTTATCTTGATTAGTAATCTACTAGTATTTCACTCAGAGAAGGCAATGGCACCCGACTCCTGTACTCTTGCCTGGAAAACCCCATGGACGGAGGAGCCTGGTAGGCTGCAGTCTATGGGGTCGCTAAGAGTTGGACACGACTGAGCGACGTCACTTTCACCTTTTACCATTTACTTTCATGCACTGGAGAAGGAGATGTCAACCCACTCCAGTGTTTTTGCCTGGAGAATCTCAGGGACAGTGGAGCCTGGTGGGCTGCATCTATGAGGTCACACAGAGTCGGACACGACTGCAGTGACTTAGCAGCAGCAGCAGTATTTCAGTATGGCTAGAAAGTAGAGTTGACAAGGTGGTGTATCAAAAGGTAAACCAAACAATGAGCAGAGGACTGTCATGCTCCGTTAAAGAGCCTGGCTGTGGTTTTATAGAGAATGGTGGTAGAGTCATAAATTGGCTACTGTGAAGAAGGAGGACTAGAAAGCTGCTAAGAAGATGGAGAAACATCTTAGAAGTTAGACTTAATGATCTAAGTGAAACATGGCTTTCTAGTGATGGAAGATGTATTGGATCCAAAGATAATTCATATAGTTGATAGAAAGGGTTTGGTGATTGAGTAGGTATCACAAATTTCACAAAATTAGGGGACTACCTCTGGACAAATTCAGTGTATCCATCTATAACTTTTTCACTGACTTCTTCAGCCCATTTTTTTTTTAGGGTGGCTTGGGTGAACATTGCCATGAATCACAATAAACTAAATTAGAAAAATTCAAGAAGGGAAGAGAAAATAGATGGCTCAAAAGTTGGAGGAAGGAAAAAGACAGAAGAGGCCTGGGAAGAACTGGGACCCTGGGAGTCAAAGCCCAAATTAGGCACCACCTGCAGCAGCTGCATAACTTTCCTAATTATCCTTGGTTTTGCATGGGACCTAAATAGAAATAGTTTGGCAAGAGAAACTAAAAATTAAATGCACCTTTGTTCTACCTATTGTTGTTTAGTCACTAAGTCATATCTGACTCTTTTGTGACCACATGGACTGTAGCCGGCCCAGGCTGCTCTTGCCTGCTTTCCCAGGCAAGAATACTGGAGTGGGTTGCCAGTTCCTTTTCCCGAGGATCTTCCTGACTCAGGGATCTCCTGAATTGGCAGATGGATTCTTTGCCACTGAACCACCAAGGAAACCCATGAGGTCATAAACTACTGCTTGTTTATTTTTTTCAGCAACAGTGTCAGGAGGTCATAGCCAGACGCTAATGGCTCAGAGTCTATAAGATTCATGGCATAGCATTTCATTCTTGCTTTGAAAAATCAGATGAATCTGAGACATTTGATGAGCTCTTATCTTTCCAGGTAAAACGGAAATCATCAGATAAGAAAGAATTGCTTTTTGTATCTAAATATTGAGCTTGCCATCTAGACAAAGCAAAAGCTATTGGTAGTAAGACAAAAACACTGATTCATACTTTGAGACACAGAATCTCAGAGGATGTGACATTACTTGTGTTCATACCACTCTCAACACATGTTATTTATGATTTTCAGGGTGCCAGTGCTTATAAATAGTTCTTGGAAGCAACTATACTAACATCATCTGAAGGACTTTTGGAGCCAAAAGGAGAGACCTGAAGGGAGCTTTTTGTCTTTGATAGGGGTAGAAAGGGTAGAAGCAGGAGCTAAAAATGTGTAAGCGGTCTTGGCCTCATGATCACTGCATGAGGCTTTTAAGCAGTGTCTCTGGAAGCCTAGGATCAATAGGAGAAATAAAATCTTTCCGTAAATAAAGCAGCAGGTTGCTTAAAAACTCACAATTAAAGAAAACAGGACAGAAACTATTGATAAAAACAGAATAGGAAAAGAATTATCACGTAGTTTGGCAGTAATTTATTGAGAATGGGAAAGCAAATTATTTAGCAATCAAAAATGCTCTTAAGATAGGGTAAGACAGAGAGGTAAAACTCTTAGAAGCACTCACAGAGTATTTAGTGTTCATGCTCTTTCTCCATACATTTGCCTTACTTTACTGTTCTTTAAAGAACCATCATTACCTATCTGTAGAATATGAAGAATGCCTCTTCTTAGTCAAATAGCATCACTAAATTACTAGCAATTTATCTTGAGGTAGTTATCATATAGTGGTCAGGCACATAGTCTCAAAAGCAGACTGCTAAGCTCTATTGCCAACTAGATACTTTTTGACATTTTTCTTAAGCTTTCTGTGCCTTTGTTTCATCATGTATAATTCAGGATAACAGTAATACTCACTGCATAGGTTGCTGGAAGAGTAATTGAGTTATTACATGAAAAATACTGAGAATAGTATCTGGCATATTATAAATACTATATTAGATCTGGCTGTTATTATTTATTCATATGTAAAAAGAACACTAAACTGTGATAATCACTAATATTTCTGAGTGCTCTCTGATTCAGATATCTTGCTGAAAATTCTGTATGTAATATACCTCATGGCAACCTATTAGATAGAATTATGAATATTATTATTTTCTGGCCATGCCCTGCAGCTTTCAGGATCTTAATTTCCCGGCCAGGGATCGAACTTCAGCCTTGGCAGTGAAGGCCCTGAGTCCTAACCACTGAACCACCAGGGAATTCCCTAGATAGAATGATTATTAACCCCAGTTTCCAGATTAAGAAATTCAGCAACAAAACTCAAGCTGGAAGCTCTTTATTACAAGCACGAATTTTGTATACACTTTTCTAATAATTTCAAATATTTTCTTCATCTTGAAGAACAATTAAGTAAATGAATATATTTTTTTGAAAAGGGCTATACCAAGGAAAGAGGAATTAAGGCAGGCTCTTCTTATTTAGTTCAGTTCAACAATTCATATTGCCATAAGCCATGACACTGCCCTCACTGTATTTCACTTTAATGTCACTATTTTACTAGGCAACTTGTATGTATAAATATTTTATACAGATTCTTCTTTTATACCATTAGGATGATGAAGCATATATATGCTAATGGAATTCCAAGGTCCTCTGGTTTTTCCTCTAGGGCCAATTATTAATTATCTACAGCACAGTTATTGTAAGATTACGCAAGTCTCAATTCCATATTTTCTTAACAGTATCACCTTTTTTAGATGAAGCATTTTAGTGGCGATAGCCTTATGAATAACCTGGATAGATAACAGTGTCTCTTCACATTGTGTCATTGCCAAGGACAACACAGGAAGATTCTTATGGTGCTGCTTTGTGGACAATACAGTTGCCACTATTTTTACTCTTAATTATTAATGATAGTACAACAAATGTTGAAAAGAATAACTGAATAAGCACTCTGCTTATTGATCTGACCTCTTCTGAAAAGCACATGATCCCTTCGAGTTCATTTCATGTAAGTGTCCGCCTTACTACACCCTAAGTGTCTGCTTAATCACCCCATTTATAGAGCTACTTCTAGAGAAATTCATTTCTACTGTGGATTGATACTAATGGGAAGTATGTTGGGTGGAAGCGACATGATGCAATGGAGAGATTACGTATCTTCAATGGGAAGGAATGCAGCAGTGTTCTGTCTTTCCCTCCTCCCTTCCTCCTTTTATGCCTTGCTTTCTGTATTACCCTATCAGTATTACCTACAAGGTATTACTTCCTTACTGTATTACTCTATATTGGTGAAAGCCATTTCCATCCAACCAGCCACTCAAGCCAGGATCTTATAGTCACCTTCTGTCAGTGACAGTGAGAAAGGATGTCTAGCAGCATCAGCATGCTCTCCATATTCTGTGATTTGGATAACTGATATTTCCCCAATCCTACATGGAAGTCTTTTCTAACAGATTTAAGACAAAAAACAAATGTAGCATCCATATCTATCCAAATTGCACAGCAACTAAGCTCCACCTTTACTGAAAAGCTAAGGCTGCTACAGATCTTACAACTTTTTCGCATACTAAATCCAAGCCCCCATGGCGGGTGGATTACCATTTCTGTATTCCACAGCTATGCCTCGTACATACTTCTACTGTTGCAGTTCCCACACTGTCTGCATGGATGTGTGTATGTGTGCATGCATGCAGTGTATGTGCATATGTGTGTATATGTGTTTCTGTTAGACTGGAGCTCTCCACAGGCAAGGTCTTATTTATATATGAATTGCAAGTGTATGGCAAAGTTCCTGGTATGTGGTAGGACAGAAGGTGCTGAATAAATCCTTGTGGAGTAAAGAGCTGATGGGTAACCTTGGAGACAGATTTAAGGGACTAGAGCTGATAGACAGAGTACCTGATGAGCTATGGACAGAGGTTCGTGATATTGTACAGGAGACAGGAATTAAGACAATCCCCAAGAAAAAGAATGCAAAAAAAAAAAAAAGCTAAATGGCTGTCTGAGGAGGCCTTACAAATAGTTGTGAAAAGAAGAGGAGTGAAAGGCAAAGGAGAAAAGGAAAGATATACCCATTTGAATGCCGAGTTCCAAATAATAGCAAAGAGAGATAAGAAAGCCTTCCTCAGTGATCAGTGCAAAGAAAGAGAGGAAAACAATAGGCTGGGAAAGACTAGAGATCTCTTCAAGAAAATTAGAGATACCAAGGGGACATTTCATGCAAAGATGGGCTCGATAAAGGACAGAAATGGTATGGACTGAACAGAAGCAGAAGATATTAAGAAGAGGTGGTAAGAATACACAGAAGAACTGTACAATAAAGACCCAGATAATCATGATGGTGTGATCACACACTCACCTAGAGCCAGACATCCTAGAATGTGAAGTCAAGTGGGCCTTAGAAAGCAACACCACGAACAAAGCTAGGAGAGGTGATGGAATCCAGTTGAGCTGTTTCAAATCCTGAAAGATGATGCTGTGAAAGTGCTGCACTCAATCTGTGAGCACATTTGGAAAATTCAGCAGTGGCCACAGGACTGGAAAAGGTCAGTTTTCATTCCAGTCCCAAAGAAAGGCAATGCCATGAATGCTCAAACTACTGCACAACTGAACTCTTCTCACACGCTAGTAAAGTAATGTTCAAAAAATTCCAAGTATAGCTTCAGCAATACGTGAACCGTGAACTTCCAGATGTTCAAACTGGTTTTAGAAAAGGCAGAGGAACCAGAGATCAAATCGCCAGCATACTGGATCATGAAAGAAGCAAGAGAGTTCCAGAAAAACATCTATTTCTGCTTTATTGACTATGCCAAAGCCTTTGACTGTGTGGATCACAATAAACTGTGGAAAATTCTGAAAGAGATGGGAAAACCAGACCACCTGACCTGCCTCTTGAGAAACCTATATGCAGGTCAGGAAGCAACAGTTAGAACTGGACATGGAACAACAGATGGGTTCCAAATCAGAAAAGGAGTACGTCAAGGCTGTATATTGTCATCCTTCCTATTTAACTTATACGCAGAGTACATCACGAGAAATGCTGGACTGGATGAGGCACAAGCTGGAATCAAGATTGCCAGGGGAAGTATCAATAACCTCAGATAAGCAGATGACACCACCTTTATGGCAGAAAGTGAAGAAGAACTAAAGAACCTCTTGATGAAAGTGAAAGAGGAGAGTGAAAAAGGTGACTTAAAGCTCAACATTCAGAAAACTAAGATCATGGCATCCAGTCCCATCACTTCACAGCAAATAGATGGGGAAACAGTGGAAACAGGGACTGACTTTATTTTTAGGGGCTCCAAAACCACTGCAGATGGTGATTCCTGCCATGAAATTAAAATATACTTACTCCTTGGAAGGAAAGTTATGACCAACCTAGAGCATATTAAAAAGCAGAGACATCACTTTGTCAACAAAGGTCCATCTAGTAAAGGCTATGGTTTTTCCAGTGGTCATGTATGGATGTGAGAGTTGGACTATATAGAAAGCTGAGTGCCAAAGAATTGATGCTTTTGAACTGTGTTGTTGGAGAAGACTCTTGAGAGTCCCTTGGACTGCAAGGAGATCCAACCAGTCCATCCTAAAGGAGATTAGTTTTGGGTATTCATTGGAAGGAATGATGTTGAAGCTGAAACTCCAAAACTTTGGCCACTTGATGTGAAGAGCTGACTCATTTGAAAAGACCCTGATGCTGGGAAAGATTGAGGACAGGAGGAAAAAGGGACGACAGAGGATGAGATGGTTGGATGGCTTTGCTGACTCAGTGGATATGGGTTTGGGAGACTCTGGCAGTTGGTGATGGACAGAAAGGCCTGGCGTGCTACAGTTCATGGGGTCACAAAGAGTCGGACACAACTGAGCGAGTGAACTGAACTGAACTGAACCTTAGAGAATCACCTAACTTCTCACTGCTTAAATTTATTCTTTCATTAAAAAATGAACATATATAATAATACATGCTCTGTATAACAAATGGTCTTATAAAAATAAAACTACTTGTAAAATTTTCCTGTATGCTGGGAAACACCATGCCAATGTGTGAGAGATTAATAATATATTGAAGATCTAATTAAGGAGGAAGAAGGAAGGAAAAACTATACCCTTGAAAACTTTCTGAGATGTGTACTTCAGGGAAACCATGTCTGTTAGCAATCAACAATTTGAGGGAAAGTTTAGGAATCTAATCATAAGAAGAATCTTTGTTTCTCCCTTTGGGATATGCCATTTAACAAATTAATTTAGAATACTTTAAAACCAACAGAGCTAAGAGAAACTTGAGAACACTTGTTCTAATCACTTCCAACTTCAATGTGGAAGGCTATATATCTAAAGGTTACTACAATGGAAAAATTCAATTACTAGAGACTCCTAATGGTCTTTACTTAAAATAGCACAGAGCTATAAAGTCTTCAGTTACTAATGAAAATCATTATATTTCCTCAAATACTGTGAATGATTTGGTAAATACATATAGTCTCTCTAAACACAATTTTCCAGTATCTGCAGAACTCAGGAGCCCCAAGTTTAAACACTCAAACATCACATCATGAGTTTTATGTTTGTTATCCTAGAAAGTTCACTCACCTGTGGTTTCTGTTCTTAGATGTCTCATTTCTGTTTAATTTCTAGAAAATAAGGAGAAGATTTTGCTTCACAGTCACTCTGAAGATTGTTAATTTTCTTTTTTCCTTCTTTTATCAAATGATTTTTTTAGCAACTTTTGAAAAAATAAGTGTGACAATCTAGATCCATTGAATGCCAAAATTTGAAAGAAACTGATTATCACATCCCATTGCACTCAATCCTAAAGCATTTACTAAAATAAAGTTAGCCTCGCCCCTACCATTAATATTCAGAGTCTGTTGGTCTAGGATGAAGCTCAGGATTTTGTATGCTTAATGGGCACAGATTGCAGGCTCATGGATCAGCATTTGTGTCTACAAATTTCTAGTTTATATATGAGAACATTGGCGATCCTAATAAAAAAAATGCTTTCCCCAGATTCACCTCCCACTCTGTCCCCAGATTCTCACAGTTGGCTTATGGTAGAGTCATGATCATAATCCAAGTCTTTTGACATCCAGTCTTGTGCTCTTTATTTTGTGAGCACTGCATCCTAGATGATCATACTCCTGGGCATGCATATTCAACATACACTTTTTTGAGACCTTAATAAACCCCAATCAGCCACATTAGATCACAGTGATAAACCCATGTATAAAATAGGAAATCTGAACTCACAGAATTCAGCCAAGTAGAATAGAATGAACAAATGGGCACTCAAATCCTACAAGTATTCATATTTAGACTTAGGAAAGTTGTCTCATACATCAATGATCTTAGTATAGGCCAGGTCCAAATGAAACACAGAATTCACACAACCCTCCCAACAATCCTGTGAGTGGTCATAGTTGTTATTCTCATTTAAATATAAGAGGGGGTCTGAGCAGGTAACTCTAACATAACTTGCAAATAATACATGGCTGGGGCAGAATTCAAACTCTATTCTCTCTGATATTTTTACCATCCACCTTGATTCCTTCTCCCTCTTACTGTAAAACAACAAAAACAGAACCAGATAATTCATAGCTGGGCATCTTTCATGAACTTTGTAGAGTGCCAAGTGCTTAAGCCTTCTATTAATGCACAAGGGAGCAGTTTATGACTAATGATCTCCTCCATCATCTGTGAGTGGGGCCACTACACTTAACCCAACTGGGGCAGTACAATTCCCCAGGAAAGTAGTCATCACTATTAACAGCACATAGCCACTCCCCACCACGATGCTCGGGAAGCCGGAGAGTGCTGGTATACTGCCTCCCATCGATCCCTTAGCTCTTCTGGAGACCCGCAGTGAAGAATGAGTGAGGAGTGCACAAGGCTGCGATATCTTATGGTACCAGGGAAGAATTCTGTTCAGGTTGGAATTATAAAACAGAACGAGCCTGCCATTTACAAGCGAACATATATTGGTAGGTCTTCATCCTAACCCAACAATCCTATGAAAGAAAAATATTTTTTCCTATCCAGAGAAAGTAAAAGGAGTTTATGTGTCTTCTCCAAATGTCATTTCAAGTAAGAACAAATCAGATCTGAAAGGAAGGCTGGAAGAAGCACAAAACAGGGGTTGAGAGCTGAGCTTGCTCTAGGTAGTGGTGAGACCTTGACTTTGATGGCCTTGGGGAAGGCTCTGAGGAGAAGTAACTTCTCTCATTCCATCCCTCTTCTCCCCTTCCAACACTTGTTCTGGGAGGTTTCCTGGCATGGAGCCACATGGACCTGGATCTCAGTCCTTAATAGCCCCAGGCAAGTCCTTAGAACCTGTACTATAGGGTTGTTATAAGGATTAAACAAAATGTAAACAGTTTACTATGCATTAACTCCTGAAAGTCAGTATTTTCCCTTTCATTATCATGTTATAATTATTATGTACCTGAAATCACAATTAATTATACTCTATGAAAATACTTTTTGGTTAATATATGAATTCAGATTTTAAATATAAAATATGCCAGTGATTATAAAAAAAATTTAGTAGTTCTTCAAAAGCAAATGTAAAGTTTATTCCCTAAATCCACAAGAGAGAAATATTTCAACATAAATAAACATCAAATAAATGACATGGTAGAAAATATGGGTCTCATGTTGTATCAAGCACAGCTGTTCTGATTTTGTAGATGTGAACACTGAGGCGCAGAGGGGATAAATTAATTTGTGCAGCTCTCTCTACTAGCAGGTGCCAGAGTCATGGCTTGAAGGCAGGCAGTCATACTTGAAGGTCCATACTCATGGCCACTCTACTGCACAACTCTTCTGAAGAGAAATGCTGTCCCCTGCACTGGGCTTCCTCAAAATATTGCTGGCCAATGGCATCAACATGTCATTAACTAGATGTTACAAATATCAGGCTAAATGGATAAAAACCTCAGGCATTAAAAAAAATTGTGAAGAATTTCTTCAAAATTGAGTTCCGCTGAACGGAAGAGCTAAATATCAATGTTGGATTAATTTCAATAAAATTGACTAATTATAATCAATTAATTCATTCAAATAGAGTAATTTATATCCATAGATATATCTTACTGTGGAATAACAGAGTGCTTGGCACTACATAGTAATGCATGGTAAGTAGCCTCAGTCGTGTCCGACTCTGCAATCCTATGGAGTGTAGCCTATCAGGCTCCTCTGTCCATGGGATTCTCCAGGCAAGAATACTGGAGTGGGTTGCCATTTCTTCTTCCAGAGGATATTCCCCACCCAGTGATTGAAATAGCATCTCTTGCATCTCCTGCATTGGCCAGTGGGTTCTTTACCACTAGAACCACCCGGGAAGCCTGGCACTGCAGTATGTGCCATTTTAATCTTCTCACTCTCATGAGGCAGGTAATATTTTTTTTCTCATTTCACAAATGAGGAAAGCAAGGACAGACAGAGATCATAACTTATCCAGAGTTATTCAGGCAACAAGTGATGGATCTGGGATTTAGGTCCAGTTTGACCTAAGTACAAAACAGATCTTCAAGACCCAGATAATCATGATGGTGTGATCACTCACCTAGAGCCAGACATCCTGGAATGTGAAATAGAGTGGGCCTTAGGAAGCATCACTACAAACAAAGCTAGTGGTGGTGATGGAATTCCAGTTGAGCTATTTAAAATCCTGAAAGATGATGCTGTGAAAATGCTGCACTCAATATGCCAGCACATTTAGAAAACTCAGCAGTGGCCACATGTCTGGAAAAGGTCCATTTTCATTCCAATCCCAAAGAAAGGCAATGCCAAGAATGCTCAAACTACCGCACAATTGCACTCATCTCACACACTAGTAAAGTAATGCTCAAAATTCTCCAAGCCAGGCTTCAGCAATACGTAAACCATGAACTTCCAGATGTTCAAACTGGTTCTAGAAAAGGCAGAGGAACCAGAGATCGAATTGCCAACATTCGCTGGATCATGGAAGAAGCAAGAGAGTTCCAGAAAAACATCCATTTTTGCTTTATTGACTATGCCAAAGCCTTTGACTATGTGGATCAGAATAAACTGTGGAAAATTCTGAAAGAGATGGGCTGACCTGCCTCTTGAGAAACCTGTATGCAGGTCAGGAAGCAACAGTTAGAACTGGACATGGAACAACAGACTGGTTCCAAATAGGAAAAGGAGGACATCAAGGCTGTATATTGTCACCCTGCTTATTTATCTCATATGCAGAGTATATCATGAGAAACACTGGGCTGGGAGAAGCACAAGCTGAAATCAAGATTGCTGGCAGAAATATCAATAACCTCAGATAAGCAGATGACAACACACTTATGGCAGAAAGTGAAGAAGAACTAAGGAGCCTCTTGATGAAAGTGAAAGAGGAGAGTGAAAAAGTTGGCTTAAAGCTCAACATTCAGAAAACTAAGATCATGGCGTCTGGTCCCATCACTTCATGGGAAATAGATGGGGAAACAGTGGAAACAGTGTCAGACTTTATTTTTCTGGGCTCCAAAATCACTGCAGATGGTGATTGCAGCTATGAAAATAAAAGACGCTTACTCCTTGGAAGAAAAGTTATGACCAACCTAGACAGCACGTTAAAAAGCAGAGATATTACTTTATCAACAAAGGTCCGTCTAGTCAAGGCTATGGTTTTTCCAGTCAAGGCTATGTATGGATGTGAAAGTTGGACAATAAAGAAAGCTGAGTGCCAAAGAATTGCTGCTTTTGAACTGTGGTGTTGGAGAAGACTCTTGAGAGTCCCTTGGACTGCCAGGAGATCCAACCAGTCCATCCTAAAGGAGATCAGTCCTGGGTATTCATTGGAGGGACTGATTTTGAAGCTGAAACTCCAGTATTTTGGCCACCTGATGTGAAAAGCTGACTCATTTGAAAAGACCCTGATGCTGGGAAAGATTGAGGACAGGAGGAGAAGGGGACGACATAGTGTGAGATGGTTGGGTGGCATTACCGACTTGATGGACATGGGTTTGGGTGGACTCCGGGAGTTGATGATGGACAGGGAGGCCTGGCGTGCTGTGGTTCATGGGGTCGCAAAGAGTTGGACACGACTGAGCGACTGAACTGAACTGACTGAACTGGCCTAAGTCCCCAGATTCTAAACTTCCAGAGTGTAGTGCCAATAAATGAATAGAATCACCATGGCTTGATCTGACTGAATAGAACTAGGCCAGGAATACATTTTTGTAGTCCGGTATATTTTAATTTAAGATACCATTGGACTCCTGGACACTTGAAACTTCAGAACATTGTTAATCAGCTATACTTCAATATAAAATAAATTGTTAAAAATTAAATCAAATATATCACATTTCTAATAGAAAAAAGAAATAATGTTCAAACAAAAAGTACAATTTGATTCTATAACAGAAATTATAGATAGTATCACTGTTAAGATTAAAACAAAGCATGTTTTTAAAAGCATTTAATGATAGTTTTAGCTCAGTTCATTCAGTTTAGTCACTCAGTCATGTCTGAATCTTTGTGATCCCATGGACTTCAGCATGCCAGACTTAAAGTCTATCACCAACTCCCAGAGTTTGCTCAAACTCATGTCCATCAAGTCGGTGATGTCACCCAACCATCTCATCCTGTCTCCCCTTCTCCTCCTGCCTTCAGTCTTTCAGGGTGGTTTTCAAGCAGTCAGTTCTTCACATCAGGTGGCCAAAGTATTGGAGTTGCAGCTTCAGCATCAGTCCTTCCAATGAATATTCAGGACTGATTTTCTTTAGGATGTACTGGTTGGATCTCCTTGCAGTCCGATGGACTGTCAAGAGTCTTCTCCATCACCACAGTTCAAAAGCACCAATTCTTCAGCACTCAACTTTCTTTAGAGTCCAACTCTCATAGCCACACAGATCATAGCTTTGACTATATGGACTTTTGTTGGAAAAGTAATGTCTCTGCTTTTTAATATGCTGTCTAGGTTGATCATAACTTTTCTTCTAACAAGCAACAATCTTTTAATTTCGTGGCTGCAGTCACCATCTGCAGTAATTTTGGAGCCCCAAAATATGAAGTCTCTCATTGTTTCCATTCTTTCTCCATCTATTTGACATGAAGGGATAGGACTGGATGCCATGATATCAGTTTTACGAATGTTGAATTTTAAGCCAGCTTTTTCACTCTCTTCTTTCACCTTCATCAATAGGCTCTTTGGTTCTTCTTCACTTTCTGTCATAAGGGTGGTGTCATCCGAGTATCTGAGGTTATTGATATTTCTCCCAGCAATCTTGATTCCATCTTGTGCTTCATCCAGCCTGGCATTTTGCATGATGTACTCTGCACATAAGTTAAATAAGCTGGGTGACAATATATAGCCTTGATATACTCCTTTCATGATTTGGAACCTATCTGTTTCTCCATGTTCAGTTCTAACTGTTACCTCTTGACCTGCAGGAGATCAAGATTTCTCAGGAGGCAGGTTAGGTGGTATTCCCATCTCTTTAAATTTTTCCACAGTTTGTCGTGATTGACACAGCCAAAGGCTTTGGCATAGTCAATAAAGCTGAAGTAGACGTTGTTCTGGTTTTCTCTTGCTTTTTTGATGATCTAACAGATATTGGTAATTTGATCTCTGGTTCCTCTGCCTTTCCTAAAACCAGCTTGAACATCAGGAAGTTCACGATTCACATATTGTTGAAGCCTGGCTTGGAGAATTTTGAGCGTTACTTTGCTAGCATGTGAAATGAGTGCAATTGTGTGGTAGTTTGAACATTCTTTTGCATAGCCTTTCTTTGGGATTGGAATGAAAATGGACTTTCCTTTCCTGTGGCCACTGCTGTGTTTTCCAAATGTGCTGGCATATTGAGTGCAACACTTCCACAGCATCATCTTTTAGGATTTGAAATAACTCAAGTGGAATTCCATCACCTCCACTAGCTTTGTTCATAGTGATGACTCTTAAGGCCCACTTGATTTCACATTCCAGGATGTCTGGCTCTAGATGGGTGATCACATCATCATGATCATCTGGGTCATGAAGATCTTTATTGTACAGTTCTTCTGTGTATTCCTGCCACCTCTTCTTAATATCTTCTGATTCTGTTAGGTCCATACCATTTCTGTCCTTTTTTGTGCCTGTCTTTGCATGATATGTTCCCTTGGTATCTCTAATTTTCTTGAAGAGCTCTCTAGTCTTTCCCATTCCATTGTTTTCCTCTCTTTCTTTGCACTGATCACTGAAGAAGGCTTTCTTAGCTCTCCTTGCTATTCTTTGGAATTCTTCATTCAAATGGGTATATCTTGCCTTTTCTCCTTTGCCTTTAGCTTCTCTTCTTTTCTCAGCTATTTGTAAGGCCTCCTCAGACAGCCATTTTGCCTTTTTTGCATTTCTTTCTCTTGGGGATGGTCTCAGTCACTGCCTCCTGTACAATGTCAAAAACTTCTGTCCATAGCTTTTCAGGCACTCTGTCTATCAGACCTAGTCCTTTGAATCTATTTATCATTTCCATTGTTTAATCATGAAGGTTTTGACTTAAGTCATACCCAAATGGCCTAGTGATTTTCCCTACTTTCTTCAACTTAATCTGAATTTTGCAATAAGTAGTTCATGATCTGAGCCACTGTTTGTTCCCTGTCTTGTTTTTGCTACATAGTCAGCTCCTGGTCTTGTTTTTGGAGGTATCTTCATTACCTCCACCATATTTTGGTCTCAGGTCAAACAAAAGGGAGGGAACAAAAGGTGCGGAACACAGCCACACCCACCAACAGAAAATTGGGCTGAAGATTTACTGAGGATGGTGCCAATCAGAACAAGACCCAGTTTCCCCCACAGTCAGTCTCTCCCATCATGAAGCTTCCATAAGCCTCTTATCCTTATCTGTCAGAGGACAGACAGAAAGAAAACCACAAACACAGAAAATGAATCAAACTTATCACATGGACCACAGCCTAGTCTAATTCAATGAAACTATGAGCCATGTCATGTAGGGCCACCGAAGATTGATGCATCATCGTGGAGAGTTCTGACAAAACATGGTCCACTGGAGAAGGGAATGGCAAACCACTTCAGTATTCTTGCCTTAAGAACCCCATGAACAGTATGAAAAGGCAAAAGATAGGACACTGAAAGATGAAATCCCCAGGTTAGTAGGTGCTCAATATGCTGGAGCAGAGTGGAGAAATAACTCCAGAAAGAAAGAAGAGATGGAGCCAACATGAAAACAACACTCAGTTGTGGATGTGACTGGTGATAGAAATAAAATCCGATGCTGTAAACAATATTGCATGGGAACCTGGAATGTTAGGTCCGTGAATCAAGTAAATTGGAAATGGTCAAACAGAAGATGGCAAGAGTGAACATTGACATTTTAGGAATCAGTGAACTAAAATGGACGTGAATGAGTGAATTTAATTCAGGCAACCATTATATCTACTACTGTGGGCAAGAATCCCTTAGAAGAAATGGAGTAGCCCTCATAGTCAACAAGAGTCCAAAGTACGGTAGTTGAGGGCAATCTCAAAAACGCCAGAATGATCTCTGTTCATTTCCAGTGCAAACCATTTAATATCACAGTAATCCAAGTCTATGCCCCAACCAGTAATGATGAAGAAGCTGAAGTTGAATGGATCTATGAAGACCTACAAGACCTTCTAGAAATAACACCCCCCAAAAGATGTCTTTCCATTATAGGGGATAATTAGTTTATATTTTCTTAAAAGAATAAAAGAGCCCATGAGATATTTCCTGAGAATAAATTCACATTCTTCATTCAAAAGAAATCTAATCATCAATAAAAATTAATATTATTTTCAGGAGCTGAGGATCTTTCACTTCTTGTTTTTCAGGACCCCATGGTATTAAACAGTCTAAGGACAGTCTATGGATTCTTAGTAACTGGGTGCAAATCCCAGCTCTCTTACTAGCTGTATGACTGTGAGCAAGTTAAGATTCTTGTGAGGAGTGATGGGGGTAAACTGTTCTCATACTTAAGAAAAATCACTGAGTAACTATAACATAAAAATAACTATAAAATATATCTACTTATTATTTTATATATCTCTGTGAAATCTTATAATTCCAAATCCAGCATTCCTCTTCTTCCACTCCATTCTCCTGTGGAATATTTTTTCTTTTCTAATTTTTCCATCTATTTCATATTTTTCACCTCCCTCTGTGGAAGAAAATGATATGTTACACTGACTTTTCATTAATGAAAATATCATAGTTTCCAGGGGGTGGTTATATATAAATTTTGGACCAAGGAATAAGAGAGAAGTAAAATTTTCTGCCTAAAAGAGGAGAAAAGAGCTGGATACTTGGGGATTGCATTTTTGAAAATCTAGGAGTGAGGATAGACTAAGAAAAAAATTCCCTCAGGTACAAGGTCTGATGCTGGGAAAGATCGAAGGCAGGAGGAGAAGGGGATGGCAGAGGATGAGGTAGCTGGATGGCATCACTTACTCCATGGACATGAGTTTGAGCAAGCTCTGGGAGTTGGTGATGGACAGGGAAGCCTAGCATGTTGCAGCCCATGGTGTCACAAAGAGTCGGACATGACTAAGCAACTGAACTGAACTGATGGGTCTGAAAAAGTCTTTGGAGATAACTTTTAGTAAAGTCTTCACAAGTTGTGTCCTGGGAACTTTATGTTGTGCAATAAAAATTCTCCCTACTCTTGAAAAATTTTTCAGTGGAGCCATCATTGTTCACTGCTATTTTTGGTGTTGGTGGATCATTTTTGAGGACCTGATGAGTTTCATATCTGTGTCAGTGAGGCATGGTACAGCTCACAGGGACACAGTGGTCTGAGATCAGCAGAGCCAGAAGAACAAAAATGAGTAGGAATCAACAGGTGTCATTCTGAGCTTAGGACTTACCAACTCCATGCCCTGCTCAAAGGCTATGAGGCACAAGCTGACATCTGGGTTGCACGCAGATTTAGTGAAAATATTAGCTATGGCTTCATCTAAGTCATGCTTCTTATATCTTGAATCCTTTCTCTCAATAAACATACATCATTATATTGAAGGTCTAACCCCCAGTATTCGTGAATGTGGTCCTTTGCTAGGATCAAGTTAAGATGAAGTCACTTCAGTCATGTCTGACCCTTTGTGACCCTATTGACCGTATCCCACCAGGCTTCTCTGTCCCTGGGATTCTCCAGGCAAGCATACTGGAGTGGGTTACCTTGCCTTCCTCCAGGGGATCTTCCCAAACCAAGGATCAAACCCCACATCTCTTGTCTCCTACACTGGCAGGCAGGTTCTTTATCACTAGCGCCACCTGGGAAGCCCACAAGACTTAACACACACGTACTTGCAAATGTGACCTTGTTTGTAAATAGTCTTTGCTAGGATCAAGTTAAGATGAGGTCTTTCAGGTAGACATTAATCCAACAAAACTGATGTCAGTATAAAAAGAGAACATTTGAGCATAGAGACATACATGGGGAGGGAAACACTTGTGTCCTGGAGACACAAGTCCAGGAATCCCTGAGTCTACCAGAGACACTGGAAGCAGATCCTCCCTTAGAGTCCTCAGAGGTGAAGAAGCTTTTTAATACATTAGTTTAAGTCACCCAGTGTGTGGGTTATAGGAGATTCAGAAAACTATAAATCAATGTTTTGATACATATGAAAACAATACCTAGGGGAGTATAGGACCCACTGGGACTCAATTACAGCTGATAATCATGCAAATTATCCCTTTTTGTATATAGTTGTTAAATTTCTTGTCCAGTAATCTCATTGCAATATTCTTTGTATCCATATTTTTAAAAAATAGCTAACTTTTATCACTGGGTTTTCTTGTGGCTCAGATGGTAAAGAAGCTGCCTGCAATGCAGGAAACCCAAGTTCCATCCCAGTCTGGGTTGGGAAGATCTCCTGGAGAAGGGAAGGGCAACCCACTCCAGTATTCTTGCTTGGAGAATTCCATGGACAGAGGGGGCTGGTGGGCTACAGCCCACAGGGTAGCAAAGAGTTGGACACAACTTTGTTGAGTGAGTAACACTGGCAGTTTCCAGTTTCTACCTTTATCAAATGCTTATTCACCAAAGATGCTTATATATGTGGGCCAGTCATTTAATCCACACAACTGCATGAGCCAGGAATTATTACTATTCCCATTTTACAGATGAGAAAACAAAGAGATAAGAATATTAAGCAATTTTCCTAAGGTTGCAGAACCAGCAAGTAGAGCAACTGGGGTTGTACCCGGGCAGACAGATATCAGAGTGTGTAAACTTGCACAGTACAGGATGCTGTTTCAGCAGGACACGAATCAGCTCCTCCATTGCATTTCTTTTAATTCTAATGGTCTTTCAACAGAAGATGATGGGATGTTAAGATTGCCGTTTTAAAACAAAACTATGTTGGCTGCTAGTGATCAAAATTTTCTTCCTTCCTTTGTCTTCTTTCCTTCTCTTTCATTTTATTGTCTTCCTTCCTTGCCTCCTTCCTTTCCCCCCTCCTCTTTAAATGCTCAATGTAAACAAAAAATGAATGATCATTTACACAATAAAAAATTTAGTCATATAGCAATACCATAATTTGATGTGTTCATTTTACTTATCAAATAATCTTGGCCAGAAAAAATGTATTAGATGCTAAATTTATAATTATGAACAGATTTCATACTTAAAGATATTACAGTTTAGTTATAGTATAATTTGCTAACTCTAAGTAGAGCTGGGAAGCACAATGGAGCACCTAACAAAAGTTTGCCTGGATAAATGCTTCCTAGTCTTGCTATTAAGCACACAAATACACTCATGTCCTTTAAATCTTGTCTTGTATCATTTGATTTTAAGATAATAGTACACACAGTGTATTGAGTGTGAAGCTCTTCAATTTACCTTGGACAGTGTGTCTTATCTGTCTTCTTTTACATAGTGAATACTGCTAGTTTTCCTATTCAATATTCATCCTGTATTTTTCCCAGTAGAAGCCTGACTGTGTTCAGGATGACAGTGGTCCAGCCATAAACCGTAACTTCCCAGACTCTTTTTCATCCAGAAATGGATTTATGGTATAGTTTTGACTAAAGATATCTGCTAGGAACGTCAGGTATGTTTATTCACTCATTCACTCATGTATTTTAATATAGGTGCTACCTTTCCCTTCTTCAATGTTTCTTCTCCTTCCTGTCCAAAATATGAACATGAGGTTGAAATTGGAACAACCCGAGACTATGAGTGAGAAATGTGAATGATCAAAACCATATGCTGTGTGGTGGTGGTTAAAGACGCAGCTTGATCAGGCCTTTAGCCTTGTTTTGGGAGGGAAGGGAAAAAAATTTCATAGGATTTGGGAGGGAAGGGAAAAAAGTCTCATAGGATTAGGCCGCTGAAGTTATATTTCTGTTTCCTACAGCCTTATCCAGTTATTCAACTGATAAATGATAGGAAATCAACTCTAACCCCAGAGAAAAGACCCACAGGAACATGTCAGGATCCTCTGATGAAATGGCTGGATTTTAAACTGAGCATCTGGGAACAAAACCACTAACATACAAAGTCTGCTCAGTCACACAGGTGATGCAATCAGCAGGCTATTATCTCACTCTGGAATATTCACAGCAGACCAGGATGGCAAGGCAGAGGCCAATCAAGTGATAAAAGGGACTCAGAAGAAACATTCAGGACAGGGAGGAAAATAAAAATAAATTTTTAAAATACATTTGATAGCGTCGGATAAAGTTTTTTTAATGGTCACAAAAATGGAACAAGTAGACATTGTAAAAGAGGTGATAATTAGAATAATAATAAACTCTGGGAAATTTTTAAAAAGGATTAGCATACATAAAAAGAAATATTAAAAAACAGAGTGATAAATTTGAGAGATTCTTACACAGAGATATGGGGGAAAGGTGCTAGAAAATAAGAAAGAAACAATTTAAAAATTACAAAGTCAATTCAGAAGACCCAATATCTGACTAATAAAAGTTGCAAAAAGACAAAAAGAGAATCACTGGTGGATAAATACATTTCAAACCAATAGAATGAAAAGATTCTCCAGGACTGACATCTTAGATTTTCAGACTGCAAAGGCCTACCGAAGGCACATACAGTGAGAGGCAATAAGGCCACAGAGAGACACATGATTTGTAATTTCAAGACACTAGGGATAAAGATAACATGTTAATAACATCCAGAAAGGGAAAAAGAAGCTATTTAGATTAAAGAATGACAGTGGGCTTTTAAACAGGATGCTGGAAAGTTGAAAAAGTAAAACTCTTAAAAATCCTGAGGAAAGTTTCTCTTCAATCTACAATTCCAACAAAAACTATAGGTCACATGGATAGCAAAGCTTATTAGAAAATTAAGGATGAAAAATCTCAAAAAAAGTACTTCCTTCTGACCTAGGAAGGGATGGAAGGCACACTCTTCTAACTGGAGGAAGTAGGTGAGTGCTCAGCCACTTCAGTTGTGTCTGACTTTTTGTGACCCTATGGACTGTAGCCCACCAGGCTCCTCTGTCCATGGGGATTCTCCAGGCAAGAATACTGGAGTGGGTTGTCATTCCCTTCTCCAGGGAATCTTCCTGATCCAGGGATGAAACCTGCATGTCTTATGTCTCCTGCATCGGCAGACAGGTTCTTTACCACTAGGATGCAACCCTAGAGAAAGCAAAGGAAATTCTCAGTGAGTCTCCAGAGGAGGCTTATGCAGCAAACCTAGAGAACAAGAGCTGCAAACTGGAGCAAGAGGAGAGGATCAAGGAGGGATTCCCCAAGGAGGAAAAATGGATTTAGGGGATCTTTGAACATGTTGAACGGTACTGAGAAAAGAATTACAGTTTGAGACTGAGATTAGGAAATCACTCCTGCATAGAATGTTTAGTAAACTAAAAAGAAAGAAGACATTATTAACTCCAGGGAAAATGAGAAAGTAAAGCAGTTGCTTACTGTTATCTTGAAGAGCTTTGAACAGTATTACATGGCAAGCCCTTCAATATGGAGTGATGACTCCGAGAGAATGGAGGGGACTCGCGTGTAGAAAAAGGGATGTTAGAAGAAATGGTCATCCTCATTTTCTAAACAAGGAACACTCTAGGTAAATGTCTAAAATTGAAAACTCAAGAAATGTAAGAACAAATTTATTATAAAAGTTTTTAGTAGAAGAAACCATTCAAGGGTTCAAAGAGGTTGTAGCCGGGGAGAGGAATTCAGAAGTAAAGTGTTTCAAGTGGGTGGTTTTCGGCTTTTCATCTTGTGTTTTTCCATTATGAGAGAGGGTCATAACTTTAAGGTACACTTTTAAGATATTTTAGTTCATTTACCACTTTGATGAAAGTGAATATGAAACTATTTGACTCTAAATTCACCTTTTGAAAACTGAAAACTTGACATGGTCTATTGTTTTACCATGGAGAATTTTTTTAAAAAATGTGATACATATTAACTACTAGGCTTCCCTTGTGGCTCAGCTGGTAAAGAATCTGCCTGCAATGCAGGAGACCTGGGTTTGATTCCTGGATTGGGAGGATCCTCCAGAGAAGGGAATGGCTACCCACTCGAGTATTCTGGCCTGGAGAATCTCATGAACAAAGGAGTCTGTCAGGCTACAGTTCATGTGGTCACAGAGTCAGACACGAGTAAGCAATGAAGCATACCCATATTAATTACTATTTCTAGTTTTTCACCACTATGGATATGTGCAGAACACATTTTCTACACCTTTACCAAGTTACTATCCTTCTAGTATTTTAAGTTAGGTCTTTATTATAATCTTGGTGCTGCATATAATCTTGGACTTGCATTTATCTACTCATTCAGTCAGTTGCTCTTGAAATATTTATTCAGCCAGCACAAGTCTAAGCATCAGGGATACAACAGTGAACATAATAGATGCAGCTCTGCTGACGTCAAGCTTTTGTTCTGAATGTGTCAGGACTGTGTGACCTTAGCCAAGTCACAAAATTTGTGCTCTAGGTTCCTCCTTGGAAAAATGAGCAGTATGTTACCTGCCCATTCTTTCAAAAGGGAATTTTGAGGACATGTTTACATTAAAATTTTTCTGTGCTAAAGAAATTATCTCTAAAAGTACCATTTTAATATTCAAAGAGTTAATTTCACAATTATTTCTAGCATCAACAAACTGAAACTTTAGGGATAAGGCCATCGATAGCACAGAATGACTACCACACTTGTCTTTAGCGTAAACAGGCAGATTGCTGAATTCTGCATCCAGTCACTTGGTTTTGTCTAAATATTGCAGGTTTCCGACAGTGTTATTAGCAGAACATGCAGTCCATATCCATTTCACTCTTTTTCTCTGCCTATATTAAAATCTAATGAAATTATTCAAAATAAAAATGTTCCCAACTGCATATGATACAAAGTATGATTCTGCTGAACACAGCAACTACATAATGTACCCCATTCCCTACCCATCAGCTTGAATATTGAGACTACTTTGTAAATATGCAGAGACAAGCCTTTTTATATTTATTGGTCAGTCAAAAGCTTTGAAAGTGTGGAGGTATAGGCATATAGGAATATAGTATCATTCATTTATTAAACAGTACATTGAAAATAGAAACATACCAGGCATGTTGCAAAATATAAACCCAGCACCTGTGATCTCTACAGCCTAGTTTATGCCACCGTCACTTCTCCCATCTTAGGAACTGAAAAATCCTCCAAACTGGTTTTCCTTACTACTGCTTTGTCCCCTGTCTCCATGAAGACATCATCTAGAGTGATTCAGTATAAGCCACATCATACCATCTGCCCAAACCTTTATCATCTTCAAAAGGCCAAATTCCCTACAATAAACTACAAAAGGTATTCACTGAATAAAAGGATCAATCAATCAATCATCAGTTAGACTTAGGTCACACAGATGACTCAATCTTTGCCCTCACTGATTTTTGAGGTGTTAAAATTGACATAAAAAGCAATCAGGGCATTGTAAACCAGCCTATTCCTGGGATCTAGGACAAATGGCATGAACAAGGACTTTGGGGGGAAGTTAGGAGGAGGATTTCATTTTGGCCATAGTGGTTTGGATTCCTTGTACAGCAAACACTTAAACATGAATTAAAGACAAGGATGCCCTGGTAATTATGTTGTTATCTAGTTAAACACAAGACTGAAAACACATCCATAATTCTAAAGTCATACCTATCATCTCCTTGACTCTGTAAGATCCAATTTACATTTTCTGGAATATCCTAAACTATCACTCTAATCACAAACCAGTTACTTATGCTGATGTAGTAGGAGTCCCCGGATGTAGACAGATATAAAGCAGACACACTTGGCACTGAATTAACATACTGACTTGAGGTATCAAATTTAGAACAGTGACAGGCCCATCTCAAAAGTGGTAGACACACTTGCGCTCGAATAAACTCTCGCCTGACATCCAGTAAACTGCAACCTGGTTAAGTGGTGATATCTTTGCACACGTATGTGCTTCCCAGGTGGTGCTAGTGGTAAGGAACCTGCCTGCCAATGCAGGAGAAGTAACAGATGTGGGTTTGATCCCGTGCACACATGTGGTATAAATCCAACGGATACTGTCCATAGTGTTTAGGCCCTGAATTCAATTATGATTCAAAAAGGAGAGATCAAATTATGCTTATCATCAGGAGTGCATTGAATCTATTTTTATTACATTCTAATTACTTGAAAATTGGTAGTCTGTGTACATATGGCAACATCTCATTGATCTGAATATTGGATTAAGTGAAACACCCTGGCATTGCCAACTAACTGAGTTAATTACATCTAATGAGACAGAGATGTGGAGACAGCTATGGGTCCTTCACCACAGGCTGCAATCTTTCTGTAGATTCTTTGGCAAAGAAAGAAGAAAAACAAATGTTATAAAAGAGTGGTTTTCATGTCATGCCTGTCCCTCTCACCAGCAAACCCTCAGTTCTACACCACTGCATATTATTTATTTAGCTTACTTCTGAATTAGACTGGTTGATTCCCAAGTAACAGAATGTGATCATCACAAAGACATGAAACAATTAAAAATGCTTGAAATATCAGAGGAGTTCTCATGAAGAAAAGATAGTCTCAGGATAGGTAGAGGTTAGAACTGTGTTTCCCAAGTTTCAGTTATACAATCATCTTTAACATCTCTACCAATATCCATATTTCACTGACACTATTATTTTTCTTAAAGTGATTCACTTAAATATATATTTTAAAGGAAGTATTACATCACTGCTGCTGCTGCTAAGTCACTTCAGTCGTGTCCAACTCTGTGCAACCCCATAGACAGCAGCCCACCAGGCTCTCCCGTCCCTGGGATTCTCCAGACAAGAACACTGGAGTGGGTTCCATTTCCTTCTCCAGTGCATGAAAGTGAAAAGTGAAAGTGAAGTCACTCAGTCATGTCCGACTCCCAGCGACCCTGTGGGCTGCAGCCTACCAGGCTCCTCCATCCCTGGGATTCTCCAGGCAAGAGTACTGGAGTGGGGTGTCATTGTTACCAGATTGCAAATACATATCAGTTGCCATAACGAGGCAATATTACAAATTTATATATGATGTAACAACATATTTTCAAGTTTTAGGTCTGAGCTCAGAACTTTCATCTCTTCAAAGAAGATACAAACAATTGTTGTTTTGAAGACCTGTACCAAAGGGAGACTGTCTCATTTCTATAATCAAAGGATTGAGCAAGGATGAGGAAGTGTATTAATACAATGTTCATGTATTGTCCATATATCACCTAAAAGCATCTTGCATCATCATGATACTTTCCTTAAACTTTGGAAAGTATGATCTAGGGAATTATTTTCCACAACTCACTGACCATATATCGGGATGACACAGAGACAGGCACAAGTACCCACACAACTGAAACAAAATTTTATGAAACAATAGTTACCTTAACCACATCAGGACCTTTTTTCTACTTCATTGTAAATGCTGATAAGACCCCACTAAAATTATTTCTCAGTCAATAATGGCATATGACCATTAGTGTATAAAACACTGTCTTGGAGGAATAGGATAGAGTGGTGTTATCCTCATTTTAGTAGCTGAAGTACTAAAATAATGCAATTTGCTTTAACAGAAGTATGAATTACAGGTTGGAGACTAATCAAAGAGCTACAGTAATTTCAGAAATGTCTCTATTATCTTTTCTATAAAGTAGTTTTTAAATAATTCCTATCCTGTAGCCTTCAAGGCAGAACCTTGTATGCATCTGTTTTATATGCATTAACAAAAGTATATTCACAGAAAATTACAAAGTATTAATGAGGTTAATTACTAAAAACAGAATCTGAGCTTAATTGTGTGTGTGCGTGTGTGTGTGTGTGTGTGAAATGCCAGGTTAAATGAAATTTAGATGTTTTTAAATATATTTTAAAAATTGATGTTTTTGCTACAGAGCTTCTCAGAACCATTAAAATGCTAATAAACCCTTCCCAGAGGGGCATATGTTAGACAGTGTTTTGCAAAATGTTTTGAGCGTGAAATATTTCCTGGGCAGGATATATTGGAAGATACATTTTCTCTCGATGTATGTTGGTAAGTTGTGCTGCTGCTTTCACTGCTTTTCATAGTCCTCCACGCCTCCGTGATGCTCTTTGCTTCTACTAAATGAGTACTCACTCCCTGGTGACCACAACACAAATTTTCATCTCTATTCCTTACCCATAGCATTTCCTTCACTGCTTGCTCATATCCAGCTGTTAAAATGCATTTCTCCTCCAGACAGACTTGCACAAAAAGTAGAAACAATCTAAATGCTCATCAACAAGAGAATGGTTAAACAAAATGCACTACATACCCACAGCGGAATACTATCTAACGATAAAAAAGAATGAATTACTGATATATGCTATATCAATAAGTCTCAAACATTGAAACAAAGCCAGGTACAAAAAGCCACATATTCTATGAATGCATTTCTATGAAATTATCACCAAAAGAAAACCTATAAAGACAGAAGTAGATTCGTGGTTGCCTGGAGCTATGGATGGAACACAGATTAACGGTAAATGGGCAGGAGGGATCCTGTTGGGATGATGGAAATGCTCTAAATGGGTACAACAGTTGCACAACATGGTGAATATACTAAATTTTGTTGATTTGTGTATGTGAATTGGGTAAATTTTGCACAATATAAATTATCCCTTAATCAAATTATTAAAAATTTAGTTGTTCAGCCAGCCACCCAGCCAATAATCCATTTGCTCCCCCAAACTCTTCCTTTAAGTGTCTTTCTCTTCTGCCTCAATCTGAACGTGGCCTGTCCTTGTTTTGAAAGAACATACCATTTTGTTTTTAAATATGTTGGACTCTTGGCATTTGCCCTTGAACCTGTCCTTGTACTAATTTGAATACTTGTCTAATATCCTTATTAGACTGAAAGTTCTTGCAGACACTAACCACTTGTGACCATGTAGAATACCTATTGTTGAATCTAAGTACATGAAGCAAATTTTACATAAGGAAGGTTAATCATAAAATGAACACACGGGGACATGCCCAGTAGCGGCTACTATTAAAATGGCAGCTTTGAAATTTGAAATGTACCTTTATTACTTAACTTTATATACTAGTTTAATATCGCAACACAACAGCTACTAATTCAAGGAATAATAGCAGCAGCAAAGCCAGCAACACCAGGAGCAACTACCTTCAGTAAACAGTTACATTGGGTTGGTGATGGTGCTAGGTGCTTATCATTCTGTGGCTATTATTCCAGGGAAAGAAATGAGGCATAATGAAGATAAGCCACTTTCTTAGGTCTTGTGCCCTGGAGGCAGAGCCTGAGGCAGATATCCCCTATAAATGGCTTATTTATGGAGGGAGTGCCTTCAAGAGAAACTAGAAATGAGATATAGAAAACAAGAAAGGAAAGAGGAAGGAGCTAGGGTATCTCTGGGGAAATACCTGCTATAGTCTAATCCAGGGGGAGCTAAAGGGGATAAACAGGAGAGCAGAGTCTATCCTGTCTTGAGGATAAGGGGTATTTACTGACAGTAGGTAAATATACCTACTCTGTGTGTGTGTGTGTGTGTGTGTGTGTGTGTGTGTGTGTGTGTGTGTACATGTGTAACTCCCAGGCACCTTGGGTGCCCCCAGAGAATGTCACAGATGTGAGCCCTCAGTGAGTGCTCACAGCTGGGGGAGGGATATGCCCCCTAGGAAGAGGGGTTGCAAGAGACCTGAGAAGACACCAACAGCATTTGCTATAGCTCTTGGCCCAAATCACACCCCTAGTAAAGAGAATACCTCAGCTTAAAACCCTCAAATTCATTCTGACTTACTTCACTCTTTATGACAGGTTCTAGGTCCATCCATGTCTTTACAAATAACCCAGTTTCATTCCTTTTTATGGCTGTGAAATATTCTGCTATGCATGTGTATCCATATTCTTTATCCATTCATCTATCAGTGTACATTTAGGTTGCTTTCATGTCTTGGCTATTGTAAATAGTGCTGCAACGAACAGTGAGGTGCATGAGCCTTTTTAAATTATGGTTTTCTCTGGATATATGCCCAGTAGTAGGATTCCTGGGTCATATGGTAGTTCTATTTTTAGTTTTTTGAAGGAACCTCTCTACTGTTCTCCAGAGTGGCTGTATCAATTTAGAAAAATGGTACAGATGAACCTATTTGCAGGGCAGGAATAGAGATGCAGATGGAAGAGAGGGAATAGACAATTAGATATCAGCTAGGTAGAGGGTGATGGGATGAACTGAGAGATTGGGATTTACATATACACACCGCTGCTGCTGCTGCTAAGTCGCTTCAGTCGTGTCCGACTCTGTGCGACCCCAGAGATGGCAGCCCACCAGGCTCCCCCGTCCCTGGGATTCTCCAGAAAAGAACACTGGAGTGGATTGCCATTTCCTTCTCCAATGCATGAAAGTGAAAAGTGAAAGTGAAGTTGCTCAGTTATGTCCAACTCCTAGTGCCCCCATGGACTGCAGCCCACCAGGCTCCTCCATCCACGGGATTTTCCAGGCAAGAGTACTGGAGTGGGGTGCCATTGCCTTCTCCGCATATACACACTACCATGTATAAAATAGATAACTAGTGGGAACCTACTGTACAGCGCAGGGGGTTCAGCTTGGTGCTATATGATGACCTAGATGGATAGGATGGGGGTCGGAGCATGGGAGGGAGGTTCAAGAAGGAGGGGATATAGGTACACATATAGCTGATTCCCTTTGTTGTTAGCAAAAGCTAACACAAACTTGTAAAGCAACTATAACCCCTCAAAATCCCTCCCTACCCCACCAAATCCAACTATTCTGATTTCTGTATCAGTGCTTTTCACTCTCCACATTTTTTCTTCAGTATCACATGGTGTTATGTTTTGCCCTTAAAGCATGCACACACACACAAATGCACAAATGCCTCCGTTATGGTCCAGGTTGATCCATTAGCATCTATTTTTAAATTAAGTATTAATTCAAACTAGGATAACAAAGTCAAGCCTATTTGACACCCTTCTTTAATCTTGCTTTTAATGAATAGATAAAAATAATTTTTAATTACATGCATTATTTAAATAGCATCTGAGGAACTTGGAGGTTGCGTGAAAACAGTTGACTTCTTCCAGCATTTTAAATATTCTCCATGCCAAATCTTTGTTAGACTAACACATTTACATTTTATATGAATAAAAATTTGCCTAGAACCTCAGTTCAGACAGTGCTCCATTCACTACATGTTCCAAATGACTCAGTCTGAATTTTGGAGAAATTATTATGCATCTTCAATTTTCCTTTTATCAGAGATAAAATCATACAGGCAAGTGGAATTTGATGTTAGAAATTACAACCTAAAAATCAAACAAACAAACCAAAGCATAACATGATGCCTGCCATCTAGCACTGCACAAAAGAGCTGGCTTCGTTCCAATGATGGCGTGACTTATTGCAGTAATACAAAGTGCTGTTTATAGGGAATGACAAACTCTAAATGAAAATTGCTTGTCTGAGCCCCACAAGCCTATGCTCATCCATTTCTCTCCTTCCCCTCAATTCAGCATCCCTTCCATTTAAACACAGATATACAGGGGATTTCTACATCCTCCACTCAAACTGCATCCCTCTCCTTTCCTCATATTTCTTGCATCCCTCTCTTTTGCTCATATCTCTCCTATGTTAACTATTCTTAAAGCCAGTTTCAGAGCTCTCAACTTTGGAATAAGTAGCAGAGAGGTCAGGACATTTGGAGCAAGTAGAATGTTTGATTGGATGACACTGTGTGTGAGTATTTCAGATAGAAGAAAATGCTGTGGTAGAGGGCTGCCTATGATAAGGCCACCATGCCCTGGGACAATGACACAATAATTGATTGAGCAGGTGAAAATTAACATGGCTTGGGTATGTTATGTGATAAACGGTATCCCACACTGGCTACATTTTAAGCCTCGGGAGTGACAAAATAGGGAGATAAGGTATATTGCTTTGGGGTACAGGAAGTATGAGTCAGAGACCAAGACCCTGGAAGTATTTTCTCTGAAAAGGGAATCACATAGAGTGAGGCCTCTCATATCTTATTTTAACCCATACCCAGAAACATTTCTCTTCAATGAGCAATTTGCAAAACACTTCCCTAGGGATTTCTGATGTCTGTCAGAAACATCTCTGTACATTTCTTTCTGCTCCTTGGAGAGAAAGGAAGGGAGGTAATATTTGTGACATATGTTATGCCCTTCATCTGTTATTTAGTTTTCACAAAGAATTTTGAGGAGAAAATGTTACTCTTCTTTGCTGACAAGAAAACTGACAAAGAAGCTAAAAAGAAAGCAAAAAGAAATGAAAAATAATAACACAGATTCACTAAAAGAAAGAGCTTGGATTTCAATCCCAACACTTTTGAGGCAGATGTTCACACTCTTTCTACTCTTTCATGCTGCCCAGAGCTTATTACAACATTTCCTAAATGTGTCCTGTTGGATGTTAATAGGAGTAAGCTTCACTTAAGGCACAGTAAAAGCAGGCCAGTTTGCTTACAAGGCTTGTCAACACTTCTAATATATCCAAGTATGTTCTGAATCTCCAAACTGACCGACAGCGGTGTCTCCAAAATTCCATGGTCATTGAGGCCTTTTCTTACCTGACCTTTGACTTTACTGAAAACACTTCCTTGGTGGCTCAGACAGTAACAAATCTGCCTGTGATGGAGGAGACCCGGTTTCAACCCCTGGGTCAGGAAGATCCCCTGGAGAAGGGAATGGCTACCTACTCTAGTGTTCTTGCCTGGAGAATCCCATGGACAGAGGAGCCTGGTGGGCTCCATGGGGCCACACAGAGTGGACATGACTGAGCGACTAGCACACTTGGTTGCAAATTTCTCAGCACTTCTAATATGTCCAGATATGTTCTGAGTCTCCAAAGGGACCTACAGCACAGGGTTTCCAAAATCCCATGATCAGACAGGCCTTTTCTTGCCTGACTTTAACTCTACTGAAAACACTTTAGAAACTGGTGTTACTCTGTTACTGCTATTACTCTGGTACTTCTGTTATTCTGGTATTACTGTTACTCTGGTAGTACTCTACAACAGGAGACAGGAGAGAAGAGCAAGCTAAGGGGCTTAAGTTTTTTTTTTTAATTTCTTAGACTTCTGCATTGCCTGAAATTTTGAGCTTGCATTAATTTGGGAAAGAAAGAAAATAAAGTTTTTTCACATTCATTTTACATTCATTTATATGAATTAAAATAATACTATTATAATAATACCGATAATATTATGTATGCTCCCGTTAGAAAGTATTCATAAATACATGAAAATAAATGTGGTCTAATCAAAGTACCATAACTCTTCTAATCACTATGTAAAAGCAAAAACTATACTCTATTAATTTAATGTCTGATGAATGTTTCAGCTGGCCCTCCACATCCTTGGGTTCAGCATACATGGATTCAACAAACTGCTGATGGAAAGTGGTTGAAACCTCAGATGCAGAACCTAAGGGTAAACTGGACTAGTGTCATTTTATATAACGGATTTGAGTATCCTCAGATTTTGCCATTCAAGAGGGTCCTGGAACAAATTCCCAGAGGTTACCAAGAGAAGACTGTATAATAATAAGTCAATAATAAACAGTTATGTAAGGCCAGATATCGTTCTAAGTGCCTTATACACATATACTAATTTATTTAATCATCATAACAATCCCCTGACATAAATATTATTATCTCCACATGATAGATGAGGAACACAGAATGCAGAAAATTTAATTTGCTTCTCAAACGACCTACTAGTGCCCAAGCGAGTGTGTGGCAGAATCTGGTACCAAGTGTGTTTTATTAATTCCATACTGCTTCTTCTTGATCAGTCGCCAAGTTGTGTCCATGACCCCAGGGACTGCAGCATTCCAGGCTTCTCTGCCTTTCACCATCTCCCAGAGTTTGCCCAAGTTCAAATCCATACTTATAACCCTCACTTAACGTATTTTGCAAAGGAGTCTATATGCCGTTAGAGGGTTTCTACGGCTTATGAAAAGACTAATAAGGGCTCCTACCATTTTGAGTGCATGCTCAGTTACTCAGTCATGTCCGACTCTTTGGGAGGCCATGTGACCCCATGGACTGTAACCCGCCAAGCTCCTCTGTCCATGGGATTTCCCAAGCAAGAATACTGGAGTAGGTTGCCATTTCCTCCTCCAGGGGATCTTCCCAACTCAAGGATCAAATGCGCATCTCCTGTGTCTTCTGCATTGGCAGGCAGATTCTTTCCCATTGAGCAACCTGGGAAGCCTCCTACCATTTGACTTCCTCTCTTTAACTTTTCACCCTCACCTGCTCCTCCTTTTAAGTTTTGGGGAAATATAATATGTATGTAATATCAAAAATACTTTAGAATTTAAAAAAACTATAAAATTTGATTTAGCAAAATAAAAGTAGTAGTATTTTACAGTTATTTGACTCCCTTATTCACAGCCACTTGCTGAGTTCATATTAAGTACTGCTGCAGGGGATATAAGCATGAGTTACAAACTTTTTCTCTCTGAAGCGCTGCTCGGCTTTACTGAGGAGGAAAGATGTTTAACTACCAGAAGTTGGGCTTATTCCTCCAGTGGCAGGGTTAGTGTTGATTGATGCACAGCCTCTCCTCACGAGGTCTTCCTTATTACCAGGGGCAAATGAACCACAGTATGATGACCAGTCCAGGGGAACTGCAAACTCAACACTGGCTCACAGCACAGCTTTCCCGCAAGGTACTAACCATCCAATGCAAAGTGTGAGAGACTTGAGCTAAAACAGAAGCCACTATCACTATTACCAAAAAAAAAAAAAAATTAACAGAAAGAGAAAATGGACAAACTCCCTAGACTAGGCTGAAAAAAAAAAATCAATAACTATTGAAAATAAGAAAGAAAAAAGGAAATAAGAAGAGATGCTTATACAGTGCTTACCTTGGGCCAGGCACTGCAAGTGCTTTACATATTTTGGCTCATTTATCCTCAAAGTTCTATGATATCAACACCATTATTACCTCCTTTTTACTGATGAGGACACTGGAGCAAAAAAATTGATAAGACGTGTGTGCACAAGAACCCAAAGCAGGTAAGACCCAAGCTAGGGTTTAAACTCAAGTTGTCAGACTCCAGAGTACAAGTTCTTAATGACCAACTATGATACAATGTGTAACAAGTACTGATCGGATGACCCCACTTGTTGACTACTGCCCCTAATGTTGTCACAAGAATGCTAAGGGGTCAGTATTATCCCCACTTGTCAGAGAAGGAAAAGTAACATCGGATAACTTGCTAGTGACTGAGTCTAGACAAAAACATAAGAGTATTTGAAACCAATGCAGTGTTCTTTCCATGATACTATTGTTTCAGGGGAGTTGTTTTGGGACTTAAGTTCTTCCAAAGTGCAAATCATGTATCACTTATATTGTATCCCCAGATCATAGCCTAGAATGTAATGTAGAGTTTTATCCTACCCCAAATTGCATTGATTTGAAAAGTTAACCTATTGCTCTTCACGTTCATTGTTTAAGAAAAAAATCTAGTAATGAAAAAGGAAAATTATGTGGATCACATGTGCGTGCATGTGTTGTACTCAGTTGCTTCGGTCATGTCTGACTCTTCGCGACCCCGGATTGTAGCCCACCAGGCTCCTCTGTCTTTGGAATTTTCTAGGCAAGAATACAGAAGTGGGTTACCACGCCCTCCTCCAGGGGATCTTCCCAACCCAGGGATCAAACCTGTATCTCCTGCATCTCTTGCATTGCAGGCAGATTCTTTATATACTGAGCCACCTGGAAAGTCCTATATGGATCATTCCTACAGTCAAATTTTATAAAGGACTTTTGGGAAAAATAAATGTATATGAGGTATTTAGGGATTTCCTGGTGCCTGATGGTAAAGAGTCTGCCTGCAATGCAGACTGGGGTTCAATCCCTGGGTCAGGAAGGCCATCTGGAGAAGGAAACACCAATCCACTCCAGTATCCCTGCCTGGAAAATCCCATGGCTGGAGGACCCTGATGAACTACAGTCCATGGGGTCACAAAGAGTTGGACACGACTGAGCAGCTTCACAAGAAGACAAGAAATGTGAGGTTTTTAGAATTCCTTGCTCAGGAGCCATTCAATGGGATCTTTGCAATGGTCTTAAACACTTCCTTCTAATGCTTGAAGCCCCTTCCTATCTCCCTTTTCCTTTCAACCTGCCCCAAGAATGAAATAATTTGTACCTAGATTTTCTCGTGAATGGTACCCACTCTGATGCAGGCAAGCTGCTGTTTGAGAAAGAAAATGATTGAAGCTCAGAAGTCAAGGGAGCCAAGAATTACCAAGAAAGAGCAAACTTCCCTCTGCACTCTCCTTCCTCGCCTCACCCTTTCCTCACATATCACTCTCCCAGGCCGATTTTCCCTTTCAGAGGAAATGAAGCAAAACACATAAATGGAGTGAAATGGTTTATTCCTCAGAGTCGTAAAACCACAGTTCCTTGTAAAAGGTGAAGAAAATGAGCTCCTCTTATAGATAAGTGAGGCTTTTAGGTGAAATATCAATATCCCAGGCCCTTGATAACTTCCTGACATATGACTTTCTATAGAGACAGCTTTTTGTCAACCACCATGGAAACTGTTTGACTTGAAGCAGAAAAATGATTTCAAATTATGGAAAGCTGACCTTCAAGTACGGAGATGTTTCCTCTGAATGATCTTATTTCAAAGATAAACAAATACAGAACTGCTCAATTTTAAATATGTGTTCTGGATCAAAAAAGAGTTTTTCATTTTTTAAATTGATAAATGACTATGTTTCAATGGGTACTTCATTTCTCCTATTGGAAAAAAATAATGTGCATTTCATATTAATTTTCTTTTCCTTTTAAAAGTAACCTCTAAGATGTTGTGTAAACACATGCCAAAATGGACAAGTTCAAAGGAGAAATGAAAAATGCTGGTGTTTGTTCTCTCTGCACTCTGTGTGTACTTTTTAAAATGGGATCATCATTTTGCATACTGCTTTGAAACTTGTTCTTTTAACTTAAGAAATATATTCTAAACACCTTTTCAACACAGTGGTATTTTACAGTCTCAAAGGACATATGCTAGGCAAATGCAGGGATTGATCAGTACAAAAATGAAATAGGTCTCTTGCCCAAACTGAATGAATTCAGAATTGAAGCATGGCCAGGAGAGATGGCACTGATTAGGAAGGAATCCAGGCTTAAGAAGGGCAGCAGGTTAGACCCAGAAGAGGCATCCAGGAAACCACAAGATAGGGTCTTTCCTCAAGGAGGGAGGTGTAAGATCTAGTGAGCAAGAACCAGGAAAGATAAGAACACATACATACTTGGACACTTAGTAGCGGCCAGAACTAATCATTCCAAGCACTTTATGCCCATTAAAAATGTTTTGCTTTCAGACAGTATTCTATAAGCCAGATGCAGTAGAGAATTTTATAGAATACATAGAGCATCAGGAAGCTTAAATAATTTTCCTGAGATCACATAGCTAGTTAGAGTACAGATTGCATTCAGGATGGTTTTAATCCAGACATATAGCACATTCCACTGCAACCCACAGTCAAATTTCATTCTCTCTCCAGTGCTCTTTTGCTCTGTGCCTTTGTTCTTATATATACGGTTAAATATAAGTTCACCTCCCAAAGAATCTTCACAGATCTTGATGCAAAAGAATTAAGAATCAGGTTCTTTAAACAGACAAACAGCTTATCAAATTAACTGATGTTCATTGTTTATGTTGTTGGAGACTGTGTGTATGTGATGTATCTAGGTATGGGCCCGCATGAGTCTAGTGTATGCTTACACAAATATGTATTTGCACACAAGTCTGTACATGTGGGGAGACATACAAAATTGCATACCTCGCTGATTTAAATAGTCCTTGAATCACAGTTTTGAAGATAGGTCACAGATTAGTAACTGTTAGAAATTGATTAGTAACTACTAGATACAGATTAATAACTACTAGATACAGAATTGAGAAATAAAATTTTCAATCACTGATCCCTGCCTCATCACACAGCTGGAGGACATAAGCCCCGCCTAGTTCCACGTCAACTCTTCTGTAGCTGGACCTCTAGAGTCTGAGTCACTATATCTGTTTTTGCATATTTGGAGGTTGTATTAACTGTATTCTCTCTAATATTCCCCAGCTACTTTTCTCATTCTTCCAACTTCCTACCCAATTTTGCCCTTCTCTTTGAATATTTCTTGAAAGAATGATCTAGCAGTAATGTACTTAAGAAAGTGCTTACTTTATCCCAGTCAGGGAGAGTCTTCTTTTAAAATGATGATCCCATACCTCAAATGGGCACTAAAGCAGTGCCTAGCAATGGTTTCCCATTTGCTCAGTAAATTTACTCCCCCAAGTTCTAAAAAGACTAAACTGCACTTTCTCTCTCTCTAAAATATCCATTACTCCCTACTCCACAAATGCTTTTCACCTCACTCCATTTCATAGTAACAGAAGAAGAAAGCAATCACACACGGTGTCTCTCAACTTCCTGTTATGACTGTACCAACATTTACATTGGTATCCTCTGCCATCTGCAGCTTATAATACAGGGAAAGAAAGTCTCCACTGCAACCAAGTCCAACTCCTCTGTAACAGCAGGGACCTCAGTGTTTTTGTCCTTGTTGTATCCCTAGCCCCTAGAACAGCTTACAGTAAAACTTTGGTTAAGTATAGATTAAATGAAAGTATGCATGAATGAATGAATACCCAGGAACATGGAAAAGTCCGTCTGTCTTAGATGAAGACAAGGAAAAAGGTAAACACAAAGGTTTCTATGGTGGCACTCCAAATTTACAGCATACAGCTGTAATAGGTAATCAGAAATGAAACAAATTATAAATAAACAATAAATTCATTATTTATGTTCACCCATGACTCATTTCTCAGTCTTTGTCCTACCTGGATTTTACACTGTGTGTACAATAAATGGCCACATTTATTCCAATAGTCATGTACAGGTGTGAGAGCTGGGCCATAAAGAATACCAAGCACTGAAGAACTGATGCTTTTGAACTGTGGTGCTGGAGAAGACACTTGAGAGTCCTTTGGACTGCAACGAGTTCAAACAAGCCAATCCAAAAGGAAATCAACCCTCAATATTCATTGGAAGGACTGATGCTGAAGCTGAAGCTCCAATACTTTGGCTACCCGAAGCGAAGAGCCAGCTCATTATAGAAGACCCTGATGCTGGGAAAGATTGAAGGCAGGAGGAGAAGGGGAAGACAGAGGATGAGATTGTTGGATGGCATCACTGGCTCAATGTACATGAGTTTGAGAATACTCCAGGAGATGGTGAAGGACAGGGAAGCCTGGCGTGCTGCAGTCCACGGGGTCACAAAGAGCTGGACACGACTGAGTGACTGAACAACAAAAACAAATGGGGACCCCTAATGGGCACTTTGTATCCAGCTTTCTGTATTGGAGGATAGACCTTGACTTCTGTGTCCCCAGCCATAGACTTTACAATGCCAAGAAATGCAAGATTTTCTAAGCTCACAGTAGGAACAGATCTGGTTTAAGTCAGGCCTGAATCTTATATAATTTGGAATATGTGCTAAGTCGTTTCAGTCATGTCGACCTCAAGGACTGTAGCCTGCTAGGCTTCTCAGTCCATGGGATTCTCCAGGCAAGAATACTGTAGGGGCTGCTATGCCCTCCTCCATGGTATCTTCCTGACCCAATGATCGAACCCTCATCTCTTATGTCTCCTGCATTGGCAGACGGGTTCTTTACCACTAGAACCACCTGAGAAACCGGATTTGGAATATAAGAACCTGTTTAAAAAAAAAAAAGAGGGAATAAAACACCTATACAAGATTTGATGTGGAAGTTAACATTTATTTTGAATGGGAATGGCAGGCGGTCCACACTCTTGAGGGAATCTGCAGCTTAACGTTTATTTATCTGACCATGGCTCAGCCCTACTTGAGAAGCAGATAGGATAGGAACTTGATGGTTTCAGTGTCAATGGTATGGATTTTAATCCCAGCTAGACCACCTCTATGTACATGATTCAAGTGACTGAAACCTCCAGAGCATATACTTTCTCATTTCTTTAATCTTCAGTTATATAACTGGTTCATAAAAATTGTCAACAAGTCTAATTCATAGACAGTGCTGACCGTGGTGCCTGGCATAGACTCAACAAATTTCTTATTCAGGTGTTATGGTGTTACTAACATGTGGTGGTACCTTCTTGCTCACCAGCTCTGGGACCTCCCTGCTTGAGCCCCCACTCCCATATTCATTTGATGCCACAATGCTTAAGCACAAGCCTTTGGTATTTGACCCTGTGTCTTCACCACTGTGGGTCATATTTTGGCATAATTCATCAGTTTTTTAATGAGCTTTGTTTCCACCTGTGCACCAGAGACCTCCTCCTACCCCTTATCTTCCTGAGCATAAGCCAAAACACTAGAAAATAGCAATATAAAAAAAATACTCATAATATATTAAGTAAATAAAGAGCCAGATTTCCTACAGTTGTGGCTAACAAAATTATTCTTACAGGGTTCTGTAAAAATTAGATACTATGAAATGTAAAATTATTAGCTTCACACTCAGAATGTAATTTATCACACTGTCATAGATGGTGTACTTATTATGGTATCTACTGCTACCAGTTAGTTTTATAAATTTTAACAAGTCAATTAACCTTCTTGGGCTTCAATTTTGTCATAAAATGAGGGGGTGGGACTACAGTCTCTTTATTTCTTGTTAGCTCCAAAATAATGTTATTAGTACAAATATCTGGTATATTATTCTCATCTCAACTTGGAACATTCCCAATTTGAATATTTATCTTTGGAGTTAATATGTGGGGGAGGAGGAGTTACTCAAAGGGTAACAACACGGCTTTCCTTTTTGTGAAATTTTCCTCTTTGCCTCCACTGTCTTAATACTTTCACTATAGGAGGTGCTCAGGAAATATTATTAAATTTTTAAAATATCTTCTCTAGTAAAGTCTTACTAAGACAATTTACATTGTTCCTGTAGATATAATTAAGAGCAGGCTTTGTATCCTAGGATTTTGAAGTAGCCTGATAAGGACAAATGAAGACTGGACCTGCTTACCTACTAACCCTCATGGGCTAGTAGGATGGTAGATCTAGCTTAGCAAAGGGAAGTTTACATTGAGGCCTGAACACATGCTAAAGATGGGTCATGGGAAGTAGAGGGAGCTCTTCCATGAAAGGGAGGTCTGGCAAAAGGTAATGTGTCAATGTCCCGGTGGTTTTCCAGGGCAAAGCAAAGATGTGTCTGCCCTTACTGAGACTGGGGCAGGCAGACATGGTGTGAAAAATGGTATCAGAGTCAATAAAAGAATCTAGAATAGGGGATTCATAGAGACTTTCAGCAGAGAATTCACCTCCCAATGCAGGAGATGTGGGTTTGACCCCTGGGTCAGGAAGATCCCCTAGAGAAGGAAATGGCAACTCACTCCAGTACTCTTCCCTAGAAAATCTCATGGATAGAGGAGACTGGTTGGCTATAGTCCATGGGGTTGCAAAGAGTCAGACACAGCTTAGCAACTAAACAATAAAAAGAGACTTCCTAGTCTAATCTTTTCGTGGCTTTCCAGTATACAAAGAACAAAACCCAAAGTTGTGGCGATGACCCTGGAAGGGGTGCTCTTGACCATCGCTTCACAATTGCCATCACCCTTCCAGCTCACTCTGCTCCACTTCCACCGACCTCCTTCTGTTCACTGGACACAAGAAACAAACTTTCAACCAACGGCCCTTGTACTTGCTTATCACTTTGCTTGGAATTCTCTTGTTCCAGACTTTACAATGTTATACACACTCATTTCTTAAAAAGTATTGGCAGAAGTCACTTCTTCAGAAAGGCCTTTTCTGATCGCTGTGTTATAACATCCCTGATTCTCTCCTCTTGTTGTATTTTGTGTCTGCCTCTATTAAATATCAGATTATACATTCCTTTGTTACTATAGCTTTTTGTCTTGCTTCCCCGATAGGATGTAAATTCACAAGGACTTGGACTGCACCCATTACTGTGCCTAGAACTATGTGTGAAACATAGTAGAGACACATATTTAGTGAATGAATGAATGATACTACAACTACTCTGTCTCCCATACATTTCTGTGGCATTTATAGTATTTTCATCTCAAATAGCATATCAGCTTGCAAGAGAAAAGGTTCTACTTCTTTCCTTAAGTCTGACTCTCTAGTGTCTAGAACAGCGGCCAATATTTGGGAGGTGCTCAACAAATAATCCTCAATGTTGTTCACTGTGAAAATAAAAAGTTCCTGTACTGTAGTTTCACAAAGGTAAATGAATGATCATTATTCGAATATAGTAACAAGTAGCCACAGAACCGGTTTTAAACCCAACCCAGTTGTTCAATGACAACTTCCCATTAATAGTAACCACTCTTTGGAGAGCCTCCAATTGCATAAAACATTAGCAGTGTTTTCCTCTAAACAACTGTATCCTACAAGCTCAGCTCCCACTTGCTTAGCAAGTGATAAATTCAGTTTTTATTTTAGATATTGAGTGGTGGCCTCCTTTTTTTAAGAAAGAAAGATGATGGTGCCTAACCATAATGGTAAAACACAGAAGTCATTTATAATATTCTAGAGCTGGCTCTAAGCAAACATAAATAAATACTAATTCATTTCAATCTGCACAACAAACGAGGGTGGTGGGTACTAGGATTATTCCTATTTAATATATAAAGAAACTGAGGCACAGAAGACTGGGGTGCTTATCCAGAGTCATACAACTAATACATATTACATATGGGATTTGATTGCTGTCCAGTTACTTTGGCTTAGAGGGTGTTCTTAGCATCTATATGCTATGTCCTCTCTGTAAGAACTGATCCATACAATTGGTGTATTTTTAGCAAAGAGATTCATCTTGATGATGTTCAATGCTTTTCGAATAATTGCTTCCAACAGCCTGGACAGTGGGGGTAAATTTCAACAGAGAGGTCAAGGTAGGCCTCTGTGAGATGGGGCAAGATATGAACAAGGTGCTTCTTGCTATTAATAATCAGTGTGATGAACAATTAGGATAAATGCCCTCATGATTTGTAAATGTATCCACTGGCTACTAATCCTGGACCTTCCAAATATCCATCCATTGGCACCACTGAATGGCTGTCAGGGGGTAATGACTCTCTACCACTAACGTGCAGACAAGTCATCAAGGTGGAAACCATATCAATTTATGCACAAGTCCCTCAGCCTGAGGGACTGTAACTGTAAACAATCCTTAGAATCCTTGAACTTTAGAGTGATTGGTCCAGTAGCAAAATAATTAAGGAGTGCTATAATTTAGATAAATATTTGGCGGAACTTAGATTATGTTTGAAGTTTATTGTCTGAGCACAATAAATTAGATTTTTTCTCTGTAGAGAAGAGTCTGTCAAGATCAAGTCACTCAGTAAATAATTTACTCTTTCCGGGACTCAGTTTGTTCAACTATGAAATGATTAATTTGGAATTGGTAATTTCTGAAGGATTTCCCATTTTATGAAGCCTTGATAAATCAGAGCTTTAATTACGTGATTTACAGATGTATCTTTCCTTCTTTTCCCCTCTTCTTCATTTTCTTTTTGTTCATTATCATAGCTGTGATTTTACATAGAATGCCTCTACAAAGGAGTAGAACTAAAACAAAAAATAAAAGTCAAATGCTTAAAAAGCAACTATATTTAGGCATAGTTGTACAGAGATTTACTTTATGTTATGGCCTTTATTTATCTGTGTAAACTTTATCTCATTTCTGAATATTTATCTTCTATAGTCATTTTGAATGTCATTTGGATCAGTGCCACTATGAAGATATTGGAACTAATCCAGGTTCCTTCCTTATTCCCCTGTGACCTTGAGCAAATTATTAATCACTCTGAATCTCCATTTTCTTCCATCTGCAAAACAGAAATAACACCTACAATCTCAATTGGTTGATAAGATAAATCAGGGCATATACTGCTCTCGCCCTGTTTGTCCAACAGTGAATTCTCAACTCAGTTAGGCTTTCTTCTTTCTCCTGAAATCTGATCCACATAGCTAGAACTATTTGGGTTCCTTCATGCTTTAAAGCTTCTGATAAAGGCTGCTGCTGCTGCTGCTAAGTCGCTTCAGTCGTTTCCGACTCTGTGCGACCCCATAGACGGCAGCCCACCAGGCTCCCCCATCCCTGGGATTCTACAGGCAAGAATACTGGAGTGGGTTGCCATTTCCTCCTCCGATGCATGAAAGTGAAAAGTGAAAATGAAGTCACTGAGTCGTGTCTGACTCTTAACGACCCCATGGACTGCAGCCTACCAGGCTCCTCCGTCCATGTGCTTTTCCAGGCAAGAGTACTGGAGTGGGGTGCCATTGCTTTCTCTGTCTGATAAAGGCTAGAGTGTGTATTTTTGTTGATGACCATCCTATCAAGCCTAAAACCTCACTGAAAATTGTGCTACACTAGAAATCATGCTAGATGCACTTGATCCAAAATTCTAGTGTGGATCATCTTACTACCTTTGTCTATGCTCCAAACAGTTCTTAGGCCCCTTTATAAAAACAAAATAAAACAAACAAAAAACCCTTCTTGGATTCAGAGTTTCATCTCTATACCATAACATCAGATATAGAGTTTTCTCCCTCACCAGCCCTCCTCTGTCCCATCTATTTCCAGATTTCCCACCTGTCACCTTCAGACAAACTAGAAAGAAACTGGGCTCTGTCTGAGGATGAACACATATATCTACTTTCTTAATTTTTATCCCAGAGTTCACCTGAAGACTATCTTTGATTTGAGTGAAATTTAATGCAGATTCACTTACAGTAAAATATTTTGCCAGTTTATAAGATAGAGGATTTATACTCTTCTCTCTGCTGTACTTACAATAGTATAGACAGCATGTCAGTGCAAACATTTTTGATTATTAAACAATGTTAGTGATTGAGAGTGTCTCACACAGAGAATGTGCTCAAAAAAGTCTTATAGAAAGAGTTAGTGGATACTTGACTTAACATTTTCTCCTCTTCACCAAATATTTGCCATTGCATCATGCTGTCATGTCTGGGAGATTAAAATTATAGAATAGGATATAGAACCTGATGGCCTGAGTTTGAATTCCAGTTTTTTGACCTACTGGCTGAGTAACCTTGAGCCAGTACTTCGTCTGGCTTACTTCGTCTCTGAAGCTCTATTTTTTCATCTTTAAACTGAGAACAGGACCAGGGTAAAGATTAAGTAAGACATTACCTACCTCAGGCCTAGTGTGAGGATTAAATAAGATTATTAGCATACTAATAGTGATACTACTTCTATAGTATACTATACTATAGAACACTTCAGTACACAGCTTAATAGTATACTATGTCCAACACAGGCCTTGCACTTTGGTAACCCTTAATAAAGTAAGATATTAAGATCATTTATCATTATTTCATTGTATAGATAAAATATGGATTATAGAGGTAAAGTAATAGCCCAGAAGCAAATGACTATTAAGAGGTGAAACAGTGATTAGAATCCAAGCAAAATAATTCTATACCCTCTGAGTAAATCTCTGAACATACTAAATCTCTTCTTCTAATAGTCCCTTTGTAGACATTAATGTTTTTGAAATATTAACTATAAAAGATCCTAAATAAGATCAAATTGTCTAAGAATTCTCTTTATTCCAGTCCTAGAGAGTATAAAAAAATTACTTATGCTTTCTAATTTCTCTATAAATGATTTTATCTTTCTTAAACATTTCAGTTTAGAAAGACCTTTCTGATAGTCCAAATACATACCAGCTTTAACATTCCATTACATTTGGAGAAGTAAAAATGCTAGGAGAGTTTTAAAAGTCTGCTTTGTAAATTTCATTTAAGCTATTTGAGATAGAAATCATAGCTCCCTCCCCATCAAGTCCTCATTAAAGATCACAAAATGGTCACAAAGTCAGTAGAGTTTTCCAACTGGCCCAATTTATTGACAGACTCAGCAAACTCACACTTCTGTCAACAGCACAGGAAAATTAAGAAGCTGGGTTCTGAAAATTCATCTTTGAGTATATGGCTAAAGCCTTGTTTAGCTCTCATGGGAAAGCTGTATTACAGTATCATAGATATCTGCTATATAAAGTGATCACCAGAAATACTAAAGAAATCCTAGTGCATATTCTACGAAGAGCTTAGAAGTTGGTTTCCTTTTTGTCTTTTTATGAATGGGATTATAAATAAAAGATACTGTTTTTCAAGTCATGTGTGTTATTGCACTTTTGTAAAATTTTGCCTTTTATCAAGGTTAGTAGTAGGAAGAAGGATGATTCTTTCTTAATTCAGTAACTACTTCAACATGATTTAATACATATTTGTGTGAAAAGTGGATATTTTCACAGCCCAGTGTTGCATACAGAGATAATGAAATAGCTTTGCCATTGAAATTTTGTTTCAATTTCTCCTTGAAACCTGTTAACAGAAAACCACTTTCATTTTTATAGCTGAAAACAGATAATTTACTCTGGTGAGGTTTTAGGAATATTCCAGACCAGCATAACTCTTGAACTTCCCAAATTCCTCACTATGTAGAGAGAATCCATGAATTCAAAACCCTGGCCATGTGTGTTATCCTCAAAACTTTGCTCAAGGTAAAACTATTTGCACGCACCCTGCTTATGCTCACACTCAGTCGCTTCAGTCATGTCCGATTCTTTCCAACCCTACGCTTGCATACTGACCTGGTATTAATATTTCTTTTTTTTAAAAAAAGAAACACTGAACTTTGAATTGCAAAAAAAGAAAAAGAACTGGACTATGAAACATTAATAAATTATAACATGATGTGTTTATCTGCTGTTGCAAACCCATATAAGTTTTGAGAAACTCTATCACAAGGATGCCTAAAATAGCAGCCCCAAATGTCAAATTCTAAAGCTACAGGGAAGGACATTTCTCTCTTCTCCTGAAATGCAATGAAAATCTCCTTGAGGTATGATGAATTAGCCCACTATGGAAGAGAAGGAAAGATGAGCCTAGTAGCAGCACTGTCTGTCAGTCCCAAAGTGGGACATTAATACCCATTTCATAAGAAAGAATACATGCTATATAAATGATCGCATCTGAATTAACCTGACAGACTTATAGAACTTTTGAAATGGAAATTTCCGTGAAGATTATCAAGTCCAATTTTTGCATTTTAGACAACTGAAGAGGTAAAGTGGCTTACCCAAATTTAGAAAGCAAGGGAGTGGCAAAGGGGAGGTACAAGTCTATAGTCCTACTACTGTTTCATTTTCTCTTGCCAAACAACCTTACCTGCTAAATGCAACTTTTTTGTTTATAAATACATGCTATGCAGGAGATGAAAGTGATGTGGGTTCAGTCCTGGGGTCAGGAAGATCCCCTGGAGTAGGAAATGGCAACCCACTCCAGTATTCTTGCTTGGAGAATCCCAAGGACAGAGGAACCCAGCGGGCTACAGTCCACAGGGTCACAAAGAGTCCGACACGGTTGAAGCAATTTAGCACATGTCATGGATCTATGTGTGCACGTGTTTCTGCATATCATCTATAGACTGGAAGAGAAGGATCCAGGACACCCCGGACCCATTCTACAGGCTTGTGCAAAGAAAGGGAGCTCAAAGTACTCAAAGATAAGCAAATACAAATATTTCAGATTTTAATGTTATCAATTTATTTTGAAGTACATTTTTTCTATACATACTTAGAGCAAGATAACTACATTATGCAAACACAGTATTGTACACGTCCTTGAGAACATACTGTATACTGCACATACAATAATACAAAAAACTGCATTCTAGATGATGACTACACTGTAGAACATTTGTAAGTTTAGATGAAAAGGTTTAATTGCTTAGGGAATAAGAAATTTCAAAATCATCCTTATAGGGTTTTAACCCAGGTTCAAATTTCTCTATCTAATACTCAGATTTCTTTACTAGGTCACTTGAGCAGACAGAAATAAGAAAGGTGAAGGAATCATTATCCCCGGCTTAGATATGTTAAATGATGGGCAGAAAGAGAACTCTTATTTGAAAATGAAATGAGCATCAGTGTTTGCTTTGAAAACAGCTTTAGAAAAATCTATGAAGATACTATTTTAAATGCTGTTGATCTTTTTTATTCACTAAAACTAGGTTGTAACTTTAAAGTGTGCACATTCGGAGCTACATATTCAAACTATATACAATGAAATATAGCATATTAGTGTGTTTATTTGTTCTATATCTCCAGTAAGCAAACTATGCGGCCAACTTACTGTTGAAGGTTTTCTGACTCTAGCTTTGACTTTGGAGATAAGTCTTAACTTCACAATGGAAAGCACTACTGCTCTCTTTCTCGGTCAACTTATACATATTGAGTATAATCTGCCTTGATATGGTCATTAACATTTTACTATCTCAAAATACTCTCTAAAACCTGGAATTAAGATATGGTCTTATGTTGAAGAAAGCACATTCTCTCCACAGTATTAGTACAATGTTGGCCTGGAAAATGCTGATATTGTAAACTATAAAACACAAGATTGAAACTATTCATACAATTAGTACAGTTTGAAATATAATAAAGAATAGGGAAATAGTTTCATAAAGGGTAGCAGTCCTTAGAGGAAGGAAATGTACGTTATCATCTGGTTTGTACTCCTGAAACAAAAGCAGTCCTAGAGAGGTATCATCACAAAATGCCAAGTAACAGCTCTCAAGAAAAAGTGTTTTAAGAATGACCACAAATCATCCATGAAATCAGGTAAAAAAGAAAGTCCCTCAATAGAGCTAGAAATACTGGCACTACTCTAAGGAACTGTCAGTCTCAGAGAGAATAAAAACCAGGGCATTAAAATGGGAGGTCCCAATCACATTTGCCAGGAAAATAACACACACCAAAAGGCAGAGAAGCCAAACCAAGTTATTGGTGTCACAACAATGCATAAGGTAAAGCCAATTTTAAACAGCAGTTACTACTTCCAGATTTTACAGTTTTATCCTCTTCTTCAAATGGTAAATATTGCCTCCAGAGAGGGCTTTCCAAAAGCATTCCGTAAACTTTAAAATCACCTTGACAATCCCTGCTTTATACCATCTCCCCCCACAAGCAGTTACAGATGTAGGCTTCTATAACCTACATCAGAGTGGCACACTTACTATAATTCGACGTTTGCTGTTTGTAAAGGCAGCTTTATTTCTGTCATATGTGGCAGTCATTCTCTGGGGGACTGGATTAGTTGTGAATGTAAATACATTTACAAATATCTGCATTTTTTATTTGTGTTTAAAATTTGAAGCAAAAGCATATTAAGCACAAATATGTCAACCATCACCTAGGGATGCTTTTAAAATTTGCTCTGACAACTTTATAGAAACAATAACTGGCTGTATGCAAAAAACTCTGTGTTCTGCACAGTAAGCAAATAATAACCTGAATTTACTCGGATTCTCAAAGAAACATCAAATTAAGGAAAAGATATAGGCAAGTACACACCTTAGTTTTTTAAAGAAACGAGTCGATTGTTAAGGCAAATAGGGGAATGAGCGTCTGATGAACGTAAACAGCAACACTTGGAAAACAATTGGCTCTTTGGAATCTATGTTAAAGTCTGTCATATGAGTTGGGGACGTTGCCCCTTACAGTCTCATTTGGGATGTAAAATAGGTAATGTTATAAATACTGCTTGAGACAACCTTATAAAAACCTTGTCATTCTTAGGCTTCAAACTTAAACCGTAAGAAATTATAATCAATGTATAACCATCTCCATTTGATGAATGCATTTACACAGAAAGAAACAAGTGGACCACACAATATATCCAAATAAAATTTGCTTATACAATAAAAGGGGATATTAGATAAAGTGAAATAATATCAATATGGACTAAATGCTCTCAATACAAGCAGATATATCGGTTATAAACATTTTATCTCAGTTTAAGTGCTAACATTCGGACTCAAAGTGTTTCTAATAGTTTTAACGTTCTTCTGCTCTGAAAACGTTACTGAAACTTACCAAAAAAGTTTATTTTATTAATCTTTCCTACCCTGAAAAACCCACCTCTCCTCAAGTCCACCCCGGAGTAACATTTCTCTGATCTCATTCCAGGTGCCTCTTATGCTCCCTCAAGAAATTTTTATTGCAAAACAGAGAATTTTTAGAAGTCACTAAAAAGCACTCCCTTACCTTCTAAACCTGCTTCAATCAGCCCAAACTGTTCCAATAATTTAACAAAAAGCACAATGACGATCAGAACTGCTATCATCTCAAGCCCTTCCAAGTTCATGGTCAGCTAGGTCATGGTCCGACCACAGCTACTGGAAAGTGCTCCTCTGCCTGGCTCTCTTTGTAAAGCCATTAAACTACATTAAGAAGGCTACTGCCAGAGAAGGGGAGGAGGAGAGCTAGAGAGAGAGGGAGAGAGAGAGGGAGAGCGAGCGCAAGGAGACGACGAGATGGAGAGAGGGCGTGAATGAGAGAAAATGTATTCATCCTGTCTACTGTAGCAGAGGCCAGAAGTGGCAGCCGGATAAAGTCGGGCCTGTCGGAATTATCGGCTTCCTCTTTACCACTCTTACACAGAAAGACAGCCACGCATGAAGTAAGGCGCAGATCAATCGAAGACCCGGGAGGTTACCAGGAAGGTCCCCAGAAAACAGGACGCCCGGCAGTGATGGCTCCGCAGCCCCGGGACCAGCGCGCCCCGCGCCGCCGCTGCCGCCAGTGGCTTTGTTGGGCTGGTCAGTTGCCTTGGAAACGGAAACTAACCAGGGGCTGGACTCCCGCTGCAGACAGGGACCAGAGCATCGAATTTGAAATAAAGAACAATCTGAAAATGCCAAGAGGCGAAGTCACAGCTTAGATTCAGCTGCTTCCGAAAGCCTGTTTACGAGTCAGGAAAAGCGAAGTGTGTATTTTGTCCCAACTAGCTGAGCGCAGAGAGAAATGAGGCTTAAGGGACTCTCGTGTAATATTGACTTTATTTTTTTCAGTGAGTTGCCTTATCCTGGGGCTCTGTGTGAGTCATTGTGAACTAATATTCCGGTTTGAGTGGTAATCATCACATCGTTTCAAAGCATGGGTATGATAAACTAGTAAGTATTCTTAATATTTGTAAATCTTAGAGTTTAGAGTTACCTTATGCCTTAGCTCATTGCCATTCAATACACCAATATATATAGTTAGGTATATTCTTTCATTGTGTACCTTCTATGCTTGTTTGTATGTTTTTAATTGATTTGAGTGAATCTGGAGCCAGAGAAAGTTTAAGAACAGTCGATCAGAAACACAATTTGTTTGGAGTTTCTGTCTCTAACTTACACAACCATTTCACATTTGTGTCTCCCCGATTACTGACCAAATAGATCAAGCTCACATTAAAATACAGAATTAAAACAACAACAACAACAACAAGAGTTAGAAAGCATCTCATAAACACAATTCAAGTCTCCTGTTTCAGAGATGAGCAAACTTAGGAGCAAGAAGGAAGAGGAAACATCAGGCAAAGGAAGGGCAGGGTAGCTTTTGAAGAAACATAGCAAAATGATTTGGAGGAGAGGTTCGAGAGCCTGACTTTCTGTATTCAGGTCTGACTACTTACTAGCTGTGTGATCTTGGGTAAATTACTTAACATCTCCATGCTTTAATATCCTCATCTGTAAAAGGGAGCATGGTAATAGCACTTAGTCCGTTGGAAACCTTGAGGGAATTAATGAGTAATACTGTTAGGACAGATTAAGAGCTCAGTCACTACTAGCTCTTGTTTTTATCACACGTCTCTCCATGCTTATGCATACCACGCAGAGCTGGCAGGGCAATTACTCTGAAATACAACTCTCATCTTATCATATGTGTGTATGCTAAGTCACTTCAGCTGGGCCTCACTCTTTGAGAGCCCATGATCAGTAGCCCGTCAGGCTTCTCTGTTCATGGGATTCTCCAGGTAGGAATACTTGAGTCAGTTGCCTATTCCCTTCCTTAGGGGATCTTCGGGACTCAGGAATTGAACTCACATCTCATTATGTCTCCTTCATTAGCAGGCAGGTTTTTAACTGCTGAGCTACATGGGAAGCTCCAAACCTTTCATGGCTCCCCATCTGCCTACTGAATAAAGTCTACGATCCTTGGAGCACCATCTTGGTTTCTACATGATCTGGTACCAGCTTGAGGATTGTACCTCATCGGCCTTCTGTTCATTCACTGTACCTGAAAGCTCAGCTTCCTTCCTCTAAACTCATTCTCTGCTTCTCCATCATACAGGCTTTGTTAAAACAAACAAACATGTATTTCATGTATTTTGAAAATCCTTTCCACACCAACTCTGCCTGTCAGGCTCATAAAACTTTTCCATGAAACTTCTCCAAGCAGTACTGAAACAACTCTCTCCCTTTTTTTGTGTTTTTGTAGTACTTTCTCTCTCTCTCTCAGTACATTATATTATAACCACTTGAGTGAACATCTTCACAAATTAAGGGTAAATTTCTAGAAGGCATAAATCACATCTTTGTTATCTTTAAGGATAACATGCCTCCATGGAGGGCAAATCATACTTCATTGATGTGCAGTATAGGTACTTGTTGGATAACAATAGTCACTACTAATTATGTAATTACCACATACCAGATGCTTTATATGTTCTGCTTTTCCCTCTTAGTCAGTGTGAAAACAGATATAATCAGAGGAAATTTACAGAGGAACACTGCACCTCCTAGAATTTAAATAACAGGCTCAAGGTCATGCTGCTGTTGAGTGATGGGACCAAGATTCAAACTCTGATTTGTTCAACCCAAAGTCCATTATTTCTTCTCATTATTCCACACAGTTTTAAATGAATTAGAAAGCCAAGCAGTGGCACGAGTACTTATCAGCCTAGAAATGAATGTTACACCCAAAATGATTCTCCCAAACTGTTTCGTGGCATTCTTACTAACCCATTAATCCCCATAACTTTGCAACAGGAGAAGTTTTCAAACTAGTAGTTAACCGAATCCATGGCACTTCCTTCCTGCTCATTCACAGGATTCTTATTACTTACTTAAACACACATAACCTGTGGTCTCTAGAGGGGGGTTTTCTTTGTTTTTCTGCCCTAGGGAACTCAGTAGAGCCCTTCAATTTGCCCTATAAATAAAATTCAATGATTACTTTTTTACGTTTGCAATTAAAATTGATATCTTGGCAATAAAAGCAAAAATTAAAAAGTGTAACTACATCAATCTGAAAAGCTTCTGGGTAGTAAAAAAAAGAAAGTGAAAGTGAAGTCGCTCAGTCATGTACGACTCTTTGCGATCCCCTGGACTGTAGCCCTCCAGGCTCCTCCGTCCATGGGATTCTCCAGGCAAGAATACTGGAGTGGGTTGCCATTTCAAGTCAACAAAATAAAAAGGCAACTTACAGGATGCAAAAAATATTTGCAAACTATATAGCTAATTCTGGATGGAAATGTCACTCTGTTGACTTGTGAGCTATAAATCTTCACCTTTTAAAAATATAATTTAAAAAATATCTAATAAAGGGTTAGTATCCAAAATATATGAGGAACTCATGCAACTCAATAGCAGAAAAAGGCAAATAACTTGATTAAAAAATGTGCCTAGGTCCTGAATAGACACTTTTCTCACATGACCTACAAGTGGCCAGCAGGTTATGAACAGGTGCTCAACATCATTAATCATGAGGGAAATGCAAGTCAAAACCTTAATGAGATACTACTTCATACCTGTTAGTATAGCTATTATCAAAAAATAAAAGATAAATATTAGCAAGGATAAGGAGAAAGGATAATTTTTTGCACTGTAAATTGGTACCATCATTGGGGAAACATTATGAAGGTTGTTCAAAAAATTAAAAATAGAGTTATCACCTGATTTAGAAATATATACAGAGTATTTCTCTTTGAAGTAAATGAACTCAGCACTTTGAAAAGTTTCCCACACTTTCATGTTCATTACTCACAACAGCCAAGATACGGAAACAACCTAAGTGCCTGTCAGTGGATAAATGGATAAAGAAATTGTGATACACACACACACACACACACACACACACAACACACACACACAACACAACACACATACACACACGGCAACATTATTCTGCCTTGAAAAAGAAGGTAATCCTGACATTTGTGACAACATGGATGAACCTACAGGACATTATGTTAAGAAAAATGAGCTAGACACAAAAAGACAAATGCTGCATGATCTCACTTAAAGTGGAATCTAAGAAAGTTGAGTTTGCAGAAGCTAATTGCAGTTACCGGGGTGGGGAGGTAGGGCAGAAGTTGGTCAAAGCATATGAAGTTGCAGTTATGTAGGATGAATCAATTTCAGATATTTAATGCATAGCATGATGACTATAGTTAATATTATATTGTATATTGAAATTTGCTAAGACAGATTTCTGGTGCTATCACGACAAAAAAGGGTTACTATGTAAGGAGACATATAGAATAATTAGCTTGACTGAAGTAGTCATTGCACTATGTATATCAAAATATCATATTGCACATTTTAAATATATATAATTTTATGAAAATAAAATAAAATTGATGTTCCTGGAGTGAGAGCTGTGTATAGGTACTATGCTAGTGAAAAGTGCTAGAATAAGGATCTGTCCACTAGGTCTGGGTGTTGCAGTGATGGGGTCCTTTGGACCTGAATTGTTCTTCCCAGTGCAGATGTTTGGAAGATTCTCTTGTAGCTCAGTCAGTAAAGAATTCACCTGCAGTGTAGGAGTCTGCCTGCAATGCAGGAGTTGCCGATTGGATCCCTGGGTTGGGAAGATCCCCTGAAGAAGAAATGGCAATCCACTCCAGTATTCTTGCCAGGGAAATCCCATGGGCAGAGGAGCCTGGAGGGCAACAGTCCTTGGGGTTGCAGAAGAGTCAGACAAGACTTAGTGACTAAACCACCACCCCTGACCCCAGGGGCGAAGAATAAAGTGCAGATGTTTACCACAGACTGTTTGGCTCATAAGCTCAGGCTTTTGCCCTTGCTGTTCCCTCTAATAATGCTTATTCCCAGAATGCTCTGTGAATGAGCGACTTTTTTTAGGTCTTAGCTTTTAAGCCCCAAGACAGAGAGGCCCTTGTTAACCACAATATCCCCTGGAATCACTACTCCTTGAACAAATGCTCTTTCCTCCAAAGCATCATCACCACTTGATAGGTATACCTGTCTAACTATTTATATAGTATCTCCTCCTGTTAGAATACAACCTCCTATCGATGAAGGCAGAGATTTTTATCCACCTTGTTCACTGGGATATCCCTTGAACTTAACATAGTGCCTGGCACATACGAGGCATGCATGTGTGCTAAGTCACTTCAGTTGTGTCTGATTCTTCATGGACTGTAGGCTGCCAGGTTCTTCTGTTCATGGGAGTCTCCAGGCAAGAATACTGGAGTGGGTTACCATGCCCTCTTCCAGGGATCTTCCCAACCTGGGAATCAAAGCCATGTCTCTTACATCTCCTGCATTGGCAGGCAGATTCTTTATCACTAGAGCCACCTGGGAAGCCCTCATAAGAGGCAATGACTAACTTTTGAATGAATACTGTAGCTAACACTCTCACCTTCCCTAAAAGCCACCTGCTCTCTCACTGAAATTCCAAAGCCCCACTCCCTGTTATCTAGAGAGTGAAGTCTACCCAGGGATCCTTGCAAGGTTTCTGCATGCTCCCTCTCAATGCTGTCACATGGTGTTCCTGGTATCTCTCCTTAAGGGGAGCCATAAGCCTGCACATTCAAATGTCTTGGCTGTGTTCTTTTCTCAGTAAGATTTGCATTTCCTGATGATGTGACCAAGGAAAGCAATACAAGGAAGGCATCAGAGAAGATCTCTCTGTCCAAAATACCTGAACACCATTGGTATGGAGGGTGAGAAGACCCTGGTATGGCTTCCACTCCCATCCTGTGATTGCAGTTGGAAGGACACCAAAGTCTAAATGGGAGAAGTGACCTTGACGATAACTCTTAACTTTGAGTCATGGCTTGGACTCCAATTAAAACGTGAATGCAATGTCTTTTCTTCCAATAGAGCCTGGCCTTCTCTTTTAAAAGGGAAATACTAGCGTAATCAGGTGGTGCTAGTGGTAAAGCACACGTCTGCCAATGCGAGAGACGTAAGAGACATGGGTTCAATCCCTGGATTGGGAAGATCCCCAGGAGGAGGGCATGGAAGCCCACTCCAGTTTTCTTGCTTGGAGAATCCCATGGACAGAGGAGCCCAGCGGGTTAGAGTCCATATGGTTGCAGAGAGTTGGATATGACTAAAAAGACCTCACACTCATGCAGAGTAATCAGTATAAAGAAGGGACCTGGGCACAGACTCCAGAACTTTTACGCCATTCAAGTGACTTCAACTTTCTAAACCTCAGTTTGCTGGTCTTCAAAATGGAGCCAGTATACCTCTCTTGGGGGTGTTATGAGATTAGGTACAATAATATTTGTGAATGATACTTAGGCTCATGGAGCACATAATTTGCCAAACACAGGACTAAGCACAATGACTATGCCAACCTCCAAACAACTCTGAAGAAGATAAAGATTTTTATTCTCACCATACAGATGAAAAAGTGGAGGCCTGGGAGGAGTAAGTAAATTGCCTGATGTCCCAAAGCATCAGAGGCCAGTCAGGCTGCCAGCTGTCACTGACAGTGGCCAAATATACTCCAATCACTTGATACATGCGTTCCTGCATGAACATACAAACTCCACAGGGAAAAGTAACCAACGCTTCATTGTGACTTTTTAAAGATGGCTTATCCTTTCTGGCTTGATGTGACTTTAGATGCAGGAAAGTTCTGTCCCCCTGCCCTGGGGGTGGGTGGAAAAGAAGGATGAGCATGAGGCAGTGGTGAAAGAAAGGGGGTGCTGTTATTATTTACCAAAGATTTACATGAAGTACTTTTAAGAAGCTAATGAGGAGGATTAGAGGCAGGTCTGGGTTTCTGCTTAAAAGAAGCATCAACAGAGAACTTGGGGGAGTCGCTCAGGCTCTGCTGCCACTACCTTGGCCTGTCCCCAGAAAGAGGAGCACACTTAATCAGAGACACTCTTGCTCTTGCACTTCAGGGCATATCCCTAAAGTGCTATTTATTCAAAATCACCAGTTACTGGCAGGAATAAACCCATTCTGCTTCGTTTTCAGCAATATGGCTTTTGGAAGGAAAACAATGTTTCCTTCCAAAATGAGAGATGAGGCTACCCTTTGATGAACTGAGGCAGGGGGCAGGGAACAAAAGGATTCTAGTTATGTGTATCTGTGCATTTTTTGATTCCAAGTTGGGGATGATATTAAATGGGGTGAGGTGGGAGGAGTGGAGGAACTTTCTCCAGATCCTACTCTTAGAGTCTCAGTTAGTTAGCCTGGTCAAAAACTAAACTTCATCTCAACTATTTCCGATTATTCATCATTTATTCACTTGTTAGCTTTATGGTCCAGGTACTGTGCAAGGTGGTATGGGTAATAAAAACTTTCTTCAGTCTTTGCAAAGCTTTAAATCTATTAAAATGAAATTTAGCTGATAGTAGCTAATATTTTTAGGATAACCAGTATTTGACAGATAAGCACTTTCTATGAATTCTTTCACTGCATCCTCATGTAAACCCTATCAGGCAGATGCCATTACCTCTATTGTACAAGGTGAAATTGAGGAACAGAGGGCTTAGTAGATGACAGCAGGAAATAGCCAACCCAGGATTTAAAACCAGGTCTGACTGCAGAGATCATGATCAGACAGTATTTTAGATGCGCAGCTGCATCTGGTGATAGTCTTTAAGGAAAGTACCCTAAGAGTGGAAAGTCCCACTTAGGTTTGATGGCAGAGGTAGGAAGGAGAATGCAACCAAGATCAACCTCATTGCATTGGGCTTATACCATATAAACATTAAGTAAGTGGCTTTCTTTCCTCCATAGCAAGGGCAGTCTGCATTATACAATTGGTAGAGAATGAGGCTAGTCTTCCCAGAGAATTTGACCAGAGCTTGGAAAATACTCTAAGCCAGCTAAATCAGTTTCACTGACACCTCCACTAAGTGTCTTCCCTTATTTTCAGGCCATCTCCCATTGTGACACACAAATGAGCCTCAGTTGCCTGCTTCTAATTCCTCCCTCTTCTTTGATAATTACTTATACCAAAAGAATCTTGCCTGAATCCCATGATTGAGTGAACAAAGGAGGATATTTGGCCCTTAAAACAAATTGAAATATAACTAGGCAGCAATGCATTACATGAGAAATGTGTCTTGGTATAATGTGAAAAAATAAACACACTTATGGAAGTGGCAGGATAACGCAGACATTAGGAACATATTTGGATTCAAATCACCCTTCTGCTACATTAAAGCTTCCTGACTTTGGGCAGGTTCCTCAAATCATTCATTGTAAAGCACTCAAAACAGACTGTCACATAGTAGATGCTCAATAACTGGTACCCGTTACTGTTATTAACTATTGAGCCCATTGCTATACATCAAGTGCTGTGCTCATTGCTTTACATGAATTATCTCAATAAATTCAAATAACTCAATTAGTTAAAAACTGTTATTATTCCCAGTCACCACATGGATAAGAAAGAGTAGGGTATCTTCAACTGATTTGGGATTCTAAAATGGATACATTGCTCACGCCCACCCAACAAATTTACCATCATCTTCACCACAAGTGACACGGGAATAATTTATTCATTTATAATGACCTGACTTTTAAATCATTCTTTAAAAAAAAAAAAACCAGAAATCTAGCTCTCCCTGTTGCAAAGAAAACTACAGGTAAATAGCATTGAAGTAACTTTCCTGGGCACTGGTTTTTGAGAATATGTTAGTCACTTTCCATTCTAGAACATTCCACAGAATGAAAAGGTATGATGAGGTGTTAGTGTGGCATCAGACCACACAGACTCAGGTTGAACTGGATTGTCAGAGTCCTGCATCTGCCAAGGAAATTCATCTTCAAGGACATATTCCACTGTCCCACCAGTCTCCTAGCCCGACCTATGCATCACACTCACATCCCATGAGTAGACAATGTCCTGATGGTAAGAGACCCCCTGGTGGCTTACTTGGTAAAGAATCCACCTGCAGTGTGGGAGACTGAACATTGGTTCAATCCCTGGGCTGGGAAGAGCCCCTGAAGGAGGGCATGGCAACCCACGCCAGTATTCCTTCTGGAGAATCCCCATAAACAGAGGTGCCTTGTGGGCTACAGTCCATGGGGTTGCAGAGTTAGACATGACTGAGAGACTAAGCACAGCACAACCCAAGAGACCAACACTGCACCAGGCTTCACCAGGCAACCGTGTCCTTGGGATAAACAGCCAAGGCAGTCTGCTCGGTGGATGGAGGTAGTTAAACAGAGGAACAATAGGCAGTGACTCAGACACCCTTGGAAGCTGTATTTTAGTGCATCCTTACAGGACTGAAGATAAATGGGAAGAACTGTAAATAGTAGCAATATTATTCAGGACTGGAAAGAGAGAACAGAAAACTGTTATACATATATATTAACTGGCAGTGCTCAAAATTTAGAGTGCATCAGAATTACCTTGAGATCTTCTTCAAAGTGAATCCTCAGACCTCCCCAGAGATTCTGATTTAGTAGGTCTCAGACAGAGCTCATGAATCTCCATTTTTTTATCAAACATTTCATGATTCTAATGCAGGACTTCTCTGGACCACACCATGAGAAACACTGCATTAATCTGCTCAAACAATCTTATCCAGTAAGTAACATAGCCTTCAGGGAGACATTTCCCCAGCTTATTAAAAACTAGCTGAGAGTCACACATTTTATAAACTTGACAGGGTTAAGAATAGAGAGGGGCTCCATCAGTTTCTCAAACTTCTCTAGAAAGCCTTTTTTTCCCTACTAGAAGTAAGATATTTTAAAATCATTTGTGACTAGATACAAGTTTCCATATCATATTGTCAAGTATTTTTTGTGACTTATCCTCAGCCTCCATCACAACTTCCTTCACTAAGAAGCTTCACATGCAAACTTCAATGGAGACACTTCTCTGCATTGCTACATATCTTAGCCTCCATCTTGAATCTATCTCTATAGCATCCTCTTTTTAGCTCTAAATGTAGTCACTTAAATGAGGGACAACACGGATATGCAGCCATCTCAATAACCAAGCAAAGTGAAGTAAATAGCAACTGATGGATGCCAATGTTCAGAAGTGTGAAGCTGATTTAGATAAAGTAGACATTTCAGTTTGAGATCTAATAAAAAACAAAACAGCAGTCACAAGGAGCCATTCCCCATTACTCTGCTGGGGATAATCTTTATCTAAATCAATACTGTAAAAGTAACAAAAGGCACAAAGTCGTCTGCTGCATAATTCATTTATTATGAAATTATATAAGACTCAAAGAATTGAAACAGGATTATTTATGTGATCATTAAACCCAGGGCAATTTCTACAGATTTTTGGTCCTGTTTAGTGGAAATCTTAGTCACAGATATATATTTAGCCAGGTTTCATTACACGTATTGTTACTTCCAACTAAGTATTCCTCATTACAGTTGACATGCTGTGCTTCCTTACTGTGCACCGGTGAAGTAGTTCAGTCGTGTCTGACTCTTTGTGACCCCATGGACTGTAGCCTACCAGGCGCCTCCATCCATGGAATTTTCCAGGCAAGAGTGCTGGAGTGGGTTGCTATTTCCTTCTCCAGGGGATCTTCCCGACCCAGGGATTGAACCCAGGTCTCCCACACTGCAGGCAGATGCTTTACTGTCTGAGCTACGAGGGAAGCCCTTACTGTAGCAGTTTAAACATTGTTTATTCTTTTATTTTACTGCACCAAAGAATTAAAAAAATATGAAAAGTAATATACAATAATCCCCTTGACAACTTTTCATGCTACTCATATGTTGTCGTTTAATTACTAACAACTCTAACTTAATCACTTTTTAATAACCCTACTTTTCAACAGGAATATTTCAACTATAATAGCCATGATACTTACATCATGCTAGAATGAAATCTTGCATAATAACTAAGCTTATATTTTATGTGAAACACACATACAAGACTTACATTTAGTAGGACCCCACTGGCAAGAAAAAATGATCACCAGAGCAATGGTAATGTAACTCATTAAATAACAGAAAGTGGCCTCAAAGAGTTAAAAAGATAAACTTTTATACAAACTTTGGGGCATACTACGTTAAATTTAGCTATGGAAGCCATGAACAGCTTAAAACATTTTTGAAGGGTCATGAGAACCAGCTAGTCTGGTATAACCTTCTACTTTGATAATCGAGGATGTCACCTCTTTGCACTCTGGCATTACTGTAGTTATCATCTACTGCTACATAGCAAAGTATCACAAGCTGAGGGACTTAGGAAAACACAAATTTAATATTTAGTGGTTTCCATGGATGAAGAGTCTGGTTATGGGTTAGCTGAGTCCTCCACTCAGGCTTAAGTCAAAGAGTAGCATCAGACTACAGTCACTTCTGAAGCACTGGGTCTGATTCAGCATACACTGGTTGTTCACAGAATGAATTTCTTTGTGGCTGTATGACTGAGGTCCCTATTTTCTTATTAGCTGTTGGATAGGGAATCACTCCCAATTCCTAGAACTTGTTTTTAGTTCTTTGCCCTCAATACAACATGGTGGTTTGTTTCTTCAATGCCAGTGGGAAAACATCTCTTATGTTTCAGATCTCTCTGATCCCTTTTCAGGAGTGACTTGATTAAGTCAAAATCACCCAGATTTTCCACTTTTGATGAACTCAAAGACAACTGATTAGGAACCTTAATTATGTTTGCAAAATCATTTCCACCATATACAGTCCCATAATTATGGCATATCAGAATGATAAATCCTACTTAGAATTTATAGTTACCACAGATCACTACCATAGTTACAAATCAAATCTTACTTACACTCAAAGGAAAGGGATTATACAGGGAAGGTACACCAGGATGTGGAATCTTACGGCCATCTTAGAATTCTGCCTACTACCGTGTATTTCTACTCTAATTGCTGAGTAGCCTGCCAGGGGTCCCATGGTTAGGAGTCACTGAAAGATAAATTTTATTTCATTATTTTGATTCAAACTACATTTGGGAGGATGCTCAGCAGAGAGCTATGAGGCATTTGGCTGCTGAATGTACAGAAACAAACAGACAGATCTGAAGTCCTAGAGTGGAGCTGTCCACCAGCCACGTATAGCAGCGAGAGGAGAAAATGGCTAGAGAAAACCACAGCTGCACTATGGTTGTCCACTCTGGCACAGACTGCATATTGACCAGCTGTCTTCATCCACTGATGTGCAGAAAGCAAGAGAATAATCTAGGACAGGATGAAGAGTAGCACGTTTGGTGCCATACCACGATAGCTTCCAGACTGCATTCATTACAAATTAGATTCTCTAGAGAGTAGATTTTGTCTCCTGCTTCTTACTGCAATAGCAATTGCAGCCTAGCCCTCTTTTCACTATGGTCATGACCAATTTTATGGATATCTCTTTTACTCCCATCACAACAGATCACAGTGAAATCATTGTCTGGGTACAAATCCTAATTCCTTAACCTTAGTTACCTCACCTCTAAAATATGCATAGTAATAACATCTCAGAGTTCCTGAGTTGAACTTTCAACAAGTTAAGCAACCCAGATGAGTGTCAAGTAAAGAGAAAATAAATGTTATTGGGATTGGTATTTATAATTAGAATGGGTGGGTGTTATAGTTACTTTGCTCTCAAGGTATACCCAGCTGTGTCAGAATTACAGCATCCACTCAATGTGTGCCTGTTAAAACTCTGATAAGCCAGTTTCCCCCATCTGATGTACCTTCAGTCTACACTATTGTCGGAGTGATAGGAACATGCTATTCATCATCTTCAATTCTCAGTGGTATCTTGCTGACTCCAGAATGGAATTCCCAAACCATATCAAGGCATAAAAATTTCCTTCCAGTCAAGGAGACCTCTAGCCTCATTACCCAAGAATCTGTCTTCAAGTCCTGCTAAACTACCGCTGTAGTCAAAATACCAGGTTTATTTCTTCAACTGCTTCCTTTTCCTTCTGAGAAATCAACTTAAATATCTTCACTTGGGTGGGGTATTTCACAAAACCCTTTCTCCAACCATACAATATTGACCTCCTTTTTCTTTCTGCTTTGTATTCATGTCACCTATGATCCTTTTAAGATTTATTAACTGGTTGGCATAACTAACTCCTCTATGAAACTATGAGTCCTTGAAAGGAAGAATCATATCTTATTTATCTTTCCAACATCAGGAATTATCCATGTGCATTAGTTGATCAGTAAATGTTGTGGTAAATGAAGGAGGGTTGGAAGAAAGGTCACAAGGGGAACTTAAGGCAGATGGAAAACCCTTCATGCGTTCATATCACCATGCCTAGAATCCAACCATTATTTCATTTTTCATTCCTGCAAATAACTTGAAAGGCAGAAAATATTAATCACTGACACCTTGGTGTGAAAGAGGTTTATTACTTTTATACAGGAAAAGTGAGACCCCTGGCAACCTGGCTATTTGACACCTGATTATGCTATGCATAAAGGAGATATTCCTAAGAGCCAGTTTGTTAGCAGGTAAAAAAAGCTCATCCAATAGAATAGTTGAACTGGAAAATCTAGAGTGATTCTAAGACAATCCAGTATATTCTAAGACAGTCCAGTGTTTCTAAGACAATCTCTAGTCTGCAAAATTGTGCCTCCCTTCTTTTCTATTAACGTTTTACTATATTGAACATTCACATTTTTTAGGGGGGGTGAATAATAAATAATGGTGGTTCAGATGATAAAGAACCTGCCTGCAATGTAGGAGACCTGGGTTCGATTCCTGGATTAGGAAGATCCCCTGGAGAAGGGAACAGCTACCCACTTCAGTATTTCTGCCTGGGAAATTATAGCGGCAAAGGAGACTGGCAGGCTACAGTCCATAGGGCTGCAAAGGATTGAACATGTCTGAATGACTGATTGCACACATACATTTTTGTTAAATGGAAATGCTTGTCATTAACAAGAGGAAAAAAATCATCATTTGCTCTGGAGAACTACGTGTGTCAATTTGCTTTTACAATATCTTGGACTTGATCAAATTCTCAATTCACATGTCAACTGCTCCTTTTTCATAATTTATAAACCCTAATGATTTTAGCATAAAGTTAATCAACACATTTGCATTAATGAACATACAAATGATTTTGATTAATTAACATAAAATTGTGAAAATCTGCTTGTTACTCAGTGTCCAAAAACATTTTCCATCTTTTTTATATGACTCTCTACACTTTGGGGGGTTGTAAATGCAATAAAATTCATGGAGAAATCAAAAGGGCAAACGTATTTATATCAACTGCATTTTTTTAAACAATTCCATTTCAAAAATATGATAAAAACATCCATTCCTATAATATATATACATATACATATACATATACATATATATATGAGAAGGAAATGGCAACCCACTCCAGTACTTCTTGCCTTGAAAATCCCATGGATGGAGGAGCTTGGTGCAGGCTACTATCCATGGGGTCACAAAGAGTCGGGCACGACTGAGTGACTTCACTCACTCACTCATATCTATCTATCTATCTATCTATCTATATGAAGTCACAAGGTATGACTATAGAGGGCAGCGTATGTGTATGTATGAATATTCACTGTCAGAACTTATGTATCCAAATGAGTCTTTAACCCTTTATAGAAGCTGTGTATGAAAGTTATGCAGTTGTTCCAATGATGCTGCCTTTGCTCAAACATATTCAAGCTCCCCTTTTGGGAATTCCCTTTAGATTCTGGCTACTATCAAGTTCAAAGCTTCCAGTCCTCTGCACCAGTGAAAATGAAAATGAATGAGACTTTCATAGCCATCTCCTCATTGGTAAGCATTTCTGAAAATATTTAATGTTTTAAATATTTAATAATAAATTGAAAATATTTAATATATTATATTAGAATACATCTATTAATATACATAATTTATATAAATATATATTAGAATATATTTCTAACAACAGAGAAAACATTTAAGAATCGTAAATGACTCCCATGGCACCTGCCTTGTGAACACTGCTGATGTGATGAGTGCCTTGCTAACTGCTTGAGCTTCCCATGGTTGCTTCTCTCTCTCAGGTCACCAGGAGTGTCATATCTAGCTAACCAGCAAATGCGGGCTCCTGAAGCTTGACGTGGCTGGCCAAGATTCCACCTGCATATGGATTCCTCATGAAGTTAATAGAACCTAAAGTTTGCCTGAAGCCCAGCTGTGTCTTCACTGTCATTTGCATGAAAAATAATTCAAGCTTTATCCAACTCACAGAAAGGCACAGCCTCTTCTCATCATGTTTTAACTACTTTGTTTTGTAAACTGCATCACTGAAAAGGGAGATACTCAAAGAGAGTAACGTGGCTATTTTTTATTGACTTATGGCTACCTACTCCAGTATTCTTGCCTGGAGATTTCCATGGACAGAGGACCCTGGGGGGCTACAGTTCATGGAGTCTTAAAGAGTAGGACATGACTGAGAAACTAACACTTTCTATGCACAGGTTTGCTAGGAAAGGAGATTTGTAATCCAAGACTAGAATAAGCCTTTCATTTTATCATTGAATTTCAATATATACTATCCTTGCCTACACTTCCAGGATAATTAGAAGTTCACAGCATCATTATTAGTCACAGTAATCCTAACAATTTCTTGCTACCCAGGACAGAAATGAGTCTCGACAATTCTATTCCATTTGGGAAAAAAACATCTTGGATTCACCATTCCCTTAAGCTCATGACGTTGAAAGTTTGAATTAGGATTTGGAAAAGGTCATTTTTCTATATATTATATCAGTTATTTACTTTTACATTTTGAGACTTATGCACTGTGTATCAAAGTACTTTTTTTTTTTTTTTACTATTGTACCACTAAATAGCAGGAAAGAAAATGATACACTAGTCTGTGCTTTCTTTTCATGCTAAAATCCTGTTATTTGTGTAGTGCTCACTGATATAGGCCCCTAATAAGTGCAAGTTTCTACATAAACTTCGGATTCATTTTATTAAAGAGCCTAGGCATAAAGAGAAGCTTATTTTTCTCTTTGTGGACTTAATCTTGTAACTCTACAAGGCTAGCACAAACCCTCTTGACCTTATATTTTTCCCAGATATCAGAAACATGAAGTCATTCAATCAGGAATTGTTTAAAAAATATATATATTTAAGCCTTAAATAAACTATGGAGAAAAGTCAACATAATTCTTCCTGTTAAAAAATGAACTCTGCCCAGTGTTATGTGGCAGTTTGGATGGGACAGGAGTTTGGGGACAATGGACACATGTACGTGTACGGCTGAATTCCTTCGCTTTTCACCTGAAGCTATCACAACACTGTTAGTCAGCTATATTCCAATGCAAAATAAAAAGTGTTTTAAAAGTGAACTCTGGAACATCGCTATTAATAATTTGACAAGGGCTGTGCACACCTGTGAAGAATGAGGTGCTACACTAAGTAGATAATAAACCTGACATATTTGAAGAGAGAGCTTATGAAGTCAGTGCAAATTCTAATATGGTACTTAGAGCTCACTCTCTTCACAGGCACAAAAAGAGAAATGCCAAAGATAAGTTTAAAGGGGGCCGAGGCCCTTCTTTCTGCTTGCCAAGATCTACCAGTCTGTCCAATCTTTCTATCTTCAGACAGGCTTTGCTAGCAGCCATGATCATCTGGCCCCATTTACATGTGGTTGGATCAACCACATCTGAAGTAGGAATAGACTTAAGGAGCGACAGATACATTAATGTAGCATGGAATGAACCTTGCCTGAAGCCCTGCAGTGAACTTAGGATCCAGTGCATAACTAGTTTTCACCTTATATTTAAATCCACAGTTTACATCTCCTGCCTGCCTACCAGTTACCAGAATTTCTCTTTTGGCTTATAAAATCCTCAAATGCTGGCTACCTTCCTGGATCTCTGGAGATTGTCTTCTCCTCAGTGACCCACTGTGGTAATCTACCTATTCACCCAATATGAGTCTACTATGTCTTGCTGAATTTGTCTGACCCTTGAGTCACCTAGTCACCTCTTGAATATCAGTGCACACAAGATAATGATAGCCCAGGAGAGTTAACGCCCTTCTACCCATGGTGAAGTCAGACAAACTTTGTCTTCTAACACCCTACACAGAAATACACATGTGTGTACACAATCATATACACAGTCAGTTAAAATTCTGCTCCCCAGCAATCCACTGAGTTCCACTGTATAATAATCCTTTTGAGGGTTTTATCATTGAAATATATTGGTTTACAATGTTAGTTTGGGGTTTATAGAAAACTATACATATATAATGCATATTTTAAAAGTTATATATATAATACATACATACATACACACCCATATTCTTTTTCAGATTCTTTTCCATTATAGGTTATTACAAGATAGTGAACATAGTTCCCTGTTCTATATAGTAGGTTCTTCTTTTTTATCTATTCTATACATAATAGTGTGTATCTGTTAATTCTAAACTTCTAATTTATCTCTCACTCCTCCTTTTCTCTTTGGTAACCATAATATGGTTTTCTAACTCTGTATTTTTTAAAATTATTGTGTCATGTTAATGAATAGCAACATCAACTTAACAGTTTCATAGTCAACATTTTTTTTTAAATAGAACAAACTAATGTAGAATTGATGACACTAGAAAAAATGGAACAGAAGTCATTCTTTAGGATAAGAGAAGAGAATAGGTGAATGCTCAGCAAATAGAAAAGGTCAGTAGTATTTGGTGGAATTATTTCCTAATTATATTTACGTGTGTTTTTGTGTGTGATCTAGGTTATGACAAAACATATATTTCTTATTGCAGTTCATGATCAAATACTTTTATAAACTATATATTAGAGCACCTGGAGAGTAAGGCATCAAATCTACAAAATATCTAAAAGAAATTGTAAACTTGTCACCTTCATGGATTGCACATTAAGTCGGTACTTCCCTCTAGATGCAACAACAAATGCAATTTCATCTGATAAACTTTTGTTATTTTCAAGAAAGCAGATAAGCAAATCTCTGAGGAAAAGGGAATGCAGACAAGTGACTTTCGATGGCAGAATAAAGACATAGTAAGTCCTGTGTATGAAGAGTATGCTGGGTGAGTTCTGGGCTAGAAGTGCCTCAGTAGATAGGGTCTAGCGTAATCAGAGCAGCCCCATGAATTTGGACAAGTGAACAAATGACGCTAGACAGAAGGGGGCTCCATGCATAGCTGGGCTCCACATGTGTAATTATTCCACTGTTAACGAGTTGTTGAGCTGAACTGGTTGTGTTGAGGTGAAGAACAGTGATGGTGATACCTGATATCTGTTTATATCTTTACTGTTTTCAGAGCATTTTCTCACCTATTATATTACTTTATCATCATAAGAAGAGCTGGAATTAAAAGGAAGAAAGTGAGGCACCAAGGGGGCAAACTTTAAGGAGGTGCTCATTCTTGGTGTCTTGTAAATATCCTGAGCACTTTGCTCACATCACCCTGGTCTCAGCTATCATCATGAGAAGAGATATCATCAACTCTGTTAGATATCAGTAATATCATTAGATACCAGTAAAGTTAGGGGCATAGAACTTGAAGTGCAAGTGTCACTAACAGTGTTGAATTTTCCTCCTGACTCCTGGGGAAAAAAGCAATTTTCATCTACTTTAGACAACCTCAGTAAGGACTTATACTGCTTGAATTTGCAAAACCATAAATTTGCAAGATAAAAAAACATAATATCCTTATTTGCTATGAAATTTTTGTTCAGGAAGAATGGCAAACTGAAGCCAATAAGATTTCAGCTTTGGATCCCTAAATTATATTTGAGACACATCCATTTCAGAAAGACACAGACAAATTGGAAACCATTTAAGGAACAATTTAAAAAATGATTAGAGAAAAGAAAGATTTGATTTATGAGGCCAGATTAAAGAAGATAAATGCCTTGGCTAAGTGGCAACCAGGAATATGATAAGAATCTACAAATATTCAGTTCAAATATTAGGAGACTGTAAATATGTGCACTGGAAAGGGCTTTTAAGTGTGCTATATGATAGAACTGGGAATAAAATGTAAAATTATAGATAATAAGAAGAGGACTTTGGAAAAGGGGATTCATTAAGTTGAGAAGTAAAACATAAACTAAGTGGGGGAGTGGGGAGAAAGAGGGGAGAAGAAAAAGAAAAGAACAGGAGCATGAAGAATGAGAAAGAAAGAAAGGAAAAGGGAAGGATGAAGAAAAGAGAGAGATAAAGGGAAAGCAGTGGGGGAGAAGGAGAGAGACAGAGAGAGAGAGGGAGGGAGGACGGGAAGAATATACTCTGTTTTTCTATAAACTACACCAGAGATATTAATATCAATCTCTGAATAGAATTTTAAAATATGAAAGGCATGAATCTTTATCATAACTTTAATAAATAAATGCTCATTGTCACTTACTAAAATATAGAATCCGGAAAGTGTAAGGAATGCTTCTGTAAAACGACTCTGTTTTATGAAAGAAATTACCAAAAAGAAAGAAGAAAAGAAAGAGGAAACCATATCTTATTCCACCATATCTAATAATAGGAAATATCAGAAATAAGTTTCTGGCAGGTCTCAGGAGGCATAACTATCCCTCCAGGAACCTGAGCCAGTCAACGAGATGGCATCAACACCCTACCTCAGGGGAGAAGCCTGCTGCTAAATCAAAAGGAGACAGTAATAGAGAGCTGATGAAGCTGCTCTGAAATTCAGGGCCTGGGCACAGGGAACTTGCCAACCTTTCGCTAGCTTGCTACACATAACAGTTACCATAATTGAAACTGAATTATAAAACTGCCTGGCACACATTCTACTTCAAAAGTCCAACAACACATAATAATGCTATTAAAATAAAGACATCTGGAAATAGCCTATAGTCCCATTTTCTCTCTATAGCTGGCATCTGCCTTCTTAAAGTGACCTTCATGTTTCCTCTACTATAAAATGTCAAAGTGGTGAAAAAGGGACTCCTTTTAGGTGAATTACAAGGTCAACATGGGTTGAGCAGTAACTAGGCTCCAAACACTGTGCCAGCCGTGTCTCTTTTATAAGTTCCTATGCCACTGAAAGCCTTACCCTCCATTTCACAGATTAAAAATCTGAGGCCAAAAAGTTAAGTAATTTGCCCTAAATCACTTACATAGTAAGAGAAAGAGTCAGGAAGGAACAGAATTCCAGCATATACCCAACACTCAGCAAATTGCCCAGCACATAACACATAGCAAGCATTTCTATTATACCCAACACTCAGCAAGCTGTCCAGTGCATAACACACAGCAAGCACTCAGTTAATAGTATTAATTTGAAGAGAATTGATAGTATAACTGAGATGTGAAAAGAATCTCCAACAAGTTTGGCCACGACTTGTTGAATTATATATGAGCCAATTACAGCCATATCTGAAAGTGAAAGTCACTCAGTCATGTCTGACTCTTTGTGACCCCATGGACTATACAGTCCATGGAATTCTCCAGGCCAGAATACTGGAGTGGGTAGCCTTTCCCTTCTCCAAGGGATCATCCCAACCCAGGGATTGAATCCAGGTCTCCAACATTGCAGATGGATTCTTTACCAGCTGAGTCACAAGGCGAGACCAAGAATACTGGAGTGGGTAGCCTATCCCTTCTCCAGATCTTCAGGAATTGAACTGGGGTCTCCTGCATTGCAGGCAGATTCTTTACCAACTGAGCTATGAGGGAAGCCCTGACATCTATAAAATGGCATCTTTTAAGGACAAAGTATCTTCTGCCTTCTTTGGTACTGATGTCACCACAAATATACCAGATTTCCTCTGTATCAAATAAATAGAAAATGGACCTAACATCTGGATTAGCCTTTCAATAAATGCTAAACTTTTATAAAACAACATATATAATCATGTCATTCTTTGTATGGTATTAGACTGACAGAAATAAGACTGACAATATGTAGCATTGATTACAAATAAATTTTAAAAGTACAGCTTATGGGTTCCCAAGAGCATATAGAAAAATAGAGAGGCCCAGTCTATACTTAGAGATCTTATAATTCCACTGGAAGGCAAGATATAAATGTATAGAAAGGAAAGTAAATTGAGCTTTCAATAGCCATTCGAGATTTTTTCCAATAATTTTCATTCTACTAATATTTAGGAAATGCCTACTATGAACCAGAATGTGCTTTAGGCATCAGCCTACAAAGACTAAGATGGGATCATTGGTCTCAAGAATCCTATAGTTCATTTGGGGAGAAAACTTGGAAATGCAGTTTTAAAACACAAGGATTAGCACTTTGGAGAAAGGCATATAGTGCTAAGGAAAACACATGAAGAAAGGTTTAATTCTGGTGACAGTGAGCTTTATGGTTTTATCGAGGAAGACTTCCCAAAGGAGGTGAGGGCCAGGTTGGGTTCTGATGAAAAAGTAGTTTTGTAGGCCAACAAGGGAGAACACTCCAAGAAGAGGAAACATAATACAACAGTCTGCTGCTGCTGCTGTTAAGTCGCTTCAGTAGTATCTGACTCTGTGCGACCCCATAGACAGCAGCCCACCAGGCTCCTCTCTCCATGGGATTCTCTAGGCAAGAACACTGGAGAGGGTTGTCATTTCCTTCTCCAATGCGTGGAAAAGTGAAAGTGAATGCAGGTATAAACATTTTAGAAGACTATGGCAGATAGGGATGGGGACGTCTTACTAGCAAAATTAATAATATTTGGTGGGGGAGGATTTTACTTAAAACTATCTAATTTCAGTTTGTTTTTTTTCGTTGTTCCCCAGGTCCACTTGAATGCTGACAAATACTGAGATGAGTTCAAGGGCATCTCAGTTAGGAACTTAGCATCCTGACCAGCATATTGGAAAGTCTCCCTCCTTCACTGTATTCAGTCTACATAAGCTAAGGCATTATCTATTGTTTAACTTAGCATATCTAATAAATCATCTATTATATAATTTCAATGTTCAAATAGTGTTCAAGAGTATATCCACTTTTTGGAAACTAAACAGAATTGCAGAAGAAACATCACGAAATATATGATTAGTTAAAACCTAAGAAGTGAGAGTCATTTCCTTTAAACGCAAAATTACAAAAGTGTATACATTGATCAACATGGATATGTTACAGATATTTTCGAATCTAGTAAGTCTTAGAATCTCATGAATACTGCTATTAGACATTCTTTTGAAGCACTGACTGTAAGGAGCACAGTGCAATCAAAGTTATAAAAATTACAGACAATAACATTTACAGTTACAGAATTCTGATGAGAATTCCAGGAATTAAACAGTTGCACTCTTCACTTTCATACAAAAATAAACTAGAAAACTGAGTGATGACATTCACCTTGCCCATTTCTAAGGTTAAGGAAAGCTTTATGTATTAATTCTCTCCAAGTGAAAACAAGGAATAAGTTCACATATAATCCTGGAGAAATTTAATTGAAACCTCATAAAACATTCCGCATGAATGGTTTTCAACAAAAAAGTGATGTCCTTAAAGAATAATGAGCTCCAGAGCTTCCTTTTCAAACATAATCAACATTGTCATTGAACTTGGTCACTCCTTCCTCCTGTGAATGATTGCCTTTTGCAAATGAATTTTAACAGAATCCCCCCACTTCATTCTCAGCCCTGTCTTTACTTCTCCCTCTTAATTTTGTTGCTTTTGGAAAACAGTCTACTTTTTTTTTAGCCATGTCTTACCCATTGCTTCTGGCAGGAATTAATCGCACCTTGAAGACATTGAGATGTTCCTTCAGAAAGCTAAGACCTATCCCTTCCAAATCAGACCTGTATCAGGCACTGAATTAAATTAGATCTAACATGTATACTATCAAGTGAATTGAATCGCCAGTCTATGTCTGACGCAGGATGCAGCATGCTTGGGGCTGGTGCATGGGGATGACCCAGAAAGATGTTATGGGGAGGGGAGGTGGGAGGGGGTTCATGTTTGGGAATGCATGTAAGAATTAAAGATTTTAAAATTTAAAAAATAAAAAACTAAAATTAAAAAAAAAAATTAGATTAACTCCTGATTTAATACTTTAACCATCTGATGCAAAGAGCCAACTCCTTGGAAAAGACCCTGATGATGGGAAAGATTGAAGGCAAAAGGAGAAGCAGGCGGCAGAGGATGAGATGGTTAGACAGCATCACCGACTCAGTGGGCATGAATCTGAGCAAACTCCAGGAGATGGTGAAGGACAGGGTGCCTGGCATGCTGCAGTCCATGGAGTCACAAAGGGTCAGATATGACTTAGCAACTGAACAATAACAAATGTGGCTCCAGGCCACAGCTTCCTACTGACTACTGTTTTTCCAGTTCTGATATTTCGGCCTGATTCATGTATAAGACTATATCCTACTCTTCCTTGGTTGATAGATTCTCTCATTTTTGACTTCCTACCACATGCTTTGACTATGGTCTTTGTGTTTTGATCTCTTGATGTGGCCTTACAAGGCCTTTTCTCTCTCTACTCTCCTCCAGCCATTAACAAGTCTTATGGAGTCTTCATCCAAAAGGGAATGCATGTAAGAATTAAAGATTTTAAAATTTAAAAAAAATTAAAAAAAAAAATTAAAAAAAAAAAAACAAAAAAAAAAAACAAACAAAATAAACCCTTCTGTCTCCTGTAATGTACTGTGCTAGTAATAATTCCAAGTACTTCTTTTCTTTATCCATTATTTTCAATTTTTTTTCAATTTTTATAATGTTGCGTTGGTTTCTGCCATACAACAATACAAATCAGCCATACTTCTCGACTTCAGTACTGAAACAACTTCTCATTTGTCCTCACTACTTCTCCTCTTATTCCTTCCAATCAAAGGGGTTTCTTAAAATATATATATATTGGATCACCTTATCATGCACACACACAACCATTCAGTGGCTTCCCATTTTATCAGAATAATATTCCAAATGCTTTTTTATGATTATTGAGTATTGCCTCCTTCTCTAATAGTTCTATAAGGGCTCAGAATTTTGTACCTGTTTTTCCTTCTTCCTGAAGTGTTCCTCTCCATTACTCTTTTCACTGTTGGTTTCTTCTGAGCCTTTTGGCCTCTGTTCAAATATACTTCTCTACAGAGATCTTCCCTGACCATGGTATTTAAATAGCTGTCCCCTCAGCTCCATAGAAACATGTAATTTAAAACATTCTTAACATCTTGTTTGAGTCCTTAACTCTTGACACAATGGGTAACTGGAAAAATACTTATTTTTATGTGGGTCTTGTCTTCCTCCTCAGAATATAAATTCTTTTAGGCAAAGATTCTAACTTTTTGACATTTCATTTCCAGGGACTAGTATCAAACAAAATACATAAAATAAATAAATGCAGTAAAATAATTAAAAATAAATAAATTCAATAGACCTAGTTGAGAACAAACTCAGAACACAGATGTATTCACACATTCACATACCTTTAATATATACGATAGCACTAGAAGAAAAGTAAGTTTCTCAAAGTATTTGTATCAGTTTCAGAGTTTAACAGAAATTCCTGAATCTAAACCCAGTGTTTTGCTTTTTTCATGATCTACATTAGCAAAATCATTGTTTCACTTAAAAGTTTGCCTCTTGCTGAAATTTCACCATGCAATTTTCTTCTACCATGTAAGTTATTTTTAAAAAGTCAAGCAAAAAATATAACCACACACACTGGCTTTCTCTCCCTAAAATCAGAACAAAGCACTCATTAATAAAAATCTCTTCCTCAAAACTTGTCACATTAAATTAAAGATGGATTAAAGAAAAAGAATGGATCTTTCTAGTGATAAGACCAATGGTTAGAGGCCAAAAGACAATTATCTGCTTGTTTTTTGAAAACTTAGTCCAAAAACCTTAGGGATCTTTATGCCACTATTCCATTATATCACGTTAGAAATAAATTGCAGCACACGTTAAAGGCATTATTTTCCTAAATATACTAAAAACTGTGACATCATAAGGAGTTTGCAATACATGTGATAACTATCAGTTGCAAAGCCAGTGCAAGAAGGCAGCCAAAACTCATCTTTCTTTCATCCAACAACCATTCATAGAGCATCTGATAGTCATAGTGACTGAGATCAAGATCTGAGAATGAAGGGTTCAAGACTTCAGCTTTTACAAGCATGTGGCATTGAACCACTCAGTTCGTTTATCCTTAAAATCAGGTTAATATAACACCTATCTTATAAGGTTGTGGTGAGAAATAAGAAGACAAAATGAGTAAAAGTTCCACTACATAGTAAGATCTCAAAAACAATCTTAGTTTTGCCACAGAATAATGTATCCTGACGAGCATACATTTAGGATATCCTGCATCCTTTAGGGGAGGATGAAAGGGTACCTGGTGGAATGGTTGGAGTTAAATAACTTTAGGTTTTTAAAGAATAAACTGTGCCCCTTCCCCATTTTTAAAACAGCATTACTGAGGTATAATTTGCATGGCTTTGAATTTACTGATTTAAGTGTACAATTGAATGACTTTTAGCAAATTTCATAGTTGCATGTGCATGCTCAATTGCTTAGGTCATGTCCAGATCTTTGCAAACCTCTGCTGTCTAAGGTATTCCACGGGTAAGAATACTAGAGAGAGTTGCCATTCCCTTCTTCAGGGGATCTTCCCGACTCAGGGATTGAATCTGTGTCTCCAGCCTCGTCTGTGTTGTAGGTGGATTCTTTACTGCTGAGCCACCGGAGAAGCCCTCACAGTTATACAACAATTGCCAAATTCCAAAGTTAGAATATTTTTGTCACCCCCTTCAAAAGATCCCTCATGCCCAATTGTAACTGCTCTTTTTCACATACCCAGCCCCAGGCAAACTTTAGCTTAGTTTGTATCTCTGTAGATTTAACTTTTCCTGAAATGTCATATAAATGGAATTATACAATATGTTGTCTTTAGTTTCTGTCTTGATCATGTCACATAAAGTGAAAGTCAGCCTTGTGGTAGCCTGTATCAAGTTAGTCTCTTTATTTGTTAATAGTATGCCATTCTATGAATATGCAGTGTTGTTCTATTCACCAGTTGACTGACATTTGAATTGTTTACAGTTTTTGAATACTACCAAATGCCAGGATGGATGAAGCACAAGCTGGAATCAAGATTGCTGGGAGAAATATTAATAGCCTCAGATATGCAGATGATACCACCCTTATAGCAGAAAGCAAAGAGGAACTAGAAAGCCTCCTGATGACAGTGAAAGAGGAGAGTGAAAAAGCTGGCTCAAAATTCAACATTCAAAAAAACTGAGATCATGGCATCTGCTTCCTCACTTCATGGCAAATAGATGGGGAAACAATGGAAACAGTGACAGACTCTATTTTCTTTGGCTCCAAAATCACTGCAGATGGTGACTTCAGCTATGAAATTAAAAGATGCTTGCTCCTTGGAAGAAAAGCTATGACCAACCTAGACAGCATATTAAAAGGCAGAGACACTACTTTGCCAACAAAGGTCTGTCTAGTCAAAGCTTTGGTTTTTCCAGTAGTGATGTATGGATGTGAGAGTTGGACTATAAAGAAAACTGAGTGCCAAAGAGTCAATGCTTTTGAACTGTGGTGTTGGAGAAGATGCTTGAGAGTCCCTTGGACTGCAAGGAGATCAAACTAGTCCATCCTAAAGGAAATCAGTCCTGAATGTTAATTGGAAGGACTGAAGCTGAAGCTCCAGTACTTTGGCCACCTAATCGGATGATGTGATTCATTAGAAAAGATTCTGATGCTGGGAAAGATTGAAGGCAGGAGAAGGGGACGACAGAGGATGAGATGGTTGGATGTCATCACCAACTAGATGGACATAAGTTTGAGCAAGCTCAAGGAGTTGGTGCTGGACAGGGAAGCCTGGCATGCTGCAATCCATGGGGTCTCAAAGAGTCGGGCATGATGGAGTGACTGAATTGAACTGAATAATGCTACCATAAACATTCTCTCCCTGGAGAAGGAAATGGTAACCCACTCCAGTGTTCTTGCCTGGAGAATCCCATGGACGGAGGAGCCTGGCAGACTACAGTCCATGAGGTTGCAAGAGTCAGACACGACTTAGCAACTAAACTAAACATTTTCTTACAAGTCTTTTTGAGACACATTTTCATTTCTTCTGGCACGTTCCTAAAAGCCTTCCTTCCCCCATTTTAAGTGAAGGATCTGCCCCTGACAGTCTTCTGTGCCCCTTGGGGAGAATAATAGAGTTCTGACAAGCCGGAATCAAGATTGCCAGGAGAAATATCAATAACCTCAGATATGCAGATGACACCACCCTTATGGCAGAAAGTGAAGAGGAGCTAAAAAGCCTCTTGATGAAAGTGAAAGAGGAGAGTGAAAAAGTTGGCTTAAAGCTCAACATTCAGAAAACGAAGATCATGGCATCCGGTCCCATCACTTCATGGGAAATAGACGGGGAGACAGTAGAAACAGTGTCAGACTTTATTTTTGGGGGCTCCAAAATCACCTCAGATGGTGACTGCAGCCATGAAATTAAAAGATGCTTACTCCTTGGAAGAAAAGTTATGACCAACCTAGATAGCATATTCAAAAGCAGAGACATTACTTTGCCGACTAAGGTCCGTCTAGTCAAGGCTATGGTTTTTCCTGTGGTCATGTATGGATGTGAGAGTTGGACTGTGAAGAAGGCTGAGCGCCAAAGAATTGATGCTTTTGAACTGTGATGTTGGAGAAGACTCTTGAGTGTCCCTTGGACTGCAAGGAGATCCAACCAGTCCATTCTGAAGGAGATCAACCCTGGGATTTCTTTGGAGGGAATGATGCTGAAGCTGAAGCTCCAGTACTTTGGCCACCTCATGCGAAGAGCTGACTCGTTATAAAAGACTCTGATCCTGGGAGGGATTGGGGGCAGTAGGAGAAAGGGACGACAGAGGATGAGATGGCTGGATGGCATCACAGACTCGATGGACATGAGTCTGGGTGAACTCCAGGAGTTGGTGATAGACAGGGAGGCCTGGTGTGCTGCGATTCATGGGGTCACAAATAGTCGGACACGACTGAGTGACTGAACTAACTGAACTGATACCAGCTTGTAACTTGTAACTACTGAGACAGCTCATATGACAATATGGAGAAAGGACAACAACTCTTGTTTCTGCCCCTTTTCCTAAAGATTTCCTTGTGACCTTGGGAGAGAAGTAGCATGCCTCTCAGCACCGAAGTATTAACCAAAGGCAGGAACTAGATGTTCTCTGAAGTATCTTCTACCTTGAAAAGTATAGAATATTTTCAGTTACTAAAGAATTTAAAAGCAAACCACAAATACAATGACTGAGTCATCTCCCTTGCCTCTGGCATTTTTGGGGTTGGCATTATGTGGGAGGCCAGCACAAGTTACAGAAGAATGATACAGAAAGTGAATGAGAGAATACGGGTACACTCTCCTACAGCATGCAGAACCCAGGATTTACAAATTGGTACTCTAAATAGATCTCTTATGCTTTTGAGGTTCTTCTTGCATCTCACTATCTTTTTCTGACCATATTTTCTAAGGCGGTCATTTCACTCAAAGTTACCTGGGCACACACACAATATGGACCTAACATCTGGATTAGCATTTCAATAAATGCTAAAGTTTTCTAAAACAACATATATGATCACTTCATTCTTTGTGTGGTATTAGACTGACAGAAATAAGACTGACAGTATGTAGTACTGATTACAAATAAATATAAAAATACAACTTACAGGTTCCCAAGAGCATATAGAAACATAAAGAGACCCAGTCTATACTTAGGTATCTTATAATTCCACTGGAAGGCAAGATATAAAAGCATGGAAAGGAAAATAAATTGAGTTTAAATAGCCATTTGAGATTTTTTTCCCAATAGTTTTCATTCAACTAATATTTAGGAAATGCCTACTATGTACCAGAATGTAGGTATCAGCCTACAAAGAAAGACTAAGATGGGATCATTGGTCTCAAGAATCCAGTTGGGGAGAAAACTTGCAAATGCACAGTTTTAAAACAAAATGACTAACACTTCAGAGAAAGGCATATGGTGCTAAGGAATATAGATGAGGAAAAGTTTAATTCTGGTGACAGTGAGCTTTATGGTTTTATCAAGGAAGACTTCCCAAAGGAGGGTGAGGCCCAGGCTGGGTCCTGATGAATAAGTAGGAGTTTTGGCCAACAAGGGAGAACACCCCAAGAAGAGGAAACATCATACAACAGCTATGCAGGTATAAAAATAATAGAAGACTATGGCAGATAGGGATAAGGACATCTTACTAGCAAAATTACTAATATCTGATGGGGAGGATTTTACTTAAAACTATTCAATTTTTGGCTACAAAAGAACAGGATAACTTATTTTATCAAACACTTTTAAAAATTATAAATCTAAGTAACAATCATTACCTTCAAAGATGTTATCTCAATGATCAGGCTTTTTTTAAAATTTTTATTTTTACTTTATTTTACTTTACAATACTGTATTGGGTTTGCCATACATTGACATGAATCCACCACGGGTGTACATGAGTTCCCAAACATGAACCCCCCTCCTACCTCCCACCCCATATCATCTCTCTGGATCATCCCCGTGCACCAGCCCCAAGCATCCTGTATCCTGCATCGGACATAGACTGGTGATTCATTTCTTATATGATAGTATACATGTTTCAATGCCATTCTCCCAAGTCATCCCACACTCACCCTCAGAGCCCAAAAGTCTGCTCTCCACATCTGTGTCTCTTTGGCTGTCTCGCATACAGGTTCATCATTACCATCTTCCTAAATTCCAATTATATGTATTAGTATACTGTATTGGTGTTTTTCTTTCTGGCTTACTTCACTCTGTATAATCAGCTCCAGTTTCATCCACCTCATTAGAACTGATTCAAATGTATTCTTTTTAATGGCTGAGTAATACTCCATTGTGTATATGTACCACAGCTTTCTTATCCATTCATCTGCTGATGGACATCTAGGTTGTTTCCATGTCCTGGCTATTATAAACAGTGCTGCGATGAACATTGGGGTACATGTGTCTCTTTCAATTCTGGTTTCCTCAGTGTGTATGCCCAGCAGTGGGATTGGTGGGTCACAAGGCAGCTCTATTTGCAAGTTTTTATGGAATCTCCACACTGTTCTCCATAGTGGCTGTACTAGTTTGCAGTCCCACCAACAGTGCAAGAGGATTCCCTTTTTTCCACACCCTCTCCAGCATTTATTGCTTGCAGACTTTTGGATTACAGCCATTCTGACTGGTACCTCATTGTGGTCTGGATTTGCATTTCTCTGATAATGAGTGATGTTGAGCATCTTTTCATGTGTTTGTTAGCCATCTGTATGTCTTCTTTGGAGAAATGTCTATTTAGTTCTTTGGCACATTTTTTGATTGGGTCATTTATTTTTCTGGAATTGAGCTGCATAAGTTGCTTGTATATTTTTGAGATAAGTTGTTTGTCAGTTGCTTCATTTGCTATTATTTTCTTCCATTCAGAAGGCTGTCTTTTCACCTTGCTTATATTTTCCTTTGTTGTGCATAACCTTTTAATTTTAATTAGATTCCATTTGTTTATTTTTGCTTTTATTTCCAGAATTCTGGGAGGTGAGTCATAGAGGATCCTGCTGTGATTTATGTCAGAGAGTGTTTTGCCTATGTTCTCCTCTAGGAGTTTCATAGTTTCTGGTCTTATGTTTAGATCTTTAATCCATTTTGAGTTTATTTTTGTATGTGGTTTTAGGAAGTGATCTAGTTTCATACTTTTACAAGCGGTTGATCAGTTTTCCCAGCACCACTTGTTAAAGAGGTTGTCTTTACTCCATTGTATATTCTTGCCTCCTTTGTCAAAGATAAGGTGTCCATATGTGTGTGGATTTATCTCTGGGCTTTCTATTTTGTTCCATTGATCTATATTTCTGTCTTTGTGCCAGTACCATACTGTCTTGACTGTGGCTTTGTAGTACAGCCTGAAGTCAGGCAGCTTGATTCCTCCAGTTCCATTCTTCTTTCTCAAGATTGCTTTGACTGTTCGAGGTTTTTTGTATTTCCATACAAATCTTGAAATTATTTGTTCTTGTTCTGTGAAAAATACCGCTGGTAGCTTGATAGGGATTGCATTGAATCTGTAGATTGCTTTGGGTAGTATACTCATTTGCACTATATTGATTCTTCCGATCCATGAACATGGTACATTTCTCCATCTATTAGTGTCCTCTTTGATTTCTTTCATCAGTGTTTTATAGTTTTCTATATATAGGTCTTTAGTTTCTTTAGGTAGATAAAGACTCCACCAGAAAATTACTAGAGCTAATCAATGAATATAGTAAAGTTGCAGGATATAAAATCAACACACAGAAATCCCTTGCATTCCTATAAGACTGTGGCAGAGACAATTATCAAAATTCATTTTTAAAACATTAAATTTGTAACATATAGAAAAACTTATAGAGTTAAGTGAACATGCATGTACCATTCACAAAGCTTTAAAAAGGTCACTATCAATGCAATGGAGACTCTTTGTACCCCTCCTTAATCACATATACCTCCTGTGGACCCCCTCTATCCTTACCCTGCATTTGATCATGGATATTTTCCAGTGGTCTTGTATGGATGTGAGAGTTGGACTGTGAAGAAAGCTGAGTGCCGAAGAATTGATGCTTTTGAACTGTGGTGTTGGAGAAGACTCTTGAGAGTCCCTTGGACTGCAAGGAGATCCAACCAGTCCATTCTGAATGAGATCAGCCCTGGGATTTCTTTGGAGGGAATGATGCTGAAGCTGAAACCCCAATACTTTGGCCACCTCATGCGAAGAGTTGACTCATTGGAAAAGACTCTGATACTGGGAGGGATTGGGGGCAGGAGGAGAAGGAGACGACAGAGGATGAGATGGCTGGATGGCATCACTGACTGGATGGACGTGAGCCTGAGTGAATTCTGGGAGTTGGTGATGGACAGGGAAGCCTGGCGTGCTGCGATTCATAGGGTCGCAAATAGTCGGACATGACTGAGCAACTGAATTGAACTGATTCCCACAGATATTTATGCTTTCCTACATATGTATGTTGTCCTAAGTAATATATGATGTTGTTTTTCACATGTAAATATTTACATAAAAATATGATGATATTACACTATATGTATTTCTTATCAATTTTCAATTTTCACTCAATATTTTTGTTAAATTTATCTATAGATATTTATCTACATGATACGTGAGTTCTTCACCAATAGTCACAGTGTAGAATATCACATTATTTTAAATAAGCCTTAATTATTTATCCTATTTCCTACTAAGGTATAGTTAGGTGGTATCCAATTCTTTCCTTTATCAATAAACATCTGTTTATCTCTTTTGTGAACATATCAATGTATTTCTGCAGGGTAGAAACCTAAGAATGTTATTTCTATATTGTGACAAATGGACTATTTGTTCATTTGTACTATTTGTTACTATGAAACTTCAGAAAACTAAGATCATGGCATCTGGTCCCATCATATCACGGCAAATAGATGGAGGGAATAATGGAAACAGTGATGGACTTTTTGGTTGGGGGGGAGGGCTCTGAAATCACTGCAGATAGTGACTGCAGCTGTGAAATGAAAAGACGTTTGCTCCTTGGAAGAAAAGTTATGAATAACCTACACAGCATATTAAAAAGCAGAGACATTACTTTGCCAGCAAAGGCCTATATAGTCAAAGCTGTGGTTTTTCCAGTAGTCATGTATGGATGTGACAGTTGGACTATAAAGAAAGCTGAGTGCTGAAGAATTGATGCTTTTGAACTGTGGTGTTGGAGAAGACTCTTGAGAGTCCCTTGGACTGCAGGGAGATCCAACCAGTTCATCCTAAAGGAAAACAGTCCTGAATATTCATTGGAAGGACTGATGCTGAAGGCGAAACTCCAGTACTCTGGCCACCTGATGCGAAGAACTGACACATTTGAAAAGACCCTGATGCTGGGAATGATTGCAGGTGGGAGGAGCAGGGGACGACAGAGGATGGAACGGTTTGATGGCATCACCGACTCAGTGGACATGAGTTTGGATAAACTCCAGGAGTTGGTGATGAATAGGGAGGCCTGGTGTGTTGCAGTCCTTGAGGTGGCAAAAGTCAGACACTACTGAGAGACTGAACTGAACTGCTGGGACTCTCAGGCGGCTCTGCGGTAAAAAGCCTGCCAATGCAGGAGATGAGGCTTCAGTCCCTTGGTTGGGAAGATTCCCTGGAGGAGGAGATTGCAACTCACTCCAATATTCTTGCCTGGGAAGTCCAAGGGACAGAGGAACTTGGTGGGCTACAGTCCAGAGAGTTACAAAGAGTTGAACACGACTGATAGAATGAGCACGCATGCAGTATTTGTTACTAAATTTTCTCCAAAGGTTTTGTACCAACTTCCATCCTTCCTATCAGAGTATAAAGTTCTCCTTTCTCCACAACCACCCCAAACCTTCTGTTGCATATTTTAATTTTTCACAGTTACCAATTTGATTTTTAAAAATCAAATTTAATGATCATTGAGTATCTACTCTGAAGAGATCTCTGTACTAGGTTCTGGATCAAATGGCAAAGCAAGATGTAACAGAATTGAAGGAACCTAACATACAGCCTTCACTCCTGCCACCTGTGAAAAGCAAGGCAATCACTTAACCCTCTCAAGCCTAAGTTTCTTCATCTGTGGTATTAAGGGCTGGATAAGAAAATTTCTCAGGTCCCTTTCACTCTGATCTTGACTCTATGATGCTCCATGGGAGCGTACAAACCCATAGGAGAACAGCATATACATGAGTTACTGTAATACCAACAAACTATACAAATAAGGCATACAGAGAGTACAGAAGATGGGACCCAAAAAAGAAAGAAGGGAGGGACTGGGAAGATTTTATCAAGGAGACGGAAAAAGATGTATCAAAGATGGCATGGAAAACACACTCAGGAATAATGGAGGAAAGGAAATTCAGAGAGAGGAAAGAGCCTGGCTGGAAGCCTCAAGATAAGAGAGTGAAGGGAACAAAGATAGATGGATGGTGAGATTATGGCACAGGTATGAGTGCTAGGGGGATGAGGCCATGTACAGGGAATTTTTATTATGTCAAAATGCAATAAATCTTCATCATTTCATTGATGATTTTATTTTTAACCCCCCCAAAGCAATTTGGAATCAAGTCTAACTAGGGCAGATGGTCAATTTATTTTCATTTGAAAATGAAGCCATAAAACTAATTTCTGTGAGGCTAATCACCTGACTGGATAGTCACTTCTCCAAGACTGCCCAAGGGTTTTGAAAAACAGGAAGAAGCATTGTAGAAATAAGAATGTAGCCTCTTTAACTTACTACTCTGAGTAAACATGCTCCTTTGGATTTTTCAATTCTGGTGGGTTGGTTTAAAAGAGTCCATTGTTTACAGTTATACTTGACTAAGAAAACTCTCATACCTGATGGATTCTTAGCATTCCCAGACAAAATTTTTAAAGTACAAAATAAATTTTATTCCCAAGAGGAAAAAAAAAAAATCCCTTCTAAGGAGCTATACTTTTTATACTAGAATGCTGGAGAATTTCACTTTGAAAAAAACCCTATGTATCTGATTCTGAATAAACTAAGTTATCATTGGTTAAGAACAGGACACAGCAGGCAAAACACATAGGTGCAAATTTTGACCCTCCCATTATAAACTAAAATATTTATTTAAGCAAGCTATTTAAACTCTGTTTGCTAGTCTTAGAATTGTCTTAGAATTGCATTTAGCTGCTTCCCTGGTAGCTCACCTGGTAAAGAATCTGCCTGCAATGCAGGAGACCCTGGCTCAATTCCTGGGTCAGGAAGGTCCCCTAGAGTAGGGATAGGCTACCCATTCCAGTATTCTTGGGCTTCCCTTGTGGCTCAGATGGTAAAGAATCCACCTGCAATGAGGGAGTCCTAGGTTCGATCTCTGGGTGGAGAAGATGCCCTGGAGGAGGACATGGCAACCCACTCCAGTATTCTTGCCTGGAGAATGCCATGGACAGAGGACCCTGGTGGGCTATATAGTCCATGGGGTTGCAAAGAGTGGGACATGACTGAGTGACCAAGCACAGCACATGTGGAGTAGAAAATAGTAACCCACTCCAGTATTCTTGCCTGGAGAATCCCATGGACAGAGGAGCCTGGCGGGCTACAGTCCATGGGGTCACAAAGAGTCAGACAAAACTGAAGTTACTTAACATGCTGTGTAGCAAAATACCTGCATCAATCTCCATGTATTTATGTCACTACTATTTTTCCCATATAATAAGAAATCAGAGGATGGGAGCTCAAGGTTTGTACAGTGGCTCCATGTTGTCATCAATAAGCCCATAGCATTCGCTAACTTTCTGACTCAACATTATATTTTCTTCTCTTTTAAAAATACCTCACTTTGTAGAGCAGTTTTAGGTTCACAGCAAAATTGAAAGAAGGTGCAGAGATTTCTCATATACTTCCTACATCCATAACATACAGCCTCCCCAACTATCAACACTGCTTCAATGGGAGTGGTGCATTTGTTACCAAGAATGGAACTAAAAAGACACATAATAATCACTCAAACACCACAGTTTACCTCAAGGGTCACTCTTAGTGTTTGTATATCCATGAGTTTTGACAAATGTATAGTGATGCATATTTATCCTCTCAGTACATACTATTTTATAGACCTAAAATCCTCTGTGTTCTGCCCACTTATCCCTCCTCTACCCAAGAAGCCATTGATTTTTCACCATCTCCATAGTTTTTTTTTTTTTTCCAGAAAGTCAGATAGTTGGAATCATACTGTATGTAACCTTTTCAGATTGACTTCCCTCTGTTAGCAATATGCATTTAAGTTTCCTTCATGTGTTTTCACAGCTTGAAAGCTCATTTCTTTTTAACCTTAAATAATATTCTGTTATTTAGATACAGCATGAAAGTGAAAGAAAGAAAGTGGAGTCGCTCGGTCATGTCCGACTCTTTGCCACCCCATGGACTGTAGCCTATCAGGCTCTTCCATCCATGGGATTTTCCAGGCAAGTGTGCTGGAGTCAATTGCCATTTCCTTCTCCAGGGGATCTTCCCAACCCAGGAACAGAGCCTGGGTCTCCCACATTGCAGGCAGACGCTTTACCGTCTGAGCCACCAGGAAGATCTAGATAGTATGTTTATTTATTCACCTACTGAGGGACTTCCTGGTTGTTCCAAGTTTTGCCAATTTTGAACAAAGCATCTATAAACATCACAATGCAAGTTTTTGTGTGGACACAGGTTTCAATTCATTTTAGTAAATTCTAGAGAGCATGATTGCTGGATGGTATCTAAGAGTTTATTTAGTTTTGTAAGAAATGTCAGTCTCCAAAGTGGCTGTATCATTTTGAATTCCTAGCAGGAATATATGGGAGTAACTATTGTTCTATATCCTCACTAGGATCTGGTGTTGCCTGTATTCTAGATTTTAACTATTCTAATAGAATTGTAGTGGTATCTCTTTGTTGTTTTACTTTGTGCTTTCCTGATGACATATGATGCAAATGTTATTTTCATATGTTTGTTTGCCATGTGGATATCATCTGGTTTTTGTTCTTTGTTTTTCATTTTGGTGACAGTAGTAAGTTATACTCTCTTGGCAAGTTTGAATTATACAATATATTCTACTTTCTGTTTCTATGAGTACAACTTTTTCTTTAGAGTCATCATGCAGAATTCATTTCTGTATCTTATATCACCTAGCATACTGCTCTCCAGATTTATCTATATTGTCACAAATGGCAGGACATTCTTTAAGGCTGAATATTAGTCCATCATATTCTACATTTTCTCTATCCATTCATTAACTGATAGACACTCGGCTTGTTTCTGTACCTTGACTATTGTGAATAATGATGCAGTGAACTTGAGAGTGCAGTTATCGCTACAAGATAATGATTTCATTTTCTTTAGATAGACAGCCAGAAGTGAGATTGCTAGATCATGTGGTGGTTCTGTTCTTAGTTTTTATTGAGGACACTCCATACTGTTTTCCATAGAGTGTATAGAGTTTACATTCCCACCAACAGTGTAGAGGGTTCCCTTTTCTTCACATTCTTACCAGCATCTTTTATCTTTTGTTGTTTTGATAGTAAACACCTTAACAGGTATGCAGTAATCTCACTCTGGTTTTGCTTTGCATTTCCCTCATGATTAGGGATGTTGAACACCTTTTTCTGTACCTGTTGCCCTTTGTAGGTTTTCTTTGGGAAAAAATGTCTATAACAAAACTGAGTATATTTGTCTACATCAAATTAGAAAAACAAAACTTCACAGCAAAGGAAACCATCAACAAAATGAAAAAGCAACCTATGGAATGAGAAAATATTTCTAAGCCACATATCTAATATGGGGTTAATCCAAAATATACAAGAAACTCATGCAACTCAATAGCAAAGAAATGAGCAAAGCATCTGAATAGACATTTTTCAATCATTCTTGATATGTGGCAGCTCATGGGAAAAGGGGACAAAATATTTCCCTTCGCAATTTTATTCAGAAGGGCACTCTAGTCAATACACTGGTATCTAATTCCTATTGGCTAAAACTAAGAAACATGGTCACACCTTGTTGCATGGAAAACCAAATACTTTTACTGAAAACATTGTTATCCTAAACAAAATCAGGGATTCTTTAGTGAGAAAAATGTCAAAATAAAATTTTTGTAGGCAACTAACACTGCTTGCTAATGCCATCACTAAAGAGTTACTTTGAAAGTTAAAAATGAAATGAATGTAAGTCTTAACATTCAGTAAATATCTAATAACTCTTGCCCCCAAATAATTATATTAATATATGATTGACAATGTTATATCTGTCTCTTCAAGGGCATGTTAATCCTTCATGGCACAGATCAAAGTCCACAGCTACTAAGATCCTTCTCTTATTCTGCTCCTTAGATGTTTTTCATTATACTCGATGAAACAAACTAATATGACAAACAAGTAGAAAAGGAATTCATTGAAACTGTAGAACTGAGAAGGTAGCTAGGGAACTAGTTTTGGCAAAATTCAGAAACCTAAGGCAACTTCATGGAAGTAAATACCATGGAAGGTGTATTTCAAGCTCCATGAACTACTATAGGAGGGAGTAGCCCTTTGCTTTCCACCAGGGACCTCAGTGGGATTGTTCCTAAATAGGTAAAGTGTTTCACTGATAGATAAAGCATGATTGCTGTGCATTATGAAATCAGAAGCACATACGTTGTTGACTTCAGCCAAATGACAGTATGATAGCTCAGTGTTACTTAATTACAAAATAGATATTTGTTCACATTAATGATGCTGAGTATCTATAGTAAGAATGAGAGGGTAATTACTTCAGAGTAAATGGGGTGAATCAATACAGAAGCAGTAATGCATAGTTCTAATTCATAGAATGACAAGCAGAATATTTTAGTTTGGACATAGTATATGGAAAGGCAATTACTAGCAGCTTAGGAAGCAGAAAACTAAGCAGCATTATCAAGAGACTGAATATATTTAAGTATTAACATGACAAAGTCAAAACCACGCATCTGGGGGCCTAATCTGGTATGTTGAATGAACAGGAATGCAGAAAGACTGACTTCTTGTATATATGGGCTGTGATTCATAGGGTCGCAAAGAGTCGGACACGACTGAGTGACTGAACTGAACTGATATCTAAATATGGGATCTGAAGTGAAGCTGGACAGAAAAGGAGTAGGTGAGAGAATTAGGGAGGCGTAGTAGAGAGGAAATGTCAACTGAAATTATTTTTAGAAAGCCAGGCTAGAAGTATTCAAGATCCTCTGTGAATTCAACCTTGACTGAATTGTTGCTTCCATGAAAAGTAGTGAGATGATAAGAGGCAATACAGCCATAAGAAATAAGATAAGAAGTTGTATTTTATATAGTATGGAATGCCAATAGAATATCTCTTAGAAAATATGCAGAATTTGGAATTATATACCTGGTGCCAATGAGAGAACAGAGCTGATGGTATAGAAAGTCCTTTGTCATTTTTCATCATATTCTATACCTTCCTCTAGGCTTTTCATACACCATATTCTCATCCAATTACTCAATTACTTTGTGTATGTCTAATTCTATGAACTTTCTATGCCCTTATGTATAATGCCATCTCACATGACCTCTTTAATCACTAATCATTCTACACTTTAGGCAGTATTTTTCCTATTTTAAAAAAGGAAACTGAATTTCAGAGACAGCCTACATCCTTTCCTAACTTTTTCCTCTACTTATGAATAAAGGAAACAGTTATCATTGCATTTTGGTTCCTATTCAGTGAGTTATGGATAAGACCATTTTGGGCCCATGCAAAATCATTACTTTTTTTAAACTATAATTCTTTTTGCAGATTTATGACCTGCTAAAATTTTCCAAGATCTATTATCTCGCCTGTTGGCAGATTTTTTTTTTTTAATGAATGTCTTCTCACTTGAAAACAGTCCATTCACATTTCAAAAATCTTATCAGTATTACCAGATTATTCCTTCTAATTATTCTGGTAGGCCTGATCTCAGAAAACTATTTGAATCCATCTGTTATTTAAATTCAAATTTGTTGCACATGAAAGAGCAGAACTTGATTTATATTATCTCTGGTTAGTTCCACCATGTATAGAATAATAAATTGGCAGGCTCTCACACAGCAGCTATAGTAGGTACAAGTCTACAAAATAACTGTCACTGAGATTCAAGCTCACACACCTTTACTAAGGGCATCTAAAGGGCATAAACATTTCAGAATTCTAATCAGTACACAACCAGTAAAACATTCTTTACTATTTGGGAAAAAAATATATATGTATCTCTGCTTTACATACAGTGTAAATATACAGACAAGGGTCCAATCCAGCATGAGTCAGTAACCAAGTTTGTGGAAACTGAAGCTTCAGTAGAAAAACATTTCAGTGTATTCATCAGGTTTGCCTCAACCTGGGTAGCTCCATATATTGCGTTGTCTACATTACATGTACATAGTGCAGATAAAAGGGTCCCTGTTGGGTTGGATAAAGTGTTAGTCACTCAGTTGTGTCTGACTCTTTGTGACCCCATGGAGTGTAGCCTCCTAGGCTCCTCTGTCCACAGGATTCTCCAGGCAAGAATACTGGAATGAGTAACAATTCTCTCCTCCAGGGAATCTTCCTGGTGCAGGGATTGAACCTGTGTCTCCTGCATTGCAGACAGATTCTTTACTATCTGAGACACCAGGGATAATATCCCCCCCCAAATTCATGTCTATCCGGAACTCAGAATGTGACCTTATTTAGTAACAGGGTGCTTGCAGATGTAATTCATTAAGATGAAGTCATCTGGATTAGGGTGGGCACAAACTTCAATGACTGGTATCATTTTAAGAATATATGAAGACACAAAGGGGGAATGAGGCCATATGACAAAAGCAATATAGCTATGAGCCAAGGAAAAGGAAAGATTCCTGGCGACTACTAGAAGCTAGAAAGAGGCAAGATAATATTCTTTCCTAGAGCCTGGAGAAGGAACATGACCCTGAAGACCTGTTGATTTCAGACTTCTTGCCCTCCGGATTGTGAGAGAATAAATTTCTGATTTTTTAGGCCACCCAATGAGTGAGGGCATTCTAAGGAACTGACATAGGCTCTCAGTGACACAATGACCACTCTGACTTGATTTGTTTCCCTTACATAAGCAGATACCTACTTAGAGTTGCACCACCTTCACACTGACCTCTGCGCATAGACTTGATAAGTAATTGTATAAGGCCAGGATAAAGTACATGCATTTTGTTATTCCTAGGCAAAAGTGTTTCCAAATGAAAAATAATTTAAAGGAAACAATAATCAAGTTTAAAAGGCCATTTTTAATAGTTTCTTTTAATTCACAATTCTTATTGCATCCCTAGATGTGCAAATTTTCAGCACCCAAGGGATCAGTAAGAAGACATGGTGACACTATTTCCTTCTTGAAACACTTAATTTAGTTCTAACACTGAAATCTTCCGCTTCTTTTGGTCCCGTCCTCTCCCTCAGTGCACTGCCCCAGTGGCTCAGTGGTAGAGTCCACCTGCAGTGCAGAAGATGCAGGAGACATGGGTTTGATCTGTGGGCTGGAAGGTCCCCTGGAGGAGGGCATGGCAACCCACTCCAGTATTCTTGCTGGAAGAATCCGATGGATAGAGGAGCCTGGCGGGTCCCAGTCCATGGGATAGCAAAGAGTCAGACAGGACGGAAGTGACTTAGCACACATGCATGCAGTCCCTCAGTGCTTCTAGTTCCTACCTGTTCTGGGGTACAAACCTTTCTCTCATTTAGTTCTTGGTTCTCAGCTTTTTGGGCTTTCTCGGGTGGGCTTGCCTCCCATGTGGTTTCCACTAACACCACAATTCTGATGGCAACAAATCCACAATTTTCTTTGATGCTTGATCTGTTCTATAGTCTGATATCTTCACTTGGCTTTAGTCAATGGCTGCATGTTAGCTCAAACTTAACTTTGGGAAGAATATAAGGTCTACACTCAACAAGGTACATTTCATAGTATTAGATAAGATTGTTTACATTGTGCTTTTGCTCTCTGTCACCAATATTCAAGGACATGTTTTCCTCCCCTGCCTCATGCCCATCAAAGATAAGAATTCAGAGAAACCATCTAAGTGAAATCTTGGAGGCATGCTTGCAAAGCTGATATTTTCCCTTACAAAAAAAAACCAACCAAACAAACAAAAAAACCCTAGCTAAGACTATTTAGCAGAAAGAGAAAAGGAGGCAAGAGTGGTGACTCCAAAGAGTGGAAGGATCAACCACAGAGACAGACCTAGGAGGGTGTGGTCCTCAACAAGTCAGTAGCATTCAATCTTGGGAGAGATCCAGTAAGATGGGAGTCAGGGGACCCACCCATCACTTAGGCATAAATAAATGATTTGTTTCACATTTTTCTATATATAGGAGAAAGCATTATTTTAGCATATACACAGCTGCCTTCCCCTTATTTCATTAAATTCTCAAAACAACTTATAAACAGAGCGATGCCACTATTTCTTACTTGAGGAAACTGAAAGCTTAACTAACAGGCCCAAGGACACACAACTACTAACTGCCAGTGTTAGAACTAGAACACACTTCCTCTGACTATAAATCCATTATTCTCTTTTCAATTTGCTTTCATATGTGATCCTTGGTGTTTTGTTTTTTTCCTGCCCTCTGAGCACTTGATAAGTAAAATCACAAATACCTTACCAACCACTCAATGGCTTATCTGTGCTAAGTCACTTCAGTCATCCCCAACTCGTTGGGACCCTATGGACTGTAGCCTGCCAGGCTCCTCTGTCCATGGGGATTCTCCAGGCAAGAATACTAGAGTGGGTTGTCATTTCCTCCTTCAGGGAATGTTCTCAACCCAGAGATTGAAGCCAGGTCTCCTGCATTGGCAGGCAAGTTCTTTACCACAAGCACCACCTGATCTATAATATGAGCTAAGATTTTTATTCTTTCATATTCTCTACTAATCACATATATGAAATATCTAACCATGTTTTTAGATGCTGAAAAAATGTTCTGAGCCTTCTCTGAGCCTTGAATATTCTTCTTAAGGTCTAGTTCTTTCCATTACTTTAATAAGGCAATGCTTTAGCCAGCTTGGAACCAGCAAAAGGTGAATAAGAGAAAGAAAAGGTTTGTGTGAAAGATGGACCCAATTATAGCAGTCTGCATTTTCCTATAATACTGGGAACAGCAGGGAAGTTGAGAAGCTGCCTTTAAGTCTATGATAAATAGACTTAAATAAAAGCATTTTGCAGGTCCAAAGTCAATAAAAATGTACATAATGTACTCGGAATTATGGTGGTAAATGAGGTCACAAATACACTGAAAGCAGAAGTATTGAAAAGTCAACAGCATATTTAGGTAGATACTCCTAAAAAAAGTAGAAAGAGGCCAGAGAAATTTCAGAAAGAAAAAAAAAATCCATGTAATTGATATACCTCTAATTTGAACAGGGAATCCAACTCTTCAGGGAGTTATACATCCCCTACTTGAAGCATATTATCTCCCTTAAGTTGCTAAAATGGCTTGGTCTTTCCCTACTTTCCACACCTTCAGGGTCTCTCTCCTCACGATCTATGCACAGTCATCAGCAATATTTTCTTGGTGAGTAACGGTGACCCTTGGGTTTACGTCTTGCAACAGCAGAATGGGCTACAACAACAAACAGCACTCATCACCCAGGATGCAACCTGGAACTCATGTTAACCACAAAATCCTCCCACAGGCACCAAGCCCACCCCTTCAAGGAGGGGATTTTTGCAGTGTCCATGGTCCACCCACATGGTTACACTTTTCTAAGTCTGAGGACACAGCCTTTACAGTGCACTGTTGTCATATCATCAGACACAGCCTTTATAGTACATGGTCCTAAACCTATAGCACAGGACACAGCCTTTAAAGTTCAGTTCAGTCAGTTCAGTCACTCAGTCATGTCCTACTCTTTGCGATCCCATGGACTGCAGCATGCCAGGCCTCCCTGTCTATCACCAACTCCCAGAGTCCACTCAAACATATGTCTATCGAGTCGGTGATGCCATCCAACAATTTTTTACACTGTTCTAAATCTTTGAGAGGACACAGCCTGTACAGTAAAATCTCCATACAAGTCAGCCCATATTTACATTCACATCACCTGGATGAGACGTTTACCACCTCGGTCCCTCTTCAAGACCTTCACACTCCTGACACCTCTTGCCCACCACTACCCCTTTATTTTTCTCAAGCTAACCACCTAGATCTGAGAGATAGAGTGCCTGATGAACTATGGAATGAGATTCGTGACATTGTACAGGAGACAGGGATCAAGACCATCCCCATGGAAAAGAAATGCAAAAAAGCAAAATGGCTGTCTGGGGAGGCCTTACAAAAAGCCGTGAAAAGAAGAGAGGTGAAAAGCAAAGGAGAAAAGGAAAGATATAAGCATCTGAATACAGAGTTCCAAAGAATAGCAAGAAGAGATAAGAAAGCCTTCTTCAGCGATCAATACAAAGAAATACAGGAAAACAACAGAATGGGAAACACTAGAGATCTCCTCAATAAAATTAGAGATACCAAGGGAACATTTCATGCAAAGATGGGCTCGATAAAGGACAGAAATGGTATGGATCTAACAGAAGCAGAAGATATTAAGAAGAGGTGGCAAGAATACATGGAATACAAAACAGATCTTCACAACCCAGATAATCATGATAATGTGATCACTAATCTAGAGCCAGACATCTTGGAATGTGAAGTCAAGTGGGCCTTAGAAAGCATCATTATGAACAAAGCTAGTGGAGGTGATGGAATTCCAGTTGAGCTGTTTCAAATCCTCAAAGATGATGCTGTGAAAGTGCTGCACTCAATATGCCAGCAAATTTGGAAAAGTCAGCAGTGGCCACAGCACTGGAAAAGGGCAGTCAGTTTTCATTCCAATTCCAAAGAAAGGCAATGCAAAAGAATGCTCAAACTACCGCACAATTGCACTCATCTCACATGCTAGTAAAGTAATGCTCAAAATTCTCCAAGCCAGGCTTCAGCAATACGTGAACCATGAACTGCCTGATGTTCAAGCTGGTTTTAGAAAAGGCAGAGGAACCAGAGATCAAATTAACAACATCTGCTGAATCATCAAAAAAGCAAGAGAGTTCCAGAAAACATCTATTTCTGCTTTATTGACTATGCCAAAGCCTTTGACTGTGTAGATCACAATAAACTGTGGAAAGTTCTGAAAGAGATGGAAATACCAGACCACCTAACCTCCCTCTTGAGAAATCTGTATGCAGGTCAGGAAGCAGCAGTTAGAACTGGACATGGAACAACAGACTGGTTCCAAATAGGAAAAGGAGTACGTCAAGGCTGTATATTGTCACCCTGCTTATTTAACTTCTATGCAGAGTACATCATGAGAAATGCTGGACTGGAAGAAACACAAGCTGGAATCAAGATTGCCGGGAGAAACATCAATAACCTCAGACACCACCCTTATGGCAGAAAGTGAAGAGGAGCTAAAAAGCCTCTTGATGAAAGTGAAAGAGGAGAGTGAAAAAGTTGGCTTAAAGCTCAACATTCAGAAAACGAAGATCATGGCATCTGGTCCCATCACTTCATGGGAAATAGATGGGGAAACAGTAGAAAGAGTGTCAGACTTTATTTTTAGGGGCTCCAAAATCGCTGCAGATGGTGACTGCAGCCATGAAATTAAAAGACGCTTACTCCTTGGAAGAAAATTATGACCAACCTAGATAGTATATTCAAAAGCAGAGACATTACTTTGCCGACTAAGGTCCGTCTAGTCAAGGCTATGGTTTTGCCTGTGGTCATGTATGGATGTGAGAGGTGGACTGTGAAGAAGGCTGAGAGAAGAAGAATTGATGCTTTTGAACTGTGGTGTTGGAGAAGACTCTTGAGAGTCCCTTGGACTGCAAGGAGATCCAACCGATTCATTCTGAAGGACATCAGCCCTGAGATTTCTTTGGAAGGACTGATGCTAAAGCTGAAATTCCAATACTTTGGCCACCTCATGCGAAGAGTTGACTCATTGGAAAAGACTCTGATGCTGGGAGGGATTAGGGGCAGGAGGAGAAGGGGACAACCAAGGATGAGATGGCTGGATGGCATCACAGACTCTATGCACATGAGTTTGGGTGAACTCCGGGAGTTGGTGATGGACAGGGAGGCCTGGAGTGCTGCAATTCATGGGGTCACAAAGAGTCGGACACGACTGAGCGACTGAACTGAACTGAACCACCATCAAGGTCACTTCATAGATGGGGTGCCTCACATAGGGCACAAGAATAGCAATCAGGGATCCAAAAGTGGTAGATGGGGCATTATTCAAAATGGCATAGCACATGCCACATATAAAATGCTTATCATCTGGGCCTCAAGTAATTTCAGCTAAATATTGATGGTTTCATGCCCAGTTCTCTCACAACTTGAGTCAGCTTGGGATAGGTATAACATTTAATCACAGTATCTGGAACTCTCCAGAATTTGCTCACTCTGTGTGGATGGCAGTGTTAATCCATTCCATCAGGGTGTGTGTCTGATCAGGCATCCCCTGTATGAGTCACCTAGTGTTCTGCAACCTTTGTCTCAATGAGGGTTCAGTGGTTATAGATACCAATCATTCTGTTTTGTCCCCAGAACAAATTATACCATCCACCCCTCTGTCTCAGAGTTGCAAAAGCTGTGCTGCCAAAGGTTCCCCTTGCTTTTGCCAGAATTGCTTACCTGAGTTGATCAACTTCACCTGAGTATGTGGTCTATACGTCGTGGACCCAGTCACACTGGGGACCCCTTGAGGTTGCCCCATCCCACAGTTTTAGGCTGCTGCTCCTTCACTTCCTGCTGTACAATGGGCTTCACTGCCAAGTGGGGACCCGCAGTCTCACAATGTTCATTATTACTGTCATTACCTCACTTTCCTGGCACTGGATTCATTAAGGCCGCGCATTTCTTGCTCCAGTGTATGTGGCTCTAACTCTTCCTCCTGTCTCTGCAGTTTATGTACTTGCACACCATCATGCAGCGCACTCTCCATGTAAGCTTTCAGGGCAATCAGAAACATCCACCCCATGGTGCCAGTGGCAGTGGTACATGCCACTTTGTCTGGCAAGTGGGAACTCACCACCTGTAATGCCTTTTCAGCGCTATCCAGTGACCCATCTACTACCTCCCAGTCTTCTACTGGGACCCACACAGAGAGGGCCACAGCTATCAGGTACCACATACTATGTGGTGATCCCTGGCTTCCTCCTTCCATTGGAGCCTCAGGCTCCTCTACCTGCTGGGTATGCTGCAGACTATGCCAATTGTCTTGCTGTTCACACCGTGCATATTGTTCTCTGAACCCAGCATAAGCAAGACATGAGCAGGGAAGCTGGAAGAAAGCTCAAGGAGTCACAGGAGCTGCAGACATGTTTATTCTCTCCGGGTGGGCGCAGCAGCTGTATTGCAGCCTTACTGTATTCTCTTGTAGTTGATCCAGGGGATGTAGCAATGATGCAGCTATAACTCAGCTGCAAAGGCTTTTCAGGTGGGGCTTATATGTTTACAGAACAAAAGTGGCCCGTGGCCAAGCAGATACATCGTGACACACAAGCACGGTGCTGTAAGTGATCTCAGCTGTTACATAACCATGTATTTACAAAACGTGGGGTGAGAGAGAGAGGCGGTAGAGTGAGAGAGCCTGACCACTACCATCTGAGCTAATTTGCTCTTTCCCTACAGGAAGCATGAAACTACTTCTTAGAACATGCATTGACAAAGGACCAGAAGTGCAGTCAGTGAGAATAAGAAGAAAACTTTCCCACAACCACAGAACCTAGTAAGTCTAAAGGACCAATCTAAGTCAGGAGGATCAACCTATAAGTGGAAGCTGGGTGATGAGTAAGGACCTTATTATTAGAATCCTTACATGGACTATTGAACGGAACATTAAGTTGCCAAGAAGAAGATTAAGTATGGCTTTTCCACTGTGGAAAATGAAAAGTCAAAAGAATTCTGTCAGAGTGTAAGAAGCAAAGTAAGCCCTGAAGCCATCTGGGCATGTGGCATTAGATCCATAAATATATTCCTTTCTAGGATTTCAATAGCTTAAGGTCTTGGACTACAAATTGTAAAAATTGGAAGTTTTTAAAAATAGTGGAACAGCAAAACTATGGAGACAATAAACATGTCTGTGGTTGCCAGGGATGGAAAGTGAAAAATAATAGGCATAGAAGAGAGGATTTTTAGGGGAGTGAAAATACTCTGTATGATGTTGAATGATGGATGTATGTATTATACATTTGTCCAAACTCATAGACTGTTTAGCATGAAGAGTGAACCCTAAAGTAAATTATGGATTCAGATGATTATGATGTCAATGTAGGTACACCCTTCATTACAAATGCAACATTCTGGTAAATAATGTTAAGTATGAGAGAGGACAGAGGATATGTGGGAAATCTCTATACCTTTCTTTCCACTGTGTTGAGAAACTTAAAATGCTCTTCAAAAGGAAAAACAAAAGAGAGAGAGAGAGAGAGACTTTGGAAAACAAAACAGTGAGACAGGAAAGTTTTGTTTATTGAAACTTAAAGGAGAAGCCACTAATCAAAAGGAGAAAATAGGCAATTTACTAAGCCTCGCTAATCCTGAGATATAGTTATGATACAAAAAAGCAGAGAATATGAAGTAAAACAACCCCAGAACCGATGTTGATCTGGCATATTCTAAAATATGTTCAAATCCATTTTCTCATTAGAGCATCACAAAATTATTGATGTTTAGGCAAATTAGGCATCAATGCCCCCAATTTCCAGAAAAGGGAATAAGAACATCTACTTTAACTCCAAAAGAAAATAGGTAATTTTTAAGATCGTACTGCTGGTAAAGTTAGTATGTGGGACTAACAGCAGGTCCTGATTCCTATAACAGTGCTGTATCCAAATATCAACACAGTAGAGGCACAAATGCTAAAGAATTCAAAATCTGGTAGAAACATCTGGTCACTGAATTCAATTATTATGTAAGTGTGTTGGTTTTAAACATATATCCACACATTTTTTTTATACTCCTCTCCTTAACAAATGCAACTTAATTCTTCTCCCCTTGAATGTGGACTTGATTTAGTTACCTGCTTGTAGATAGTGGAATATTAACAGAAATGATGAGATGTCATTTCTGAGATTAGGTTATAAAAAGACTGTGACCTCCATGATAGGGGCCCTGTTTCTTGGTCACTCTCTCTTGACTCCTGGCTCTGAGAGAATCTAGCTTCCATGTCATGAATCAGCCTTTGGAAGACAGAAGAAAAATCCTTAACAAAATTCTAGCAAACAGAATCCAACAACATATTAAAAAGATCATACATCATGACCAAGTGGGCTTTATCCCAGGGATGCAAGGATTCCTCAATATCCACAAATCAATCAATGTAATACACCACATTAACAAATTGAAAATAAAAACCATATGATTATCTCAATAGATGCAGAGAAAGCCTTTGACAAAACTCAACATCCATTTATGATAAAAACCCTCCGGAAAGCAGGAATAGAAGGAACATACCTCAACATAATAAAAGCTATATATGACAAACCCACAGCAAACATTATCATCAATAGTGAAAAATTGAAAGCATTTCCCCTAAAGTCAGGAACAAGACATGGATGCCCACTCTCACCACTACTATTCAACATAGTTTTGGAAGTTTTGGCCACAGCAATCAGAGCAGAAAAAGAAAAAAAAGGAATCCAAATTGGGACACAAGAAGTATAATTCTCACTGTTTGCAGATGACATGACCCTCTCCATAGAAAACCCTAAAGACTCCACCAAAATTACTAGAGCTAATCAATGAATATAGTAAAGTTGCAGGATATAAAATTAACACACAAATCCCTTGCATGCCTATAAACTAACAATGAGAAAACAGAAAGAGAAATTAATGAAACAATTCCATTCACCATTGCAATGAAAAGAATAAAATACTTAGAAATATATCTACCTAAACAAACAAAAGACCTATATATAGAAAACTATAAAACACTGGTGAAAGAAATCAAAGAGGACACAGATAGATGGAGAAACATACCATGTTCATGGATTAGAAGAATCAATATAGTGAATATAAGTATACTACCCAGAGCAATCTATAGATTCAATGCAATCCTATCAAGCTACCAATGATATTTTTCACAGAGCTAGAACAAATAATTTCACAATTTGTATGGAAATACAAAAAACCTCAAATAGCCAAAGCAATCTTGAGAAAGAAGAATGGAACTGGAGGAATCAACCTGCCTAACTTCAGGCTCTACTACAAAGCTACAGTCATCAAGACAGTATGGTACTGGCACAAAGACAGAAATATAGATCAATAGAACAAAATAGAAAGCCCAGAGATAAATCCATGCACCTATGGAAACCTTATCTTTGACAAAGGAGGCAAGAATATACAATGGAGTAAAGACAATCTCTTTAACAAGTGGTGCTGGGAAAACTCATCAACCACTTATAAAAGAATGAAACTAGGACACTTTATAACACCACACACAAAAATAAACTCAAAATGGATTAAAAATCTAAACATAATACCAGAAACTATAAAACTCCTAGAGGAAAACATAGGCAAAACACTTCCGACATAAATCACAGCAGGATCCTCTGACCCACCTCCAAGAGTAATGGAAATAAAAGCAAAAATAAACAAGTGGGGTCTAATTAAACTTAAAATCTTTTGCACAACAAAGGAAACTATAAGCAAGGTGAAAAGACAGCCTTCAGAATGGGAGAAAATAATAGCAAATGAAACAACTGACAACGAATTAATCTCAGAAATATGCAAGCAACTCCCGCAGCTCAATTCCAGAAAAATAAATGACCCAATCAAAAAGTGGGCCAAAGAACTAAACAGACATTTCTCCAAAGAAGTCATACAGGGGGCTAACAAACACATGAAAAGATGCTCAACATCACTCATTATCAGAGAAATGCAAATCAAAACCACAATGAGGGACCATTTCACGCTGGTCAGAATGGCTGCTATCCAGAAGTCTACAAGTAATAAATGCTGGAGAGGGTGTGGAGAAAGGGAACCCTCTTACACTGTTGGTGGGACTGCAAACTAGTACAGCCACTATGGAGAACAGTGTAGAGATTCCTTAAAAAGCTAGAAATAGAACTGCCTGCCATATGACCCAGCAATCCCACTGGGGCATACACACCGAGGCATACACACTGGGCATACACACCAAGGAAACCAAAATTGAAATAGACACGTGTACCCCAATGTTCATCACAGCACTGTTTATAATAACCAGGACACAGAAGCAACCTAGATGTCCATCAGCAGATGAATGGATAAGAAAGCTGTGGTACATATACACAATGGAGTATTACTCAGCCATTAAAAAGAATGCATTTGAATCAGTTCTAATGAAGTGGATGAAACTGGAGCCTATTATACAGAGTAAAGTAAGCCAGAAAGAAAAACACCAATACAGTATACTAACACATATATATGGAATTTAGAAAGATGGTAACGATAACCCTATATGCAATACAGCCAAAGAGACACAGATGTATAGAACAGTCTTTTGGACTCTCTGGGAGAGGGCGAGGGTGGGATGATTTGGGAGAATGGCATTGAAACATGTATATTATCATATGTGAAACGAATTGCCAGTCTAGGTTCGATGCATGAGACAGGGTGCTCGGGACTGGTGAACTGGGATAACCCAGAGGGATGGGATGGGGAGGGAGGTGGGAGGGGGTTCAGGATGTGGAACACATGTACACCTGTGGCAGATTCATGTCAACATATGGCAAAATCACTACAATATTGTAAAGTAATTAGCCTCCAATTAAAATAAATAAATTTATATTTAAAAATAGATTCCAGGTGAATTAAACACATAAGAAACAAAACTTAAAAAAATAAAAAAGGAAGACAGAAGTGAGAGACCATGTGTCAGAAGGTTCAGGCAAACTCTGAAGAGGTCATGTAGTAAGGAACTGGGGCATACCAACAACTTCAAGTGAACATCAAAGTGAATCCTCCCTAAGTCAAGAATTAGAAGAATTAAATTAACTGCTGATCCAGGCAGCAGCTTTACAGCACCTGCTTGAGGGACCCTGAGTCAGAACCAATCTGATAATTCACCAAATCTGTAAGATAAGAGAAGTTTGTGGTTTTAAGCCATGGATTTTAAGGTATTTTGTTACAGGGATGGATAACGAATAGAATATGGAACCAATCGATTGACCTCTGCATTACAGGTAACCCTGAATTGTAAGCAAATCACACATCTTTGTGGAAATCTTTGTCCTATACCTTGGGACCACTGTCAAAAGAAAAGCAATGGCAACAATGAAGTTAGAGCAGATGAAGGAAAAAAGTGGTGAGTATCAAGGAAAGTTAATGGGGCAGTGCTCAAGGGTGTGCTCCCAAGGGAAGCTGGCCCCTCACCAAGTCACTTCCATGTCTTGAACTTTTTCCCATTCCATTTATTCAGTCAGTTCAGTTCAGTCGCCCAGTCATGTCTGACTCTTTGCAACCCCATGAATCACAGCACCACAGGCCTCCCTGTCCATCACCAACTCCTGGAGTTCACCCAAACTCATATGCATAGAGTCCGTGATGCCATCCAGCCATTTCATCCTCAGTTGTTCCCTTCTCCTCCTGCCCCCAATCCCTCCCAGCATCTGGGTCTTTTCCAGTGAGTCAACTCTTTGCATCAGGTGGCCAAAGTATTGGAGTTTCACCTTCAGCATCAGTCCTTCCAATGAACACCCAGGACTGATCTCCATTAGGATGGACTGGTTGGATCTCCTTGCAGCCCAAGGGACTCTCAAGTCTTCTCCAACACCACAGTTCAAAAGTATCAATTCTTCGACACTCACCTTTCTTCACAGTCCAACTCTCACATCCATACATGACCACTGGAAAAACCATAGCCTTGACCAGACGCACCTTAGTCGGCAAAGTAATGTCTCTGCTTTTTAATGTGCTATCTAGGTTGGTCATAACTTTTCTTCCAAGGAGTAAGCATCTTTTAAATCATGGCTGCAATCACCATTTGCACTAGACTTAATTGAGCTAACGACTACTCTATTATAAGTATGTAAATTCCTCCGAGGGTGTTTAACTAGTTATCTACCCATTAGTTTGAATTAAAGTTCATTACTTTCATAATAACTCTTTGCTAACACAACCTGTGTTGATAAATGAAAGGACTGATTAAGGTGACACGGTGTAGCTTCATTTGGAGTACTTTGGGGACATAGGGAGTCTGGGTGAGGGCCATTGAGGGCTGATACCTGGGAGAGGAATTATCAAGTGGGAAAACAGCACCCTTGATGGGGTAGAATAATGCCAAAGCATATAACACAAACAAAATCTTTGTAAGTAAGAAAAAAGATTTTTCTCATTCCCTATTAAGATGAACCTGATATTCACCACTGTATGATTTAACCTAAGGTCTAATGGACCAGCCTGTAAACCTAATTAAGATCCATAACACAGTTCTTATGAGGAAATGATTCCAAACATCGTACCAACAACTAGAATGTTGAACATAACTCATCTGTAAGCTGGGATAAAGGCTGGAACATAGTGGCTCTTAAATTTGGAAAAACAGACTTACAAACTTTTTAATGGTATCAGCCTTTAAATTTTAAGGATGCTTTTGTTTTATTCTTTACTCAAATCACATTCTTTTAGTAGTTTCTCAAACTTTATTGTGTATATAAATCACCTGGGGATCTTGTTAAAACACAGAGTGTGATGAGACCCAGCATTCTGCATTTTTCTAAAAGGCTCCCAGGTGATATTAATCCTGCTGGAACTAAGACCACACTTTGAGTGGCAAAACTTTCTCCCACACAATTTAAGAAAGCAACTGTAGATTTCTATGCCGCAAAAGATGACTCAACACTGAACCTCAGGGCTTTGGGTTTTAGCCACAATTAAACTTCACCAAATTAGGATGATATTTAATAGTAAAATTCATATGTCTAGGCCTAACAGCTAAATACTATTTTACTTATTTTTAAATATAAGTTCCAGGAGATAAGTAAGTGGGCTAAGAACATAGGTATGAATTAGATACACATGGATCTGAATTCTAGGTTTGTAATCTTCTAGCTGTGTGATCTGGGGCAACTGCATCAGACAGAGGCCAATAAAGAAAAGAAAACATTTAGTATTTTAAACCAATATATTTAACATAAGGAATTTATTATACATGTTAATTGCTGTGTTGTGCTTAGCCCCTCAGTCATGTCCAACTCTTTGTGACCCTAGGCTCCTCTGTCCATGGAGATTCTCCAGGCAAGAATACTGGAGTGGATGGCCACTACAGTATTCCCAACCCAAGGATTAAACCAGGGTCTCACACATTGCAGGTAGATTCTTTACCATCTGAACCACCAGAAAGCCTAAGAATACTGGAGTGGGTAACCTATCCCTTCTCCAGGGGATCTTCCCATCCCAGGAATCAAATCAGGGTGGCCTCCATTACAGGTGGGTTCTTTACCAGCTGAGCTACCAGGGAAGCTAATCAGTATTTTTAACACTAATGTTTATGTTTAGGAGCTCAACAGTGAACAACAGGGCTAGGGAGAGGAGAGCAACAACTGGATAGAGAAAATCACAGTCTTCCCTATGACCTGGCACCCCAGCGGGAGTGACTGTCCAAGGGGAGCTGGAGCCACACAAAAGATGCCACTGCCAGAAACACTGCTTAGCAGCAGTGGGGAAGTACACTGACTACACCTTCTCATTGTCCAGTCCCTTCCAATATATTCCACAGGCTGAACTTATCCATAGGCTATCAGCAAAACATCTGCTAAAATGCAGATATAGGTCAGAGTAAGGGAGGAGAAAAAAAGGGATAGGACAAATTGGCCAAGCACCAGCACAACAAATTACTGAGGCTCTAATACTCCATCTAATGCTCAAACACACGTCTGTAACATAGGTGTGTTGTTTAAATGAGATATGTCACATACAACTCTTCAGTAGGGGCTTGGTACTTCATTTTTTACAATCATCATCTTCATCATCTTTTTGTGGTTTGACAACATTCTCTTCATCCCTTTCTCTCCTATCACTGATTTCTCATTGGCATGTGGAGTCTTAGGGAGATTAGAAACAATATTAGTAATATAATAATAATCCAAATTATGCTGTAAAAATTGTCCATATTAAGTGGAGAAATATCCATTTGTTTCATTTACATGGTAGACTCAGAAAAGCTTAAAATTTTCTACCAAGCATGCTGAAGGACCCAACATTTCTCAGTGAAGTGGACTCTAGAACATTTTGAGGACTATATTTTGGATTAGGCTCAAGACATGAGGTATGGGGTTGAAAAAAATGGAAGGTTTAGGGGAGAAGGAGGAAGAAGGAGGGAGATGAAAGGAAAGCTGCTCTCACTGCCCCCCCCCACCACCCCCAATCATAAAGGGTAGCTGTGACTGTGAGGTTAACCAGCGGAACTCACACATACATGTGTTATCCTTATCTGGATTTCAGGAGTGTTGATATGGACTGCTAATTTAGTTGTTTTGTTCTCTCAACTGACACCAACCATTCCTGCCTTTCCAGATGCTGAGGCCCTGTGAAGTTACATTATCGAGGCACTAGCAATGCTCAGTGATGAAAAGAACAGTAGACCTCAGTAGACCTGCTTACAAAATAGACACAGATGTCTCTGCCAGGTTATATTGCAAAGAAATCAGTGTTAGTGAATAGCCCCTCTTGCGGAAGAAAACAGCCAAACCCATTTATATTCTGGTCTATGTTTTTGTGGTGTAGAAAATGCAGCAGTCTGTCTAGTGGTTCTCTCCTGGTTCATCTTGTTTGGGAGTCAGCAAGCAAAGTCTATACTGAACACAGTCTCTCCCTGCTAACAACCAGCACTGCCTTAGCTAATTCATTCCAACCTTAAGTTAATTCATTTGAAGATGGATCTGTTTGAACAGCAAAGACTATATAGAGAAACACATTAAGGTATTTATAAATGAGAAGTCAAAATGTATACTTCTGGGATATATCAGTACTGCATTGTAATGTTTTATTTATTCACTCCACATTTATTGAGTTAAAAAATAGTACAAAGCAATGATCTAAAGACTTTACCATCTGTCATATGCTGGGGTCCAAAAGAACTGGTGCAGAAAATGAGTGACTTCTGGGGAAGGAAGCTGAGGGTTGAAGAATTCAAGATGTCTCCATGGTAGAGCAGGGATAAAGCTGGGTTTTGATAAGCTTGTTGGAGTTGGCCAAGTGGAATGAACAAGTATTTCCTGCTGAGACAGTAGCTTCCACAAAGGCATTGTGGTAGGACTGGAGAAGTTGGCTGAGCACCAGGACAGTAAGTACAAGAGAGTGTTCAAGAGCCTTACTCCACAGGTAGTGTGATGAAGTTAGAGCCTTGGCTTTGAAACTTATTAACTTAATAAATAATATTAACTATTGGACTATTGGCCAGGTCACATAATCTGTTTTCATAAGTGCAAAATAGGAATAATAATACTACCTGACACGTGAGTTTATTGTAAGTCTCAAAGACACAGAAACTGCCTAACATATAATAAACATTCAGTCAATATTTGTTGCTCTGTTTTATTTTTGAAGAATAGAATGTCTATTCTTTCTGTAGATATTTATTGAGTATCTGCTATATGGAAGGCAGAAGAGTAAACTGAGTCAGAATATGAAATGCTTTGATGGTAGGCCAAGGCGCAGACATTGTCTGGCTGAAATAGAGTTGTTGGAGGGACTGGGGCTGGGGAGGGGCACAATGAGTGCTGTTTTTAAGGGTTAATCTAGAAGTATAGTGCATGCAATGTGTCATCCAGCAACTCCTTTTATGAACCTTTAATGAAGCAGTAGATAAAATTGCAAAGAGGAATCTCTTGGCACCAGAAAATGCATTTAATTCCACAGCAATAAATATGGAAGCTCTTACATGTACCTGAGGCTCTCATCAATGACTGACCGCACCATGTGGAATGTATGGACTGCTAACATGGCCAGCCACCAGACCTTGGGGACCTCTGGGTTCCTAAGGTTGAAGGGGGAAAGGGTAGGTTACCCATAATCCTCCCCTGACTCAAAATGGCAGAGGGTGACAGGGCAATAGATTGCAATGACAAGTAGCTGACACCATGGGAAATATTTCTATTAGTTCTCCAAGGTCATAAAGTGTGAGGGAAGCAAGCACAAGGATGGAATTCTCAGGGACATTAACTTTGCTCTAAAGAGCCAGAGCAGCAGTTCTCAACCTGATGTTTCTGTGCTAATTTACATAATGAAAGAGTTTCTCCTCTAGGAAATACTCCCATGGGTGTATCAGGGTTATATGCAATACCCAGCAAGGTTCCTATAACTCCACCTCCTTCTCTCTCTCAATAATATTTATCAAAATGAAAGTGTATTGTGATTAGAGGAATAAACACTCTATGTAAGAAAGTAAACTATTCATCAACTTTGGTATTTTATTATTAGTAGAAAACTTATGTGGGGAAACTTAGAGAACTGATACGAACACACCAGGTTATTACTAACATTTTAGTTAAGAAATATAAGTCAAAGACTACTTGAGTTATCTTCTATCATTTCTTCTCTATTACCTACCATCCAGATGTCCTGGTCCCATGCTCCAAACCAGTTATTTATCTAAAAAAAAGTATAAGTAATAAAACAGATTTTTAACCTCTGCCCTTTTTGAACATGACAAATATAAATGGTGAATGTAATTAAATGTTCCAGAAAAATTCAGAGCTGTAGAAAGATTATTAGAACCAGCATATGCCCACTGGTAGAAGTGGCACATCCCACTTGGCCTGAGGGACAACCTTTGCTGTTGTTGTTCAGTCACTAAGTCATATCCACCTCTTTAGGACCCTATGGACTGCAGAACACCAGGCTTCCCTGTCCTTCACCATTTCCAGGAATTTTCTCAAACTCATGTCCTGATGCCATCCAATCATATCATGCTCTGTTGCTCCCTTTCCCTCCTGCTCTCAATCTTTCCCAGCATCAGAGTCTTTTCCAATGAGTCTATTTTTTGCATCAGGTGGCCAGAATACTGGTGTTTCAGCTTCAGCGTCAGTCCTTCCAGTGAATATTCAGGGTTGCTTTCCTCTAGGATTGACTAGTTTGAGCACCTTGCTGTCCAAGGGACTCTCAAGAGTCTTCCCCAGGACCACAGTTTGAAAGCATCAATTCTCTAGCACTCAGACTTTTTTATGGTCCAGCTCTCACATTTGTATATGACTACTGGAAGAACCATAGATTTGATTATACAGACCTTAGTTGACAAAGTGATGTCTCTGCTTTTTAATATGATGGCTAGGTTGGTCATGGGTTTTCTTCCCAGAGGCAATGAAAGTGAAACTGTCATAGCCATGTCCGACTCTTTGCAACCCCATGGACTCTACAATCCATGGAATTCTCAAGGCCAGAATACTGGAGTGGGTAGCCTTTCCCTTCTCCAGGGGATCTTCCCAAACCAGGGATCAAACCCCGGTCTCCTGCACTGCAGGTAGATTCCTTACCAGCTGAGCCACCAGGGACCCTCCAAGGAACAGTTCAGTTTAGTTCAGTTCAGCCACTCAGTTGTCTCCGACTCTTTGCAACCGCATGAACTGCAGCATGCCAGGATTCCCTGTCCATCACCTACTCCCAGAGCATACTCAGACTCATGTCCATCAGGTCGGTGATGCCATCCAACCATCTCATCCTCTGTTGTCCCCTTCTCCCCCTGCCTTCAATTATTCCCAGCATCAGGGTCTTTCCCAAGGAGCCCATTCTTCGAATTAGGTGGCGAGAATATTGGAGCTTCAGCTTCAGCATCAGTCCTTCCAATGAATATTCAGGACTGATTTCCTTCAGGATGGACTGGTTGGATCTCCTTGCAGTCCAAGGGACACTCAATAGTCTTCTCCAACACCACAGTTCAAAGGCATCAATTCTTCAGCACTCAGCTATCTTTATAGTCCAACTCTCATATTCATACATGACTACTGGAAAAACCAAAGCTTTTTTGACTATACGGACCTTTGTTGGCAAAGTAATGTCTCTGCTTTTTAACATGCTATCTAGGTTGGTCATAACTTTTCTTCCATGGAGCAAGTGTCTATTAATTTCATGGCTGCAGTCACCATCTGCAGTGATTTTGGAGCCCAAAAAAATAAAGTCTGACACTGTTTCCATTGTTTCCCTATCTATTTATCATGAAGTGATGGGACAGGATAGACGATCTTAGTTTTCTGAAAGTTGAGTTTTAAGCCAACTTTTTTACTCTCCTCTTTCACTTTCATCAAGAGGTTCTTTTCTTCTTTGCTTTCTGCCATATCTGCATATCTGAGGTTATTGATATTTCTCCTGGCAATCTTGCTTCCAGCTTGTGCTTCATTCAGCCTGGCATTTCTCATGATTTACTTTGCATATAAGTTAAATAGGCAGGGTGACAATATACAGCTTTGACATACTCCTTTCCCAATTTGGAACCAGTCTTTTGTCCAGTTCTAACTGTTGCTTCTTGACCTGCTGGGTGCTGAAGTTGGTGTCTTAACCTGCTGGGTGCTGAAGTTGGGTGGAGGATGGCAGCAAACTGGCTCTGCTAGAAGATCACAGCACTCAGGCCTGGGCGCCAGGACCCACTGGTGCGCTGCCCAAACCTCCAGGTGACTGGAAGAACTTGAACTTTCTGGCCAACCCAACACATGACATGAAAAGTTTTCAGATTTCCATTGACTGTTCTGCCATTTGCCAGTGTAAACTTTTGAGATTTCCCAAAATAAATGATATTGAAAGGAAATAGGCAAGTCGATGGAAGTCCTCTAGAGCATTAGCTGAAGTTTCTCAGCAGAATGAAATCAAGTCACAGGCTTTTCAAGGAACTTCTGATTGGCTGTTGAAATACAGTGGTTATAATTCAAGAGCCCTGGCATTATATTAAACAGACACAACCCAGGGGAAATTATGACATAAATGAAATGAGCACCTCCTGGTGGCTGCATGGCGCTGAAGCGACTTTGAAGAGATACCCCATGTCCAAGGACAGAGAAGCCCCAGGAAGATGGCAGGAGGGGTGAAATTGCATTTAGAATCAAACCCCACATCCACCAGAGATGCTCAGACATCTCAAACAAAGCTTGTGTGCACCAGGACCCAAGAGAAAGGAGCAGCAACCCCAAAGAGACTGACCCAGACTTTCCTGTGAGTGTCCAAGACTCTCTGCTGAGGATCTTTTGAAGGAGGTCCCCATTATTTTCATTACCTCCACCATAGTTCAACCTCAGGTCAAACAACAGGGAGGGAACACAGCCCCACCCATCAACAGAAAACTGGATTAAAATTTACTGACCATAGTCCTCCCCATCAGAACAAGACCCAGTTTCCCCCTTAGTCAGTCTCTCACATCAGGAAGCTTCCATAAGCCTCTTATTCATCTCCATCAGAGGGCAGACAGAATGAAAACCACAATCACAGAAAACTAACCAATCTGATCACATGGACCACAGCCTTGTCTAACTCAATGAAATTATGAGCCGTGCTGTGTAGGGCCACCCAAGACAGACACGTCATGGTGGAAAGTTCTGACAAAACATGGACTGTTGGAGAAGGGAATGGCAAACTACTTCAGTATTCTTGACTTGAGAACCTCCTGAACAGTATGAAAAGACAAAAAGATAGGACACTGAAAGATGAACTCCCCAGGTCAGTAGGTACCCAATATGCTACTGCAGATCAATGGAGATTTAACTCCAGAAAAAATGAACAGATAGCCAAAGCAAAAACAACACCTAGTTGTGGATGTGACTGGTTATAGAAGTAAAGCCCAATGTTGTAAAGAGCAATATTGCATGGGAACCTGGAATGTTAGATCCATGAATCAAGGCAAATTGGAAGTGGTCAAACAGGAGATGGCAAGAGTGAACATCAACATTTTAGGTATCAGTGAACTAAAATGGACTAGAATGGGTGAATTTAACTCAGATGACCATTATATCTACTACTGTAGACAAGAATATCTTAGAAGAAATGGAGTAGCCATCACAGTCAACAAGAGAGTCCAAAATGCAGTGTTGGATGCAATCTCAAAAACGACAGAATGATCTCTGTTCATTTCCAAGGCAAAGCATTCAATATCACAGTAATCCAAGTCTATGCCCCGACCAGTAATGCTGAAGAAGTTGAAGTTGCATGGTTGCATGAAGACCTATAAGACCTTGTAGAACTAACACCCAAAAAAGAAGTCCTTTTCATTAAAGGGGACTGGAATGCAAAAGTAGGAAGACAAGAAACACCTGGAGTAACAGGCAAATTTGGCCTTGGAGCATGGAATAAAACAGGGCAAAGGCTAACAGAGTTTTGCCAAGAGAACGCACTGGTCATAGCAAACAGTCTCTTCCAACAACACAAACGAAGACTACATATGGACATAACCAAATGGCCAAGACTGAAATCAGACTGATTATATTCTTTGCAGCCAAAGATGGAGAAACTCTATACAGTCAGCAAAAACAAGACCAGGAGCTGACTCTAGCTAAGATCATGAACTCCTTATTGCCAAATTCAGACTTAAATTGAAGAAAGCAGAGAAAACCACTAGACCATTCAGGTATGACCTAAATCAAATCCCTTATGATTATACACTGGAGTGAGAAATAGATTCAAGGGATTAGGTCTGATAGACAGAGTGCATGAAGAACTATGCATGGAGGTTCATGACATTGTACAGGAGGCAGTAATCAAGACAAACCCCAAGAAAAAGAAATGCAAAAAGGCAAAATGGTTGTCTGAGGAGATCTTACAAATAGCTATGAAAAGAAGAGAAGCAAAAGGCAAAGGAGGAAAGGAAAGACATACCCATTTGAATGAAGAGTTCGAAAGAATAGCAAGGAGAAGTAAGAAATCCTTCCTCAGTGATCAATGCAAAGAGATAGAGGAAAACAATAGAATGGGAAAGACTGGAGATCTCTTCAAGATAATTGGAGATACCAAGGGAACATTTCATGCAAAGATGGGCATAATAAAGGACAGAAATGGTATGAATTTAACAGAAGCAGAAGATATCAAGAAGAGATGGCAAGAATACACAGAAGAACTATAAAGAAAAGATCTTCATGACCCAGATAATCATGATGGTGTGATCACTCACCTAGTGCCAGACATCCTGGAATGTGAAGTTCAGTGGGCCTTAGGAAGCATCACTATGAACAAAGCTAGTGGAGGTGATGGAATTCCAGTTGAGCTGTTTCAAATCCTAAAAGACGATACTGTGAAAATGCTGCACTCAGTATGCCAGCAAATTTGGAAAAGTCAGCAGTGGCCACAGGACTGGAAAAGGGCAGTTTTCATTCCAATCCCAAAGAAAGGCACTGCCAAAGAATACTCAAACTATTGCACAATTGCACTCATCTCACATCCTAGCAAAGTAATGCTCAAAATTCTCCAAGCCATGCTTCAGCAATATGTGAACCGTGAACTTCCTGATGTTCAAGCTGGTTTTAGAAAAGGCAGAGGAACCAGAGATCAAATTGCCAACATCCGCTGGATCATCGAAAAAGCAAGAGAGTTCCAGAAAAACATCTATTTCTGCCTTATTGACTATGCCAAAGCCTTTGACTGTGTGGATCATAACAAACTGTGGAAAATTCTGAAAGAGATGGGAATACCAGATCACCTGACCTGCCTCTTGAGAAATCCACATGCAGGTCAAGAAACAACAGTTAGAACTGGACACAGAACAACAGACTGGTTCCCAGAGGCAAGCAGCCCTTAATTTCCTGGCTGCAGTCACTATCTGCAATGATTTTGTAGCCCAAGAAAATAAAATATATCACTGTTTCCACTTTTCCCCATCTATTTGCCATGAAATGAGGGGACCAGATGCCATGATCTTAGTTTTTTGAATGTTGAGTTTTGAGCCAGCTTTTTCACTCTCGTCTTTCACCCTCATCAATCTTTATCAGTTACTTTCCCTGAAGTGAAGGGATTAAAGTCTCTTCCTCTTTGAGATGACTTCTAAACCCTCCAGCTGAGGCAATGCCACTTCATCACAATGCGTTAACGATAGTCCCTAAATGTTCGTAACGTGAGAGAAATGAATTCACACTTTCTCTGTCAGCTTCATGCCTTTTAGAGTGAGTGCATATTGCCATATTACATATATAGCTAGTATTTAACAACAAGCATTTTCATACAACATGACCCAATGAAGAAACAGTGATATATTTTAATGCAAGGAAATCTGGTTGTGGAGCAACCACTGAAAAAATAGCATATGCGCACTATGTTTTACAAGTGATTTCAAAGGATTTTCCAAGATTATTTTGACTATAGGTAAAAGAGTCATGTAATTTACCACACAAAGCAGAAAGCTTTTGAGTAAGACAGGAAATGAATGAAAATTACACTGAGACAACAGGCATAAAGGAAGACTGTCCTGGCGAATTAAAATGGAATGTCATCTTAATTGTTATGGGCTAAATTTCGAGGATCCTCAAATTCTTATTTTGAAATCTTCACTCCCAGTACCTCAGGGTGTGATTGCATTTGGAGACAGAGGCTTTAGAGAGGTAATTTTACCTTTATTTATTGAGGGTATATGGATATTGTTGGCCCTAATTCAGTATGACTGATGCCCTTAAAAGAGAAGGAGATTAGGACACAGACACATACAAGCACAGGGGAAGGACCATGTGAGGACACAGCAAAGAGAGAGTCATCTGCCATTCTAGGAAAGAGACCTCAGAAGAAATCAAATTTGCTGATACCTGACATCTTGAACTTGACTTTGACCTTGACCTTTTCTTGCCTCCAGACTGTGATAAAGTGGTTAAGCCACCCAGTCTGTGGTATTTTGTTATGCCAACCCTACCAACAAGTATATTAACTCTAATGATTTCATTTAAATATTGGCCTCATACGCTAGCAAGGTTATGCACAAATTCCTTCAAGATAGGCTTCAACAGGACGTGTACCAGTAATATCCAGATGTACAAGAGGGATGTAGAAAAGGCAGAGGAATCAGAGATCAAATTGCCAACATCTGTTGGATCACACAAAAGAACAAGGGAATTAAAAAAAAATTACTTCTGCTTTGTTGACTATGCTAAAGACTTTGACTCTGTGGATCACAACAAACTGTGGGAAATTCTTAAAGAGGTAAGAATTCTAGACCACTGTACCTGTCTCCTGAAACCTGTATGCTGGTCAAGAAGCAACAGTTAGAACTGGACATGGAAGAAAGAGCTGGTTGCAGACTGGGAAAGGAGTATGTCAAAGCTGTATATTGTCATCCTGATTATTGAACTTATATACAGAGTGCATCATGTGAAATACCAGGCTCAATGAAGCACAAGCTGGACTCAAAGATTGCCAGGAGAAATATCAATAACCTCAGATATGCATACCACCATATGATACCACCCTTATGGCAGAAAGTGAGGAGGAACTAAAGAGCCTCCTGATGAAGGTGAAAGAGGAGAGTGAAAAAGCTGGCTCAAAATTCAACATTCAAAAAATGAAGATCATGGCATTTGGTCCCATCACTTCATGGCAAATAGGTGGGGAAACAAAGGAAACAATGACAGACTCTATTTTCTTGGGCTCCAAAATCACTGCAAATGGTGACTGCAGCCATGAAATTAAAAGATATTTGCTCCTTGGAAGAAAAGCTATACCTGGACAGCATATTAAAAATCAGAGACATTACTTTGTCAACAAAGGTTTGTATACTCAAAGCTATGTGTTTTCCAGTAGCCATGTATGGATGTGAGAGTTGGACCATAAAGGCTGAGGCCAAAGAATTCATGCTTTTGAACTGTGCTGTTGGAGAAGACTCTTGAGAGTCCCTTGAACTGCAAAGAGATCAAACCAGTCATTCCTGAAGTAAATCAACCCTGAGTATTCACTGAAAGGACTGATCCTGAAGTTGAAGCTCCAATACTTTGGCCACCTGATGTGAAGAGGACTCATTAGCAGAGACTCCAATGCTGGGAAAGATTGAAGGCAGGAGGAGAAGGGGAGGACAGTGCATGAGATGGTTGGATGGCATCAGCAAATCAATGGACATGAGTTTCAGCAGACGCTGGGAGATGGTGAAGGACAGGGAATCCTGGCAAGCTGCGATACATGGATTCTGAAAGAGAGGATCATGACTGAGTGACTGAACAAAAACTTCTTTACAAAATAACTTCAAATGGAAAAAAAAAAAAAAAAAGTAACTTTGTATCTGAATAAAGTGTGCCAGCAAAAGTAATACCAGACATGATTCCCACTAGGATCATTAAGAAAAGTAACCCCTCCAACTTACTTGGTGGTCCACAACCAAGCCTGTGTGCCACAACTACTGAAACCCAGGCACCTAGAGCCCCATTCTCTGCAATAAGGAATGCCCCCAGATTGCTGCAAGTAGAGAAAGCTTAAGCCCAGCAAGAAAGACCCAGCACAGTCAAAATAAAAATATAAATACATTTTTCTAAAAAAATAAAAGTAACTCCTCATCTCTAAAAATGACCTAACTTCATTTCTTTTTTATGACTAAGTAATATTCCATTGTATATATGCACCATGCCACATCTACTTTATTCATTCATCTATTGATGGACACTTACATTTCTTCCATGTCCTGTCTATTGTGAACTGTGCTGAAGTGAATTGCTCAGTCATGTCCATCTCTTTGCAACCCCATAGACCATAGCCCGCAGGCTCCTCTGTTCCTGGGGATTCTCCAGGCAAAAATACCAGAGTGGGTTGTCATGCCCTCCTCCAGGGGAATCTTCTCAACCCAGGGATCAAACCCAAGTCTCCCACATTTCAGGCAGATTCTTTACCATCTGAGCCACCAGGGAAGCCTGAACATTGAGGTCTTTTTGAATTATAGCTTTCTCATGATATAGGTCCAGTCATGGGATTGCTGGGTCACATGGTAGTTTTGTTTTTAGTTTTTTGAGAAACCTCCATACTGTTTCCATATGTAAAATAGAAAGCTAGTGGGAGCCTGTTGCGTAGCACAGGGAGCAACTGGGTGGCCACCTAGATGGGGTGGGGGAATGGGTTTGTGGAAGGGAGATTCAAGAGGGAGGAGATACATGTATACATATTTTGTATTCACTTCATTGAACTGCAGAAACTAATACAATATTGTAAAGCAGTTATATTTTAATAAAAAAATAGCACTTAAAATCTGGACCACAAAAAGAAAAGTAAATCCTACCTTCTCATATTCATTCTTTCATTCTCAACTTCATTATTACTGCTACAAAGCATTTCCATAGACATATTTATAATGTTTATATTATTGCCAGCTCTTTTATCCAATGATTTTTCTTAAAATATTTCTCTTAAAGTCTACCAGATATTGGCTTCAGTTTTTCAATATGATTAATATATTTTAATTTTCATATCATTAAAATCCATCTCAGACTAAAAAAATGTTTTATTATTTTCATATTTATAGCAACTTGCTCTATCTTCAAGGTGAGTTTGACCTTGTTTTGCATTTTTTCCAATCCACTCATCACTGGACAAGGAAATTATGCCAATTAAATTCAAGAGCAGACACTTACTATTGGTTCTCTGTTTCAAAGTGATATTCATGTATGTGATACACAAGCTCTCTGAAATAGCCTGAGCACGAAACCATGATTGCCTGGCTGGATTTTTGTAGCATGTGAGGATCACATATCTGGTAAAGGCTATATTTCCATCATAAAGTGTGTGTGCCTGTGTGTGTATTTTAAAATATAATATATTATATACATCTCTTCTGATAGGAGCCAGTGATTGAGGGTCTTATAGAAAATAGAAACTCTCTACATTTGGAACTGATTGATGATGGTACATGATGACATTTTTCATTTTGTGGGAAGGCCACATATTAGACAGGTTTCCATTACTGTACAAGCATCAGAACCCTCACCTTCCTTCCATCTTACAATGAGGAAAACACTTGTGAATAAGTCAGTTAACTTTTCTTATTTACTTGCTCAACAAATGTTTATTTGCGAATGAACTCTGTCCCGGGCACTATTTTAAGTGCTGGAAGTATAACAGTGAATTATTATGTGAAAAGCCTTGCTCATGTGGGCTATATTCTGTAAAGACAGGGTAGCATAAAAGCACATAGATTTTCAGCCTGGATTTGAATCTTGGTCCTTCACTAGTGGGTGTGTTTACCCTAATTATTTTATCTTTCTCAACTCCACATTTCTTATTTGTTGAAATGGAGATGACTGCTACCTTATCAGGTTGTCAAAGGATTGAATATAATAACCTAAAGTGCCTGGTATATGATAAGCATTGTTCTTTTTGTAATATCCTGAGGCATTTCCCTTTAAAGGGTGTATTAAGAGAAATTGTGTCTTTTCCAAAAAAGACGTGTTGAAGTTCTACCATCTAATACCTCAGAATGTGACTTTATTTGAAGATAGGAATTTTTTTTTGAATTTTTGAACCTCCGCAGTTTTAATATCAGTATTAAGTCTGCAACACTGACCACATTATATAAGTGGCAAGTATTGTCTGGGCATGATCTTTGACTGTGGAAGATCATGGGAAGATAGGAATTTTATATAAGTAATCAAGTTAAGATGAAGGTATTAGGGTGAGCTTTAATCCATTATGACTGGGGTGTGTGTATCAGGTGTGTTGTGTGTGTGTGTTCAGTCGTGTCCAACTCTTTACGACTCCATTGACTATAGCCCGTCAGGCACCTCTGTCCATGGGATTTTCCAGGCAGAACTGGAGTGGGTTGCCTTTTCCTTCTCTGGGGGATCTTCCTGACCCAGGGATGGAACCCACATCTCCTGCATTAACAGGCATACTCTTTACCACTAGCACCACCTGGGAAGCCCATGGGCACTTCATAAAAAGGGGAAATTTGGACACAGAGGCACATATAGGGAGAACGACATGTGAGGAAAAATTAAAAAATTGTGGTGATGCATCTATAAAGCTAGTACAGTTAAATATTGCCAGTGAACTACCAGCCAGGGAAGAGGCATGGAACAGATTCTCCCTCACAGCCCACCAAGGAGCCAACCCTGCTGACACTCTGATCTCAGACTTCCAGCCTCCAGAGCTGTGAGACAATGCATTTCTGTTTAAAGCCTCCACGGTATGGTACTTTGTTAAGCAGCAATGCAAATTAACATAAATTGCTTTGCCTTTAGGTGTGAGTTCGAAAAGCACTTTTTATTCTATTTTCTTAAAGGTGGGCATGTGATAATCTTAATCACTACAGATAAGGTGAACAAATTAAGGTCAGAGAAGGCATACTGTTGTGTTTGTACGCTCAGTCGCTTCAGTCATGTCCGACTCTTTGAGATCCTACGGACTGTAGCCAACTAGGCTCCTCAGTCCAGGGGATTCTCCTGGCAAGAATACTGGAGTGGGTTTCCTTGTCCTCCTTCAGGGAATCTTCCCAATCTCAGGGACTGAACCTATGTCTCTTATAGCTTCTGCTTTGGCAGGCGGATTCTTTACCCCTGGTTCGACCTGGGAAGCCCCCAGAGAGAGCATAAGTATTTATAAACTTTTCAGGAGAATTATTATTCTGCAAACACTGTGCCCTGGCTCTCTCTTCAGATAATAAAAAATAAATAAGGAAAGCATATAAAATACCACTGTAAACATTCAAGACCCTTTAAAGAGTCCATTGTGTTGAAGGAAATTGACCTGTGAAACATCTGCAGAGACTGTTTCCAGAGATATAAATTTATTCTTGTGATTTTTAACAACATCATCAGCTGCTGACACACACATATATAGACATACTATGAAACAGTGTTCTTGGCAATCAAATTGGTCCTGGGGTTCTTGGCAATCAAACTGGTCCTGGGGTTCAAACATTTCCTGAAGGATACCATGATGAAATCAGATGAATGAATCACTTCTGTTTCACGCAATTTACCTTAGATGAAGGGATAAACGTTGGAAAATTAGTCATTCTTCTACCAGTCACCAACACTGAGTTATCAAGAAAATAAAGACAGTGAGATTTAATTCTGCAAAAAAGGCTCAGATTTAATTCATAACCTAATTTATACAGGAACACCAATTTGCAAACAGTTTGCATTATAGATTCATTCACTCATTCAACCATCCATCCACTCATTTAAAAATATTTATTGAGCCCTACTCTGGTAACCTCTGTCTCAAAATTTAAACTGATATTTCTTCAGAATTAATTTTTTAAGGAGTTTGATTCAATGGGCATTTTGTTGATACATACCATATCAGTCCTATCAAGGGTACAGATAAGATTCCTGCTCGGAGGAACTTAGAAGGATGAATAAACACCATGGCAGGTGGACACACACACACACAGACACCTACAAGGTGTTTGGGTTTGGGGAGGAGGAAGAGGAAGTTGACGGATCAGGAAAAACACTACAAGTAGGTGGTATGTAAGCTGAGCTTTGAGGATCCCATACAATTCCAGGTAAACTGAGAAGGCAAAGGCACTGCAGAGTGAGGAAACAGTAACAGCTGCAGGGGAGCAGATGGAATGCTGAAAGAATTGTCTCCTGGCTCAGAGAAGCAATACAGAGAGTCAAAAGCAGAGAGGCTGGATTTAAGCCTTGAAATACAAAGCCCTGACAGCCATTCTAAGAAGTTTGACATTTATGAGGAAGGCGATAACATAATTTGACCTCTGTTTTAAGATGAAAATTCTAGACTTAAAAACCTAGAAATTTATGGCAGGTAAACCAGTTAGGAGGCTGTGGTGGTCCTTTAGGTCACAGAGGTCCCCATCTTTTTGGCACCAGGGACTGGTTTCAAGGAAGACAATTTTCCATGGACTGGTGTGGTGGCTATGGCTTTGGTATGATTCAAGCATATTACATTACTGTGACGACATTATTTCTATTAACACACCAGCTCTACCTTAGATTATCAGGCATTAGATCCTGGAGGTTGGGGAAACCTGTTTTGTGTGCTTAGTCGCTCAGTCCTGTCTGACTCTTTGAGACCCCATGTACTGTAGCCCACCAGGTTCCTCTGTCCATGCAATTCTCCAGGCAAGAATATTGGAGTGCATAACCATTCCCTCCTTCTCCAGGGGATCTTCCTGACCCAGGGGTCAAACCCAGATCTCCTGCACTGCAGGCAGATTCTTTACCATCTGAGCTTCCAGGGAAGGAGGCTTGAAATTAGCTAAAGTCAGAAGGAATTTAAATGGATGAAATAAGAGTCACTGAAATTCAGGTAGGATATAGCAAAGTATGGATGTATCTTTTTAAAATACATTTCTGAATGTTAAATTGAGTAATTAATGAAGCTGATATTATATCATATTTGTAAATACCAGTTAAACATTTAGTTATTTATATCTTGCAATTATCTTGTTTTCTGCAGCAAAAATAGTTTCAGAATTCAAGTTTCAAGTATCTTAACAAGTTTTTGAAAAGTTCTTCAGTCCAAGGCCTGTGATTATGTTTACTGAATAAAATAGCCTGGGTATTTCTACACTTGATATAAAACCCAGATGCCATAAAGAAAATTACTGATAAATATGATTATATAGAAACATAAAACTGATAGATTTGAACACATAAAAATTTAAAACAGCTATAATACACGCACAAAAACTGGGAAACATACTCACCTACCTAGCACAGATAAGAGCTGCTGCTGCTGCTGCTAAGTCGCTTCAGTAGTGTCTGACTCTGTGCGACCCCATAGACGGCAGCCCACTAGGCTCCTCTGTCCCTGGGATTCTCCAGGCAAGAGTACTGGAGTGGGTTGCCATTTCCTTCTCCAATGCATGAAAGTGAAAGTGAAGTCACTCAGTCGTGCCCGACTCTTAATGACCTCATGGACTGCAGCCTACCAGGCTCCTCCAATCACGGGATTTTCCAGGCAAGAGTACTGGAGTGGGTTGCCATTGCCTTCTCCGAGCACAGATAAGAGCTAGTATCCTTAATATTTAAAACAAACAAAAGAGTTAATAAATCAATCCAAAAGAGCAACAGGCAAAATAATTAGAAGAATCAAATATGTTGCCTATGTTTCTAGTCTGGGACAACACATAGATGTTAATGATATTATTTCTAAAATAAGGAACCAGAAGAAGGAAAATCAGGAGTTTTTGGAGGGGAACAAGAACAGAAAATTATAGGCAGGTAGAAATAATATTTGTTTGGGAGATGATAAATATGTGGTGCTGGGATTATCTATATTGATAAGGTCAACAGGGAAGTAAAATTTGAATCTGAAAAAAAACATGCCATACACATTCCTATCTTCATTTACTGTACTATGTGACTTTCTGAAGACATATATTTTGGGTTTGGTATTTTTAGCAATTTTTCTGGATACTCTGTTAAATGTATTTATACCACAGGACTACCTTGGCCAAACAGCCTAAGGTTGTCTCCATTACCATGCTGGAGAAATATGTTTGAAAGAGACATACAGATTATTGAAAATTCCTAATTGTGTCCTTACCAGTAGACACGTTTATGTTGCTGTGAAATAAGAAGCCACTGAACTGAACTGAACTGAACTGAAGAGGCAAAAATTGTTAATGCCTGCTATTAAATTTCCACTTGTATTTTTTACTACAATTTACATTCATCCACTTTGTTTTTGTTGTTATTATTGATCACTGAGCATGTTCTATTAATTACTGTTTTACATAATCTCTACTGGGGTTTCCTCTCCCTGTAAACAGGCTTTTATCCTTCCATATAGCCCTTTTAAAAGCAAATTATCAAGTCTGCTTATAATGACTGTCCTTTGCCACACCTGCCTTATCTCTTTACCAAGCTTTCAATAAACTACTGCAGTGAGCCTGCATCAGAATTACCTGGAGGGCTTGTTAGAACACACGCTGCAAGGTGCCACCCCCACAGGAGTGATTGGTAGTTTGGGAGCAAGCGAGGCTGGGAATCTAAATTTGCTAACAGGTTCTCAGGTGATGCTGATACTGCTGATCTAGGACCTCACTTTGAGACTCGGGGCTCTACCAGAGTGATGCGTGCCTCGTGCCTCGAACTGATTGCATATGTTCACAGCTAGAGGCACTTAACTCACAGGTGTTGATTTTGCACCCTGTAGGTAGGCAGGATTACAGGCCTTTCATTGGTTCATGGTCTGTACGTGTCATGTGATGTAAATGTAACAGGGCGACTTGGTGTGGGTAGCAGAGCTGAGCCTTTGCTGAGTTTTCCAACTCCCATACATCGTCCTTTCCTGGATTCCTTGAGGGATGTGCTATTTCCTGTGGGACCAGGACACTGACTTCCCTTGCTAAGGTTCCTTCTGGAAGCTGAAGATGAGCACGTAAGTTCACTTCCCATATCTGGGAATCTGCTTGGTTGCCATCTGGACATTTGTGACAGAGTTGGTTTTCCTGCACTGATTTCTTTCGTTGCTCCTTGTTGGGGACCTTGAAGTTTGCCTTTTTGTGCAGGTGAGTCTAATGTTCTGGGCCTGGCATTCCCCAGACTGACTTCAAACACCCCAGGTTACCTTCTTCTCTGCTTTTCAAACATGGATTAGTTATTCAGTTGAACAATGTTGTTGCTATTTCTATGACTCCTGCCTATTTGTTCCCTCTCTTGATTTCTGTATGAGTTTCCAGACCCCTCAACCTCCAGCTCTGTCTCCCACATGCTCTGAGACTCAGAGTGAGCATTCTGTTTTGGTGTTCTTCCTCCATGAATGATTGTTTTTTTCTGGTAAAATCGTGCACCTTGGCTGGAAGTTTCTAATGCCAGCTACACGCATGACTTAGATCTAAGTAAGTCAACTATTATCATTTTTCCATTTTGAACCTGGGTCAACAAGGTCTGTGGGCTTGCTAGGCAAAGTGTAGTCTAAGGATCAGTGGCTTTCAGCCTGTTAGGGAAGCTTGTTAGAAATACAGAGCCTCATGCCCCACCTCCTATGTGTTGAGTTAGAATCCAGGGTGTAACAAGAGCCCCAAGTGATTGTCATGCACATTGTAAAGAACTGATTTATGGTATAGCCCCATAGGATGAACTCCTCCTACCTGTGACTAATTGCGACTCTCAGCATTACCAATCACTATATTTTCCAACTTGATCACGCCGCAGATGTAAGTTTACAAAACCATGTTCAGTGAGTTTCCCACTGACGGTGTGAACTACCACCAATAACCTATGATTCTGCAGGAATCCAAAGTGTCTCTGTGTACATATCACGCTTGTTGTTTCTTGGTGTATCAAGGCTTTTTCAACTATGTCATGCTTTCCCTTCATGCTTTTGGCCATGATTTGATGTGGGTGTGGATGACAGCCAGCCCAAGGGTCCCAGGTGCTTGAGTACCACTCCAGTTCAACAAAACATTTTAGGTTCTTAATGTAATGCTGGCCCACAGCAGGTGACCATCCAGACCTCTCTCATCAGTTATTATGAAGAAGGTGTTGAAAATAGATCAGGCTGGGTGAACTTATGTTGTGGTGTTCACCAGAGCTTCATGTGGTGAGTGGGGCCAGCAGTGCTGGGACTAGTAGGTAAGTCTGGTTTAGGCACCTATGGAGTCAGTGCTTTTGCTCTGGGTGCTGGTGTGTGTAAGGTCTTGTGTGCGTCCTCCAAGAGTGGAATCTCGATTGCCCCATCCTATGGAACTCCTGAAGTCAAGCCCTGCTGGTCTTCAAAACCAAATACTCAGGGGGATTCCCCTCCTGAGGCCAGACTCATAGGCTGCGGAGCTTGACATGGGGGTCAGAGCTCTCACCCCCCATGGGCGAACTTCTGCAATATAATTGTTCTCCAGTTTGTGGGTCACCCGACTATTTGATATGGAAATGTATTATATAACTGCGTCTCTCCTACTGTTTTGTTGTGGTTTGTGCCTTTACACACACACTTTTTTGCTAGGTATCTATGTGTGTGTGTGTGTGTGTGTATAAAATCAATGGTTGTTCAGTTGTAATTTTGCTGTGCTCATGAGAGGAGGTAAATCCAAGGTCCTTCTACTTCACCATTTAGTACCTTCTCTTTTTTCAGAATTTAGAATTAAAATATATCTAATCTTTACAGTTGTTGAACACAATCTTATATTTATTTCACTTTACTACAAAATATAAGCAATAAAATGATTTTGATTAATTACTCTATATCCTGAGTATATTCAAAAATTAGAACAGTTTCATAATAAATTTATGTCTCACCTGGTTTCAAAAAGGGATGTGAAAAGGCTTATCTATTAAATATTGACTTTGGTATTTTGTTTTCTTGAGGACTTCTTTTTGAAGAATTGACATGCTATGAAGAAAATTTTGTTAGTTTTTTTGTTTGTGTGGTTTTTTTATTTTGGTCCAGAAAATATTCCTAGTCAGTGCATAATTACCTTTCAAAAGTACAAGAATACATTCTAAACTAATGGATTTCCTTAACAATGAACCCTCTCCATGTACTTTGTTGTGTTTTCCATCACAGCCTTTAAGAAAAAGAAGATAGCTGTTTCTAAAAATTCCTCACAGTATAAACCCCATTTCCTTTCTATGTTAAAAATATAGTCAAAATAATATTGTTAATCATATAAATGTATGTGAAGCAGTCTAAAAATGAATCAGAATTTTTGAATTGAAATTATGAGTCTCTGCCTATAAGGCTTTGGTTAAAAAGAAAAAAGCAATTATCCTCACATTCTCTCAAGTCGAGGGCCAAGTTTCAGTATTCTCCAGGATCATTCTCAAGTTTCAAGTCCGTAAATCTTTTAAATTTTGCTTTAAATCAGCATCCATTGCTGGACCTCGGCAGCCCAGAGGTGGAAACTGGCTCAAAGGTAGGTTTTTCTTGGCTATCACAGCTTTCTTCTTCATCGTCCTCCTCATCTTACTTAGTTGCTTTAGGGAGATGTATACTCTGCAGTTCACACTTACTAAATTACTCATTTCCGTGTTTCTCCTGGATACTTTGGACAGGAAGAAGGGAAAGCTTAATGTTGAAGTCAAAGACGCTTGAGTCAGATGTCGTAGTTAGCAGCCTTCCTCCAGTACTGGTTAGCTGTTTCACTCACTTTTGAATGCTCCAGTTTCTCCATCTATAAAATTAGTATAACAGTCCTGGCTTCAGTTGCATGTAGGTAGGACTGGGTGCAGTGCTCCTTAAAAATGTCTCAAACATTATCTGGCATGTAAAGATGCTCAAGAAGTGTTAGTCATTACTCTTGTCTGCTCCCTGAAATTTGCATCTACAAACCATCCTACAGAGGACTTTACCCAGAGAGGGCCAATAAGACAGTTAATATTCGAAAATGTTAACTCTTTTTATGGTCTGGCTCCTAAAAAGATTTGAGTTGGAATTGCACCAAAGTTTACTTTATCGAAAGAACTAAGTACAGCTTTTAAAGTGGCTGTGACCTCAAACACTGAAGTCTCTTGAATTGTGTTATTCTACTTTTCTTTCCTTTTTTCCCACTTGTAAGTGATTCATGTTCTAAAAATCACAAAAGGGTTAAAGAATGAACTATATGAACAAGTAAAATGTATAAGAAAGTGTAAGAAAGAATTCTTGTATCTGTTATTCACCCTCACCTACTTTACTGTAATCAGTAATAGTAATAACAGCCAGCATTTATTGAGCTGAAGTGCTAAACACTATATATGTGTGTGTGTGAAATCTCACTGAATCTTCTTAGTTGCTCTTTGGTTCTTTGACATTGGTTCTCTTTCTTTTTTCATCTGCTTTTTGAAAATTAAATAGAGGCTAAGAGAAGTTAATGGCACCCCACTCCAGTACTTTTGCCTGGAAAATCCCATGGACGGAGGATCCTGGTAGGCTGCAGTCCATGGTGTCGCTAGAGTCAGACACGACTGAGCGACTTCATTTTCACTTTTCACTTTCATGCATTGGAGAAGGAAATGGCAACCCACTCCAGTGTTCTTGCCTGGAGAATCTCAGGGACGAGGGAACCTGGTGGGCTGCCGTCTATGGGGTTGCACAGAGTCAGACACGACTGAAGCAAGTTAGCAGCAGCAGCAGCAAGAGAAGTTAAGCAACTTGCTCTAGACCACACAGTAGTTGGTGAGAACTTGCTTACTAGCTAGTGAGTGGTGAAGCCCTTATTTCGATGCTTGTCCATCTGATTCCATATTTTCTCCTCTTATACTCATGTTTCCAGTCCCTCTGATCCTTGAGTGTTACACTCTGAAGACTGTCCCATCCCTGCAGCCTTCCCTAATCCATTTCCTACCCAGTTGGAAACACTCAAGTTGTAGCTCTGAGCCCTCTCCTGATCATTATGTCAGGCTTACTTTCTGGTCCAAACTCCCCACAACTGTGAATAAAAACAGTGCTTCTCAAGCCTTGCTCTAGCCATGTGGGGCCTGACTTTTTAGGATAAATGTATCTACAGTGAACCAGGAGTGTTTATCACCCTGCTTTTATCACCAACAGCACTAGCATTAGGAAATTCACCAGGTGCCTACATTTTTCATCTGTAAAATAAAAATCCACATTATGCTTACAAGTTATATAGCTCTTCTGGAAATGAGAAAATTGAACTTTTCAAATTCTTGGTTGCAAGCTGTGCTGTAAAACATCATTACTGATTTTTTGATATGTACTTTCTGGTCTTTGCAATTCAAAGGTGATGGCTTTGACTATCATCACTCTCAATGTGAACAGAAAGAGCACAGAGGGATCAAACTTGAGGTAGTCCTGTCTCTCACCTGAGGGCTGAGGTAAAATGTTTTCTTTGGGAGTGGAAGTGCATAATTAGGAATTGTCTCCATTCTTTCTCCTTATTATTTAGGAACCTGTAAGGATATAGCGACTTCACTTTCACTTTTCACTTTCATGCATTGGAGAAGGAAATGGCAACCCACTCCTGTGTTCTTGCCTGGAGAATCCCAGGGATGGGGGAGCCTGGTGGCTGCCGTCTATGGGGTCGCACAGAGTCGGACATGACTGAAGCGACTTAGCAGCAGCAGCAGCAGCAGCAGCAGCAGCAAGAATATAGTTACAGAGACCCTAAATGCTGTTACACTGATTTCCCAAATCAGAAAGTAAATACTCATGGCTCAAAGTACTCTCCTGCTGGCCATCATTTTGAGACCAGAGACTAGATACCTGATGAGATGTGAGTGGTTTTGGACTGGTTGCATCTCCTTGCAATCCAAGGCACTCTCAAGAGTCTTCTCCAACACCACAGTTTAAAAGCATCAATTCTTCAGCGCTCAGCTTTCTTCACAGTCCAACTTTCACATCCATACATGACCACTGTAAAAATCATGGCCTTGACTAGACGGACCTTTGTTGGCAAAGTAATGTCTCTGCTTTTGAATATGCTATCTAGGTTCATCATAACTTTTCTTCCAAGGAGTAAGCGTCTTTTAATGTCATGGCTGCAATCACCATCTGCAGTGATTTTGGAGCCCCCCAAAATAAAGTCTGTCACTGTTTGCCCATCTATTTCCCATGAAGTGATGGGACCAGATGCCATGATCTTTGTTTTCTGAATGTTGAGCTTTAAGCCAACTTTTTCACTCTTCTCTTTCACTTTCATCAAGAGGCTTTTTAGTTCCTCTTCACTTTCTGCCATAAGTTGATACATGGCAAAAACCAACACGATACTGTAAAGCAATTATCCTTCAATACAAATAAATTTTAAAAAATTTTAGTTGAATTAAATAACATTAGACAATGAGAATCATATAAATAAAAGGTAGATGATCTTATAGTATGAAGAGTGCTATTGGTCGGGGCATTTATCTTGGGAGGTGGGAAAAATGTGTGTGTTGGACTTTGAGGGTGTGAGGCTTTTGCAAAGGACCAAGTCAGGAAAGGACACTGTGAATGGATGTAAGATAGCACAGCAAAATAAGATGGTGGGTAATTAATTATATACTGAATTTGGCAGAAGTGCCAGGATGGAAGGGAGCTGGAAGGTAGTTTGTACCAAAGGAGAAAGAACTGTTCTCCTAAGGGTTTGGACTTTACGGTGAGCAACAGGGGAAAGTTCAAGTGCTTGGGGCCAAGAACTATCATGACTCTCTCTAAAGTTCAAATACATCAATAAATACTATCTTTATTTTCTACATTATATTGAGAAAAATTAAAACCTTTCCTCAAGCAGTTATATTTTCTCAATCATATTTAGAACTGATTTGAAACGATCTGCAATTTGTTTCTTACTCTATTTTGTTCTTTCACCCAACAGCTATTTATTCTGTTTCTGTTGGTGTTATTAACCTTGGCAGTGAACATTTATCTAAAACACCTTCAGAATATAAATTATTCAGATTAGCAATAATTTGAAGCCTGAGATCTGGATAATGTATTTGTGTTCATTAAGGAAATATTCATACCTCAGTTTTAACTAGCTCATATCCATCAAACTCAAGAAGACCCACATTCTGAAATATCTGAAATTACAGATGTTAATTTTTATGCAGATTATCCTGTTATTAGTTTTCTCATGTTGACCATTCTGTCAGAGCCTAGCCTCAGTGATTGTCTGGTGTAAAATACCTAACTATATTTGTATTCTCAAAGGTTGCTTGACCATTCTATCATGAATAGACAGTCCTTTGATATAAGCAATAAATTTGAAGCTTAGGAATTGAATTTTCCACACATAGCAAGAGAAATGTAGTAACCATCTCTCTTAATGCTTAAATGCACCTTCAAAGTACAAGGTTTGAATGCTGTTGGTGGATACTTTATGCTCAACCGGCTAATGCAGAGGTGACAAAGAAGGAACATGGTTGGTTTGGCAAAGAGTCACCCCATTCTTGGAGAAGGCAATGGCACCCCACTCCAGTACTCTTGCCTGGAAAATCCCATGGATGGAGGAGCCTGGTAGGCTGCAGTCCATGGGGTTGCTAAGAGTTGGGCACGACTGAGTGACTTCCCTTTCACTTTTCTCTTTCATGCATTGCAAAAGGACATGGCAACCCAATCCAGTGTTCTTACCTGGAGAATCCCAGGGATGACAGAGCCTGGTGGGCTGCCATGTATGGGGTCACACAGAGTTGGACGCGACTGAAGCGACTTAGCAGCAGCAGCACCCTCCCCCCCCCCCCCCCCCCCCCCCCCCCCCCCCCCCGTCTCAACATGTTAAAGCACTCTAGCTCACAACTGGCAGGGGATGCTGCATTGCAATGCAATTATCATGAGTCCTTCCATATTTCAGCCTTTCATGCAACTGTGTCTACCTCATATGGAAATCTCCCTTGTAGTCTTGTCTTTAGGAGGGAAAGCAAAGCCAGAGGGAAAACAAGGAACTCCCTGAGGTTTGAGAGCTCAAGCTTCTGAGGGTCATGGCCAGGGCACTACAATGAGAGACAGTGTAGAAAGTACATGGGCTGGATAGCTCAAGAAAAGTGATATAAGGTATGTTACATAGCTAGCCCTTGAACAGCAAAAGACTGATTTTATCTTGAGGTTGAGGAAAATCCCACTTTTGCTCTCCAATACATAAGCCTTAAGTCTAGAGGTGAAGAGGGGAAAAAGATCAGTCCCAATTCCACTGTCCCTGGTATTTGCCCGAGGGTGGGGGGATGAGAATTAGAGAGAGCAGAAAGATGGTTCCAGTTGACTTTATCTCAGTCATTCCTCAGAGAAAACACACATACAAATATCATCCCCCAACCAGGGCAACTGTTTGAGAAACTAGACACATCATGAAAATACTGGGCTCCAGGAGGAGCTTGGAGTAGTGAAAATGCACCTCTGTAGGAATTCATTTCAAAAGAAGATGCAGAACTACATTTCACCTGTCAGGAAAATTTTAAGTCTACATATGCAAAGTCAAGGCTGTTACTCGCTTGCAAACACCAAGTCTACTGGGAACATTCACAATCCTGACATCTTTCGATGTCTGCTACATTTGATCTGAGATAGCAAAAATGCCAGCAAGTCCCCAAAGACGCTATATACAAGCAGGCTTGTAGCTTTTGTTTGTAACTAGCAGAGATTCTGAAATCAAAACATTTTTAACCCTAAACACCTCCTCCGGGGCTGAGATAAAATGCCATTTCAAACTGGTCAGCCTGGGTGTTGTAAAGAAGGCCAGATTTGAATGCAGAAAGATGTGAGTGTGAATCCAGGCTCCTTTACTGCCAGTATGAGAATCTGTAAGGTCCACTTTGATTGGGGTAGCGGTACCTGCTGAGCTTAGGGTGATGAATGGAAACAATATATAAGAGAGTATTATTAGAATAACTAGAATTTTAGAAGTTTTCAGTAAAGAAAAAACATGATGAGTTACAGTAGCAGTGGTCTGACTGAACAGTACAAAAGAATAAAGCTCATATTTGTGGTTAAAGCTGCTTCTCCTAGTGATATCTAAAATTATTTGTAATTAAATCATGTCTAATATACATGCATTAACAAAATATATCCAAGGGAAAATTAGGCAAAATATATAATAAGACACATACTGTAAGCCAGGCCCTGTTCTAAATAATTTGCATCTATTAACCATTTTTATTAAGTCTAATTATTATTTTCATAAGATACATACTATAAGCCAGGACCTGGTCTAAATAATTTACATGTATTAATTCAACCATTTTTACTAAGTCCATTATTATTTAAATATTATCTTCACTTTGCAGCCGTGGATACTAACACTCAGTAAGGTTAAATAATTCGATTAACATTACACAGGTAGTCAATGCTGTGGTCAAGTAGACTGATGCAGTCTAGTACTAGAGCCTGTACATTTACTAATGGTATTATACTTCCTATACCATTCCTAAATAAGTTGACAATTTTTTCTAAAGAAGAAAGGAGCCCCATATACGGTCAATTTAACTATGATCCTTATCCTGTAGTTTTAAGATGGGAAGAAGAACTGATAAAATACTCTAGCGTCTGTGTGGTTAATTGGCGAAATGCTGTAGGATAATCTGTATGTGGGAGAAGGCAATGGCACCCTACTCCAGTACTCTTGCCTGGAAAATCCCATGGATGGAGGAGCCTGGTAGGCTGCAGTCCATGGGGTCGCACAGAGTCAGACACAACTGAGTGACTTAGCAGCAGCAATCTGTATGTGCTCCAGATTATATATTAAGATAAGAGTGTAAACTTAGAATGTTTAAGAACAGTCTTCATTTGCCTCTCCACCCACTCATCCATCAATCCATCCACTCTGGTTGTAGAAAAGTGATACAGAACAAAGTTTTAAGCTAGGAAGACTTCACTTCTAATTCCACTTTTACCACTCACTAATTGTTTGACCTTGAGAAAGCAAGATTATCTGATTGAGTCTTTTCTAAAGTATTCTTCAATGGGGTATTATGAGAATCAATGATACAATGTTTCAGCCCTCTAAGCACAGTATATGGTACAAAATTAAACACAATAAATGATGGTTATTAATATTAGCATTCAGAATTCTATATGTTCTGAGCCTATAAAATGAATAAAACACACTTCTTGCCCTCTACAAGATCTAGTATTTTAATAGGGACATGACGACATAAGTGTGATAAATGTGGAATGGTTAATTCTATGAGGGTTTAGGTGCAGAGGAGTCAGGAATGGAAAAAATGATTAATAATTTGGAATTTTATAATGTATCAAGCACTGAGATAAGTGCATAGGCCCTTCACTTGCCATCTTCTTTAGTTACCTTGATGACCCTAAGAAATAAGAACTATTTAGAACTATAATAGAGAACTATTATCTCTATTCTACAAATGAAGAAAATAAGTTGAGAGAAATGAAGTTATCTGCCCAGAGTATATACTCAGGAGAAAAGAGTGGAGACCTTAACCCAAGTTATCTCTAACATGAAAAATGAAGCCTTTAAGCTGAGTCTTCAATGATGACCAGGTATTCTTGAGCACACCAGTGGCAAAGGATATTCAAGGCACTGGAAGTAGTAAGAAAAGTGGCCAAAGGAAATCAAACCATGTGATGTATTTAGAAACTTTGGGTAATTCAGTATTCATTTGAGGACTACTTACTGAGGGTCTGTGATGTGCCAGGGGCTTTTTTAGATGCTGGATATATGAAGCCTAAGAGATACAGACTGAAATTCCTGTCTGGGCTTTATTCCTTTGGAGAAAGATACCCAAAGTAACACATACTCACATAAGATAAGTTCTTTACAAAGTAAAATATAAAAATACAGTAAACTATAAAACCTCAGTTCTAATTACTATTGAGAAAAATGAAGCAAGAAAGAGGTCCAAGTATGCTGACAGCAGGAATATTTTCTGATTTTCAGGAGACAGGGAAGGCTTAGTGAAGCAGAGATATGAGTGTTGCAGGGACCAAATCATGAAGGACCTTCTACGCCAGGCTCAGAGGTTTGGACTTTGTCCTTTTGAAATGGGGGTCTTTAAAAAAAAAAAAAGGGACTGGAATGAGCTTCACGATGAAGGTGAGACTGTGGCTGAGCTTTGAGGCATTTATAGGGTTGGAAAAAATGAGAGGGTGAAGGAGAGAACATTCTAAGGAAGAATGTCAACACATCACGGTTTCACAAATTTACTGGAGATGAGCTGGAATGAGAATGAGTTTGGTGTATGAGAAACCAGTAGATAACAGGCCATTCTGGGAAAGCCTGGATCATAGGAACTACATCTGGAGGACTCTGCATTTAGCTTCCTGGGAAACCGAGCATGATACTTAACTTCTCTTTCTCTGGTCACCCCTTACAAAAGTTAGGGATAATACAGCCCCTCCCTCATAAGAAGAGTTACACTAAATAATACAGATAAAATATTACTTTTATGCCTGGTACACAGTAAATTTTCACAAAAGGTTAGCTGTTACTATATGCAGTATCTTGGGAGCTGGAGGGTATAACAGAGATTGGACCCAGGTTTAAGGATTGTTATGGAAGGAAATATGATTGAAAGTACTGTGATTTCAGGAGGCTGATTATATTATATAAATCTAAATATTCGTCTCTAATATGCAAATTTATAATCTAAAAGGCCAAGGCTTATAACAGTTTAATGTAGACTAACCCTTGAGATAACACAAAGGTCAAAATAGCTCTAATAAAATTTAATAGTTAGGAAGTTTGAGCTTTGGAAATGGAGAGATATATGAGTAACTCAAAAAAATGTTATTTTAAATAAATGCAATGCCTATCTCCATATTGCTGCCAAATTTTCATTTTTTATGAATTCAAATAGGCTAGGAACAAACTTCAGTGCTTCAGAAGAATGTCTGATTGATGGTCATTTCTCAGTAATGAGAGTTATTTGAATGTGACAGCAGGCACCAATGTGTTGGATTCAGCAAGAAGGACATGCATTGTACCATTGCCTGTCTTGGAAGGAGTCTTCACATTAACCAGAAACCCAAATGATAAATAGAATTTTAGTCTCACCTATAACAACAATAAATTGCTACCTATGTGTACCTTAATTTTATCTTAATTATGTTTCTTTAAAGTTAATATCTGCTTAATGAATCAAATTGGACAGTTTTTTTTTTCTTTTTTTTTGAGATTTCCAGCTCAGTAGAAATATATACCTTGCTTTCCTGAGAAACTGCCGCAGTTATCACTCTATTCTGGTTTATGCATTAAAGATCACAGCAAGTAGGCTTTTAAAATGTAATCATAAGGTTCTATTCTGTTTAGGGCTACTTGGCTAATGTCTGCCACTAAAAGTGGGAAGAGAAACTGATTTGGTTTTATATAACAGATTTAACTCTCAGTATTAAGAATTTTTGTCAGAAGGGATGTTGGATTGTAGTAAATTCATGAAATGTCACCCTTTGATCACAAAGAAAACTACAAGGAATTTGAACTAAACAAATCTTAAGGGGCCACCAGAGGAACAACTAGATGGTAGTTATCAGGCAGATATCAGCTTTGATGTTCAGTTCTCAAAATAAATACCAGCTCTTCCAAAATGTTAAGGAGTAAATATGACAGCTTTAATCAAGTTTGCAAAATAAATTTCATTCTCAAGTGGACAGATTCCTGGGTTTAAGGGACACTTAACTTCTGAAAATTGTACTTTGTATGGTTGTGTTGAGAAGACTCAGTTTAAGTGAATGCAAGCCTACCAGATTATTGGGCATAACAAGTAATTTAAACAAAATTTCTCCATTAGTTAGTCTTAATGTATTGAATAAAATGGTTCATTAAACAGATTATATTGAAGAGCAATTCTCCTGGTAGCAAATACATCTGTGAGAACATCCTTAAAATACAAAGATGTGATATAAGAAATTTTTGGTGAAATTTTAGAAAGTAGAGATAGAACAGCCGGTGTAATACAACTTGTAGTCAGGATCGTCTGGGGGACCTAGACGCTTGTGTGATGAACATCTAGTGTTTGGTTCTTTTTAGCATATATATTCTCTTCTTTTGATAACAGATGCTGGATTATCCTTTGGGGAACTGCCTCAGTCCCATGACATTGTACACTCATGTCATCTTGGTATCAGTGTGACTTAAGAGAAAGACCAAGGGATACCAGGCCCGAAGACTAAGGTCCGTGGCCGGGCTCTGGTTCAGCGTAACTCTGGGCAAGCCATGTAACCTTTATGACGGTTTGGTTTCTCATTTTTAGCATGAAACCAATACTATTAATAGTACTGATATAAATACCTTACAGGATTATTTTAAGGATGACATAAGTCAGTCATGAAAAAGCATTGCTGCACAGATATTAAAAATACCCAGGGCATGCTTGCTAATGTAGTTCAGTATGACCAACCTTGACTGGCAAGCTTATTACAAGGTTAAAAAATATGAAAGCAACAATTAGTGCATTTTACAGTATGTACATGATACCTTAATAGACTGTTGTGTAAACAGCTTATTTTCATCAGGGAGTTGCCTTTTCATTAGTGACATGAGGATAATAAATGTATCTTATGTAAAATGAGGCATCCCATTAATGCCCATTTGTCATTCGCCATGAATCAGATTGACACTTGGGAGACACTGGTCACCCCAGGTGTACTGTATTGGCTTTCGCTTCTTGGGAGTGGAGTGCAGCCTGGTGCAGAGAGCCCCAGGCTGCTCACCATGAAGGTCTAGTGAGCACCATCATGGATATTTTTGTGGAGTTATTTATGCCATCAAGGCTAATTCTGTTTTCCTTTTGTAAGTGAGATAGAACCACTTGCCCATGACATGTTTACCTCAGGATTGTACAGTACCCTAATGACAGAAGAAATACTGCTTATTTTATATTCATTTTTTCCCCTTAAACATCGTACACACAAAAGAAGTGGCACAGAATTCAGAGGTAATGGGGAACCAGAAGCACTTAGTGTGTTAATTTAAGGAGTGTGTATAAACTTCATGCAGATTGAAATGTCCCAACAGCTTGCAAATGGGTTGCTCATGTATTCAAGGCAGCAGTTCTGAAGGTACATTAGTCATAAAGACCACAGAATGTAGCTTTTTATGTTTATTGTTCGCTTTCACAGTCTGTCCCACCCTGAGTCTCATAGTCTAACAGGGTGGTACGCGGGTGCCTGAATGCATCCAAGAATGTCTGTGGGAACTGAGCCCCTCTGAGTGGAATAAGAATAGGGCTTCGAAGTAAAAATAGCCTGCGCTGAAATACCAGTTCACCACTTCTGAACTAGGGTGGCCTATTGATCTTTGGCCATTACTTTCTATTTTCTGATCCTGAGTTTCTTATCTGTAAGCTGAAGGACTAACAATGCTCTCAGCACAGCGGTAAAAATAACATGGGAAATGTATGCAAAGGGCTTCTTTGGTCCAGTGTAGAGAATTTTATTAAGTGAATTAAATAAGAGTTATTAGTATTCACCTTCACAATAAGAGTGCGGAGCAGTGAAAAAGTCTCCCATTCAAAAGGTATTTCACCCACTGAGTCATATCTCCCCCTGAGTGAGAAAGGATTCTAAAACCAAGAAGTTTACCATGGTGTCTCATCTCCTGGTTGTTCAGTTGCTCAGTCGTGTCTGACTTTTTGTGACCCCAGGGACCGCAGCACACCAGGCTCCCCTGCCTATCACTAACTCTTGGAGCTTGCTCAGACTCATGTCCATCGAGTCTATGATGCCATCCAACCATCTCATCCTCTGTCGTCCCCTTCTCTTGCCTTCAATCTTTCCCAGCATCAAGGTCTTTTCCAAGGAGACAGTTCTTTGCATTAGGCGGCCAAAATATTGGATCTTCAGCTTTAGCATCAGTCCTTCCAATGAATATTCAGGACTGATTTCCTTTAGGATGGACTGGTTGGATCTCCTTGCAGTCCAAGGGACTCTCAAGAGTCTTCTCCAACACCACAGTTGAAAAGCATCAATTCTTCGGCACTCAGCTTTATTTAATGTCCAACTCTTACATCCATACATGACTACTGGAAAACCCACAGCTTTGACTAGACAGACCTTTGTCAGTGTTTTAATATGCTGTCTAGGTTTGTCATAGTTTTTCTTCCAAGGAGCAAGCTTTTTTACTTTCATGGCTGGAAATCATCTCCTGGAAATCAGTCTGATTCTTCATGCTTCTGTTCAGGAATATCTCAATACCTCAGGGAAAAAATTTTGTGTACTTTTCACTAAAAGTACAGATATATCTTCTCTCCAAATTATTGTACAATTCATCTTTTCTTCTTTCAAAACTTTTCTTATACGTAAAAATTCATTTTAGAGGAGTTTGAGATAATGAAAAGGAGGCTTCCCTAGTGGTTCAGATGGTAAATAATCTGAGCCAGCAGTTCAGATTCTTTACCATCTGGTAAAGATCCAGGTTTTACTATCTGCAGGAGACTGGGGTTCCATCCCTGGGTTGGGAAGATCCCCTGGAGAAGGGAATGGCAACCCATTCCAGGAGTTTGAGATAACATTGCCAAAAAAATTGCCACTTGCACAATTTTGCTAAAACTAGATTACTTCTTCCCACACAGCAACATGTTACTTTTCCCTAAGGTAGAAATGCTTCCCTACCTTCAAAATGAAACTGAAGACCTGAGGACAGGATTATGCAAGTTTTTTCAGATTCATGTCCAGCTTGGATGTTAGATCACACAAAGCATTTCTCCAATCCTTTCCGCCGGTCTCTCTGTACTTTCTCAAACACAGCCTGGTCTTTCAGGAATCCCTGCCTTTTCAAACATTTTTTCCTTCTGGCCATTTGTCCTTCCACCACCTCACCTGGCTAGCCAGTTATGGCCTGTCCTTTAAAATCACTTCCTCAGTAAACTGTGTTCTGACTGTCCCCACCTTCCTTGTCTTGCTGGACTTCTGGCTCTTCCTCTCTTTACCTAAGCATTTCCTGTAGGCCTGTACCTTGTAGGTTATTTCTGTGTTAGATTTGCCTCTCTGCCTCCCTCCCCTCAGTGTGTTCATTCATGCCTAAAGAACAGGTGTGCGTCTTTATCTCCTCACAGGGCCAGGAGCACAGTGAGACTCAGTAATTATTCCTGTTTGGCCCTGCGGTTTACATCCAAAGCAAAGCTGTTGTAGGCAACATTAACACTGAGAAATGCCAGAGTAACTGAATAAATGCATACAGCAGATTACTATAGCCACAGCAGAAGAGGCTATTTTCGGAACCACTGCTTGTTTTGTGTCTAAGTAAAGATGGAATATCAAACGTAATTTCTTTACCATCAAAAGAAGCTACCTTCCAAGACAGGAGAGCCTCTATTTTTTAAAGAAAGGAATTAGAGGAAGCATTTGCATTTTCACATTAGTCTTCTCTGAATATGCATGGCTGGTTGAATTCTGTCTGACACCTTCACAGAACTCCCTCAAGTAAGCTTTCCATTACTAAATAAATTGCATCCATTCTAATTAAAGATATGCAGAATACTACCCAGACAGAAGAAGTAAGATAGACTGGAAAGCTGGAGCTTCCATGGTAACCCTGCCAGGGACAATGTAATTGATTCATATGGTGCCTTTTGCCACATATTGATTCCATGCCAACGAGCCTTAAAAACTGTCCATCATTTCACAGAGCTATTTATAGATGAAGTCCACCTGTGACAAATAAATGGTGACAGAAATACAGGGATAATTACTAAAAAGAATTTTAAAAATTCCTGCTTTCTAGCTCCCCTGTCCATTAATTATCAACAAGGTTTAAGTAATCATACAGTAAGTATACAGATACTTTATGGAAATAAAATATTTGTATCAGATCCTTTTGTACAAAGGATCTGCTGAAGGAGGAAAAGAAATAAAAACTCAAGTCTCTGTTACAAGCACCACATCATTGCAAAGAACTGGTACCTCATTCTGCCTTATTGCTGGTTGTTAGCATTCAAGTTTATCAAGCAATTTGTCAGAATATTAACCACACATAAAAGGAAGTGATAAATTAATGCCACACGGACATAAAGATTTAGAAACTGAGACAAAGCTACAGTGGCACAGTCAGTTTTCCTGCCCTTAAAAGCACATCACAACTCCTCTGGTTGGGGAACTGGTGAGAGAGAGAAGTGAGTTGTGCACTGTCCATTAATTTCTGTAAACCAGACTTCTAAATTATAATACCTCACAGTCCCAGAACTCAATCTGATGGCTGATCTTGCCAGCAGCACCCAAGGCTGAGCAATTGGTTTTCACTGAGAGATGGGAGTTTGTTTGTGGTGGTAGAGATGGCAGTGGTGATATTTGTTGTTTGAGCAGGAAAACAGTGGAATCAATAGCCTGGTTTAACTAGCTTGTTCAAACATTTGCTCCAAGTATTTGACATGCTTTAAACTTGATCTTGAATTGCTGCCTGGGTTACACTTGCTAGTCTGCCTGTGTTACACTTGCCACTGCTGCTGCTAAGTTGCTTCAGTCGTGTTCGACTCTGTGCGACCCCATAGACGGCAGCCCACTAGGCTCCTCTGTCCCTGGGATTCTCCAGGAAAGAATACTGGAGTGGGTTGCCATTTCCTTCTCCAATGCATGAAAGTGAAAAGTGAAAGGGAAGTCGCTCAGTCCTGCCTGACTCTTAGCAACCCCATGGACTGCAGCCTTCCAGGCTCCTCTGTCCATGGGATTTTCCAGGCAAGAGTACTGGAGTGGGGTGCCATTGCCTTCTCCGGTTACACTTGCTAGTAATATAAATTCCTGAAGATGATTGCCAAATTACCACATAATTATTTTACCTTAAACCTAGTAGAGTGCCAAAGAATTGATGCTTTTGAACTGTGGTGTTGGAGAAAACTCTTGAGAGTCCCTTGGACTGCAAGGAGATCCAACCAGTCCATTCTAAAGGAGATCAGCCCTGGGTGTTCTTTGGAAGGACTGATGCTAAAGCTGAAACTCCAATACTCTGGCCACCTCATGCGAAGAGTTGACTCATTGGAAAAGAGTCTGATGCTGGGAGGGACTGGGGGCAGGAGGAGAAGGGGATGACAGAGGATGAGATGGCTGGATGGCATCACTGACTCAATGGACAAGAGTTTGGGTGACCTCCGGGAGTTGGTGATGGACAGGGAGGCCTGGCGGGCTGTGATTCATGGGGTCGCAAAGAGTCGGACATGACTGAGCGACTAAACTGAACTGAAACCTAGTAGAATCTCAGATTACTCCTTGGTTAATCAAAAAAGTTAGTGCTATTTTTTTTAATTTTTGCTTTTATTTTTTATTGGAGTATAATTGCTTTACAGTGTTGTTCGTTTTTGCAGTACAACAAAGTGAATCAGCTGTATATACACATAGATCCCCTCCCTCTTGAATCTCTCTCCTGTCCCCGCCATCCCACCTCTCTGGGTTATCACAGAGCACCAAGCTGAGCTCCGTGTGCTATACAACAGCTTCCTACAGCTTCCTCCAGGCATCTGTTTTACACATGGTAGAGTATATGTGGCAGTAGTACTCTCCTAATTTGTCTGATCTTCCCTTTCCCCTCAAGTGTCCACATGTCTATTCTATGTCTGTGTGTCTATTCCTGGCCTGCGAATGGGTTTATCTGTACCATTTTTTTTTTCTAGATTCCATATATATATATATGTGTGTGTTAATATATGATATTTTTCTCTTTGATTTCATTCTGTATGGAACTCACTGTGTATGACAGACTCTAGGTCCCTCCACATCACTGCAAATGACCTAACTTTTGTTCCTTTTTATGGCTGAGTAATATTCCATGGGCTTCCGTGGTGGCTCAGCTGGTTAAGAATCCGCCTGCAATGTGGGAAACCTGGGTTTAATCCCTGGGTTGGGAAGATCCCCTGGAGAAGGGAAAGGCTACTCAGTCCAGTATTCTGGCCTGGAGAATTCCACAGACTGTATAATCCATGGGGTCGTAAAGAGTCAGACATGACTGAGTGACTTTCACCATTCTCTCCCTCTCTATTTTTGTACAATAGCCAGGACATGGAAGCAACCTAATGGACATTTAAGTTGCTTTCATGTCCCAGCTATTGTAAATAGTGCTGCAATGAACACTGAGGTACATGTGTCTTTTTGAATTATGATTTTTCAGGGTAGATACCCAGTAGTGGGATTGCTGGGTCATATGTAGTTCTATTTTTAGTTTTTTAAGGAACCTCCATACTGTTCTCCCTAGTGGCTGTATCAATTTACATTTCTACCAATAATACAAGAGTGTTCCCTTTTCTCCATACCCTCTCCAGCATTTATTGTTTGTAGATTTTATTATAATGGCCATCTGACCAGTGTGAGGTGATACCTCATAGTATTTTTGATTTGCATTTTCTCTAACAATGCGCAATGTTGAGCATCTTTTCACATGTTTTTTGGCCATCTATATGTCGTCTTTGGAGAAATGTCTGTTTAGGTCTTCTGTGCATTCTTTTTTTTTTTTTTTTTAATTTTAGTTTTTTATTTTTTAAATTTTAAAATCTTTAATTCTTACATGCATTCCCAAACATGAACCCCCCTCCCACCTCCCTCCCCATAACATCTTTCTGGGTCATCCCCATGCACCAGCCCCAAGCATGCTGCATCCTGCGTCAGACATAGACTGGCGATTCAATTCACATGATAGTATACATGTTAGAATGTCATTCTCCCAAATCATCCCACCCTGTCCCTCTCCCTCTGAGTCCAAAAGTCCGTTATACACATCTGTGTCTCTTTCCCTGTCTTGCATACAGGGTCGTCATTGCCATCTTCCTAAATTCCATATATATGTGTTAGTATACTGTATTGGTGTTTTTCTTTCTGGCTTACTTCACTCTGTATAATCGGCTCCAGTTTCATCCATCTCATCAGAACTGATTCAAATGAATTCTTTTTAACTGCTGAGTAATACTCCATTGTGTATATGTACCACAGCTTGCTTATCCATTCATCTGCTGATGGACATCTAGGTTGTTTCCATGTCCTGGCTATTATAAACAGTGCTGCGATGAACATTGGGGTACATGTGTCTCTTTCAATTCTGGTTTCCTCGGTGTGTATGCCCAGCAGTGGGATTGCTGGGTCATAAGGTAGTTCTATTTGCAATTTTTTAAGGAATCTCCACACTGTTCTCCATAGTGGCTGTACTAGTTTACATTCCCACCAACAGTGTGGGAGGGTTCCCTTTTCTCCACACCCTCTCCAGCATTTATTGCTTGCAGATTTTTGGATCGCAGCCATTCTGACTGGTGTGAAGTGGTACCTCATTGTGGTTTTGATTTGCATTTCTCTAATAATGAGTGATGTTGAGCATCTTTTCATGTGTTTGTTAGCCATCCGTATGTCTTCTTTGGAGAAATGTCTATTTAGTTCTTTGGCCCATTTTTTGATTGGGTCGTTTATTTTTCTGGAATTGAGCTGCATAAGTTGCTTGTATATTTTTGAGATTAGTTGTTTGTCAGTTGCTTCATTTGCTATTATTTTCTCCCATTCAGAAGGCTGTCTTTTCACCTTGCTTATATTTTCCTTTGTTGTTCTTCTGCGCATTCTTTGACTGAGTTGTTTTTTGTTACTGAGCTGCATGAGCTGTGTGTATATTTTGGAGGTTAATCCTTTGTCAGTTGCTTCACTTGCAAATATTTTCTCCCATTCTGAGGGTTGGCTTTTCTTCTTGTTTATATTTTTCTTTGCTGTGCAAAAACTTTAAAGTTTAATTAGGTTCCATTTATTTATTTTTGTGTTTGCTTTTATTTTCATTATTCTAGAAGGTGGGTCACTTTTAATGTCTTATTTTCTAGTATCTCTTGGTATCTACAACCATAATAAATTCCTCTAATAATACTCCAATGGATGCATTTTTAAAAAAAAATTGTTGTACAATATTATCTCTTCGTGGCAGTGATGGAAGTCAGCTCTCTCCTTTTAGAGGATGTGGGTAAAAAGTCTGCATCAGTTGAGTCTAGATTCTATAAACTGAAAGTCAGGCTCTTTCCAAAAGTTGGCCTGTGATTTCCTGTCTTTCCTCTTGTTTTTGTTTGACAGAATCACTCTTTTGCATTTTTACCTTTTGCTGCTGCTGCTAAGTAGCTTCAGTTGTGTCCGACTTTGTGCGACCGCATAGACGGCAGCCCACCAGGTTCCCCTGTCCCTGGGATCCTCCAGGCAAGAACACTGGAGTGGGTTGCCATGTCCTTTTCCAATGCATGAAAGGTGAAAGCGAAAGCGAAGTCATGTCCGACTTCACCCCATGGATTGCAGCCCACCAGGCTCCTCCATCCATGGGATTCTCCAGGCAAGAGTACTAGAGTGGGTTGCCATTGCCTTCTCCGTTTACCTTTTGAAATACTACCAAATATTTATTAATCGCCTGAAACCATCTGTCCTTGCCCCTCTAGATTACATTTGATCAGGTCACATCCTCAACCCTCATAGCATTTAGAAATAATTTCCAGATATGTTTTCAGATGAATTGCCTTGCATTTATCGATCCTTAAGTATTTATAAAGATTTAGCCTTATTGATCTCTATAGTCTTTAAATTTTCTTAAATTTAGAAATGTTTATAATAGCCAGGACATGGAAACAACCTAGATGTCCATCAGCAGATGAATGGATAAGAAAGCTGTGGTACATATACACAATGGAGTATTACTCAGCCATTAAAAAGAATTCATTTGAATCAGTTCTGATGAGATGGATGAAACTGGATCCGATTATACAGAGTGAAGTAAGCCAGAAAGAAAAACACCAATACAGTATACTAACACATATATATGGAATTTAGGAAAATGGCAATGACGACCCTGTATGCAAGACAGGAAAAAAGACACAGATGTGTATAATGGACTTTTGGACTCAGAGGGAGAGGGAGAGGGTGGGATGATTTGGGAGAATGGCATTCTAACATGTATACTATCATGTAAGAATTGAATCGCTAGTCTATGTCTGACGCAGGGTGCAGCATGCTTGGGGCTGGTGCATGGGGATGACCCAGAGAGATGTTGTGGGGAGGGAGGTGGGAGGGGGTTCATGTTTGGGAACGCATGTAAGAATTAAAGATTTTAAAATTTAAAAAATAAAAAAACTAAAAAAAAAAAAAAAGAAATGTGGCAAACTACTTGTGTACATACTATACAGCTGCCCATGTTATATTTATTAACAATTTTTCAATCTTTTTCAAGATATAAAACAATACATATAGTTGAAATCATCCTTTTTTCCTTTCCTCCAGTCTAATTTCTTCCCTCTTTCTAATCTGTCCATAGGTAAGACCACTTGATGAATTTATTGTTTATCCTTATAATCCATTTTTCATCTATATAGACATGTGTCTATGAATATATAGTACTGTGAGGGGTTTCTTGATTCATAGAGATTCTATCAGATTAGTACTGTTGCATATATTATTTTTGGTGTTCAACTTTATTTTTGAGATTTCTAGAATCTTTAGGTTATCAGTCTGCCAATTCTTTTTAACTGCTGAATAGTATCATTGTATGAATTTTAGGAAATTTCCACAATATCCTTGGCTTTATCTTCAAAATGTATATATAGAATCCATCTACTTCTCACCATCTCTACTGTTATCACATTGGACCAATCTAATCTGCATTATTAAACATTCTTTTAACTGGTCTATCTGTGACCTCCTTGGAGACTCAGCGAAACCTACTCTCAAGGTAGTCAGAGGTATTCTTTTAAAATGTAAGTCATATTGTGTCACTCACCTATTCAAAATCCTCAAGTGACTTTGCCTCTCACTGACACTTCAGCAGCAGACACTTGACAAAATGCTGCATTGAGTCTCCTTTTATTGTTATCTGGGGTCAAATTCCTATAGAGGAAATTCTGCTTATTGACACTGAGTCACACATTTTTTTCAATATTACTACATTCCTCCTTGCTAATTTCTAAGTGGTTATACCAATTTATGATCATACCAACAACTCATAAACCATTTTTATGCTTTCATAACACCCTGGCATACAGCCTTGTACACAGCAGATGGTAAATACTTATTTAACTATTTCCTCTTTTAAGGGACAGTTCTTCAACACCCACCCAACCACCTTAACTCTTCTTATATAATCCACTCAGAAGGATCATGCTTGGGCTTCTGCGAAAATTCTGTCAATACTTTTACTATTGCATCTGCATTTCATATCATAATATGTATTTCTACTTCCCCTTCTCCCTCCTAATTATAAATCTATTTGACCACAGGGACAGGGTCTTCATTGCATCATAGTACCTAAGAAGAGAAAATGACAATTCTCTAATTGTGGATCATCTATGGCCAAGCACAGGGAACTTTCCTTGTACACATAATGTTTTCATATTTATAGTTATTACTGATGATAGATACTGTTATTATTCCCACTTTACAGATGAGACAGTGGAGAGCCATGATTTTCTCACTGTTAACAGAATTAGAAGGAGGCAGAGCCTGCGTTGTAAAATTGCCTGACCCTACAACCTAAACTCATCCTACCACACCATGTGCTTCTTATATCTCCTTATCCAATATACAGGAGGTGCTGCATATATAGTTGCTGAATAAATTCCTTAGATGATACTATAAAAATGTTGACGGATTCTGTTCTGTTTAGCCAGTATCAAATTGTGTGAATGTTTTATTTACTTTCATCTTAAGTACTTTATTGAGATAGCCTCAACAACTAGAAAAAAATTAGTTTTTCTGTTAGCTCTTCTGTGTGTGTGTGTTGGGGGGGGTGGGTACTTAGGGATTCTGAATACTGCTTCTACATCTGAGGCAAAGTATAGATCACTTTTAATTTGAGGATTTTTTTTTTTGATGATTATTGATGAACTGGTTTCCAAGAATGATTCACTAAAATGCCCAGATGGAACATCTTAAAATTTGCTCTGACCAAGTTGTTACGAGTGAAGACATTTTTTAACTTGAATTAACAGTTAAAGTTTTAGATATAGATTAACCACATATTGTTTACCACACTGGACATATCTATTTCATTCATATATAACCTCTAAAATCCACTTTTCTCCATCATTCAGTGCCTTCCCCCACCAGTCACATATGTACCATATTCCCGTTTGTGTTGCTGATACACAGATAACATTGATTGACTGGAGGGACAGCCCACTGATTTTTACAGTGCAGAGAGAGGCATTTGATAAACTTGGCAAAAGGTTGCTGTTCTAACCTCAGACATGTTAAGCTTTGGATGCAAGCTCAGTGTGTTTGCTGTTCTGCTCCTTTAAGTCTGAGGGTCAAAGCTCTTGTTTACTGGTAGTGAAAGGGGGCTGTGGGTGAGATCTGCCGTGTCAGTGTCCACAGATTTGGCAGTGAATTTAAGTAAACAACTAAGAGGTGTTCTGAACATTCATTAATAACTAAATGTCAGCTTGGGGGAAGGTACATGATGTCATTTCTCCCAGCTATCCCACTGGTTTTATTGAAAACCCAGCTTTAGACAATAATTCTCTGCTCTTTTCACTGTCACCCAATTAAGCTTGAAGCTTTTATTTTACTTTTTCAATATCTCTGTATCTCTTCAGGAGGAAAGAAACATGAAAAGGATAGTTTTCATAGCATTGCAGGCAGAGAGTAGATTTGTAATGATTAGCAACGACACATGCTATCTTGGGGCTAGATTTGCCATTTGTAAACATGTGCACTCCAAGTAGAATTTTTCCTTAGCTTTTAAAAGTCCTTGGCATTTTTGTGTGATTCATGTACATAAAAAAGAAATTTGCATTATTCTCACTAAGATCTTTTAAAGTTACTTAAATTTGTCACTGAAATCACTAAGAATTTTAATTTCATTCATCTTATTTCCCCACCCCACAAGATAAAAGAAAAATGTAAACCTGGGAGAAAATCATGTGTCATGTGTGGTAGAGCTTTCTTCTTGAGTTGAGGATTAGTGCAGGTAAGTTAAAATTTTGAATTCACTATAGGTGATTTATTCTTTAGTTTTAAAATCTCACTTAGATTTCACACTCTCTCCCAAATTAACTACTTATAACCATATCAGAGAGTGCAATGGAGAGTGCAGTGAATTGAGAGATTGGAGTTTCAATCTTCTTACCATTTTGGAATTGCCAATGAGTAAGTTAATGTTTCCATGGCTGCCAGATTTATTTTCTGCTAATAGCTGTTCATTGAGCACCAACTAATTGTCCAAATAGATAAGTCCTGAAGATACAGCAGTGAACAAAAAGAGACCCAGAAACTCCCATGTGGTGTTGACCATCTAGCATGGAGGCATGATTAGTCAAACACTGATAATTATTAAACATTAATAAGTCAAGTTAATAATTGAAAGAATCACAGTGTTGTAAAGGGTGAAGGAGAATTAGCTGGAGCTAAGGAGCCCAGACAAGATGGCATAGCAGTAGTTTGAGGGAAGGGGCAATATTTCAAAAAGTTACCTTAAGGAAATGTTGTGTAACCTTAGATGAATGTAGGATGAGAACGATGGAAGGACATTTCCTGACAGAGAGAACAGCATATGTTAAAAGTTGGTAACACTTGGAATGATCAAGGGACAGGACAGAGAATGGCAGGCCGAGAGCCCAGTGAGGTAAATGAGAACATCCAGGGCATCACAGAGGATGTGGTGAGGATTATGGCTTTCATCTGAAGATCAATGGGAAACATAGATGAGTTTTAAGCAGGGCAATGATCTGACCACATTTATATTATAAAGAGATCACCAGACTGAAAATTGAGTATAAATATAGCTTGTATTAGCTATCCTGGTGACTCAGTGGTAAAAAATCTGCCTGTGATGCAGGAGACTTGGGTTTGATCCCTGGGTCGGGAAGATCTCCTGGAAAAGGGAATGGCTACCCACTCTAGTATTCTTACCTGGAGAATTCCATGAACAGAGGAGCCTGACATGCTATAGTCCATGGGGTTTTTAAAGAGTAAGATACGACTGAGTGACTAACACTATAGTTTGTATTGGGCTTCCCTGGTGGGTCAGATGGTGAAGAGTCTGCCTGGAGACCTCTATTTGATCCCTGGATTGGGAAGATTCCCTGGAGAAGGGAATTATTACCCATCCCAGTATTCTTGCCTGGAGAATCCAATGAACAGAGGACCCAGACGGGGTCCTCTGTGGGGTTGAAAGAGTCAGACAAGACTGAGCAACTAAGCATGCATGCATAGCTTATACTGGCAGGTTCAAAGGATGAGTATAATGACCGAAAAGGACCATATGAATAAATTCAACTGAATTCAAAGTAAAATTATACTGTGTCTAGTAGAGTTAATGGATGCATTCTCAGGGTGTGAGAGTATATGGTTCAATCTGTTATTCAAAATATAGACCAATGCTCAAACTTAGAAACCTGCTCTAAAAATGGAGCATTAATGGAAGACTTCAGGATTTAGTAACATCTTCACCCACAAGAATCCTTGAATCTTGGTAATAAAAAAGCCTATTGCCACTTAATATTTTATTTGTTGAAAAGCTGAACCTATGGTTCAAACCCCAGATCATCCAGGAATGAATATTCTTGGAGTTGTAAATGAGATATTGCCATACCATATACCCTTTGATATAATTATTATTAAGATAATAATTAAAAACTAAGATAAAATTCATCAACACATACTTATTAAGTACCTACAATGTCCCAGATACTGAGTATACAACAATGACTAGTATGGGCTGAACTGTATCTCCCCAAAACTCATATATTGAAATCTTCACTCCCAGGATCTCAGAATGTGGGCTGAATTTGGAGATAGGGTGTTGAAAGAGGTAAATAAAGTAAAAGGAGGTTATAAAGGTAGGGCCTAATCCAATAACAGATGTCCTTGTAAGAAGAAGAAATTTGGGCAACAAAATAAACACCAGAACAAGAGAAAAGCCAGTGAAGCTACAAGAAAGCCACCATCCACACTCCAAAGAGAGAGGCCTGAGAAGAAATGAAACCTGCAGACACCTTGATCTTGAACTTTCAGTCTCAGAACGTGATGAAATAAATTTCTGTTGTTTAAACCTCCCAATCTGTGGTATCTTATTATGACAGCTTGAGCAAACTAATTACAGTGACAAAGTTGTAGATCTTTCTTCATGCAGTTTACAGTTTCATAGGAAACAGATAAACAAAGACACAGAGAGACAGTAAGTTTCATGATAAGGGCCAGGGGTGGGGAGGCGGGACGCGGTGTACGTTGCTATGAAATAACTCATCTTATTTTGGGAGTTAGGAAAGACTCCCTGGATAAACTGATACCCAGGCTGAAGGCTAAGTAGAAGTAACAAGGGCAAGAAAGAGGGTAGAGGTGTGTTTCAGAAAAAGAATACAGACAAGAATGTACGCAGAGCCCAGAGGACAAGTAGGAGAACACCCGGCGTTGCCCCAAGTCCCTCTGTGCATATTTGCTGATTCTTTGATAGGCTCATCTACTGTACTGTGGTTAAAATATCCTCATACTTCATCTAGATTGATGCAAGTTCCTAAAGTTTGTTTTCACTGATTTCATTCCTGCTCTATATTACCCTGTCCCACCACAACAACTAGAAGAGCCTTCAAAAACCCCAATTAGGTAAGGTCTGCCCTTTTTAAAGAGCCTTGGGGACTTCTCACATTACTCACAAGTAAGTAAATAAATGACTTCTTACCTGTGAAGCTCCTTGTGATCTAACACATGCCTACCTCTCACATTTCCTTTAATTCCAGTCTCCATCCCCTTTTCCCATCCCAGGCCACACTGGCTTCCTGTCTCTCCACAAGAGCTTGCTGGATTTACTCCTGCCTTAGGGACAAACTTGCTCTTCCCTTTATCTGGAATACTCTTCCATCAGGTTTTTGCATGTCTATGTCCTTATCTTTCAGGTCTCACCTGAAACATTACATCCTCAGAAAAGTCATCTCTAACTTAACTAACTGCACTTCCCTCCTGCTCTTCCAGGGTGATATCCATCATATGACTCTTGTTTATTTCATTTTTATAGAACTTATATTAAACCATATTGTTAAGAGCTTCCCCTGACTTTCCACTGTCCCTTCTCCCTACGCTATAAAACTTCATGGAAAAGGAGACTCATCTATTTATCCACTCCTCTCCTCAGCATAGTTACTGGCACACTGTAATTATGTTTTAAAATTTTTTGAACATTTTTATCGGGGTATAGCTGATTAACAATGTTGTGATAGTTTCAGGTGAACAGTGAAGGAACTCAGCCATATATAGACATGTATCCACTGTCCCTCAAACCCCTCTCCCATCCAGGCTACCACATAACATAGAGCAGAGTTCCATGTGCTACACAGTAGGTTCTTGTGGTTATCCATTTAAAATATAACAATGGCACACTGTAATTATTAAATAAATACATGATTAATGAATAATGTCATTCAAACTCACTCTGGTTGTAAATTCACATCATCTATCTTTAAAATAAAACAGCAAAAAGTGGGAAAATTTTGAACCATGCCTAGAGAGTAGAGATGCATTTAATCCCTGGGTATAAGAAGATAGAAGCATCAGTAATACCCCATCCCAGAGTGACATGTAATACAGCAGCAGCAACATGTGGTAGGTTGTTAAGTCTATGTCTGTTATAATGCATTGACCATTTCTTGTCTGTCCACAAATCATAGTGATCTAAAGGGACAGGAATTGATCCAAAGGATTTGCCAACTGGCATTGTCATTTGACTCTGAGAAAGGCATTTAACCATAGAGAGTATTCTGTGAATTATAGATGACAATAACTGGCCATGTCCCTGTCACATAGAAATAGTTTCAGGGGTAATAAAATTTTTGTTTTAAGTAGCTGAGCTCCCTGAGTAGAGGTGGGAAGGAGAGGTGAAATAGACTACAGTCAAATCATTAGCTCTATATATCTACAACATAATTTATACCAATTTACTGGGTTATTCCTAGCACTAGGAGGGGTGCTTTGGCTCCCTCCTGAAGATAAACTTCATACATTTTCAATGCCATAGTAAAGCAGAGCTTGCTGGGACATCATTGATAGATACCCAGACCCTCCTGGTTAAAAGATAGCAAAAGTGAAAGAAAGTGAAGTCGCTCAGTCGTGTCTGACTCTTTGTGATCCTGTGGACTGTAGCCTGCCAGGCTCCTCCATGGGATTTTCCAGGCAAGAATACTGGAGTGGGTTGCCATTTCCTTCTCCAGGGGATCTTCCCCACCCAGGGATCGACCCCGGGTCTTCTGCATTGCAGGCAGATGCTTTATCCTCTGAGCCACCAGGGAACTGGATGGAGTGGTATAGGAGTTGGGTAAACAATGTTCCACTAGTGTCTGAGGCTCCCTAAAGGGTACTGGGTCTAGAGGAAATAAAACCACCAGAATGAAGGGCATGTAGTGCAGTGGTAAGAAGGGTGGGCTTCTGTAGTAGAACGCCTGCATTTGAATTTCCGTTTCATAGGTGGCGACCTCAAGCAACTGACTTGATTTCTTTGAGACTCAGTGTCTCCATCTCCATCAGGGACCAATGCTAAAACCTATAGGATGGTTGTGGAGATTAAAATGATTCACACATTTAACGTATCTAGATTGGTTTCAAACTTATAACAAGTGCTCAGTAAATGTTTTTCATTATCATCATCAAGTGCTGGATTGATATGGTGGAGGTTAGAGAGGGTGCTTAGATGGGTCAAGGGCTGGGTAGCACTAACCAGAAATGTTGCAATCAGATGTCACAAGATTTATGTGTGGAATGTTAGATTTTAAAGAATCTGCTGGAAAAATGATTTCATTCCAAATATCACTAAGCAATTTTCCCCATTCCCTCATAATTTTCCGGGACACATCAAAATTGGCTCAAATAAGGAATAAAGTATACACACCTTTGGGAGAATTGGAACAAACCATGCCAGCAGAACTTGATGATCTAATACTTGTCAACCAAGGAAAGAATATACTCTAATTTCCTGCTCAAACTGTATTTTAGTTTATAATGGACGGCATAAATTTGGGGGAATGACTTTTTAATAGCAGATGCTCTAGAAACAACAAAGAAGCTCACTATTAACTCTTCAGAACCTGGTGGTTTGTATGTAATTGCATTTTTTTCATTATGGTCTTGTATCCTCCTTCATTCTTGAAATGGAATTGACTCCCCTCTTAGACAATAATGGGAAATTGAACAACTGCTGAGACAATGAATTTCCCCCCATAACAGACATGAAGTTCTTCAAAGAGTACATGAGAGAGATGATCTCTGTTCCACTGTTTGCTCTCAATCACCTGGTCCCTAAATGGGACCACAGTTAGGACTACAATTTGACTGCTATTTATATTCTACTAGATTTATGAGTGTTTTTCTTAAGAAATGAGGGGAAGTACTCTTTGTATCTTCTATACTACTTGTTCGGAAGCCATGCAATTCCCTCTGGTGAGATATACCTTGACAGAGAAACTCATTAATCCATTCCTTAATTAATATGTCTAAGCATTCCTAATAACAAAATGTGTCTAAGCACACTGCTACGCAATTCCAAGGCTGCAGTGATTAGAAATACTTAGTCTCTACCTTCATGAATCCTACTTTTTTAATAGCTTCAACACAGAGTACCAAGTTCTATGTACTCCTTTCATCCCTCAGGTGAGGAAGGGGAGATAGATTATCACTTCTTGAACATTTATTGAGCTAGACATCACGCTACATGCTCTACATATCTTTGGAGGGACCGCTTACCTTCTGACAAGTATACCCAGGCAACTAGTTTACCACTGTGGCTGTCCATCTGGTCTCATTATCTTCAAAAAATAATTTATACAAACTTTAAAAACAAAAGAATATTCAGAAAGCTCATTTCCTAGACACTACCCCTGGAGGAGGAAATGGCAACCCACTCTAGTATTCTTGCCTGGAAAATTCCATGGACAGAAAAGCCTGGCAGCTATGGTCCATAGGGTCATAAAAGAGTAGGACACAGCTGAACACACCCACACCCACGCCCACACCCACGCCTCTGTTACACATCTTAAACTTCAAATTCTCATGTTAGTGGAAAACCCCAAAGAGAAATAACTTCTCTTTGGTATGAGATGTAGGAATTGCATTTTGGAGACAAGAGCCTGAAGATTAATTTCATATCAAGACTCAGACTATGTTATCTTTAAATAGAGCAGGCAAAAGAGGAAAGGAAGGAATATCAATTGATGCCACTGCTTTCACAAGTCCTTTATGGACAGCTCAGTAGGAACTAAATAATTGGTAATAGCTATTGTGTTTTTCTGTATCACTAAACCAGAAATGAGCGTTCATGGAAATGTCACTCTATATCCAAGAGAAAAATAAGGAACAATGATCAGTTTGACATTTTAAACAGGAGACGTTTTTCTTTGGTTCAATATAAAAGTTTCTATGGAATGTGTAATTATATTTTACACCAGATTTCAGGTCTGCTTAATTACTCTATCAACTCTTTTGTTGATGTATCCTAAAATACACTTGGTTACTATTCAGAGCATGTCTTTAGCCTCTCTTCATGAAGCTTGGTAATCCAATCAACAAATGTCATCAAAAATAACTTGTAAATGGGGTAAGAGTTAGAGGTTACACTTTCATTTTATTTTTAAAGAAGAACAATGCGCACTGTCAAATTCCTTGTTGAGAAGGTTAGTCCATGTGAATCCTCTCTCCAGGATGACCAAGCATTTTGGTTTGCCTGGTACTAAAGCAGTTCTGGAGCTGTGGCTTTTCAGTGCTAAAATGGGAAAGTCCCCAGCAAACCAGGATGAGTTGGTCACCTTACCTCTCTCTCCATCAATTTGTTGTAATGATTAAGTAAAACAATGCTTAGTAAAGGCATATCGTTTAAAAAAATGCTTAGTACTTACAAGCATTAAAAAGGCCAGCTGTTGTTAAAGGGCTTCCTAGAGACAGGTGTTATATGTTAAACAGTTATTTTTGCATGAAATTTCTCTGCTTCTGAATATCTCAGCTAGCATAAATAATGTTAGAGACAACTCAGAAAGGAAAATGAGTAGAGGTCAGTATATTCCTTTCTCTGAGGTGAGGATAGGGGTCTTTACGTACACAAAAGAACTGGAAGGGAGAGTTAGGCCATTTGTTGTCTGAGAATATGTTCCTGAGCAAGAATGAGGGGAGCTAGGAAGTTAGCCACAGGTGAGAAACTATGATGATGACAACTATTTTAAAAAATATTTTTACAATATATTTTTAGTATAGTAGCATATTATATTCAGCATAATTATAATTTGCTATAATACATATATGTAATATATTTCACAGCTATCCCACCCACAAACTGTAGCTCTATTTTGGTTTTCTTGCCTGTAAAATGGTGTTTAGAATTTCCCTTTGTCACAGGGAAGGTTTCGTCAATGAGTAAATGAGATAATTTATGTATATTACTTTTCATATACGAAGTGCTCATATTACTTTTCCATTTCTTGGACCAGCTTTTTTGAGATATAGTTCAAGTACCCTACAGTTCACTCTTTGAATTGTACTGAGTGAAGTCAATGGTGTTTAGTGTATTCACAGTTGTGCAATAATCAGCACAATCAATTTTAGAATATCTTGTTTTCCCTGGTCCTCTAACAAAACCTTGTACCCCTAGCAGTCACCCTCCATTTCTCCTTAATGCTCCAGCCCCAGGTACTTCATAGAATTATCTACCCTAAATAATACATATAAATAGATTCATAGAGTCTTGTGGATCATACAGTCTTCTGTGACTGACTTTATTCACTTAGTGTTTTCAGGGTTTATCCATGTTTATCGCATTTATCACTAATTCATTCCTTCTTCATTGTTGAACAATATTCCTTCGTATGTAATATATTTTATTGATATTTTCATCACTTCTTGGGTATTTGGGTATTTTTTAATACTTTTTAGATGTTATGAATAATGCTGCTATGAACAGTCTCACGTATGTTTGGTGCAGACTTATGTTCTCATTTTTCTCGGGTTTATTCCTAAGAGTGAAATTGCTGGGTTGTGTGGTAACTCTCTATTTAACCTTTCAAAGCACTGCCAGACTTTTTTTTTCCAAAGTGAATGTACCGTTTTATATTCCCGCCGTGGTTCATGAGAGTTCTAATTTTTCCACTTCCTTGCCAGCATTTGTTTTTATGTGTTTTTCATTATAGCCATCCTAGTGGGTGTGAAGTGGCATCTCCACGTGGTTCTGATTTTCATTTTCCTAATAGTGATGTTGAGCATCTATTCATGTTTACACTGGTCATTTTATATCTTCTTTGGAAAAATGTCCTTTCAGATCCTTTGCCCTTTTTAAACTTGGACTATTTATGTGTCAACTCTTACTAATACGAATTCATTCCTATACTCAGTATTTAAAGAGCACTTACTATGTTCCATGTACCTTACAGTCTCTAATCCCATCACTTCATGGCAACATCTGGGGAAACAGTGGCTGACTTTATTCTGGGGGGCTCCAAAATCACTGCAGATGGTGACTGCAGCCATGAAATTAAAAGACACTTACTCCTTGGAAGGAAAGTTATGACCAACCTAGAAGCATATTAAAAAGCAGAGACATTACTTTGTCAACAAAGGTCCGTCTAGTCAAGGCTATGGTTTTTCCAGTGGTCATGTATGGACGTGAGAGTTGGACTATAAAGAAAGCTGAGCGCCGAAGAATTGATGCTTTTGAACTGTGGTGTTGGAGAAGACTCTTGAGAGTGCCTTGGACTGCAAGGAGATCCAACCAGGCCATTCCAAAGGAGATCAGTCCTGGGTGTTCGTTAGAAGGACTGATATTGAAGCTGAAACTCCAGCACTTTGGCCACCTGATGCAAAGAGGTGACTCATTGGAAAAGACCCTGATGCTGGGAAAGATTGAGGGCAGGAGGAGAAAGGGATGACAGAGGATGAGATGGTTGGATGGCATCACTGACTGACTAATGGACATGAGTTTGGGTGAATTCTGGGAGTTGGTGATAGACAGGGAGGTCTGGCATGCTGCAGTTCACGGGGTCACAAAGAGTTCAACACGACTGAGCGACTGAACTGAATTGAATATTTAAAAAGTAACCCTTCAAATTAGTATTGTAATCCCTTTAAGTTAGGATATTAAAGATCAGAGAATGGAGTATTTATCCAGCTAAAAAGGTGGCAGATTTGGATTTAGCTAACACGAAGCCTGCATGCTTATTTTTCTGAGGCTAGGTGGCCACCTGAGCCTTTTGAGGTATGTGAGCTCATCCTCTGTTCTGCTGCCTTCTCTGGTCCTTCTGTTTCTATGAGGAATGTGCCCTGAAAGTACAATTTTGATGGCTTCTGCAACACAGTGAATAACACTTAAACTCCTCATCATGCCACTCAAAAGCCTTCACATTCTTGGCAGCCCCATCATCCCAGCCTCACTCTATGCCATTCCTTAGCCCTGCACATAATACATCTGGAAAACCACAAGATTCCTAGATTTCTAATGGAGATTTGCACTCTTATTTCCTAGAAAGATTCTACTCATTCTGTGGGTATCTGCTCAAAATGCGTCATTCATTTTGACCCCTGCAGTGACATTACTTTCCCTCCTCTGTGCATGTATCTCTTCTTAATCTAGACAACACCGCTTTTGTAGCTGGTATGTTCTTGATGTATGCAAAGCAGTGGAAATATCGTAGTGGACATGATCCAGTCCCTGACCCTAGAAAGCTTAAAGTCTGATCCGTGTCTGTTTTCACCACTGTCCTACAAGTGATCTGAGCCCAGGGATGGTACCATTAATCTCACCAGCAAACACAGGCCCTGAAAAATCTGGATTTTAAGGAAAATAATTCCAATATTTTACAGGAGCTACTGATCTTCACATATTGCATATGAAGAAAGACTCTGGCTAATGACAGTAAATGGGGAGAGAATCTAGCATTATATTGCTGAGAGCTGCACATCAGCACTTCCAACAATTCTCTATGTGAGTTTTAGGACAAAACAATGTAACCCAAATGTGAAGGCGTGAGTGCACAATGAATATGCAAAGCTGTAAACTAAGTGATAATTTTTGCCTTGATTGTGTGAGCTAACTACTAAGGTCATAATTAGGGTGCATTTCTTACAGTACCAACGAGCATCTTAATCAACCTCTATACCATTAACTCCAATTACCATTAGTAAACTATGAGGATTCTGTTTTAAATTGCAGTGAGTCAGTAAATTCCAGATGGCATTTTGGGAGTAAATGTTAACAAAACCTTATCATTTTCCTGAGCAGTCCTTTAACACATGGGTGGGGGCTGCACTGAGGTCGAAGCAATAATGGGAGGCTGAAGAGTTATTGGATTTCACAAGTGGTATTTGTACTCTGATGTGAAACACACGGTTATCCTTAAGAACTTTTAATAATTATTTTATAGATGAATTTTAGCTTTACAGCTTTAAAGAAAGACATTTTGTTTAGCTGAACAAACTAATAGACTAATAAACCCAAAATAAAGTCTGATAAACAGGGTCCTTTGAAACTCTCATCATTAACTTACAATATTTGCATAAATTGGAACAAAGATGGATGGCTTTAAATGACTGTCAGTAATTAAGAGACCGAAACAAACAAAAAGAACTAATAAAACATTATATAGGAAGACAGGCACATTAGCATATTCTATCCATATCTCCATCGCAGTGACATGAAGACAAATATTCCTGATTACACCTGAAGCAATAATGTAACTGAGGCAATAAATCATTTAAAGAAAACTAAGGGGGCTTCTTTTTAAACACATTGATTTAGGTATTAAGCCTGTCACTGAAATATAAACATAAAAGGAAATCAAATTTGTTGTGATGATATATTATTCAAAGATTTGTCTCTCCTTCCTGGAAAAATTTAATCAGTAGGTGGACATATGACTGTATCCCAGATGTATTTGTTAGAAAAGATTGTCAGATCATTATCAGAAAACTTCTTTCAAATGTCCATTAGTATAGATATTTATCATTGGCAGGGCACATTACAAGGTCTAAAATCAAGACAAAAGTAACTTACCTTGAGTGTTGCATTCTATACTTTTCCAATTAATGTAACTGAAGTCTTATCTTCAAAAAGTATAACAAAGTTCACATTACAGTAGAAAATTCAAGTATAGAGAGGCAAAGGAAGGAAGGGCAGAGTCATGCTATAACAATATGAGATGTTCTGCTTGTTTTTATTTATTGTTTAGTTGGAGTATAGTTGATGAACAATGATGTGCTAGTTTCATGTATACAGTGAAGAGATTCAGTTGTACAAAATATACATATATCCATTTTTTTCAGATTATTTTCCCATTTAGGTTATTATAGAATCTTGAGCAGAGATCCCTGTTCTATACAATAGGTCCTTGCTGGTTATCTATAGTAAATAAAGCACTGTGTACATGTCCATCCCAAATTTCCCGTTTATTCACCATTCACCCCAGTAAGTAACCATAATTTCATTCTCTAAGTTTGTGAATCTGTTTCTATTTTGTACATAAGCGCATTTGTATAACTTTGTTTAGATTCCTCATATGCTGTATTGTGCTTAGTCATGTCTGACTCTTTGCAACCCCATAAGTTGTATCTTGTCAGGCTCCTCTGTTCATGGGGATTCTCCAGGCAAGTACACTGGACTGGGTGCCATTTCCTCCTCCAGAGGATCGTCCCAACCCAGGGACCGAACCCAGGCCTCCCACATTGCAGGTGGATTCTTTACCATCTGAGCCACCAGGGAAGCCCAGATTCCTTATATAAGTGATATCATATACTTGTCTTTTTTCTGTCTGACTTACTTCACTCAGTATGATAATCTCCGTGCTCATGCATGTTGCTGCAAATGACATTATTCTTTTTAATGCTGAGTAATATTTTATTGTATATATGTATCACATCTTCTTTACCCATTCATCTGTCAATGGATATTTAGGTTGCTTCCATGTCTTAGCTATTGTAAACAGCACTGCAAAGAATGTAGGGTGCATGAATCCTTTTGAACTGTGTTCTTCTCTGGATATATGCCCAGGAGTGGGATTGCTGGATCATGTGATAGCTCTATTTAGTTTCTTAAGGAACCTCCATACTGTTCTCCATAACAGCTGTACCAACTTACATGCCTGTCAGCAGTGTAGGAAGATTCCCTTTTCTCCATATCCTCCCTAGCATTATTGTTTGTAGATCTTTTTTATTATGGCCATTCTGACTGATGTGAAGTGATACCTCATTGTAGTTTTGACTTGCATATCTCTAATACTTTGTGATGCTGAGCATCTTTTCATGTGCCTCTTGTCCACCTGTATGTCTTCTTTGGAGAAATATCCATTTAGGTCTTCTACTCATTTTTTGATTTTATTTATTTATTTATTTATTTATATATTTATTTATTTATTTATTTTTACTGAGCTGTAGGAGTTCGTAAATTTTGGAGATTAATCCCTTGCCTGTTGTATTGTTTGCAAATATTTCCTCCCATTCTGTGGGTTGTCTTTTCATTTTGTTTATGCTTTCCTTTGCTGTGCAGAAGCTTTTGAGTTTAATTATGTCCCACTTGTTTTTTATTTTTATTTCCATCACTCTGGGAGATGGATTGAAAAAGGTATTGCTGAGATTTATGTCAAATATTCTGCCTGTGTTTTCCTCAAAGTGTCGCATAGGATCTGGTCTTACATTAAGGTCTCTAATCCATTTTGAGTATATTTTTGTGTAGGATGTTAAAGAATGTTCCAAAGACAGTATCTTCAATAAATGGTGCTGTGAAAATGGACAGCTACATGCAAAATATGATGTTAGAACATTGTAATATTTTTTTAAAAACTCCGTCACAAAGAGTGAAAAAGAAGGCGCTTTATCCAGTGAGCCCCTGAATCCTATGCTGACTTGGTATACAAAACAGAGTGGTCCTGTAGACCAATGGTGACTATTGATTTGAACCCCAAGAAGTTCAAATTATTAAGGATTAATAGTTTTATCAAAATCTTAACTTTTGAAACTATTTGACTCATGCTGTAATGTTATCTTTAGAGTGTTTTAGGAATTTTTAAATTTTATTATTATTATTATTTTACTTTACAATATTGTTTTAGGATTTTTTAGCTGAAATTATCATGTTCCCTACTACCATAATTGAATTTTTCCACTGAATTAATGCATAATCTCTTTTACAGTTAAGTGCCTAATTTTAAAGGCATCTTAGTATAGTGTTAAACTGAATTAGTCATTAGATTTCCAGAATCTATATGAAAACTTATGGCCCCACATCTGCTTATCAAAATGTCTGGGTAATCCATTTAATCACCAAATAATGAAATTTGAGTTGCCTACTCTGTGAAGTGTGATTAATTTATCTTAAAACAAATTTCTAGTGTTTTATTTTTTTAATCTACTGAGCAGTTTTTGGAGGAATATTTATGAACCTATAGACAGTCTCAGAGTCTTCAAATTTAGGAAAAAGAAAATAAAAATCTGTGGTCCCTTAGAGACAGTGGATTATTTCAGCATTACCACTATTTGCATAAAAGCAATGTCTCTTTTATTATATGAAAAGGAAAAATATATCTTAAATTTAAAAAACATTGCTAGTCCTTAACTCTTATAATAGACCAAAGTAACTACTGTATTATTTTTTCTTTCCATTTCCTCTTTTCTTTTGGAGACAATTCTACTGTAATTCTTCAGCTTCTCCCTATCTCAGCATACACAGCTGTAGAAATCACGTGACCCAGATGACAAGAGGACTCCATTTTCCTTCTATCAGTGATACATAAAAAGAAATGAACTTATTTAAAAATCATGTTCAATCAGTGTTTTTCTTTGGGATTACTCATATGGACCCCCAAGTAAATTTCCTTTCTTACTCTGTAAGGCTGCTAACCTGGGAATATGGGACTTCTATGTTCCATACTACTAAAGAAGGCTAACTAGAGTAGTCTAGGGTGATACCAAAATGCAATGGGAAGCAGATAAAACAAAAGATAAGAGACTGATGGAAAGAATCCTGCTTATTCTGAGTCCCAATTCTAGTGTCTAGATTCCTCATCTCTGTAGATCATCCTTGGGTTTGAACCAGCCACAGTATACTTCCTAGTAGTATAGGCCAATCAGTCTCCTTTGTTTCAGTGATTTATCTTTCCCTATAACTGAAAAAATAGTCCTGGCTTGCACTTCTTTAATGTTGCTAAATAGACTTGTTAGGGGAAGCACACTGACTGAAACCACCCACCCTGCCCAGGCACCATAGTAACCAGTTGCATGAGTTGTTTTATGACAGGAGGTCCTGGTAAGGAACACGGAACTAATAAGCCACCACCAATTGGAAGAGTTCAGGAAAGGTCAAAAGGCAATGCCACATGTCCAACCACTTCCCAGAATCCTTCTCTCTAGCATCCATCTTGGCTGAACAAGGCTTGCACCACCAGGAAGGACTCTGAGTCAGATGACTGGCTAAAGACAACCCAGAAACGAATCCCATCACCATAAAACCCAAGACTACAAGCCAAGTGGCAGAGCTGTTCTCCGGGTTTCCCTTACCCTACTTCTCTCCAAGCAGGTGCCCTTTCCCAATAAAATCTCTTGCTTTGTCAGCAGATGTGTCTCCTCAGACAATTCATTTCCCAGTGTTAGACAAGAGCCCAGTTTTGGGTCCTGGAAGGGGTCCCCTTTCCTACAATAGACTGGTTTGCATGCTATAACACTCTTATTAAAATTACATTTATTCAGCATCTACTATATGCCAAGCACTAGCTTCATGAAAACCAAAGCCATAATCCTTATATTTAGGAAGTTCTTACTCTATGAGAAACTTACTACACATAAAACATTAACTATAATAAAAACTTGTGTGTTCTACTAAAATATATACAGTATGCTCTCTGAACATGGAGATTTGTTTTGTATTTTTAGTCTGTAAATGAGAGTTAGAAACTGTGTACAGAGAAAACGTCTACAGAGAGTCATATATAGAGAAGGTCGTATACACATATGTTGTTGCCATCGTCATCATCATCAAAGAATCTCATTGTAAATGCCACAAGGGTGGAAGTGACCTTCAAAGCATCTCAATTTCACACTTAAAGTCATTTCAAAGTTCTAACCTTCCTGTTCAGTCTAAATGAAGTTTATTTTGCACAAACTGTCACTTCAGTCCCTTCTTATCCAAAACTTCTCAAAGTGGAAAAATGCTTTTACATTTTGATATTTTGTTTTATGTTGATAGCTAATATATATATTCCACATTCCCTCCATGGAAAAGACTGGTGATAAATACTGTCAGTCTGTGATGGCACATCTTTCCCAAACCATATGACATACATTCTTATTATTGTAATCTCAAACATGAGGATTCTGATACAAAGTTGATTCAGCACCCCATTGAAAGTTGTATCGATAGTAAAGTGTAGAGCCAGGTCTTGTCAGATTCACCAGTGACCTTGTATGGATCAGCTTGATGGGCCCAAGTAATCACTTGGTTCTGACAGGAGGGATGCAGAGGGGCTTACGGTCAGAGAAGGAACTGGAATGTTGCAACAGGGTTTGGAGTAATGAGGGGTGTAAGCTAAGGGATGTGGGAGGTCATTAGAAGCTGAAAAAAGACAGTACTAGATTCTCCCCTGGAGATCCCAGAAGGAGCCTAGTCTGGCAGACAATTTGATTTTAGTCCAGTGAAACAAATTTGAACTTCTGATGCACAGAACTATAAAAAATAAATTTGTGTTGTTTTAAGCCACTCAGTTTGAGGTAATGCATTACCATGACAATAGGTAACTAATACAGCTTCACACATTTTCCCAGCAAGGGAACTAAAACACAATATTTACATGGCATCTGCCTCTGCATCTGTAAGGTGTTCTTTTAGAATCTCTAGCTGAGGCAACTAAATAAAATATGCACATATTACAGGAATTTAGAAGACGAAGCCCAGTGTTCATAGTCAGGAATCATTAAAAATTAAATCTGAAACAAAAGACTTTACACTTGATGTGTGTATGTATGTATGCTCTGTTGTGTCTGAATCCTTCCAACCCTGTAGTCTGTAGTCTTCCAGGCTCCTCTGTCCATGAGATTTTCCAGGCAAGAATAGTGGAGTGGGTTGCCATTTCCTCCTCCAGGGGATCTTCCCAACCCTGGGAACATCAAACCCACATCTCACGCATTTTGAGTGGATTCTTTACCTGCTGAGCCCTTGGTGACACTTGATACTCTGTTTAATAAGTTATATCCAAATCCAATAGATACCCCATGTCCAAGGTAAGAGAAACCCAAGTAAGATGGTAGGTGTTGCAAGAGGGCATCAGAGGGCAGACACACAGAAACCATAATCACAGAAAACTAGTCAATCTAATCACACTAGGACCACAGCCTTGTCTAACTCAATGAAACTAAGCCATGTCCGGGGGCCACCCAAGACGGGCGGGTCATGGTGGAGAGGTCTGACAGAATGTGGTCCACTGGAGAAGGAAATGGCAAACCACTTCAGTATTCTGGCCTTGAGAACTCCATGAACAGAACAGTATGAAAAGGCAAAATGATAGGACACCGAAAGAGGAACTCCCCAGGACATTAGGTGCCCAATATGCTACTGGAGATCAGTAGAGAAATAACTCCAGAAAGAATGAAGGGATGGAGCCAAAGCAAAAACAATACCCAGTTGTGGATGTGACTGGTGACAGAAGCAAGATCTGTTGCTGTAAAGAGCAATATTGCATAGGAACCTGGAATGTCAGGTCCATGAATCAAGGCAAATTGGAAGTGGTCAAACAAGAGATGGCAAGAGTGAACGTCGACATTCTAGGAATCAGCGAACTAAAATGGACTGGAATGGGTGAATTTAACTCGGATGACCATTATAAATACTACTGCAGGCAGGAATCCCTCAGAAGAAATGGAGTAGCCATCATGCTCAACAAAAGAGTCTGAAATGCAGTACTTGGATGCAATCTCAGAAATGACAGAATGATCTCTGTTTGTTTCCAAGGCAAACCATCCAATATCACAGTAATCCAAGTCTATGCCCCAACCAGTAATGCTGAAGAAGCTGAAGTTGAATGGTTCTATGAAGACCTGCAAGACCTTTTAGAACTAACACCCAAAAAAGATATCCTTTTCATTATAGGAGACTGGAATGCAAAAGTAGGAAGTCAACAAACATTCTGGAGTAACAGGCAAATTTGGCCTGGGAGTATGGAATGAAGCAGGGCAAAGACTAATAGAGTTTTGCCAAGAAAATGCCCTGGTCATAGCAAACACCCTCTTCCAACAACACAAGAGAAGACTCTACACATGGACATCACCAGATGGTCAAAACCGAAATCAGATTGATTATATTGTTTGCAGCCAAAGATGGAGAAACTCTATACAGTCAGCAAAAACAAGACCAGGAGCTGACTGTGGCTCAGATCATGAACTCCTTATTACCAAATTCAGACTTAAATTGAAGTAGGGAAAAATGCTAGACCATTCAGGTATGATCTAAATCAAATCCCTTATGATTATACAGTGGAAGTGAGAAATAGATTTAAGGGCCTAGATCTGATAGATAGAGTGCCTGATGAACTATGGAATGAGATTCGTGACACTGTGCAGGAGACAGGGATCAAGACCATCCCCATAGAAAAGAAATGCAAAAAAGCAAAATGGCTGTCTGGGGAGGCCTTACAAATAGCTGTAAAAAAAAAAGAGAATTGAAAAGCAAAGGAGAAAAGGAAAGATAGAAGCATCTGAATGCAGAGTTCTGAAGAATAGCAAGAAGAGATAAGAAAGCCTTCCTCAGTGATCAATGCAAAGAAATAAAGGAAAACAACAGAATGGGAAAGACTAGAGATCTCTTCAAGAAAATTAGAGATACCAAGGGAACATTTCATGCAAAGATGGGCTCGATAAAGGACAGAAATGGTATGGATCTAACAGAAGCAGAAGATATTAAGAAGAGGTGGGAAGAATACACAGAAGAACTGTACAAAAAAGATCTTCACGACCCAGATAATCACGATGGTGTGATCACTCTTCTAGAGCCGGACATCCTGGAATGTGAATTCAAGTGGGCCTTAGAAAGCATCACTACGAACAAAGTTAGTGGACGTGATGGACTTCCAGTTGAGCTATTTCAAATCCTGAAAGGTGATGCTGTGAAAGTGCTGCACTCAATATGCCAGCAAATTTGGAAAAGCCAGCAGTGGCCACAGGACTGGAAAAGGTCAGTTTTCATTCGAATTCCAAAGAAAGGCAATGCCAAAGAATGCTCAAACTACCGCACAACTGCACTCGTCTCACATGCTAGTAAAGTAATGCTCAAAATTCTCCAAGCCAGGCTTCAGCAATATGTGAACTGTGAACTTCCAGATGTTCAAGCTGGTTTTAGAAAAGGCAGGGGAACCAGAGATCAAATGGCCAACATCTGCTGAATCATGGAGAAAGCAAGAGAGTTCCAGAAAAACATCTATTTCTGCTTTATTGACTATGCCAGAGCCTTTCACTGTGGATCACAATAAACTGTGGAAAACTCTGAAAGAGATGGGAATACAGACCACCTGACCTGCCTCTTGAGAAACCTATATGCAGGTCAGGAAGCAACAGTTAGAACTGGACATGGAACAACAGACTGGTTCCAAATAGGAAAAGGAGTATGTCAAGGCTGTATATTGTCACCCTGCTTATTTAACTTCTATGCAGAGTACATCATGAGAAACGCTGGACTGGAAGAAGCACAAGCTGAAATCAAGATTGCTGGGAGAAATATCAATGACCTCAGATATGCAGATGACACCATCCTTATGGCAGAAAGTGAAGAGGAACTAAAAGCCTCTTGATGAAACTGAAAGAGGAGAGTGAAAAAGTTGGCTTAAAGCTCAACTTTTAGAAAACTAAGATCATGGCATCCGGTCCCATCACTTCATGGGAAATAGATGGGGAAACAGTGGTTACAGTGTCAGACTTTATTTTGGGGGGCTTCAAAATCACTGCAGATGGTGACTGCAGCCATGAAATTAAAAGATGCTTACTCCTTGGAAGAAAAGTTATGACCAACCTAGATAGCACATTAAAAACAGAGACATTACTTTGCCAACAAAGGTCCATCTAGTCAGTGCTACGGTTTTTCCAGTAGTCATGTATGGATGTGAGAGTTGGACTGTGAAGAAAGCTGAGCACTGGAAAATTGATGCTTTTGAACTGTGGTACTGGAGAAGACTCTTGAGAGTCCCTTGGATTGCAAGGAGATCCAACCAGTCCATTCTGAAGATCAGCCCTGGGATTTCTCTGGAAGGAATGATGCTAAAGCTGAAACTCCAGTACTTTGGCCACCTCATGCGAAGAGTTGACTCATTGTAAAAGACTCTGATGCTGGGAGGGATTGGGGGCAGGAGGAGAAGGGGACAACAGAGGATGAGATGGCTGGATGGCATCACTGACTGGATGGATGTGAGTCTGAGTGAACTCTGGGAGTTGGTGATGGACAGGGAGGCCTGGCACGCTGCAATTCATGGGGTCACAAAGAATCGGACACAACTGAGTGACTGAGCTGAACTGATCCAAACAGCTAGGGGACAACTTCTGGAAAACAACCTATCTGGCTCTGCAGTATCTATTTCAAAGTCTCCCTTGGTGTTTCAATTATTACAAAGGATCTTGGGAACACTTGAAATGAGAGAAACATTGAGATTCACATTTCTATCATGAAATTATATCATTAGAGTTCATAAATAGTTTAAATATTTAAAATACAACATTGCCTCCTCCTTACCCAATGATCTGGAGTTACTTTAATGAATTTGATGCTCTTGTCGAAAAGCTAAAGATGGCAGTAGATCGATGTTCACTTTAACTCTTAAAGAATAGAGGCTGTCAGTCTAAATAGAGGTGGGAGCTTCTATTTTCCATTGCTTTCTGACCTTGGGCATGTTTCTTCCATAAAGGGGGCTCTGCTTTGCACCTGTCCATTGAAGGAAGGCATTGGACTACATGATTAAGTCACAAAAATAACATGTTATTCAAGATAGCTCAGTATAGAAAAGCCCAAGTCAGCTCTTACTTAAGCTACTTTTCAAAAATTGGAAGCAAACACAATCACACACACCATGGGGTCACTCCCCACAGGGATGATTTGGGAAGTTAGAGAAAGGGAGGCTGAAAAACCAGACCTCACAAGTTTATTACAGGCAGCCGCAGTTTTAACTAAGGCCTGGGCCTCTTGGACTCAATTTTTTTTTTTTTTTTTTTTTGTTGGTCAAGGTTAAGTCTGGCCAAGTCTATTCAGGTCTGTTTTCTCAGAGTTTAAACCAAAATGATGAAAACTGCCTTTGAACTTGAAGGCTCTGTGGTAAGAGAACAAATTAAAAGACATCTGAAGACAGGAAAGAGGAAAACTGACTTTTTTCTTCATTTGACTGTTCAGAAAAACCAGTAATTAGATTTGATTTTAAAATCTGACTTAATTTCTTTAATCTGAACGTTTCAAAGGGCTTTCAAATGCTCACAAATTACTATTAATCCCATAACACAAAAGTGATCTATGTCATCTTAATGGTATGCTGTGTTGTAATAAAATCACAAGTTTTGATCATTCTTCTGACATTTCAGTTTCTTTTTCCCTTTTTAATAAATTAATCTGGAGAGAAAAACCAACTTAGTGTCCGTGACTGAACAGTAATTTTAATGCATACAGACATCACATGCAGATTTGCATAGAGTTAAATTTATTTTTTTAATTGCCACAAAAAGCCCACAAAAAGCAGAGAACAGTCTAACTAGAGTAAATAGTAAAAACTTATATTCTATTTATACTGACTATCCCAATTTGATCCTAAACACATAAGATGCACAGGGATCCCTCTCTCTGTATATTTTTCTCTCATAATCTTCTTGTTACCGTTTCTGGTATAGGGAAATAGACTAGAAAAAATTTTAGAAACCCCCTACTCCTTCTATCAGCTCCTTCTACGTGCGTCAAAATTGATCCACAAAATTAAAGCAACTTGAATGGGTTAGTTCAATAACTAGAATTCATGCTTAGAGCTTCTGTTGTTGTCTCTTGTTTCAGAATTTCTTCAAAAATAATTATGTGGCTTAGGAATCTATAATGAATGAGGTGCGTGGGCTTTTTGTTTGTTTTTATTTTGCTTCTGTCACCCAGCATCCATTTTCCTTAAAAAAAAAAAAAAAGAAAGAAAGAAAACTTAGTCACCACAATTTACTTTGTAAGGAATGACTCCCGTTGTCAGCCAGGTACACCCAGTGGGGCTTAAGGGTGGGGCATGTGGCCCAGGTCTGAACAAATGGAATAGGATGTTGCCCTCGCCACAGTGTAGATTCAGGATGTGGCATGTAATCCAGAGTGGGCATGAGGAATCTTCTGGGTCTTCCCAGTGGGCAGGAAGCAGCTGCTCTTACCCACTTCGATTGACCCTAGCAGGATATGAGGCAAGCATTGTTAGAAATCACCTAGCACCATGGAAAGCCAGAAAATAAAGCCATTAGGGTAGAAGCCAAAGCTGAGAGATTAAATGGATTTCTGATGACATATTAAATTAAGTCCCACCTGAAGCCCGGAATTACCACCTGGGCTTCAGTTATGTGGACCAATAAATTGTTGGGAAGCCATGTGGAGCTGGGTTTTAGGCCACTTGAGTCTTATCTAAGAGTACTAGATAAAATACAGGTGGTCTCATTAAATTTGAATTTCAGAAAACAGCAAATAACTTTTAAATTAAGTATGTCCCATGCAATGTCTGGGAAATCAGACAACTTTAATCCTAACTCCTAGAGCAAGCTATTTCTAGATGTGGAGCAAGGCCAGAGAAGAAAGAAAAGACATTTGCGACCACAGCACAGAGACAAACAACTGCAAGTCGGGGTAGTGTAGGAGTTAAGAGAAGGCAAGGTATTTATCAGGCTGATGTTCCAAATCCTTTCTTTCCCATCCTATCTCTCTGTTGATTTCAAGCCAAGGTCCTGGAATTCATCTGGTGACTGCAGCCATGAAATTAAAAGATGCTTACTCCTTGGAAGAAAAGTTATCACCAATCTAGATAGTATATTCAAAAGCAGAGACATTACTTCGCCAACTAAGGTCCGTCTAGTCAACGCTATGGTTTTTCCTGTGGTCATGTATGGATGTGAGAGTTGGACTGTGAAGAAAGCTGAGTGCCGAAGAATTGATGTGTTTGAACTGTGGTATTAGAGAAGACTCTTGAGGGTCCCTTGGATTGCAAGGAGATCCAACCAGTCCATTCTGAAGGAGATCAGCCCTGGGATTTCTTTGGAAGGAATGATGCTAAAGCTGAAGCTCCAGTACTTTGGCCACCTCATGCAAAGAGTTGACTTATTGGAAAAGACTCTGATGCTGGGAGGGACTGGGGGCAGGAGGAGAAGGAGACGACCCAGGATGAGATGGCTGGATGGCATCATGGACTCGATGGGCATGAGTCTGAGTGAACTCTGTGAGTTGGTGATGGACAGGGAGGCCTGGCGTGCTGTGATTCATGGGGTCGCAAAGAGTCGGACACGACTGGGTGACTGAACTGAACTGAACTGAACTGAACTGAACTGAAGGAAGGAGGCACTAAGTTATTTTAAACAGGACTTTTCTCAGAGTTCAGTTTCACTCACTTTGTTTCACCAGTCACTCGCAGAGGATTGCCCGTGCCTCAGATATGCAAGGCATTGTTGGGGAAAGTGGGTAAGAAGGTCTCCAAACTTCCATTTCAAAGGCCTTAATCTGTCCAGAGGAACAGACAGAGGTGGAAACATGGTAACATTGATACAGAGGGAATAAGAAGGTCAGTTTTGGAGGAGATTGCATTTGAACTGGACCTTGGTGGAGAGGTATTTGGGGGTGGGGGTGGGACTGCTCATCTGGAAAAGAAAAATTCCCTCTTAACGATTCCTATTTTTTTCCTTCTCCTTCTGTTTTCCCTTTGCCATTCCTTTCCCTTCTCCCTTCCCTTCTGCTTTTCTAATAATAATGATGTTGTTTAGCAAACTAGCACTGTTAAGGGCAAAGCTAAACGCTAGGGTGGAGTCTAGTGGGCTCAAGTAGTTCTGGCTTGGCTAGGGCTCATGAATAATTCTGCAGCCCTCAAATCCACAGAATTTAAGAGCTGAAAAAGACCTTTACAAAATCCTGATTTTATAGGTGAGAGAACACATGGGAAATCAGACAACTGATGACAGTTGTGGATCTGGGACTCAGTAAGGTTGACTCTAAAATCCAGGCTTGTTCTGCCTTACATGAGGGTATTTAACCAGTAGGTTCTATGCTCCAATATGAGTGCCTCTCAAAGATTACCAAGTAAGAATACATACCTGAGCTTTATTTTCACTTTATTTTCTAACAACTTAGAATGATCTCATTTAGATCTTTATCAAATCAGGAAAAGCATGGACTTCCTCTTTAAGGAATAAAGATGTGTGAGGACTGGCCCATTTTACAAATCTCCTATGCCCGTGCTCAGAGGGAAACCCAAGGGGCTCCCCAAACACATCCACTTCTCTTTTTCTGGGGCAGACCTATTAAGGTGTCACTGTTCAAAAAACTCAGCAGCAAGTGAACTTGTCTGTGTTGGATTTGGGTCTGCTGAACTTGAGACAAACCATTTGCCCATTTCAGATGTGAGTGTAGCAAGAAAAGGAATCATTTTAAGTTCCTTAAAACTAGACTAGTATACTTAAGAAAGGTTGGCAGCAGAGAATTAAGGCACACAGGATCCTGTCTGCTTTTACTTATGGCAAGAAGATGCACACTGGAAAACCAGGTTACCAGTGAAAATGAGTCTGATGTGCTAATTCATACCTCATTCTCTATACTTATGTCATGGGTTCATTATATAATTTAGCAAGATTCTGGGGCCTTTCTCTAGGGAGGGCAAGTTCCAGAAAATAAAGGTGCTAGACAGGCATGAGGGTAGTCCTTTGATGAAGGTAGATTTCAGGTCTTTGTTTTTCAGAAGCTCATGCTATTTATACCTCCAGCCTCTGATACCTTAATAATGAAAGAATGGTACAGATTTTTACTGTCCTCAAAGTATACACTTCCACATGCATGGAAAGGATCCTGTAGCATGTCATGGATGAAAAGGCAAGAAATGACCTATTAATTTAAAATGAGGCATTAAAGAGTCTTTGATGTAATTCGTCTTTTAAAAAGCGTATACTTTATCCTCCAGGTTACTTACAGTGGAAATCTTTTTAACTGCTCTGGAATGCAGAGTGAGGGGGAAAAAATGATTCATCATCTTCATATTCACTGGCTAGATGAATTCTCTGGATTTACTTCAGTTTCCCCAAATCTGAAGGCTATATTTTTTAAGAAAGCAGAGTTATTTAAAAAAGATAGTTTTCTCATGGTTGCAAATTCATATTTCTTCAATGGAAGCACATGTGGTTATTTCCTCCCTGAAAAGTAAATGAATCACAGCAAATTCTCATCCACTGCTCTGTCTCTTCATATTACCATAGTCATGAATATGATATGGTCATATCAAACAGGAATATCTCATCATGGAATTCTGTTCATAGAGAAAACCAAAGCATTAAATGGCTAATAGGCCTTGTCAATCCCCCAGCGCCTCCTGGTAGCTGGGCTGACTAGCTTCTTATGCTGGTTTCCTAGCAAAGCTCTCTTCCTATTCCTTTACTGCTGTTTCTAAAAGTCTTTAGCCCTGCAGTGGAACCTTCATAGTGAAATGCACACACAGTCCCACCTGCCAGTCTCTCCCCTGCATCCACTTATGCAGGGCTCTCTCTTTAGTTTCAGATAAAACATGGCCAGGCTCGGATCTTAGAGCTACTCTTCTACCCATTCTGTGGGTCCCCTTAACTCTCCAGGAAGTACCTATTCTCTCTTACATCATCATTTCCCCTCTTCACTAGATTATTAGTATATGAGCATTCTGTAACATATCCTAGGGCTTCTCTGGTGGATCAGGTGGTAAAGAATCTGCCTGTCAGGAAGATCCCCTGGAGACTGAATGGAGACCCACCTCAGTATTCTTGCCTGGAGAATTCCATGGACAGAGGAGCCTGGTGGGCTACAATCCATGGGGTTGCAGAGAGTCAGACATGACCAAGCAACTAATGCTTTCACTTTTCATAACAAATCCTACTTTTAATAAAGCCTTCCTTAGGCCCCTCATTGCTTTTAAAGGTTTCCTGTGCCCCTTTGAAATGAAACCCTTTGCTTCAATATCCCTTGTTACTCACTCATTCATGAATCCATAAGCCCATTCCAATCAGAATTTAGTCTGTACCACTCCATTGCTATGGTTATGCACAAAACCCCTTTGTCAAATCCAGTGTTCTTTTCTAGTTCTCACCTTGATGGATCAGCAGCATTTGACACAACTGATAATTTTCTCCTCCTGGAAACATTTTCTTCCTTTGGCTTCACTAAGATGTTCTTGACTCTACCTCCAGGCTGTTCCTTCTCAGGCTCCATTTTTAAACAGCTTATTGATCTTTAGACACTGAAAGGCCCCAGGGTTCTGTACGCCAATCTCTGTTATTGTCTATGTACATTCAACCAGAATTATGTTGGCTCTGCATTTAAGATATATCCAGGAGTTGACTATGACTCAGGAGTCTCACTGCTGTCACTCTAGTCCATATCCTCGTCTTCTCACCTCTGTACAACTGACGTGTTATTCTAAGAAGTCACCAAGCTGCCACTTTCTTAAGAATGCCACAGCCTTCTTAATGGTCCAACTCTTACATCTGTACATGATTATTGGGAAAATCATAGCTTTAAGTATACGGATCTTTGCTGGCAAAATAATGCCTTTGATTTTTAATATGCTATGGAGGTTTGTCATAGATTTCCTCGCAAGGAGCAAGTGTCTTTTAATTTCATAGCTGCAATCACCATCTTCAGAGATTTGGGAGCCCAAGAAAATAAAGTCTGTCACTTTTTCTGCTTCTATTTGCCATGAAATGATGGGACCAGATAATTCAGAATCACCCAATAAATGTATACCTCCTGCCCCATCACTCTCTATCCCCCTCAACCTTCTTCATTTTTTTAAAGTACTTACTATAACAAAAATTGTTTATTACTGTTTTCTGCCTCCATGGAGATTATAAACTCCATGATAGCAGGAATTTGTTTATTCTCTTCTGTTCCCACAGAGTCTAGAACAGTGCTAGTCACTTAGCAGCTACTTAGTAAATATCTCTGGTTGAATGACTCTGTATCCCTGTATAATATCATCTGTATCTGTCTCACTTCCTAATGCAAAATACTTGTGAATCTCATTCAGATTTTGAGTAATTATTTTATTTCCAAATATCCTAATCTCATACACAATTGAACAAATAAATTTTAGTTTATATACATGCATACATATATAAAATATAAACAATTTTCTAATGATCAAACCGTCTAATATGAAAAGGTGTTACACATATTTTAAAAGTGTTAGAGCACTTTCTAGCTATTGTGTACAAACCAAACAATAAGTGAATTATACACATTGTTTGAAGGGAAAACATTTTTAGATTTCGTGTAAAACATTAGATTAGTACATATGGTAATTGCAGTTGATTTATCAAACATCAGAACTCACCGGTAACTGACCTATGAAATAACTTTAAGATATCAAATTTTTGGTATAATTTCATAAATAAAAATAGAGACTTTTGATATTATATCCTCTAAGCTAGAATGTTTTAATTAAACACCAGGAGTTATTTCTTTTCTAATAGTGGGGCCCAGTGTCTTAGGCAAGGAAGTGCTTGGGGTGGTGGGGTAACGCAATCCGTTTCTGAAGCTGCACAGACACAAATTCAGATCTTTACTTTGCCACCTACTAGCTCAGCAACTTCTTTCTTTTCTGTGCTTCAAGAGAATTAAAATGAAATAATGTCTATAAAGCACTAAGCATCATGTATAACACATGAAAAGAGCCAGTAAATGTTAGTCACTATCTTTATTATTCTAATTACTCTCAGTCCACGTATTAGCTGTAAACATGTAAACTGCTTACAGTTTGTTGGGCCAGCCCAAGATCCTATCACCCAATTATCAGGGAAGTCTCAGTCCATCACAGCTACTGTCTATCATCTTTTAAGTCTTAAAGATAGAAGGCCTTGCTCTCTATGCAAAAGTCAACATTTCCCAACCTCTCTTGCAGATAAGTGGCTGAGGAGATGAAAACTTAGAGAACTTTGTGAAGATACTTTTTTTGGTTAGAAAAACTTCCATAAAAGGGCACACTGAGACCTTCTTTTGCCTTTTCCTCCTAATCCAAGATACAGAGTATGTAAATATTATCATTAACAAAATAGACAAAAATGTTTTCGTAGTTATGTTAAATGTTACTGGCTTTTTTCCACTGAGTTGATGTCTGTACTAATAGTAGAAAGTCAGAGGTGGGTAAAACAACTGTTTTAGCTGTGGCATCAAGCATTTTAGTAGTCACTGTGTTCTTCACCATCACACATTGGCAGAGAACTAGTAGGCCAGTTTCAGTTCATAATGTACTGAATGAGCAATAAGTACACTTATTAAATCTCAACTCTTGAGCACACGTCTGTTCAATCTCTGGGTTAGGAAGATCCTGTGGAAAACGAAATGGCAACCCACTCCAGTGTTCTGCCCTGAAAAATTCCATGGAAAGAGGAGCCTGGTGGGCTATATAGTCCATAGTATTGGACATGACCGTGCAGACACACACACACACACACACACACACACACACACACACACACACACACACACACACACCATACTTCTGTTGCCTACCTAAGTATATTTATTGCAAGAAATGGTACTTGTATAATTGAATTGTCAGCTTAATTAGTCACCTTTTTACAAGGGCCAGTGTTTTTACTTGAGAGAACAACTGAGAAACTATCATTATTCTTTGGAATGATCAGTGGGCCTAATCCTTCAGGAAACAGCTGACTATATCTGAAGTTAATGATAAAATTTGAGTTTTTAACCAGAAATTAGAATTTCAGAAAACTCCAATTTTCCACCCTGAGCTTGGCAGTTCTGCAATACTTCTGCCTTTTCTGATGAGATTGGTGGTAATATTAATGAATGTGATTTTTTTATATTGTATAACTGCAGCCATGAAATTAAAAGACGCTTACTCCTTGGAAGAAAAGTTATGACCAACCTAGATAGCATATTCAAAAGCAGAGACATTACTTTGCCGACTAAGGTCCATCTAGTCAAGGCTATGGTTTTTCCAGTGGTCATGTATGGATGTGAGAGGTGAACTGTGAAGTAGGCTGAGCGCCGAAGAATTGATGCTTTTGAACTGTGGTGTTGGAGAAGACTCTTGAGAGTCCCTTGGTCTACAAGGAGATCCAACCCATCCATTCTGAAGGAGATCAGCCCTGGGATTTCTTTGGAAGGAATGAGGCTAAAGCTGAAACTCCAGTACTTTGGCCACCTCATGTGAAGAGTTGACTCATTGGAAAAGACTCTGATGCTGGGAGGGATTGGGGGCAGGAGGAGAAGGGGACAACCGAGGATGAGATGGCTGGATGGCATCATGATGGACATGAGTCTGAGTGAACTCTGTGAGTTGGTGATGGACAGGGAGGCCTGGTGTGCTGGGATTTATGGGGTCGCAAAGAGTCTGACACGACTGAGTAACTGAACTGAACTGAACTGAATAAAATGTGACAACTTTTGAAAAATGAACATAGCTCTTGTGACCCAGTATTTTCCAAGTGACCAGTGCATGATGTTACAATACCATGCATGAGTAAAAGATCCGTGGTTCAAGGTGCATCTAGTAGATTTTTAGAGTGACCGTAATTCTACAGTTGTGACAAATCTATCCTCTTACCTACTCTTTGTTCACTGCTTTCTAACAAGGCTGAACTCCTTATATATATATATATATATATTTTCATTAACATGTCTCTGGGCTCTGCTCATGGTACATCCTCTGCCTGGAGAACAGAGTTACATAGCAGATCTTAACTTTAGTTGTTCAGTTGCTGAGTCATGTTTGACTCTTTGCATCCCCATGGACTGCAGAACCAGACTTCCCTCTCATTTCCCATCTTCCAGAGTTTGCTCAAACTTATCTCCATGTGACTTGGTGATGCCATCCAACCATCTTATCCTCTGTCATAACCTTTTCCTGCCCTCAGTCTTTCCCAGCATCAGGGTCTTTTCCAGTGAGTCAGCTCTTCGCATCAAGTAGCCAAAGTATTGGAGCTTTAGCATCAGTCCTTCCTCCTTCCAGTGAATATTCAGGGTTGATTCCCTTTAGGGTTGACTGGCTTGATCATCCAAGGGACTTTCAAGAATCTTCTCCAACACTACAGTTCAAAAGCATCAATTTTTTGGCACTCAGCCTTCTTTATGGTCCAGTTTTCACATCTGTACATGACTACTGGAAAAAACATAGCTTTGACTATTGAGAATTTTTTCAGAAAAGTGATGTCTCTGCTTTTTAATATTCTGTCTAGATTTGTCATAGCTTTTCTTCCAAGGAGCAAGCATATTTTAATTTTATGACTGTAGTCACCGTCCACAGTAATTTTGGAGCTCAAGAAAATAAAGTCTGTCACTGTTTCCATTTTTCCCCATCTGTTTGACATGAAATGATGGGACCAGATGCCATGATCTTAGTTTTTTGAATGTTGAGTTTTAAGTCAGCTTTTTTACTCTCCTCTTTCACCTTCATCAAGAGGCTCTTTAGTTTCTCTTCCCTCTTTACCATTAGGGTGGTATCATCTGCATGCCTGAGGTTATTGACATTTCTCCTGGCAATCTTGATTTCAGCTTGTGATTCGTCCAGCCTGACATTTTGCATGACGTATCCTGCATATAAGTTAAATAAGCAGGGTGACAGTATACAGCCTTAACACACTCCTTTCCCAACTTTGAAACCGTCCTTTGTTCCACATCCAGTCCTAACTGTGGCTTCTTGACCTGATATAGGTTTCCCAGAAGGCAGGTAAGGTGGTCTGGTATTCCCATCTCCTTTAAAATTTTCCACATTTTTTTTGTGATCCATACAATCAAAGGCTTTAGCATAGTCAGTGAAGCAGAAATTTTTCTGGAATTCCCTTGGTTTTTCTATGATCCAGTGGATGTTGGCAATTTGACCTCTGGTTCCTCTCCCTTATCTAAATCCAGCTTGTACAGCTGAAGTACTTGTTTTACATACTGTTGAAGCCTAGCTTGAAGGAACTTGAGCATTGCCTTGCTAGCATGTGAAATGAGCACAATTATACAGTAGTTTAAACATTTTTGGCATTGCCCTTCTTGGTATTGGAATGAGAACTGATCTTTTCCAGTCCTGTGGCCACTGGTAAGTTTTTCAAATTTTGCTGGCCTTTTGAGTGCAGCACTTTAACAGCATCATCTTTTAGAATTTGAAATAGCTCAGCTGGAACTTTATTTCAGATCTTTCCACAAATGCCCCTTTTTATAAAGAAACCATCTATATTAGCCCTATTCAAATCAGCTTCCCTCCCTATGTTCAGATTTCCTCATTGTAATAGTTAATAACTACTAGCCATTCCCTAACAAGTTAACCAAGTGTTTCCAGTCTTGTCCAAGGGGATGCAAGCTCTAAGCAGCAGCAAACTTGTCTTTTTCACTAATGTTAGCCAGAGACTTGAACAATAACAATGTCTAGGGTAAATTATATACTCAATAACTGTTGGTTAAATGAATGGATCAACGAGTGAATAAACACTTTAAAGTTTTTTATTCTCACGGTCAGAAGAGTAAATACTTGGAACAGACCAACATAGATTTTTGGTGACAAAGCTAGAGTTTATATCAGCTTAATGCCAGAATTGAAAGTCTTAAATAGTACCATTTTCTACATTTTGAGTTCTCTAAATTTACAAGTACTTATCTCTCCATTTCCCTTGCAGCCATTTATTTTAGGCAATATAATACAACTTAATTTAAAAAGACCATATTTTTTGGTTAGGAAGCTGTTCCTCTTTGAAGTAATTTAATTAAGGAGAGAAAGAGTAAGATGTATAGTAAGTTATAAGAAGACTTTCGGACTATACATACATAGACCATCCAGAATGTTGGAATAAAGCTATTTAATAGATGAAAACTTGCAAAACTGATCAATAGTCACAGGAAAAAAAGCAACAGAATCTCCCTCGGATATGATTTTGGTTTTCTATGGATAATTTACAGAATTTTAAAATACTCAAAACACAGAGTCACAGAAACCTCATAGAATCAAAAAAACAAAACAAAATAAGACAACATCTTTAGACATCAAAGATATCCAGTAATTGTTTTGGTCCATTTCAAAGTCTTTTGCAATTTTTAATACAAATTTTTCATTAAACGGCAATGAGTGTCTTTCAGACCTAATAACAACACAAGTTAGGATGTGCCTTATATACTAATATGATAGTGTAGAACTATTGCCATTCAGAGACTTCCCAAATCCTTTGTCTTGATTTCTGTCTTCCCTATCCAGGTAGAATTGAGTGTTGATCTGCTCAGGTTTGGGGAAATAGCTGTTTTGCTAACCATGAGAATGTGTGAAGAGACCAAGTACAAGAATGGTATTTGGATTGACTTACTTTATAAAGCTTCTGGAAGAGAGCAGAGAGGAGGAGAAACTGGCGGAGTATAAGCTAAGGATTTTTGAGGAGGGCTTCAGGAGGAGCCTTCAGGTATAGCTCTCATGGTGTGCAGGTTTGTAGTTCTCATCTCTCTCATGGAAAGAGATGTTTAAAGGTATCTGGAAGAGATGTTTTGCTGTGTTCATTGCAACATAATTGTTTGGGGTGCAAGTGTTTCAATTCATTTGTTTCCATACAACGTAATTTAATCCTTTAGATACTTTTCTTGAGAAATGTTATGAAAGCCAAATTACTTTGCTATTCTATTTTGCACCTGGCATTATTATATTTTATATGTAACAAGCAAGATATGGATCTTTCCACAAGGAAACTCAGTCTAATTATTACTATAGGAATTTGCTAACCATATTTAATTTTTGGAGTTTGGCCATATAAAGTGTTGATATGAGCTATATTTCTTTTCACATTTTCACTTATTTAAGTAAGGATTAGTTTACAGCCCATGAACATGCCAAATTGGCTTCTTTCTTCTGTGATTTTAGAGTTGCACTGCCCAGTATGGTAGTCATTTGTCCTATACTATCATTGACCACCTTAAATATGGTTATTGAGATCAAGAAACTTAATTTTTATGTTACTTCACTTAAACTTTAAAATGGATACTAAATTTAGTTCTTAAACTTTTAAGTATTTTTACAATAATGTGTATGTGGATCCACTTTTTTGACCTATATATTTTATGAATTCTATATACAGATCAGGTATTTCTGATAAAAATTTAGCATATGAATAACAGACATATAAAAGACACAGGCTGTTCGAAAACTTAGCACAAAAATAATGTAAAATATCTTTTTTTTATGACTACAAGTTGATAATGAATAATGATTAAACAAAATCTTTTAATCTAATATTGATTGGTTCATTCAACAAATATTTAATGAGTATTTGCCATGAACAGGCATTGTTATAGAAAGAGACGTGGCAAAGATAGTCATAGAGAAAATGAGACTCCAATTTGTCATAAGAGGGTATAAAGGACAGAACAGAAGAAGAAAGAATAGTCTCAGTAAAACCCTGAAGGCAGCAATAAAAATTACAAGCACGGTAAGAGTGAGAAGACCAGCCTTGGTTGAACTGGAATATATTTTTCAGGAGTGAAAGAAAAAGGAATGAAGCACACTTGTAATATTAAATGTGGTTGATGTGACTCCTTTTATTGGAGTACATTGAATACACTATGTGTGTTAATTGTTCAGTCATGTCCGACTCTCGGCAACCCCATGGACTGTAGCCTGCCAGGCTCCTCTGTCCATGAAATTCTCCAGGCAAGCATACTGGAGTGGGTTGCCATTTCCTTCCCCAGGGGATCTTCCCAAGCCAGGGATTGAACCAGGTCTCCTGCATTGCAGGCAGATGCTTTACCATCTGAGTTTCTGGGGAAGCCCAAAATACACTAAATATACTATGGCATATTCAATAAGCCAGGAAACATGAAGAAAATAGTATACTTACAATACTTTGTGCAGATTAACAATGGAACTTATTTCTTTACATTTAGAGGTATTTTACCTAAAAAGGTATGCTGGAGATTGAAGAGAATTATATTGAACATATTCCTGGTAGTGGTTTTAAAAGAGGTCTGCAAATTCTTTGACGGTTCTCCCTTCCAAAGGCAATACTTAATTCCTCTCCCTGGGAATGTAGGTTGGACTTAATGATTCCTTTCTAACCACAGAATGTAGAAGTGACTTGCTATGTGACTTGCAAAGTCATCCAGAGGATACAGCTTCTGCCTGTCTCTCTCTTGCATCCAAATCTCTGAGGGAAGCTTGCTTTCATGTTGTGAAGACACACAAGTTGCTCCATGGAGAAGCCACATGGAGAGGAACTGGACCCTGCTGATCAAAGCCAGTACTACCTTACCAGCCACATAGGTAAACTACCTTCAAAGTGGGTCATCTATTCATAGTTAAGCCTTTAGGTGACAGAAGCCTGAACCAACATTTTGACCACAACCTCATGAAATATGGAACCAGAATCATTCAGCCAAGCTGCTTTCAAATTCTTGACACCCAGGAAATTGAATTATAATTAATATTGACAATTATAAACCAATAAGTTGTGTGCAGGAAAAGGGGGTGACAGAGAATGAGATGGTTGAATGGCATCATCAACTCAATGGACATGAGTTTGGGCAAACTCCAGGAGATGATGAGGGCAAGGAAGCCTGGCATGCTGCAATCCTTAGGGTCCCAAAGAGTCAGACACAATGGAGTGACTGAACAACAAAGTTTTGTGGTACTTATTTATGTAGCACTAAATAACCAATGGAAGCATACTGTTTATAAATAGATCCTGTTTTCTGACCTTTCCGATACCCTGTAGGTATGTGCAATAGGGAATGTCACGATGATGGTGTCATCTTGGCTGTGCCAGTTTGGTAATATTGACAAAAAGATCAGATGGCCAAGAGACAGACCACATTGAAAGGTGACTGGGTCTATTTTAGTCTCCCAGAGTAGAGGTGACCTTGAGAAGGGCAGCAGTAGAAGAGAGAGGGGAATGAAAGGTAGAACCTACAAAGGTCAGAAATTATTCATTCAAAGATGACACCACATTTTTGAGCTAGAGTACCTTAGTGATTGACACTTCCTTAGGTTCAAATCCATAGGTGTTTAGGGAGATGGGTTCAGTTTTGGACAGAGTAACATTCAGGGTTACAGATGACTTGAGGCTGGAAGAGGGTAAAGAGTCTATGGTAGTGAAAAGGGAACTTTAATATGACTTTCAAATTTAAAAAGGCAGAAAAGTTAACTTTTGGAAGTGAGGAAAATCTATCAATACTTGGTTGAGTAGTTAAGTCCTGTCTCTATTAATTCATTGCCATCATGGGCCTCCTCCTTCTTTTCATCTTCATTAGAGGAGAAATCAGAAGAGCTCTGTATGTTGATCACAAATTACCTCTGTGTATAGAGAATTTGTATGGAGGCTTCCCTTGTGGGTAAAGAATCCGCCTGCAATGTGGGAGACCTGGGTTTGATCCCTGGGTTGGGAAGATCCCCTGGAGAAGGGAAAGGCTACCCACTCCAATATTCTAGCCTGGAGAATTCCATAGATTGTATAGTCCATGGGGTCACAAAGAGTCAGACACAACTGAGCGACTTTCACGTCACTTCACTTCATGGAGCATTTGATATACTCAGCTTTTCTTAGCTCTTAATTGTGTGACTGTCAAAGAAGAAAATGCTTGCTATCATGTGTAAATGAGAGAGCTGAGTATAAAAGAAACTAAGTGTCCAGAGTCTGGGCTGAAGACACTAAAGCCCTTGGTCTTACCATTCTATAGCTCTTAAATGATTGCTCATTATATACACTGGAGAAGGCAATGGCACCCCACTCCAGTACTCTTGCCCGGAAAATCCCATGGACGGAGGAGCCTGGTAGGCTGCAGTCCATGGGGTCGCTGAGTCGGACACGACTGAACAACTTCACTTTCACTTTTCGCTTTCATGCATTGGAGAAGGAAATGGCAACCCACTCCAGTGTTCTTGCCTGGAGAATTCCAGGGACGGGGGAGCCCAGTTGGCTGCCATCTATGGGGTCGCACAGAGTCAGACACAACTGAAGCAACTTAGGAGCAGCAGCAGCATTATATATACAGCCAGCACCTTTTCTCTTCTTTTCTGTTCATAAAATGTGCTTACCTAACCTTCTCTCCTGAATATCCTGATACACTCTCACAAAGAATGTCTTCTGTTCTTTTTCTCTTATTCCACACGGATTCACTTTCCATAGTTTCTCTACATTTTTGCCTCTTCCTTGATATCTTCCTCTATATGCCAGTTCCTAAAGAACTTTATCTGACCTCTATATGAGAGTTAGTGACCTATGGCTTGACAATGAAGCACTTCACTTTTTTTTTTATTGAAGTATGGATGATTTACAATGTTGTTAATTTCTCCCATACAGCAATGTGAACCATATGTATATGTACACACACATTCTTTTGCTATTCTTTTCCACTATGGTTTATCCCAGGATATTGACTGCAGTTTCTTGTGCAATGAAGCACTTCAGACTCCAGTTAACAACTTGATTGTCTCCATGGCTTCTGGAGAATAGGGGCTATAATTGCTGCTTCTGTGACCGCCTCCATATCTTGTTGATTATTGGTAATCAATCATTTTCATATATTTATTTGATTTTAAAAGTCACAAAGGAGCCATTCTGATCTGTCTATACCCTCATTTTTGGTTTTTCCAAAATTTTCAGACACTTCATCTTCCCCTGCATCCAACACAGTTTACCCATAATGGCAAATGGTTTTCTATTTTCACCATTTTTCATATGATGATTCTGTTCCTTCTAATTTTAACATTATTTTTCTCCATCTCCCTGCAAAGTCCTTACTCATCCTTTAAGATCACAGGGCATGTTGAAGTTGCTATGCAAGGTTTCTGCTTTGTGTAGCTGCTCCGAGTTTGGGTAGCAACAGCCACAACACTGCTTCATAGATGGATCTTCATTGTTAAAAGCCAGAGACCCTAGTTTCATTATCCTTGCTCTAACAGTGGGTATAGGGCTTGGCAGGGAATTCATACATAGGTCAGTTAATCCATGACATTTCCTGGGTACAATACTGGGGAAACAGTGGGCAGTGGCTTTAGATGAACCAGGTAGATTAACCACAGCAGTTTTATTCAGCAGCTGGGGAAGAACCAACTATTGATGTGGATAACATGCGGGGAGGGTAGGCAGATATGAGAGGTGGTGCTGGTAGTGTCATTTTCAGCTCATGAGAGAAGCCAGCCTGAGGCTGAAGCTGCCATGGGGAAAAGACCAGACCTGAGGAACAGAGAGATGGCCGTGGAGATCTGATCTGTAACTCTGAATCCTCTCTACCCCTGGCTCCTTTTTACTACTTGAGTCAAGCTATTTCTTTAATTGCTTAAGCCTAATAGAGTTTCCCGTTACTTATAAATGAAACTATCCTAAACAAAAACTAGATAAAACTTTAGCTTCCTTTGTAAGGCTTTCCCAAATCTCTATAGGCAGGTCAACTTATCAACCCTTTTCTTTCCCAGAACTTTGTTTATACAGCACTCATACTATTGAAAGTGTTGAATTGTAATGAACTGTTTTATGTTTCCTGGGTACACTATGAGCTCATTAAGGACAGAGACCAGATCCTATTCAGCATGATATCCACAGAGCCTTGCATACTGCCCTGTTCCTTGCCTTAGAAGTTATCAATATAACTTTGGCTCCTTTTCCTTGTTCCTTATGTCAGCTTCTGAAAAAAACCCAGTATGTTCAATAGTTGGGGAAAATTAGAATGTTAAGTAAAGTGTCTGGACTAGCATAATGCAGCCTGCAGTGATTCAACCTACTTATCACAGAGTTATTAGTCTCTGCCCCAAGTCACCTTTATACCAATCCTGTTAAGCTCAATTTCATTTTGAAATTACTTACAGCTTCTGCAGAACAGATTGCTTTCATGCACATTCATTTATTTATTCAACAAGTGTTTATTTCAAGTGTACTTTGTATCGGTCACTGGTCTGGGGATACAATAGTAAACAAAGTAATTCCCCTTAGAATTCTAGCATAGGGAAGCAAACTATAAAAAAGTGTAGAAATAAAATATGGTATGTTAGATGGTGATAAGGTCTGTAGGGAAATGGGACAGGGAGTGGTGAAGGTAGTTGGATCTCAGTTTTAAACAGAGTGATCAGAATAGCCTCACTGAGATGGTGACAACAGAAGGAGGTAAGGGAGATGCATGCACATCTCACAGAAAAGTGTTCAAGGACAGGAAATGCTCAGTATGAAAATTCCAAGTGGATACCTGGTATATGAGAGGAAAAACCAGGAAGCCAGGGAGATGGGGGCAGAATGAGCCCAAAGGAAATCACTAAGGAATGTAGGGAATGATAATATCAGAGAAATCACGTAGGTTGGTAAGCCACTGAAGTTGTCTGACTGGCTTTTTAATCAGAGTAAATTTGAGAAGCTTCTGGAAGGATTTAACAGACAACACAGGATGACAGTATCACCATTAGAAGGCTGGAAGGCATAGCCATAAGTATTATTCTGAGTCTCAAAGAAGCATCTGACTAGCTCTATGTAGGGAGGCTTTATCTAATTAGTATTTGAATTTCGTATCAAGTTGCTCTGTTTCCTTCTAACGAAGCCCAGCATATTTAATTCTTATTAAATATTTTAGCTAACATGTCAGTCATACACTTTTTAATATAAGGGTGGTGGCATATAAGTGGAAATGAAATACACAGAGTTTCAAATTATGTGTAATGTGATAGAGGGATTAGAAGGCATCTTGTAAAGAGATAGAGTGTCTGATATTTCACTTTGTTTTTCCTGGGAGAGGACAGCATAATAGAACCACCTTTCTATTTTCTCCTCTTGCAGGCCTGCTGCCTGTGATTGATAGCTATTAAATTAGGTTTTACCTCCCCAGTTTGGTCGAGATTAAATACATTTATAGCACAGCAAGCCACTGAGAGACAAAGGAACAAGTGGCAATTACTTTGTCTATTTTGGTCCTCTTCGTAGTTACCATCATTTAAATATGCAAAGGAAAATGGTTTGAAGACAGGAAAAAGGGAAAATGAATGAAGGGCACTGACCATTAAACACAGTTAAAGCTCCCCAAACCTACAAATGTAAGCTCACATGAGCATTTATTTCTTTTTTCCTTGTTTGTAATAATAAAAAACATTCTTGTCCTTTTTACTTATTTTTAATATTTATTTATTTGGCTACACTCAGTCTCTTAGTTGAGCATGTGGAATCTAGTTCCCTGCGTGTGTGTGTGTGTGTGTTAAGTCGCTTCAGTTATGTCCAACTCTTTGCAACCCCATGGACTGTAGCCCACCAGGCTCCTCTCTCTATGGGATTCTTCAGGCAAGTATTCAGGAGTGGGCTGTCATTTCTTTCTCCATATAGTTCCCTGAATGGGGATCAAACCAAGGTCCCTGCATTGGGAGCATGGAGTCTCAGCCACTGGCCCACCAGGGAAGGCCCCTGGTGCTGCTGCTGCTGCTGCTGCTGCTAAGTCGCTTCAGTTGTGTCTGACTCTGCGCAACCCCATAGATAGCAGCCCACCAGGCTCCCCCGTCCCTGGAATTCTCCAGGCAAGAACACTGGAGTGGGTTGCCACTTCCTTCTCCAATGCATGAAAGTGGAAAGTGAAAGTGAAGTTGCTCAGTCGTGTCCGACTCTTAGCGACCCCATGGACTTCAGCACACCAGGCTCCTCCATCCATGGGATTGTCCAGGCAAGAGTACTGGAGTGGGGTGCCATCGCCTTCTCCAGGGAAGGCCCCTAGCTAACTTCAAATGCAGGAGCAAGGGAGGAATTCTGCAAAACATGTAAGTTCACCAAGAGTGATTTGCACTATATAGTCCTCTTTCCCACCCCCTCAGGGGAATATATGTCAATCCTATTTGAGGAGAGCTGATTTGGGAAGAATCCCACATCTGCTGTATAGAGGACAAAATCACATGTTCTTGAAACAGTGATGCCAAGGTTACTACTTTGAAACGAGTAGGTCAAAGTCATACTAATAGGATGAATTTGTTTTCCCCATGTGAAATCGTGTTGCCTTTAGAAAAATGAACCATATTTGCTGCAGTGAAGTGCTTTTGCCTTTGGTATTTCATAAGGAAACAGATGGCAACTTCCACTCTTTAAACGTCTGAGCTTGAAGCGTAGCACCCATCATGACTTTGTCCCTCAAGAGATCGGGCTCACACTCCCTCTCACCAAAGTCTATATGCAAGGAAACCTTGTTTAACATCCTGCCTAAACATTTAGGGAAGCACTTGCAGAGTGCAAGAAGGTTGAGACTGAGACCTGCATTAGAGTTCCTTATGATGTAGCAGAAGGATGGGACACCAGGCAAGGGACTTGAACAGAGATTGCGGTAAGACAAAATGCTGGGACTGTCTCTAAGGGTTTGAAATGTGGGACTGACTTCTTAGTTTTGTGGGATTAAGAAATAAATTAAATACGATAGTATTCTCAAGTCCTTCTTCTCTCTTCTGTGCTGAAAAGTGGACATAGAAGAGCTCATGATCTCCTGAGGGACCCAATCAGAGCAGGATCCAGTCAGGTCACACTGACCCATTCTGTGACACAGCCACAGAACAGAAAGTCCTTCCTTAGCAAGAGAGGGCATGAAGCAGCTTTCAAGTTTTCCTTCTGTCTTTAGGGAGGCAAGTAAGTTCCTTCTGTATCTTCTCACAGATAATCATGGAGCCATTGGACCAGGACATATGTTTCTGAGATTTTCTCTCCTTTCCAGAAAACTGTTTCTCAGTGTGACCTAAGTTAGACATTAGAACAGATGGTGGAAGTGAATATTTAAAAGTGAAGGCAGAGGCAGGAACCAATATCCTTTAATGGCAGAGTTAGCTCTTGTTTAGTTGCTAAGTCATGTCTGACTCTCTTCAACCCTACGTACTGTAGCCCACCTGGCTCCTCTGTCCATGGGATTTCCCAGGCAAGAATTGTGGAGCAGGTTGCCGATTGCTACTCCAAGGATTCTTCCTGACCCAGGGATCAAACCTGTGTCTCCTGCATTGGCAGGCAGACTATTTACTGATGAACCACCAGGGAAGCCCCAAGGGTTAGCCCCTGTAATTTTTGAACCTCCATGCTGCTGCTGCTGCTAAGTCACTTCAGTCATGTCCGGCTCTGTACGACCCCAGAGACGGCAGCCCACCAGGATCCCCTGTCCCTGGGATTCTCCAGGCAAGAACACTGGAGTCGGTTGCCATTTCCTTCTCCAATGCATGAAAGTGAAAAGTGAAAGTGAAGTCGCTCAGTCGTGTCCGACTCTTAGCGACCCCATGGACTGCAGCCTACCAGGCTCCTCCGTCCATAGGATTTTCCAGGCAAGAGTACTGGAGTGGGGTGCCATTGCCTTCTCCATGAATCTCCATACAGAAACTCAAGACTAGGAGAACAAAGAAACTCCTCTAGAATATAGAAATAAGAACATGTTTTTCAGCCATGATTTATCTGGATAGGTGTTAAGACTATGAGGGGTCTGTGATGTTGTGACCTGTATCTTTCTAGGTGTATATGTACACGCACACACACCGATAGGAACACAGGACCACTGGATTGGGAATTGGGCTTTTTTCTTTACTCACAGAGCAGCTTCCATCAGTTCTTCATGCCCAAGTATTGCAGTGAGAGCCAGGTGTGCCCTGTGCATATGCTGGGGTTTGTAACTTTAAAAAGGAAGCCTAAAATTACGAACTTAGAGCTCATATAGGGTGGCTTTCCCATCCGTCCCTCTGCCCTCTTGGTGACAGAAAAAGCAACTTTTGCTCTGCAAAGTAAAATTGATATTTGTGGAGGGAAAGGGGAAGGTCTCTACTTCAGCACCCTGGGATATTATCAAATGTCTCCAGGGAGAGAGCAGTTTTATTTCTCTCTGGAGCACTCCACCTTGAGGGCTGCTGGTCAATCATCCTTTAGCCCATGTGCCAGGGCTCTTTGTTCAGAAAGCCCCAGTTGTTCAGAAACATGAAAATATTCATGGAGGGTTATTTCCCCACAAGAGCAGGGATAATAAGAATTCTTTTCTTCCGAGTATGGTTTGAAGCTAGAATGAGATTATATAGATATAGAGACAAAAAAACAAAGGGAAACAAGGGCAAGCCAGGAAAGAGATGGAGACAGTGTGTGCTTCCTTCAGTGTCTAAGGGGGAAAAGCCATGCCCATGCAGGGCCTTCCACTGGGAAGTTTTCACCTGTACTCCACATTGTACCCTTCTAAGACTGTGACCCAAAGCTGATGCACATTGCTGCACTTGCATTCTGCCATGGTAGTTTTCCTCTTTTCCACTCTATTTTATAACGAGATAGAAACTTGTTCATTATGGTATTTCTAGGTTTAGTACCAGATACAGTATCTGTAAATGTGAAAAGTGTTGAAAAGTTAGTGACCCAGCATACTGTATCTTTTCATTCCAAGAAACAGCTTCCTATAGCATATTCCTGATTTTCAAGATATTTTCACACGCACACACATACATATATGGTAAGATGATGACTTTGGTGGAAAAGAATGAAGAGCATAGGTGTACAATCAGTTACACTGAGTCAGAGAGGGCTGTGTTTAATACTGTTTCCATCACTTAATTTTTTTAGAAGCCTTTGTTCATCCACATAGTATGAACAATGATAACAATATCTATTGTATCTAATATGAGAATATCTATCTTAGGATACCTAAATGAAATGATGTATGTACAGTCCTTAGCATTGTGTCAAACACTCAGCAGGGCTCAAAAATATTACTATTATTAATTATTATTATTTATTTATTTTTTAAAGGCAATAAAGAGCATAGGAAGGCAAGCAAGCAAAAAAGTAAATGAAATTTTTTGATTTGATTCTATTTGGCTTTGCTCCCTGCCAAGTCATTGTTACAACCAATCTGAAAAAGAGATGGGTTGTGCAGAAGAGATTTAGAAAAACACTGAGACCAAACAACTCAGTTCATGCAGAAATTACATTGCCTACAGCTATTAGATTTGGGCAGAGATGAATGAATAATTATAAAGGAACTGTAATTTTGATTTTCCTTCTGAATTTGTACAGGGGTCATTCTGACGTCAAAAGTAATTATAAGCAACAAGCCTTCAGTGGTAGCTTTGACATTATTCACAAGCTGGGTCAGACTTCTCACACGTGCCACAGACTCACTTTTTTCTATCATGTCTTTATCATGTCTGCAAATGTAGCTTTTTTCCCCATCCATTTTTCAGTTTATATTAGACTTTTGAGGGTGAGGATAAAAAACAAGTCCTGGTTTGACAGTCGTAGCCTCCCATAGTCTCCCATACCATTTTTGCATTTTAGTTACCTTTGTTTCCCTAGCTCTAAGCATATGGTTACCTATTGTTATTTAGTCGTCAAGTCATGTCCGGCACTTTGCGACGCCATGGACTGTAGCCCTCCAGGCTCCTCTGTCCATGGGATTTTCCAGGCAAGAATACTGGAGTGGGTTCCCATTTCCTCCTCTAGGGCATCTTCCCAGTCCAGGGATCGAACCTGCATCTCCTGCATTGGCAGGTGGATTCTTTACAAAACACTGAGTCACCTGGGAAGTCCATGGCTATCTATACTATACTATATACTATCTATACTATACCATGGCTATCTATACTCCATACTAATTAGTTTGGGTTGCACAGATCAGAAAGTCCAAATACTGTATTTGTAAAAGCTGCCTTCTGTGGCAACATGAAGTAGAAATTTTACTCTCTGCCTAATTGCCAATGTCAGGGAAATGCTCCAAGATTAGCTAAAAGAAACACAGCAGAATATTATCATAATTGAGGAATACATTGTACTAGATATCTAGGTTTATTTTTTATTTAACTGTTTTAAAAGGATAAAATATATCTTATTTAACTCTTGTTTATATCCCTGCATCTCTCCCCTCCCCACTATCCGCACTCTGCTTCACTCCAGTTTAAGCTGCCATCATCCTGTTCCTGAACTGCTCTAATAGCTGCCTGTGACTTTTCCTCTTTACTGTTTTGGTCTGTTCCTTCCCTCCAGTCAGTCTGTTCTCCACAGCCATCTGTGTGGAGATGTTTATCTGTTTAGCCAACAGATAAAGTTAATATCTTTCTGATAAGCTTCAATAATCTCCCATTAGGGAGGTCCAAAATCCTTAAAATGGTTTAGGAGATCTTCCAGTTTCTGGACTGGTTTCTATGCAACGTGCTTTATTGCCCCGGACCCTCTACCAACTACCTATTCCACACATTTTTCATCTTTTATTGTTTCTCCTTTAAAATATGCAATTCTAAGGAGAATTAGTGCTATTCAACTTTAAGAACTTAATGCTGAAGAATGTCTTTTTCTCTGAGAAATCATTCTTCATTCTAGACCAGTGTGCACGTGTGTGTGTTCAGTCACTAGGTTGTGTCCAAATCTTTGTGACCCCATGGAGTATAGCCCCCTAGGTTCCTCTGTCCATAGGATTTCCCAGGAAGGAATATATAGTGAAGTGGGTTGTCATTTCCTTCTCCAGGGGATCTTCCTGAACCAGGGATGGAACCCACAAATTTCTGCAATGGCAAGTGCATTCTTTACCACTGAGCCACCACTACCAAAATAAATACATGCCATTTCCCCTGGTGGAATCTATACTTCCTCAACTGTACCACTCTTTTTTTTAATGGGAGTATAATTGCTTTACAATGTTGTGTTAGTTTCTGCTGTGAATCAGCTATATGTATATATATAGCCCCTCCATCTTGATCTTCCCTCCCGCGCCCCTTCCCACTCCTATAGGTCATCACAGAGCTCCAAGCTGAGTTCCCTCTGCTATACAGGTGCTTCCCACTATCTATGTCTTTTATATGTGGTAGTTATATATCGGGCTTACCTGGTGGCTCATGTGGTAAAGAATCTACTTGCCACGCAGGAAACCAGGATTCAATCCCTGGGTAGGGAAGATCCCCTGGAGAAAGGAATGGAAATCCACTCCAGTATTCTTGCCTGGAGAATTCCATGGACAGAGATGCATGCTACTCTCTCAATTTCGTCCCCATAAACTCCCCAGCAATCACACAATCAGTCTTTATGTCTGCTCTCTATTCATGCCCGGCAAAGAGGTTCATCAGTGGCATCTTCCTAGATTCCATATATATGTGTTAATACATGATATGTGTTTTTCTCTTTATGACTTTACTTCCCTCTGTATGGCAGATTCTAGGTTCATCCACATGGCCCACTTTTGCTCCTCTTTATGACTGAATAATATTTCATTGTATATATGTACCACATCTTCTTTATTAATTCATCTGTTGATGAACATTTAGGTTGTTTCTATGTCCTGGCTATTGTAAACAGTGCTGCAGTGAACAATGGGGTACATTTATCTTTTTGAATTATGGTTTTCTCAGGGTAATATGCCCAGTAGTGGGATTGCTGGGCCGTATGGTAGATTTATTTTTAGTATTTTAAGGAACCTCTATACTGTTCTCCACAGTGGGCATATCAATTTATATTCCCATTAACAGTGCAAAAGGGTTCCCTTTTCTTCACATCCTCTCCAGTGTTTATTGTTTGTAGGCTTTTTGATGATGACCGTTCTGACCAGTGTGAGGTGATAACTCATTGTGGTTTTGATTTGCATTTTCTAATAATTAGTAATGTTGAGCATCTTCTCATGTTTTTGTTGGCCATCTGTATATCTTCTTTGGAGAAATGCCTATTTAAGTCTTTCACCTGTGTTTTGATTAGATTTTTTGTTATATTGAGCTGCATGAGCTACTTGTATATTTTAGAGATTAATCCTTTGCCAGTTTTGTTTGCAAATATTTTCTCCCATTCTAAGGGTTGTCGTTTAGTCTTGTTTATGGTTTCCTTTGCTGTGCAAAAAGTTTTATGTTTAATTAGGTCCTATTTACTTGTTTTTGTTTTTATATTAATTACCCTAGTTGGTGGGTCAAAAGGGATTTTGCTGTGATTTATGTCCAAGAATGTTCTGCCTGTGTTTTCCTCTAAGAATTTTTATAGTGTCTGGCCTTAGTTCTTTAGTCCATTTTGAGTTTACTTTTATGTATGGTGTTAGGAAACTTTCTAATTTCATTCTTTTACATGTAGTTATACAGTTTTCCCAGGACCACTTATTGATGAGGCTGTCTTCTTCTTTGTATATTCTTGCCTCCTTGTCAAAGATAAAGTGACCATAGGCATGTGGGTTTATTTCTGGGCTTTCTAACCTGTTCCATTGATCTGTATTTCTGTTTTTGTGCCAGAACCACACTGTCTTGATTACTGTAGCTTTGTAGTAGTGTTGAAATCAGGAAACCTCATACCTCCAGTTCCATTTTTTCTTCAAAAGATTACTTTGGCTATTCAGGGTTTTTTTCTGTTTTCACAAAAATTATACAAATTTTTGTTCTAGCTCTGTGCAAATGTCATTGGTAATCTGATATGGATTGCATTGAAAATGTAGATTGCCATGAGTGGTGCAGTCATTTTCACAATGTTGATTCTTCCAATCTAAGAACATGGATTGTCTCTCCATCTGTTTGTGTTGCCTTTGATTTCTTTCATCAATGTCTTAGAGTTTTCTGCATACAGGTCTTTTGCCTCCTTAAGTAGGTTTATTCCTAGATATTTTATTCTTTTTGTTACAATGGTAAATGAGATTGTTTCCTTAGTTTCTCTTTCTGATTATTCATTGTTAGTATATAGCAATGCAAGAAATTTGTGTGTATCTTGCAACTTTATTAAATTCATTGATTAGCTCTAGTAGTTTTCTGGTGGCATCTTTAGGATTTTCAATCTATAGTATCTTGTCAGCTGCAAACAATGATAGTTTTATATAATATTTTCAAATCTGGACTCATTTTATTTCTTCTCTGATTGTCATGGCTAGGACTTGCACAACTGTGTTGAATGATAGTGGCAAGAGTGTGCATCTTTGTCCTGTTCCTGATCTTTGAGGGAATGCTTTAAGTTTTTCACCATTGAGAATAATGTTTGCTGTGGGTTTGTCATATGTCAATAAATATACCTTTACTATGTTGAGGTATAGAGAAGGAAATGGCAACCCACTCCAGTATTCCTGCCTGGATAATTCCATGGACAGAGGAGCCTGGCAGGCTACAGTCCATGGGATCGCAAATAGTAGGTCACAACTGAGCGAGTAACACACACACACAACATGTTGAGGTAATGTTTCCTCCATTCCCACTTTCTGGAGAGTTTTTTCTTTTTCTATCATAAATGGATGTTGAATTTCATCAAAAGCTTTTTCTGCATCTACTGAGATTACCATATGGTTTTAATCCTTCAATTTGTTATTATGGTGTATCACACTGATTGATTTGCATATATTGAAGAATCCTTGGATCCCTAGGATAAACCCCACTTAGTCATGGTGTATGATCCTTTTAACATGTTGTTGGATTATACTCGTCAGTGTTTTGTTGAGGAATGTTGCATCTATGTTTGTCAGCAATATTGTCCTGTAATTTTCTTTTTTCTGTCCTATCTTTGTCTGGTTTTGGTATCAGGGTGATGGTGGCCTCAAAGAATGAGTTTGGGAGAGTACCTCCCTCTGCAGTTTTTTGGAAGAGTATACTGGCTTCCCTTGTGGCTCAGCTGGTAAAGAATCTGCCTGTAATGCAAGAGACCTGGGTTTGATCCCTGGGTTGGAAAGATCCCCTGGAGAAGGGAATGGCTACCCACCCCAGTAATTTGGCCTGGAGAATACCATGGACTCTATAGTCCATGGGGTTGTAAACAGTCAGACACGAATGAGTGACTTTCACTTTCATGAGAAGGATAGATGTTAGCTCTTCTCTAAACGTTTGATAGAATTTACCTATGAAACCATCTGATCCTGGGCTTTTGTTCGTTGGAAGATTTTTAATACCATATCACTCTTTACATTATGTTATTTATGTAGCTTGGGTAGTCTCTGACAGACCCTGTGAAAGACCATATAATAGTATCGATTCTTTGAACATAACCTCTGTCATTAAACAGAGATGTTAATCCTATAGGTAAGACTAGAAGGCATAAAATGAAGCTTTTGGTTTCACAAACACTAATTTGAAGCTCAGAGCCTGAACATAATCATGAAAGCCATGGTACTGAAATTTTGGGAAGGTTTTTTTTTTTTTTTAAATTTAACAATTTCTCCAGTATATTTTTATAATAATGTTTTATTATAAGCCAAAGTTTGGAGAGAATTGGCAGGATTTAAGAGAAGGTCCCATAAGACCAAAAGAAGAATTAGAGAGTCACCTGCTATCAAAAGAGAAGATATGTAGGGGAGATACAGGAAATTAAGTTATTTTTCCCTCTTGGGATTGATGCTCCAAGTGAAAACAATATGAACTCACTTGCATGTAGTTCCTAAATTTTCATTTTGCTCTACTTACAGAAGCTGTGGCTCTATGCCTACATTTTTTCCCTTGAATATTTAACACTGCGCCTACCACCAAAGAAAAGACCTTTTGTAAACATGTGTTGAATGACAAAGTAACTTGGTAATGCTAATTTAGTGATTAATTTCTACTATGTTTCCTTAACTGTTTCCCACATCACTCTTTTCTGTATGCTTTTCTATCCCTGCACTTCATGTCCACATCACATTTTTGACCTAACTGATTTTTTTTTAAGTTTCACAGAGTAAATCTATACTATTAGCTTTGCACTTTATTTGAATGTATAGCATCCTATATTTGAGCCATGTGATTTGTGTGTGTGTGTGCGTGTGTTTTATTCAGTGCTTCCTTGCTTTGCCAAAGCTGGATGGAAGACAGGTAAAGGGATGTGTAAAAGCACATTTATCTTTTGCATAAGTAAAGGAATGGAGTTTCTACATTTGGATTATCTAATTACAATAAATAGTAAAAAATAGTGAAGCAAGTTTCTTTTTTAGACCCATCTCACAAATCTCTGCTAAAAATTTACCTAAGATTTCTAAAATATAAGAGAGAAACACAAGTATGTAAAAAAAATAGAACATTAGGATATTATAGATTTTCCATTTTTCCCCTATTGCATAATTTTTAATTTGTCAACATTGCATGTATTCCAGATAGGATACCCAGTACCAGTACCATATATTAGGAGACACAAAAGCTGGATAGACTAGATCTAGCCCTCAAATGTGCATAGGATCTCTTATTTTTTAACTACTCTTCATACTCTATCATAACAAAGATTTTTGTTTTGTTCTGTTGAGGAGAAATTTATCCAGGTCTAAGATGATACATAAAAAATTTAAAAATGTGGAAAGAGATACTGAATAAGAGAAGAATGAAAACTCAGGAGAGATAAATGAAATATAAGAATCCTCAGCAATGTGTTTTCACTTGACCTTTGAAGGATTCTGATTATATCTGGCCTTTTCTCTGTCTTGCTCTAATTCTTTAACATTATTAACGAAATAAAATGAATTTACATAAAATGCTTCCTTTCTCTAACATAACTGTAAGTTGAATGTTATAGGATTAAAAAATGGATAATTTTTCCAAGCGATCATTTCTCAGTTAAGCACTATCATTAGTTTGTCTTGTCAAGAGACAAGTAAAACTTCTATGATAATAACACTACAGTTTCTTTTTGCTTTATATGAGTTAGTAAGATAAAACTTAACTCACCCATCTTTCTATAACTCATATCTGAAGTGAAATATAGAAGTGTTTATGTGTATTAAGTTCAGAGGAGAATTTAAATAACAGTAATATTTTTTAAAGTAATATTTAAGGAATTAATTATGAATGGATAAAATGAATATACAAGATTTAGGAAGATTTTCCTGTATATTCAGATTTTATGCATATATAATTTATGGATTATTAACATTTACTATAATTCTTTCAGAAGTTATGACATAAATTACATTAAAAACTAGAGTTTAGTTAAAACACATTTGCCTTTAGTGATGTATTTCATGTTAATATATATTGAAGGCAGTGTATGGAAATATCACTCATTAATTTTAAAAAAGTGCAGTATTAATACATGACAAAGCATGGATGAACTTCCAAAACATTGTAAAGTGAAGTAAACAGGCATACAAATACATATTGTGTGATTCAATTTATAGTAAATCTCTAGAAAAGGCAAAGACAGAAACTATTTTAAGCGTTGTCAGTGTTGTCAGGGCCCAGCAGTGAAGACGAGAGATTGCAAATGGACAGCAGTGATCTCTTGGGTATGATGGAAATGTCGTAAAATCGGATGGTTTCAATGGTTGCACACCTTTACAAATTTAATGAAAAGTATTACACACTTAAAATGACAATCATATTACATGTAAGTTACCCAGTAATAAAGCTATTAAAAGCCTGTACATTCATTCTTGGAAGAAGTAGTCAAATATTTAGACTAGCACAGAAAGAAAAGTGTATGACAACAAGATTTTAAAAGTCTAGAAACACTCACTGTTGTATTATTATTTTAGAACAGACTCTTTTTTGTTTATTTTTATGAATTTCCTATGAGTTATTTTAAAATGCAAATCCTTTTGGTTAATATGTGGAAAAAACATATCATTTGATAAAAATAAATCAACATACTTTAAGACATGAACTGGGTTTATTTTCTGTAAAATCCGAAGTATTTTTTCAAAAAAGAAACATTTTAATTGAGCATTTAAATTCATTTTTTCTTTTTTTCCTTAATATATTTTACATCAAGTTGCATCCTTAATACCTTTCATATTGATCATTATCTTTCTGTTCTCACAAATGTAGTCTAATTCATTCTGATAGTGAGACCAACTCTTTTTTTGCTTAGGGACTAGGGTTTTCCTAACCTGGGGTTGAAATTTCCAGTAGCTGACTAAGAAAATGTCTGACTTAGTATAAGCCAGTCTAAGAAAAGTGGGCCTTAATATAAGGACTTTATGCTAGGAAACAAGTATGCCCATGAGGAAATTTTACGTAAAGACATAGTTTATTTCCCTGGAATAGCTGTACTTGACATTTACTTATTTAACAAATGTTTAATGAGTATCTACTATGAGACACCTGGGAAGCCTTACTATGGGTCAGGCAATGCTTCAGGCACACAGGATAAAACCGAATAAAAATTTGAAGGTTTTTATTTTCAATTCATTGATTCCATATTTTCAGTAAATAAATATTTAATGGTGTCTTAAGAAATGGAGATAAAACTGACAGATAACATCATATTAGTGTTCAATGTACAACAGAATGATTTGATTTATGTTTACGTTGCAAAATGATTACCCCAATAAGTGAACATCCGTCACCACATGTAAATACTGAGTGACTAACACTTTCACACTTTTAAGGTCTCTCTCTTAGCAACTTTCTCAATGTCTTTTTTCAGCTTTATTTTTTATCAAAATATAGTTGATTTTAAAAGTTGTGTCAATTTCATTATACAGCAGTGATTCAATTGTATATGTTTTTTCAGGTTCTTTTCTCTTATAGATTATTACAAAATATTGAGTATAGTTCCTGTGTTATCTATTGTTGATTATCTGTTTTATATATAGTAGTGAGTATATGTTAATCCCAAACTCATAATTTATCCCATTTCACCCCACTTTCCTCTTTGATAACCGTAGTTTGTTTCCTATGTTTGTAGGTCTGTTTCCGTCTTGTATATGAGTTCATTTGTATCATACTTTTTAGATTCCACCTGTAACCCATATATTTGTCTTTCTCTGGTTTACTTCACTTAGTATGATAATCTCTAAATTTATCGATATTGTTTTGAATGTTGCAGGAAGGGGATCCCCTTTCAGGGCTGAAAATGGGTTCTTGTCTAACACTCTGAATTGTCTGAGAAAACACATATGCTGTGTATCTGAAGAGACACACTTCCCATCTGGAGTGCCAGAATTGATGCTGAAAGCTCAGCTCCTCTGGTGCCAAATTAAATCTTGGAGATAAGAGTTTTGGGTGAGGCAGAAACGGGTAGCTTTATTACTTTGTCAGGCAAAGGGGGCCACAGCAGGCTAATGCCTTCAGAACCATGTGTCCCAATTTTAAGAAGATAGTTAGAAGTTTTATAGAAATTGTTCAAAGAGGGCCTGATCAGCTCGTGGACATTCTTCTGATGGATTGGTGGTGAGGTAAGTAGGAGTCAGCATCACCAACCTTCAGGTCCATCTGGTGTGGGGTCTACGTGCTTATGGGCAGCCTGCCATTGTTAATCGTTAACTTCTCCCACCTGGGAGGGGGTTTATCTGCAAAATAACTCAAAGGTATGGTTGTGTGTATCCAGCGATGGGGAACCAGGACCTTGTCCCAAGGCTGCACTATTGTTTCTCTTGACTGTTTCCCCCTGGTCTCACATCCCCTCTCTTCCCCAATTAACAGCTGTTGAATCTGTCATTGGAACTCAGGGAAGGTCATGAAGGCTATTTTCTGTCATCAAAGAAATAGGAGACACAAGCTGGTGCCCAGGAGCTCCACAGGGCTCTGCTCCATATCATGAATGGCACTATTTCATTCTTTTTTTTATGACTGAGTAGTATTTCACTGTGTAAATATACCACTTCTTTTTTTATCCATCTGTCTGTCAATGGACATTTACATTGCTACCATGTGGGCAATTAGAAAACCTATGCTTGGCAAACATCAGTGAAGCAAAATACAGCTTTCCTTACAGTGTGCCTCCTCTGTGGTTCTTCTCAATTGAGGAGTACAGCAGTCTAACAAGAGAGTACAGTCATCAGGATTTCTAGGGGATTCTCTGCAGGGCAACAAGCTTAGTCTTCAGCTGGAGTCCAAGCTTTGAATAGGGTAACTGAAGGGAAGTCTCACTGAAGAGCAATGGTTCTAAAATCTGGTGTTTATAAAAAATCAACTGCAGGTTCACCAAAATATAGATTCCTGGAAATCCTGAGGCATATGGTTGGGGAAATGTTACTTTAGGGTTTATAAGGAACTAGAGAGTCCCTTGTACAGCAAGGAGATCCAACCAGTCCATCCTAAAGGAAATAAATCCTGGGTGTTCATTGGAAGGACTGATGTTGAAGCTGAAACTCCAATACTTTGGCCACCTGATGGATAGAACTGACTCATTGGAAAACACCCTGATGCTGGGAGGGATTGGGGGCAGGAGGAGAAGGGGACAACAGAGGATGAGATGGATGGATGGCATCGCTGACTCGATGGAAGCGAGTCTGAGTGAACTCTGGGAGTTGGTGATGGACAGGGAGGCCTGGCGTGCTGTGATTCATGGGGTCGCAAAGAGTCGGACACGACTGAGCGACTGAACAGAACTGAGGAGGAAGGTGAATGCACTGGGAGTAAGCTGAGTCTTACCCTTATATGGATAAGAATTATCCAGGAAGGACAGAAACAGGAAAGAATTTTCAACAAAGAGTTTGAAGTTCTTTAGGAAACTTACAGCCTAACACTAGTCATAGCCAACATTAATTCTCATTCTAATATAAGCATAAAACAAACTAAGGTATGGGGAATAGTAATAATTTTCCATTTCATGGAAAATTGGGTAACATATTTGAGCAGTAACGGATATGGTAACCTACGGCAAGAAACTGGTGCTGGGCAGTGTTTGAGTGAGCTTTTCTGTGTGTAGGACTCAGACACATGAGTGTCCAAAACAATTATTACAAGCACAGGGCTATCTCTCTTATTCTCTCATGCCACTGCTTCTGAATCAGAGAAGGGCATTGTAGCATCATTTTTAAAGCAGATACACCAGAGGGTTGTGATTTTACTTGTATACATTCCTTTTTAAATGTAATATTCTGTTTTGCCAGTCACATAGTTGTCCAGTAGCAACATTAGGCCACTGTGATACTAATAAGTCACAGTGAGATAAGGCATAAACGTCAATGAAATAAAAGTTGATATTTTTTTCATCAGGAGAATTCATGTAACTTATGCTTGCTTTGGCCAGCATTAAAATCAGCCTGTAGCCTCAAAAACCACTATAGCTGACATGAGTGAATAAAACCCATAATTATATTTAGTGGTGGGAGGAAGCTATTGTGGAATCCACAGTATTATTTCGACAATTTACAAATGAGATCCCTATAAAAATAATTCAAACTGACAGCATCTAAGTATCATTTAAAGTGGTAAATGCTTTAAGTGTCTTCTGGCTAATTGGCCAAGATAAAAGGTAGAAATGGTGGGAATTAAAGCACGCATTTTCTAGCATGAATTTAAACTCAGCCTCTGAAATAAGGTAGACTAGAATCACTGCTAAGATCCCTTTTTTATTTTGATCATTTATAATTCTGTAAGTTTATTTGCTTAACCCACAAACTGGAAAAAAATAGTTTTAAAAAAATTCATATCTTATTATTTGACCATTCTTCTTAACAAAACAATATTTCTAACATTTCTTCCAATCCAGCTACCTCCAAAGTAACATTGATTAAGCCTTTTCCATTTGATCTATCATTCATTCAACCCAAAATACACTCAACAGCCATCCTTGTTCAGTCACTGTGAGGGCTAGGAAAGGAACTTCCATATCAGTGAGACTTTCTCCTGACAAAAATTGTCATTCTTGACAGTCCTGAAACACTTTGGTACCACTAACAAACCTAAAACAGCATCCTGCACAAAATTTGTTCTCAGTAAGTCTTGGTAGAGTTAACTTTTTCTTTTGTTTTTTTCTGCTTTTCTCATCTCCCCTTTCAGGCTTCCTTTTTTACGTAGTACAATTTATCTCCCTTTTGACACATGTTTTATCGTAATGAACTTAAATAAAAATGACCTCATAGTAGCCTCATCTTGCACCACAATGCATCCTTAGTAGCACATATTTTAATGATTTGCACAAATATTTCAAAGTAGTAAAGGCTCTTATGAATGGCTTTTCTTCAAAGGGAAGGTATCCAGAAGAACTTGATAGGGAAAAGGCTATCAACAATATTCTATTATGGATATAGAAAGAGATCAGCATGGTATGAAGGAGGTCTTGCTTTTACTTTCAGGGAAGCATGCCACATAATCATTAGCAGCATAGTGCAATGATGTTAAAGAGAGCATCAATTAAATTAATTTACCCCAGATTAATTCTGTGGGTAATGGCTCAGAGATAATTTTCTGAGCATCTTTCAAGCAGATGTCAGCATCATTTAACCATTGTTTACAAAGGGTATACCATTTGTCAGGTATTTTTCTTTTTCCTCACAATAGCCTGTGAGGGTTAAAGGCAATGCAAAGGAAACCAGAAGGCAAGTTACCCAAGGTCACATAGATAGTTAAGTGGCTGACTTAGGATTCAAAACCTTTGACTGAGTATATCCAGCTCTTTATAATACACTATACTGCTTCTAAATTGGATCATGAAATATAAGTGGAGTCAAAGATAAAAATAGTCACGCTATTCCAAATAGATTCAAAGACCTTCAAAAGAAAGGCACTGATTCAAGATATTATTTACAGAAGAAATTTAAACAAAGCATCAAAGCAATGTAAAAGATGGAATGGAATGTGCTTCTGGTGTGCACTTCTTACAAGAACAACCTCATTCGATATAAGGAAATATGAAGGATGAGGCAGATAGTTGTCAACTTTCCATGAGCATCTCTTTAATAAAATATATTAAAGAACAGAGGATAAGAGCCACAATACCCAAAAAATCCATGGAAAGGAAGGACAAAGAATTCAGAACTGTATGTAAGAAGATGCAGAATAATATCAAAGAGAACTATGAAAAATTCAGTAAAAAGTTGAGTGCAGAACAAAAAATAAAATTCTAAATAAATGAAAGATCTGTCTTAGAATATTCCAATCACTAAAATGTGAAATTAGAAACAAATAATAAATACAAGAGGATATGGATGAAATACTGATCTTTTTAACCCCATAGTACCAACCAGAGTACCAGTTGGTACTAGAGTACCAGTTCTCTGGTTTCCTTTGACTCTGATTTTTCCTAAAGGTTACGAATGTATATGTACTATACAATGATATTGAAATGCATTCATAAGATGTCAGAAAATGATATTCAGACATATACAAATTCATAACTGGTCCCTAAAGGTAACTTTGTTACCGATTATGTACTGTATGTTACTCAGATAACAACCAGGAAAGAGAGATACAGTCCCAGAGAAGTACAGAACAAGAATCATCACAAAGACGATACACAATGGAAATGTTCAAGAAAACATAGTGGAATGCTTTAACTAGGGATCAAATCTCAAGATGGATTAATACTTTATATGAGTATATGTTCATTTGAGTAATGTAATTAAAAATTGAACTATAAGCTGCTAGGACAGATTAGTGCCTACAAGCCACTTTCTCAGAGAAGTAAGAAATACAATAGGAAACTTATAGACAAAAATAGTGTGACTAATGTTTGAAGTCTTAATCATATAAAGTTTATTCATTGAGGTTATGGGTACACCATAATAGTCATTTCATAAAATGTTATTTTACTATAAGTACTGGGCACATATGAATAAATGCTTTGTACTTACCATATTATTCTCATAAATTAATTAGGGAACCAAGATAAAAGAATATTTATAATTCATTCACAGTGATATAAAAGTGTACACACGCACACATATATATGTTGTTTAGTTGCTAAGTTGTGTCAGATTCTTTGCTACACCATGGACCCTAGTTCACCATGTCCCTCTGTCTATGGGATTTTCCAGGCAAGAATACTGGAGTTGGTTGCCATTTCCTTCTCCAGGGAACCTTCTTGATTCAGGGATTGAACCCATGTCTTCTGGCCTTCTGCATTGGCAGGCGGATTCTTTACCACTGAGCCACCTGGGAAGCCCATGTTTCAGTTCAGTTCGTCGCTAACTCATGTCCGACTCTTTGTGACCCCATGGACTGCAGCTTGCCAGGCTTCCCTGTCCATCACCAACTCCTGGAGCTTACTCAAACTCATGTCCATTGAGTTGGTGATGCCATCCAATCATCTCATCCTCTGTCATCCCCTTCTCCTTCTGCCTTCAATCTTTCCCAGCATCAGGGTCTTTTCAAATGAGTCAGTTCTTCGCATCAGGTGGCCAAAGTATTGACATTTCAGCATCAGCATCAGTCCTTCCAATGAATACTCAGGACTAATTTCCTTTAGGATGGACTGGTTGGATGTTTATTACATACATATAATTTGCAATAAAGGAGCACAGAAATCTGAAAGCAGGGAGATTGTCCTCAGTTACTGCTGGAGAAAACTATATGAAGAAGGCATTATGCCAGGTGAGACTGCATAACTCTAAGCAAACTCAGAAGAAGTCTAGATTAGGCTCAAGCTACACAATGAAATAATCACAGTCATTTCTCCTGAGAGCCAGCAGAAGTTCCCAACAAGATTTAGTCTAAGTTGCTTCTCATGCTTTGACCATAAGAAAACTCTCAATTTAACAAACATAATGGTAACTGAAAAACACTTAAATCAGAATTGATTCCGCATATATTGACTTTGGGGGAAGATATGCACTGTAAATGTATAACAAGGGATGATATTTTAACAGCTCTAAAGAGTGCATCAATTCATAAGCACAAAACAAGGAGATAAAATCTTATCAAATCTTCATTATCACTGTTCAAATTAATCAGTTGGGGAAAAGCCCAGGACAGTGGTGAAGCAACTGATTTTTTCTGCATTCTGTACAAATGCAACTCAAGAAATGGAAAATAAATAGTTAGACATGAAATTCCTGGAGAAAAACAATTAGGAAAGCAAATGGATATGTATTCAATAGCTCTATTAATGTGTACCAGCATCCTTGATAAAAGCAAACAAATGAAACCTTAAGAATGAAAGCAAAGCATCTGAGAGTGGGGCATACCACAAACAGAAAATTACATGAATCAGGTCAAATACTTCAACCACAGTCACAATCAGGCTGATTTGTTCTTTTACTCATGTAATTTTCATCTAGTTTCCAGAACTGACAACTCCCAAACCAGTCTGAAGTTTCAGGTCTAAATTCTAGAACAAGTCTGCAAAGCAGGCAGAAGATCCCTAGAGGAATAGTTGAAAGGTTTAGCAATTTCTCAGTTTTGTATGTTAGATTAATTTACTGACTGTAGTTTTTCATTCCCCTGTAATAAAATTGTCTGTCCATATTATTTATTGTCTGATGGTGAGTTGAGTATAATTCATGATATGAAACCATGTAATTTGCTTTAGCCAAACTAGATATTAGAAGATCTGATGAAAGCTGAAGCTTAAAATGTACCTATATACATGAGCTTTCCCTGTTATGACTTAGTGATTTCCTATGAAAAAGAAAACATTCTCTAAAAACTGTTGCCTTTTCAGCCTGAGCATCAGAACAAAAATTTTATGGAACAGATCTAAACTGAATCTTCAGTCTTTAGCCAAGGTAGGCTGACCCACATTATGAAGCAGAGATATAGCTGAGCCCATTTTAGATAAGACAAAATGAGTGTGAGAATAATTATTCTTGTAAGCATTATATTTTGGAGTTTTCAGGATTATATTGGCAATAGCTGACGGATACAAATGCTTTTGAGTGTTAGTAACTGCTGTCTTAATTACCTTGCTCTTTTCAATCAAGCTCAGCCTTCTACTTTATCTCCAGTAGCCAGATTAATGCTCTACTACAATCAATTTCCTGTCTAATCGGAATCCCTTTGGTTGGATTTTTGTTACAGGCTATACTACTTCTGGATACTCTGCCTTTCTGAAACCTACTGTCCACCTGCTTCTGTATAAAAATATCATTATATGCTTTATACATTATGTGAGATGCATAAATGGTAATAACTAATACCACCATTTATTAAGAAACAGTTATAGGTCAGGCACATTTAGAAATATATTTCAGTTGATTGTTTAAAAATTTTTTTAAAATGCAAGGTAAATCTTTTTTTTAGATGATTTTATTTTTTTTCTTTTTTTAAATATAAATTTATTTTAATTGGAGGTTAATTACTTTACAATATTGTATTGGTTTTGCCATACATCAACATGAATTCTCCACAGGTATACACATGCTCCCCATCCTGAAACTCCCCCCTCCTCCCTCCCCGCACCATCCCTCTGGGTCGTCTCAGTCTCAGTGCACCAGCCCCAAGCATCCAGTATCATGCATCGAACCTAGTCTGGCAATTCATTTCACATATGATATTATACACGTTTCAATGCCATTCTCCCAAATCATCCCACCCTCGCCCTCTCCCACAGAATCCAAAAGACTATTCTATACATCTGTGTCTTTTGCTCTCTCACATACAGCTTTATCGTTACCATCTTTCTAAATTCCATATATGCATTAGTATACTATATTGGTGTTTTTCTTTCTGGCTTACTTCACTCTGTATAATAGGCTCCGGTTTCATCCATCTCATCAGAACTGATTCAAATGTATTCTTTTTAATGGCTGATTCTGGGTTAAATTCATTCATTTTTATTATTTCTATATCCCAAAGGCCTTAAACTCAGAAAGGGTGACTAACCTGCTTAAGACACCTCAGTTCAGTTCAGTCACTCAGTCGTATCCGACTCTTTGCGACCCCATGAATTGCAGCATGCCACGCCTCCCTGTCCATCACCAACTCCCAGAATTCACCCAAACTCATGTGCATAGAGTCCATGATGACATCCAGCCATCTCATCTTCTGTCATCCCCTTCTCCTCCTGCCCCCAATCCGTCCCAGCATCAGAGTCTTTTACAATGAGTCAACTCTTCACATGAGGTGGCCAAAGTATTGAGTTTCAGCTTCAGCATAAGTCCTTCCAATGAACAGCCAGGACTGATTTCCTTTAGAATGGACTGGTTGGATCTCCTTGCAGTCCAAGGCACTCTCAAGAGTCTTCTCCAATACCACAGTTCAAAAGCATCAATTCTTCGGTGCTCAGCTTTCTTCACAGTCCAACTCTCACATCCATACATGACCACTGGAAAAACCATAGCTTTGACTAGATGGACCTTTGTTGGCAAAGTAATATCCCTGCTTTTTAATATGCTATCTGGGTTGGTCATAACTTTCCTTCCAAGGAGTAAGCATCTTTTAATTTCATGGCTGCAGTCACCATCTGCAGTGATTTTGGAGCCCCCAAAAATAAAGTCTCTCACTGTTTCCACTGTTTCCCCATCTATTTCCCATGAAGTGATGGGACCAGATGCCATGATCTTAGTTTTCTGAATGTTGAGCTTTAAGCCAGCTTTGTCACGCTCCTCTTTCACTTTCATCAAGAGGCTTTTAGTTCCTCTTCACTTTCTAAAGATGGTGTCATCTGCATATCGGAGGTTATTGATATTTCTCCCGGCAATCTTGATTCCAGCTTGTGCTTCTTCCAGCCCAGCGTTTCTCATGATGTACTCTGCATAGAAGTTAAATAAGCAGGATGACAATATACAGCCTTGACATACTCCTTTTCCTATTTGGAACCAGTCTGTTGTTCCATGACCAGTTCTAACTGTTGCTTCCTGACCTGCATATAGGTTTCTCAAGAGACAGGTCAGGTGGTCTGGTATTCCCATCTCTTTCAGAATTTTCCACAGTTTATTGTGATCTACACAGTCAAAGGCTTTGGCATAATCAATAAAGCAGAAATAGATGTTTTCTGGAACTCTCTTGCTTTTTCCATGATACAGCAGATGTTAGCAATTTGATCTCTGGTTCTTCTGCCTTTTCTAAAACCAGCTTGAACATCTGGAAGTTCACAGTTCACATATTGCTGAAGCCTGGCTTGGAGAATTTTGAGCATTACTTTACTAGCGTGTGAGGTGAGTGCAATTGTATGTTAATTTGAGCATTCTTTGGCATTGCCTTTCTTTGGGATTGGAATGAAAACCCCTTTTCCAGTCCTGTGGCCACTGCTGAGTTTTCCAAATGTGCTGGCATATTGAGTGTAGCACTTTCACAGCATCATCTTTCAGGATTTGAAATAGCTTAACTGGAATTCCATCACGTCCACTAGCTTTGTTCGTAGGGATGCTTTCTAAGGCCCACTTGACTTCACATTCCAGGATGTCTGGCTCTAGGTGAGTGATCACACCATCATGATTATCTGGGTTGTGAAGATCTTTTTGTACAGTTCTCCTGTGTATTCTTGCCATTCTTAATATCTTCTGCTTCTGTTAGGTCCATACCATTTCTGTCCTTTATCGAGCCCATCTTTGCATGAAATGTTCCCTTGGTACCTCTAATTTTCTTGAAGAGATCTCTAGTCTTTCCCATTCTGTCATTTTCCTCTATTTCTTTGCTTTGACCACTGAGGAAGGCTAAGACACCTCAGACAGTAAATATTACAACCATGATCCAAATTCAGCTTTGCTTTTTAGGCTGTTTCCTGTCACACATTTAAAATGGAGGAATCATGAAGTTTTGAAGTGATAAGATACATGCCCATGTTATGTCTGAATAGTTTCCAAGGGATAAAAATTGTCTACTGTTGTGCTTGCTTCGCTAGCATATATACCAAAATTGGAATGATAAAGAGATTAGCACAGCCACTATACAAGGGTGACACACAAATTCATGGAGCATTCCAAAGTTTTTGTAAACCAACTATACTTTTAAAAAACTGTCTACTGTGTAGACCTTAGAATACTGATAAAATTTCCTTGGCTTATCTAAAAGATTATATGTACTATGTCACTTGGCAAGTATGGTCAGAGAAGTGAGGATGGGTTGGATTAAGTGATGCAATTTTTATTAAAAAAAATACTATTCATTGCAGCCATTTTAAGAAAAATTAATGGTAAAGTTTTAGTGTTTGGACATTTTCCAAAAGTTTTAATGTTTGGACATTTTCCAACTGACTGTCCTGATTCTGTTTTTAAGTAAAGACTAGTGCATAAGAGTTCATGCTTGAGCTCTAGAACAATATAGAACTGAGTTTACATCCTGAGTCTAACTTTTGCTGGCTTATTAAAGTTACTTATATTCCTGAAATCTCAGTTTTATCATCCGTAAAATGGGGCTAACAGTAATAATGATGTCATAGAGTTGTTGAGGGAATTAAATGAAAAATGTCTTATAAAAATAATTTAACACTATATCCGGATAAATATATTGTGGTTGCCTGAAACTATATATATTGAACTTCTATAATATCAGGCTTCCCTGGTGGCTCAGATGGTAAAGAACAAGCCTGCAATGCGGGAGACCCTGGCTTGATCCCTGGGTTGGAAAGATCCCCTGGAGAACGGAATGGCTACCCACTCTGGTATTCTTGCCTGGAGAATCTCATGGACAAAGGCTACAGTCCATGGGGTTGCAAAGAGTCAGACACGACTGAACGACTAACACTGTCACTTTTCTATAATATCACTGAGAATGGGAATTATTCTTGCTAATGGAGAATGGATTTTTGTAAGGGCAGAGAAGGGCAGGGAAATAGGCACAGAGAAGGGGAGATGGAAAAGGAAAGTGCAAGAAATTTAAACTGATTTGGTAGCTGGTGTAGAAAACTCTAAACCAGGGCATGATGGAGAATACCTGGACAAACAAAAATGCTGTCTGAAGCAGCATAGAGGGTAAAAATCTTTGAAAGGTATGACTATAGATTACATTTCACATAAGCTACCTGATGCCAGTATAGTCAGTAGGACCAGGAAATGCCATTGTTTAGAGGTGAATAGAAGCAATTTAAAATGCAACTACTTCCACTTTGTACTGGTGAGATTAATCCATGTTTTGAGCTGCTGTTTTCACCTCTTCATTGTTTATCGGGTTTGAGTCTAATTGGCCTTGATTGGAATCATGGAAAGCCACTAATTAAAATGATTAACAATATCAATAATGGCAAAGGGGATAGAAAAGGAAGCCTCCTGTTTTTAATGGGCTGAACACTATTTCTTGCTGGCAGAATGAATAGAATTTAATTGAAGAGGGACAGTGGATAGCAAATTTCTAAAATGCCTGTTTTCATGTTGTAACAAAGGGCACATTTCCTAGAAGCTATACCACAATCACAAATATGGACAAGATTTTTCTTCTCCCCCACTAGTGAAATTAAAACCAATTTTTAACCTCAGATGTTTTCAGGCACATTATTATGGAGGATGTCTTCTTTCGAGTGCTGTGTTTAACACTGGAAAGATTTCAGCTTTGCCATTGACCTTTAAGTTATTCTAATCTGCTTCTATTTACAAACACAATTTCTGCAAATAGGCTTTGACCAGAACAGATTTTAGATGCAATAGTGGGATAAAATCTAGACTCAAGCAGAGAAGGGAAAGGCCTAGCTCTCAAGCATCTTTTTGCTCCTGGATGTTGACAATGCCCAGTGGCTTATTTCTAGAACATAAGTGAAATCATTTGGATAGTACATTTTCACCCTCTGCCTCAAAGGGGTAGTTTCATTGTTTCATTCCTGATACCCAGCTCCATTTCTTCCTTGGCATAGGTGAACTCAATGTCATGAAAATCGTATGTAGCTATATCTGGATTGTCTTGCTGGTTGGGAGGATGAGATTTACATAGAGCCTGAGAAATACCTGGCTCTTAATTTCCTTACTACCAGTATTTAATCCAGAAGGGACTCTGATGGCTCAGGAATACTTCATAAGAAATTACTTATATTTTGCTTGCATCTTTACATTTTGGGTGAGGGAAACACTTCTAATTGTGACTTAACTTTTAAAAAATTGTATTATTTATTTTTGGCTGTGCTGGGCCTTTGTTGCTCTGTGGGGGCTTCCTCTTGTGGTGAGTGGGGGCTACTTTCTAGCTGTGGTATGTTGGTTTCTCATTGTGGTGGTTTCTCTTGTGAAGAACAGGCTTTAGGGCACATGGGTTTCAGTAGCTGTGGTGCGTGGGCTCATGACTTATTTAACTTTTGATTCATTTATCTTTCCTTGATTTAATAATTATTCACACTTGTACAGAACACCACTTCCAAAATGCACTCACAAAACCACTACTAGTTCCTTCTTTATGTACTACACTCAGGGTTTACAAAAGAATCCCAAGAACTAAGCTCAGAGACATCTGCACTTTGAGGGCAAGTTATTGAACTGGTTGACGCCTCATTTCCATACCTGTAAGATGGGAATCCACATATTATGTACCTAGTGGGATTGCCATGAAGATTTAAAAACTAATCCTTATACAAGTGCTTGGAACAATTACCTAATAAATGTTTCCTGGTTTACTGTTCAGTGACTACTACTATTCTGTGAGTTCTTTCTGGGCAGCACAGCAGAGATCACACTTAAAGTGAAAGTGAAAGTTGTTCAGTCATGCCTGATTCTTTGCGACCCCATGGACTACAGTCCATGGGATGCTCCAGGCCAGAATACTGGAGTGGGTAGCCTTTCCCTTCTCCAGGGGATCTTCCCAACCCAGGGATTGACTCCAGGTCTCCTGCATTGCAGGTGGATTCTTTACCAGCTGAGCCATAAGGGAAGCCCAAGAATACTGGAATGGGTAGCTATCCCTTCTCCAGGGGATCTTTCAACCCAGGAATGGAACTGGGGTCTCCTGCACTGCAGGCGGATTCTTTACCAACTGAGCTATGAGGGAAGCCCAAGAATACTGGAGTGGGTAGCCTTTCCCTTCTCCAGGAGATCTTCCCAACCCAGGGATTGAATCCAGGTCTCCCGCATTGCAGGCGGATTCTTTACCAGCTGAGCCATAAGAGAAGCCCAAGAACACTGGAATGGGTAGCTATCCCTTCTCCGGGGGATCTTCCAACCCAGGAATGGAACTGGGGCCTCCTGCACTGCAGGCGGATTCTTTACCAGCTGAGCTACGAGGGAAGCCCGAGCACATTTTACTTACTGTTGAAACCTCAGGACATGGCAGAGTGCCTGGCACATAGCAGATGCTCAACAATAACTGTGACAAGTCACTTCTAAGACAAGTGACTGTGGCCTCCAACCCTTCGGGTGGAGTCAGTAGATGAAACAAGATTTCCGACTTAAGTGCACTGTTCTTCCTACCTCAGTCCCTTCATACATTACTTATTTTGTCTCATTCCCTGAACATACTAGTGTTAGGCAGTGGAGATGCTTAGTCATAACTTGCTGGACTGAATTTTCTCTTTTAGGTGTTGTGTTCTTGTATTTTAAAATCAAGCATAGGATAATGGGTGGTTTCACTATGTCTCACAATAGTTTCTCAGGCCTTTTTTTTTTCTTCTTCTTCTTCTATCTGTTTTCCCTTGGCACAATTGTTTTCAACAACAGACAAACATTTTAAAACACACTTTCTTCAAACAAAATCTTTTACAGAAACCAAATTAGACAACACAGTTCTGAAAGAGATCTCCAGGGAATTCGAAAGCAAGAATTCTGGAACCCTGGACTCACCAGGCAGTTGTTCCTCTTCCTAGTTTCTCTCTCCCTTCTCCTAAGCCCTGGAGGCAGTTTTGCTTAACCTTTAGGATTTCGTGGAGCACCACCTTAAATCTGCTTCCTGGGGCTCAATAATTGTGCATGCCTCGGCTCCCATTAACCTAGCTTCCTTCTGCTTGTTATAGAACTGTTTCCAGCTATAGGGCAAGTTGATGTATATATACATTAGGGCATTGTGGATCTTCCAAAATGGCTTAACTAAACTCTCAGCAATAGGGTTGCTAGCAAGACAGCAAAGTAATGTTAACTCCTTTGTAACGAAAAGGGCTGATAAAGCTTTCATCACTTTCAATCTTCTTTTAATTAAAGCTTCTGTGGCTAAAGTGATTAGTCAACACGAAGTCAATGGAACTTAAGCTTTTATGTCTTTTTATTTTACAAATGGCTCTGTGTGTGTGTGTGTGTATTTGTTTGGTTAGTGGTCTGAAGAAGAGCGCTGATTAAATTTTATGCTCTTGTTATTTTTGTTCACACTTGTTAACTCTGTTATCTGACAATAGGCTTCTAGAGTCTTTTTTATGATGATGAAACATTCTGCTCTCGGGCTGCTCTTAATAGACAGTGTTCCTTGCCAGGAATTTTCAAAGTGTTTGGTTTCACCTAAAAGCAAAGTTTTTCTATCTTAAACTTATTTGTTTAGCCCTCTTATTGAAGATGACGTGTCAAAAGCAGGTTACTTACACCTCAAAGCTCAAATAAGGCCCAAGGAAGGAGATATGATGAGGCCACTTTGGTGCTGGTGAAGGCAGTATTTCTTTTCTAGAGCAAAAGTTCTCTAAGTATTCCAAACGTACTTTTATGTAATATGCTGTTGTTTGGTAAGTGAGTGTAAAGTTAGCTTTATGTAATATGTGTAGAGACATGATTTTTTAAATTTAAATCAAGGCAGAATTTTTGTCATTTCTATAAAATGTTTAGCATTAAAAATGCATATAATAATAATTTTGGTGCTAAAGTATGACTCAGATATATTTTGGGGGGACTTTCTGTTTTCAAGAATGGCTAGTTGTAAATGTGAGTAAGCTGGTATATGCACAATTGAGTTACCAATATTGTATATGAAAAAAACTAGGGAATTTTTATAAAGGACCTAGATGGTTATATGAAAAAATGAGAAAGGTAGTTATAAACTATTAGTGAAACACCATAAGAAGATATTTAAACTAATGTGGACATGGAAATAATATAAATTCAAATTGAGGTTCATTTATGTAGGAATTTTATTAATTATAGATGTTTCACATGTTTATGCTAATTTTAAATATGCATTTGAGGTTATAACTTAGAGAATGTTGCTTTTTAAAACAAAAACATGGTTTCAGGAGAACTCCAGGGATACAGCCAAGTTATGTGAAATACTAGAAATGATCAAAAGAGAAAAAAGAAACTAAAAGAGAGAAGTCTGCACCCTGACCTGACCTAGACTTGCTGGTGGCTCTTGTATCTTGTAGGGGAGTAGCTACTATTTCAAGGCCATGTTCACACATATCCCTGGATATCTGCATTAATAAATCTATTCCTAAGTCCTAGAGGAATCTTGAACAAAATTAGGTATAGCAGACCAGTGAAACCCTGGGTTCAAAATTCTTTCATTTAACCCACTAACTGTCCCAGACATGGTTGGCTGACTAATTAAGGAATGCTTGTTCCCAAACTCACTTCCTTGCCTGCCTCTGCTAGAAAAACTGTGAAAATGACATCTTCCCAGACACCCTTGCATGTTGGGATGGTCATGTGACACAGTTCGAGACAATGGGATGTAATCTGCAGTCTGCTGGATTACTGGTAAACCTAGTGCTTTCTGATAAATGGGACTGACAAGCTCAGAGCTGACATATCCCTTCTTCCTTCTCCTTGCCTTGAGCTTGGATATTATGCCTGGACTTGAGGAATTTGTCTTGTGAGTATGAATAAAAGATATAAGAGATACCAAATCATGGCTCAACATGGTTGATCCACAAAACTACTTCCAAACTTCTTGGTGTGAGAGGAATTTAAGGTCTACTTGATTAAGGCAGCATTTGTTTGGTGTTTCATTAGAGAGGAAGTATGTATCTAATAGACTTGGTGACAGGGTATTCATTTCACAGTACATCCATTTCACTTTATAAGCAAGTATCTTGACTACTTCTAACTCTAACATGCTTCTCCTTAGAAAATCACAATCCACACTTCGACTTTTCAAACACTTAGGTTGGAAAATCCAGTGAACTTACTTATTTCTCTACTGAAATTACAGAGAAAAATGAAAGCATTAAATTCAGAACCCTAGCCAAGACAACTAGAGTAGAAGAAAATAAAGCTTCCAAATTCACTAATATTCAACATAATATTGTTGCAGTAGTGTTAACAGTACAAGCGGTAGAATTTCCTATATGGGTAATACATTTAGATCATAAATTTGAAATAGTAAAATAGGTATATTTATAAATACAACCTTTGCATGTGTTCATTATAATGAGAATAACCTTCTCTCGGGTAACCTACTGAATAGAAGTACAGATCAATAATCTTAATGCAGAAACCATTTCAGGAAATAACAGAAGCTACCAATTGTCAACTAATTGGGATATTGTTTTTCTAAGTGAATATATATATAAAATTCCAACTACTCAAATCACTGTAATCATTTTATTTGTCTTATTCTCTAGAGGAATTTTAAACAAAACCTGCAGTGATTGCTTTGTTATTTCAAATCTGCCCAGTAATTTTCTGGTGTATTAAAAGACATTCAGTGTTGACTCTGGTAGGGGAAAAAAATTCAGTGTCTGCCTGATGGAATTGCTCATTTTCAGTCAACATAATTATTCTGTATTAACACATCTGCAATTTAAACAATATCACACTTTCATTTTTTTTCTTTCTTGCTAATAATTAACTTGATGGAATCATACATCTCTATTTAACTTGACTAAATACCCAAATCATTTCTATATTGTGAAAATTATGCTGAGCCAAATGAGATGATTGGGTTTGAGCTAATAAGTATCTGTCACATAACTCAACTGCATGACCTCCTGAAACAAAGCAAAACAAATCAAAACAGAGAGTCTGATTCCTAGAATATATAGCAATTTATGTAATAGTAGAAATATTTTTTAAATCAAGGGATATAAAATATATTCCCTAAGGCCTCAAAAACTGTTTTAAAAATATGAAATTTCAGATCAGTCCCAAAGGCTGTCGAAATAATCTTCCGTGCTCATAGTTTTGACTGCATGTTTCCGTTTCTCAAACCTCCAGGGCTGCCTGTCACCTTCTGTATCAAATTTAAATTATTCTCAGTGCTTCAGGGGCTTCCATCTGCCCTTGTTTACAAGGCCTTTCTCAATTTCCCTTTCCCCATTGTCCATTCACTAGAGTTCATCTAATTCACAGGACTTTTCATACTGCAGTATAATTGATTGAAAGAATGATACACTGGGAATCAGAAAGCACAGAACTTGAGCAAATAAATTATATAACCCCCCTGAATCTCTTTTTTTTTAATCCCCACCTCAAACAAAAACAGATCAAGGGCTACTAACAAGTTGGTTTTCCCTTCTCTATCTTTCTGTTATGAGCATTCATCCTTCTATGATGACTTTCACATCTATCACACATTCCTCTTCATTTCAAATATTTTGTCAGATATACTGGAGACAAAGGATCTGAGGGAGAATGTAGGTGCAGAGGTCCTGGAAAAAGATATATTTTTTGAACATCTAATCTACTGAAAACTTTACTTCATTACTTCATATAAGAAGTACCTACAGATATCTACTGAGAAAAGTAAGATACTCAAAACAAGTTTTACTTTCCATCACTCATTAACTTATATTTTACTTTTGTGTATTATAATTCTACTTGCTCTCAGGTTTTCATCTTTACCCCCTCTCCCCACTTTTTTCTTTTCCATCATTGCAGGGATCAAGAAATTACTGTCAGTAATACTGTCTTCAACTCCAGGCCCTGCCAATGAGAGATTATAACTGACAAGTTAAAGGCAACTATGGACACCTTATTCTCCAGGGCTTACAGAGATTTCCCCAGGAGAGAAAAGTGATGCCTTTAATAATTCTCCCTTCCTAGCACTTGTGGTTCACGTCATCAGTGATACCAAAATCCCTGACTGATTTTATCCACTAAGGACTAACAGATCAGTTAAGCTTCAAGTAAAGAGCGAAGACTCCTTAGACTTAGTCTGTAGACCCTTAGTCTCCACCCTTTATTTTACAGTAGAATTGTTTATATTTGTTGTGTCCGGTTCCTCTCCTCCCATACTGTCTTGAGTTTATTCTCATCTAAAACTTCTCTTAGTAAACTCCATAATGACTGCTGCACCACTATACATAAGATGTGAATTTCAGTCCTTATCTTAATTGGCATACTGTATCAGCTGACCATGTCTTTTCCTTGTACAATTTTTCTTATCTTTCAGGATACAATTTACTATTTTTCCACTCAATACCTCTGAGTATTCTTCTTTGCTGGTTCTTTGTTATTTTCCTACCTCTGAATATTGGAGTGCCTCAGGGTTCAGTTCATCTCTCATTCTTTTTTTGTCTTTACTTATCCTCTTGATGACCTCATCCAGGCTTATAGCTTTAAACCCATCAATATCCTAAAAACTCCCAACTTCATCTCTATGCCCTGGACATCTAAGGATTTATATAAAACTCCTCTTAGATATCTAATAGGCACCTATAACTTTACAGGGCCACTATCAAATTCTCAAATTTTCCTCTAAATCACATTTCCATTTGATTTTTCCACTCTGATACCTGATAGCTGAATGGATTTGAATAAGTCACTTCTCATATCTGTGCTTCTGTTCAGCATCTATAAATCGAGCTTAAAAAATATTTCCCTTGCTTATTCATAGGAGTATTATAGGGATTAAATAAAAGCACATAACAATACTTTACAAATCTTAATTGCTTTCAATGTAAGTTATTTTTCATGAAGATGTTTTATTGTGATTCTACCACATGTGATCATTATTTTCAGTAATTTCAAAGTCATAAAGTCTGGAATTTGCAAAAGTGAGAATTCAGGGCATTAAACTTTGTATATTCTGCTTACAGATATGAGGACAAATGGGTGGGTTTAAACACAGAGCAAAAATGACATAAAATTGAATGTAATTGGCACGAGAAATATTCCATACATTGAAAAGAATGCTCTATTTTTGATCATGGAAATTCAATATCCTATTCACATGCAATAGGATAAATCCTTAGACCTGTAATAAGAGCTACTGGTTGTTTGTAATCTGAAGCTGGTTTTCATTCCATAGTTATTGCTGTTCCTGAGTAATGAGTAACAAGATCACTTTTCCATCTGGCATTCTGTAGCTGAAAATAGCAGTAGCATAAGGTGAAATGTCAGTGGTAACAAAGAGTGGTTTATGTCATTTGTAAAATATCACAGACCCAAACATCAGCGGTGGTATAAAATCTCATAAAATATCCTAATGCTAGTGAATCCAAGCCTGTGGCATAGAGAAAGAAATTAAACTCAGAAAAAAATGGTTTTGAGTCCTGGTTCCACTACAGAAAACATGTCGCTTAATCTCTTGATTCCTGATTTTATTTATAAAACAAAATGATAATCCCTATTTTGCAAGATTGTTTGACGAAACAAAAGCATGTGAATGCCCTTTAAATTGTACTAGGCACCCCACTCCAGTACTCCTGCCTGGAAAATCCCATGGACGGAGGAGCCTGGTGGGCTGCAGTCCATGGGGTCGCTAGGAGTTGGACATGACTGAGCGACTTCACTTTCACTTTTCACTTCCATGCATTGGAGAAGGAAATGGCAACCCACTCTAGTGTTCTTGCCAGGATAATCCCAGGGATGGGGGAGCCTGGTGGGCTGCCGTCTATGGGATCACACAGAGTTGGACACGACTGAAGTGACTTAGTAGCAGCAGAATACAGAAGTTAGTAGTTACCGCCATTTCTATTGTAGGGAAGATAACTCACGAGTAATTTTTTCCCCCACAATGACAAATGAAGGATCCCTTAATGAAGTCACATCGTGCAGTCACAAGGTGTGGTAACAGTAATCAAAATGATCGTAAGGTGGTCTTGGTAATTTTCACCAAAAGACATGTGAGAAAACGTGCAAACATCTTTACTAGTTACAGTGTGCTGAAATTTCAAGTCCATTTTCTGGTCCAAAGTCAAGAGAAGATTGAAGGAAAAGGAAACTATAAGAGAGCAATTCTTAGGGCATCTGAACAGTTCAGATGGTTGAGGACTGTCACTCGCTTAAAAGAAAATACGATTCCTTATAAAAACTAAGCTAACTGAAATAACAGTTTAATATGTTAACAGCTAAATAAAAAGAAAAAAAGTGTTTCTCCTTTTACTAACCTTCCAGAAAGCTGGCAGGGAGAATCTGCCTCCTGAACTACCACTGGGGATTTAGACATTGAGCAAATCTGTGATAACTGCACAGGTTGGGAAATAAACCAGAGAATTTCAAAATTTAACATTCTGAGAGAAGAAAGCAAAAAGCATAATTCTATGAATTAATGCCACTGCACTAGAAATACTGTGTTTTGTTTTGTTTTGTTTTGTTTTTCAATTCTCTAGTAAGCAGCTAAGAGTCCTTATTTAAGACCCAGCCTACATGGAAAGAGAGGAAGGAAGTCAGAAACTATTGAGAGAGGAGAATCCTGGAGAGTAGAGGGTAGAAATTTCTGGACTAGACCAAGTCTGTCTTATGTGAGCTGGCACTGCTCTGTTATTGGGGGTTTGGGCTCTGTCATCACACTATCTAGGTTCCCATCCTGGCTTCCGCATTTACCAACTACCTGGTCTTGGGCAATTTTATTTAACCTGAGTGAGGAAAACAGTAATAACATTTCCCTCATGGGGTGGTCTTAACAAATACTTAAAGCAATAAAGTATTCAAAACAGCACCTAGCACAAAATAAGAACATGATAAATATTAGTCACCATTACTGTAACTACTGCCCTGATGACAGATGCTGTAATTATCATTATCATTGTCCTCATTAGTACTGTCATTTGTCCTGCATGTGGAATTGTGTTTGCATGTGCAATTGTGCATGGGAAGAAAGCCACAGCTTCTGCTATCTTGCTGGGTAGGAAGAAGGAAACCATTTTGCAAGGCCTTTTAAAACCTGATTCCCTGTTGGCTCAGGCGGTAAAGAATCTGTCTTCAGTATTAGAGATCTGGGTTCAATCCCTGGGTCAGAAAGATCCCTTGGGGAAGGGAATGGCAACCCATCTGCTCCAGTATTCTTTCCTGGGAAATCCCATGGACAGAGGATCCTGGTGGGCTACAGTCCTTGGGGGTCGCAGAGTCAGACTTGACTGGGAGGTTAACACTTTAACTTTTAAAAATAGTACCATGAAAATTTTTAGTGTAAAGAGAGTCTGTATGCCTTAACAAAGAGAATATACACTTCCGTTGTTATTTGTGTGCTTTGCTTAGTCGCTCAGTCATGTCTGACCCTTTGTGATCCAATAGATTGTAACCCGCCAGGCTCCTCTGTCCATGTGGAATCTCCAGGCAAGAATACTGGAGTGGGTTGCCATGCCCTCCTCCATGGGATCTCCCCAACCCAGGGATTGAATTGTTATTTAATTAATACTAATAAACCTGTATCATTCTTGATATGTGCTTATTCAAGAAGAAAAACTATTTTCATAGATAAGACACTTGGGGCTACCCATATGTTAGGTCTCTTTTAACCATCAATACATTATTTTCCACTGCCTATGGCAGTCATTTTAGACTCAAAGAGTAGGTTCTTTTGTTTAGGAAACAGAAGCTCATTTTATAGTAATGTGTGAGTCAGCTGTCCTGATAGAACTTATAGGTTTGAGGGTGAGACAAGCAGTAGAAAGATTTACAACTACTCAGATGCCTTCCAATGCTGAGACTTTATATTTGTCCAGAAGAGGATAATGGTTTAAAATTCAGGGTAAAATGATTTTGACAGGAAAACATAAGCAATGATCCTGTACGAGTTCTTTATATGGAACTGTAGTCTTCATACCTAATAAACATAATCTCAGTTCTTCCAGCAATCCTAAATGATGGTTTTACTAATCTCATTTTATAGGTGAGGAAAATGAGATACAGTTTGATCAGCAGAACTGGAATTTCCATCCAGGTTTCTCAGACTGAAAAAGCTCACTTTCCACACTCTGAAACTTCCCTGCACCCTCATCCATTCCAGTCCTACCCTCACCCCTGCCCTTTGCTACAACAGTGCTATGAGGTAAGGTGTAGCATCCACAGGTCATAGGTAAGGGGCCTGAGGCAACACAGAATACATACATCAGACTGCATTTCCCCAGAAAGCATACGTCATTCAGCAGCAGCAGTTCACAGTAAATGAAGCCTTTTAGCTTTCGATTTTTAGGCTTTGAAGAATATCTTCCCTAAACTGCTAATTAAACACAGTTCCCATCTCCTTTCACCTTTGCAAACCTGTTTGCCACGGTACACAATGTATGTTATTGCTTAGCTGCTGCTGCTGTTTAGTTGCTAAGTCATGTCTGACTCTTTGCCACCCCATGGACTGTGGCCCACCAAGACCACCTGCCTTTGAAGCCAGGTCCCAGTCACTCACTTGCTGGTGAATGGGGGAACTTCTTCTTCTTTTTTTTTTTTTTTTGGAACTTCTTTTTTTTAGAGCCTTCATTTCTTCATCTAAAAATAAGGACCTCTAGGGGTTCGTTAGGAGGATTAACCTAGCTAAGCCACAGTAAAGCCCTAGAATAATACATGGGACATAATTAGCACTCAAATACATTAACTTTTGCTGTTATCATTATTCTTGGACCACTGCCTCAGAATCTTCTAGGCCAGGATGGCTCAAACCTTATGCTGTTTATTAACAGTAGGTCTAGTGGGGGTCCCTGGGACTGCAAGGAGATCCAACCAGTCCATCCTAAAGGAAATCAGTCCTGAATATTCATTGGAAGGTCTGATGCTGACGCGGAAACTCCAATACTTTGGCCACCTCTTGCGAAGAACTGACTCATTTGAAAAGACCCTGATGCTGGGAAAGATTGAAGGCAGGAGGAGAAAGGGACGACAGAGGACGAGATGGTTGGATGGCATCACTGACTCAACGGACATGAGTTTGAGTAAACTCTGAGAGTTGGTGATGGACAGGGAGACCTGGCGTGCTACAGTCCGTGGGGTCGCAGAGAGTCAGACACGACTGAGCGACTGAACTGAACTGAGTGTGAGGTCTGAGATTTCACTTTTCTCGGAGATTTCCAGGTAGTACCAGTGCTGCTGGGCCAGTTCATGCTTTGATTAGCAACGAACTAGTGTATGCTCAGTCATGTACAACTCTCTGCGACCCTATGGACTGTAGCCCAACAGGCTTCTCTCTCCATGGGATTTTCCAGGCAAAAATACTGGAATGGATTGCCATTTCCTACTCCAGGAGATCTTCCTGACCCAGGGATTGAAGCTGGGTCTCCTGCATTGGCTATTTACCACTGCCCTCCCCGCCGTGGGAAGCCCAGCAAGGAACTAGAGTACAGTTTCAGGGGCCCTGCCTCAGACTCGGGGGAGGAGGTCCAAGAGACTAAGTGTTTACCTTGCTCTCAAAGAGATTCTAAGGCACACTAAAACTTGAGAATGCCGTGAGCAAGGTTTCAGTTGGTTCTATTAACATTATTTGACAGTGCAATTCACTGGAGACACAGCCAGATTGAATTCCTGATTCATCATCATGACTTCAGGGTAAAATGCTTCTGATTCTAAGACACCCTCATCCCTTTCTGTAACAGAGGTAATGAGTCAATTTTCCAAACAGAATAAGTAGATAATCCTTCTCAGTTTACTAACATAATTCCCCAAATATTAAGGAGCATTAGAAAAGGCATCCTTTTTGCAAGCTCAACTGAGCAGTAGTTTTCTAGCACAAATATTTGGGGGAAATAAAGACTTCTGTTCAAGGTTGATAGCTTGAGTTAACAGTTTCTATTTTACATTGACATTCTCTTATTTTTCCTGTTCTTTCGAAATTTTTGCTTTTTCACGTAGCAGTTTCTTAAAAGACTCTTTTGGTTCAATACAAGGGTAGAAATTCAGGGGAGATTTGAACAAATCAGTCTTTAAATAGGGTAGTGACCTAGGCAGCTCATAGGGTGACCAAGCACCCCAGTTTACCCAGGATGGTTGCATTGTTAGCACTGAGAGTCTCCAGGTCTGAGGAATTCCCTCAGTTCCAGACAAACTATGACAGTTAGTCACAGCTAATGCAGTTAACGTGAATCTGATTCAATTTTTCCTATTCTTTGTCTTTCAACAAATTGGATTGGCTTGGGTCAGATGTGTCATTTTTGTAAATTCAAATAATTTAAAGAAGAAAGTTTGCTCGGTCTAGGGAAACTTGATATTTACTGCTCTAATTTTTAAGTCACTCTTGGGACATGTTTGAATCAGTTCCCAAGGGAGGGAGGTAAGCTCAGTAAGTTTCTTTGTGGATCAGCTAGTCTGATCCATCCATCAAACTCCATGTAGATTTGCTGCTCATTGATTACTCCTGTGTAGCCTTCATCATGTCCTGATAACCAGAGCAATCATTCCTTTACAGAGTTACATTTAGTTCCTTTCAGAGGGTGGATTACAGAGTATGATGCTATTCATGAATTTTCAGACTCCGAAAGAGCTCAAGATAGGCTATTGAAGAACTGCAACGGACATCTCTTCCTATGATACTCTTTGCTTATCCAGAAGATCCAGGCTATCCTGAGCATTCGCTACATCCTCCTCTGATGAAGCATTGCTAATGAGTCAAATTCTGAATCTGGTGATCTTTCTGTAGCCTTTGTACATTTCCTCTTCAGGCATGTGAAACACCATCATGTCTATTGTATCTGACATTTTTATTCTCCCTCTCTGTCCATGTTACTAAGGTTGCCTTATAAAATAAATCTTTCATTTAGTGAGATCCAGGTTTCTTCCTTTGTTTCCATCTTCACTTTCCACTGAATGAATCAGGTTTCAGCTTATGATCATTTTTTATGTGCTGCTGCTTCTGCTGGACCACCCCTAGCAGTCTGACAGAGCTCTGGGCTGTATTCCATGATCTCTTTTAATTCCTTGTTGGCAGTTTGCTGGCCCTTTCTCTACCTTCCTACCAGGTTTAATGCTTTTTAGCATGCCAGCTATGTTTTTTAGAATTTTTCCAAAATGAGACCAAAAAAAAAAAAAATCAAATCTCCAGCTCCCAATTTTCAGTGAGCAACTTTTTTCAGATAGTATTTTACCATCATTTACTATCTTAATTCTTCATCTTCTGAGCTTCTCCCTCCACAAAACAATTAGTAATGCCTTCATCTTAATGAGAAAGTTCTTCTGATACTACAGAGTTATGGGGCTAGAAAACAGTAGCAGGTAAGCAAGACATACTAGTTCATTCATGCAAATAAAAATCACCCAACCTGGCCAGCATCTCTCTCTCCTATAGACCTGCCTCTTGCAGAGAGTAAAGACAGGTGGATGATGCTGCGGTCTGCAGAGTTGGCATATGGCAGTCCCAGAACAAGGTTAATCAAAAGCACATGCCAAAACCATCTTCTATACAGGACTGTTGGGAATGTACTCCTTCATTGCTCTGTGGAAAAAGAGAATACCTTCTTAAATATGGCATTCTCTGAACCATATATACACACAGACAAAAGATTCTCTGCTGCTGCTGCTGCTAAGTTGCTTCAGTCGTGTCCCACTCTGTGTGACCCCATAGACGGCAGCCCATCAGGCTCCCCTGTCCCTGGGATTCTCCAGGCAAGAACACTGGAGTGGGTTGCCATTGCCTTCTCCGAAAGAATCTCTACTAATCCTCAATTCCTGCCTGACTGTCTCAATAGCCTATTACCTAAATTTTTCATCTCCATCTTATTCCCTAGGAATCCATCCTACATGCTGATGCCATGTTGACCCTCTACTATGTAAATTTGATCATTTTTATATCCTGCCTAAAACTGTTCACCTATGACCTAGAGTAGTATTTCAGCTGATTGGCAAGAGGCATTGCATGAAAAAGGGTGGTGTGCTTAAATTACCCAGCCACACTGACAAGTCTCACATTAAGACAATGGTCACTAATCGGAGTGTCCTCAAGGCTGCCTAGCCATTAAGCCACATTATTATGGACCATTACTTCCTCACTCTCCTGACAACTGGTTCGTGTTGACTCTCACCTTTTTTGTATCTGCCCCATCCTCAGTCTCAGCTTAAAGTCTCCTGAAAAATACAGTCAATCAGAAAAAGAATTACCCACCACTATAGTCACCTACCTAACTTTATCTACATTCATATACCTCCCTCTTTTCTTCAATTTTTGTGTTATACTGGAGTATAGTTGATTAACAATACTGTTAGTTTCAGGTGTACACAGTGATTCAGTTATATGTTTATTCTTTTTCAAATTCAGGATATTTACATGATATTGAGCAGACTTCCCTGTGCTAGACAATATGTCCTTATTGATTATTTTAGATATAGCGGTGTGTATGTGTCAATCCCAAACTCCCAATTTCTCTCTCTCTTTCCCCCCATGGTAACCATTAATGGTTCTTTCACCAAATCTGTGATGTTATTTCTGTTTTATAAATAAGTTCATTTATATCATTTTTTTGATTCCACATATAAGCAATATCATATACTTGTCTTTCTCTTACTTCACTTAGTATGATAATCTCCAGGTGCGTCGATATTGCTGCAAATGGCATTATTTCATTCTTTTTATGGCTGAGTAATATTCCATTGTATATATGTGCTTCATCTTCTTTATCCATTCAGCAGTCTATGGACATTTAGGTTGCTCCCATGACGTGACTGTTGTAAATAGCACTGCAGTGAACATGAGGTGCATGTATCCCCTCAAACCATGCTTTTCTGTAGACACATGCCCAGGAGAAGAACCGCTGGATCATATGATAGCTCTGTTTAGTTTTTTAAGGAACTTCCATACTGTTCTCCATAGCAGCTGCACCAGTTTCCTTTGCCACCAACACTGTTTGTTTTCTCCACACTCTTAAGCATTTACTGTTTGCAGACTTTTTGATGATGAACATTCTGGCTGTAGTTTTTATTTGTACTTCTCTAACAATTAGGGACGCTGAGCATCTTTTCATGTGCCTCTTAGCCATTTGTGTGTCTCCAGAGAAATGTCTATTCAGGCCATCTGCCAATTTTTTTATTTTTTGAGCTGCATGAATTGTAAATTTTGGAGAATAATCCCTTGTTGGTCTCATCATTTGCAAATATTTCCTCCCATTCTGTGGGCTGCCTTTTCATTTTGTTTATGGTTAATTTTACTGTGCAAAAGCTTTTGAGTGTCACTAGGTCCCATTTGTTTGTTTTGATATCCATTACAGTAGGAGATGAATTGAAAGAGACATTACTTTGATTTATGTCAAAGAATGTTCCATGTTTTCCTCTGAGTTTTATAGTATCCAGTCTTATATTTAGGTCATTAATCCATTTTGAGTTTACTTTTGTGTATGGTGTTAAAGAATATTCTCATTTCTTTTTTTTTTTTTTTGCACATAGTTGTCCAGTTTTCCTAGCACCATTTATTAAAGACACTGTCTTTCCTCCATTGTATAGTCTTTCCTCTTTTATCGTAGATCAGTTGACCATAGGTGTGTGAGTTTACTTCTGTGAGTTCTATCCTGTTCCATTGATCAGTATTTCTATTTCTGTGCCAGTATCATAGTGTTTTGATGACCTTTTAGTATGACCTGTAGTCTGGAAGCCTGATTCCTCCAGCTCTGGGTTTTTTTGGATTTTTGTGGTTTTTTTTTTTCCCCTCAAAATTGCTCAGCTATTTGGGTCTTTTTTGTCTCTATATAAATTTTAAGAGTTTTGTTGTTGTCTACTTCTGTGAAAAATGTCATTGGTAATTTGATTGGGATTACACTGAATCTGTAGATTGTCTTGGGCAATATAGTTGTTTTGACAAGGCTGAGTTTTCCAATCCAAGAACATGGTATATCTTACTGTCTGTGTGTGTCATCTTTGATTTGCTTCATCAGTGTCTTATAGTTTTTGGAGTATAGGTCTTTTGTCTCCTTAGGTATATTCCAAGGAATATTATTCTTTTTGAGATGATGGTAAATGAGACTGTTACTTTAACTTCTCTTTTGGATCTTCCATTGTTAGTGTATAAAAACACAACAGATTCCTGTGTTTTAATTTTGTACCCTTCAACTTTACCAGATTCATTGCTGAGCTCTAGTAGTTTTCTGGTAGCATTTTTAGGATTTTCTACATATAGAGTCATGTAACCTGCAAACAATGATGGTTTAACTTGCTTTCCAATTTGGATTCCTTTTTTCTTCTCTGATTACCGTGGCTAGAACTTCCAAAACTATGTTGAATTAAAGTGGTGAGAGCAAACATCCTTATCTTTTTCCTGACCTTAGAAGAAGTGCTTTCAGCTTTTCACCATTGAGAACAATGTTACCTGCAGGTTTGTTGTATATGGTCTTCGTGATGTTGAGGTATGTTTCCCTTATGCCACTTTCTGGGGAGTTTTATCATAAATGTATATTGGATCTTGTCAAAAATTTTCTGCATCCATTAAGTTGATCATATGGTTTCTAATTTGTTGATGTGATGTATCACACTTATTTGAAGATATTGAAAAATACTTGCATTTCTGAAATAAATCTCACTTGATCTTGATGTATAATCTTTATAATATATTGTTGGATTCTGATTGCTAGTATTTTGTTGATGATTTTTGCGTCTATATTCATCACTGATAATGGCCTGTAATATTCTTTTTTTGTGGTATCTTTGTCAGGTTTTGGTATTAGGGAGATGGTGGCTTCATAGAATAAATTTGGGAGTATTCCTTCCTCTGAATTTTTTTTTTTTGGTAATAGTTTCCGAAGGCTATGTGTTAACTCTTATCTAAATGTGTGACAGAATTTGCCTGTGAAGCCATCTGGTCCTGGACTTTTGTTTGGGAGTTTTTGTTTGACAGAATTTGCCTGGGAAGCCATCTGGTCTTGGACTTTTGTTTGGGAGTTTTTGAACCATAGGTTCAATCTTAGTACTTGTAATTGGTCTGTTCATATTTTCTATTTTTTTCTGATTCAGTCCTCTTTCTAAGAATGTGTCCATTTCTTCCAGGTTGTCCATTTTAAAGGCATATATTGCTTGTAGTAGTTTCTTATGATCCTTTGTATTTCTTACCTCTCCCCTTTTGGGAGTTGTTCCTGGATAAGACCAATTAATTGCTCCACCTGTGCAAAAGACTACATTGCCTCTTACCTGCTCAAACATGTTGTTCTGCTTCCCCCTACACTGTCACTTTTTTCATCAGCATATGAACATGTCGTTATTACTTTCTCATAACCACCATCACCATCATCATCATCAAAACCCCACTTACACTCCTTTCCCATCAAGGAACAGCCCCAACTATTCAAGAGAGTTTCTGTAGTATCCCTTCAGTTATTTCACTCCAAATCCTTCCTTAACATACTTCAATCAGACTTTCATGTCCAAAATCGCCAAAACTTCTCTTGCTAAAGTCATTGATGATGTCCATTTTGCTAAGCCTCCCAACCTCTTCTCAGTCTTAGGCTTACCAGATCACCAACAGTATTTGATAGAGTTTAACATTCCTTTCTCCTAAAAACATCCTCTTTAGTTGGTTTCTAAGACATCAGACTGTGTATTGGTCTTCTTATTTCTTCTCTAGCTTCTCTTCCTACCTAATTTGCTATTTCCCCTCACTTCTTAAGCTCTTAATGAGCCACTACAGCAGGGAAGACTTTGTATTTCTATTCTCTATACTCACATCCATGGTAGTCTCATCCAGTCTTGTGACTTTAAATACCATGTAAAATGTTGTTAACTCTCAAAAGTATATCTTCCCCTGAGACCTCTCCCTTACCCTCCAGACTCATATGTTTAATGGCCTACATGGTACCTCTACCTGACTGTCTACCAGTCATCTGGAAATTATGACACTGAAAACTGAGCTCCTGATAGTCCTAATCTCGAATCTTCTCCTCCTCCAGTTTTCCCGCAGCTCAGTACAGGTTATTGTTCTGTGGCTAGACTGAGACTGACTCTGTAACCCCATGAAATGCAGCATGCCAGGCTTCCCTGTCCTTCACTGTCTCTGTGAGTTTGCTCAAACTCATGTCCACTAAGTCAGTGATGCCATCTGACCATCTCATCCTCTGTCATCCTCTTCTCCTCCTTTCCTCAATCTTTCCCAGCATAAGGCTCTTTTCCAGTAAGTCCGCTCTTCCCATCAGGTAGCCAAAGCACTGGAGCTTCAGCTTCATCATTAGTCCTTTCAACAAATATTCAGGGTTGATCTCCTTTAAGACTGACTAGCTTGATCTCCTTGCTGTACAAGGGACACCCAAGACTATTCTCCAGAACCACAATTTTCTTGTTCTTATTTTTTTTAATGCCAAAAATATTTTGTATTGTGATATAGCCTAATAACAATGTTCCATACCACAGTTTAAAAGCATCAATTCTTTGTCTCTCAGCCTTCTTTATGGTCCAGCTCTCACATCCATACATGACTACTGGAAAAACTACAGCTTTGACTATGTGGACCTTTGTGAGCAAAGGGATGTCTCTGCTTTTTAATACTGTCTAGTTTTGTCATAGCTTTTCTTCCAAGGAGCAAGCATCTTTTAATTTCACAGCAGCAGTCACTGTTTGAAGTGATTTTGGAGCTGAAGAAAATAAAGTCTGTCACTGTCTCCATTGTTTCCCCATTATTTGCCATGAAGTGATGGGACTGAATGCCATGATCTTTATTTTTTGGATGTTGGGTTTTAAGTCAGCTTTTTCATTCTCCTCTTTTACCCTTGTCAAGAGTCTCTTTAATTCCTCTTTCTTTCTGCCATTAAAGTGGTATCATCTGCATATCTGAGGTTGTTAATATTTTTTCCAGCAACCTTGATTCCAGCTTGTAATTCATCCAGCCTGGCATTTTGCCTGATGTACTCTGCATGTAAGTTAACTAAGCAAGGTGACAATACACAGCCTTGACATACTCCTTTCCTGATTTGTAACCTGTCTGTTGTTCCATGTCCAGTTCTAACTGTTGCTTCTTAACCTGAATACAGGTTTCTCAAGAGGCAGGTCAGGTGGACTGGTATTTCCATCTCTTTAAGAATTTTCTACTGTCGTGATCCACACAGTCAAAGGCTTTAGCATAGTCAACAAAACAGAAGTAGATGTTTTTTTGAAATTCCCTTGCTTTTTCTCTGACCCAATGGATGTCGGCAATTTGATCTCTGATTTCTCTGCCTTTCCTATATCCAGCCTGTACATCTGAAAGTTCTTGTACTATTGAAACCTAGCTTGAAGGACTTTGAGCATTACCTTGCTAACATGTGAAATGAGTACAGTTGTGTGGTGGTAGTTTGCACATTCTTTGGGATTAGAACGAAAACTGTCCTTTTCTAGTCCTGTGGCCACTTCTGAGTTTCCAAACTTGCTGGAATGTTGAGTACTTTAGTAGCACTATCTCTTAAGATTCAAAATAGCTTAAATGGAATTCCGCCACCTCTACTAGCTTTGTTCATAGTAATCCTTTTAAGGCCCACTTGACTTCAGAAGGCAGAATGCCCGACTCTAAGTGAGTGACCACACCATTGTGGTATTCTGTGTCATTAATTAAATTTGTCTACTTACTGAGGTCAAACACTTTAGTAGCAATATTTTCTTGTCTTATCTCACATTGCATATCCAACCTATGAGCTAATCCTGTTAGAACTACGTTATAATATGTAATACTATATTCACAATCCAACCACTTTAACCACCTCCATTTCTTGTACTTCACCCTAAACTTTATCCATCTTAAGCTTGTGTTTAGTCACTCAGTGTCTGGCTCTGTGTGACCCACTGGACGGTACCCTGCCAGGCTCCCCTGTCCATGGGATTTTTCAGGCAAAAATACTGAAGTGGCTTGCCATTTTCTTCCCAGAGTTTCTTTGCAACCAGGGATTAAGCCTGAGTCTCCTGTGTCTCCTGCATAGCAGGCAAATTCTCTACCTACTGCAATTTTTGGAGATAATCTCCCTGCTTAAAGCTTTGTCCCCTTAATACCTTCTCTACAGAGGAGCCAGAATGGTCCTGTGAAAACACAAGTTGGATGATATCACTCCTCTGACCCAACCCTCCGGTGGCTTCCAATCCTAATCAGAGTAAAAGCTATGACCTTACACAGACCTACAATGTCTTGCATGATCTGGCCCCTCTTACCTTCTGACGCCCTCACATCTCTCTTCCCACACATTTTGTTCCAGGTCTTGCTAAAATTTACAGTAATCTACCTGCATCAGGGCATTTGTACATAATTCTCTCTTTTTAATCACTCTCCTTTTCACCCCACATCTGCATAGCTTGCTTTCTCACCGTTGGTTTTTACCCACATGTCATCTCTTCAGTGAGAACATATTTAACTGCAACACCCCTTCTTGGGCACTGTTTTTGCCTCATTTGTCACCCCAGAATTTATCATAACCAAATTCACTCTAATCTGCTTTACTTACTTAGTTTACTGTCAGTTTCTCTACTGGGACATAAAGTACATGAGAGCAATGACTTTTGTCTGTATCCTCAGTGCCTAGAATGCTTCTGGGATGTTTGTCTTCTCAACAAACATCCAATTAATGAAAGATAAAACGAATGCACTCATGAACAAATTAAAACAAGAAAAAATCGTAATTCCAGTTTAAGCAAATTTAAATCAGTCTATTTACTGCAGGATTTCTTAGGGCTTTCAAATTCAATAATGCAGTTTATGCCTCTCCTGGGGGAGGATGTAGCAGATAAAATTCCTGATAATTTTTATACACATTTGATCACTGGTCTCAAAGGATATCTTTTGAGATATGTTTCTTAGACCTGTGCCGCTCAAAATGTACTTTGTATACCAGTGCTCATTCAGAATAAATTACTTATATGCAATGAGAAAAATACAAAAATGAAGAAGAGTAAAGATTTAGAAAAATTTGTTGTTACTTGACATTGCTGACAACAGCATTGTCAGTGGGCTTGTGTTGTGTTTTTATTTTTTTCCCCTCACTTCATTCTTCTAGTAAATCATCATCTTGGTTTTTAAAAAATTATTTTTAATAGAGTAATTGTTTTACAATGCTGTGTCAGGTTCTGCCATATAATAATGTGAATCAGCCACAAGTACCCACATGTCACTCCCCTCCCGAACTTCCCTCTCACCTTCCCTATTCCACCCCTCTAGGTTGTCCCAGAGCACTGGGTTGAGCTCCCTGTGTCATCCAGCAGCTTCCCATTAGCTATCTGTTTTACATATGGTAATGTATATGTTTCAATGCTATTCTCTCAATTTGTCCCATCCTCTCCTTCCCCTGCTGTGTCCACAAATCTGTTCTCTATGTCTACAGAGAAAAACAAATATTATATAATCATACATATGGAATCTAGAAAAAATGGTTCTGATGAATCTATTTACAAAGCAGGAATCAAAATATAGATATTACTACATTTTTTAAACACTATCCATTCATGACAGATTGAAGTGAAGAGAACTGAAAGTCATTCAGTTGTGTCCAACTCTTTGTGACACCATGGACTATAGAGTCCATGGAATTCTCCAGGACAGAATACTTGAGTGGGTAGCCTTTCCCTTCTCCAGGGGATCTTCCCAACCCAGGGACTGAACCCAGGTCTCCCGCATTGCAGGCAGATTCTTTACCAGCTGAGCCACGAGGGAAGCCCATGATAGATTAAATATAACAATAAAAAGAAAAAGCCTGGTCCTTACCACAGACATTTGAGAAGCAATTTCTTAAAGCACACATTGGGAAACATGTTCATGTCTAAAAGTATTTTTATAAAAAGCTCTTTGAGATCCAGCTTCCACTTTTGTTTCTGGGCTACCTTCTTGCCATTTCTCCAGTTGCATCCTGTATGCCAACTGAGTCAGCTTGCTTTTCTGTGCCTTACATTTATCCAGGCTGTTTATTTGCATGATAAGCCTTTGTCCTCCTTACCTGCCTGGTGCACTTTTCCTTATCCTTCCAAACCCAGCTCCAAAGGCTGGTTCTATAAAAGAAATCCTCAGGTTCCCGTAAACACATCTGTGTTGCCTCTCTGCTTCCATGACATTCTGGTAAGCTTATCACAAAGTTGACTCCACTCTCTTGAATTATCTTCTTTACCACAAACATGCATTGATGACCTGCAGTGTGCAGTCTATAGCAGGGTTCCCCAAATTCTGAGGATGCCGGATGATCTGAGGTGGAGCTGATGTAATTATAGAAATAGAGTGCACTAAGTGTAATGTGCTTGAGTCATCCCTACACCCGGAGAAGGCGATGGCACCCCACTCCAGTACTCTTTTGCCTGGAAAACCCCATGGACGGAGGAGCCTGGCAGGCTTCAGTCCATGGGGTTGCTAAGAGTCCAGCACAACTGAGCGACTTCACTTTCACGTTTCACTTGTGCATTGGAGAAGGCAATGGCAACCCACTCCAGTGTTCTTGCCTGGAGAATCCCGGGGACGGGGGAACCTGGTGGGCTGCCGTCTATGGGGTTGTACAGCATAGGACACAACTGAAGCAACTTAGCAGCAGCAGCAGCAGCATCCCTACACCATCCCCCCACCCAGTCTGTAGAAAAATCATCTTCCCAAAAAAAAAAAAGAAAAATCATCTTCCATAAAACCAGTCTCTGGTGCCAAAAAAGTTGGGGACTGCTGATCCATAGTTTCACTGGTAGAAATAAGTCCAAATTCTTGCTGTTTGGAATTCACTCTCTAGCAAACACAACATCATCTACTAAGTAAGTATTCAAAATTTATTGTTTAACAGATTTAGTAAGATATAATTCTCATACAATTCACCTAATTCCGTGGTCTTTAAAGTATTCCCAGAGCTGTATAACCATCGCCACCATCAATTTTAGAGCATTTTCATCACCCCCTAAACTTGGACCCATTAGTAGCCTGTTCCTTTCCCTCTCACCCCACACCCCATCCCTGGAGAACCACTAACCCACTTTCTGTGTTTATAGGATTGCCTGTTCTGGACTTCCCTATAAATTTAATTATACGATATATTTTTTTGTGCCTGTCTTATTTCACTTAGAATAATATTTTCCAATATTCAACCACATTGTAGCATGTATTAGCACTTTATTCCTTCTTACTGCCAAATAATACTCCATTGCATGGGTATGCCATATTTATTCATTCATGAACTGATGAACATTTAGTTTGTTTCTTATTCTTGGCTAGTAAAAATAATACTATTGTGAACACTCATATACAAAGTTCTGCATGGAAATATGTTCTCATTTCTCTGGAGTATATACCTAGGAGGGGAATCGCTGGGTCACATGATGTCATGTGCCCCTGCCAAGATATATTGATGGCTAACTCTTAGAATCTACGAATAGTAAATTAATAGTAAATTACAGATGTAATTAAGTTAAGGATCTTGAGATGAACTCATCTTTTACCTGGATGGGCCCTAAATCCAATGACAAGTGTTCTTATGAGACAGGAAAAAATGTTGATGAAAAGGCCATATGAAGATGAAAACAGAGATAGTAGTTATGTAACTAAAAACTATGAAACACTTGGAGTCACCAAAAACGTGGAGGCAAGGAAGAAATCTCACCTAGAGATTTCAGAGGAAGCGTATCCCTGTCAAGGGGTTTTATTTAGTCTTCTGAACGCCAGAACTGTGAAAAGGTACATTTCTGTTTTTGAGGCTACCAAGTTTGCAGTCATTTATTATGGCACCCCTAGGAAACTAATATATACTGCAAGGCTATTTTAACGTTTCGAGGAACTTCCAGACTGTTTTTGAAAGCAGTCTGTAGCATTTTACATTCCCATTAGCAATGCACAGAGTTGCAGTTTTTCCATATCCTTGTCAATACTTCATATGATCTGTCTTTTTTTATTACAACCATAGTACTGAGTGTGGAGTAGTATCTCGATTTAATTTTTAAATTGAAATATAAGTGACATACAATAGTATGCTAGTTTCAAGTGTACTAAGTAGTGATTTGACATTGGCATGAATTAAGTAGTTGGACAAACGTAGTAACCATCTGTACCTGTACAAAGTTTTTACAGTGTTCCTCATCGTATTCCTTATCTTGTATATTATGTCCCTGTGGTTTATTTATAACTGGAGGTTGTACCTCTTAACCTCCTTCACCAGTTTTGCCTCCCAGTCTTCCCCTCTGGCAGGTACTTGTTTGTCTTCTGTATCTATGAGCCTGTTTTTATTTATTTTGTTTGTTTTGTAAATTCAGTAAGTTCAGTTCAGTTGCTCAGTCGTGTCCTACTCTTTGTGACCCTGTGGACTGCAGCACACCAGGTTTCCCTGTTCATCGCCAACTCCCAGAGCTTGCTCAAACTCATGTCCTTTGAGTCGGTGATGCCATCCCACCATCTCATCCTCTGTTTGTCCCCTTCTCCTCCTGCGTTCAATCTTTCCCAGCATCAGGCTCTTTTCCAAGGAGCCAGTTCTTTCCATCAGGTGGCCAAAGTATTGGAGTTTCAGCTTCAGCATCAGTCCTTCCAATGAATATTCGGGACTGACTTCCTTTAGGATTGACTGGTTTGATCTCCTTGCAGTCCAGGGGACTCTCAAGAGTTTTCTCCAACACTAAAGAGTTCAAAACATCCATTCTTTGGTGCTCAGCTTTCTTTATAGTTCAACTCTCACATCCATACATGACTACTGGAAAAACCATAGCTTTGACTAGACAGACCTTTGTCAGCAAAGTGATGTCTCTGCTTTTTAATATGCTGTCTAGGTTGGTCATAGCCTTTCTTCCAAGGAGCAAGTGTCTTTTAATTTCATGACTGCAGTCACCATCTGCAGTGATTTTGGAGCCCAAGAAAATAAAGTCTGTCACTGTTTCCATTGTTTCCCCACCTATTTGCCATGAAGTGATGGGACGGATGTCATGACCTTAGTTTTCTGAATGTTGAGTTTGAAGCCAGCTTTTTCTCTCTCCTCTCTAACTTTCATCAAGAGGCTCTTTAGTTTTGTAATTTAGATTCCAAATATAAGTGAGATCATACAGTAAAAGTTGTCTTTCTCTGACTAATTTCACTTAGCATAATATGCTCTAGGTCCATCCATGGTATCATGAATGGCGATATTTCATTTTCACTTTTTTGTGTCTAATACTCCATTGTGTGTATATGTATGTATACATGCCACGTCTTTAACCATTCATCTATCAGTGGACACTTAGGTTGCTTACCATATCTTAGCTAGTGTAAATAATGCTATAATAAACATTAATGTGCATCTATATTTATGAATTAGTGTTTGCTTTATTCAGGTAAATAACTAGAAATGAAATTGCTGGATTATTAGGCAATTCTAGTTTTTAATTTTTTGGAACCTTCACACTCACACTGTTTTCCATAGTGACTGCACCAACATACAGTCCCATAAACAGTGCACAAGGGGTCTCATCTACATCCCCACCACCTGTTGTTTGTTGTCAACTAAGTTTTGGTTCTCCAGTACTTCGGCCACTTCATGCGAAGAGTTGACTCATTGGAAAAGACTCTGATGCTGGGAGGGCTTGGGGGCAGGAGAAGAAGGGGACGATAGAGGATGAGATGGCTGGATGGCATCACTCACTCGATGGACGTGAGTCTGAGTGAACTCCGGAAGATGGTGATGGACAGGGAGGCCTGGCGTGCTGCGATTCATGGGGTCACAAAGAGTCGGACACGACTGAGCGACTGAACTGAACTGAAGTTTTGGTTTGTATTCCCCTGATGCTAAACATGATTAACCATCTTTTTCATGTGTTTATTGGCCATTTATGTATCTTTGGAGATATGTCTATACAGATCTTTTGCTCATTTTTCAAATTAGACTGTTTTCATTGTTGGTTTATGATTATTTTGCTATCTATACAAATTGTCCTGATCTTATATAATAATTTTCAAATATTTTCTCCCATTCTGTGCATTATGTTTTCACTTTTTGATGTTGCCCTTTGAAGCACAAAAGCTTGTAGTTCTAATGCAGCACTAATTTATCTTTTTTTGTCACTTGAAGTTTCGGTGTCATTTCTAAGAACCTCTCATCTAATGAAGGTTGTGAAGATATAGTCTATTTTCTTATGAATTTTATTTAGGAATATAATCCACTTGAGTTCATTTTTACGTGCATTATGAAGAAGAGATCCAATTTCATTCTTTTTTCAGGTTGATATCCAGTTTTCTGGCATCCTTTGTTTTGACACCCTTGTCAAAAATCACTGACCATAAACCTGAAGGTCTATTCACTGCACTTTTTTTTAACCTATATTTTATCCTTATTTTAGCTGTGTCCTTTCTTATCACATACTTTTTTGATTACTATAGCATTTTAGGAAGCTTTAAAATTGAGGAATATGAGTTCTTTAACTTTGTCCTTTCATAACATTGCTCTATTACTCTCTAATTTCCACATGAACTTTAAGGCCAGCTTGCCAATTTCTGCCAAAAAAAAAATAATAATAATGCCAGCTGGGATTATGATAGAAAGTGAACAGTGACAGCATTAGTCACTCATTCATGTCCGACTCTTTGCAACCCCATGGACTGTAGCCCATCAGTTTCCTCTGTCCATGGAATTCTACAGGCAAGAATACTAGAGTGGGTTGCCATCCCCTTCTCCAGGGGATCTTTCTGACTCAGGGATCGAACCTGTGTCTCCTGCATTGCACACAGAATCTTTACTATATGAGTCATTAGCAAAGCAGGGGTTGTGGTAAATCTATAGATTACTTTGATAAGGATATCATTTTAATAATATTAAATCTGCTGATCCAAGAACATGTAATACCTTTCAATTTAGTCTTTCACAATATTTTGGAGTTTCAGAGTATAACCTTTAATTTTTGTTCTTAAACTTTTTATTAAGTAATATATATTTTTTATTTTGTCATAAATGGAATTCTCTTAATTTCATTTTCTGATTATACATTGGTAGTACATAAAAATGCAATTGATAGGGACTTTGCTTTTCAATGCAGGGGGTGTGGGTTTGATCCCTGATCAGGGAGCTAAGATTTCACATACCTTGCCTCACTACCAAAAAAAAAAAAAAAAAAACCATAAATGCAATATTGTAAAAAACTCAATAAAGATGAGAAAAGATGAGAAAAAATACAACTGATTGATAGTTGTATATTGATATGGTATACTTCAAGCTTTCTGGACTTATTAGCTCTGACAGGTGTGTGTGTGTGTGTGTAAATTCCTCAGGATTTTCTAAATATAAAATGACATTATCTGCAAAAAAGAGATAATTTTATTTCTTCCTATTCAGTCTGGATGTATTTCTATTTTTTTTTCCCTTGCCTAACTGCCCTGGTTAAAACTTCTTTAGAATGTCACGTTAAAATGGCAACAGTAGACATCCTTGATTTTCCTTATCCTAGAGGGAAAACATTCTGTCTTTCATCTGTAAGTATGTTAGCTATAGGTTTTTTGTCTATATAATCTATTCTTAGCTTCTTCCATAGATTATACATTATAAACAAATGGGATTTTTATCGTGAAAAGGTGTTGCATTTTGCCAAATGCTTTTTCTGTATTTATTGAGAGGATCATATGGCTTTTATTCTTTATTCTATAGATTTATTATGTTAATAGTTTTTTGTATGTTAAAAAAAAAACCCTTATATTCCTGGGACAAATCTCATTTGTTCATAGTGTATAATTCTTTTTATATGTTGCTGTCTTCAGTTTGCTAATATTTTTCTGGCAGTTTTTCTCAATATATAAGAGATATTGGTCTTTTGCAATGTCTTCATCAGATTTTGGTATCAGGTAATAATACTGGCCTCCTAAAATGAGTTGGGGTTTGTTTCCTCACCTTCTAATTCTTCTTTAAATATTTGGCAGAACTCACCAAAGAAGCCATTTGACCTGGAGCCTTAATAAATTATTTTAAAATTACTTATTCAATATCATTTCATGTTACAGATCTATTTTGATTTTCTATTTCACTTTGAGTCAAGATGAGTAGTTCATTTTTCTAAAAATGTGTTATGTCATCTAATCTGATACTTAATTTTATAGAATGCAGATGTTTACAGTGTTCCCCTTATTTCTGTAAACTCTAGTGATGTCTCCTCTCTCACTCCTATTAATTTCAGCATTTTTTTCTTGATCAATATAGATAATTTTTTTCTTTTGCAAAACATTTTATTGATTCTGTTTTCCTATTTGACTTATTTCTAAATTTCTTATTTACTTTCTTCTGCTTTGGAGGGTTTAATTTGCTCTTTATACATGCTGCTGCTAAGTTGCTTCAGTCATCTCTGATTGTGTGTGACCTCATAGATGGCAGCCCACCAGACTCCCTTGTCCCTGGGATTCTCCAGGCAAGAACACTGGAGTGGGTTGCCATTTCCTTCTCCAATGCGTGAAAGTGAAAGTGAAGTTGTTCAGTCATATCCAACTCTTAGCAACCCCATGGACTTCAGCCTCATATATATACATATTTAATTTTTTTTAAGTTAGCAAGTCATATCATTAATTTGAGATTCTTCTTTTTTATAATATGGACACTTATAAATTTCCCTCTAAGCACTGCTTTAGCTGCATCCAGTAAGTTTTAGTATTAATTTTATCTCAAAGTACTTTCTGATTTTGCTTGTAATTTTTTGACCTATTTATTATTTGTTTTGTGCCTAATTTCCCATAATTATAGATTTCTAAGTGCTTTTGGTTATAGATTTCTAATTTCATTCCATTGTAATCTAAGATTATGCTTTGTATGATCTCAATCCTTTTAAATTTATTGTGGTTTGTTTTATGTGCTAACGTATGGTTTATCCTGGAGAATGTTCCATGTGCTCTTGAAGAATGTGTATTCTCTTATTTATAGTGGTGTTGTCTTCTGTTTCCATGATCTTTTGACTAGCTGAGAATTTATATTTAATAAATACATTTAACATATAATACATTAATTCTGTTTTTCCATTTCTCATAAAAACAGTAAAATAAGAAATAATTTGGCATAATCAACGGGTGGATAACCTTCCCTTTTCCAGATTAAAGCTGGACTAATGGCTGCTTTCTACTCACAGGATTCAACACATGTCCCTTCCCTTGCCTCAATCAATCAGTTCTAGGTCTGAGCACAGAAGACTGCTTAACCAAATATCCCAGTATACAAGTCAGTGGGAAACAGAACTCAGTTTACTTAATTTTCATCAGTAGTCTAGGTTAATGTCCAGTGTCCTGGAGGGCTAAATTGACATTTATAGAACATTCCATTGAAAAGCAACAGAATACACATTCTTTTAAAGTGTACATGAAACATTCTCCAGGATAGATCACATTCTGGGCCATAAAGCAAGTCTTAGTCAGTTTAAGAAAACTGAAGTCATAAAGAAGCATCTTTTTCCAACTACAATGCTATGAGATTAGAAGTCAACTACAAGAGAAAAATAAAAAAATACAAACACGTGGAGGCTAAACAATACGCTACTAAACATCCGATGGACCAAAGGCAAAATCACAAAAAAATCTAGAGACAAATGAATGTGAAAGCATGATGATCCAAAATCTATGGGGTGCAGCAAAAACAGCTCTAAGAAGGAACAGAGCAGTATAATCTTACCTCCGTAAATAAAAAAATTCCAAATAAACAACCTAATCTTATACCCAAAGCACTAGAGAAAGAAGAGCAAGCAAAACCCAAATTAGCAGAAGGGAAAAAAAAAATTACAAAGCTCAGAGCAGAAATAAAACAGATATGAAGAGAATAGAAAAGATCAATGAAACTAAAAACTTGTTTTTTGAAAAGATAAAGAGAGCTCGAACTAATAAAATTAGAACTGGAAAGAAAAAGTTACAACTGACACCACAGAAATACAAAGAATCATGAGACTATTACAAGCAACTATGTGCAATAAAATGGACAACCTGGAAGAAAAGGACAAATTCTTAGAAAGTGACAATCTCTCAAAACTGAACCAGAAAGAAATAGAAAATATGAACAGGCCAATCACAATTACTGAAATTGAAACTGTGATTTAAAAATTCCCAACAAACAAAAGTCAAAGACAAGATTCACAGGTGAATTCTATCAAATATTTAGAAGAGTTAAAACTTATCCTTCTGAAACTATTCCAAAAAAACTTCAGAGGAAGGAACACTCCCAAATTTACTCTATGAGACCACCATCACCCTGATACTAAAATCAGAAAAATTACAGGCCGACATCACTGATGAATAGAAATGTAAAAATCTTCAACAAAATATTAGCAAACCAAATACAATACATTAAAAGGATCATACATCATGATTAAGTGAGAGTTATCCCAGGGATGTAAGTACTTTTCAGTATCTACAAATCAATCAGTGTTATACAGCACATTAACAATTTGAAGAATGAAAACCATTTGATCATCTCAACAGATTCAGGAAAAGCTTTTCACAAAATTCACACCCATTTATGATAAAAACTAGACTTTAGAACTTACAAGTTATGTGATATTGAACAATTTGCTTACCTTCTTTGTTCCTCTGTCTTTCAATCTGGAAGTCAGGCATGAAAACAAATCTTATAGGATTGTAATAAATGTTAAACTACATGGCACATAATAGCACTCTCCTCAAATAGTAGATTAAAATGTACAAACAACAATCCTTACCTTCTTACTCTGATTTCTTTTTACCATCAAACTCTTAAAAGAAAGAATTTGAGCTCTTTCTGAAGCCCAAATTGCTGACCTTGTCTTCTCAACCTGTCCAGTACCTGCAAACAACTGGTACTGTTTTGGTAGGCAAGGATGGGTAAGGGTGGAGTCGAACATCTTCCTGTTTCTTTGGCTATCAGCTAGAATTCCACCGTGAATGAATTGCTCACCTGGTCCCATACAGCTGCTCACATTAGCATCCTATCCCTGTAACACTCAAGTTCTCGATGATGTTTTATATTCTAAGCACCGCTTCTGCATGTACTGCTACCTGAAGCCAGGCTCACTCTCCTGCCTCTTTCTGTTGCTGCCGTACTTCTTCCATTTATTCAGGTTACTGGAATTCCAAAATCCTTAGGATTCACCCAGCTAAATAATGTACAGTAAACACTGAATTCCAGGGTCATATTGACAGTGTTAATAACATGCAGTAGATATATTTGACACTTCAGGGAACTTAGTTTCTCAACAGTGACCCAGACAGTTCCTTAATCTAGGTCAGATGACAGATCGGTCATTAACCTCATTCTTATGGACGTGTTCTTCCCCAAAATGAGCTATTATAAATAATTATCTGGCATTTTATCAACAAATACCATCCATTAACTAACATGTTCACTGCCAGTTCAATGATCATTATCATAGTGATAACCCATATCACTAAAAGATCTTGAAATTACTTCAGAATAAAAAGTGGGAGAAAGTAAGAGTTTAAAAAAAAAGTGTGAGGGACAGTGAAATAGATCAAATAATACTCAGCATGTTTTAATAATAAAGGTACAACACATTTCTGCAATGTCCTCAAAACCCCATCCCACTTACAGAAAATACCCCATGTAATATTTCCAAATGGAGCTCCTATATTAGGAAAATCAAAATAGTTTAGAGTTGGCTGGATCTTCCCAAAATGTATGCTGCCACCCCACCCTGAATCATAACGTGGAACCGTCCAGAGCATTGGTCAGTAGAAGTGGAACAAACTTATTTAATCCTGAAAGAGAGAACGTGTCAGTGTTTTTTATTATATTTACCACCCTACACTTTAAGGAAACAGCCTCCCTTTCCTTGACCCAGAGCCTTTCCATAGTCAGAAACCTTTTCTGACACATAGCATGACAAAGATCTAAACAGAAAATAAAAGAAAACTGATACAGTAAGTTTTCATCTGGGTTTGATATCATTTTTGTTATTTAAAGATGATTCCAAAACAGAATTGCTGCTCTACTGGGCACACAGTATACATTTTGGTTTGATTAAAAAGGCTGAGGAAATGTGAGAGATGCCTGAAAGAAATGTCTGTTCAACCTGAAAACTTTCTCTGCCTTTCTCTCTCTTTAGATTTTCTGTGGGAGCTTATTTGTCTATAGACGCTCTGCCTTAATATGTGCAGCTTCCCCGGAGAACTGGTACCCCTTTCCCGGTAATGGTGGAACCACTTGCGAGTTACTGCACTAAATGATTGGGCTGCAAAACCATGACCATTTTATCCCCCAAAATGATATGTGAAAAGAAGCAACACAAGATGTTTATCTTCATGAACCCGTGATCAATTGGAGGACCACATAGAACTCATAGGAGACACGCCCGAGGAAGATATCAGAATATACAATGAAAATTTTGGAACTGGTTTTCTGCCAATATTTTACTGGCACAAAGACATATAGATCAATGGAACTGGATAGATAGCCCAGAAATAAACCCACACACATATAGTCAATCTATGACAAAGGAGGTGACAATACACAATGGAAAAAAGGTCTCTTCAAGAAGTGGTGCTGGGAAAACTGGACAGCTACATATAAAAGAATAAAATTAGAACATTCTCTAACACCATATACAAAAATAAATTCAAACTAAAGAATGCAAGACCAGGTACTATAAAACTCCTAGAGGAAAACATAGGTAGAAGTTTCTTTTACATAAATTAGAGCAATATTTTTTCAGATACATCTCCCAAAACAACAGAAATAAAAACAAAAAATTTTAAACGTGGCCTAGTTAAACTTACGGAGAAGGCAATGGCAACCCCCTCCAGTACTCTTGAGCTTTTTCATAGTAAAGTGAAAGAGAAATCTCTCAGTCGTGTCCAACTCTTTGCGACCCCATGGACTGTAGCCTACCAGTCTCCTCCGTCTATGGAATTTTCCAGGCAAGAATACTGGAGTGGGATGCCATTTCCTTCTCCAAGGGATCTTCCCGACCCAGGGATCGAACCCTGGTCTCCCGCATTGTAGGCAGATGCTTTACCACCTGAGCCACCAGGGAAACTATAAACAAAACAAAAACACAACATACAAACCGGGAGAAAATATTTACAAACAGTGTGACCAACAAGGGATTAATTTCCAAAATATACAAACAGCATATACAGCTCAGTTAAAAAAGGAATCATGAAATGGGCAGATCTAAACAGATACTTCTGCAGAGAAGACAAATAGATGGCCAACAGGCAATGAAAAGATGCTCAAAATCACTAATTATTAGAGAACTGCAAATCAAATCTATAATGAGATATTACTTCACACTGGTTAGAAGTAACAGTGAAGTCACTCAGTCGTGTCTGACTCTTTGCGACCCCATGGACTGTAGCCTGCTAGGTGCCTCCATCCATGGAATTTTCCAGGCAAGAGTACTGGAATGGGTTGCCATTTCCTTCTTCAGCGGATCTTCCTGACCCAGGGATCGAACCTGGTCTCCTGCGTTGCAGGCAGCCACTTACGTCTGAGCCACCTGGGAAGCCCCCAAATTTCTTATTTATTTGGCTGTGCTGGGTCTTAGTTGTGGCATGTAGGATCTTAGTTCCCCAACTAGGGATCAAACCTGGGCTCCTTGCCTTGGAAGCATAGGGGTCTCAGCCACTAGACCACCAGGGAAGTCCCTGGTTAGAACGACCATCAAAATGTTTACAAAAAATAAATGCTGGAGAGGATATGGAGAAAAGGAACCCTCCTGCACTGTCAGAGGAAATGTATTAACAAATTGGTACATCCACTATGGAGAACACTATGGAGGTTCCTTAAAAACAACTAAAAATCGAGTTATGATCCAGTGATTCCATTCTTGGGCCTATCTGGAAAAGTTGCAAACTATAATTTAAAAAGATACATGTACCCTTATGTCCATGCAGTACTATTAGCCAAGACATGAAAGGATTGAGAGACTGCCGTTTACAGCAACATTGGATGGACTTCAATTATCATTCTAAATGAAGTCAGAGAAGGACAAATGTCATACGATACCACTTATTTGTGGATCTAAAAAATGACACACAGGAACTTATTTACAAAGCAGAAATTGACATCGAAAATAAATGCATGGTTACCAAAGGGAAAAGGAGAGGAGGGATAAATTAGGAGTCTAAGATTAAAATATGTTCTTGTTATATCGTCGCTAATTCGTGTCCGACTCTTTGTGACCCCAGAGACTGAATGTAGCCTCCTCTGTCCATGGGATTTCTCAGGTAAGAGTACTGGAGTGGGTTGCCATTTCCTTCTCGAGATTAAAATATACACACTACCATATAGAAAATAGATAACCAACAAGGACTACTATAAGCACAGAGAACTGTATTCAGTACTTGTGATAACTGATAATGAAAAAGAATCCAAGGAATCTAAAAAAGAATTCAATAACCTATAATGAAAAAGAATACACATAAATAATTTACTTTGCTGTACACTTTCTTGCCTGGAAAATCCCATGGGCGGAGGAGCCTGAATGGCTGCAGACCATGGGGTCATAGAGGGTCGGACACGACTGAGCGACTTCACTTTCACTTTTCACTTTCATGCATTGGAGAAGGAAATGGCAATCCACTCTCCAGTGTTCTTGCCTGGAGAATCCCAGGGATGGCGGAGCCTGGTGTGCTGCAGTCTATTGGGTCACACAGAGTCGGACACGACTGAAGTGACTTAGCAGCAGTAGCACACTTCCAGGTGTACAGCAGGTGGCGCTAGTGGTAAAGAACCCGCCTGCCAACGCAGGTTAGACATAAGACATGCTGGTTTGATCCCTGGGTCAGGAAGATCCCCTGAAGAAGGGAATGGCAACCCACTCCAATATTCTTGCCTGGAGAATTCCGTAGACAGAGGAGCCTTGGCGGGCTACAGTCCACAGGGTCACACAGAGTCGGACATGACTGAAGCAACTTATCACAGCAGCCGTGCACCTAAAACTTAACACATTATAAATCAACTATATTTCAATAGAATTTTTTTTTTTAAAGAAAATTTGGAATTGAAATTTTGGGACTCCTGGAATCCTTCTGTGTTATAGGGACTATGATTTTTGAATAAAAGGAGCATGGCATTTTTTGAAAATTAGAAGACCACCATGATGCATTTTTGACATTTCTGAGGACCTCTTCCACTTTGTTGTGTCAAATGGGCATCCACACTGGTCAGGTCACATTCTTAAAGCTAGGTGGCTCAGGGTCACTGAGGGTGTGGCCATACTCACAAACGAGAGCCATAAAACTTTAGGAAACCTCCTGATATCTGCATGGGCAGAGAGGCGTGGGTAGCAGCAGCAGATCCGGAAAGATCCTGCTATGTTTACATATAGTACTGATGGTAACAAACCCGGAAAATCTGCTCCGGAGGACCCCCTGTGAGAGTTATGAATAGGACAGATTGATGAGCTTCCAGTTAGTTTACTGGAGGTTACAGGGCTACATAATCACATGCCTGATTTCTTAAACCCAGGTTCTAAAGAGGTGGAGAAGATAGATTCCAAGATGAACATACAAAAGGGACAAGTAAGCCAGAAGACAAGGATGATCAGACAGTTACTAAAAGAATTAAAATGTACTAGGAAGGACAATACGGTGGAGCCTGGTGGGCTGCAGTCCATGGGGTCGCTAAGAGTCGGGCATGACTGAGCGACTTCACTTTCACGCATTGGAGAAGGAAATGGCAACCCACTCCAGTGTTATTGCCTGGAGAATCCCAGGGATGGGGGAGCCTGGTGGGCTGCCGTCTATGGGGTCTCACAGAGTTGGATGTGACTGAAGCAACTTAGCAGCAGCAGCAGCAGCAGCAGGAAGGACAATAAACATCAGAAAGGCCAAGTGTGAGCAAGGCCTGAGCTTACACTCTTGTGTAGCAACGGGAAATACTCTGGGCAAACAAGGAACAAGTCTATTGCCAAGTGTAAGCTCTGGGCTTCCACTGCAAGCACACTAGCTCTGAGCAACACCCACTGTCACCAGTGCAGAGAGGGCCAGAAAGACCCAGTTCCCAAAGGAAACGTCACAGAGCAAGAGAAAGCTCGGCAGGCTCTGCCTTGACCACTCATCCTCCGCAGTGCATCCTTGTTCTCCGGCATTGGAGACTTGCAGTAATTCATACCTGCAACTGTGTAGGTTGTGAACGTGGCTCTTCACACCTAACAGTGTCCCTCTTTATGGGAACTGGAATCCCAGTGGTGGCTGTGTGCCTGTGGATCTGGGGTCACCCAGAAAGCAAAAGGAAATCCAGGCTGAGCATCATTTCTGGCTTAATAAGACCTTGGAAAGTGCTCTTTTAATAATTTTCTCTTCAACTGTATGATGGCTGAATTCAGATATTGTGAGTCTCAATGTCTGGACAAAATTTGATTTAGTTAAGTGAACTCTAACTTTCCAACCAAAAAAAGTAAGTCCTGTTTAAGATGTTTAACATTTTTAAATTCTTAAAGCAAAACAGTTTTCTTATTACCTTTGAAATTCATATTTTTGTACACATTGTTCAATATGAAGTCTTTACACACAGCCACCAGTTCCCAAAACTAATTTTGTCCTACTAAACTTATATTGTAAAACATGTACAGAAAACATTTTAAAAATAAAATCTATATCATTTTGTTATAGTCAATAATTGCTTTTTAAAATGTTTTGAATTTTTCCACAATAATCAGTATAATTTTTTCAGAGAAAATAAATGCCTCATGTATGAAATATACTACAATGCAGTCTTTTCTTAAAAAAATAAACTACAAGCACATTTTAAAATATAATCCTTTACTTTCCTTATAAAGATAAAGCTTCGTAGAAGTAACGTGGGAAAGCAAAATGTTTTTCCTGGTCAGCTAGGGATTTTTCATACAGTTCCTCTACTGCCCTCTAAAGTTCAAGAACAACATGGCAACTCTCCTTGGAAGGCAGTACTTCATTCATTTGAAATAGCAGAATTATTGAGACCCCAGAGGGAATCAGGTCCATTAGTTCCCAGTCTCAGCGCAGTGTGGCGAGGCACATCTGCTAAATGCAAGGTCTATAATTGAGAAGACTTGATGCAGAATAGAGAACTTAGAAGATAGGCTATCTTAGCCCTGATGCCAGAGTTATTAAATTGGTCCCTATTTTTCATTTTTAATACATGACCTCATTACACTAGTAGCCAGACATTTGCATCTTTAAAACAGTCAGTCCTTCGGGATGTTTCTAAATTGTGTTTTTGTGCTTTTATGTAGCTTATACCATAATTATGACAGCGCTGCATTACAAGGAAAGAATTGGAGACAGTGCAGGTAATACTGAGAACGTACATGAAACATAGTTCATAAAACTATGTTTCAGAACATGTCCTGTGTTGCTTCACAGGATCATCTTACTAGTGTATGCTGGGACATGTGAAGTCTGGGGTCTTTAAGTGTGGTCAGATTCTTAAACCTGAGGATAGACTGCACTGTTCCAGAGAAAGATGTGGGCAAAAAGAAGGCCTTGTAGAACCATCTGGAAGAGGTAGGAAAAGGGGGGAAACTCCCTTTTATTTGCTTTTTTTTTTTTACACTGAAAGTGTGGCAGGGAGTAAAGGAAGAAAGGAATAAAGGAAGGGAAGAAAAAGGCGAAAGCAACAATTCAGGGAATATAAAGCAGCATGCTTGGGGCTGGTGCATGGGGATGACCCAGAAAGATGTTATGGGGAGGGAGGTGGGAGGGGGGTTCATGTTTGGGAATGCATGTAAGAATTAAAGATTTTAAAATTTAAAAAATAAAAACTAAAAAAAAAAAAAAAAAGCAATATAGAACATTTATTGTGCCCCCAACTTTTCACTCCGTACTTGTTTGTTCACATAAACATGTAAGGTGTTACTTATATTTTAAGAGATGAAAGCTGGTTTGTTCCAGTCATATAGGTGTTAAGCGGCAGAGCCAAGTGCAGAAAGGAAGGCAACTGGATGTGGCTTATCTTGCATCTCTCAATGCTTTGACCAGATAGCCTCCTGGGTCCCAGAGAGCAAGGGTAATTACGAACTCTAAGAGTCTTTGTTGACACACTGAAAAGTCACAGGGAGGAAGTGTGTTACAAGAGAATTCTTGGCCAGATTCCTGATTCAAGGCCCAAGTACTAATAAAAAAAGATTAACAAATAGATTGCCCTCTCTGGAAGTCTGTACTTGTTGGGATACTATTAACAACTCTAGCTGTCTATCAGCAGGTTGACACGGATGAATAGCTAGGCCTGAGTATCAATGCTTTCAGTTCTGTGACTCTCAAAATGTGGTCCCTGGACCAGCAGCATCAGCATCACATGGAAATTATTATAAATATAAATGTCAGCACTTCCCCACTCTCAGATCCATTAAGTAATAATTTTTGAAGTGAGGCCCAGAAACCTGTGTTTTAGCGAGCACTGCAGGGGACTAAGGGGCGTGCTCAAGTCTGAGAATTAGGTTTGGACAAGTCCTTTACTTTGTGTAGCTCATGTTCCGGGTTCCTTTTACCATCAGTCCTGCTATAGGTACTGAGGGAAAACTTTTACCGTAGACCTAATAAAATGCTCTGTTCTCCTGGAGGAAGATAACTTAAATCCCCTTTCCTCGTGTTAGCTGTGGATTGATTGAAATTAGGACAGTAAACTCCCATTGCTAAGGTTCTAATTGATTTCCTAATTGGGTAGAAGAAAGAGATTAGGCAGTTAGGGCATTACAAAGAAATGGAAAGATATCCCATGTTCTTGGATTGGAATGATCAATGTTGTTTATATGGCCATACTACCTAAAGCAATCTATAGATTTAATGTGATCCCTATCAAATCACCCATGGCATTTTCCACATAACTAGAACAAATCATCCTAAAGTTTATATGGAAGCATGAAAGACACAGAATTGCTAAAGCAATCCTGAGGAAAAAGAATAAAGCAGGAGATATAACCCTCCCAGATGTCAGATTATATTACAAAGCTACAGTAATCAAAGGGCTTCCCATGTGGTACTAGTGATAAAGGAACTGCCTACCAATATAGGAGATTCAAGAGACATGGGTTCGATTCCTGGGTGGGGGAGATCCCCTGGAGGAGGGTGTGCCAACCCACTCCAGTATTCTTGCCAGGAGAATCTCATGGACTGAGAAGCCTGGCAGGCTATAGTCCATAGGGTCGCAAAAAGTCAGACATGACTGAAGTGACTTAGCATGCATGCACAGCAGTCAAAACAGTGTGGTACTGACACAAAAACAGTCCCATGGATTGATGGAACAGAATCGAGAGCTCAGAAATAAACCCACACTCCTACAGTCAATTAATCTTCAACAAAGGAGGCAAGAATATACAATGGGAAAAAGTCTCTTCACCAAGGGACGATGGGAAAGTTGTAAGTCAATGAAATTAGAACACACTCTCACACCATACAAAAAATAAATAAATAAACTCAAAATGACTTATAGACTTAAACATAAGATATGATACCAAAAACTCCTGGAAGAGAACACAGGAAAATATTGTCTGACATAAATCATACCAATGTTTTCTTAGGGCAGTCTCCCAAGGCAATATAAATAAAAGCAAAAATAGCAAATAGGATGCAATTAAACTTGAAAGCTTTTGCACAGCAAATGAAAGTATAAACAGAATGAACAGACTACCTACGGAAAATTTGCAAACAATGTGACTGACAAGGGCTTAATATTCAAACAGCTCATACAGCTCAACAACAACAAACACCCAGTTGAAAAATGGGCAGAAAAACTAAACAGACATTTCTCCAAAGTAGATACATGAAAAAGATGTTCAACGTTGCCAATTATTATAAAAATGCATATCAAAACTATAAGGAGAAGCCACCTCACACTAGTCAGAATGGCCATCATCAAAACATGAAAGACTAGATGTCCATTGACAGATGAATGGGTAAAGACGTTTAGGTACACACAGGCGATGGAATATTACTCAACCATAAAAGGGAACAAATTTGAGTCTGTTGAAATGAGGTGGATTAACCTGGTTACACACAGTGAAGTAAGTCAGGAAAAAAGAAATATCACGTCAATGCATATATACAGAATCTAGAAAAATGGTACTGATGAATCCATTTGCATGGCAGGAAGAGAGACACAGATGAAGAGGATGCTCTGTGGACACAGCAGGTGAAGGAGAGGGTGGGGCAAACCAAGAGTGTAGCTTTGGCATACATAGACCACTGTCTGTGAAACAGAAAGCTGTGGGAAGCTGCTGTACAACACAGGGCGCCCAGCCTGCCATTCTGTGACAACCCCAGGGGAGTGGGATGGGGGGATAGCAGGGAGGTTCAAGAGGGAGGGGATACACACACACACACACACACACACACAACATACTTATGGTTGATTCACATTGTTATACGCAAAACCAACACAACACTGTTAAGTAATTATCCACCAATTAAAAATGGAAAAAAAGTATACAAATGATAAATGCTGGAGAGGATATGGTGAAAGCAAACCCTCCTACACTGTTGGTGGGACTGTAAATTGGTACAACCACTATGTAGATCAGTATAGAGGTTCCTTAAAAATAAAAATAAAAATAGAGCTACCATATGATCCAGCAGTCCCAATCCTGGGCATACACTCAGACAAAACTGTGATTCAGAAAGATACATGCACCTCAGTGTTCACTGCAGCACTATTTACAATAACCAAGCTATGAAAGCACCTAAATCACCATCGGCAGAGGAATGATTAAAGATGTAGTACGTATATACAATGAAATACTGCTCAACCATAAAAATAATGAAGCAATGCCATTTGTAGTAACGTGGATGAACCTAGAGATTATTAAAAGTGAAGTAAGTCAGAAAGAGAAAGACAAAGACAAATCCCGATATCACTTATATGTGGAATCTAAAATAGGACACTAATGAACTTATCTATGAAACAGAAACAGACTCCTAGACATAGAGCACACACTTGTGGTTGCCACGGTGGAGGGGGTGGGAGAGGGATGGAGTGGGAGTTTGGGATTAGTAGATGCAAACTATTATATATAAAATGGAAAACAATAAGGCCCTATTATATAGCACAGGGAACTATATTAAATATCCTGTGAAAAACAAGAATGTCTAACTGAATCACTTTGCTGCATAAAAGAAATTTACACATTATACAACTATGCTGCTGCTGCTGCTAAGTCACTTCAGTCGTGTCCAACTCTGTGGGACCCCATAGACGGCAGCCCACCAGGCGTGGGGTGCCATTGCCTTCTCCTTATACAACTATACAAGGAATTAGGTAAGAATAATGAGAAAATTAGGGCCTCTATCTCTCAAGTTCTAGAAGTTAGGCATTTTATATATTGTCATGATTATATTAATGGAGCTGAACGACTTTCCTTGTATTTCCACTTTGTGCTCAGAAACATTTGTATAAACTAGTTTCTACAGGTTGTGGAAGAGGGACACTCAGTCCACTTGATTTGCTTTTTCACAAAGGCTTTATGATCACTACCTAATTTTAATCCCATATTATATTTGCCAGACAGGTATGTCACTATTTCCATTTCACAGGTGAGGACATAGGTTCTTACAGCTACTGGCTCAGCTGTAGGATGAAATTCAAACAGAATTCCTTCTGTCCTTAAATGTGACATTCAAATGGGAGAAGTCCATGATATCCTTTTGGAGACATACAATGTATCATACTTGGTTTTATATCCCTAAAAATATCTAGTAAAGCATCTGATTACTTGATATGGAAGATCATTAAACAGATTTCCTGACAAAAACATGTATATTTACTATTATAGTTTGCATTTAGAGAAAGGAAATAGAAAACACAAACCAACCAGTTACATGAATGAGAAAACTAATTTTGTTGTGTTCATCTGCTTAAATTTGTGGGTTTGTACAAGCTTCCCAGGTGGTGCTAGTGGTAAGAATCCACCTGCCAATGCAGGCGGAGAAGGCAATGGCACCCCACTCCAGTGCTCTTGCCTGGAAAATCCCATGGGCGGAGGAGCCTGGTAGGCTGCAGATTGTGGGGTAGCTAAGAGTCAGACACAACTGAACGACTTCCCTTTCACTTTTCACTTTCGTGCATTGGAGAGGGAAATGGCAACCCACTCCAGTGTTCTTGCCTGGAGACTCCCAGGGACGGGGGAGCCTGGTGGGCTGCTGTCTATGGGGTCACACAGAGTCGGACACGACTGAAGCGACTTAGCAGCAGCAGCAGCAGCCAATGCAGGAGACACAAGAGGTGCACGTTCCATTCCTGGGTTGGGAATATCCCTTGGAGGAGGAAATGGCCCCCTGCTCCAGTATTCTTGCCTGGAGAATCCCATGGACAGAAGAGCCTGGAGGGCTACAGTCCACAGGGTCGCAAGAGAGTCTAACAAGAGTGAGTACATGCACGCAAGCCCACACACACAATTAATGTCCTTATTAATGCACTTAATTTCCTCTCTGAGATTTTACTGAGGATAATTTCTATGTTTGGAAAAATGTAGACTTTATTGTTTCAAGAGCTGCATTCTTTCCTCATTGGTTTTGAGACTGAAGGGTTTTCCCCCTCTTTGCTCCTCTTCAAGGAGAGTACACTATATGAGATGCGGCTCAGACAGATCTGGATCTAATTAGGCTCTTCCACTAAATGTATGTGCCTAGGCAGAGTGATGAGCTTTTCTCCACTCCTGGCAAAGTAAGGATTACAAATCCCTATACTCTGATTATTACAAATATTAGAATTAATGTCTGTTAATGCCTAGTGTAATGCCTGTCTTACAGCTAGTATTAAAACAATTGATGGCAGAGTTTGTACCTTCCCATGGGAGAATTAAACTTTTCTGCTCCATTACCCTTGGGCTTAGCCATATGTCTTGCTTTGGTTAATGAAATATAAGTGGAAAAGATGTGTCATTTAGAAGTTTAAACTTGGCCTCTCTTCTTTGTGACATGATGACTGACACTATTCTAATTAGAAACGGCTGCGTAACTCTGGATCCTGAAATGAAGATGACATGGAGCAAAGCCAGCCATGCCTGACGATGGAACAAAAGACAAACCTTTGATGCTGTAAGACATGAGGACGTGGGGCCATCTGGTACCAGAGCATCCCAAGCTTTTATGACAAATGCATGTGTGTCAACCAGAGAATATGGGAAACCTTATAAAAATCTTCTAACACCCCACCAAGAACCAGGGTATCTAGCACTTTCCTTGTCCCTCCTCCTATGGATAAGTATTTTACAATAAAAACAATGTAGCTGTGCCTGTTAAGAGGCTGTATGATTTACAGAGAATGAAGTATTTTCTGACAGTAGAAGAAAAGTTAAACATTTTCAGAAAATGAAGATGAGATCTGATTTCTGTGATATCCTTTGGAAGTTCATATTTAATAAATAGAAATTAGGTCTTTACAGAAATTCAAATTATACTATCTTATTAGACTGTGTAACTTTAGTGAGTACAAATGAAACCTTGGATAAGACCATCATACTTTACAGTGTGGCAAAGTCACTGCTTGGGGAATAGCACAAAAGACTTGGAATTCTTAACAGGGCTGTGGAGTAACAGACAGAACTTGATAGAAAGTTGGCATCTCTCTTAAAGGCTATATATATATATAGCCTATTAATTAGCCTATATACATATAGGCTATATAGCCTATATATAGCCTATATATATATAGCCTATTAATTATTTCTATCAGGAGTTATACTGAAGAGAAATAGCTTAAATTCTACTTAAGAGTAGGCAAAATGAAAAAAAAAAGTGTTGCTTACTGAGTATTTTGTTGATAACTATACATCCCTCATTACTTTTATTGTCATTAATTTTTGGAGGGTTGGGGGGAATGACCAGTGTAAACCTGGCAATTTGCTATTCCACAGTCCTCTTAACTCAGAGTCTGAAGATGGGGAAAAAGGTGTTTTCATGTTGATTTTTCTGTACTAATAGTGAAACATAGAAGATAAATTCCCTGAACTCCTGTGGACAATGCATGCCACAGGCTATGTTCGTACTTTATGGGATGGGCCATTCTTTGGAAAACCAAAGAGTTGGTTCAGAACTCTAGTGCTGTGGAAGTCACACCTCTCTTTCTCCCTCAGTTGCTAAGATTCCTTAAAAACAGGGCATTTTTCAAATAACATCATCTATAATATTCATACCTTTATGCAAAACTGGCCTGGATCAGGTAAGGGTAAAGGAAAGGACAGGGCAAGAAAAGTGGCAGAGCCTGTGTGTAAGGAGGAAACAAGCAGATTTTTTTAAAAGCTCTGCTCTACTATGCCTCGCTTATGTTTTTCAGAGCTTTCCTTTCACACTCTATCATTCCACGTATTATTAGGAGCTTAACCGACACCATGCCAACCCCTTCTCTCTCAAATATTAAAGAAAGGCACACTGTGAAGAATACATACTTCTCTACGTTTATTTTAAAGATGCTTTATAACTTGCCAAGTGTTAACACTTCAGATTGCACTTTAACTCCAATCGACACGGAGTTGCATTCATAAGTTGCAGCATACGGTTGATGTTTACGCTCATCTTGCAGCTGGAAAGAAGCTTGGAGAAGACATGGCAGAAGTGACTTGGAACTCAAGCCATGGCACCCCAACACATACCATGCGGGGAAGGGCATGAGCTACCTGTACAACAAACTGAGAGCTCGACGAGTCTCAGTACTCTGCTGACTGGCATTTCCTAACAAATACAAGTTATGGCTTAAAATGATGATTAGAAAAAAAACATAATTTAATAAATTTTCCAACAATCAAGAAATACTTAGACCGTATATTAAATACTGACCACCCTTGGTATATTTTTTAAAGAGACATTTTGGGTGATAAAAAATAAGTTTCCGGGCTTGCAAAACTGTACCCCAATATATTCTGTGAAATGCGAATTCTATATTGCAGCTACACAGATGAAAGCTCTGTGAAATGCTGATATTACAGCTAAGGAACTATTAATCTCCATTTCACTGGTGATTTCTGATGTTGATATGTAAACATTACAAGCATATTTTTTACCCAGTTTTAGAAGACTAGAAATCTAGATAATATAGCCATGTTATTTAATTTTTAATTTCTATAAATGCATAAACCATTTTATCATGAAGAACATATTTCTCTTCAATGCTATGCTATCAAATTCTTATTCCTGCAGCATCTCTTCATAGATTAGCTCTCTAGATGGGGGGAATTTTATATATTTATACTTTCTTTTTTATATGAGGACCCAGAACCCTGCCTTCTTCATTAATGGAGCATAGTTCAAATCTGGTATTAATAAATAAACATCTCCAACCCAAAAGCAAAAGGAAAGGTTCACCTCAGATGTTTCTATCTTCACTTGAGAGCCAACAACATTCTGTATTTCAAGGATGTAAAATGAGAGGAAAGATTCAAAATTATCTATCTGTCATTTATCTAAACTTCTTACAACATCATGAAAGTAGAGTTTATTAGCCCTATTTTTAAAAGTTTCTGAAACACAGAGATGAGTTTGCATAGCCTATGTATTAGAACCCAGAAAACAAAGAATCAGACTTGTCAGCCTCTTGCACTTTAATACGCGTGTTTTCCCCTAGACTCTAGGGCCAAGTTCTTCCCTCTTTCTGAAGGAGTTCTGCCCTTAGAGGACAGGGCAATGTTTCATTCTCTGCGTTCCTATTGCCGCTTTCCTTGTCTCCTTCAACAGAGCCAGGCAGGACTCTGCACCAGGCACTGCTCTAGGGGCTCAGGATGCAACAGCAGCCTGAACACAGCCTGACCCCCAGGGGCCGTGCTAACAGTGCTTCTTGCCAGCAGTTTCTCACTTGAACAATATGTGCTGAATACATTTTAAAAAATCAATGTGTGTTTTTAAAAGTTCAGTGCTACAGCTCTGATCTATAGTCGGAATATAATGAATTAGAGCCCTATTATTTATTTTGACTGTATCCCTAGAGCCAATTACTCTTTAGCATGTCTGTTCAGGTTCCTTTTCTTTTGCAAACAACTATCTTTAAACTTTGTCCAGCTCCCTAGGGCAGCTTCATTGCCAAGCTATTTTTCAGGATTGTACCTGACACCACCAACTTAGTGTCAGAAGCAAATGTAATGAGCACATATTGTAGTCTCTCCTCTAGGTCTTGATGAAAATATTAAATCTAGGGACCAAGAATTATTCTCACTGAATGCCACTGAATTTTCTCACATTCTGAATTAAAAAAATAAAAAATAAAAACTCTCTAGGTAGAACATCCTCAGCAATGTATCAACTAATCCATGTATCTTCAGGACCACAACTCTACAGCTTACTGAAGCATGCTGTGGGGCAAAACCAGTAGCCTTGCTGTTAAGGAAGGTGAATGTTAATAAGGCTTTCCTTGACACTCCAAACTTGCTCATTCATGACAGTAAGAGGCTGTGCTATTTGAAAAAAATCATTGTTAGTTCTCATCAGGATCTCTCAAAACATTAGTAAATCCATGTTGTGATTAATATCCCATGAGTACACTGTGTATAGAAGTTCAATAAATCCCACTGGGACTCACTGTCCAGGTGCCAAGGCAATCTGAAGTATCTCCTAAGTGTCACAATAACCACAGTATTTTTTGTCCAAGGAATACAAGCCTGCAGGTGTATTACTACATAATTTATTATAATCTCCACTCACATTTTATTTCCTTATTTTTCCACATTTGAAATGTTGTTATAAACAAACTCATTAAACAACACCTGTCATCAGTGTCTCTAACCTTTTAGTATCAATTTATCAACACATCCTCCTAGCATTTAAATATCCCATTTTAATGAATGTTGATGCAGCCACAGTGGAAAACAGTATGGATCTTCCTCAGAAAACTAAAAATAGAATTACCGTATCATCCAGCAACCCCAGTCCTGGGCACAGATCCAGACAAGACTGTAATTTAAAAAGATATATGCACCCCTATGTTCATAGTAACACTATGCCCAATAGCCAAGACATGGAGACAGTCTAAATGTCCATCAACAGATGAACTGATGGAGAAGATGTGGTTAAGTATATACAGTGGAACACTACTCAGCCATAAAAAGGATGAAACGACATCATTTGCGGCAACAGGAACGCAACTAGAGATTATCATACTTAGTAAGTCGGAAAGACAAGTACCATATGATATCACTTATATCTAAAATATGACAGAAATGAACCTATCACCTAAACAGAAACAGACTCACAGACCTAGGAAACAGACTGGTAGTTGCCAAGGGGAAGGAGACGGAGTGTGACATTGAGGTTAGCAGATGTAAGCTACTATATAGAGAAAAGATCAAAAAGGTCCTACTATATATAGCACAGGGAACTATATTCAATGTACTATGATAAAGTAATGGAAAAGAACATTAAAAAGAATCTATATATATGCATAATTGAATCACCTTGCTGTACAGCAGAAATTAGCATTGTCAATCAACTATACTTCAATAAAAATATATTTAAAAGACAAAAAATACCACACTCTTATTTCTTAGAAAAACCTTTGCATTGTCCTTTTTGTAAGTGACATTTGGTTTACTATTTTTTTTTCTTTTACTATTTCTATTTGATGTGTCTTTTTGTAAATTCCATAATCTGGTTAACTTTCCATTTATGAACCATTTCAAATCAGCATCAAAAGACTCAGGGCCGTAGGTTTGTCTCACTGTTTATTTACTTATTGAGTCCTTTGTTATTTCTTAGGCAGTCTTTGTCTCAATAGAGATTCTATGACCTCTTTCTACTTATCACTTGAACCTTCATAAATCTCAAAGGTGGTTCTATTGACATATCCCAGTCTGACACACGTTACTTTTGCTTCATCATCCAAACTAAGACCTAAATAACTACTTCTGGCTTTCTGCTCCATTAATAAAATAGGATGAAATAGTTTAATAGTATGAAATAATAAAATAGTTACTCTAACACCTAAAAGTACAATTTTCCCCAATGTCTTCTACAGTTGTAGTACCACAAAAATCTATATTGTGTGAAAAAAACAATTGTCTGTAAAGCAGTAAAATTCTCCTCAATAGAAAGAAAACTAACAAAGCAAACCAAAACAAAACCACATCAAAGGGTTTGCAATAAAAGTATGTTTCAAAGTCATTGAAGGACTGAAGATCGAAAGATCAGCTGGCTCCTCAAGTTGCTACCACTCAGATTCCAACTGCACAGTTATTTTGCCCCTTTAAATACTGTGTGTTCAGTAGCCTCAGCCATGGCCCACTCTTTGTGACCCTATGGATTGTAGCCTGCCAGGCTCCTCTTGTCCATGGAATTATCCAGACAAGAATATTTGAGTGGGTTGCCCTGCCCTCCTCCAAGCGGTCTTCCTGACCCAGGGATCAAACCCACATCTCCTGTATTGCAGAAACAGTTTCTTTACTGCTGAGCCACCACGGAAGCCATCTAAAACCCTGACACAGGGAATGACCTTGACTTTAGTCATCTCTCACTCCCTTTTAAAGAATAGGAAAGTCCAGGAGAAAGCAGGATGGTGAATGCAATAATAAGAAGCAATATCTCTTTCAGCACAGGTTTCTAATCTTTCTAGGTTGATCAATCTAGGATTTATCAGTTCAATCATAATCCTTACATATTTCTGAAGGAGAGCTTTTCATTAGTATGTTCAGCAGAATTGATCTGGATGACAATATCCTATAGGAAAAAAAAAAATTGGATTTCAGAGTTAGGTAAGTTTCCACTTACCCTGCTCAGTTTTCTAATTTTAAAGTGAAATTTTAGTTAAATACAAATACATAGTGACTACAATATGCCAGTCACCTTGTTAAGTGCAGCAGATGATCTATTAGGTGCAAAGGATGAACTTTAAGGCCTCTTGCTATTTCCCTTTAGAGGCTGTTGAACCAGACCTCTGAACCTTTACATAAGTTTCTGCGATTAAAAAGGAACAGAGATGTGGAAAAGTCCATTTCCATAGGGCTCAGGTTGGCCAGAAGTCATTCACTCTTACCAACTCCTGCTCTTTACATTATCCAGTCAATTTCATCCTGCCACCACCAAAAAAGAACAAAAGATGAAGCGAAACACAAAATACCTGCAGGTGAAGCTGATATGAGACATCATAGAAAATCATGACAATAAATCAGAAATAATTTGCTGAGTATTGGCCATGTGTTTAATTCTGTGTAAAGGCAAATGTGTCTGACATAGTTCTTGTCCTCAATAACAATATTCCACTACTCACATGGAATCAGTAATGCATGTTAAAGGGGACAAAGGATCGATTATAAGTAGTGTGGCTAAGGCGGGGGTGGGGGGTGCTTCCCAGGTGGAGCTAGTGGTAAAGAACCCGCCTGGCAATGCAGGAGACCTGGGTTTGATCCCTGGGTTGGGATGATCCCCTGGAGAAGGGAATGACAATCCATTCCAGTATTATTGCCTGGAGAATCCCATGGACAGAGGAGCCTGGAGGGCTACAGTCCATGGGGTCACAAAGAGCTGGACACGACTGAAGCAACTTAGCAGCAGCAGCAGCAGCATGCCTGACTCTAAAACTGTAAGATTTAAGAACAGAGGACCACGTGAACCAGGGGTTGATTCATAAAGGAAGACTATTTGTACAAATTCTCAAGTGTAAGATTAGCCTATAAAACATATACACACATGCATATCTACATGTACAGATATATGCAGATGTATATTTATGTAACCTAAATATGATCGTATAAAATGAAAAAATATTAAAAATAAAAATATTAAATAGGGCAGCGAGTAAAACGATTCAGAGTGAAAGATATAGTTTCACACACATTCGTAGAAGACAATAGTGAAATATGTTTAAATAACTTAGAGAAAACATCTACAAAATAAGAAAAAATATTTTAAAATAAATACTGTTAATAATATAGAAAATAAATTCAGAAAAGTTTAATTGTATAAAAAGCCAGTTATTTGAAATTATCAAAAACAAAACACAAATACCTAATATTAGGAATAAGCATACATAAAGAGAACTTGGACATAGACTGAAAAAATTTTATAATGATATACAAATTCAAATAGTTAAATTTGAAAATATAGATGAAATGATTCATTTTTTAGGAACAAAATGACTCAAAACTTTAGGAAACCTAAACAGGCTAAGAATCACAGAAGAAATTTTAAAGTAGTCATACAATCACATCCTACTGCATCCTAAACACCTGGGTAAAATATTTTTAAGAGGAAAACAAAATCAAATTTTCAAAACTCAACTACTGCCTAGGTTTCCTATTCATTTAATCCTACCAACTACTAATTCTGACACTAAAAATAAGCCCAAATAAAAAAAGGATAGTTAAAACAACACATAAGTAGAAAACCGACTATTTTTCCTATAGATAAAAACTCACTGTAAAATAGAAAAAAAATCTTAGCGGGGTTATGAAATAAGGAATATTCCTTAACTTGATAAAAGGGTAATTAAAGAACCTCATCAAAACATCATACCTTACAATGATGATTCACCAGAAGCAGTCAGTTCCACTAAAATATGACAAGAATACTTGCTTACATCAAACCAGGCAAACAAAAAACTTAGAACTAATAAAGCTGAATAAAGTAGTAAGGTGAAAAATAATCATTCAAAAAGTTATAATTTTGTGTGCCTCTGCAATAATCAGAGAATATATTAAAATGTCCAGCTTGCAAAATAACAAAATCTATAAAGCATGTAAGATAAGCTTATTTAAAATAAAGACCCATATGCAGAAATCTATAAGACATAAATGGAGAACATTAAAGAAGACCCAAGTAAGTGGAAATACATGAATTATTCCTATTGTGGAGATTCGATATTATAGAGATATTACCTCCAACCTAGTAATTTATAAAATTTTTCACAAACCTGACAAAATCTCATGGGATCTGTATCATTGCATAAGGCATGTCAATTTAAAAATAGGACTTACAGAATAAAATAAAAAGCAAGAGAAATTTAATAATAACTGGCAAAAATCTATACTACCAGCTATCAAAATAATATTTCAGCAGTGGGATACTGGTACAAACATAGCAAACTTGATCACTGGAACAGATTTAAAAGTTCTGAAATAGAACAATAACTATTTGAAAATCAAAACTGTAGAAAGTATAAACTTCTCAATATATATCATTGGAAAACTGGTTATTAAAATTAAATTTTAAAATATTAGATCCTGTGGAGAGTTGAAGAGATTTCAGGGGAGGTCAAAGAAAGATAAGACTAGGAAGTGGTGCTGTGCTGTGCTCAGCCGCTCAGTCGTGTCCAACTCTTTGTGACCCCACGGACTGTAGCCCACCAGGCTCCTCTGTTCATGGAATTCTCCAGGCAAGAATACTGCAGATGGTTGCCATGCCCTCCCAGGGGATCTTCCCAACCCAGGGATCAAAAACCCAGGTCTCCAGCATTGTGGGTGGATTCTTTACCATCTGAGCCACCAGAGAAACCTGTAGAAGCATACAATATTACTTGGGGCAGTGCTTTGACTAGATTTGCAGGAGGGAGTGTCCCTACCAGCATAAGATTTTCCTGAGGTAGTGGTGTAAAGTCACAGCTCAAGAAGGCAGGAGGGCTGGGGAACTTTCTGGAAGAAGTGGGAGAATGGTTTGCTACATACTATTGCTGAGCTGCACTGTGGTCTCACTAACCTGAAGAGCAGCATGGTTTCATGTCCTATAGCTCTGCAGTTTGTCTTATTTATGTCTCACAGAGGTCGGTGCAGTTTTGTGGGGTTTGCAAAGCAAACCACCACTAAATGGCTAAAATCTGCTCACTGGGGTTAGGTTTGCAACAATTGGATGTGTAAAAATTTGGTGCTGGTGAGATTTTGAGCTGATGAGTCTCAGCTACTGGAGTAAAAATATCTTAGGGCCAATCTAAACAGAAATGATACAAACGAACTTACAAAACAGAAACCGACTTCAAGAATGAACTTATCATTTGCAGGGGGTAAGGGTGGGGATAAAGGATAGTTAGGGAGTTTAGGATGGACATGACACACTGCTATATTTAAAATAGATAACCAACAAGGGCCAACTGCTATATTTAAAATGGATAACCAACTGTATAATAGCACATGGAACTCTGCTCCATATTGTGCAGCAGCCTGGTTGGAAGCAGAGTTTATGGGAGAATGGATACATGTATTTGTATGGTTGAGTCTCTTTGCTGTTCACATGAAACTATCATAACACTTTTAATAAGCTATACCCCAGTGCAAAATAAAGTTTAAAAAATTCTCAGTGCCAATATGTAAGAGCCATTTCTACCATACTTTTTTCACATACCTATGTATTTATGCATACCTCTTAGATAGAATTGATATACATGAGAAAAATTTTAGAAATATAGAATAAATTTATAATATTGAGGTGGATAAAGCCTAAACCTAGAAGACATATATTTTCAAAAACTAAAGTTGAATTTTATGTATATTTAAATATTTAAATATATTTAAATATCTCTATGAGGATAGATAATAACTGATATTTATATAGCATTTATCCTTTATTGTGCCCACCTTTGCATGAAATAGATGGGAACAATAAAGGATAAATTCCAGCTGAGCTGTTTCAAATCCTAAAAGATGATGCTGTGAAAGTGCTGCACTCAATGTGCCAGCAAATCTGGAAAACTAAGTAATGGCCACAGGACTGGAAAAGGTCAATTTTCATTCCAGTCCCAAAAAACGGCAATGGCAAAGAATGCTCAAACTACCACACACTTGCACTCATCTCACATGCTAGCAAAATAATGCTCAAAATCCTCCAAGCCAGGCTTCAACAGGACATGAACTGTGAACTTCCAGATGTTTAAGCTGGATTTAGAAAAGGCAGAGGAACCAGAGATCAAATTGCCAACCTCTGCTGATTCATCAAAAAAGTAAAAGAGTTCCAGAAAAACATCTACTTCTGCTTTATTGACTATGCCAAATCCTTTGATTTTGGATCACAACAAACTGGAAAATTTTCAAAGAGATGGGAATACCAGATCACCTTATCTACCTCCTGAGCAATCTGTATGTGGGTAAAGAAGCAACAGTTAGAACCAGACACGGAAAAACAGACAGGTTCCAAATTTGGAAAGGAGTATGTCAAGGCTGTATATTGTCACCCTGCTTATGTAAATTATATGCAGAGTACATCATGCAAAATGCCAGGCTGGATGAAGCACAAGCTGGAATCAAGGTTGCTGGGAGAAATATCAATACCTCAAATATGCAGATGACACCTCCCTTATGGCAGAAAGCAAGGAAGAGCTAAAGAGCTTATTGATTAAAGTGAAAAAGGAGAGCGAAAAAGTTGGCTTAAAACTCAACATTCAAAAAATGAAAATCATGGTATCCAGTTCCATCACTTCATGGCAAATAGATAGGAAACAATAGAAACAGTGAGAGACTTTTTTTTTGGGGGGGGGGGGGGGGGGCTCCAAATCACTGCAGATGGTGATTGCAGCCATGAAATTAAAGGACGCTTGCTCCTTGGAAGGAAAGTTATGACCAACCTAGATAGCATATTAAAAAGCAGAGGCATTACTTTACCGACAAAGTTCATCTAGTCAGTTCAGTTCAGTTCAGTCACTCAGTCGTGTCCAACTCTTTGAGACCCCATGAATTGCAGCACACCAGGCCTCCCTGTCCATCACCAACTCCCAGAGTTCACTCAGACTCACGTCCATCGAGTCAGTGATGCCATCCAGCCATCTCATCCTCTGTCGTCCCCTCCTCCTCCTGCCCCCAATCCCTCCCAGCATCAGTCTTTTCCAATGAGTCAACTCTTCACATGAGGTGGCCAAAGTACTGGAGTTTCAGCTTTAGCATCATTCCTTCCAAAGAAATCCCAGAGCTGATCTCCTTCAGAATGGACTGGTTGGATCCATTTAGTCAAGGCTATGGTTTTTCCAGTGGTCATGCATGGATGTGAGAGTTGGACCACAAAGAAAGCTGAGCCCCAAAGAATTGATGCTTTTGTACTGTGGTGTTGGAGAAGACTCTTGAGAGTTCCTTGGACTGCAAGGAGATCACACCAGTCAATGCTAATGAAAATCAGTCCTCAATATGCATTGAAAGGACTGACTTTGAAGCTGAAACTCCAATACTTGGGCTACCTGTTGCAAAGAACTGACTCCTTGGAAAATATCCTGATGCTGAGAAATATCGAAGGCAGAAGGAGAAGGGGATGACAGCGGATGAGATGGTTTGGCATCACCAACTTGATGGACAGGAGTTTGAACAAGGTCCAGGAGTTGGTGATGGACAGGGAAGCCTGGTGTGCTGCAGTCCATGGGGTTGTAAAGAGTTGGACACAACTGAGTGACTGAACTGAACTGATATAGTATTTATAATATTGCTTCTGTATATTGACTCATTTAATTTTCACTCCAACTTTATGAACTAGCTGTTGTTATTCCTATTTCAGAGTTAATCACTTAATTATATAACACACTAACATTAAATTGATATGCATGACTGCCACGTAAAGTTGTATAGTTTGTATACTGCACAGCTTCACTGGCATGAATTTTTTTAAGGGGGAGGAGTGGCATTCTCACAGACTTGGATGTGAGTCATACCCTCCAGGGTGGTACTGCACATCAGCTGTATAACTGAACTTGGTAGCTTTCCAGAGTTCCTAAATTCACTGAGGTCCTGCCACCTTCACCCTTAATATACTACAGTCCCTAAAGAATTGTGTTCCCACATCTACATCATGAACAGGTGCTTAGCGTTCAAGGTCAATTCAAAGGCACTTTCTCTAAAAGGTCTTTCCTGGTCCAGTCCTGGCATTTAGAACAAGGTGATTCTGACCTCTGTCTTCTCCATCCTCCCATCATTCCTTCAACACACAACTCTTACCATAATGATAATTCTTCATTCTTCATCTTGATTATTTATTTACCCTCTTGGCTCCCCTACTAAATTGTAAGCTGCTTGAAATCAGGAATTCTTATTTATCTTTTTATAAATGGTTCCTGGCAGTGGATCGGGTACATGGTAAGTATTTAATAAATCTGTTGAATACATAACAAGGTCCAGAGATACTCTACTGGATGGCAAGCCTCAAGATATCATTTTCTTTGCTTCTACTTGGAGGTATTATCAAACATTTCCTTGAGGGCATATGTTGTCTTATCACACATTAATTAGCAAAGAGGCAGTTCTTATCTATGGGATCTTTACAGTTAGGAAAATACCCCTATCAGCACTTACTATTAAACATTATAGATAAATACCGCAACATTATGTTTTGTGGCAGTGCAAATAAAAGTGTTAGCAATATATACTCCATTTAAACCCCTCAAATACTCCTCCCTGGGTAACATCTAAAATTCTTAACATAGCCCAGAACACTGTTTATAACGTGGTCCTTTTCTCTCTAAGCTTCTCTCCTCCTATCCCCTCCACTCTCATGATTGCCACACAGTACATGTGACACACAGTCAGACACTCTGCAACTTGAAATTGCAACTTCAAATTGCCCTGATCCAATCTCAACTCCTTAAATCATCTCTCAGCTTCATGCTCTGTCATATCCCGTCACCTCAGCCAGGAATATCCTTCCTACTCTTGTAAGGCTTCATGCTGTTACTCATTATTAGTTTCAGCTTAGATGCCACATCAAATCCTCTGTGAAACCTCCTCCCACAAAACCGGTGGAATCATGGACATCCTGCCTGCAATTTTCCTGGTTCTGAGAAATAAAACTCCACTTACCACAGTATTTGTAAATGTCAATCTGTTACATTTCCCGTCTATCTTCTACCTCTTTGAAAGCAAGAATTGAAATTTGCTTATCCATGAATCCCCAGTATCCAGGATAAGTACCGATGGCAGTCTCGTAATAGCTACTTAACCGGTGAGTGGTGAAGGAACAAACAGGAGAATCTGGTTTAGGTCTGTCCCCGGTTCCCAGTTTTGTGAAAGTCCCTAGTTTTTTTCCCTTTGGAGAAAGGTCACTGCTGCCTTCCTCTGCTGGGCCAGGTGGGGATTTGATTTTTACCTTATTTATTTATTTTTTTTAAATCTCTGACATAGGAAGGAAACTCACAGAAAGAATTCCAGGAAAATTAACTTCTCTCTATTTTCTCCATGCCTGTGTATCACACAGCTGGCCATCTCAGAGCAGCTTCCTGGAAACTCAGCAGCAGAAATGAGCTGCCATTATTTATCTTTTTTTTCTTTCCTGTATTAGTTCTGATGATTTTGATTATTATGAAAAACCTTCTGGACAGTATAGCACTGGAATGCCCGATGTGTGTCTCCTACTCTTGTTTATAGTGAATTATTCAGTTCCTTTCTCAATGCCGTGGCTGGGAGTTGCAGGCGGAGACTTAGAAGGATGCTTTGGGCTTGGATTAGGACACACACTTAATAATTCCACAACTCAAAAGCAACCTCCAAGATAAAAGCTGAATTTATAAATTGAAAGATGCTCTGAACATAGGAGATAAGAAATAAGTAATGTATGTTAGTTTCAGTGTTTTATCTCTCTATCCCCCAAGATCAAAGGAAATAGAAGGATTCATCTCAAGAACCATCAGCAGAACTATGAATTTGGCTCATATTTGTCTTTGTATAATTCTAGCTCTACCTAAACTTATTGACTGAAAAATAAAGAGAAAATAATTTTTAAGTCCTTTTTAAGAACTCTACTTCACCTAGGACAAAACTTCTCAATATTGTCAACCAAGCTCTCATTCTAAATATTATCCCCAAATGTGATTTTCTTCCCATATGTCATTTCCTATCAGCTATGTCATTTTTAAGTAAAATTAAGAAAATAGCTTAGAAGTTTTATATTTATATAAAAAATTGTGACGATGGACAGAGAGAGCCCACAGACATGCATTCAATTTACCCCATTACTTGAGCACATATTACTTTAGCACATTTGTTCCAACACTTAACTAACCATTCGTGCTTTACTCAAATTTTTTCACTTCTCTAAAGCCTTTTTCTGTTTCAGAATCCCCTGCAGGACACCAATGCATGTGTACTTGTCATCTCCATTTAAGTTCCTTTTGTGACAGTTTCTCGCCATTTCCCTGTTTTGGATACTTGGAGGAGTACTGATCCGGTTATTTTATACAAAATTTCTCAGTCAAGATTTGTTATCTATTTGTCTGATACTTAGTCTGGGGTTATATATTTTCATCGCATATCAAGGGTGCATACTGTCCACATGACTTATCCCTGTAGATGTTAACCTAATCACCTGGCTGAGGTAGCGTCTGGCAGGGTGCTTCACTGTACAGTTATGCTTTTCCTCCTTTCTCTATGCTGTGTGCTTTGAAAGGAAGTCACAATGTACAGTCCAAACTTAGGGAATAGGGAGATATGGTCTATCTCTCTGAGGACAGAGTATCTATAAAACGTATTTGGAAATTTTCTGCATGGAGATTTAGCTATTACCTCCATGAATTTATTTACTCATTTATTTACTTCAACATGGAAATTCATATGTTAAGTTCTAATAAAATACCACATGATTTTGTTGCTCAAATTACTCCAGCTTTGGCCCTTGTGAGATAATTCAGTTGGTTTTTGTGCCTCTTTGAAAGCACTGTCGTTTGTTTGTTTGTTTAATTCAGCATTTTCTTACTGTCTGTCATGACAAAGTGATCCAGCCTCATTTTGTATACGTTCTGCTCAGTCTTAGCATCATCTATTTCTCCAAGGAGCCCTGGTTCCTTTTACTGAAGAATGGTATTAATAACCAGAGACTAGGCAGTAAGTGAGCTCATTGCTGCTGGGGTGCTTCATCTCGGCCCAGTCAGTTGACAGAGCAACTAAATGTATGTCTGAATACTAGTTCAAATATATATACACGCCCATATCTATAGATATTTCTATATTTAGTTACCTGTACCTTTATTACGCTAAATATGAGTTCATTCCAGTGTATCTGACTGTAATCCTTTACCACATGGATTTTTCTAGTCGCCTCTGTTCATGTAATTGCTCAATTTCAGTGTGTGTGTGTGTGTGTGTGTGTGTGTGTGTGTACACACACACACATACATGTTGCTAACCCATATCCCATATTTTTTCAAACTACATTTCATTTCCAATTTTGGATTTTTTTGGACCTTGAAAGAAACTGTGTAAGAAAAAGAGGGAGCTAACGTTAAGATGAGTTAAATGAAGCAAAACCAAAGTATTTGAATGTGGTAAAGAAGCCCTATATTAAGGCAGTTGCAGAATCAGGAAACTTGATTTAAAAATAGGGAAGAAGGTATTTGAATTACTGTTATTTTAAGGTAAGTTTTAACAGTAAAATAAAACCAATAAAGCACAGTCATATAGGAAGCAGGAATTAAGATATACACAAAGAGAAGAGCATGAGTTTTGGCAGTGGGTGAATGAACCCATACTAGAGTACAGGTTCCAGAGAGCTGAGAAAAGTAAAATTGTAATGATCAGTTAAATAGACAGTGGCTAGGAGAAATACTGAAAGTAAAGAAGCAGAGCCAAAGGGTTGGAATATCAGAATGCAGATATCAGTAACAAGGGAAGAACTTTTGATATGTGGGAAAATGATCCCATTATTACTTTGTTTCAGGGACTTTACATGGGTCAAATGAGGAAAAGTCTAAGTATGGACGAATTAAAGCTTACAAGAAAAGAAATGCAGAGCACTTGGCTAAACTTAATCACTGAATAATATCCTTTAGGACCCAATATAGTCTCCCTAAGAAGCATTCTGAGGCTCGTGGATAAGGGTTCCGCATTCATATCACACAAGAGAATGTTCATGCTCTTACAGTTCTCATCACATATTGTAATGATCTGCTTATGTTTGTGAACTAGAGATTGAATTCTGTAAGGACAAGGCCAATGCCCTAGTTCCCTTTGATCATCAGCACTTGGCACTGTGCTTGGCAACAAGCCGTAAATCAGTACATGTTGAAGAAATAGAACAAAGAGAAAGTGAGGATCCCAGACACTGAGGGTTTATGAACAGAGTTCAAGAAAACTCCCTCCAGCATTAAGTCAGTGCCCTTCCAGTTGATTAAGGAGGTGTGCCCTTGGCATGATGATTTTTTCAACGACATTTTTAAAAATCTTTTTTTATAATGCAATGAGAGGCAATTCAATAATCCGTCTGAAATAACTAAAATACGATGAAAATAAACTATATTAGCACATTTATCAATCCTATTATTTAGCAGTACCTTTAATGGGTAGCTCACTAGAGTCTTACATCTTTCTTTTTCAGGAAACAGAGCTAAGATATTATACTATATTAGGCATTTCAGTTGTATTCTAATTTCTACTTGATGCATTGAGAATACATTTCATTGCAGTATCCTTTACTGCAGACAATTCCATTTTTGGATATTTCTTTGGTGAGGCAAAGGACTGGAGGGTAGATATTCTGAGTTTGTCCTCTAATTAAAAGATGTCACAAGTTTTCTGTACTCTCAGAACATGGGCAACTTTTATCACTGGGAACTTTTATTCTCAAGCTGCTCACAGAATGAGCTAGAATAAACACTGAGATTTTGACATTCTTCTAGACTGAATGAAGAAAAATATGACATCCCAAAGTTCTTTGATTGGGAGAAAAGGGGAACTTTGATAAGTTTAGTAAGATTTGCAATTTCTTGGCTGACTACAGTTTATTTTTCAAACAATTTAACTTGTATAATCTTCTGTGAAATATCTGAGGGTGTAGAATACATGGGAAAATGGTCTTTTTTGCTTATAAATATGTTTTTAAATTTTAAGTGGGTAGGTAATGTACATACAGAAAACTTCTGAAGTATTTCCATTCTCATAAACTTACAAGTTTGGGGTTGGTAACATTGGAAAAGTCATTTTGCTCCCTGGACTTTTGCCAGCTCATCTGTGAGTAGTGGATAATATTAAATTGACTATATTCTTTATTTGCAGAAAGAAAGGTTTGAACAGCAGCTGAGATTTCTTCAAGCACTTAAATTTGATAGGAGAAAAATCAGCTAATGAAACACATTTATTTACTTTCCTGGAGCACAGATACATCTGTGCTTACAGTCTCCACAAAAATCCGTGCTTACCCCGTCACCACCTCCAAAATTCATAAAGACTTTTTCTCTCTGAAGAGACTTAAAAATACTACCAAAGCAATAAGGCTGAAGGAAAAAAAAAAAAAAAAAGGAAACAACTATGGATGTAGTTGAAAATGTTACAAACATGAATTACCCAATACTCATTTTATACATCTCATTTAGGAAACAGAATTCCTAACAAATAGATTAATTCATTTGCAGCCATTAAAAAAAAAAACTACAAAAGTCAGTAGTACATACTTTATCTATTTAATATTTGCAAAGTTCCTTATAAGAAAATATTTTTACTTAACCTAAAACATATTGTTCTTAGCTTTGGCCAGAAATAAATTCCAGTTTACAGTCTGAGGCAAATAGAAGGAACTGGCGTTTATCACAGGCTTCTCATTTCCTACATGCTTTACATATATATTTAAGATGAAGGAAAAAAACAGAGTGTGTATTAATGTGTGTCTGAGTATGTGGGAAGTTTGATCAACCTGAAATTTTAGGAAAAGGCCTCTCTGAACAGGTAACCATTGAACTGACACCTAAGGATCCACAGAAAGATTATTTAAAGCAAAAAAAAACAGCAGGTGCAAAAGCCTGAAAAGGGGAAAATATTCCCCAATACTCCCCAATCTGTAGTGATGCTTATTTAAAAAAAAATGATTACAAAAAGGATGGTTTGAATGGAGACAGAATATGCCAAGTGTGGCAGAGAGAGACTGGCTAGCTACGGACCAAGCTCTTTCTGTTCTTCCTCCTGGAACATGTTAAGGCAAGGCAGCATATCTCAGGTACTCAGGTGGTCAAGAGTCTGGCCTTGTGAATAAATGATGACCAGTGGATTTGGCAGGAGTGATGACAGTCAGAGCTGGACTATGAAAACTTCCCAGCATGACCCTCCATGCTTTTCCTCCCTTGGCGACAATTTTGGAAGCCATGTGTTAGAGACCAGAGAGTCACATGATGAAAGAAAGCTGGTTCCCTGGAACAGAGCTCTATACAGATCAGAAACACCTAACAGGATATTACAAAGGACTAGAAATAAACTTTTGTTCTGACTGTCCACCTCTGTTTGCTTTTGGATTTGCTTGTCATAACAATGTTGCCTCAACTAATATGCTACGTGTTACCTTAACTAATATACTAAGATGCACCGGCTATAGGTTTGGGTGCTACTTCAAATAACATAGTCATAGTTAAACTGCTAGCAATTCCAAAATTAAAAACCCAGGGAGAAATAGTAAATGCAGGGCAATAAGTGATCAAAAAAAAAAAGATTATGTAATTTAGGAGACTCATAGAATCATAGATTCACTGGGTAAAAGTTAATTTTTTCTAACTCCCTGGCACAGAGAGAAGTAATATAACCTGAGAAGTAGCCATTTTACCTCCAAGGATAGATTACCTACTAAGGACAACAAATTGTGTTTTGAAAAAGAGTGTGATAGAAACTTTGCTTTAACAATTGAAATCTGATTACTATAATTTCCAACCTAAGTAGTTGGCTATCAAAAAAAAAAAAAAAAGGGATTGAAATGGAAGTATTAGTACAGATAGTTCCTGATTTATGATGATTCTACTTATATTTTTTCAGTTTTATGGTAGCATAAAAACAATAAGTATTCAGTAGAAATTACACTTCAAATCTTTAATCTTTTTAGGGGCTAATTATATTCTCTCATGATGCTAAGCAGTGGCTGTGAGCCAGAGCTCCAGCCAGTCATACAACCATAAAGGTAAACAACTGATACACATACAACAATTCTGCACCCAGGCAACCATTCTGCTTTTCACTTTCAGTATTTTATTTAATAAATTACATAGGACATTCAATACTTTATTATAAAATCGGCTTTGTGATTATGCCCAACTATAGGCTAATGTTAAGTATTCTGAATGTATTTAAGGAGGACTAGGTCATGATGTTTGGGAAGTCAGGTATATTAAATGCATTTTCAACTTATGATACCAGGGGGTAACTGTAAGTCAAGGGAGGTCTGTAAATATAATGTATCCATTGATATCTCATTTTTATTCATTCCTCAAGGATTTCCTTGAGCAGATATTAAAAACATCATTATTGATGATACGCTAGCAGTCCTTTGGCCAAGATTCCATTTTGTGAGTTCACAGCATTGAGTAGATACATGTGGGACTGGTTAATTAAATGGTCTTAACTTCATGAGGTATAACAGGAAATAAATTGATTTTTCTTCAAGCACTGCCTTTAAATGTTCTGTAGAATATCTCCTCCCTATCTATCTTTGGATAATATCTAGGAATCATTCCCAGCTCTAGAGTCACTTACTCCTGAGGAAAAGTTTAAGGTCTCCAAAGAACTGTATCCTTACACTCCACTCTAACACACTAAATTGTCCCTTAAGTTTCTGTTATTCAGCAAATTTCTGGCAGGGCAATAAGAGTCCTGTCTGCCCATTCAGCAGGCAGACAACACAGCATCTTTGAGATAACCTTTTGAAAACCCCGTCTTTCACTTGAATGGAGCATATTCTTCCCGCTCAGACAGGGTAGGAGAAAAGCCAAAGGCCTGCATCAGCAGACCTAACTCGACCACCATAGTAACAGATTCCACCTCCCAGAGACTTTCGGCTTGTTTTTAATAGGGCAGAGAGCATGTGTGTTAGTCACGTGGTCGTGTCTGACTCTTTATGACCTAAGGACTGTAGCCCATCAGGTTCCTCTGTCCCTGGAATTCTCCAGGCAAGAATACTGGAGTGGGCTGCCATTCCTTTCTCCGGGGGATCTTCCCAGCCCAGGGATCGAATCCAGGTCTTCCATATTGCAGATTCTTTACCATTTGAGTCAACAGATGGCAGTTCAAATGATCGCTCATAAAACGTCTTAACAAGTTTCTGGGAGGGGTTGTCTGGCAGCTACAGCCAAAGCCCCAGTATAAAGATTAACAGAAAAAAGGTTCAATCTACTTCTTATTAAATATTTTAAAGAGAACTTTATTTTATCCTCTGTATGAAGGATTTTACAATCATTATCGCCTTTAATCTTTATAACAATTTTACAAGGTAGACAGAGTTACTCCCCAATGTCACAGATGATGAAATAGTAGTGAAGTACATTGGTCCAGATCATCAAATTCCTTGTAAGTGACCAAGCCAGAGCTCTGCTCCACAGCTGGGTGGTACCATTTTAACTGCCTCAATGTTGAAAGATTCATAAGAATATGAACAGGAGAGACAAGTATTTGTCATTAGAGAGTGCTGGCCTTAAAAATCTTGGCCAATTAACTAAAGCCTATTAGAAGTCATAAGGGATGAACTTCAAAAATCAATAATCTTATAAATACCAGTGACAACAAAACAAAATAAAATAGGGGGAAAGATCTAACAAAAAACTACCACTAATATTAATAATATACTAATAATGTACTATCACCAATATTAATAATACAACTTAAAATATTTAGGAATACATCTAACTAGAAATCTGAAAGTCTTTTATAAAAATGTAAATCCCAATAAAAGTTTAGTAAGACATACAGTGGCTTTCCTAGTGGCTCAGTTGGTAAAGAATCTACCTGAAATGCAGGAGACCCAAGTGTGATCCCTGGGTAGAGAAGATCCCCCAGAGAAGGGAATGGCAACCCACTCTAGTATTCTTGCCTGAGATTAAAACTGTTAGAGAGAGAGGTTATATATTTATCTGCCAAGTCTGAAAAAGGCAAAGTTAACACATTTTTCCATATGTTTATAGATGTAACACACTTCAACATTAAAGTATTCTAGGGGAAAATAATTTTGATCCTGACACAATAATGAATTCTGGAAGAAAATGTGAATTTAAAAAATCAAAAAGATAACTAAGGTGAGACATTTGCAAAAATATGAAAGTGAGTTATAAATCTTCAATACATTAAAAATATATAAATGTGTATGTGTGCTGGTTATTGATTTATTGACTTTCAACTCCATATCTTTCTTTCTTTAGTATTATTTGAAAACAAAGCTAATCCCTTTAAATATTGTTTGTGTGTCAGTTGGTTAGATGGTAAGTTCAGTCACTAGAGGGCTGAGTAGGCATTACAGGAGGAAGGTCTTTCCGTTCCAGTTCTGGTGTGCTTGCTTGATAGAAATCTACAGTACACATGGTTTCTGTACACACCATCTCCTTTTGGGCACAGCAGCCAGCAGCTCCTCCAGCTAATCAAACACCTTATAAGTGATCGAGGTGGGACTCTGCCCCACAGCTGGGTGATGCCATTTTAACTGCCTCATCGTTTAAAAAGTCATGAGAAGATTATAGAAGAAACAATTATTTTAGGCAGTTTTATAGTAGAGTGCCTCTAGTAACTGCCTCTAGTGCCTCATCAGAGACTTTCCCTAGAATCACTGCAGTGCCCTCTTCAATAGGTCAGGACCCAATACTTGGGGCAGGGGCACTCAATTAGCAAGTATCTCAGAGCAGCTGAGGTTTTTCGGAAGGAAGACCCTCTCCTGGTTCTGTGGTTTTGCTGGAGAGGGCTGGAGAGTAGCACCACTTGACAAGACCGGAGGAGAAGCTGAAAGGAACATTAGGAGGTGTAGTCTTACGGGATTTTGCCAAGGACAGGCCCTGCGATCCAGTGGATGCAGTGGAAGACTCTGTGAGGTTGGAGAAGAGCAGGAGATAGGATCAAATCAGCATATGGAACCAAGCCCAGAATGTGAGGTTACTGAAGATGATAATGAATGACAGGGATACTTAGGAACCTGGAATGGGTATTATGAGTGGCAACACTGTAAAACACTGATATTTTTTGGTGGTGGTGGTGGCTGTTGTTGTAGTACAGCCTGGATCCCTATGCAATCCACAAATCAGTGCAACCTTTGCATTTCCCTGTACAGAAACTTCATTCTCCACCCGTTCTGATTATGACTAGTACTGGAGGCTGCTGAAACTAATAGATGTAATTTATTTCCTGTTTCTTCCATAAGAGGAAATGTGTGCCACACAGAGTTAGAGTTTAAATAAATTATTGTTAACAAAATAGTGTTTCTGTACTGCTAGGCCCAAGGTTAGTCTTTTTTCAAAGTAGAGTCTGTTGACTGTCAACATTGGAAATAACTGGGGATGCCAGTTTAATAACAAATTCCCACTTATTCCAGAGGTCTGTACACCATTTAAACCCTCAGCTGACTTTGATGCAGATGGTCCAAGGGCCACTCTTTTGAGAACTACTTCTAAGATAAATTATTGTTTTCATATGTTACAAGCTAAACCAAAAAGATATTACAAGCCAAAATAAAATGAACAAACAAGGAAGGCATTTTTTATGCTCTCACACCATCCAGAACCTTTGGATTCTACTTCAAATGGAAGTTTATGCCTGTAGAAGGAGCCAGGAGATTGGGAGTAAGACTACAGATAATCAGAGAAACAGGGAAATGATGTCTTGGTGCTGGATATAGGCTGACACATGTTGCTAAGAATCAACAAAGAAAAATCATAGGAACATAAGAAAAAAGCAAGGATTTGTGACAGGAGTTAATCAACTGATTTCTTTCCTTGTTTAAGGATCCAGTGGGACAGCTCAGCCTGGGGATACAGACTCAGAGCCTGGATTCTTAAACCCTAAGGGGACAAAAGGACCTATCCCAACTCTGGCAATTGACAAACACCCAATGCACTCCCAACCGGTGCTGCCATCTTGATCACAGTTTGACCTTCATCTGTTCTTGACTGAACCAACGTCACTGGTTTCTTGCCTCCAGACTCACCCCAATTCAGTCCTCTCAACACAGCTTAGCCAGATACGACTTTCTTTGTATCTAGTCACCGTAGTCCATATCAAAATATTTCAGTTCCCATTGCCAAGAGAATAATATCCAGTCTCCCTTTAATGGCCATGTAGAAAGGATCTTCTGTCCTTTACCTAAAGTAAACTTGTTGAGGTCAAATCTGGACTTCACATTTATAAGTATGCAGTACTGGACAAGTTATTTAACTATCTTGTGCTGAAGTCTTGACATCTATAGAACAAATGTATTAAATTACATAGCACATCATTCAAACTGTGATGTAAAAATCACCCCCTGGAGCAGGACAATGGAGCAGTCTGAAGATACATACCTCACATAATTCATTGTCAGGAAGATGAATAATTTGATGCATAGGAAGTATGGGCCTTTAGGAAGAACAGTCTCTATTTTACCCTTCTGTTATTTCTCGACATGTCTCTCATTTTCCAACATTATCAAGTTTTTTATCATTTTATAATCAGTACAGGTGCATACCTCATGCTTTAGCACAACTGCCTTTCAGCCCAAATGCATCCCCTCGCCCACATGATGAACAGGTTTGTCATGTCCTGGCTTAGATGTCTCCTTTCTCCCAAACCGCACCTAGTTTTTACTCCCAACCTTTCATTAAACCCTACACCACACACCTCCATTGTTATAGTAAATCCTTCCACTGTCATGAGCCTTTCACATTTATAGTCCCAGGTGGCGCAGTGGTGAAGAATCTACCTGCCAATCAAAGTAGGAGATACAAGAGATACAGGTTTGATTCCTGGGTGTCCGGAAAATCCCCTGGAGTAGGAAGTCGCAACCCATTCTGGTATTCTTGCCTGAAAAACTCCATGAACAGAGGAGCCTGGTGGGCTACAGTCCATGGGGTCACAAAGATTCAAGCGACTGAGCACAGCACAGCTACAAGAAGAATATACCCTCAAGCGAGGCCAGGAATTATACCACTTTCAAAACTGATGCCACATCTCCTAAACCTTTACTATAACTGAATACCTTTCTCTAAATCAACTTGAAATTTCACTCACATACATTTACTTCAAAGGAAATGTTTTATGACTATCATAAATGAGAAAACCAGTGCAGAGATTATGCTAAAATAAGTAATGATTGCAACAACAAAAAATCCTTGTCTGTCCATCGTCAGCAAAGCAACCATTAATCTCCAGAAAATAAAGATTCTCAGTAATAAAATAAAGTCTAATCCTTTTTTCTTTTCCCTTGTGCTTACTCTAGTATCACTTACTCACAGGAGTCATGGAAAGAGATTGTGAACTGGGCAGTTTAGACCAGGCTTTCCAGTGCCAAAAGGCTGCACCGAGGCCAACACCTCAGCTTCATGAGGAATTTTGCAGAAGCAAAGCTCGATGTCCAGCACCTCAATTCAAGATGAGGGCCACAGGCCTTGCATCAAAGATGCTATGCCTGGCGCTGCGATTTGAAGCCGTGAGCAAGCTCAGTGGTGCCACGGTTTAAGAAGCCCATCCCCTCCCCGCTAACAGGTTCCAATAAGGCGGCCCCGCCCACAGCCTGTCCAGAGCTGAGTTCAAATCTCTCCATTCTTTGATCAAAGTGTAAGGTTTCCAGGACCTCTGTGGTAGCACAGTGGATAAAAATATACCCGCCGATGCAGGGGACGCAGGTTTGATCCCTGATCCTGGAAGATCCCACATGCCACAGAGCAACTAAGCTCCTGCATCACAACTATTGAGCCAGCGCTTTAGAGCCTGGGAACAGCAACTACTGAGCCCATACACCCTAGAGCCTCTGCTGCTCAACAAAACAAGCCGCCACAATGAGAAGCCCATGCGCTGTGGCTAGAGAGTAGCCCCCACTCGCTGCCACAACTAGAAAAAGCAATGAAGATCTAGCCCAACCAAAAACAAACAAAAAGAATAGAGAAAATACCTTAAAAAAAGAATTAAGCTTTCCTATGCTTCTAAGTCAAACTCAGAGTACCTTAATTGGCACAGGTTAATTTGGTCCATCACCGACTCTATGCACATGAATCTGGGTGAACTCCCGGAGTTGGTGATGGACAGGGAGGCCTGGCGTGCTGCGATTCATGGGGTTGCGAAGAGTCGGACACGACGGAGTGACTGAACTGAACTGAATTGGTCCAGGCAGTAGGACCCTTGTTTGAGGTCCACTCAAAAGGGTGGGTAACATATCTACCAGTTAACCCATCTGATCCCAGCACTCTGTTGGGAAATTCTGTGCTAATGTAGAACAACTCTTTGGATGTGGCAAGCTCTCTCGATAGCCCTCAGTTCAGCTCAGTTCAGTTGCTCAGTCGTGTCCGACTCTGTGCGACCCCATGAATCGCAGCACACCAGGCCTCCCTGTCCATCACCATCTCCCGGAGTTCACTCAGACTCAAGTCCATCGAGTCCGTGATGCCATCCAGCCATCTCATCCTGGGTCGTCCCCTTCTCCTCCTGCCCCCAATCTCTTCCAGCATCAGAGTCTTTTCCAATGAGTCAACTCTTCACATGCATCTATTATAATGTTGGGCAAACAGCATGACTGAAGCACATGATTCTTGAATTGCTACAATCTTTCAGAAAGCCCTGGCTTTGAATCTTGACACTAAAAAGGAGGGTGAGGACTACAAATTTTAAGAAATTTAATTTACTAGTAGAGTGAGGTTTTGTGGGAACACATTCACCTGAATATCACTTGTCGATGGAATCAGAATTTTCAAATCTAAGGAAATGGCAACCCACTCCAGTCTTCCTGCCTGGAGAATCCCATGGACAGAGGAGCATGGCAGGCTGCAGTCCATGAGGTCACAGAGAGTCAGACACGACTGAGTGACTCACAGCAACAACAAAGGTTGAAGGTACAGGTTGTCTATATGAAGGCAATGAGATGAAAAAAAAAAAAAAGTCAATGGATTAACTATTGAAAGAAATGTTGGTTACCGCTAAGGAATTACTACTTTTTCCTTCTGGATATGAACAACTGTGAAATTATCTTTGGCTAGAAGATATATCAGAGAAAAATGTGTGCACAAGCCCTAAGAATAGCCCACAGCCTTATACTGCATGACTTCTACATTCTTTTTCTGTTAGTGTTATTTCCCTTTTGATTTCTCCTGTCCCTATTTCAGGTTTTGTTTTATTATTTTAATTTATATTTTTCTTATAAATTATCTAACATTTCTATTGAAACAGATAAATAATTACATTAATTAAATAATCAGATTAATGGAGAAATGAATTGCTGGACAACTAAGCAAGGTCATGGTCCATAGTGAGACATCCTTTTATGTTTAACTAGTTCAACTGGGGCACAATTAGCACAGAGAGTGACAATTGGGTAAGACACAAATTAAAAAGCCCCTCAATGGACAGTGTTTTTCTTTCCACTTAGTCTCTTGTTTGAAGGCAGAGACTCTTGGCACCAATCAAGGAAAAACAGCTATGCAGATGAGAGGTGCTAGAGGTGGGCTGGGTGTTTGTTAGTCATTCAGTCCTGTGTGTTTTGCAACCCCATGAACTATAGCCCACCAGGCTCCTCTGTCCATGGGATTTCCCAGGCAAGAAGACTGGAGTGGGTTGTCATTCCCTTCTCCAGGGGATCTGCCTGACCCAGGAACCAAATCCAGGTCTCCTGCATTGCAGGCAGATTATTTATCACCTGAGCCACGTGGGAAGCCCTAAAGAGCAGTGGGTATGTAATAAAGTAGACCCCACTTCCTGTCTCACAGTGAAGTGCAAAGTACATTGAATCACTAAAGAGTAAACAGTGACTCTGATTAACAAGGAAACAAGAAACCATAACCTAGCTGGCAGACCCATAGCCAGGAAAGGAGCAATAAAATCAATAAAATCACTGTTCCTGTGGGGACCTGGCTACACAATATTATAATTGTCTTTCTTAAAATATCTTCCACATATATCAATTACAAATCAAGGGCATAATGTACAGCAATGTATGTATTGTACATACATAACAGAATATGTTATGGTAACTTTGAATGGAGTACAATCTATAACAATATTATATCACTATGTTGTATACCCAAAACTAATAATATACTATATAATATACTAATAATATACTAATTTATAAACAACTATATTTAAATTTTTTAAGTCTTTAAGAACACTATATAAGCATTGATAATTCAAAACTAATGGAACTGTGTGATAACATAAATGGTATACTTTAAAGATCAAACAAATTATTGGCCAAAATACTTGAATAAAGTAGTTTCCTATTTTCCTTCCTAGAAATCTCTTAATAGATTATATTTATTTGACAAATATATGAAATGTATGTTTATATAAAGTAAAAAATAATTTGAATATAACATAAAATAAATCATATCTTTGAGGGTACACAGGGATTCTAGTAGCATATGTGATAGTTATTTCATTTTCAGAAAGCTTATTTAAAATGACAAGTATACAATCAATTTGAAATTGAATATTATAATGTATGCAAAGACTTTGATTTCAGAGTTGATTAATATAATCATTATTTTAAGAAGTTGACTTATTTTCCAAGTAGTATATATTAGGCTGTTTCTTGAATTTCTCTCTCTCTTTGCCACCTCCCTCCCTTACACACACACACACACACACACACACACACACACACAAACACATACAAATGAATGTTTACAAAGAAGGTTTTATCCCTGAAATTTTGGAAAATGAAGTATCCAGGAACACAGACAGTAATTTACAGTTTGGCAAAACGTATTTGACATAATCAGAAATTCAAGTTCCTACCTGGAGTCTTTTATAAACCCTAACAGGTTGGTAGCAAACTAAAAGAGGCACCACAGCTACAAAGACAGCAAATAAAACCAACTAGAAGGCATTTAAGCATTCAGTCCCTGTAGTCCTAACATTTCTATGTCTTTCAGTCTTTTGTGTTCATCTTGGAAATGCTTGCTTTTAAAAGACTACCATGTCAATGTATGGCAAAACCAATACAGTATTGTAAAGCAAAATAGAATAAAAATAAAAATTAAAAAAAATAAAAATAAAAGACTATCATGGAAACTACCAAGACACAATTTTACTTAACTCTTAACTTGTACCACCTTAATCTGAGGTGTCACAGATGATAGAACGGCTGGGGAGTCAAGTGACCTGGGTATCAGTAGTGTCTGAAATTTACCACTCATTGGCTTACTTCATTTTTAGCAACTCCAACTTAAAGACTTAAAGAAATTCCTTAGTTAGTTCCTAAAAAAAAAAAAAAAAAAAAAAACACCTCACGACTTCTAGAGAGAGAAGGGGCTTCTTTGTGGAATTCCCCCCTGCTGAGTAGCCTGGACACAGACTCAGAGTCCTCAGTATACTGAGTTAAATGACTTAAATAAGATATTCAACCCTACTGACAGAAAGGACCACCTAACTGGAGGAGCAATGAAGATCAATACCCCTGACTTAGCTCAAAGACAGAGCAGTATCTGCAACTCCATCCAACAAGGAGTCTGTCTTGCAGCTCCCCCTACCCAGCATGGCTTCTCAGGGTCAACAAGAGAGTCACCTATTGCTAATCTGACCTGAGCTCTTGCACGTTTTTAAGAAGTACATCCAGGAAGACTGATTCCTATAAACTAACATGGGATGAGTCTTCTATCAAATCCTATGATCTCACAGATTCCCACTGATGCTCTTTGTCGAAATATAAAAGACAATAAACTCAACATTCAACATTGGGTCAAAATAAAACAAAACAATCAAAAAACTTTAAGAATGATCTTTGTTTCAGAGGGATTAAATTAGACATACTATATTGAATGTGCTTCCCTTGTGGCTCAGCTGGTAAAGAATCTGCCTGCAATGTGGGAGACCTGGATTTGATCCCTGAGTTGGGAAGATTCCCTGTAGAAGGGAAAGGCTACCCACTCCAGTATTCTAGCCTGGAGAATTCCATGAACTGTATAGTCCATGGGATCGCAAAGAGTCGGACATGACTAAATGACTTTCACTTCACTATACTGAATGGATATAGAATTGATTCATTATTCTGCTAACTAAAAAGTATATGCAAGTATAAGGGAATTGATTTATTAGAGATTTATAAGTTTATCACAGTATTAAACCCTGTTTTAATGTATGGAAAAATAAATCCAGGAAATGAATGAGTGAGCATTTCTTCTAGTTCAAACTCAGCAGTAAAATTACTCTAGTGGGTCCTATGTAAAATGCCCATAAGTCTTCATCTGAGCTCATTATTCAGGCTAAAAATTTTTCTTCAGACTTTGTCAAATTAAAACTCATTAAATTCATGGAACCCAGATTAAAACTATTGACTGTGAACAGTTGAAAATGATACCATGACTCCCAAATGATGATGATGCTAGTTACATTTTTGCCCCATTCTCAATGTGCATGGTAGTTCTCATTTTTTCTTTGCTTTATCTTTTTACCTCCTGTGTTTCAAGCTTTGTCAATACAGAAAGTCTTTAAGGCAAAAATTTAGGTAAGATCTCTAAACTTGAACTTCTGAATTTCTTATAATTCAAGGTATTTGGGGATTCTTTACTTTCTTGCCACACAACCTCATGTTCTCTTGCCTTCCCAAGATGTTAGGACGCTATAGTTAATCGTGGGATTATGTCTGAGTCAGTGACAATATTTATGTTGAAAAATACTTAGTTTGAAGCTGCTTTACTCCCGTAATTCAGTGTCCATGGATACTGATGGCAGATATTATTACTAGATCTCTCTCGCTCTAGCATATCTACCCCATGCACACCCCTTGCCCTAACTTGAACAAATCAGTTTCAAGAATCTGCAAACAAATAACTTTTCATGACTTTGCACATGTAAGAAAAAAAGTTACAGAAATCACAGTTGGAAAGGAACATAGCACTATACCCTTACCTTTGTCTGCTTAGTTTTATTTGAATGAAAACAGTCACCATTATATCCACAATCTTCTCATTCATGTTTGAGATGTCTCCATTTTCCCTGTGAGCCTTATATATTAAGCTTTACCTAATTTCCCATTTGGGAAAAAAAAAAAAAACCGTCTGACAAAATGAATGGGACGTTTTTGCACCTTTCAGAGGTCTTCAGCAGTGTTCCTAGTCCTGGATGGCCATGATCTTCAACTCTGCTGCAACTAAGTGCTCTGATTTTCAAATTTCACATTTTGGAAATGCAAAAATATGCTTTTCTGGAAGAGGCAGTCTACAAAATACCATGTAGACCTATTGCCTGTAAGCACTAGATTAAGCAAGATGGAACACTGCTGTCAGCACTGCCCCAGTATTTGCAATGCAATGTACCTCCTTCCTTTATTAGGTTCAGATTTTCCCTTGCTGAATTTTTTTTTTTAAATTCTGTCTGTCTCTGTCACTTTGTCTCCCTAGATAGATACACAAATAGATGAGAGAGAGAGAATTTTATATAACACACACACACACACACACACACACACATACACACACACACACACACACTATAGCCTAAGGCAGATCACTTGCTGAAGATTATAATTCTAAGTATGGTATCTAACCAATTCTCTCCAGATCCCCAAACTAAGATTCAAAATAATGAAGGCAGCATAAAAGAGACATTTTCTTTATGAAAATTATAACATTGTAGTAACCCAAATCCCTTTACTATCAAAACGAAGCTGAAAACAGGGCAAGCACATTCATCTCTATTTCAAGGTCTGATACATGTTCAAATTGGAAGTGGAAATTAGCATTTTTTCCCTAATTAACAGCCTGGTCTGGAATGAGAAAACTGGAGTGAAGGGGGAGTTCTCTTTTTATAAAGGACTTAACCACAAGACATGACATGAAATAGGTTAGATCTTATCTAAATGAATTGATACTGAACAGTTATCATAAATGAGAAATTTTCAAACAATTCTTTGTCATTGCCAGTTTTTTCCCCAAGAATCTATAAACACCAGATCTCAGTTTTTGAGTGAGAAGATTTATTTTCAATTTTACACTTTGTTTTTTTACTCAAGTTCAATATTGCCTCTTCTATGTTCTCTAAATCCATGATAATCTTTCCTTCTGCCAAAATTTTCTCTAAAGTTTATATCTGAAATTTCATTACTTTTTTCTCTAATAATGTCTCTTTCAGGAATAAATTATTAAACCAGAAATGCAATTTTTATCTTTAATGAAGGGATTCATTTATTTTTATTAAAAGCCTTGAAATTTGGCATAATTTAGACTAAAAGGTACAAACCAGATCATACTTTTCATATTATATATGATTCAGTATAAGCCTTGGTTTGTCCTAAGAGGATTTTCACATCTTTATGTAAAATGACATAGTTGCTAATACATTGTAATTTTTTATAAGAAATGTATACCCATTATTACCTTGTAGAATCTAATATTGACCAGTTCTTCTTGATGAACACCTTTTCTTTATTATTAAAAGTGATTTTACAACCATATACATCAGTTGTCTCATTCTGTAGGCATGAAATTAATGTGGTCTGGAAAACTGGGACTTATTTAGTGTAATAAAATTCTAGCCCACTGTCTTAACTTGGGTTTATTACAACACCTTAAAAAGTACACTGCATCTATATTTCATTTCTTTAAAGAATATTATATTTGATGGGAATGAAAATTAAAGCAAAACATAAGCTGAGCTGTAACATTTCATCCAACATTTTACTCCAGTAGTCTTGTCCTGTATTTTCTCGCCTCTAATACTAGTCTTTTAGACACATTCTCCTAAATATTCCTTTCTCCATGTATACAGCAGTCTTGGAGGGCAGGGTGAAAATGGAGGGAGGCATTCAAAACAAACAATCAAATACCTAACATAACCTCAAGTTCCTTGAGGTAGATACACAAGCAAAACTGTAATTATATACTTTAACCATCTCAATAAATTATAAGTTACACAGCAATTATTATTGTAATAAGAAACATAATCTGCTACAATTTACATTGAAAATATCAGGAATGCAGAATGGATCTATTTAATTATTGGTCAAACAGGAAACTTTAGATGAACTATTCATTTCAGATCATGTATTGAAATCATACATACATATATATATATATATATATATATATATATGTGTGTGTGTGTGTGTGTGTTTTCCAGAAAACAGTATTTATACTGAGGGACTGAAAAGCCTTTTACTTTTTCTTTTTTTATTTAGATATAACTGACATATAACATTATATTAGTTTCAGGTATACAGTATGACTCAAGGTTATCTTCTCAACCCATGGATCAAACCCATTGCAGGTGGATTCTTTACTGTCTGAGCCATCAGGGAAATTCCAATAAACTTATATATCACAAAATAATCACCAAAAAATGTCTAGTTAACATTCATTGACACATATAGTTACAATTTTTTTCTTTTGATGAGCACTTCTAAGACTCTCTTAGTATTTTTTTTTTCCTTTATGGCAGGAAAATGACTGATGGAAGGCTTTGCCAGGATGGCAATGGAGCAAGTCAGCAGAGAGATGGTATAGCTTTAATTCCCTAGAATGCTGAATGAAATCAGACTGAAATAAAATCAGGCTGAATGAACATCATTGACCAAGCTAGGCTTCAAATTTCATGTTAACAGTGTTTCAGAGTTTGCTAAGGGAGAAGCTATATTAGCAATAGCTCTCAGCACTTGATTTCTGGAAAGGTAATCAGTGAGCATCTTATGGAATCATGACTTGTACTCAATCACACAGACTACCTATAAATCACAATCTGATCCTGAGCTTCTCAAACTTTCGGTTCAGTTCAGTCGCTCAGTTGTGTCCGACTATGTGTGCGACTCATGAACCTCAGCACGCCAGGCCTACCTGTCCATCACGAGCTCCCAGAATCCACCCAAACCCATGTCCATTGAGTTGGTGATGCCATCCAACCATCTTATCCTCTGTCTTCCCTTCTCCTCCTGCCCTCAATCTTTCCAAGCATCAGGGTCTTTTCCAATGAGTCAGCTCTTCGCATCAGGTGGCCAAAGTATTGGAGTTTCAGCTTCAACATCAGTCTGTCCAGTGAACACCCAGGACTGATCTCCTTTAGGAGGAACTTTAGAAAGCACTAAAGTCATCTAGGATTTTTGTTAAAAATACTAATTCCCATGCCCTACCCACACTGACTTGCATTATCTGGTTCTATAGGGCTCAAAGATCTGCATTTTAAATATCACTGAGGTGATTCAACCTACCTATCTTCAGATATTATACCTGTTTGTACCCAGCGCCGGGCCAATGCCATTAGGATGACAGAGAGAACTGCATCTGTGTTGCTGATCTACATGAGAGGGTTTTTTTTTTTTTTCTTTCTTTTTTTGGCTGCACCATGCAACATGTGTGATCTTAGGACCCTGACTAAGGATCGAACCCACATCCCTTGCAGTGAAGTGTGGAGTCTTAATCTCTGGACCTCCAGGGAAGTCCGGGGGCTATTCTTTAGGCAGGCAAATTTACCTGTCATTCAGTTGGAAGGAAGTCTATGCTGAGTCTCTCAAGTTCCTCAAGTTGAAATTACGATGATTGCTGAGGTTCAATTTGCATATTGTATATATGCATAGGTGATGTATGTGATACTTAAGGTCCTTTTATGAATGTCACAAATAAGACCAAACTGCGATTATTTTTAATCAGTCTTGTCTGCACACATACATATGCATTTTGACCATTTTAACAAAGTTGCTTTTCATTTTAGTCAAAATCAAAGTAGCAGTTTGTTGTGACCTCAAAAATCCTCAAAGAAAACCTATCACCATTAGAGCAACGTAGTCAATAAAAATTTTTAAAATATTCACTATAGTCATAACTAATAAAAAGAATATCCAAAACTTCTATTTTAAAACTAATGGTCCCCTAGATCTTCAAATGACTTAATTGATTCAACTCCCAGGTGACAATAACCATAAAACCTACACCTATGTGGCACTGTTTCCATTGTTTTCCATTCTCTTTGCCATGAAGAGATAGAACTGAATGCCATGATATTCAGTTCAGCTCAGTTCAGTTCAGTTGCTCAGTCGTGTCCGACTCTTTGTGACCCGATGAATCACAGCACGCCAGGCCTCCCTGTCCATCACCATCTCCCGGAGTTCACTCAGACTCACGTCCATCGAGTCCGTGATGCCATCCAGCCATCTCATCCTCTGTCGTCCCCTTCTCCTCCTGTCCCCAATCCCTCCCAGCATCAGTCTTTTCCAATGAGTCAACTCTTCACATGAGGTGGCCAAACTACAGGAGTTTCAGCTTTAGCATCATTCCTTCCAAAGAAATTCCAGGGTTGATCTCCTTCAGAATGGACTGGTTGGATCTCCTTGCAGTCCAAAGGACTCTCAAGAGTCTTCTCTAACACCACAGTTCAAAAGCATCAATTCTTTGGCGCTCAGCCTTCTTCACAGTCCAACTCTCACATCCATACATGACCACAGGAAAAACCATAGCCTTGACTAGACGGACTTTAGTTGGCAAAGTAATGTCTCTGTTTTTGAATATACTATCTAGGTTGGTTATAACTTTTCTTCCAAGGAGTAAGTGTCTTTTAATTTCATGGCTGCAGTCACCATCTGCAGTGATTTTGGAGCCCAAAAAAATAAAGTCTGACACTGTTTCTACTGTTTCCCCATCTATTTCCCATGAAGTGATAGGACCGGATGCCATGATCTTTGTTTTCTGAATGTTGAGCTTTAAGCCAACTTCTTCGCTCTCCACTTTCACTTTTTCTGAATGTTGAGCTTTAAGCCAACTTTTTCACTCTCCTCTTTAACTTTCATCAAGAGGCTCTTTAGTTCTTCTTCACTTTCTGCCATAACGGTGGTATCATCAGCATATCTGAGGTTATTGATATTTCTCCCAGCAATCTTGATGGAAACAGTGAGAGACTTTATTTTTGGGGGCCCCAAAATCACTACAGATGGTGACTGCAGCCATGAAATTAAAAGAAACTTGCTCCTTGAAAGAAAAGCTATGACCAACCTAGACAGCATATTCAAAAGCATAGACATTAATTTGCCAACAAATGTTCATCTAGTCAAATCTATGGTTTTTCTAGTAGTCATGGATGTGAGAGTTGGACTATAAAGAAAACTGAGAGCTGAAGAATTGATGCTTTTGAACTATGGTGTTGGAGAAGACTCTTGAGAGTCCCTTGGACTGCAAGGAGATCCAACCAGTCCATTCTAAAGGAATTCAGTCCTGAATATTCATTGGAAGGACTAATGCTGAAGCTGAAGCTACAGTACTTTGGTCACCTGATGCGAAGAACTGACTCATTGGAAAAGACCTTGATTCTGGGAAAGATTGAAGGCAAGAGGAGAAGGGGACGACAGAGGATGAGATGGTTGGATGGCATCACTGACTCTATGGACATGAGTTTGAGTAAGGTCTGAGAGTTGGTGATGGACAGGGAAGCCTTGTGTGCTGCAGTCCATGGGGTCAAAAAGAGTCAGACATGACTGAGTGACTGAACTGAACTGAACTGATGTGGTACTGGGCTGTTTTCAAAGCGATGTCAAATACATGGGTTCATTTGATCTTCACAAGTCCTAGAAAGCATTCAAAGTTTAGAGAGACATGTTCTTGAACTACTTCTGTGACTTCAGTTTCATAGGTTTTTCCCCCCCAAGGCACTCATCTCATCACATAGAAATTGCAATATTAAAGTGAAAAAATTAGATCAAACCAAACTCAGAACTTATCATCTTCCCTACAAAATCATTTCTCCTGCTCAGGTTGGCAGGCTGCCACACTTCTGCGTTCAGTCTGGGGGTGAAAAACACCTTCACGTCTGGCCCAGTAGATGAACCCTGGTGGCTCAGAGGTTAAAGCATTTGCCTGCAATGCGGGAGACTCGGGGTCCCATCCCTGGGTCAGGAAGATCCCCTGGAGAAGGAAATGGCAACCCACTCCAGTATTCTTGCCTGGGAAATCCCATGGACGGAGGAGCCTGGTGGCCTACAGTCCATGGGGTCGCAAAGAGTCAAGACACGACTGAGCGACTTCACTTCACGTCTCTCTACATGGTAGACACAAGGAATGTGGAACCATTTCTAGTTTACCACTCGTGTGACACTGCTTCGTGATCATATAACTGTGCCCAAACGGTCCTTTCTGCATGGGAACCCTGGATTCTGTCTCTTTTCTGAGTAGCAAATCCTAGTTTTCCTCCAAATTCTGCCGAAGCGCCATCTCCCTTGGGGACCTTTATTTTTTTGCATACCTCATCTATGTTATTTGTTTATGGATACAATTTCCCCCAGGTCTAAATGCCTGAAAGGTAAATCATGAGTCTTAAACATTTTAGGATCCTCATGCCATCTCTCAGTTGCAGTAGCTGCTAAATAATTCATGGGTTACCTGAAACATAGTATTTAGAATTACTACATTCCTAACTAAATCTATTTGAATTATATTAATAAGAACACAATAAATGGGCTTCCCAGGCAGTGCTAGTGCTAAAGAATCTGCCTCCAATATAGGAGACCTAAGAGATGTGGGTTCAATCCCTGGATTGGAAAGATCCCCTGGAGAAAGGAATGGCAACCCACTCCAGTGTGCTTGCCTGGATAATCCCTTGGACAGAGGAGCCTGGTGGGCTACAGTCCATAGGATTGCGAAGAGTTGGACTCGACTAAAATGACTTAGCAGTAACTAAAAATTTGGCTGCAATCATGACTACTTTTTAATGTTGGGGTAAATGTGCTGAAAGCAGTTTCCTACGGCTGGTGTCATTTTTATTTTTCATCCACTTTTCGTCTTCAGCAAGAGGACAGCAGAACAGTTAGATATGTAGACTCTAGAGCCAGACAGACTGTCCTCATATCCAGCCTCTACCTCTTCACAGCCCATGACAATGACCAGGGCATTTACATCCAGGGCTTCTCTCTATTGTGTGTAAAACTAGAAAAAATAACAGTAGTTGCCTCACAGAATTTCTGTGGGGATTCAGGGAGCAAGTGTACTCAGAATTCTTAAAACAATGCCTGGAACCAAGTGAATTCTCAATACAGGCACTTTAAGAGTCATTAAATCTAGTAGCATGATTAATTCCCTGGATCAGAATTATACATACACAAAGGAAAGCTGGATATATTTATTCTTATCTTCTCTGTTCATGTGTTTTTTTAATAAATTCAGATGGTTTACCTCCATACTTCTGCCAAATGTCCTCTTTGCACAAAATTACCCAATTAAGTCTCTAAGTAAGCACTGTATCACTGAAATATAATGCAGACTATGAGTGCAATTTTAGAACTTCTAAGTATCACATAAAAATATTAAAAATATAAAAGTGAACTATGTATTTTCTTTAAACAACTATGTCTAAATATTTTCGTTTTAACATGCAATTCGTATAAAAATTATTCATGACATCCAGTGTGTATTTACACTTACAGAAAATCTCAATTAGAACTAGTCATGTTTTAAGCACATGATCAGTGACCAGTCTGTCAGAAAAATGTCTACGATACCATCCAACTCAATAACATGCAGTTTTTAGATTTGTCACTGGGTGGTGCTGGAACCAAATACTGTTCTTAAAGTAAAGGTTCTTAAAAAGATGTGGTTTAGTCTCACTAAACTTCATTGCTTAGTGCCTTGTTCCATTGTTATACAGATTTTAAATCCTACAAAGATAGATATGATGAGCTAATGGGATAAAAATCATCATAAGAAACTATCAATGCTAAAAATCAAGCAAATCCCAATTCTCTTCAAACAGATATTGTGAGGTTTGCCAGACTCATTTTATGGGCAAGGTTATAAGATTTTAAAATTTCTGAGGAACTACTTTCTATAATATATTCAATTTTACCAGATAGATCACATATAATGGGATCTCTTTTTATCCCTATAAGCTTAGAACCACAGTTTAGAGCTATGGTTTATGTAGCCAAATTTATTTTTCTGTTAAAATTTTGAACAACACTTAACATAGCACCTCGACATTTTGACAACTGTCCTGAAGAGTAGAGTCGATGGTATTTATTTTGTTGGCAAAAAAAATGTGGATTAGGACCAATGTGATATTTTTACTTAAGGATGTAGGCACTTGAAAATGCATGTATTATTTTTCTAACAGCTATAGCAGAAATGGTTTGCAAGGGAACTATTATTTAAAGCAAATTTCTTACTCCATCCCTTTAATTCAAAATTCTCTCCATCTATCCTATAATACTCTTTGACTCTCAGTCCAAAAACACATGCAAAAATAATTTAAGTTTCCAAGCTCATTGTTAATGCCATCATGCTTACTATGCTACAAAGTTCCTACACCTCTAATTGAGACTGGTCCCCAGCTCTGAGAATTGCACTGTGACAGGTACTACTAGCTACCCATGTTCTGTATGCTAAGTTGCTTCAGTCGTGTTGACTCTCTGCGACCCTGTGGACTGTAGCCCGCTAAGCTCCTTTGTCCATGGGATTCTCCAGGCAAGAATACTGGAGTGGGTTCCCACACCCTCCTCCAGGGCATCTTCCTGACCCAGGGATGGAACCTGCAGCTCTTATGTTTCCTGCATTGGCAGGTGGATTTTTTACCACTTGTGCCAGCTGGGATTCTTCACATGTTCCTTGTTAACATAACTCAGATTTCTGCTAGGAGTAGCCACATGCCTCACTAAATATGCATTTTGTTAGTGTTGACTGCAGCCAAGAATGGTTATCTGATATACTCTGCCCTTTGAGATACAATAAAAAGTTTGCCAGGGATTCTGGGAAAGCTTTTTGTCTCTTTGTAAGGGACAAATTGGGCTGGTTACCACTCCTTTCACCCGCTTCCTGCCTTGAATGTGGATAATGGAGTTGATGCAGCTGTCTACTGCCACAAGGCAATGACCGTGGGGATGAAAACTATGAGCAGACAATCAGAGAGATTCTCGTTCTCAGAAAGCAATGTTACCAGCTGACCCCAAACCAGGAGACTACCTCCCTTTAAACTTACTGTATGAGAAAACTAGTTCATTCATTTAATTAATTGACTGTTAGTTGAACGCTGAGTTATTTGTAGCCAAATAGATTCCTAATATATGCACTTGCCCTGTTTCTGCTCCCTAACCTTCATTTTCCTCCCATCCAATCAATATGAATCTTTCTTTTTGTCCTCCTCTCCAAGCCCAAGTTGTCACCTGGCTAATTTCAGTTTTTTCCCCTCATAGTTCAGTATTCATGGAGGAGAGCTAGAAAGTTAATCCCAGCTAGTAAGTATATTTTATATTATTGTGTTATTAACATTTTTATTCAGAGAAGGCAATGTCACCCCACTCCAGTACTCTTGCCTGGAAAATCCCATGGGCAGAGGAGCCCGGTAGGCTGCAGTCCATGGGCTCGCTAAGAGTTGGGCACGACTGAGCGACTTCAGTTTCACTCTTTCACTTTCATGCATTGGAGAAGGAAATGGCAGCCCACTCCAGTGTTCTTGCCTGGAGAATCCCAGGGACGGGGGAGCCTGGTGGGCTGCCGTCTATGGGGTCGCACAGAGTCGGACACGACTGAAATGACTTAGCAGCAGTAAGATTATTATTACCATCAATCTGACTCATTAACAACCTTAAAGATGAGATGTCTATGAAAACCAGAAAGGAATAGAAAGAGATAATGATGATTACCAGCATTTGAGTAGTTCTTTACAGAGGCCTTTCACAAATACTCTTTCATTTGACCACAAAACAGCTTGGCACCATAGGTATGATTAATACTCCATTTTTATAGGTATGGAAGTTGAACCTAATAATTGAGTTATTCTTGAAGGTGACATGCCCCTTATGATATCATGGCTTAGATCATGCCTGCTTAACCCCACTGTCTGTAGGGACATGATAATCAAGATTAACATTTATCAAGTAGGTACTCTGTGCTAATGGCACTGTTGCATCAAGAATTTTACATATATTGGCTTGTTCAGTGCTCACAGTGATGTTATGGCCTTGTGCTGTTATCATTTCCATAACATATGAGGAAAGTGAGGTTCTGTCCAGGGACAATCCACCCGTCTTACCCTTCTATCAAGCTGTTCTCACCTTAATCACTGTGCATAGCATATTCCTACCCTTCTATCCAAGGAGATTGGATTTTTATCTTTGAGCCCAAATCAAGCCATTAGACCCTCCCCACCTACTGCATTTGTTTGTTTTTCCATTGCCACTGGATTATAAATTTCACTTGTATTTAAGAACGGCAACCATCTGTCTCACACCATGAAAAGATTCAGCATTAAATTATTTGACTTGATTTTCCCATTGAATTAATGTTAATGAATTTTGGCTCTGAAAACCTGTGCTTCAAAAGAACTCCATGGATCCCTAACTTTTAAATTAGCTTAGAGTTTCCTTTTACTTCCAAGAAGAAGGCTCAATTTAACATGTACTTAATAAAAATGTGTGCACTTCAAAGATAAGCAAATACATTTTCATATGGTTTAAAACAAGGCCTTTGTACTTAACCTCCTGATATTATTGATACCATATTACTCTTAAAAAGTAAACTCAGGCAATTTAGATAATGCACATTTTCACTTGGACATAGATTTATAAATGCTACTTTTGTTTCTGATAGTGGAATGGGACATCATGGATCTGGTTTTGTCAAAGTTCTGTCAGTTACTAATTATTAGACCTTGAGCAAGTTTCTCATATTCTCTAAACCTCAGTTTGCTGAGCTCTGAAATGGAACTAGCATATCAGGCTCCTTTTTGTGTGTGTGTGAGTGTGTGTTTATGTTTTTTTTTTCTTTTTTGAGTGTTTAAATAAATAAGTAGATATAAACTGGCATATGTCTTTGCATAATATACACTTAACCAATATTAATTCACATTCTTCCTTCCTTTAGCCTCTCCAACATGGACATTTTAATCTTGCTCTCCAGGTTTGTTAAGCTTTAAAATAGATGTGGGTATTTCTCGGCACTTGAAACTAAGAAATAGTATATTAAGGAAACAATAAATAAAGGTAATTTTTAGCATAAAGCTACAACTTTCATGACCCAAAGGAAAAGTTGAAACTGAATATCGTAAAAGCATTTTCTATGTTCTTTGAGGTAAGACTTTATTGACTTGCATTTTATCTTTAAACCCTGGTGGATTTCCTTATTCTTAGGTGATGCTTCCTTGAAATGCTTGCTGCTGCTGCTGCTGCTGCTAAGTTGCTTCAGTCATGTCCGACTCTGTGCGACCCCATAGACAGCAGCCCACCAGGCTCCCCCATCCCTGGGATTCTCCAGGCAAGAACACTGGAGTGGGTTGCCATTTCCTTCTCCAATGCATGAAAGTGACAAGTGAAAGTGAAGTCACTCAGTGGTGTCCGACTCTTGGCGACCCCATGGACTGCAGCCCACCAGGCTCCTCCGTCCATGTGATTTTTCAGGTAAGAGTACTGGAGCGGGGTGCCATTGCCTTCTCCAGAACTACATAAACAGTTATGCATTATGTAGATGATAAAATACATGTGTACAAAAAGCAGCATATTTCTGTGCTGCTCTACATTTAGGAGCTCTACCTTTCTATCTAAAAGCTCTTTCAATTATTTAGAAATGACACTGATTAAGTCATAGAGAAAGCCTTTGTTGATAATACCCTGTGTTAATCCTTATCCATTCCAATTGCCTTCCACCCAAGATGGCAACCTGGAGGAGGGCATAGCAGTCCACTCCAGTATACGTGCCTGGAGAATCCCATGGACAGAGGAGCCTGGTGGGCTACAGCCCATAGGATGGCAAAGAGTCAGACATAACTGAAACAACTTAACATACATACACACAAAGAGGGCAAACAGTCGCTCTCATTGTAAGGAGGCTAACAGGAGCTCATGGTATCTGCAGATAGTAGCTGACACAGTCATTGGATGTTATGATTTCTGACTCTCAGAAGAGAAAGTGTCAGAATTTTGCTCCAAATAATTCAAACTGCGGCTTTGGAAGCTGCTTTTTTTATAGCCTCATGACATCTTGTTCATAACTCTCTCAAGCTGTTTTTATATTCTAAATTTTCATTTTATACACATAAAGCATGTCCCTATTGAGATTTGGGGATAATGCCTAATTTGATTTTATATATGCCTATAAGAGAATAGTAGATTCTCAATAAATTTTAGTGGAAGGAGGAAAGGGGAAAAAAAGGATGGGAAGAAGAAAAATTGCAAGTATAAGAAAAAGGAAGCCTGTGTCATTAATATAATTAGAACCAAAAATTCGTATCTGTTTCACTACACCAAACAACCTCTCTTAAAGTAACTGCCTTTTGAACTAAGCTAATTAACCAAGTAGTCAATAAAGCAACTCTATTAATAATAGTACCATCAATCCCCCACTCTGTAGTGACTTTACTTAACATCATCCTTTATCTGAAAGTTCTTTTTAGCTTTTATGCTATTTTTTCAAACTGAATTTGAGGCACTGTAAATGACCATGGCTCATTGGTAAAAAGATGACAGAAATATGTAAGCTAATGTATTATTCTGTGTTTCCCCACAGTGTGGCAGCAGAGACTTAAGAAGTGGGAAAAGCCACCAGTGATTGGGGGAATATTCATACAAGAGTCTGGTTCAGGGAGACCCAGCCCACAGAGCAGTTCTCAGCTAGGATATGCATGGGGATCAAAATGCCAATCAATTTTTAGTGCTTCAAACTCTGACAAAAGAAACTATTGGTTAGTGAGCTTCGTCTGTTTACTGTAACATACTCAACAACTCCACGGAAGGATCAAATCCCTTTTCAGTTTTTAGTAGGTAAAATTTGTTGGAAATGTTACTATTAGTATTGGAATAAGTAAAGGTAAACACAGTAGGCTGACTTACATTATAGAAATCTATTGAAAGAAGATCTAATTGATTGTAAGAACATTTTATTAAACAATGAAGCAACCTCTATGACAGATTAGTGACATGAAAATAGAAGCAATTCAGAAAGTGTGCTGTGGTTCATCTGGCAAGTGGGAAGTGAACGGTAGATAAAAAACAGTATAGTATTACCATTCATTCCACAACCATCACCTTCCTACCTCCACTGCTATGGCACTACTCTATTCCAGGTAGAGAAATGCAAATGGCTAGGAGGGAGCCCTGATATGGAAGGGTTCATTCTTTAGCCGTAAAGGTGAGCAGGTAATTAAGCAACCTGGTTAGTATATGAAATGAGACCAAAACCATTCGACTGTGTATGTAGGTTGTACACTGAGGACTGAAATTATTTCTTACCCTGTAGATATACTATTTATGTTGCACTGACTTACTATTCTGCTGTCTTCATTAGTATACCTTTACTATGCAAGAGATTCTTCCAGGCAAATAGCTTGATAGAGGTTAATTCAAGAAATTAAAGGAATTTCCAGAAATGCCCATCATGCTAGCCATATCACCATCTTGTCTTGGGGAGTTTAGAGAGCTGGCATAGGATAAATAAGTACTGTAAAATAGCATGTATATAAAATGAGGAATAATTGTCCTTGCAATGTCTGTATTTTCAGATATGTGAAAGCATTTTTACATTTGTATCTTTCTCATTGGAATAGATCTCTTATGCTCAAATCTTATAATAAGATAAATGACAATAACTTGAGGACATCATTATGAATACAGTTCTATATTTTTCTTTGTAATTCCAAAAATAATAATCTTCACATTAATGAAATAAATTGTAAATATACTTACCAATTAATAGCGTTACTTTTAAAGATTAATTTCTTTTACAAAGAGACATTCAAGCCCTTAATGCTTTCAGAAGAGGAAGTGAGACTCAGAGAGTTCATATGCTCTATTCAGTATCACACAGAGAGCAAGAGAAAGATCAGGTCTATTATTCTGGTGTAAGAAGTAGCATAGTATAAGCTTTTTTTCAAACTTAAGTAGTACATATTGTTGTTTTAGTCACAAAGTCGTGTCCAACTCTTTTGCAGCCCAATGGACTGTAGCCTGCCAGGCTCATCTGTCCATGGAATTCTCCAGGCAAGAATACTAGAGGAGGTTGCCATTCCCTTTTCCAGGGATCTTCTCAACCCAGGGATTGAACCAGAGTCTCCTGCACTGCAGACAAATGCTTTACTGTCTGAGCCTCCAGGGAAGGCCATAGATCTGATTTAAATGAAAAAAATGAGGGGTCTTTATGATACACACGTGAATCCATAATCACTTATATAATAGAGTCAGAAAAACACGGGCTTGAATCTTAGATATTTCTCCTAACATCTATGGGATTTTTTTCCATTTATTAAACACATTCAATCCTATTTCTTCATTCACTAATAGTATTCATCACAACAGTGTGTTGTGAGAATTGAATATCAGAACATAGGCAGATCATTTAGCCTTTATGGGGCATGCACTAAATGCCCAATACGTTTTTCTTATCTTAATCATTTCTCTCTGCTAACTACTTGTTAGCTAATGACTTGTTCAACTTTGCTACTTGGCTGTTCTCAGTTAGGTTTCATTTAGATATGCACAAAAGGAATAAAAAGAAGCAAAACCTTTGGCTTAAACAAGGGTACAGGAAAACTTTGATTTATTCTGCCAGATCTATCTGTCAGAACTGAAGGTAGGAAAAAGATTTAGGAGAGCTAGATTTACTAATAAGTTTAACTGAGGTGCAAAAGTGGCACCTCATATCCAAGAAAACAGGTTAAAAATTGTAAACAGATCCAAGTATGATTTCCTCTCATGAAATAAACGTAGTAGGTCCTCTCAACAGAGATGCTCCATAAATCATTGAGGATAACGATGTCTCTGAGAAATTGAGGATGTTAGCCTTGCGTTGTCACTCAGTATTTCTAATGTGAGACAGTCAAACCTGGGAAACCAGAACAATCTTAACTGTAAGATGCATCTTTATCATTTAAAGATAATGAGATTTCCCTGAAATAACTTTAGAAACAAACCATGAGTGATTTGCATGTTCTGATATTGTTCTTAAGTTGTATTTATGCTTTAAAAAATGACAGTAACATGATGTCTTCAGTTATATTTCCCAAGGCAAAAACATCCTCAGTTCAGCAGAGAAAAGCATGTTGTCACTAACTCAAGGCAATTGGATCCCTACAAGCCTAATGTTTTTTCCACATGGCACACAGAGGAAAAGGACAGATATTTTAGAAAAGACATCATCAGATTATTGATTTCCACACAATAAAACATAACCACTTCAAGCCAAGTGTATATTTCCATGGAGAATGTAGAGCCTACAACCACAGCCCTAATGGGAAAAATAGTAACTAAATGACTGTGGCTTTTATTTCTTCAAAAGAATTAAAATTACATTTGTGGGTAAACAAACCCGATCAGCCCAGGGTCATTGGAGGGTTAGAGAAGGGAATGAGACACAAGGACAGAAAGAAAGAAATATTAAAGGAGGTAACAGAATTCTAGCAAACAGAAACCAACAACATATTAAAAAAGATCATACATCATGACCAAGTGGGCTTTATCCCAGGGATCCAAGGATTCTTCAATATTCACAAATCAATCAATGTGATACACCACATTAACAAATTGAAGGATAAAACCATATGATTATCTCAATAGATGCAGAGAAAGCCTTTGACAAAATTCAACATCCATTTATGATAAAACCCTCCAGAAAGCAGGGATAGAAGGAACATACCTCAACATAATAAAAGCCATATATGATAAACCCACAGCAAACGTTATCCTCAATGGTGAAAAATTGAAAGCATTTCCCCTAAAGTCAAGAATAAGATAAGGATGCCCATTCTCATCACTACTATTCAACATAGTTTTGGAAATTTTAGCCAGAGCAGTCACAGAAGAAAAAGAAATGAAAGGAATCCAGATTAGAAAAGAAGAAGTAAAACTCTCATTGTTTGCAGATGACATGATCCTCTACATAGAAAACCCTAAAGACACCACCAGAAAATTACTAGAGCTAATCAATGAATATAGTAAAGTGGCAGGATATAAAGTTAACACAGAGAAATCTCTTGCATTCCTTTACACTAACAATGAGAAAACAGAGAAATTAAGGAAATAATTCCATTCACCATTGCAATGAAAAGAATATTTAAGAATAAATCTACCTAAAGAAACAAAAGACCTATATATAGAAAACTAAAACACTGATGAAAGAAATCAAAGATAACACAAATAGATGGAGAAATATACCATGTTCTTGGATCAAAAAAAAAAAAAAAAAACAGTGAAAATGTGTATACTACCCAAAGCAATCTATAGATTCAATGTATTCCCTATCAAGCTACCAGTGTTATTTTTCAGAGAACTAGAACAAATAATTTCACGATTTGTATGGAAACACAAAACACCTCGAATAGCCAAAGCAATCTTGAGAAAGAAGAATGGAACTGGAAGAATCAACCTGCCTTGCTTCAGATTATACTACAAAGCTACAGTCATCAAGACAGTATGGTACTGGCACAAAAACAAAAGCATAGATCAATGGAATAAAATAGAAAGCCCAGAGATAAATCCATTCACCTGTGGACACCTTATCTTTGACAAAGGAGACAAGAATATACAATGGAGAAAAGACAATCTCTTTAACAAGTGGTGCTGGGAAAACTGGGCAACCACTTGTTGAATGAAACTAGAACACTTTCTAACGCCATACACAAAAATAAATTCAAAATGGATTAAAGATCTAAATGTAAGACCAGAAACTATACAACTCCTAAAGGAAAACATAGGCAAAACACTCTCTGACATAAATCACAGCAGGATCTTCTATGGCCCACCTCCAAAAGTAATGGAAATAAAAGCAAAAATAAACAAACAGGACCTAATTAAACTTAAAAGCTTTTGCACAATGAAGGAAACTATAAGCAAGGTGAAAAGACAGCCTTCAGAATGGGAGAAAATAATAGCAAATGAAACAACTGACAAAGAATTGATCTCAAAAATATACAAGCAGCTCATGCAGCTCAATCCCAGAAAAATAAATGACCAAATCAAAAAATGGGCCAAATAACACACAGTTCTCCAAAGAAGACATACAGATGGCTAACAAACACATGAAAAGATGCTCAACATCACTCACTATCAGAGAAATGCAAATCAAAACCACAGTGAGGTACCATCTCACACCAGTCAGACTTTTGGCAATCCAAAACTCTACAAACAATAAATGCTGGAGAGGGTGTGGAGAAAAGGGAACCCTCTTACACTGTCGGTGGGAATGCAATCTAGTACAGCCACTATGGAGAACAGTGTGGAGATTCCTTAAAAAACTGGAAATAGAACTGCCTTATGACCCAGCAATCCCACTGCTGCGCATACATCCTGAGGAAACCAGAATTGAAAGAGACACATGTACCCCAATGTTCATCGCAGCACTGTTTATAATAGCCAGGGCATAGAAGCAACCTAGATGTCCACTAGCAGATGAATGGATAAGAAAGCTGTGGTACATATACACAATGGAATATTACTCAGCTGTTAAGAAAAATGCATTTGAATCAGTTCTAATGAGGTGGATGAAACTGGAGCCTATTATACAGAGTGAAGTAAGTCAGAAAGAAAAACACCAGTACAGTATTTTAACACATATATACGGAATATAGAAAGATGGCAATGATGACCCTATATGTGAGACAACAAAAGAGACACAGATGTGAAGAACAGATTTTTGGACTCTGTGGGAGAAGGTGAGGGTGGGATGATTTGAGAGAATAACATTGAAACATGTATATTATCATATGTGAAATAGATCACCAGTCCAGGTTTGATGCATGAGACAGAGTGCTTGGGGCTGGTGCACTGGGATGACCCTGAGGGATGGGATGGGGAGAGAGGTGGGAGGGGGGTTCAGGATGGGGAACACATGTACACCCATGGCTGATTCATGTCAATGTATGGCATAAACTACTATAATATTGTAAAGTAATTAGCCTCCAATTAAAATTTAAAAAATAAAGTAAAAAGAGGGATATAGAAAGTGAACATTAAATTATAACTTAAAAAAAAAAACAGTAAAGAAAAGGTTTTCTCCTCATCAGAGTCTTTTCGTTTATCTATTCCCAAATGTCCATCCCCATATCCTACATGGAGAATGGAGGAGAAAGTAGGGTGATTTTACTCTTTCCCACTGGAAGCATCACTATCTAAGCCTGATCTATCCATTCTTTTGGGGGAAATTTGTGCCTGAAATAAGACTGTTCATTCATTTTCTACCCTTTCAATCACTCATTCATTCATTTTTGCTTCCATTCTAAACATGATCTATGAAGTCTATTTATTCAGTACCAATTTCCCAATATTACCTAACACAACTCACTCTCTATACTATTCCACCCATCTTAAATCTCTTTCAATGGCTTTAACATGTACCTTGTTTTGTCAGGAACTGTTGTTCCCTTCTTTGTCTCACAGAAAATCTTCCTGACACAGGGATTAAATTCAACCAGGTCTCCCCTCTCATTGCAGGAAGATTCTTTATCATCTGAGCCACCACCAGGGAACTCCCTTTACCTCACTAGCTTTCACTTACCCTTTGGGTCCCTGCTTAAACCATCACTTTCTCTAAAGATTTCCCAAAACTCCTCAACTTGGCTTGCTCTTAGTGACAGGTACCCCTGCTCTGGAAAAACCATCTTCATTTCTAGTATCATACTCACTGCAGAGGTAAGTGTCTCCTTCAATGAGCTGTATCTGTCCTATTCTCTAGCATGCTGTGCTGTCATCTTGCAGACCAGCTGCACAGAGTAGCAGCTCAACAGATGATTGTTGCATGAGAGAATAAACAAATCAAGGCTCTGAATATTGACAAAAAATATCAAGCATAAAGACCTACAACAAGCTGTATGTTTGAGCAAGTTGCTATGTGAAGCAAGGGAGTATTTATGGGAGGAACTAAGGATCTAAGTATCTTCAGAAAAATTAGTTCATTTTCCCCTTCATTGCCATAAAGAATGATACTTGTATCTGCTCTGTGATGTTGAGGGCAGGCAGTTAGCTCAGCTGGCAAAGAATCTGCCTGCAATGCAGAGGACCCTGATTCAATTCCTGGGTCAGGAAGATTCCCTGGAGAAACGATAGGCTACACACTCCAGTATTCTTGGGCTTCACTGGTGGCTCTGTTGGTAAAGAATCTGTTGGCAATGAAGCACAAGCTGGAGTCAAGATTTCTGGGAGAACTATCAATAACGTCAAATATGCAGATGGCACCACTCTTATGGCAGAAAGCAAAGCGGAACTAAAGAGCCTCTTGAAGAAAGTGAAAGAGAAGAGTGAAAAAGTTGGCTTATAGCTCAACATTCAAAAAACTAAGATCATGGCATTCAGTCCTGTCTCTTTATGGCAAATAGATGGGAAACAATGGAAACAGTAACAGACTTTATTTTCTTGGGCTCCAAAATCACTGCAGATGGTGACTGTAGCCATGAAATTAGAAGATGTTTGCTTCTTGGAAGAAAAGCTATGACCAACCTAGACAGCATATTAAAAGCAGAGACATTACTTTACCAAAAAAGGTCTATCTAGTCAAAGCTGTGGTTTTTCCAGTAGTCATGTATGGATGTGAGAGTTGGACCATAAAGAAAGTTGAGCACTGAAGAACTGGTGCTTTTGAACTTTGGTGTTGGATAAGACTCTTGAGAGTCCCCTGGACTGCACAGAGATCCAACCAGTCCATCCTAAAGGAAATCAGTCCTGAATATTCATTGGAAGGATTGATGCTGAAGCGGAAGCTCCAATACTTTGGCCACCTGATGGGAAGAATGGACTCATTGGAAAAAGACCCTGATTCGGGCAAAAACTGAAGGTGGAAGGAGAAGGAGATGACAGAGGATGAGATGGTTGGATGGCATCACCGACTCAGGGGACATGAGTTTGAGCAAGCTCTGGGAGTTGGTGATGGAGAGCAAAACCTGGTGTGCTGCAGTCCATGAGGTCACAAAGAGTAGGACATGACTGAGCAACTGAGCTGATGATGCTGAGACGATCTCTTCTAATAGCCCAAAACTGAGTCAAAGTGCTGCTGCTGCTGCTAAGTCACTTCAGTCGTGTCCAACTCTGCGCGACCCCAAAGATGGCAGCCCACTAGGCTCTGCTGTCCCTGGGATTCTCCAGGCAAGAACACTGGAGTGGGCTGCCATTTCCTTCTCCAATGCATGAAAGTGAAAAGTGAAAGTGAAGTCGCTCAGTCGTGTTGAACTTTTAACTACCCCCATGGACTGCAGCCCACCAGTCTCCTCCATCCATGGGATTTTCCAGGCAGGAGTACTGGAGTGGGGTGCCACTGTCTTCTCCAGAGTCAAAGTGCTAACTAACTCAATTCCAATGCTGTGTTAGTCTCTCAGTCATACCTGACTCTGTTACCCCCTGGACACAGTCATCCAGGCTCCTCTGTCATGGGATTTTCCAGGCAAGAATACTGGAATTGGTTGCTATCTCCTTCTCCAGGGGATCTTCCTGGACCAGGGATCAAACCTGTGTCCTCAGCACTGGTAGGTAGGTTCTTTACCACTGAGCCCTTGGGAATTCAATTCTAATGAATTATCTATAACTGAGGTCCAATGCCACTCCAAGTGCAGATCAAAAGAGCAGGACAGGTCCTACTGACAACAATCCCTCCATAGAAAACTGATGAGATGACTTGGGGGAGAAAACGGCAGAGATGAGATTGGTAGAATTTCACCCCTCTTTTCTCTCAGAACCCTCTAAACTAAACTGGTTGGTGACACCCATGAGTCACTAGTCAACATCTGAGCTGCCCCTAAGAAGGAAAGAATTGCATTAATTTCTTCTGCTATAGACTGCTGAGACACAGAACACTCAGGTCCTCCTTAGCACAACCAGCAAATCAGACAAGAACCTGGCTATTAGTGCCTGGGAAGATCTACAGCTTAGGAACATATGTGATAATATAGACTGATGCCCAGTTACAGTCTGAAGAAAAATGAAAATTGGAGATTGCTAGAACAGTCCAGCTGTGCAAAGAATGTGGTGTAGTGCCCTTAGGGAAAATAGTTCCAACTTTTCCTGGTCCATGAGGCACCAACAGAGTGTAAGAGAAGATCCCAATGATGTCTATGCCTCCATGTGGAGGATAATGATGGAACTTGGGCTGCCTGAACAGATAGTAAGTCTAATATAGCTAAAGAGTTCTCAGTGGAGGCAAGACCATGGAAGTTGAATATCAACACCCAGGAAAACCATGAGCACCACACACTCAGAAAGAGCTACATTACAGTGGAATCAGGGACTTTCTCCCCATAAACAGTCATTAACATAGGACTCAAGTATCTTTCTTTCCCCTTCACTCTGCTTCATGTACTGGAAGAGCTTGGTCATAAATGAAAGGGGAACGGAGGTAGAAAGTTTTGAACCAAGCATGCAATTTCAAGGTACTAAACTTTAATATCTGAAATTAATTAAGAAATTCTAGAAGATTCCCAAGATGTCATTAAGGGGCAGAAAGGAGGATGTATACTAAAGCGAGGTGGTTATTGAAAGAAATAAAAGCATCTCACATTTTTGTTCTGAAGAGCTGAGATTTTTTTTTCAATCAACAGGCTATGTTTCTATCTATTCCAGATTTTTATCTTACCCAGTATGAATTACTATGTTCCTACCCACCTTCATAGTCAAGGACTTTTATCTAATTTCTTTACCTACAGTACTTAACCCCTGTTGCTGATACATTGATTAACAATCAGAAAGTACGTGTTGAAATGAAGTACACTTCACATAAACTCAAATTCCATTTAGCAGAAGGATGAGGAAATACCCAGTGATGTGAATGCAATGCCACCACTGGTGTACTTCACTTTACAGTTACACTCTCTGCAGCCAGGGGTTTCTGTGGCCCACCATAGAAGACTCAGACGACAAGACCTCTGTACCAGCTACTACCATTTATTGTGGGGTTTGTTATCTACTCATTCCCATTTATTCCACATAAGATTTCATTTATTCCACATAAGATTCCATGCCTAGGTATTACTATTACCATCTCACACAGAGAAAAACTAAAACTTGGAGAAGTTAGAAGCCCAGCCCAAGGACATGTAGCCAATAAGATATGAAATGAGATTTCTCAACTCAGGGCTTTTTTTCTTCCAAATCCTGTGCCTATTCCAGTCTCCCACATGTTTCTACAGTGTCTCTTCTCTGAACTTTCACTACAATCAAATATAGCACACCCACTCACTCTATCAAATATTCAGTGACTTTCCACAGTACCAGTTAAATGGCTTGAGGAAATGGATAAACAATTGTGAACACTTACAATTCAAGTTCAATACTGCTGTGAAGAATAAGTCAAAAGAAAATATTATCCCCCATTTATTCTTTCTTTTTCTCAGCAATTAGTTCTAAGACATTAAGATAAACCACTGCATTTTCTTTATAATGGGAGGCGATATTAATCTTCCCTAATCATCAAGAAAACACAAATAAGCTTAACAGAAACTTTGATGGGAGACATAGCTGAGGTGGTGGGGGGTTGGATGGGTGGGTAGCAGGTAAGGGTGAGCAGAAAGAAGAGGGCAGAAGAATGAAAAGATTGAACCCAACAGTTCTCAGTTCATGTTCAGCTCTCAATCTCTCAACTCAGTGAGGTGTCAGGATGTAGAAAGGACCTGAAAAGATATACCCCAATCATACAGGGTGGGAAGAGAGACCACCAGAGGAACCTGCCAATAGACTATTTCCAGTGGGGCCATCAGCAATGTGCCTGACCAGATTCTATAATGTATGGGAGTGGCCCTACTTCTTGTGAGACAGATATGATTTCCTTTGCTAGAGCATAGGTCCTTAAGGGATAAGCTTGGCAAAATACCAGAGTGTGCCAGCTAATGATGGCATTTCTTTACCTCCAAGAAGAGATTCTTAAAATCCTTATAGGTTCTACAAAGATTTTTGCAGAAAGTATAGTGGTCATTTGTCTAGATCATCAAGAAGGTTCTAATAGGCTTATATCTGAAATTACACAATAGAATCCCCTTTAAGTTGTCGAAGTGGACAGAGTAGACCAGCCAGTCCCAAGTGATCTCTCAGGGTATATTTGGAGACACTAAAACAGATACCTAAAAACCTCTTAACTTGCTTGGAGCCCAGGAAGAAAGACTATGAACCCTGGCCAAAATCAGATACAATTTCTTTTATATCATTGAGTGCCTCTTATGGACCATTCCCTGACACTTGACACATTTATTAATACACTTAATACACAAGCCCATAAGAAAATACCATTACTACATTTAACCTATTGAGGAAAGTAGAGGACAAAGAAACTGAATAATTTGTCCAAGGTCACAGATCTACAAATTACTGGGGCTTGAATTTGAACCCAAGGCACCTCAAGCTCTCACTTTAAAAACATCTTTTTAAACATTTTAAATGTTTGTTTATTTGTTTGGTTGTGCGGTCTTATTTGCAGCATGCAGAATCTTTAGTTGCAGCATGTGGGATCTAGTTCCCTGTCCAGGGACTGAACCCAGGCCCCCTGCATGGAGCATGAAGTCTTAGCCACTACACCAGTAGGGAAGTCCCCCATTATATTTTACTAAAGAAAATAGTGTTTCTGCTTTTATAGATCCAATCTGGAACTGACAGAGTCTTTACTTTCTATGGGGCACTTGGCTTGAAGTCTTAGCAAGGTACTTGCCACTTAATAAATAATATTTTAAGAAAGAAGTCAAAAAAGGAAATTTTACAAGGCAATTCATTCATGTTTTTATCTCTAACTCAGTTCATTTTTTAAATGAGAAATGTTGTTTACCTATCTGAGAAAATACCTTGGAAAAATATTTCCACCAACTTTCTTTCAATATACTTTATCCCAAATGTGTGATATTTATAGACCGCTTCAATTTGGGTAAGAAAGATTCCCGGGTTGACTTTTATGAGGTGAAAATGTAAGCTCTTGAGGCATACAAAGATACTGGAGCATTCTTAATTTATTCCATTATCTTTTAATTAAATTGCCCTCTATTATCATTTTGTGAAGTGGAATTGTGAGCTTATTGGACCATAGAATTTGGCATCCGGTTCTTTTGTCATAATCACTGCATCTTCTTCAATTAATTTGTCCTTCTGAGCTTTATCTATTTTGTGCCTCTAATTACCATCTACAATTGCACCCAGGTTTGAAACACACTGTTTGAAACACTTTTTCAACAAGTAGGCATCCAGCAGCATCCAAAATATTATCAGTGATTGCTCTAAATAAGAAACTTATTACATATATTTTTCTGAGTATTTTCTTAGTGCCTATCACTGATCTTTGTACTTTAACACAGATTATTTAATTTTATTCTATGAGAAACTACCTTCACAAGTATAATGGGAATAACAATAGTCCCTCTAATGACCACATATGGACCTTGTAAGGGTTAGATGAGTTCCTAATACAAACTCTATGAACAGACTTAGAACATAGTATGTTCTATGCAATGTCAGCTCTTATTCTTTCTGTTTTTTAGTTTGAAGTCACACAAGGATCTCAAAATTATTGTATCTAAAGCTAGTGAAGTGAAGTGAAATGAAAGTTGCTCAGTCATGTCTGATTCTTTGCAACCCCATGGACTATTCAATCCATGGAATTCTCTAGGCCAGAGTACTGGAGTGGGTAGCCTTTCCCTTCTCCAGGGGATCTTTCCAATCCAGGGATCGAACCCAGGTCTCCCGCGTTGCAGGCAGATTGTTTACCAGCTGAGCCACAAGGGAAGCCCATCTGAAGCTAAAATCATCCTATTTCCCAAGGTTATTTGCCACAGCCCCCACTCCTATCTTCCTTTACTCAAATATGGTATTACCATCATCATCTACCTCATATCAAAAACTTGAGAGTAGGCTGGGAATGTAAGATGGAGCTGCCACTGTGTAAAGCAGTATGGAGGTTCCCCAGAAAACTAGAAACAGAATCCAGAAATTCTACTCCTCTGCATATATTCAGACAAAACTATGATGCAAAAAAAAAAAAAAAAGAAAAGAAAAATAGATGCACTCCTATGTTCTTAGTGGCACTATCTACAATAGCCAAGCCATGGAACAAACCCAAGTGTCCATCAGCAGATGAACAGATAAAGGAGAGGTGGTACAAATATACAATAAAATACTGCTCAGGCATAAAAGGAATGATATAATGCCACATGTAGCAACATAGACACAACTAGGGGCTTCTGGCACTCGTGGTAAAGAACCTGCCTGCCAATGCAGGAGACATAAGAGACGCAGATTTGATCCCTGGATGGGGAAGGTCCCCTGGGGGAAGGCATGGCAGCCCATTCTAGTACTCTTGCCTGGACAACCCCATGGACAGAAGAGCCTGGCAGGCTATGGTCCATACAGTCAGACATGACTGAAGCAACTTAGCAGCAGCAGTAGACACAACTAGAGATTATCATACTAAGTGAAGTAAATCAGATAGAGAAAGACAAATACCATATATCACTTATATGTGGAATCTAAACTATGACATGAATCCATTTATGAAACAGAAGCAGAATCGCGGACATAGAGAACAGACTGATGGTTCCCAAAGGGGAGGATGTTGGAAGAGGGACCAAGTGGGAGGTTGGGATTAGCAAATTAAGCTTGTGTATGTAGAATGGCTAAACAACAAGATCCTACTGTATAGCACAGAGAAATATACTCAATATCCTATGATAAACCATAGTGGAAATGAATATAAAAACAAAAGAATACAAAAAAAGAATGCTGCTGCTGCTGCTAAGTCGCTTCAGTCGTGTCCGACTCTGTGCGACCCCATAAACTATATATATATAATTGAATCACTTTGCTGTACAGCAGTAATTAATACAATATTGTAAATTAACTACACTTAAAAAAAAACTGAGTATAGGGATACCTTCTAATTCTTCCTTTCTTGCATTGACCAATCTATCAACAAGTTTCAGAGTGCCTATTAAAAATATATCTTTACTCACTCTCTTAGGCACCATTACTCATGTCTGAAGTACTGACATAGTTTAAGCAAGCTCACCCTCTACTTTCGATCTAAATTAACTTCTACCCTTCTCTTTAGAGCAGCCAAAGTACTTTCTACACATGAAGTGGGTGGAAGTTGTTTCAATGCTGTGTCTTTCTTAAAAGTTGCAGACAATCTGTAAAACAAATGTGAATTGCAAAGAGGAAAATAAAAAGACATACCTGTAAGGGACATTACAATTTTAAAAAGTGAAAGTGAAGTGAAGTTGCCTAGTCGTGTCCGACTCTTTGCGACCCCATGGCCTGTAGCCTACCAGGCTCCTCTGTCCATGGGATTTTCCAGGCAATAGTCCTGGAGTGGGTTGCCATTTCCTTCTCCAGGGGATCTTCCCAACCCAGGGCTTGAACCCAGGTCTCCCACATTGTAGACAGATGCTTTACCATCTGAGCCACCAGGGAAGCCATACAATTTTTTAAAAAGGCCATTTAAATAGCTCTTCGAAGCCTGCTGTCTATCTAGACAATGTATAAACACATCTACCTCCTCTAGGGGATGATGGGGAAATGTAGCACAAGTTTGAGAGACATTTTAAACACTAATTATTTCAACCTCTGTCTGTTATCCTTAAAGTTCCATTAATAGAGGCAAATGAGTTGACAGGTGATTGCAAAATAAAAGACTATCTTAATATAATATGCATTAAGATATTTTACTTCAGTCTGCATACTATGCCCCAAGCCAACTGACTTGAGGAGTCATGTTTAACCCTTCAAAATCTCCAGGAAAGAAGAGTAAGCACTGACTTTAAAAATCTCTTTATAAATGTTTTCTCTTTGAATAGTACTGTGATACAATTTTTTAAGCAATTTATGTATAAAGCAAAGTACATTTTCACTTGTCACAGTATATTCTTGTTATGACTAGTTCTTTCTACTCATGACTGCTGCTGCTGCTGCTAAGTCACTTCAGTCGTGTCTGATTCTGTGCGACACACAGACAGCAGCCCACCAGGCTCCGCCATCCCTGGGATTCTCCAGGCAAGAACACTGGAGTGGGTTGCCATTTCCTTCTCCAATGCATGAAAGTGACAAGTGAAAGTGAATTCACTCAGTCATGTTGGACTCTTAGCGACCCCATGGACTGCAGCCTACCAGGCTCCTCTGTCCATGGGATTTTCCAGGCAAGAGTACTGGAGCGGGGTGCCATCACCTTCTCTGTACCCATGGCAGTGAAGCAAAAAGTAAAGACCAGGAAAATGCAAACAATTCTTTAAATTCTCCCACCCCCACCCTATTCATCTATAGCAGAATGGTTAAAATCAAATCCTGTCTTTACTAGTTATTACCTGCTTGATCAACTAAACGTCCAAATCTTTTAATATGAGATCTTTACCTCTAAAGTGAAGATGAAAAATCATAATTCTTACTTCATTAGGTTATTAAAGTGTATTGAGTAAATATATGTAAAGAACCTGGAATATTGCCTAGCACACAGGGAAAGATACCTTGATTTTTATATTTAATTCTATGATCTTTTTTTGCAATGTGTCAGTACCTCTGATGTTAGAGATGATTAATTATCTAATTCTATAGGGCTTTTTTTTACTCTTTTTTCGGTCAGATGCTACATTACATGTGAAATTGCATTGGTAATGGTGATCTGATATGATTAGTTCTAAATAATATTTATGATCTTTCTCTAACACAATTATATCAAGCCCCTGAGGTACAGTTGACCCTTGAAAAACACAAGTTTGAACTGCATGGGTTCACCTATATGCAGATTTTTGTCAGTAGTAAATAATGCAATATTACACAGTCTGTCATAAGATGGAGGAAGCACGAATATGGAGGGACAAGTCCATAAGCTACACTCAGGTTTTCAGCTGCTGAACTGTCAGTGCCCCTAACCCCTTGCATTGGTCAAGGGTCATCTTGACTCTTTTAACAACATAGACTGACTGGATCATGTGAAGAACTCAGGTTTGGTGTGGGTCACCTCCTGCCCTGCTCCTTAATTCACTCCACCCTCAAGAAAGTGTGAGCCGCACCTGGTGGTAAGTGTGCAAAGAACTAGTTGACATGCTCTGCTATGCTTAGTCCTCTTTTCACCTGTCCCCCAGCTAGGCCTGCCTTGGTCCAGTCATTCTAATAAGTGTTCATCTTTTTGTGTTCCATGCATGAAACCATTTGGCTCCCACACTAGGCTGATCCCAGGTAATTCAGTGGGAAAGAATCCTCCGGCCAATGCAGGAAATGCAAGCGATCCTTAGAGGAGGAAATGGTAATTCACGCTGGTATTCGTTCCCTGAAAAATCCCATGGACAAGGGAGTTTGGCAGGCTACAGTTCTTGGGATCGCAAAGAACTGGACATGACAGAGCACTCCTAGGCAGATAGCTTGGCTTCCATGTTTACCCTAGCATTTTATCACTTTGTCCACATTCAGATAGGAATAGGTGCTAGTTATTGATAAGTCCTTTGAGATGCCCCCAAATGTTTACCTAACTGTAAAATACACTGTGCACCTGACTTTTTCTCAAACTTTGTCTAATGCTCCTTTCTGACTCATGTTATAGCCACTACAACTTATCTTCTTCCAATTTTGTGAACACATCACATTCTATTTCATTTTTGGCTTTTATACATTTTATTCCTCTGTCTTCCTATTCTTCACATACTTAACAATTTTTCATTCTTTGGATTTTATTTCAAATATTACCTTTTGAGAGAAACCCTCTAAGTAAGTCCCTTATTATTCTCTCTCATAACATCTCATATTTTCCTATCACTTATGTTTTGAATTATTTGCTGTGTGTCTCCCTCACCAGGTTGCAAGCTTCATGAAAACAAAGATGTTGTTGGTTTTCCTGCCAGTGGATTATTTGGCATCATGAACAGGGCCTAACAGGGGCTTCCTAGGTAGCACAGTGGTAAAGAATCTGCTTGCCCATGCAGGAGACGTAGGAGACACAGGTTTGACCCCTGAGTCAGGAAGATCCCCTGGAGGAAGAAATGGCAATCCACTCTAGTATTCTTGCCTGAAAAATCCCATGGACAAAAGAGCCTGGTAGGCTACAGTCCACAGGGTCACAAAGAGTTGGACATGACTGAGCGACTGAGTATACACACACACACACACACTCACACTCATACACACTCACACTCACAGGGCCTTATATATAAGAAAGTCAGTACATACTTGTTGAATCCACAAATGACTTCTGTCTTAACTAGACAACCATGAATTCATCACATACTATGTGAAAAAATGCATTTTGCTAAGTTAGTCATGTGCCCTTGCCCTCCGGAGTAATGTTTTCCAATATAGCCGGTAGCTATCCAGCTTGAAACTATTAAATATCCATGTTTTCCTTTCATTAGCTTTGTGAATTTCCATGCCCCATTTGACAAATAACAACTAACAAAAAGAACATCAGAAAGAACAGCTTATTAAAAGAAGGAGCAATTTAACTCCACAAAATATCTCAAAGGAGACTTCTCTGCCTAATTATAACTGCATGTAAATCTTACAAAGCATATGGAAAAACACTTATGCCATTATACTAATTTGTATCCTGTATCTTATCTTTCAAATGATACAGAAAGATTCTGGAAGTCAAATGTTCTAACTTTAGCTCTGTATTCTTTAAAATGCCAAGTAGTAGTTGGACACTTTATAGGTATTCCATGAATAAATGCTGAATTAATTTTTGAATTCTTATATTCCTCTTACATTATGTATAATATGATCTTAGATGCTGGTAAAATAAAATATGTATGTTCTAGTACTTATGAACTCAAATGTGAAGGAAAAGTAGAAAGGCTTACATTTTTTACTTCAGAGAAAATATTCAATCACTTCTCAAATCCCTATAACAATTTTTAAAAATGAAAGACGCTTCACAAAGTAATTAGTATCATAGTACTCGCTGACACAGAAGTGCTTCATTCCCCAGGACGCAGAAGGCCATTCTTTTTTCCTTTAGGCAGTAAGGATACAACAGTGTTCACATTATCACTCAAATAATGATTGTTGTTGAGAAAAGCACACTTCTATGTTTGTGGCTGCCCTAAATCAGGGATTTAGAAGTGTACAAGGCATCAGAGAACATGATTCTGTGCTTAAGCAAGAGCAACAATATACAACTGAATTAATTAATAGCAATTAAATCCTCAAGTTATTGTGACATATTTTAGTAAATCAACAGTAATTATTTCCTGTATAATCTTTATAATCATTAGTAATCAGGAAAGTGCTGTACTTGATTTGAAAATTAAATTATATTAAGCTTATAAATGATATTGCTACAAAGAAAAATAAGGCTATCATAATATTACTAAATCAAGAAATTAACAAGTTTTTTTTTTTTTTTTACTGACATATTTCTTGAATGTCACATATATGGAATGGATGTGCTGTGCTTCGTTGTTCAGTCGTGTCTGACTCTTTGCCACCACATGGACTGTAGCCCACCAGGCTCCTCTGTCTGTGGGCATTCTCCAGGCAAGAACACTGGATTGGGTTGCCATGCCCTCCCTCCAGGGGATCTTCCTAACCCAGGGATCGAACCCAGGTCACCGGCATTACAGGCGGATTCTTTACCATCTGAGCCACCAGGGAAGACAAATACATAAAAAAGTATCAGAACATAAGAAAATGGAAATTATGTGCCTTTCCTCGATCTGAACATATAATTTCAGTTCATTTTAACAGTTATGAATCACCGATTGTCCCAAGTATCATGGCACATGGGGCACAAATATAAATAAGATTTCTATGACATCTGAGGCTCATGCGCTAGCATAGTGGAGGTCATATTTATAGAGATTAAACTTACAGCCTGATTGTTAACTCTACAAATATTTTACAAACATTAAAATTTTACAAAGAAATGTTACTAAAGGATGTACAGAGGACTCCAAATGCCTACAAAATGTTAGCAACTCACTTTTCTACCATTAGATGCATTTCAGTAAAATGATGGAACAACTTGCGGAGATGCTTTTTTTTTTTTAACTGATTATAACCCACAACAAATCACAAAGGGCTCTTTTTAATGTGTTTTCAGGGGACAGCATGATGTTGCTTTATGCTTTTCCTACATGCATCTGTGTACCTTAGAACTTGGTCTACAGCATTTTGAACCTCTTTAATTAGGATGTCACTCTTAGAGGACTGTGGTATTCAGAAAATGCCTAGGCTGCAGTTTCCTTCCAAGTAAAATTTCCATCAATGGCAGTAAATGAGTATATATTTCCCAAGGCAGTGATAAAGATCTGTAATGTGATATGCTGAGTATACTAAAACTAAATACAAAACTGAAAAACGCTTTCTAAGATAGTCCCTCGCTTATTCTGATATTCCTCTATCCTATTCATCTCCTCACCCTGATATTAAAAAGAAAAGAAGGGGGCTTCCCTGGTGGCTCAGTGGTGAAGAATCCGCCTGACAATGCAGGAGACACAGGTTCTATCTCTGGGCTGGGAGGATCCCACGTACCACGCAGCGGCTGAGCCTGTGCGCCTCAACTATTGAGCCTGTGCTCGCGAGCCTGGGAGCCATAACTGCTGACGCCAGAGCTCCCTAGAGTCCATGCTCCACAAGAGAAGCCACCACAGCGAGAAGCCCTCACCCTGCAGCTAGAGAGTGGCCCCCACTGGCCACAACGAGAGAAGAGCCTGCACAACCAGAGCCAGCACAGTCAAAATAAAAAAATAAATGAAAGTATACAAAAAAGAAAAACAGGAAATAAGAGAAAGACAAGAGAATCAGTGCTTCCTACCACAGAAGTCATGGACTCCCTGACATATATTTCACTCCAGCTCATAGAAGCTAATATAGTGCAATGACGGTAGGGACTCGGGCAGCAGAGAATTGGTTCAAATCCTAGCCCGGATAGTACTAGGAGGGTAACCTGGTGAGGTTAGCATTGTAATGTTCAGTTTTTCAATGGTAAACTTGAGATAAAACCTAACTCAAAGGATTATTATGAATGTGAAATTGGATGGATACAAAGAGACTACCACAGTAGTCAACATAGAGTAAGTAATCAAAAATGTTAAATTACTTTTACATCACATCAGTGGTAGAGAAAATTTGTGATGAATAGGAAGTATTCATTATGCTTCAAAAATGTCTACCATGTCAGATTTTAAAACCAAATTTGCATAGTCATAACATGTGAAAGCAGGATAATCACATTAAATATTACACATCTAGACTTCTCCCAATCAATCTGTGTTTGTCACTAATTAGTCAATAGGGAGAATACATTGCATTTACTCCCAGTACCACAGGGTCCAGACATTTCTGGCTTCTACTTATGTGTGTGTTGTTCCATGAAGATATCTTCCCAGGTATAAGTTCCATCAGTGGGGCTAAAAATTGCCTAAAGAATAACATTTTAAAAACTTGCTGAAGAAACTGCTATGGGGTCAGTCCTAATCAGTACTTAATTTTAATATATTATCATCAAGTGCAGAGGATTAATTTCATAATGATTAATGAAAGCACTTAATTGAATAGCACTCTCTGCTGTCTCCAGCTATTATGGGGCATTGCTCTCACTGATTCCAGATCAATGGTTCTTCAGATTAAACAAGCAGCTCTGCATTTCTCTTTCATTTAGAAACTCATCTGTGGCTCAAATAAAATGTTTCTGGAATGATTATACAGTCTTTGTTGATTTTTCAGAACCTATTTTTTGCTCCTCCATAGAATCCAAAGCTCAATTTGGGGGGTGTGGGAAAGATGTCAGTGACACTACGTGTTTGTTCCAGCTGCTCTCAAAGGGGTCCTGTGACACACTGCTCAAGCCAATGAGTACTAGACCCTGCTTAGGATCTTCTGCAAAAAGTACACTCCATTTTCATAGGTTTTGTTCCTTCCTCCATATGACTTTTGTTCCTCCCTTCTGTCTAGGACTGGAAGGAAGGTGCAAGAGCAGTGACCATTTGTACACTTTATGGATAAAAACCAAAGAGACTGGGACAGGATGAAGAATCAGAGGCTCACAAGCATTGACTACTGATATTTACTGAGGACCAGTGGGTTAGATTTAGGTCACAATCGGTCTTGGGATGGGAAGAGAACTGACAAAACTCTGTACGCACAGTGTCAAGGGAAAGGGCACACGAACGCTTCCTAGAACCCCGGCATCCACTGGTCACCCAAAGATGGGACACAGAGCATCAGGAACAAATACAAGTTCAAGAAGTTGTTAAAGCACACTTCTTCAAGTTAAGATGAGTTCAGAAACTAAAAAATGTCACACCATATCTGAGAGAACTTACTTGTGAGATGTTAGGAGTGGCTGAAAGTCCAAACTAAGAGAATGAGCTATATAATTTTATAGGGCTCAATATTCCTGGTCTTTTCATTGTCTTATATTCTCTTGAAGGTGGTTTATTACGATGAAATATTCTCAGTTCTCCTTCAAGGCTTGTCACACTATTTAATGTTACCCTGGGAAGGAGTAATACCTTAGATTCTTTTGCAGGGTTCTAAGTGGAAGGAGTTCGAAACAACTGTCAAGAGAGACATTATCATCCACATTATGGTCTCAGATGTATGATCCCAGGTGTTATGAGATAAAAGACAAGACTGTTAGAGCTTTGTGAATCTGAGGGTGCCTTGTCTTTATAAACATTAAATGCATCATGGCATGTGCTAGAAACTTACATTTTGATCATCTTCAATGAGTAGAAACTATTGAGCTTTTGCTCAACTCACAATTCACAATAGTCAGGTAACTCCAAAGGCTTTTCTTTTAGTCATCATTCCACTCTGCAATAATGAATAACTAGCACATCTTGATCATTTATTGGCTATCAGGCAATGTGAAATGAAATCTCTACAGTAGAGCTCATTTAATCCTCCCAAGTCCAATATGAGGTTTCATTACCATCTTTATTTCTCAGACATATAGAATCATATGCGGCAAAGGCTAAGTTCCTTAATCTCTTTTAGACTCAGTTTGAGTGAGACACTGAGATATCTCAAAGAGCACTCATTTTTCTCACTGTAATTTTTGGCATAAAAAAATCTGCTGGCAAATATATAATGTACCTTGGGCTCTGAAGTCATTTGTGTAAGTATGAGTACTACACAAACCTGAAATTGAGAGCAAACAATGCCACAAATATGACTGCATTATTCTTTAAAATATCTTATTTACATTTCATTCTTGGTTTCATTTCAGGTCAAGTCAGTCGCTCAGTCGTGTCTGACTCTCTGCGACCCCATGGACTGTAGCATGCCAGGCCTCCCTGTCCATCATCAACACCCAGAGCTTCCTCAGACTCATGTCCATTGAGTCAGTGATGCCATCCAACCATCTCATCCTCTGTCGTTCCCTTCTCCTCCCGCCTTCAATCTTTCCCAGCATCAGGGTCTTTTCTAATGAGACAGTTATTCCCATCAGGTGGCCAAAGTATTGGAGTTTCAACTTCAGCATCAGTCCTTCCAATGAACGTTCAGGACTGATTTCCTTTAGGATGGACCAATTGGATTTACTTGCAGTCCAAGGGACTCTCAAGAGTCTTCTCCAACACCACATTTTTAGTTAGTAACTACTTCTAAAGATGTTATTCTTTTAATATTTGTTTTTTCTTTATATATTGAGATACATCAATGTCTAGGATTAAGTAACTACTGCCTGAATGAAAATAGCTTTGAGAAAAAGTTTTGAGAGATTGGCAAAAATTTTGGTGACAATTTGATAAAATTATTATTGATGCTATAATGAATGAATACATAGGGGAGGGGAGCATGGAACATAAGATCTCTCATCTTTTTATAAATGTCTTAAAAGCTGCAGAGGATTCATTGTATAGGCTATTTCTAGATAATTTAATAAATGGTTATCAAAAGCTTCTAAGGGAATTAAAATATCATGGTAAGATGAGTAGATTCATGAATTTGTTCTCCATTCAATAAATATTTATTGATAATTTTTAAGGACCATGCTAAACAAGACAGAAATCGAGGCTCCACTTTCTTGGCACTTTTAAAACTGTAGAAGTTGTGTCCACACTCAACAAATTAAAGACAGCCATAGAGGTCACAAGAGGAAAGCAAAGGCAATGAGATAAACTCAGAGGAAAGAAACATGGCTTGTGGGCTGGGCAAAAGCAAAGACCCCAGAGATGGCTTCCCAGAGGCTGCCATGTTCGTACACATTCATGTCTAAATTCTAAAGGTTGGGGTTAAAACCCTTAAAAATGTGATTTGAGGGTTCACATAAAACTGGGGTACAAAGCCACTGGCAGAAAAAAAAAAATCTGATCCAATTTAACGGTTTTGACACAGCCTGGAGACTCTACCTGCTCTTTGAGCTCCTTATCCTAGGTTTCCAAGTGAATACCAACCTGCTTGCCTTGCTTCATCTAGAAATAGAGGCTAAAGAGAAGGGCTATTGGAAAGTGGTTTTGAAAATGGCACTTTTTAAAATTTGTTTTTGCTATAAAGTTAAAAGAGGGTAGGAGTCTTGCATCTGAAAAAATAATCATCTCATGTGGTAAGGTTCAGAACATTTACAGTGGTGTGATTTTTCCCATATTTAAAGTTAATATATTTCTGTTACAACAAAATATTATTTTAATAAAAATAATGTTATTTAAAAATGAATGGATTCCCTTTTCATGCATGCCATAAATGTAACTGGGAAACACATCAGGAGGGGAATATTGGAATGAGAAACTAGATATCAGATACAGCAGTAGCATTCTATTCTCATAAGTCAGTAGATGCATTCTCTACTAGAAATTTATTTCAATAATTAATATAACTTCTTTTTTGGAAAACCTCTAAACTTGAGAAAGTTAAAATCAATCTCTGTGTATCAACTTGCTAACAGCTAATTTAGCACTTTGTCCTTATGTGGTGTGTTTTTTTTTTCCCCCCAGTTACTGATGGGCAATCAGCAATATTAAGCCTGCTGAGTAATTGAAACATTTTTTAAATTATATGGATCTCTAGAGATGATGTATTGTATTTAACCTTGGCATTTGATTTAAATTACAGGAATATACCAGATTATGTTATTGAAGACTTAAAAATCAGCTTTTATTTCTTATCTAATTTCTTAATAAATTTCTAATTTATTTCGTATCTCAAGATTGTTCAGTTCAGTTCAGTTCAGTCGCTCAGTTGTGTCCGACTCTTTGTGACCCCATGAATCGTAGCACGCCAGGCCTCTTTGTCCATCGCCAACTCCCAGAGTTCACTCAAACTCACGTCCATCGAGTCAGTGATGCCATCCAGCCATCTCATCCTCTGTCGTCCCCTTCTCCTCCTGTCCCCAATCCCTCCCAGCATCAGAGTCTTTTCCAATGAGTCAACTCTTCACATGAGGTGGCCAAAGTACTGGAGTTTCAGCTTTAGCATCATTCCCTCCAAAGATATCCCAGGGCTGATCTCCTTCAGAATGGACTGGTTGGATCTCCTTGCAGTCCAAGGCACTCTCAAGAGTCTTCTCCAACACCACAGTTCAAAAGCATCAATCCTTCAGCGCTCAACCTTCTTCACAGTCCAACTCTCACATCCATACATGACCACAGGAAAAACCATAGCCTTGACTAGACGGACCTTAGTCGGCAAAGTAATGTCTCTGCTTTACTGTCTAGGTTGGTCATAACTTTTCTTCCAAGGAGTAAGCGTCTTTTAATTTCATGGCTGCAATCACCATCTGCAGTGATTTTGGAGCCCAAAAAAATAAAGTCTGACACTGTTTCCACTGTTTCCCCATCTATTTCCCATGAAGTGATGGGACTGGATGCCAAGATTGTTAGATGTCCCATTAAAAACTAACCAATTAAAGAAAAGAATTCTCCTCTATACCTGCCAGCCAGAACCAAGAATACTATTTATCATTGATGTCTAAAGTCCTGGAAATCACAGAGATAGCTAGGCATCTAAATATCAAAACAGAAGCCATGTAGTAGTGGCATATTGTGAATGTGAAAGTGAAAAGTGTGAAAGTATTAGTCACTCAGTCATGTCCAACTCTTTGCCATCCCACGGACTATAGCCAGGCCCCTTTGTCCATGGAATTCTCTAAGCAAGCATACTGAAGTGGGTAGCCACTTCCTTCTCCAGGGGATCTTCCCAACCCAAGGATCAAACTGCAGGTAGTTCTTTACCATCTGAGCCACCAGGGAATGTGGGCTGCTTCACTTAAACTGATTGCTAGAATGTTCTCTAAGGAAACTCCTGAGCAGTGTTGGTAGACCTGGTGGCATGTGCTCAGACCCCCTTCACTGGGTGGCGCACCTCTGCTCCAGGGCCCAATGATGCTTTTATCAGTGCATAGACGTGCCCCTCTCCCAAGAACTGCCCTTGGTTAGAAACGCCAACTTGGGGAGGAGGGGTTGAAGCCAATGCCGGAATAATGCAACATACAAATGGCCAGCCTCATCCCAAAGTGTGATAATTCTGTGGTGCCAAAAAAGGCCAGAATTTCCCACATAATCAAGCTGAGGCTAAACTTCAGCTGAACCTCAGTTCTAGCGCTGTCCTCCTCTGCTTCCCTCACTCGCTCATGCGTCTGCCTGAGCACATTCACCATAAACTACCTGCACACGAATCTGACTCTGAAATCTAACCTAAAATAGAATGTTTCCATGACCAATATCATTAATATTTAAATGTCTTCAAAGCCCAGTTTACAAGCACTTTACATTGTCTTCTCACTAAATCCTTACAACAGTCTTGCAGGGTGATCAACTATCACTGCATGGGACTGAGGGGTTTCCTGAGATGTAGGACTTTCAGTGATAAAACCAGAAAAGACTCAAGCAAATCAGCAAATCAGGAAAATTGGTCACCCTATCCTGTCCTCAAGTCTCCCCTTTCCCCTTTCTGATGAGCTGAAGCTAGCAAAGATGAAAAATGAGCAAAGTCTCAAAACAGCATAAGTGAGACCCAGGACCCCAACTCAAGTGTGTCTAACTCCAAAGATAATGCTTATCCCAACACATTAGATGGTTGCCTAGTGTTTGACCTACTCCCTGCAGTCTTGTTTGCACTCCAAAGTTGTCCTCTTTAATAAAGTGCTATAAAAGCAAATTGTGTGTTTGCTTGACAGATTGACTTTAAAGAACAAAAGAGGCAAACAGAGAAAGACATCAAAATGTGGTTCAAACCAATAGATTGTCTTGCTTGATAACTGACTTAGTTGCCTTATCCTATTTTAGACTATTTTCATTTGTTATATTCAAGCACAAATTTAATATCCGATAGGAAGATATCATGATCAGTAATGACTTTCTGCAAATAGCCATGTCGATTTTAAACTTACTGAAACTGATTTGGAGTTTACTAGGGACACGACTGAAGAGACTCAGCAGCAGCAGCAGCAGCAGGGATAGATAATAAAGAGAAATCAGAAGAAAAAAAAACATTTTAATAAGTGCCTTATTTATTACAGGTACTTTGTGAGCTAGGTATTTCATTTTCTCCTTCTCAGTGAATCTTATACAACTAACATCTTATGAAATTGAGGTTGGACAGACAAAAGTGGTGTAAATGAAATGCAATCTGGAATAATTTTCACAAAGCATTGGGAAGTTAACAAGAAAAAGACTCAAAGTAAAACAAATGTTCTGGAGAGCCACTGAGCTTTGGAAAGTCATGAAAATGGACACATAGGACATAAGATAGATGACTCCTATAAAAGGCTTCAGGCTTCAAAAAAGCCTAATGCTCCTTAAATGACACTCACAGTCATATAGCAAAGTATTTGAATATGATCTTTGAGTCTAAACTGATGACTTTGAATTACAACTTGGCCACACACTAAGTATTTGACTCTATGTAAGTTATTTACTATCTCTGTGCCTCAACTGCTTTATCTATAACATGGGAATGATACCTACTAGATAGAGTCTATGAAAATTAATGACTAAATGCATGTAAAGCACTTAGCATAGCCCTGCGTTTACAGTAATCAAGTATACAATGTTGTGTTCAGTTACCGTGTCTTGTCCACTCTTTGTGACCCCATAGACTGCAGCACACCAGGCTTCCCTGTCCTTCACTATCTCCTGGAGTTTGCTCAAACTCATGTCCATTGAGCCAGTGATGCCATCCTACCATCTCATTCTAGCTGCAATTATTTCTGTGAAGACAGATTCCTTGTCATTTTGTAGTTTAAAGAGTTCTATATTGTCTTTAGAAACACTAAAGGACATTGGAATATCATATCAGCAACATTTGACCTTTAAATAATTATTAACATAGAATTTAGTAGGAAAAGGGATTTTGCTAAGGGCTTTGCATGGATTTTATTTTCATTTAATTTTAATAATATTTTGATGTAGAGAGCTGTTATAACCATTTTACAGGTGAGGAAATAAAGTTTCAATGAACTTTTATAACTTAGCTCAGATCACTATAGGCCACACTTATAGCCTATAGGCTATAGTGTAAGAGCCTATATTGAAAATGAGATATTCTGGGGCTTCCCTGGTGGTACAGTGGTTAAGAATCTGCCTTGCAATGCTGGGAGCACCAGTTTGATCCCTGTTCCAGGAAGACCCCATGCGCCGTGGGGCACTGAGCCTGTGAGCCACAACTACTGAGGCCCAGGAGCTCTAGAGCCTGTGCTCAGAAACAAGAGAAGCCACTGCACTGAGCAGCCCACATACCACAAATAGAGTCACCCCCACTTGCTGCAGCTGGGGAAAGCCTGTGCACAGCAGTGAAGATTCAGCATGGTCAAAAATAAAAATAAATTAAAAAAAAAAACACATGTTGATGTTAAGTTTATACTCCTGACAACTACATAATGGTGCCTTTTTAGGGAATGTCAACAGGTATAGAATGGTGACAATGATAACTGCAACTTCCCTGTGCACTTTCAGCTCTTACATTGCTTTATAGAGTCCCAGTAGTTAAAGTGACTGCTGAATGCCTGCCTGTTGGGAGTACCATCCCACAGCACATTTCTTAGCAGAGCACAGACCAGAAGAGCCAGGCGGCCAACTGAGCTTCTTCTCAGCTGAAATATCAGAGACAGCTCAGGATCAGCAAGTGTGGTGCTGTACTGTAGGCAGGGTCCCAAATGAGGACAGAAGTTGAGTGAAGTATCCCTGAGTAGAGCCAGGTACTTATCTTTATGTCCCTGGGACACAATGCCATCAATCCATCCAGAGCTGATCCTAGTCAAAACTCAGATGCATCCAGTGCTGTGCATTCGGCTTACTCCCTTCCATACCATTCCATATTCCATCCAATCCATCCTTTTCTATACCATTCCATTCTGTTCCTTTATATTCCACACTACGCTATTCCAGTCCATTCCATTTCAATGTATTGATTACTTATTCCAAGTTACATTCTAAGAAAGAAGCAGTTATTGCTACAAAGGTGAAAATGATTAGGTTTTTCTCTCAAGGAGCCCTCAGGCTGACCATGTTTCATTCAATACACAGGTTCATAAAACCAAAACCTTACTCAGTAACTTACAACAGATTTCAATCTGTGAAATGGAATACATTATGAAATAATCTGGATATTTTTGAATACTTCTGGCTTCTAATATAAGATTCAGTCACATGGTTGTTTCCATTCCTAGACAAGTCTACTTAGAAGATTTCATTCTTGGGAACTTCATTGTGAGAGTAAAAGAAGTCATTTTCAAGATATATTTCCAGTGAACTGTGAAAACTAGAAAGGCAAGTTTCACTATTCTGGAAATATTTCCAACTAAGACCCAGAGTCTACAGTCTTAAAGTTCTCTTTTCTTTTGAATCTGCTACACCATCACGGCTAGATCTTATACAGATCACACTTTTCTGTGATTTTTGCCTATCCCTCCTTTTTGTAAAGCAGCATGACCACAGGTAGCTAGAACAAATAGAGTGTAGGTGTCATTTTATTTGAAAGAATTCTAGACTCTATTTTTTAAACGGTCGCTTAATTTCTGCAGAGATTTGAAAATCCCCCTCATTTCATTAACTCTATGTTTGAAAATTGTATTTCTATATAAACTGACTGGATAAAGAAAATGCATTCAACACTTTATGTATTGCTTTGGGGGACAGAGTTTAATCTTTGGGTTCCTCATTCTCTGCTACATGTTACTCTTGCTTTTATTCTAGAGTTTTTCAAAGATAAGCCTATGTACTATCTAAATCAGCAATCCCTAGGTACTTTTTAAACATCTACTTTTGGATCCTACCTTACTCCTAAAACCTTGGCTCTTGGAAACTAGTATGCCAAAGTCTCCAAATACTTTCCCTCATTGCATCTTAGCCTCTATGCTTTCCAAAACACTGGAATAGTTATTAGGTCCAGTGATTGTGCCATGGCCTTTCCTTAATCTATCTGATGGAGGCTCCTGGCAGCTCACCCTTACAAACTCATGCAATTAGGCACCATGAGAGCAAGGAAGGCTCAGGTGGGGACATTCCACTGGCTCCAGCATGCTTCATTTACTTCCAGGAAGTCAATAAGAGAAAACAGGGCTGACAGAGCATAAATGCTAACACCCATGGGCCCAGCTGATGTTCTACTAAGGCTGAATATTTGAGATTTTGCAAGTTAAGCAATGTGACAAGTTAACATGCTATACAGATTCTGATGTATAGCTGCATTTGTTAATCCTGCTTTCTTGGTATGGTTTTATTTGTTTTTTTTTTTTTTCTCTGTAGTTTATGTTTCATCTCAATAAATGACAACAATAACCAAGAGGTAGAAGAAAGGAATGTTGTCTATGAACCTGCTAAGTTATTACCTCATTTAATCTGCACAGCACTCCAAGGAGAGGATACTTCTGTGTTTATAATAAAAATAAAGCAAATAAAACAAAAACAGGCTATTTATTCAAAGTTAAGAACACTCAACACTGGATGTGAAGCCCTATTACACTCAGTGAGAAAGTCTATATTCTCTTCGGCTGCACCATGTACTTCTGTTCCTTCCCCTCAAATATGTACCACTTAAAGAGAACGACTACGAAATTACACTGAGGCCATATAGTATTGAGAGAGAAATTTCTATAAAGTCACACAAGAGCCTCATTTCCTCATGGTCACACTCCATATCCATTTAGTGAAGAATTAGGGTCTACTCTGGGTACCACTCATTGAGGATTAAATTGGCAAAGATATTCCAGATAACCTTTTATTCCCCAAACTCTACAGTAGATCAAGGTTCTAGTCATTGTAAACACTACTCAAAGCTTTTATTGGCATTTCCAAATTTGTATTTTGGACCTCAAAGTTCCCTGTTAAAGGTTGCTTTGAATGTGGTACCTAATAGCAGCTTATGAATAGTACTGCACATCACTGAATATTGTTTATGTGCTGAAGTCCATGATACAAAAAGAACAGTAGGAAAATTTTAAACGTAAATTGCCATGGGATCCTCCAGGAAAGAATACTGGCATGGGTTGCTATTTCCTTCTCCAGGGGATCTTCCTGACTGGGGATCAAACCTGGGTCTCCCACATTGCAGGCAGATTATTTACCATCTGAGCCATCAGGGAAGCCCCATATTCTAAAGCACAGAAACTTAACAACTTTTGTGTGTTAGATAGGGCTGTTGGCACAGTACAGAAACAAACAAATCACCATCTGTACTGGGTTGAATACTGTTGCCTAAAAATTTCACATCCGCCTAAGAAAGAGTTAACGTGAACTTATTTGGAAGTAGGGTCTTCATAGATGTTGTAAACATAGACTGAGCTCATTCTGGGTTACAGTGGGCTCTAAATCTAGTTAAGTCTGGAGTCCTTATAGGAAGAGAGTAATCTGGACACAGAAGGAAAGAAACAAAGAAAAGAAGGTCGGGAGAAGCCAGAGGCAAATACTGAAGTGTAGCATTTATAAGTCAAAGGATGACAAGGATTGCCCTCCATCACCAGGAGCTGGAAGTGGCAGGAAACATTCGTTCCTAGAGCCTTCAAAGGCAGTGTGACTGTGGGATTTCTAGCTTCCAGAATTGTGAGCAATATATTTCTGCTGTTTTAAGCCACTCAGTTTACAGTATTTGTTTTACAACAGCCCTAGGAAATGAATATGTCATCCATAAATATCCACCTATGATGTGCAAGCCACAATGCTCAGTGTTGGAAGTATTGTTGCAGTCGCTAAGTCGTACTCAACTCTTGGCGACTCTATGGACTGTAGCCAACCAGGTTCCTCTATCTGTGGGATTTCCCAGGCAAGAATACTGGAGTGGGTTACCATCTCCTTCTCCAGTTGAGAGTATGGACCAGTAGAAAAATGAGCCTGACTCATGAAGCCTGCATTTGTGCCTGTAAGTGAAGAGGAAGAAAGCAAATGAGTTTCTCTTCCTTTTAGCTCTAGCCTATCATACTTCTAAAGAGCCAAAGACCGTTATTTCTCTTCCTCTTCCTGATTCTTCTGCTCACAAACTGCTACTTACACAGTAGAGTTCCTAGTATTTTCTCCTCTCTCCAATATGTTATGCCTTGTGCTTATGTTTTCCCTGCAATATAATAAGATGGCACAATGTATAATATGCACTCCACAGGGAACACACATTACATGTTAGCTTTATCAAGCCTTGGGTCCCAGCACACCTGAGCTAGGTCCTAGCACACCTCAAGCTTCTACACACAGGTGTGTGCCTGTGAGCGTGGCAGGACCCAAAGCACAAAAATGTTATTATAAAAGTATGATGTTCACTGCAAAATAAATAGCTTTACAATCCATGCAGTGCCTGAAAAGAGTCACTGGACTCCGCAAATGCACTGGACCTCCCAGGCTTTCCTATTTCAGCTCTCCCATCACATCAGCTAAAGTGTCTTCTGTCAAACTTGAGGACCATCTTTTATAAGGTGATCTTTATAAAATGTAGTTCTTCCTAAATTAAAGGAATCAGCAGATAATGCTTCATTTAGAGAAACAAAGGGAGGGAAGTGAGAGAGACAGGGAGGGAAAGAGGAAAGGGAGAAAGGAAGGAAGAGGGGTGCGGAGAAAGAAAGGAGAGATGATAAAAATGGAAGGGAAACAAAAATAATGAGTGGATTTCAATGGTTCTTCAAATTCTTAACATTGGTTTCCTTGGTGTCAAAAATTAAGAAATCTTTTTAACTGTGACTTTGTTTATAGATTTATAAAAGACTTTATAAAAAGTGGAAAGACCACTGAAATATTAATGGCTGAACTGAGCTAACATTCATTGAGAACCTACTCTGTTTCAAATGTTGCACTAGACACACTTTTAAAGAATCCTATAGGCATTTTGCAATTTATATATGATAAAATCAAGACTCACAAATTTTAATAATTTGTGTACAGCTGTACACTATCATAAGGATAGAGATATCTGGCTTTAACTTAATCAGGTTTTCCTATTTGAAAATCTAAATGCTCTTTCCACCAAACCACATGGCCTTCCCAAATATATTTTTGCACGAATCCTAGGGCACATGTTATCATGAGAGGAAATATTTTTTTAGCTTTTATAGAACAAGCACATGGCCAAATGAGATAAGAAGTTTTCCATTTTATAGTTAAAAATCACACTGCCACATGATGACCCTTAATAACAAAAATAGACAATCTCACAGGTACACAGCATTTGAGCAGCACTTTCCCAACAATGAGCAACAGCTAAAACTGTAATTCAACATGAAGACTCACATCAGGTGAGTATGTGCAAGAGAGTGGTTGCTCTCCATTAGGGATCATCAGAAGTCTAAAGTTATGCAAAGAAGTTGTAGCATCCACCAGAAGTTCCCCATAGAAATTAAGGCCATTCTAATATAAATAGAATGTAAACAAAGCACTGACCTTCAGGAGAAGCTTGGAACACAGACAAAAGTAAACTTGGAGACCCTGAAGGTAGTGGGGTTGAAGGGTGCAAGAGAGGTACCTGGACAGTAACTGGATGACCACCTCAGATCAGCCTACCTCAGAGTGCTCTGGGAAACCTAGGGCTTAAAGGCTTAAGGAGCTAGTTGTGGACATCTGATTCCTCCTCAACAAAAAATCATTGTGGTCAAATAAATTTTAGAAACTGCATTCTCTATCATTCTATCAGAACTTCACAACATTCTTTAGCAGAATAAAGCCTTTGAAAAGCCCTGGATTAAAGGAAACAAACTCAAAGCTTCCAATAGTAATTTAGCCAAAGATTCTGTTTTATTTATTTGCCTTAACATTAATTAGCATATCTGATGGAAGAAGACAGATTTGAGTAACACTGATCTAAGGTAAAATCAGTTGATACTAAAGTACATCGGAACTCTGCCCCCAAGGGCAAGCTTAGCTTAAAGTGATCATTTTCCTCAAAGTTATCAAAAAATATGTTTATATTCTAGAACTACAAAGCTTCCAACTACAAAATTATTTGCATGTGGATTCAAAATGTACTTTGTCAATGGAACAGGAAAGGATTTTAATTAATGCTGTTTCTAATCTGTATTAAATTGTCCACTTTATGGAAGCAAGAATAATGATTCTTTCTGAACTGCTGAGTCCCAGGACCTGAACAAATTTCCAATACATGGGAGGAGCCAAATAAATACTCATTGAGTAGTTGAGTGAATGATTAAGTGAATACATAAATGCAATTAAGTTATATTATTGATTCTCATGATTCATAGTTTCCATATTTGTAAATCAGACTGCTTGCTGAAATTTACCTATAATTCCCCAAATTGATACTTGTGATTGCCATGTGGTCATTTACAGATGTGCGTATGTGAAAGCATCCAAAATTTAAGTCACCTGATAGTCACATTCTTAGCTGACTTGGAACAAGGTGACATTGTGTCTTACTTCCTTAAAAAAACCAAAATCCTCCCTAACTTTTCACACTTTCTCTCATGTCTCTCAAACTTAGGAGCTGAGGGCATTTTTAGAATCCAGGAAATGGAAAGTCCAGATTTATTTATGTGATTCATAATCTCTTTTTATGTACAGTCAAGTTATGGATGGCTGTCCTTGGGGAGGAATGGCTTCCACAGATGTGATTATTACTTGAAATGAGAACTCACTTGGTATCATGATTTTTTTTTAAAGTGGCCCATGAATATCTCAGGCAGTCCCCAACCCTGACAGTATATGGATAGAGGATGGATGGACTTCTCTTTATAAAACTTTTCAAATCTGTAACTTGAGGTCAAATAAATCTGAGGTATAAAAAACATATATCCAGGGACTGCCCTGGTTGGCCCAGTGGCTAAGACTCTGCTTGACTGAATTCCTTGCGGAGGGTTTCAGAAGGCTGGAACTCAAGCATCAGCTGACTGGGCTGGAAATTCTAGAGACAAATCCACATCCAACTTCATTCAGGTTGTTGGAAGAATGCAGTTCCTTATGGCTGCCAGTCGAGTGCCCGACTCTGCTTGTTGCCCTTGTCCCCTCAGGCTGCCCTTTTCTCCCAGAGCATGTTCTGCATTCCTTCTCATAGACTATCTCTGTCTTCAAATTGTTAATACGACACTGAATCCTTTTCATGCTTCAAATCTCGCTGCCTTGTTCTTCTGCACCCAGTTGAAGGATCATGTGATTAGCTTAGGTTCACACAGATAGTCGCCTAACCTTAAGGTCAACTTTGATATGTAATAATTGCTGGAAGGATATTTCAAAATATTAAAAGATTCTATCAACATCCAAAGAGGAGAGGATTACACAGGATGAAGGATCACTGAAGGCCATTCTTAGAATTCTGCCTACCACATTTTATTGCGGTAACATGATTTCATTTTGCATGTGCAGTCCAAGTCAAGAGGAGTCAAAGTTGACAATTTTCCCCAGCTTAAACCCTGGTCTATATAATGCTAAAGAAGTAAGGCAGAGAGAGAGAGCAAGAGAGAGAGAGAAAGAAAGAATTCAATAGAGCAGAAGAGAGAGAAATAGAGAAACAGGCTTGCCATGACCCCAAATATTGAGCATATTCTTTTCCCTCTCTGATTTGCTAATGTATCTTCTCTAAAAGAAGACATGAAACATCTAAAATGTTTGCTTTTCTCAAGTTATTTGCATCTCCTAATTGGTATGTCATTTCATAATTACACTCTGGTACCAAATCTGAAGTTCTGAGCTATTCTTATGTCTTCCTTCCCTGTTAAGTTGTTTATGTTGTGCAGTGTTTGAGTCTGTAATTAAATTATTGTCTAAAACAAATTAACCATATCTACGCATATATTAGCATATCATTAAGTGAGGGAAAACATAGACATGCCATAGAACGTCTGGCTGAACAGTGCTCTGCACATCTGGGTTTGAGTTTCTAATAATTGGCCTCAATTCTGGAGATAGGAGGAGGCAGAGGACATAACCCCAGGAAAAAGAGACAACAGTCCCTTACCTGGAATAAGGTGAAGATGTAATAGTTGGAAATATTTTCAAGCAAATATCTACTTCAATCCCCCTTCTTTTGTCACTATGGGAAAAAATACATTTTTAGTTTCTTAATGCTGGACTTGGCCACATGTCATGCTTTAGCCAACAGAACTCTAGTGAATATGATGTGACAAGAGGCCTTAAATATATTTGAGGCTTGGCATGCCTACCATGCTCTGTGACCCACTATGACAAAACTAAGCCCCTTGAAACTGCACACTAGGATACATAAATACCAAGCAGAACTGACAAAGCCTGCTGATCAGCTGAGTCTCCCAGCTGAATCCGGTCTTAATTTTTTGAACCAGAGTCACCTGCAGACCTGTAAGTTTCAAGACAAAGACTTGCTGTTGCAAGGCTTCCCTGGTGGCTCAGAGGTTAAAGCGTCTGGCTGCAATGCAGGAGACCCAGGTTCAATCCCTGGGTCGGGAAGATCCCCTGGAGAAGGAAGTGGCAGCCCACTCCAGTATTCTTGCCTGGGAAATCCCATGGACGCAAGAGCCTGGTGGCCTACAGTCCACAGGGTCGCAGAGTCGGACATGACTGAGCGACTTCACTTTCACTTTTCTTATATAGCATTACTCTAGAAATAGCTGACTAATAGAAAAGAGAAAGGGAGGGAAAAATCTAGAGATACACATTTTATTTAAAATCTAATTCAGTTACATATATTCCCTCTCTCCCTCTCCCTAAACACACACACACACATATATATGTATATATGAGAGAGAGAGGAAAGAGAGAGAGGGAGGGAGAGAGACAGCACATGCCTATATATATATGTGTAGTCTTTTCTTAACAGTGTACAACATGTATGAAAGTACTCTGGTTGGTAGATAATTTATGCTAAAATTTATATTTAAAGAGGTCCTTATATAGTAATACTGTTCAGAGTGAAATGTAACAACAGTATAGTTTGAACTGTTACTTCTGCTTGTTAGACTTATCAGCCACTGTATCTTCCTGTTCATTCACAATTTTAAAGGGATATCTTATAACTCTATAAACACAGGCATGTGTAGAAAACTGCCATTTGATTACTAGAAGGCTAGATAGAACCTTCTAATTGCTCCAAATATATATTACATCTAATTTTTTGAGATGTTTGATTTTTATATGTAACAGAAAAATACTTGCAGATTACATCAAGGTCACAACCATTACCCTTACATTCCCTTGCATCAAAATAATATCAGAAGAAAAACAATAATAGGGCAGAAAGAACACTTCAAAAACATTGTTGAGATAAATTTAGATGGATGGGAGAGCACATTACTGGCTATAAAGACTTCTGACCATAAGATTTCCTACTCAAGATGAAAATCAAAACAATGATGCAGGATACAGGATGCTCGGGGCTGGTGCACTGGGATGACCCAGAGGGATGGGATGGGGAGGGAGGTGGGAGGGGGTTCAGGATGGGGAACACATGTACCCCCGTGGCAGATTCATGTCAATGTATGGCAAAACCAATACAATATTGTAAAGTAATTAGCCTCCAATTAAAATAAATACATTTATATTTTAAAAATAAACAATGAGCAGCAATACTACATAATCCCAGGGACTAAACAATAGGGAAAGTGTGAAATGTATACATTCTTGTATACATTTTAAACACTTCTGTGTTTAAAATAACTGGGATGGTTTCACATTGCTGAAGTCATAAAAACCAGTTGCTGGAGCAGAATGAAGGGTGTTGGCAATGAATAAGTACATCTTACATTTGGTCCTTCAACAGTAGGGACAGCACAGTGTGCAAAGACATGCGGCTGAAACTAGGAAATCTCTCATTTATAAAGTTATCATTTAGGCACCATCATTTTTAAACTCCATTTTAATTCATATTCCAGATTCAAATGTTATATCTTCAGTTTTAGAGCAGGGCTTCTGAACCTCAGCATTGTGGACATTTTTTGCTAGCTAATTCTTTGCTGTGGGGGCAGATCTGCTCACTACATGTTCAGCAGCATCCTCAACTTCTACATATTAGATGCCAGTGTGGGAGTGTTAGTCACTCAGTCGTATCCAACTCTTCGCGACACCCATGGACTGTAGCCCACCAGGCTCCTCTGTCCATGGAATTCTCCAGGCAAGAATATTGAAGTGGGTTACTATAAGCGCTCTTTATTCTGGAGCTGTGACCATCCAAGATGTTCTCCATACACAGCCATGTGTCCCCTGGGGACAAAATCACCCTTAGTAGAAACATAATGCAGTTTGCTTCTTCTTCCAATACTGGATGTTAATCACAAGCACTGAAATATCCACAATTTTTGTGATATTTACTCTTTGTCAGATGCACAGTAACTCATTTTGCTCCTCACAAGAGTGAAATGCCTTCTATATTATTAGTATCTCCATATTATTAATGATAAACTGAAGCATAAATAAGTGACTTGATCAGGTAGTAATTGAGCCTGGATTTGTACACAGGAATTTCTCCCCTTATGGGGAGAAAGTCCTAAAGGAAATGGGCTTCAGGATATCAGGATTCCAGCGAGACCTTGGTCACATGAGCAGTGTCCCCTAGGAACTATCTTTGCTCATCTGTTATATATGGGAGCTGAGCTAGATGACCTCAGAGGATCTGTGGTTCCCTAAATTATAGTCAGATCTATTTGGCTGGATTTATTTCAATAAAGGCAAGCTAACCACACGTTAGATAATGTGCAGCTACAGCAGCTCACTTCCTAATGGCATCCATCCATCTTCATTGATTGAAATCTACAATGCTTTAGTACATACATTTCCTAAAACCTGTCTGCTAGGAGAAAACTCTGCAGGGAAGAGAGACTGCTCACAAATTGTCTTCGAATTTCTCCATGGATCTCTTCACAAAGTTGTCAAGGTCACAACCAATCACAGACATGGTCGGAAAGAATACACTTAAGTTTTTCCTGCATAGTCAATGGGAGAAAGGAGTTAACTGCTGGCCAGATGACAGTGAAGATGAACATTTCAAGTAAGTGCCAGAAAATGTGATCAGCCTGAAAGTGTCAAATAAATTAATAATGAACACTGAAAGAAGCCAGTTTCCTCATCTGAGATGACTACTGTTAAATGCCATTCTCAAAACATTCTGGAAAACTACCCAACATGTTCAGTTCAGTTCAGTTCACTCACTCAGTCATGTCTGACTCTTTGTGACCCCATGAACCACAGCACGCCAGGCCTCCCTGTCCATCACCAACTCCCGGAGTCCACCCAAACCCATGTCCATCAAGTCGGTGATGCCATCCAACCATCTTATCCTCTGTCGTTCCCTTCTCCTCCTGCCCTCAATCTTTCCCAGCATCAGGGTCTTTTCCAATGAGTCAGCTCTTGGCATCAAGTGGCCAAAGTGTTGGAGTTTCAGCTATAGCATCATTCCTTCCAATGAAAAACCAAGACTGATGTCCTTTAGGATGGACTGATTGGATCTCCTTGCAGTCTCCAGGGGACTCTCAAGAGTCTTCTCCAACACCACAGTTCATAAGCATCAATTCTTCGGCACTCAGCTTTCTTCATAGTCCAATCCTCACATTCATACATGGCCACTGGAAAAACCGTAGCCTTGACTAGATGGACCTTTGTTGGCAAAGTAATGTCTCTACTTTTGAATATGCTATATAGTTTGGTCATAACTTTCCTTCCAAGGAGTAAGCGTCTTTGAATTTCATGGCTGCAATCACCATCCACAGAGATTTTGGAGCCCAGAAAAATTAAATGAGCCACTGTTTCCACTGTTTCCCCATCTATCTGCCATGAAGTGATGGGACCAGATGCCATGATCTTAGTTTTCTGAATGTTGAGCTTTAAACCAACTTGTTCACTTTCCTCTTTCACTCTCATCAAGAGGCTCTTTAGTTCTTCCTCACTTTCTGCCATAAGGGTGGTGTCATCTGCATATCTGAGGTTATTGGTATTTCTCCCTGCAATCTGGATTCCAGCTTGTGCTTCTTCCAGCCCAGCGTTTCTCACGATGTACTCTGCATAGAAGTTAAATAAGCAGGGTGACAATATACAGCCTTGACGTACTCCTTTTCCTATTTGGAACCAGTCTGTCATTCCATGTCCAGTTCTAACTGTTGATTCCTGACCTGCATATAGGTTTCTCAAGAGGCAGGTCAGGTGGTCTGTATTTCCATCTCTTTCAGAATTTTCCATAGTTGATTGTGATCCACACAGTCAAAGGCTTTGGCATAATCAATAAAGCAGAAATAGATGTTTTTCTGGAACTCTCTTGCTTTTTCCATGATCCAGCAGATGTTGACAACTTGATCTCTAGTTCCTCTGCCTTTTCTAAAACCAGCTTGAACATCTGGAAGTTCATGATTCACGTATTGCTGAAGCCTGGCTTGGAGAATTTTGAGCATTACTTTACTAGCATGTGAGATGAGTGCAATTATGTGGTAGTTTGAGCATTCTTTGGCATTGCCTTTCTTTGGGATTGGAATGAAATCTGACCTTTTCCAGTCCTATGGCCACTGCTGAATTTTCCAAATATGCTGGCATATTGAGTGCAACACTTTTACAGCATCATCTTTCAGGATTTGAAATAGCTCAGCTGGAATTCCAACACCTCCACTAGCTTTGTTCACAGTGATGGTTTCTAAGGCCCACTTGACTTCACATTCCAGAATGTCTTTCTCTAGGTGAGTGATAACACCATTGTGATTATCTGGGTCATGAAGATCTTTTTTGTACAGTTCTTCTGTGTTTTCTTGCCACCTCTTCTTAATATCTTCTGCTTCTGTTAGGTCCAGACCATTTCTGTCCTTTATCGAGCCCATCTTGGCATCTCTAATTTTCTTGAAGAGATCTCTAGTCTTTCCCATTCTGTCATTTTCCTCTATTTTTTTTGCATTGATCACTGAGGAAGGCTTTATCTCTTCTTGCTATTCTTTGGAACTCTGCATTCAGATGGGTATATCTTTCCTTTTCTCCTTTGCTTTTTGCTTCTCTTCTTTTCACAGCTATTTGTAAGGCCTCCTCAGAGAGTCACTTTGCTTTTTTGCATTTCTTTTCCATGGGGATGGTCTTGATCCCTGTCTCTTGTACAATGTCATGAACCTCTGTCCATAGTTCATCAGGTACTCTGTCTGTCAGATCTAGTCCCTTAAATCTATTTCTCACTTCCTCTATATAATCATAAGGGATTTGATTTAGGTCATACCTGAATGGTCTAGTGATTTTCCCTACTTTCTTCAATTTAAGTCTGAATTTGGCAATAAGGAGTTCATGATCTGAGCCACAGTCAGCCCAGTCTTGTTTTTGCTGACTGTATAGAGCTTCTCCATCTCTGGCTGCAAAGAATATAAACAATCTGATTTCAGTATTGACCATCTGGTGATATATATAATGTATGCATATATACATGAATAAATGTATTTAAGAATAAATTGTTATGTATAAAATGTATCCTTTAATTGACATGTGTGGGTATGATCAGTCATGTCTGACCCCTTGCAACTCCATGGACAATATCCCACCAGGCTCCTCTGTCCATGGAATTTTCCAGGCAAGAATACTGGAGCAAGTTGCCATTTCCTACTCCAGGGGATCTTCCCAACCCAGGGATTGAACCCTTGTCTCTTGCATCTCCTGCCTTGGCAGGTGGATTCTTTACCACTAGTGCCGCATTTAATTGTTACCCAAACCGAAAAATGCTTTTTACATCTTTACTTCAAACCCTGAATTTTTTTCCTCAGGGCATGATTCTATTTGGAAAATGTATAAACATACTTAGCTTATTCAAGAGGAATCCAATGAGGCAGATGATACGGTTGACAGATGTCTCATTAGCACTGTTTGGTTCTTCTAGCTTTTAATGATAAATCTTTGTATATTGAGCAATTGTAATTTCTACCTGAACCAAATCCATAGCCAGTCACAGTGCCTTACTGTTATGATACTAACAACTTTCCATACTTAATTATTAAATGATCTTTAGAGTTGGCTACAGCTCATAAAAATGTGACAATCCAGTGTGTCTTATGCTGTGAACTGTTACCAAAAGACTAAACATCCTTGACAGCCTGATAAAAAATTAATTATTATTCTTTCAATGGAAAGGATGCAACTCTGCCAAAAGCTTTTAATTGTGGAGATTTTAGAGTTCTCAATTTCTCTCTTGGAGAAGACACATTGGGAGGCTGTTTCATGAGGACTGAATAGCATATACAAATTATCTAGCCTTGCCTGGCACACAGTTTTTTTTATACCTTAGTTTCTTTCACTGGCCCTAAAATTTTTTTGTCTTCCTTCCTCCCTCAATAGCAATTCGTCTTTAAAGAACAGAGGTCATATGGCAGTTCTATTTTCAGTTTTTTAAGGAATCTCCACACTGTTCTCCATAGTGGCTGTACTAGTTTGCATTCCCACCAACAGTGTAAGAGGGTTCCCTTTCTCCACACCCTCTCCAGCACTTATTGCTTGTAGACTTTTGGATAGTAGCCATTCTGACTGGCGTGGAATGGTACCTCATTGTGGTTTTGATTTGCATTTCTCTGATAAAGAGTGATGTTGAGCATCTTTTCATGTGTTTGTTAGCCATCTGTATGTCTTCTTTGGGGCATTATAACATGGATATTATCATATGTGAAATGAATCGCCAGTCCAGGTTTGATGTATGAGACAGGGCACTCAGGGCTGGTGCACTGGGATGACCCAGAGGGATGGGATGGGGAGGGAGGTGAGAGGGGGGTTCAGGATGGGGAACACATGTATACCTGTGGTGGCTTCATGTCAATGTATGGCAAAACCACTGCAATATTGTAGAGTAATTAGCCTCCAATTAAAATAAATAAATTTATATTAAAAATAAAGAACAGAGGTAACAGTGAAAATCAAAGAATGGAAGAAATATTGGATTGTGAGATATGAATTAAGAGATACTTAGATACAGTTAAAGTATTCAGGTATTCCAGGCAAGTTCAAATGGCTTAAGTATGTCCAGTTTCAGCTGCTCATTGGGTTACTGTGTAGGTTGACAGGGGACAACTTTCTGAAAAGCCTTTTTGTTGTAAAATAAAGGTATTCTTATTCTGACAGCTAATAAATATGGAATTCATGTGGTAAAACTTTATTAGTGAACTGTGTGATTAGGAAAAGGTCCATTAAAATACTTAATTTCCAAAATCCCATTCATTTGAAGAAAAACAAACTTTGAATGTTACAGTTCAGTAATAATTCCTTCAAACTAAAAACACAAGGTGCTGCAATCAAACTACTGATTAAATTAATTCAGTTAGGATACAGTACTGGATATAGTAGAAATATAGGTACAAATTTTTAAAAAAAATACTAATAAAATACCTTACTCTTCTTCCTTTGAAGTCAACTTAGAGGATTGATGTTGTTTATCAATTTTGCATTAGATGAATTATTTTAAGCATCTAAAATTGATCATTCTAAGACTGAATAAGTGTACTGTGCAGAGATCACTTTGCTGTTTTCTTCTGTTATTGTAAAGCATAAGAAATTCCTACCTATGGAATATTTCTTCCCCATACCCTGATCAAACATAACTACGGAGTCTGAAATCTCTAGGACTGTTAATACTTTCATTTTCAAAGGGGGTAGAGGTTGAGGAGGATGTGGAGGACAGAGTGTTATCTGCACTTGCCAAAGCAAAGACTATTTTTTAAAATATCTCATTTTCTAGACTTCTTTTGGCAGACTGACCTTTCTGTAGAGTAGCTTATCTTGCTGTGATGCACTATTCCCAGGCCTCCTGGCATTCACACAGCTATGAAGAAGTAGAGTCAGAAAATAAAGGGATTGTAGGAAAAAATATATATAATCAAAATAAAGTTTCTGCTTAGAGTAGGATGTTGAAGAAACTCTGAAACATCAAAGGTGGTTTTTCAGCTTCCTAATTCACATCCTACTCAGCTGTCCTGAGAAAAGAAAGTCACAAGAAGTTTAGCCTCCTGTGAAATAAGCACGAGGGGCTGACTGATGGGAAAAAATAAAATCTTTCTTACAAGGGCAGAGAGCACTGATGAAAAAGGCCAATCAATGCAGTATAGTTGCAGAACTATAGAAAATAACCCCTGGAAGCTCAAAATGGGGCATAAAACAGTTGAAATAATTTGTGGCAAGCACAGGTATGTGTGGCCTAAAACTTGTTTATTGTAGAAAGATTGGGAACTTGAGTCAACCACTGCAGCTTCAAAATGCCATCCATCTCTCTCCAGCTTTGTGCCAGTCTCCACTAGCATATCCGTAAACTGAAACCAATAACAGCAGTCTTGCAAGAGTGTGGAGAGGACTGACTGAGATAATGTGTATGAAAGTGTCTTTTGTAATATTTGCATATCTTACAACTTCACAGAAGTTTCTTTTTCCTAGGACTAATGTCAATGCTAGAAGACATAGCTCTACAAGGAACACAGAAACAAAGCTGGGGACATCAGAGACGCAGGTGTCCCACCTGGACCCCTATTGTAATTGAGAAAGCACCTAAGTAGGTATGTGATCTCAGGGCATGCTATTGAGATTTTTCTGAGCTTCAATTTAGTCAGCTATAAAATGGGATCACAGCAATTCCCCGTCTCATGTGGTGGTTATGAGCATTAAGGGAGGAAATGAAGGCAAATTTCTTTGTGTGTTGAGTTTAGCCTCCATTATTATTTCTATCATTAGTATAGTGCTCTATCTTCTCCCTTTCTCTTATAAGGACACTTGTCCCTGGATTTAGGGCCCACCCTAGAACAGGATGACTTCATCCCAAGATCCTAACCTCAATTACAGTTGCAAACATTCCTTTTCCAAATAAGATTACATTCATAGGCTCCTCAGTGTTAAGAGGTGGTCACTTCTTTGGGGGAACCCCAATTCAACACAAACGTGAAGAATATAAACTGACATATTATGTAATGCCAAGTAATGACAGTGCTCCAGAGAACAAAGGTTAAGGATGAATGGGGATGATTTTTGGAAAAAGCAATGAGTAAAGTCCTTCTAAAGGTGACATCTGAGCCAAGAGCTGAATGATATCACAAAAGCATAAGACATGGAAATACATGGGGAACATATGCCCTAGGCAGAGTGAGCAGCGAATATACAGGGAGACAGGAAAACCAAGAAACCTGGGGTGGCTGGAAGCACAGCAAGGGAGCAAGGCAGTAGGGAAAGGTATGAGGAGAGCGGTTAGGAACGAAATGTGTCCCCCCAAATCTGTCTGTTGAAGTCCTAATCCCCAGTGTGGGAGTATCAGGAGGGAGGCTTTGCAGAGGTAACGAGTTCAGGAGGGTGGAGCCCTCAGTCATGAGGTTAGTGCCTTGTAAGAAGAGCCATACGGGAGCTTCCTTCTCGATTCTGCCCTCCACCGTGAGAGTTCACAATGAGAAGACAGGCAGCTGCCACTAGGAAGCCTGTCGCCAGGAGCTGGCCATGCTGGTGCCCTGACCTTAGACTTCTAGCCTCCAGAGCTGTAGGCAGTCAGTTTCTGTTGTTGACCAGCCACCCTGTCTATGGTATCTTGTTACAGCAGCCTGAACTAAAGAGCATACAGGTCACAAGGGGAATTTTGCATTTTATCCCAAGTTTGATGGGGTGCCAAGGCAAGGCTGAGAGCAGCAGAGCTGTCTTCATCTTTAGGGCAGACATTCTATTTTAAACCAAACCTGTGGCATAGCCCTAAACATTTAAATAGTATGTTCTCACATCTTAGCTCTAATAATGAGCCAATACTCCAGCAGCAATTCTTTGCTAATATTAAAACTAAATTTGAGATTTCCTACCATTTCTTTCACCATCTTGCGCTTCACTGAACATGTCATGCGTCCACGTAAAGGATTCTTTCTGCCTGCCTGCCCTTCCCCTGAGTGCCTCCTCCCTCTGCTGTGGTTGGTCAGAGGTCACTTACCTCCATTCCATGCTCCAGGGCACCTATTCCCTAGGTACTTCCTTCACTGCACTGTCACGATCTGTTTATAAGCCTAACTCCCCCACTGGACTGTGCAGTTCTTTATGATCACATGAATGTCTTACTCAGCTTTGGAGTCCCAGAAACTAGCACATTGCACGATGGGTGCCTCATAACTGTCTATTAATTATGTGACTGAATCCCGGTCTTATTTAATTTGATTCTGCCTGGAATTATTTAGTCCATCCACCATTTAATTAAACATAGACTCTCTTTTGGTATTTAATGATCTTGTAGAGAGTAAGTGCCAGGACACAATCTAAACATTTTTCTAATGGTTCACTAGAATTGCTCTCAGGTATGACATATTGTTCTCGACTCGCAAATGCCTCAAAAAGCAGATGCATTGTAGATACTTTCCCTACATTAAGTTTGAGATAAAAGGCAAAGAAGGATGAATTCACCTGTCTGTGTCCACCCACCAAATCCCTGCCACAGAGCAGCCACTTTTGTGATTCAAGGAGCTTCTTTCTTCCACTCCTGTTGTGTACTGAGCTCACTGAGCTGTGCTGTATTTTTAGGCACTGAGTTCTAAAAAATCAACACAATCTGAGAACTATACACTCTCCCCAAACGCACACACAGTAAAGCAGTGAAGAGAGTCTGTTCCCTTCAATTACTCGATCATTAATGGACCCACCAGCCATGGCCTTCATAGTACTGCAATGGAAACCTTCATTTTTTGATGAATCAAATTCTCCAAATTGAGTGAATTTTCTCTAGTGAAATCTCCAAAGTGAGTAGGTGCAGTTGTGTTAAAGCATGAGAGCTGTGGAAATAAGAACACAGAACCATAATGGGTATATCTTACAGAAGGAAAAAGACACCTGAATCATTTGAGACACATAAGTTCTCAACTATCAGTGAGAGTAAGACATATTTCACATAGATTTCCTTTTCATGTTTGAAAATGTCTTTCTTTAAATAAATATTGAATGTATCCACTTAGCCTGAGCATCTAAATAGAGAGGCCAACCCAATACATCTAGGCAAAAATAGAATCACTGTGGCCAGCCTCCCCTATTATTCCCACGGTTGTCAGAGTTCATATTTCAATTTCAGACCCAGGTCTAGTTCTAGTCGGCCTATCAGAGGCTAGAAGCATGCTGACCCAGGTGTGCCTGTGGACACAGCTGTAAAAAACACATGCTTAGTTAACCATGGAGTGACCTCAGATCTCAAATGTTGCAGGGAAAGAGTATCTTTTTTGGTTTGTGGCATCACAATATACTACTGATAATAAATGAATTTTGCTCAAGAAGTTTGTAAAGTCACCAGATTTTTGGTTTGTTGTTGTTGTTGTTGTTGTTGTTTTGTTTTACCCCATAGGGACAAGAAACATATTTTAAAACGAATTTTGAGAACATTGAGAAATGTTCATAGATTAATGGCTTTCAAGTTGGGGGCCTTTCAAGGGATAATTTCAATGCTGCTGTTGCTGCTGCTAAGTTGCTTCAGTCGTGTCCGACTCTGTGTGATCCCATAGACCGCAGCCCACTAGGCTCCCCCGTCCCTGGGATTCTCCAGGCAAGAACACTGGAGTGGGTTGCCATTTCCTTCTCCAATGCATGAAAGTGAAAAGCGAAAGTCAAGTCACTCAGTCGTATCCAACTCTTAGCAACCACATGGACTGCAGCCTACCAGGCTCCTCCACCCATGGGATTTTCCAGGCAAGAGTACTAGAGTGGGGTGCCATTGCCTTCTCCTTAATGATGCTGATAGATGGTAATTATTGTTTGCATAAGTATTTCATTTTATGAAGTGTTTTCTCAACAAATATGTTAAGTACATGGTTCAGCTATCACTATGTTCATATTTAGTAGTTAGGACCATCTAGTCTAGAGGAGTTAAATAATTTGCCCCAGTTCTCACAGTTGACTTGTGTCAGAGATGGGACACAAACTCAAGTCTTTCATCTCCTAATTTACATAGGAATAAACAGTCAAATCTCCTGAGAAGGGTTAGCCTTCTCAAGGATGGAATGGTGTGTTTTCTTTCTTCCAGGTGATTTCAGAAATGGTTGCCATTACTGATTTCTCAAACTGCCAGTTACCTTGAAATAATGCTTGGACAGCTTACTGCAAAGGGTCTTCTGGGGAATACTAATTCCAAAATGAGTCAGTAGACATTACTGAAAACAACATTAAAAAATTGTCAAGGAAAATTCTGGGTTAAGCTATGTGAAACAGATTTCTTTATGCAACACTTACTGCCACCTTAAATAAAAACATGTGCATCATAAACCTTCCAGCAGTGGGCACACAGCACTTTCCAAATGTGCTTGACCACATGACTGCTTTATTATTTTAACCCTAGATAAACATTAAGGAATACTTTGCTGATGGAAATCTTAGTGCCATATAGTAACAGACTTTTACAGATTCAATATATACCACAGAAAAAGCTCATAGGGTAAATTATAGAGTAACAACACTGATGTCATTACCTTGGCTAGTTTCACTATGGATATTACTAGAATTGCATCTTTCACAGTCAAGAAAATAGAGAAGATATTAAAATATTAAATATTAAAATAGAAAGATCAGAAGCGTAAAATAGACTATTGTATATAAAAAAAGAAATATAATGAAAATTGCCCCATATATTCTTGGTCTTTAAAATGGTTATAGAAAAATGTCCTGTACAAAGAAAAAATTTATTACTCTAATAATACTTCATTGGATTGCATTGGTGATTTTATGAAAAATTTGAGCTTTAAAATCCCTGATAATCAATATTTTGCATCTTAATGTCAGATAAATAGACAGAGCAATGTGTCCTGTCCAGATGACATGGAATGGGGAGTAGGAAACTGGTTCCAAGAGGATTCAAATCTACCATTCAGGTCTCATCAGCATCACTTGCTGATCCACAGTAGTACTAGGCAGTGCTGTTAAGTATATCCTTGAGATCACTGCAACTCCTATTTTTCAATTTTGAATCCAAAGTTAAATGTTTCCCAATTAGCTTAAAAGTAACAAATTTAGGTCATAGTGAGTTCACTTTCTTTCCTGGATTTTGTAACTATAGAAAAACAAGGGGTGGGGGAAATGAGTAAAGCTGTCAAAAGGTACAAATATATAGTTATAAGTTCTGGAGATGCAATGTACAGCATGGTATAGTTAACAATGAAAAGAAAAAAGTGAAAGTGTTAGTTTCTCACTCTGTGACCCTATGAACTGTAGCCTGCCAGGCTTCTCTGTCCATGGAATTCTCCAGGCAAGGATACTGGAGTGGGTAGCCATTCCATTCTCCAGGGGATCTTCACAATACTGTATTGCATATCTGAATGTTGCTTAGAGGGAAAATCTTAAAAGTCCTCACCACAAGTAAAGGGAACTTTAACTATGTGAGTGATGAATGTAAATTAAACTTACTTTGCAATTATTTTACATTATACACATGTATCAAATCATTATGATGTATACCTTAAACTAATCCAATATGATGTCAATTATATATAATAAAACTAGGTAAAAAATGAGAAAAAAATAAGGTACACAAAAATAAGGAAGGAATGGGATTCTTCTACAATTGGTCAAGTGCTAGACTAGCAATGAAGAGATGTACATGAGACTTACCGATGAGGAGAAAGGGGAAAGGTTGTTGATGTCCATGATGAAGGTTCTGGCTGAAAGCCTGAAGAGAAGCTACTGTAAAGGGATCTGGTTCTGATGCTTTTGATTTCAAAAGTAGCTAGGGAGGTGTGCTGTGGCCAGAAACTTACCATAAACCAGAGTGCATCACTTCCAAGGGCTTGGCTACAAATCAGCTTTACTTTGGATATCTGTAGGCATCGTGCCTGTTACCTTAAATGACATGCAGTCTGTGTACCAAAGCAATACAAACCATACACTGCTAGCCCCATTAGAGAGTTCTGCCTTATTGAGTGACATTAAAAAGATATATCTAGGTACACAAACTAAGTGCATGAACACCGTTTATTTAGGTAACACAATCAAAATCGAATAAAGAAAAACAGTGATCTCTCACCTATTTAGAGCCATGTCATGATAATAAATTAATTGGAACATGAAGCAAAGATTTTATTGATCATGCTTTACTAGATGCTGTGATGTTAAGACGGTGGAGATTAAAAAGAAGTAAGCAGCTTGTGAGGTTATAAGCAGTTCTTACTCTGGCCATTTACTCTTCGATGATGTGACTTCCTAATCCTTCTCAATCAGTTCATGTACTTCATTGAGTCACTAAGTTAACCCACATGCATAAAGATCTTCTCCTATACCTTTTTACCTAGTGGATGAGAGAACAGGCTTTGGAATCAGAGGGACCTTAATTTACATAGAAGCCCTGCCATCTGTTTTGAACAAAACAATAAAGTTTTCTAAGCCTCTGCTTTCTCATGTGTAAAAAGCAGGATAATAAAAGCCACCTAAATGGATCTATTTATGGCCAAATGGAATAAATACAAAGCTTTAGTAGAACAGCAGGTAGCACATAATCATCAGTAAATAAAGGGTGGAAATAATCACAATAATAATTATCACCTACTTTTAAGGGTGATAAAAGGGAACTCAGAGTTCATTCAATCCAAATCTTTCACTATTTGGATGAAGACACATTGAATTGCTTAGTTATAAATAGTCTCAAAGAAGCTTTTTAGTGTATTTGGCAATACAGTGTAGACCCACCATGTGTTAAGCTCTGTGGCAGGCACTGGAAATCGAAGTGTGTACATTTTCCATGCGTGCACTACTTGTCCATACCCAGATTTATTCAAGAAACAACTGATGGCAGCTGCCTCTTCAGAGGGGAATGATGCACATGATGCGTGACGGAGTTCTCACCAGTGTTGATGAAAGAAAAGAAGCAGCGATGACTCTGCCATAAAAGTCAAAGGTGGTAACTTACTGGGTCCTGAAGAAAGACAAGGAGCAGCATGGACCATATCCTTGTAGGGTGAGAGTTCAGTTAAGTTCAATTCAGTCGCTCAGTCGTGTCCGACTCTTTGCGAGCCCATGAATCACAGCATGCCAGGCCTCCCTGTCCATCAACATCTTCCGGAGTTCACTCAGACTCACGTCCATCGAGTCCGTGATGCCATCCAGCCATCTCATCCTCTGTCGTCCCCTTCTCCTCCTGCCCCCAGTTCCTCCCAGCATCAGTCTCTTTTCCAGTGAGTCAACTCTTTGCATGAGGTGGCCAAAGTATTGGAGCTTCAGCTTCAGCATCATTCCTTCCAAAGAAATCCCAGGGTTGATCTCCTTCAGAATGGACTGGTTGGATCTCCTTGCAGTCCAAGGGACTCTCAAGAGTCTTCTCCAACACCACAGTTCAAAAGCATCAATTCTTCGGTGCTCAGCTTCTTCACAGTCCAACTCTCCCATCCATACATGACCATACATATCCTTGTAGGGTAAGAGTATCAACTCCATTTTATCAATTTGAAAACCAAGAACTTGAAAAAAAACTACATCAGTTGTCCATGGTCACCTAATGGATTAGGGGCAGAATTGGAACTGAAATTCAGATCCTATGACACATATCTACTAATATTTCCATGCTTTATAATTCAATTTCTCCTATTTTCCCAAACAAGTAATATGTTTGCAAGAAGAAGTAATTTCAGCATTTTAGTTCTACTGTGATACCTTTTTAATGTGTTCATTTTTCATGGAATTGTTTTCCCTTCCTTGATTTATACTTGCTTTTATTTCATTCTACTTTGCCTTTTTCATTTCTAATCAGGTGCTTCTCATTTGAGAGTATTTTATTCTCTGTATATAACAATCTTCTCCCCAGCCTGGGAGTTAATTTATGTATATTCTAAATATAAGCAAATAATGTAAATGCAAATAGCTTCCAATGATACTTCACTGATACTTTGTTTCACTTAGTGTGGCCTTACTTACAATGTCCTGAGCTTAAGGGCATGTTCCCATGGGTTATTTGTAAAACCAACTCTGCATTTGATTTTCTGATTATTCTATGGTCCTGTTTACCATAACTCTGATTAGAGGCCGCTGCAGCAAATGGACGATAGCTGTTTTTGCAATTGAGCCTTATTAAAATTTAAAGTGTATCCATAAACACATAAGTGCCTATTATAGATTAAAGTTCTGAAAATTAATATTCACAGATAAGCTCGGTTTACAAAACCGCAAACTCAAAATTACTGAAAGCCAAATAATATTAGTACTTAGTATCAAATTATCATAGTTATGTCTACCATAAGTGTACTCTATTGATGTTAAGCAACTTCTTTGGTAGCTTGAGAAGACATTTTATTTTATTTGGGTAACTCAGAAAATATAGCTCTCATTCTTGGGATACTGTTGAAATGTTAATGTCTAAACAATGATAAAATATCATCTAATATTATATTATTAATGCATTGGCAAAGATACTATTTTAGGCTTACGTACTTCACTGATTGACTTTATTCTGATGGACTTTAACCTTTGAAAAGGTTAGCAAATTTGGGCATATTTCTTTTTATGATTTTTTTTCTTTTTATGATTATTCACAGATGATAGCAAGCCTTAATTTCTATAACTTTCTCTGAAGTTTCAGCCAGGAAGTACAAAACCATTTACCACTGGGAAGTGTCTAGGTGGATGCCTCCACAAATGAACAATGAAGCCCTGTTCTCACTGATACTAAGATTGTACTATATAATTAAAATGGAAAAATCAATGCTGGAAAAAGAGAACAAATGATACAATTAGAACCACATTTTGATTTGTCTTGGAAACATTTTTTGGGGGTATTAAAGTTACTGGTCTATTAAATTGCATGGGAAAAAATAATAGAACTCATTCATGGAGCGTTTTACTCTGCCATAGTTGGAGCTGCACACTCATTAGTTAGGTGCACTGGAACAAGGGGAGGAAAGACAGATTTGTAAGGAAATAAACTTTTGCATTAGCAGAGCTTCAATGTCCTTAGGACCTTTTGGAGAATCAATGGGGCTATAAAGAAGAATGAAGTAACCATTTGCTACCCATTTTCCAAAATGAACAAAAAGTACTAGAAAATGATGGTTTCTCTTTCTGCACCCTTTTCTGACTAGGAAAGAATGAAAGAGGGAGTGAAAGGGAGAAACCATTAAGGATGAAAAACAGAAGGGATAGAACCACAATGTCTAAACAGACAGGAAAGTCTGTTTGATCATTTCCTCAGACCAAAGACTAAACAGAACTTCAAATCTCCCCTTATCCCTCAAAAGTGATATCAGAAACAACTCACAGGACTTGTCCTTTTAATTTTGATCACTTAAACTTTGATGAACAGCGATGATCTCACTGGTTTTCCTCAGTTGGAGAAATGTGACAGTTTGATGCACATTATATACCATCAGAAACATCAGACCAAAAGAGTTAGAGAAGGCAAAGTTAAGATAATTGTATTATTTACTACCATTATGAAGGAAAGGATTATAATAGGTGCCATGAATTAAACATGTACTATTTACTAGGAGCAGTATGTTGTGTTTCAAATACCTAATATAACTGAATCATTTATGTCAGTCTGCCTCAAATCAGTTTTTTGGTAACAGAGACCATCGCTTTTTGGAATATCATGCTGCTTTCCACACTGTCCGTTTATAAGGAAGACTTTATCACTTGGTTCATGGGGTGAGCATACAATCCAAGGCTGGTTAATGAGAACTCTATAATGATGATTAGTTTAGGAGTGAACACGTGATGACAAGTGTCTGACCGGAGTGACAGAATCCTGGTACTTTTCCTAAAAGTATCCAGTTTTGTGAAAAACCTCTGGTCATCTATTACAGACCTATGACTAGTAAAATATTTCCTTTACTTTCTTTCTTCCCATATGTCTTCTCCTGTCCTTCTTAGTCAGATTAGTAGCAAGATCATTCACCATGAAAACTACTATGGAAAGGTAACTTTTATATGCAAAAGAAATAAAATGAAGCTTTAACATACTCATTGAAAAGCTGCTGAACCCTGGGATATGTAAGACTATCAAAGTATTATTGAAGCATATAAGCAATTGTAGAATAGTCAGAATGAATGATTAGAGTTTAAGTGGCTATCATTAACATTTAATTTACAGAGGTGGATAAGCCTTTCACCTTGATATTAAAGAAACATTAGCAAGAATAAACATATGCGCACATTATAACCAAATGATTCCTCTACTTCTTGGGATAGTTTGGATTCACTTTTAACTAAGAGAGCATTACTTGTTTATGTCTAATAAACATTCATGCTTAAACTCCTCCAATCAAATGACATGCAATATTTGGAGATTTAATAATGACTTGATGACTTAATATCAGAACCAATAATGAATCATATGTTTATTGTGTATGGAATAGCAATGAGAAAACTTTTTCAAACAAACACAAAAGGAAAATATTAAAAAAGCATGTGGTAAACTTCATATTTTATATAAGGTGAATAATAACAACAAATCAAGTTTAACCAGAATTTTGTTTGAAAATATTAGACTATGTGCATAGATAAGATTGCAGCAACAAATTTCAGATTTTAACTCAGCAAGGAAACATGTTGTAGTCAAAAAATTATTTCAAGCTCAAGACACCAAAGTGAACAAAAATACTCTCACATTTATATTCCACCTCTCAACACTTGTGCAAATACACAGAACCCAAAATATCTTTTGCAATTATCTTAATTACCGTTACCTTTGATTTATCTTACAAGGGTAATGCATTTGAAATTGTAATTTCTCATCAGTGTCAGCTAGATTTTACTGGATTTTTAAAATATTACTTCTTCGTTGGTTGGTCTGGTATTTTAAATGTTTGATTCAATGAATACAGATAGTAAAATAACCAGTTTTCACTTCAAAGGAATAATTTCTGTAGAGCCATAATTTTACAGTGCTAATCATCATTAGATTCTATCAAAGACAGATATGTTTTGCCACAAATATATCTGTATTCATTGATAGAAAGAATTGGTATATTAAATACTGATCCAAGCTCATGATGACTTCTATCAACCTAGTGTTTTATAATTTCCTGTGTTTGAAGCATGTCTCCAGATAGGACAAAAACCATAATGAAATGTACACTGGAAAAAGAATCTGAAAAAAATCATATATTTATTTAAGGTTTGTAACTAGTTGGCTGTGTGACGTTAGGCCTATTGCTTAACCTCTCTGTACCTTACTATATCCAAATTGAGAGGGCTTTTACTTGCATTACAGATGTCCCAGAATTAAGATGAGAAGTAAATGGGATAGTAAATATAAAAGGCAATGAAAATTACAAAATGCCAAATTAACGGCTGGCCCTGTCAGTAACTGACTAGTCAAATACTTAATAAGAAACTACCATAGTGAATATTCAGAAAAATATTACCCAAATTGGATAATGAGAGAAAAACATAAATTATAATCAACCACTATAAGAAAAGTTCCGTTCAAATGCTATGGGAGTTCAGAGGAGGGGAAAGATGACTGACTAAGAGGGAAAAGGAGAAAAGAATAGAGTGACGCCACTACAGTGGGTTTTGGGAAATACAAGGACCTAGATTTTAAGTAAGAAGATATGTGGCACATGGGGGACGAGGTTATGGGTTTGATAGGATTTGGATTGGATTTGATAGGAGGATATGTGTTTGATAGCTAGAATAGGATTATCTATGGCAAGTTTTGATCTTGTACATGAATGTCAATTCTTTAGTTAACTGAGGGGATCCCCTAAAGCTTTTGAAAGAAAAGGAGGATAAGAATAATATAATCAAATACCTTTTACTGAACAATCAATATATTTAAGATATTAAGGTTTGTATCTAGTACCTCAATATTGTGATATAATTATTACTATTAAGCTCACTTATAGATTAGAAAATTGAAAGTAAGCCAAGAATTATCTGAATCTAAAACCCTATCTTTCCAATACATCCTACCCATTATACTCTTTTGCAAGTAGTTGATGGTTCATTTTATTTCATAATTTAAATATTTGCACATTGATGTTTCCAATTGTTGAGTACATAAATATGGTGCTTGCTCCCAAATGAGAAGTAGCTTCTTCTCCAGTAGACGTCATCAGAAATCAGAGACCAGAAGTGAGCACACACATATGGACGGGCTCAGTCTTTCAAAGAACTAGTGCTCAAAATGCTAAATATTCATATTTAACTTAGATGGAAAAACACACATCTTAGAGAAGGATGAGCATATGACTCCCCTTCCAGATGGCCCCAGATCATAGGTTCTTGAGGAGTCCTCCATCTGCCCCTCTCACACGTGGGCGCCTGCTCATTTCCACACCTGTTCAGGGTTTAATAAGTGAGGCATCAGAGTATATTCATTGTGAGCTTTAATTCAGACAGCTGTAGAGGAAAGCCATAATTCTATTTGCTAGCTGTGGGACCTGAGGCAAGCCACACAGAAAATGGAGATTAAAATATCATAGAATAGTTTGAAGCTTTCATAAATATAAGTATGTGAACTCTCCAGCCTCAAACCTGGAATTTTGGCACTCCAAAATTGGCAAGATTTGTATTATACAACTACTTATGTTTTATGTCCACGTCAGTACCATCCCCCACCATATGCACTAAAGTCTTTGATTTGTATATCTATATCAGTAGCATTCATTACAGTTTCATAGCCATTCAGTAATCATTTAGAGAGAGCTCTATGTATTAGGCACTGTAAAAAAAAGGATACACAATAGGTGTGAGTAGTCCCTATTCTTAAGAAGCTCTTAATACAGTGAGGAGTACACAGAATTCTAAAGAGATTACGGGAAAATAAAATAGGATAAGAACGTGGGGAAATTTGTGACTAATTTTGGTCTAGGCAAATTACTAAAAGCTTCAAAGAAGAGGGAAATTTCAAGTGAATCTGGGTATCCAAGTAAAATTTCTCTACCAGCTAACACAAAGGGGTTAGGGTTAGAATTGGGATGCTGCAGGTAGAATACTAGCTGATGTGGGGGAAAGCAAAATAATTTAAGGAAACTAAATGACATTAGGGGTGACTGAAGCATCCGTCACATGAAAGGAAGGGTAAAGAAATGAAATGATAGAGAGAGTTGATCTTTAGACTGTGTGAGGCCTCTTGGACCACATAAACAGTCTGGAAAAACCAAACAATATTTTTCACTTAGCGCTGGCAACAGTGGGAGGGAGGGATTGGTGTAGGGAGAGAGTGGTGGCAAGAAGACCAGTCAGCAGACAAGTATCACAGTCTGCATACAAAAGATGGTGCCTGGACTGATCCAAGACCATGGGGGCAAAAAGGAACAGGCGGCAGTGACAGTATCTGGGGACAGAAGCAGCACAGATGGCGGAATATGAGGCAAGAGAAAGAAGAAGCTGATACGATTTCTAGTTTTAAAAAGTAAGCATGTCAATGAAATAAAAGATGGAACCAAGAAATATAAAGGTATAATTATTTACAGTTATATTAGCCTTCTTCTCATTTTTCTCTGACCCCTAGCCCAATCCATACTGGCAAAAAGAAATTGGACTTTTTTGTTACACTTTTCTTAAACATAAATTGAAAGTGAAAGTGAAGTCACTCAGTCGTGTCCAACTCTTTGCGATCCGGCGGACTGTAGTCTACCATGCTTCTCTGTCCACGGGATTTTCCAGGCAAGAGTACTGGAGTGGGTTGCCATTTCCTTCTCCAGGGGATCTTCCTGACCCAGGGATCGAACCCAGGTCTCCTGCATTGCAGGCAGAGTCTTTACCGTCTGAGCCACCAGGGAAGCCCCTATGCCTGTCTAATTCAAACTTGCAGAATTCTAAGTTATACTAGGATTTAATTAATTTTCCACAATTAAATATGTGATGGCTCTTACAACTCAACTCTGAATTTAAATAGCCATTCAGATAGTGGTATTAACACACATCTAGCAAGATTTATATAACAAAACTGTCTACAAAAATATCTTGAATCCATTTCCTTGATGATCCTCCCAATAACCTAGTGAGTTGCATAAGCAGACCTAAAAGTCCCCACTTTTAGGTGGATTAAGAGATTTAAATCTAATGAGAAAACAGGCAGACACTGGTTGCTAGGGTAGAGTCAGATTTTTCAATACAATATCAGAGAATCCACAAATGTAGCCCTACAGATATATGACATGATAACTGCAAAAGATTATGCATCAAAATATCTCCATATTATATAATATCAGATTTGTGCATATCAATAAGGAACTGCCATACTGACCAACTACCTCCATGATGACTATCAGTATAAGAAACTAGCATTCTCAACTATAATTTTCAAAAAATTTAATTATGTCCATTATGGACACTTATTATATTTGAAAAACAATTGTGACATAGTGAATTGTCTACTCCATACTTAATCTTGCTTCTATTTTAAGAACAAAACACTGATTTTCTTAAGATGGGAAAAATACCCTTTCTTTTTTCTTCTCTATTCTGTAAAGAAACTAGAAGTGGTCACTGAGATACAAATGGAAGTCGCTGGGTGGAGCATCTGGGGAGATATTTTAATGAGAGTTAGACTTATGTGGAAATTGAGCCCTCTGCCCTTGCCCCATTCCTTTTTTCCTGTTTTTTTTTTTTTTTTTATTATGTCTGTAAGGGCCATAGCTCAAGAATGAAAATATATACAAATCCTTGTAGAACAAAAAGAAAGTGCTCACCTCTTCCATATCAGCCCAGCTCAGCCTACAGCTGATCTTAGTATGTACAATAAAATTTCTACATTGTTATGTGGATTTTCTGATGTGTGCAACCAGAACTGATTAATATGTAGTATAGATAACTATGCTTAGAGCTAGGGAAAGCAAAGATAAGAAAAATGCATAAGTGGTATGAGAACTATTATAGGAGGATATAACCCTAAAACCAGTGTTTTTTTATCCCCACCCCAATAGTCTAATATAAATTGAAAAACAGATGAGGAAAAAAGTTACATTTTCAGTCATGGTAATCTTGAATGTTATGAGCAGAGGAATGAACACTCGATCACATGAATTCTAGTGATCAGTCATGCGGTAGCTTGAAACCATATATTTTTCTAGGTACCAGTGAGGAAGAAAGATAGGATTCTTACTTCCAAACAGTTTATAAACCAGAAGGAGAGATGAAGTAGTACTTGACAATAAACAACATATATTATAGCTCCAGCAAGTGCTACCGAGCAGCTTTCAACTCAACAAATATTCTTCCATGAAGAGATGCCCTGGGGAAAGACATGAGTGAGAAATGTTGTTACAGTAATTTAAACCCTAGCTTCCTAGGAGGAGGAGAAACATAATTCAAGAAGTATTAGAGTGTGAAGACTTGTGTGAATTTAATGGTCATGTTCTCAACTTTTCAGAAGTAACATTTTGTAGTTGAGTAGTGTTCCCCTAAAATTAATCTGTTGAAGCCCTAACCCTAATCTAACCTTGTTTGGAAATATTATCACCTCAGATATAATTAGTTAAGATGAGATTATTCTGGAGTAGAGTGAGCCCCTAAATCAAAACAATTGGTGTCTCTCTACAAAGGAGAAACTGGCCACACTTGTGCACATAAGAATGCCAGAGGAGAGAGGCTGAGATATGGGAGATGCTTCTACATGTCAAGAAATGTCAAAGGCTGCAAGCAAACCACCAGGAGAGACATGGAACAGACTCTTCCTTACAGCCCACAGAGGGAACCAAACTTGTTGACACCTTGATTTCAGACTTCTAGCCTCCAAAACCATGAGATGTTTTTTGTTGTTGAAGCCAAACACTGTGTGGTGCTTTGCTCTGCCAGACTTAGCAAATAAATACAAATCTCAATGTTATCTACCACTTTCTTGAGAGACATTTCTGAACCACATGCATTAAGAGACTGATGTTCTCAGCAACTGCAGTCATGAGTAAACCCATCTTGTTAAATATTTCAGCATGACACTTGAGAGAAAATAGGGGAAAACTTTGCTTTTTGAAGACCCAGCAGCCCTCTTCAGAAATTGCTTATAGTGAATGCAGAGAAGGAACTGAACAGAAAAGAAAGAAGTTTAATACACTGGCAGTACAGTAGTACAGTGTTTGGGGATTTGGGAATTCATTATCAGGACACATTTTCAAAGACTGAGAAAGGGCTTTTGTACAAAGCAAATTAGATAAAGATCAGGGGTTAAAGGTGGAAAGAATCCTTGTGGGGCCAGAGAAGCAGCTGGCATTAGAGAACTCAAAGATATTCTATCCATCAGGGTCCAGTCAGGAAAGCAGAAACCATGATGAGTGTTGCAGACAGAGGAGGTTTAATACTGGGCAGTGGTTACTCAGGTGCTGAGTGGCTAAAGAAGAACATTAGGTCTTGCTGCTACATCCCAAAGCTCAACAGGGTTTCCTTGTGAAACAGCTACCATTCCTCAGGCTGATTTAAAAAATAAAAATAAAAGAGTCTGGAAGAAGGGGCTCCCAACAGTTGGTGCTCAGATCTCTCAGAGGATGGGGGTCAATAGACCACTGAGGGGGCCTGGTTGTTTTCTCAGACCATCCTGAGGGCCATGGCTGGGTGCTGGAGGGACTGGGGTGGAGCTGTCTGGTACCTTCTCCTGCTGCAAGTAGAGTAAGGTTTGGTCTGGAAGTTTCCACACTGGTTGGAAGTTGGAGCCATAGCTCTCTGCCTCTAATGGAGAGCCAGACCCAACCTAGAAGCCAGAAAAAAGTTCCTCCTCCAACCTATCTCCTCCCACTCCCCTGCCAGAATACACCCAGAAATTGGCTGGCAATAGAGTCTAGGAAATTGAGTTTTAGGTGTTTTAATCCCAGCTTCTCAGAAAAGAGAAGATAAGGAAGTGGCTTGGAGCTAGGAGCCAACAGGCAATAGATGCAGAGACGTAAGTGTTTTGATTTTTTTAAAGTAGGGTAAAACGGGGTACTTGAAGTACCTGGGCACAGAGAACAAGTCTAGTATGTATGGGAAGGTCAGTCAATGATTGTGATCCCCTGATATGTGCAAGGAATAGGTCTAGATGCTAGAGATAGTGAAGTGAGCAAAAAAGAGTCGGTATTTAAGGACTATTTACTTGACTAATGAGTGTATATGAGGGAACAGTAGGAAATTAGACTAAAGAGAGAGAATAGAGGCCTAGAACAGTATCCTAGGTCACATGGGACACCAATAAGAGGGAAGTACAGATAATCAATAAACCATGTTTAATCTTCAGTGTTTTTGAAAATGGGTCTGCATATCTGTCAGCGGGTTAGTAGCATTAATTTAGAGTGCTTCATAGAATATATCTACTTTTCGTAATAGTCAAACTTTCTTAGTTGCTCAGTCATGTCCAACTCCTCGCAACCCCATGGATTGCAGCACACCAGGCTTCCCTGTCCTTCACTATCTCCTGGAGTTGCTCAAACTCATATGTCCATTGAGTCAGTGATGCCATCTGACCCATCTCATCCTCTGTCACCCCCTTCTCCTCTTGTCTTCAATCTTTCCCAGCATCAGAGTCTCTTCCAATGACTTGGCTCTTTGCATCAGGTGGCCAAAGTATTGGAGCTTCAGTTTTAGCATCAGTCCTTCCAATGAATATGTAGGGTTGAAGCTTATTCAAACTTATTACTTTATCATTATTAACATCAACATTATCACTATTATTGATATACTATTTATCAAGTGCTTGCTCTGTGCCAAGAATTGAGCAGATTTCTTACATCACATCAAACCTTCAGACAACACTATGGAGTGTGTATTATGACCCCTGTTTCATGTAGGAAGAAACTGAAGATCAGAGTTGATGCTATTTGGTCGATGTCATGTGGAACCTAGATGGGAGAAGCAAGTCTGACTCCAAATCCATTTCTCTTAAGCACTGAATTCTACAACATCTCAGAAAAGTCACCAGATGCGCACATTCCTTCAAGACATTCATCAGCAAGGTCACTTCAAGACTCAAGTACTACCTGGCAGCTTGAGTCCCTTCTCCAAGTTCTTAACTCAGCTCATTTATAATCCCCTCTGAGTATTACTTCCCCTCCTTCTCACTTCTTAAGTTTGTCACAGTCCTCTGAGATGACAGGCTGAATGACGGTGATGAGAATGTGGTAATATAAAGTCCATAAACAGGAGCAGCTGCCAGGAGTGGGCAAGAAGAGGTTTACAGAGGACACATCTGAGAGAGAGCAGCCCCAGATGTTTTAACATATGTGCAAATTACCACTGGTGCGCCCGCATGCCCACGCAGACCTGATCACAGTTGTGCAGAAGAAAAGACATTTAAACTCAGAAATGGAAACGTTATGGGCAAGAATTGTTCTATTTCCTAAGCCTTAATGGCTTGGCTCTTTATCTTACACATATAAACACCATAGACAAAACCTCCACGTAAATAAGCAGCAGGTGCACTGGCATTTTCTTGCCAAGATATTATGCGAGTATTAAGCCAAGCTGATCAGCAGAAGCACGCATCTATCGGTTTCACTGCAGAATATAGTTGGGTAGAAGGGAACACTGAGCAGGCAGGTTAAATTAAACCTCATCTGTCTTATAGAAGGGCCACTTATTGCCCAAAGCTGGAAGGTGTCCAGGTATACAAGAGGTGTAATTGCACTGAAGAAAATCCAGAGCTTGTGAAATTCTGTAATGTTTAAGACTTAATGGAAATGCAAAATGATTTAGGATAAGACATGGAATTGTAAGAATCCTAATAACATTTATCTAGCACTGTGCTGACTGTTTTGCTTATATTAACAATATAAGTTAAATATTATTAACTCATTATTGCCTCAAACATATAAAATATGTATGGTGCACTATTTTATTGATATAAAAACTGAATCCTGGAGATGTAAAGTAACTTTCCTAAAATAAAGACAGTTTAGATATATAGAGATATATACATATTCTAGATAAAGAAAACAAGATGTAGAAAGAGAATTTTAATCTAAAACTGCCTAAATTAGTAACTACGATAACAAATTGCTATAACTCACATCTTGATTGCTGGAAATTCTTCTATTTGAAATAGCCAGTTACTTAAAAGCACACAGTTGTACTCAAAAATAATTTCATCTATTTCTAAAAGAGTCTGTGCATTGTGAAAATTTCTGATAAGTGCGTGTTTGGGGGCTATGATGGGGTATGTTGTGGGGCTATGACCAGTTTGATCTCTCTTTTTTAACAAAATTTGATGCTTATGTGTTTCTTTTTTTTTTTTTAATAGATCAGCAAACTTTGGTTTGTTCTGCCTGAAGAGTTTAAAGTAAATTTACCATGGTCTCTTTCATTTATCCTATAATGTATGCAAATTCCAGGGCAAAAGAAATTTAAAGCTTGCAGCCAGGGCAAATCATCTTTAAACTCTGTATAGAATATCATGTAGATAACCCCCCAAAAACCCATAATAAGATAATTTTGCCAAAATGAGTCTTAATATTTTAATATATATGCATCTCAATTCATGCATTCACTTCATTTCTTATCATCCTCCTTTTAAGCCTGCATGCATATTTTATAAAACAACAGTATTGAAAAATGTATGAATTCACCAAGATTTCTTATTCTAATGTGACTTTATGCATTTGCTTTTCTCATTTCACTCCCTCCATTTCTTAGCTACACTTCAAAACTCAATTTGGTCCTCTTCTCTCTAGCAAACCTTTCCTGACGTCTCCAGCTGGGTCAGGTATCCACCTCAAATGTTCCCAGAACATCCTGGACAAATTATTATTATCACCGTTGTTTAGCTGGGTAATAATACTATGGACAGTCCACAGTAGGAATAAATACAAGCAGCAGTAGTAGTAGCAATAGGAGCAGCAGAACAATGATGCTGGCATCAGAATTTACATCTCCAGCAGCAGCAGTAGTTTCCATGATCTGAATGCTTCCTATGTGCCAGGCACAGGATCAACAGCTTTAAATATATTAACTCTAATCACTGAAGTCCCATGGATTAGCATGAATTAATTATTCCTACTTTACTATTGAGGGAAACTGAATTTCTTTTCATTTCTCCTTTATCTATTGCTATTGCTCCCTCATTACTTTTTATTTTCTGCCTTCATGCCACCCTTTTCCCTTCCTTATATAAAATATATATATTGATTTTTCCCAAGGAATTATCTTTTGTATTTATATCTGTTCTGTTTTTCTGATTTCTAAAAGCATTGATTTCTGAGTTTTCCTATTAAATTCCATCTTTATTTTCTTAGGTTCATTTTTTTTTTAACAGTTTGAGCCTAGATACTTAATAAAATGTAAAAATTAAATGAATTATGTATTTAAGCCTACGAACTTACCTGGTGCAGTGCCTTAGCTGGGCCCCATAATATCTAAATCTACTTTCATCAATTCTGAGACATATTTTTCAAGGTTATTTCAATTTGTAACACTTCTTAAAATCAAGAGAAGCCTTTATCAAAGGATGCATCTATTAGTACACTAAGCTGCACTTTGATCAGATTCCAGTGGGGATCAGCCAGGCTGCAGTTTTGAAACAGCGGCTACTCTCAGAGCCTACACAGCGTGGGGCATGATGTTCCTCCTGGAATCACTCTGGTTGAGTTATCTGCATTACTGGTGTGTAAGAACTGAGTTTAGTTTCTGTTTTGACTATCTTCTTCTTTTGTTTTTTCAATAAAAAATATTCTACAAACACTTTCTGGGAAGATCAAGAAAGCAGTACTGTAAAATATGCCAGTGAGTCAGAAGAAAATTCTAAAGAAAATTGTGAACCACTCTCCTAGTGGATCAGATGGTAAAGAATCTGCCTGCATTGTAGGAGACCTGGGTTTGCTCCATGGGTCGGGGAGATCCCCTGGAGGAGAGTATGGCAACCCACTCCAGTATTATTGCCTGGAGAAGCGCCAGGGACAGAGGAGTCTGGTGGGCTACAGTTGATGGGGTTGCAAAGAGTCAAACAGGACTTAATGACTAACACTTCCACTTATTTTCACTTCATTTTTCTCTTAAGTGATGCACTTGGTGTATAGTGGAAGATATTCTAAAGCATAAAAAAAAGAGTTGTCATAGTCTATTGGCAGAAACTTTCTTCTTAATGATCATAGAATAACTATGCATACCACAATGGATGTTGTCTTACATTTGATGAAAATTTTCATTTAGTGTCTTTCAGTCAGTTAAGTTTAGTTGCTCAGTCATGTCCAACTCTTTGCGAGCCCATGGACTCCAGCACACCAGGCCTCCCTGTCCATCACCAACTCCCAGAGTTTACCCAAACTCATGTCCATTGAGTCAGTGATGCCATCCAACCATCTCATTCTCTGTCACCCCCTTCTCCTCCTGCCCTCAATCTTTCCCAGCATCAGAGTCTTTTCCAATGAGTCAGCTCTTCACATCAGGTGGCCAAAGTATTGGAGTTTCAGCTTCAACATCAGTCCTTCCAATGAACACTCAGGAATAATCTCCTTTAGGATGGACTAGACTGAAGTGACTTAGCAGCAGCAGTTTGATCTGCTTGCAGTCCAAGGGACTCTCAAGAGTCTTCTAAACACCACAGTTCAAGAGCATCAGTTCTTTAGTGCTCAGCTTTCTTTATAGTCCAACTCTCATATCCATACGTGACTACTAGAAAAATCATAGCCTTGACTAGACAGAATTTTGTTGGCAGAGTAATGTCTCTGCTTTTTAATATGCTGTCTAGGCTGGTCATAGATTTGCTTCCAAGGAGTAAGCGTCTTTTAATTTCATGGCTGCAGTCACCATCTGCAGTGATTTTGGAGCCAAAAAAAATTAAGTCTCTCACTGTTTCCACTGTTTCTCCATCTATTTGCCATGAGGTGATGGGACCAGATGCCATGATCTTAGTTTTCTGAATGTTGAGCTTTAAGCCAACTTTTTCACTCTCCTTTTCACGTTCATCAAGAGGGTGTTTAGTTCTTTTCACTTTCTGCCATGGTGGTATCATCTCTATATTTGAGGTTATTGATATTTCCCTTGGCAATCTTGATTTCAGCTTGTGCTTCATCCAGGCAAGTGTTTCTCATGATGTACTCTGCATACAAGTTAAATAAGCAGGGTGACAATATACAGCCTTGACGGACTCCTTTTCCTATTTGGAACCAGTCTATTGTTTCATGTCCAGTTCTAACTGTTGCTTTTCTGGTATTCCCATCTCTTTCAGAATTTTCCACAGTTTATTGTAATCCACACAGTCAAAGGCTTTGGCATAGTCAATAAAGCAGAAATAGATGTTTTTCTGGAACTCTCTTGCTTTTTCCATGATCCAACAGATGGCAATTTGATCTCTGGTTCCTCTGCCTTTTCTGAAACCAGCTTGAATGTCTGGAAGTTCACGGTTCACATATTGCTGAAGCCTGGCTTGGAGAATTTTGAGCATTACTTTACAAGCATGTGAGATGAGTGTAGTTGTGTAGCAGTTTGATCATTCTTTGGCGTTGCCTTTCTTTGGGATTGGAATGAAATCTGATCTTTTCCAGTCCTGTGGCCACTGCTGAGTTTTCCAAATTTGCTGGCATATTGAGTAAGCACATTCACAGCATCATCTTTTAGGATTTAAAGTAGATCAACTGCTTTACAAGTGTTGCTGGGAAAACTGGTCAACCACTTATAGAAGAATGAAACCAGAACACTTTCTAACACCATACACAAAAATAAACTAAAAATGAATTAAAGATCTAAATGTATAGAGGAAAACATAGGCAAAACACTCTCTGACATAGATCACAGCAAGATCCTCTATGACCCACCTCCCAGAGTAATGGAAATAAAAGCAAAAATAAACAAGTGGGACTTAATTAAAATTAAAATATTTTTCACAACTAAGGAAACTATAAGCAAAGTGAAAAGACAGCCTTCAGAATGGGAGAAAATAACAGCAAGCAAAGCAACTGACAAAGAATCTCAAAAATATACAAGCAACTCCTGCAGCTCAATTCCAGAAAAATATACGACCTAATCAAAAAATGGGCCAAAGAACTAAACAGACATTTCTCCAAAGAAGAGATACTGATGCCTAACAAACACATAAAAAGATGCTCAACATCACTCTTTATCAGAGAAATGCAAATCAAAACCACAATGAGGTACCATCTCATCCTGGTCAGAATGGCTGCTATCCAAAAATCTACAAACAATAAATGCTGGAGAGGGTGTGGAGAAAAGAGAACTCTCTTACATTGTTGGTGGGAATACAAACTAGTACAGCCACTATGGAGAACAGTGTGCAGATTCCTTAACAAACTGGAAACAGAACTGCCTTATGATCTAGCAATCCCACTTCTGGGCATACACCCCAAGGAAACCAGAACCGAAAGAGACACATGTACCCCATTGTTCATCGCAGTACTGTTTATCATAGCCAGGACATGGAAACAACCTAGATGTCCATCAGCAGATGAATGGATAAGAAAGCTGTGGCACATATACACAATGGATTACTCAGCCATAAAAAGAATACATTTGAATCAGGTGGATGAACGAGGTGGATGAAACTGGAGCCAATTATACAGAGTGAAGTAAGTCAGAAAGAAAAACACCAATACAGTATACTAATGCATATATATGGAATTTAGAAAGATGGTAACAATAACCCTATATGCGAGACAGCAAAAGAGACACAGATGTATAGAACAGTCTTTTGGACTCTGTGGGAGAGGGCGAGGGTGGGATGATCTGAGAGAATAGCATTGAAACATGTATATTATCATATGTGAAATAGATTGCCAGTCCAGGTTTGATGCATGAGACAGGGTGCTCAGGGCTGGTGCACTGGGATGACCCAGAGGCATGGGATGGGCAGGGAGGTGGGAGGGGGCTTCCCATGGCTGATTCATGTCAATGTATGGCAAAACCCACTATAATATTGTAAAGTATTTAGCCTCCAACTAAAGAAAAAGGAAAAAATAAATAAAGTAGCTCAACTGGAATTCCATCACCTCCATTAAAATCAAGATTTACTAGAAGTTTACACTTCTGTTTTCATTTCCATCTTGATCAATGTGTCTTTAAAAAGGATTTTGAAATCTCTAAGTTATACTGGCACTTTGCTTTCCAGTTTTCATTTTAATTTCTATCTTTATACATGGAGACCAGAGAATGGTCTCTATATTATTTATATGCTTAAATAATTGACTGAGGTTTTCTGGTAGCTCTCAAAATGGTTGGCATTGCCTATGTATCATGGTCATTTGAAAAGAAGGTAGTTTTACTTCTTTTGAGGGAACAGAACACTTATACACTTGGTAGAATTTAATTTAAATTGGCCTATAAATGAAATAAAAGTCTGTAATCATAGTCTCAGAGTTAAAAAATTAAAGAAGCAATATGATTTGAAGGAGAGTATCTTTAGTTATTGAAGGTGAACACTTAAACCAGGAGTCTAAAGGCTAGATTTGAGATTGGAATCAGAAAAAATTGTCTCTAAAGCAGAATGAAGCCTTAGGCCCAGTCTATCCATTCTCTTCTTTCTGTGTTTGCCTTATTTCAGCATTTTTAGTATTTCTGTCTTAAATGTTTGTTACTTCTGAGAGTTTTGTGAATTATCTCTAGAATTATTAATCTAAAAACTTTCTTTAAGTCTATTTTATATTAATTCACTCTATATACCATTGTTTTAAGTAACACTATCCATGAACTAATGGAATGATACAATGTATGGCATTAAATATGATGATTTAAAAAGTTTGTCTACATATGTTCTAGAATAATATCACTTATTCTTTGCATATAAGACTTTAATAAACACTTAGTCTTGCACTGCTAGGGAGCTGGTATTGCCCTTAAGCGGACTGCAGGAGGTAAGTCATGGAGGTGATGGTTTGGCAGCCATGGGGCTTAAATTAGGAGGCACATGAACAAGTAGATGACAGGTTGGAAACCTAACAGTTACTGAATTAAGAGTCCAAGATGATTTGGAAGTCTTAGGAAAGTTTGGGACAACATCACTTATTTTGTCTTGAATTAAAGTCAATACTTTCTACATTACAGGTTAGATTTTCAAGAACCTAAGAAGGAAAACGTATCTCCTTGTAGTTTCTTATACCCTCTAAACAATCCATCTATTGAAAGTGAATAATGTCCAATACCTTGCTTTATCTTTTCTTTCCTTTTTTTTTTTTCCTACAGCTTACTTCTTAGTAGATATTTAGGCATACATTGGAGAAGGCGATAGCACCCCACTCTAGTACTCTTGCCTGGAAAATCCCATGGACGGAGGAGCCTGGTAGGCTGCAGTCCATGGGGTCACACAGAGTCAGACACGACTGAAGTGACTTAGCAGCAGCAGCAGCAGGCATACATTAAGTTTTCTGTGATACACATGATTTGTCATTTCCAAAAAGGACTATAGTTGAAGAGTTCCTAGATTTATTGTTCTGCGTTTTCTTCCTTTTGTGCATGAAGCTAGCATTCATTTACCAGACTTCTAGAAGTGACCACATTACTGAATTCTGGCTAAAGACATATGCACATATGTGATGTATGCCACTTTCAGAAAGGCTCATGAGAATCTCCTCCATGAGATCTTCCAGTGAAGGTTACCTGTAGAATGGTCTTAACAATTCACCTTCTGAAGATGGTGAAGCCACAAGACAGAAGAAGCTGGAATCCCTGAGCTACCACTTGGAGGAAAGCTGTTTAATTGGGTAAACTTTTTATCCATAAACAAGCAAGAAAATAAACTTCTATTGACATTTTTTAGTTTATCTCTTACAAGAACTGGCCTACCGGTGTTAAGTTTTGGATGTCCTCTGATTGGAAATAATCTAAAATCCTTGAAAAATTGTGAATACCAAAGTAGAAACATTTGACTGGGCTTACATACTGACTAAAACCAAAGTTCTAAAAATTTCTTAATGCACTCAGAATTATTTGAAATTCCGCTGAAAGTTATTTCTGAAAATATATGTCAAAGATATACTAGTCTCTGACTAGTAATTAATAAAACTTAAAAATTCTTATGTTATTTAATTTTTATTATTCATTGTATTGTATTCTTACTTTCTTCAATAATACATTTTCTCTAGCTCTTGAATAATAACAATTGTGCTATGAGGATAATTATCTTACATTAATATGCTAATTTCTTCAGAGATTATACTCAATTAAAACACTTCAGGTTTTATCCACTGAAGATTTAATTAGGTTAATTAAAATATCATTGTATTTTAGTTTTACTTTAAGACTGTACTATTATCATTTAATGATTTTGATAATAGCAATAGAATTTATTATTTATTGAGCATACATTAAAAAATTAATCAGCTACATACCTACTGTGTTTTTTCCTATTTTTTCTTTAGGTTAATAAATTCTACACCATAACTAATGTCAACTTATTCTAGTCATAACCTGCATCACACACAAGCAAAACCACTTTAGCCAGAAGGTGTTAACTTGTTCCTTATATGTGCTTTGCTGGTTGTTACCTTGGGACTTCAAGCAGTTGGCCACATCTGGAAAACCCTTAACTCTGAGAAGGAAAGTCAAATGTCAATTCATAAAGAATGCGTAGACTTCAAGATCCTTAATGATATGAGGTCATGCAATTTTATACATATTTGTATACAGATACATACAGATACATATATGAGCAAGAAAGTCAAAGAGGAAAGAAAGAAAAAGAAAAGAGGAAGAGCCAGAAAGTAAGACAGCAAAATGAAAGGATTTAAATATGGCAGATACTTCAACACACCATCCTTTTCATTAGCTAAGGGACCAAAAGTAATTGAACAAGAGAGAGGGAGGTGACTCTGCTTCTTGCTCATGTCAACTTCTGGGAGCTCACAGAATGTGTCTTTCAGTTTTGAGTATGCTTCCAGTCTAACTCTTGCTTCCCTAACTCTTGTCACTGAAGGTCAAGCCAATGACTTCACCTTGTATTCAACCAAAGAAACAGTAGCTAGCTTTATCTAGCATTGGGATGATATAATCCACAATTAATTAATTCAGAGGTGATCTCTGTGTCTGTAATGTTGCACCTTCTTAAATTATTACCTTGAACACTGACGAGAATATTACTATTTTGCCTATTGCGGGTGCTCAGTAAATTGTAGAATAACTTACTGAGTCAATAAATAAATGCTACTACTTATTAACATTTGTTTCTGCTCCTAGAAGGCTATATATTTTTGGCATTTCTTCCTTCTCCAACTTAAACAGATCTGTATCAGAGATCCTGAGAGATCAACTGATTTAAGGCTATTTCATATAAAATCTATTTATGAGATAGCAACCCAAGACACATGAAAATCCAGTGCTCTGCTTTGCTGCTTAAGGACAGCTTCCCCACTAAGCCAGAACACAATGTCTTATATCTTCTGAGAATACAGAAAAACACACTTAAAGCTACAGTGCCATCTGAGCATTACACAAACACAAGATGAGTTGGCAATGTGTCCAAAAGAAATAAAACTACCTCAGATAAAAGTTGACACATTAAATTGATTTCATCCCCAAAGAATATATTAAGAATATCATTTGCATCCTTTCCATGCCTTACTCTCATTCAGATTCCTTTGTGCCACATTAAATGTTGATTTAAGCTTATTTATTCATATCGTATTGTAAATTGCTTGCTATACGGCCTATTAATTTCTTTTGTGATTTAATTACATATATTCACTCATGAATTTATCATTCCATGGTTATTTTTAATCATATATTCCACATTTAAAATTCCAGATGCAGTAACCTACTAGAATTAACTACACTGAACAACCCTGTTTTTCATTGCTGAAAACCCTTGAAACATATTGAGTGCAAACTATTGATACTTCCTATATTCTCAAACTCCATGGATAAATCAATGCATGTTGAATACAATGACATTCTATTATTATTATCCATAAACTGCTTTTCGGTCTAGAGATAAAAATTTAATTTAACTAAATGTTTCCATCTATCATGACTCATGTAGCAGAACAAGAATATGTAGCACAGTAAAATTACTTTTGAAAAATAATTTTTTTAGTTAACTGGGACACCATCCAATAAAACCATAGTTTTTGATACAGGAACACTTAGATAAGTTGAGAGCCATTACATTTACCATAAGAACTATCAAACTGACCTCAACTATTACACTACTAAATATATCACTCCCAATTATAATAATAAGAGCCCCAATCTATGCAATAATAATATTTTTTTATTGATGTGGTAAAGTGGCAATATCTTTTTATCATGGAATTTTATCTAGATAACTTAAAAACTGCAAGAGTTTTCAATATATTAGATCATAATGTTTGAAAAGAAAAGGTAATGAATCTTTATTGAGGCTTGATCTTGAGCCAGGAACTCTTTTAGGCCTTATTTATCTCACTTAACATCCACAGTACTGCCTTTAAGTATTATTCCCTATGTTGCAAGTGAAGACACTGCAGTTCAGAAAATTTAAACACTACATCCAAGGTTATACAATTTATAGGCAAGAAAAACTACATTTAACTCTAGATGTCTTATTCCAAAACCAGCCTCTATTGAATAAGGAAGTTTTGTTCAAGATATTTTTTAAAGTCATTCTCTATGAAATGAAGAATTATTTCTTGATAGAGTGTTTAATATTAGCTAGAGCTTATTTTTTAAAGATAAACTAATAAGTGTTACTGAATAAAAATAACATTTAGCCTAGCTTGGCATCGAATAGGCACTCTCCTCTGGGTAATTATGTAAAATGCCTCATGTAAAATATAAACAAATGTTTAAAAAGTGATCATTCTCAGCATGTCCACAAACTCATCATCTCACAATTGCCAAGTATACATTTAAAAAACATTATTCTATAAAGGATGGTAAACTCCCAACATGCTTTTCCTTTCCTCTAGAAAATCAGCTCAGCCACTGCGTCAGCAAGGGGCCATTTATACACTGTCAGGAGGGGCCATTCAAGATGTGGTACACAGAAATTCGATTTCCTTTCCTGAGTATGGAAGGAGAGAGAAAAGGAAAGCTGGTAACATTTATGCTTCTCTAAGGACATGTCACCCATTTCAGGAGTAAATGACCAAGTTCAATGAGTATGCTGGGAGTTTATCCATGAGAACTGACACTCAACTGGAGCGCAATTTAGAAACCACAGTACACGTTCCAGAGAAGGCAATGGCACCCCACGCCAGTACTCGTGCCTGGAAAATCCCATGGACGGAGGAGCCTGGTAGGCTACAGTCCACGGGGTCGCTAAGAGTCAGACACGACTGAGCGACTTCACTTTCACTTTTCACTTTCATGCATTGGAGAAGGAAATGGCAACCCACTCCAGCGTTCTTGCCTGGAGAATCCCAGGGACGGGGGAGCCTGGCGGGCTGCCGTCTATGGGGTCGGACACGACTGAAGTGACTTAGCAGCAGCAGCAGCAGCAGTACATGTTCAATTTATTTTGCTTTCTGCACTGTCACCCTGCATGATGACATTAAGTATATACCTGCCGAGAAAATAATACCTGTTTGTGAAATGTTTAAGTGAAACATTATTATATTTCTTAACAAACAGAAATAAGCACCTTGGTAAAATGGCATAATACGAGGCTTGCAGGAGGTTTATTCTGTGATTTGACAACCTGAATCGACAACTTAACTAATTCACAGTTCTAAATTTGAAAGACCTCTCTTGTTAGAAAAATTCCATGACCCCTCTCCTGAGAAACCTGGAAGAGACTTCAAACATTTCTTTGGCTGTACATCATTTATCCATAACAAAATGTACTGAGCTCTGCACAATAAAATACAAAATATTTTTGAGAGGAAAGGAGATAGGAATGAAACGTATAAGAGTTTGGGCCTGGTCATGTATATCTACAATCAAATTCTGGCTTTGCCGAACACAAACTATAAGAACTTAAGAACATTTTCAAAGTCTCAGCTCTTAAATCTGTAAAACAGTAATAATAAATAACAAATATAAATATTTGTTTAAGGATTTAACTGGTAAAATAATAGAATGCACTCAAATCTAGCTTTTCATAGGACACTCACAAGAAATGCTTCAATAAATGTTGACTCTCATTATTATTTGTATTGGTTGGTTCAGACTCTCATCATCTCTTGGAGAGCTGCCTCCTTCAGTTCAGTCTGTCCATTTTAAATGCTTGGCCAGGCTTTCATAATCATATCATTCTCCTGTTTATTCACCTCTTAAAATTGCCCACCATTTACAAATAGTGTTTTTTAAATTTCAGGTCCTGATCCATTAATGCATCATGAAATCATTTTAATGATGAGTCAGGATGAGAAATTTTTAAAAAAAGAGTGGAATTAGAATGTAATGGGATAGACCAGATACTATCACAGCACATTACACAAAGTAAGGACAATTTTTGAAAAGTTTTAAACGGTAAAGCGTCTGTCTACAATGCGGGAGACCCGGGTTTGATCCCTGGGTTGGGAAGACCCCCTGGAGAAGGAAATAGCAATCCACTCCAGTACTCTTGCCTGGAAAATCCCATGGACAGAGGAGCCTGGTAGGCTACAGTCCATGGGACTGCAAAGAGTCAGACACGACTGAGTGACTTGACTTCACTTGAAAAATTGTATTACAGTTAGTGTATATATGTGTGTATGTCTGTCTATTTGTGACTTTATGTGCATACATAGGCTAGATCATACTGAAATATATTCCCTGGTGGCTCAGTTGGTAAATAATCCACCTGCAGTGTGGGAGACCTGGGTATGAACCCTGCGTTGGGACGATCCCCTGGAGAAGGGAACAGCTACTCACTCCAGTATGCTGGCCTGGAGAATTCCATGCAGCGTACAGTCCGAGGGGTCACAAAGAGTCAGACACGATTGCGAGACTTTCACTTTCTTGTCCTATTAGATGATAATCAAAAATGTTTACGAAGCACTGGATAATATGACTCAAACTTTGGCGCTCTACTGCCCACGTGGTGACTAGCCTTGCTCACTCTCCAGTCACTCTATGTTTATGACCCAGTGACCAGAAAGTAAATACCACGTATTTCGCCTCTTTTACACTTCTGAAGTGGAATGAGTACTTTAATAAGATGGGAACTTGAGTACGTTAGATGTAGGACTGTATAAGTTGGAGATTTTTTACATTTATTCATTTTAAAATTTTATTGGCGTGCAGTTGCTGTGCGATGCTGCGTCAGCTTCAGGTGTTTAGCAGGTTACCAGAGGGGAAAGTTGGCGATTTTAGTAACTAAATCTACTGGTTCACTAATGGAAATTTACATGGTTTAGACTATAAATGGTAAGAGTATCATATCACTGCCTTTCCCACTCCAATTGTACAGAAAAATAAATATAATTTACTCATTGCTGAATATATTATACACCAAGAATAGCACAAAAAATAGTAGTCTGAAATTTTCTGTTGCCTGGAATTGTTGTATAAATATTAGAATAATAATCTTCCATTTGTTTGATAAAAATATTTCTCTACAGAGATGAATTTTCAAAGAAAACATTTCCAACACAAATCCATGTATCCATCTTATAAATAAACAATGAATACATGATACAAAGAATGCAAACAGGGCACCTGGTATATAATGCCCCCGAGATAACTGAGAAGTCTACAATTTACATTTAGACAGCCACTCAAACATGATGACAATGGTCTTTGGGGGAGGGCAAGAAGAGAAAGGATCAAATACTTTAAAATTAATGTGTGCATCCTTCCGCAGATAACAGTATTCTTAGTTTCTTATTGGCCTTTCTCCATAATTTCAGAGAAATCAGAGTAATGTTGAGGACTATTTACAACACTAGAAATTTCCCTAAGTAAGGCCCTTAACTAAAAATCTATAACTTCCCCAGTTCTAAGTAGGAAAAGAAAACCCACCTGTGAAATCAGACTTATGTACATGTCAGTGGTATTTTCTTTACACCTTTGAAGACCTTTCCCTTTGAAGAAAAACTGCCCTCAGAACAGCCTAAAGTGAATTTGTAATGCACACCCATCATCTTTAAAAACTGAATTCACAAATCAAACACTGAACAATTTATAAGTATGCTCATTAAAGGCTGTACAGCAGCAAGAATGGCCAACAATTTCAGAATGTAATAAATCTGCAGTGTGAAATGTCTGAGTTCAAATGCCAACTCAACTATTTTCTAGCTTTGTGACTTTGGAAAATTTTACTTAGGCTTTCTGTGCCTCAGTATCCTCATGGGTAAAATAAGGTAAAATATTGACTTTATACAGTAGAAGAGATGCTTAAATAAGGCAATATATATATAATGGTTATGCCGGGACCTGACCTATAATAAGCACTCAATAACTGGTAGCTATTAAGGTGAGAATAGTCATAATCATAGGAACTAGTATGCAGTACAATGCCAGGGATATATCCTTGGCCTTTCATAAAATAAATTATATTAAGGAAACCATTTTAACATTTGCATTTAAAATTATGGTGTACTATTTTAATGCAGTTCTAATATGAACTTACATATAAAAGATAAATGTTCATGGCTAAAAACTGAACAAAGTCCATCATAAAAATGGTTTCTATTTTACCTGTTTCTTCTGAGTTCCAAACAGAGAAGCAATGAGGAAGGAAGAGAATGAGTGAACAATTTGAGTTTATGGGCTTTAGAGAGACAGACATTGTGCTGGCACGACACTGAAGAACTCCTTAAGTATTTCGTTGTAAGATGATCTTTGTGGTGTTAAATTTCTATCCTTTTCCTTCCCTGGAGCATTAACAAACACAAAATATTTCTCAGTCATCCGCCTATCACCAGAATATCCATGATGCCTGGCTGATAGCTGGCCAGTCATTAGACTTACAATGAATGATAATGATATATGACTTATACAAATAAATAAATATGGGTTTACCACTGAGCAATCTACCTAGCCCATGGTTAGTAGACAGCTGGAGAATAAATCATTACTTTCACTTTTTTATCTTCTCTTCCCTTATCACTTAGACTTCAGGGAGAGTAAATTTAAATGAGTGTACTTTTCCTTCTGGGCTTCCCAGGTAGCTCAGTAGTAAAGAATCTGTCTGCCAATGCAGGAACTGCAGGAGACTCAGGTTCAACTCCTAGATCTGGAAGGTCCTCTGGAGAAGGAAAGGTAAGCTATCGCAGTATTATTACCAGGATAAACTCATGGACAGAGCAGTCTGGCAGGCTACAGTCCATGGGACTGCAAAGAGTCGGACACAACCGAGCATGCATGCACTACTTTTCCTTCTAGAGTGTTTAGATGTTAGGCCTAAAAAGTTTGCTTTCCTTTAAAAATAAAATAAATTTTAAAAGACATAATAGGCTTTTATTTTATTTCTCTAAACCAACTGAGGACAACTCACGTCAACCTGAATTATACCATGCAATTACCCCAAATTATTCTAGTCGTGAAGAACTCACATGCCATAATGGAAACTTAAAATCCAAACCATTATACGTACATGAAGAGATTTTCATAAAATGACAGGGCAGAATGTGTTGAAGTGACAATTTATATAATTTAGACAGCAAATTACCTGAATTAACAATAAACATCATTTATCAAGCACCTACCATTATTACTGATCCACAAAATAAGCAATTATCTGACCTTCTGCTCAATTTAGAAAATACAAGGCTCAGGCTCAGAGACTGTGCCTTGTTCCAAACCACACGACTACTGAAGGGAGAATCCTAGATTCAGTCATAGGACTGTCAGCCTTCAAAGCTTGATTTCTTTCCGTTACACTTCACTGCGGGGATAATAAGTTGGAAGGAATAAAATAAAAACTTTTAAAAAAGGAAAGAATGCTAGTGATGAGACAGAGAGGCAGGATTTGAAGGAAAGATAAAATAATGTGAGCGGTCTGAACTTTTGTAGCAGAGCAAGATGCATTACTTTTTCCAAGCAAGCCTGACCATTTCCTATGATTGACTGAGTCTCATTTTATTTCATTTTTAAGGAGAAAACAAACGGGCATGGAGAAGGAAAGGAGCTCAAAGGTAGAAGCAGCTAGTGTTTAAAAAAATAAAAAGCTTAACATAGTGATTCCTTACATTTAGCAAGGACTTGGCAAATACAGGTGCTTCATAAATATTTCTGGAATACACAAAAGTAATAGCAAAAGTGCACTGATTGCTTACCATGTACCAGGTGATAGGGACAGAATAGGAAAGTTATACAGGTGGTTGTAGAAGTCCTGGTAGGGGATTACAGAGAGGGAAACCCAGGAAACTTTGGGAGACCACTGCAAGATATTGATGGCTCATTTCATCCTGAAATGAAGCAGGTGTGCTCAACAATATAGCCATAAATAAAAGCATGAGATAAGCCTCAGGTTATTAAGTGGAAGAGAAAAATGCTACTTACCCTTCTATTGATTTGAATAAGAGCTATGATAGTCCTAGTTTGACCTCATATGGTCAGATACCATCCTGCTCCATCCATACAAAGGAGGAGCTCATCATGTAAGTCTGACACCTATTGAAGAATGAAGAAGAGGACAGTCTTTTCCTCCTCCCACACTTTCCTCTGATTATAAAAAAGTAGCCCACTTAATCCTTGGGGCAGAGCCCTCTCACCTGCCAGCTTTCATCTCTCACAAGCTTCCTCTATTAGTAAATTACTTCTTGCCTATCACTTTGCCTCTTGTTGAATTCTTTCTCTGCTGAAGAATCTGAGAATCTGAGCCTCAGCAAGTCCAGCCACCAGGTGAATAATTCTAATTTAAAACTGTGGGTTCAAGTCCCAGTGTGGTTTCAGGCTGAGTTTGAGTTCCAGCGCACGGGTTCAAGTCCCATTCATAGGTACACAGTTTCACAGTCACTGGGCAAGTCGTCTCCTCATATTAACTGACATGTCTCACAACAAGGCTGCAGCGTAGTTGCTGTTCTCATCTACATCCCTTGTGAGGGATGAGGAAACCGATGTGTGGAGAGAGTATGGTATGTGCTTACCTCCAAGTCAGAGGAGAACCTTGCCTCACCCAGGAACAGATCTTACCCACTGGGCTTCTTGAATGAATGGAATAATCAGGGTTTTCTTAGCTGATTTCAATTACATATGAAACTAATTTTCACTTTAAAAGTTGATTATCAGGACAGAAACTGCCCTAATAACATAAATAACACTTATGCTACTGAAATGAAGTATACATAATTGAAATGAGTTGTACTCTTTTTCACTGTATTATAAGAATGGGAACCAATGATCCCAATAGATCTGAAGCTTCCTCTTTGCTCTTTACAAATCATGCTAGTTAGGCTGTGAGGAAAAATGGAAAATGCACTTGAAAACTCATCAGTACCCATATATTACAGGAATTCTCTTCCATAAAAACAACTGTGCTTGAATACATAATAAAAGTGTGTAAAGTCCTTTATTCCCAAAATCATAAGAGGAACTTTCAAGAAGCTTAATTTACTGACTGTTATTTTTATGAAATGAGGGTGCTGGAGGTAGAGCAAAACTTTGGAACAATGGAATAGAAACACATAAGAAAGAAATATGACGAATGAACGTCACTTTAAATTACTGCAATGGACCATGATTTTGATTTAATCAAACGATTACCAATGAATACTTAATGGTAAAGTTAACATTTATCCTCAAAGAGCGTCTTCAGCTTTTTGGTGAAGCAGAGAAACTGCTTCTTAAATTCACGGATAACAAAAGCACTGATGAAAGATAATGCACATTTGTGACACTGTACTAGTGTTCATTCACATTTTGTCATTCACTCACATTTTGTCACTTCTCTGCAGTGAGGTGAGTATCAATGTCTCCCTTGTGTAAAAGATGGGACTAAGATGGGGAAGGTAAGAACTTGACCTGTTCTATCAGCATCCTGTCGTACTTATTTCTAGTGAAACCCAGCAGGACCCTATGAGGCCCTCCTGGGCACAAAAGCCTCTGTGTAGCATTACTGGTTTGTAGCAAATAAGCTTCATTCAGCCTCATTGACTTTCCCTGGGAAATTCAAATTCAAAGAGTAGATTCAAGTAGTTATTAACAATGATAGGGAGCCAACACACAAAGAGAGGTGCAGTTAAGAAACAGTAGTGAAGCCTTTGGACAGGGTCCTGGTTCCTCCTGAAGAAATATATACAACAATGTCTTTGAGTTCTGCAGGAACTAAGGTTCCCACCTCAGCAGGTGCAGAATGGTAACCCTAGGCTGAACACAGGATTCCTGGAGCGCCTCCCTGTTACCTCAGTTCAGTTCAATTCATCACTCAGTCGTGTCCAACTCTTTGTTTCCCTATGGACTGCAGCACGACAGGCCTTCCTGTCCATCACCAACTCCAGGAGCTTACTCAAACTCATGTCAATCGTGTCGGTGAGGCCTTCCAATCATCTCATTGACTGTTGTCCCCTTTTCCTCCCACCTTCAATCTTTCCCATCATCAGGGTCCTTTACAATGAGTCAGTTCTTCATATCAGGTGGCCAAATGCAGAACTTCAGCTTCAGCATCAGTCCCTCCAGTGAATATTCAGGACTGATTTCCTTTAGGATGGACTAGTTTGATCTCCTTGCAGTCCAAGGGACTCTCAAGAGTCTTCTCCAACACCACAGAGTTCAAAAGCATCAATTCTTCGGCACTCAGCTTTCTTTATAGTCCAACTCTCACATCCATACATGACCACTGGAAAAACCATAGCTTTGACTAGATGGACCTTTGTTGGCAAACTACTGTCTCTGCTTTTTAATATGCTGTTTAGGTTGGTCATAGGTTTTCTTCCAAGGAGCAAGCATCTTTTCATTTCATGGCTGCAGTCACCATGTGCAGTGCCAGCCAGTCAAGAAAGTCACACACCCTGCAGCCCTCACTCCAAATTTTGCCTGTGAAAACATCTCCCTCAAAACCATCTGGGAGTTTGCTGGTTTTGAGCATGACCCATTCTCCTGACTTGGCCTTGCAATCAACCTTTCGCTGCTCCAAACTCCAACATTTTGGTTTGTTTGGGTACATCAAATTTCGAACTTTCATTCAGTAATAGTTAAAACAAATTTTCAATTGTTAATATTTAAACATTCATTTGTATAAAGTCTTTATTCTTTTTAGATTATGTGTACCATGAGAAGAGGAATAGTTGCTTTCATTTATCTCTATACATCCGGTGTCTGACTCATTAGAGGTGTTAACTCAAGTTAATGTTCCCAAGGCATAGTGAGGCCAAATGAACTGAACCATAGGAGTCTGAAGCAGAGAAAGGTTATTGCAAGGTCATACAAAGAGATGAGGTGGCTCCTGCCTTCAAAACCCTCGTGTTCCCCAAAGCATTTTTGCAAAACATTTTTAAAGGGCTGGTTGGGTGGAGGTGGAGGTTGCAGGGCCTCTGACCAGCTTTTGCTCCATTCTCTAATTAGCTGATGGTGAGGCATCAGGGTGGTATCACAGGGGTTATCAGTCCATAGGCTCCAGTCACATCTGCAAAACAGCTCAGGACATCAAATAATATTAATAATATTAATAATATTAATAATAATATTTAATAATATTATTAATATCCATATAGGTATTTCAGAGAGGAGCTAAAGCAGAGGATATGGCAGAAGGCTTGTCCTGGGAGACCCCGTAGGGTCCTGCTTGGTTACACAGGTGCTCAGAACATAAATGTTGAATAAATAAAGAAAGGAGGGAAAACAGATGTTCCAAAATGTATCATATATGCATAAATCATTCTAGGCTCTTACATCTCCTGGTGTCTGGCTTTGAGTGAGTATGTGAGTAAGAAGGTGATAAGAGTTAGAAACAGCATTGAGATCATGGAACTGATAGGGAGAGATGAAAAAAAAAATGTCTAAAGAAGGTGGGACAGGAACTAATTAAATGGCCTCTAAAAAGAAAACCTTCAAGATATGAGATCTCACCTTTGATACTAATCAACTTATTGACAATGCTTAACAGAAGAACAGAGAGAAGGCTCAAAAAATCTGATACTATGGAGCTTTCTAAAGCATTAGCCACTTTGGTAACATTTCTTTAGGACTGAAGAGAAAATACACCTAGCTTTAAAGTCACCATATAAAAATGTGATTCTCCTGATTTTAAAATAATCCTTGGATTCTTCCTTAACATAGAAAACAAGCAACCATCATTTACGCAAGCTATTTGTTAATTAGTAAAAGCTATTAAGTCTCAGTATCATTATTTTCAAGTAGTAGCTCCCAAGAGATATGTTTAGCATCATTGTTTACAACAAAAAGCAAAAGCTGTAGACTTATTCTCACTAATCAGGAGTCATATATTATTCACTCATCAACAAATTTATCCTTGGGCTCAACTTGAAACTGTCACTGTGATACTGTGATTTACAGTAAGAAGTATATAGTTGGTCTTTGCCCCCTTTTCCCCATAGGCCAGAGCTCCTAAAACCCTCCGAATTCCACAAATGATGAGAGCAATCAAGGTGTCTTTTGTTATGTTAACGAGGTTATCTGGGGACTGCACCTAAGATTGAGGGCTGGTTGCCAGGAGGACAAATCACATGATTAGAGGACTGACAATTTCAGATTCAGTCCTCAACTTTAAAGAAGGGAGAGAGGATAGAAGCTGATTTAATCACTAATGCCCACAGATTTAATCTATCATGAATATGTAATGAAGTCTTCACAAAAACCCAAAAGGACAAGGTTCAAAGAGCTTCTGGGTTGGTGAACACATGAAGGTTGGGGCCTAGTGGTGCTCTGGAGAAGCACAGGGGGCCCATGACCCTTTTCACATACTTTGCCTTGTGGTTGCTGTTCAGACCCTGAGTTATGTCCGGCTCTTTCCAACCCACGGACTGCAGTACAGCAGGCTCCTCTCTCCTCCACTATCTCCCAGAGTTTGCTCAGATTCACGTCCACTGAGTCAGTGATACTGTCTAACCATCTCATCCTCCACCACCCCTTCTCCTTTTGCCTTCAGTCTTTCCCAGGATCAGGGCCTTTTCCAAAAAGTCGGCTCTTACATATCAGGTGCCTTCTTCCCTGGTGGCTCAGATGGTAAAGGGTTTGCCTGCAGTGCAGGAAATGCAGGTTGATCCCTGGGTGGGGAAGATCCCCTGGAGAAGGAAAGGGCAACGCAGTCCAGTATTCTTGCCTGGAGAATTCCATGGACAGAGGAACCTGGTGGGTTACAGTCCATGGGTGGCAAAGAGTCGGACATTACTGAGTGACTTTCACTTTCACTATGTATCAGGTGGTCATTGGTTCAGTCAACTGAGTTGACTGGTTGAATCAATTCAGGGCTGATTCCCTTCAGGATAGACTAGTTTGACCCCCTGGCAGTCCAAGAGACTCTCAAGAGCCTCCTCTAGCACAATTCAAAAGCACTGGCCTTTTGACTCTCAGCTTTCTGAGAGCTTTGGCACTCAGCCTTTTTTATGGTCCAACTCTCACATCTGTACATGACTACTGGAAAAACCATAGTTTTGCCTATACAGACTTTGTGGGCAAACTAACGTCTTTGCTTTTTGATATGCTGTGTATATTTCTTTCTTTCCAAGGACCAAGCATCTTTTACTTTCATGGCTGCAGTCACCGTCCACAATGATTTTGGAGCCCAAGAAAATAAAGTCGGTCACTGTTTCCATTTTTTCCCCATCTATTTGCCTTGAAGTGATAGGGCCAGATGCCATGATCTTAGTTTTTTTTTAACTTTGCCGTATACATCTTTTCTATCTAGCTCTGCTGCTGCTGCTAAGTCACTTCAGTCATGTCTGACTCTGTGCTACTCCATAGATGACAGCCTACCAGGCTCCTCCATCCCTGGGATTCTCCAGGCAAGAACATTGGAGTGGGTTGCTATTTTCTTCTCCAGTCTAGCTCTGAGTTATGTCCTTTTATAATGAACTGGTGATCTAGTAAGTAAAATGTTTCTCTGCCTTCTGTGAGCTGCTTTAAAAAATTTATCAAAACCAAGGAGGGGGTAGGGCTTCATAGGTAGTTTAGTGGTAAAGAATCTGCCTGCAGTATAGGAAACCTGGGTTCAGTCCCTGGGTCAGGAACATCTCCTGGAGAAGGAAATGGCAACCCACTCCAGTATTCTTGCGTGGAAAATTCCGTGGGCAGAAGAGCCTGTCAGGCTACAATCCATGGGATTGCCAGGAGTCAGACACAACTTAGCATCTGAGCATGCACTAATACTATATCTTAAGGTAGCTGCGGCTGCTGCTGCTAAGTCACTTCAGTTGTGTCCGGCTGTTAGCGACCCCATGGACTGGAGCCTACCAGGCTTCTCCATCCATGGGATTTTCCAGGCAAGAGTACCAGAGTGGGGTGCCATTGCCTTCTCCAATCTCAAGGTAGACCATGTCAGAATTGAGTTAAACTTTAGGACATCCAGCTGGTATCACAGAATTGCACAGATGTGTGGGGATGTTGGAATTGGTGTCAAGACCTTTACCCACCAAGCATTATTTTGTATCTGCATTAAACAACTAAGGCATTTACTCCAATTAAAGCTAGTATAATATGGCTTGTCTTGTTGCTACCTAAACTGTTAAATCTTAGAATAAGCCTGGGATTTACCCACTAAGTACAGAGGACTTTAAACCTTGCACTGTTTGTTATGAGTGACCTTGTAAATTTCACAAAAGCACCCTGATTCTCAGTTTTTTCACATTAAACTGGATAATTCCTAACCTGTCTCATGGGGCTATCAGAAGGACCATAAATACAACATAAAACACACTTAAACCATAAAGTGCACTTTTAGAATCAACCAGTTCTCTTTTTAAAAATCATCCCACCTCATTCCTACGTCCAAGTATCAATCTGGGAGCTAGAAAGACACTTTTCCTCCCGTGGGGGCAGTAGACCCAGCTGAGGAACTGTAAAGTCAGACCTTTGGGGAGCAATATCTGCCCTAAAAGTAACAACAACAAAGAACACAACCTTAATAATGGCTAACAGGTAAGAGTGGTTATGGTTCATCGGAGATTTCCAAACTATCACATGTAATCTGTACTAAGACAAACCTATCTTGTTCCAGGTCTAGTACTGACTACTACAGAAATGATCTAGAGCATCATTCTGCTTGACAGGCTCACAGAAACAATGACCTCACTACTTTGAGAAATTGTACAAAAGCCATTATGTACTAGGGTGTGAGGAAATGTTAATAGTAACAACACATGCTTTTCCCAAAGAGTATACATCTAACCCAAGTAAAAGCTCACATAACCAATATTTGGAACCTCTCAGTATGGGGCAACTTGACCTCAGTTAAGTTCAGTCAAGTTCAGTCTCAGTCGTGTCCTACTCTTTGCGACCCCATGGACTGCAGCATGCCAGGCCTCCCTGTCCATCACGCACTCCCAGAGCTTACTCAAACTCATGTCCATTGAGTCCATGATGCCATCCAACCATCTCATCCTCTGTCATCCCCTTTCCTCCTACCTTCAGTCTTTCCCAGCATCAGGGTCTTTTCAAATGAGTCAGCTTTTCACATCAAGGTGGCCAAAGTATTAGAATTTCAGCTTCAACATCAGTCCTTCCAATGAATATTCAGGACTGATTTCCTTTAGGATGGACTGGTTGGCTCTCCTTGCAGTCCAAGGGACTCTCAAGTGTCTTCTCCAACACCACAGTTCAAAAGCATCAATTCTTGGTTCACTGAGACGACCCAGAGGGAGGGTATGGGAGGGAAGAGGGAGGGGGTTCAGGATGGGTAACACGTGTATACCTGTGGTGGATTCATATTGATGTATGGCAAAACCAATACAATATCGTAAAGTAATTAACCTCTAATTAAAATAAATAAATTTATATTTTTTTTTAAAAAAAGCATCAATTCTTCGGCACTCAGCTTTCTTCGCAGTCCAACTCTCACATCCATACATGACTACTGGAAAAACAATAGCCTTGACTAGATGGACCTTTGTTGGCAAAGTCATGGCTCTGCTTTTTAATATGCTGTCTAGGTTGGTCATAGCTTTTCTTCCAAGGAGTAAGAGTCTTTTAATTTCATGGCTGCAATCACCATCTGCAGTGATTTTGGAGCCCCCCAAAATAAAGCCTCTCACTGTTTCCACTGTTTCCCCATCTATTGGCCATGAAGTGATGGGACCAGATGCCATGATCTTCGTTTTCTGAAGCTTTAACTTTTTCACTCTCCTCTTTCACTTTCATCAAGAGGCTCTTTAGTTCTTCACTTTCTGCCACAAGGGTGGTGTCAGCTGCATATCTGAGGTTATTGATATTTCTCCCAGCAATCTTGGTTCCAGTTTATGCTTCATCCAACCCAGCATTTCTCATGATGTACTCTGCATATAAGTTAAATAAACAAGGTGACAATATATAGCCTTGACGTACTCCTTTTCCTATTTGGAACCAGTCTGTTGTTCCATGTCCAGTCTAACTGTTGCTTCCTGACCTGCATACAGATTTCTCAAGAGGCAGATAGGTGGTCTGGTATTCCCATCTCTCAGAATTTTCCAGTTTATTGTGATCCATATAGTCAAAGGCTTTGGCATAGTCAATAAAGCAGAAATAAATGTTTTTCTGCAACTCTCTTGCTTTTCCATGATCCAGCGGATGTTGGCAATTTGATCTCTGCCTTTTCTAAAACCATCTTGAACATCTGGAAGTTTATGGTTCATGTATTGTTGAAGCCTGGCTTGGAGAATTTTGAGCATTATTTTACTAGTGTGTGAGATGAGTGCAATTGTGTGGTAGTTTGAGCATTCTTTGGCATTTCTTTCTTACTACTTTGTCAGTCAACTACATTTCATTTTTGTAGGTTTGACTTCTAAAATGTCATTATTTGCATTGTCTTGAAATCTAGTTTCCTGTTTTTTCTATTCATTAATCAGTTTTCCCTTTTCAGGTCAAATTGTGTAAGTCAAATTACTATTCCTTGTGACAGCTCTTAAATATTTAAAGATAGCTAGTATATCTTAAGAGTATATCTATATAGTATAGTATATCTATATGGCTAGTATATCTTAAGAGGTTTTTTTCCTCATTCAAATGAAGAATTATCACCATTATTTCTATTTTCTGATATAAAAAGAATACAAAAGAAAATTCATGTAGATAACTGCCAATCTCTACTAACGAAAATAAATTACTGATTATCTATTGGGTTGGCCAAAAAGTTTGCTTGGGTTTTTTCCATAAAATGTCACAGAAAAGCTTGAATGAATTTTTTTGGCCAACTCAATATTTAATTTTAAGGAAACTAAGAGCCCTCTCTCTACACCACCCTCCTAAAGTCTTATTTATCTACATTGTGTATCTACCATGCTAAGGGTGCAGGTAATTACCATATCAAAGTGAGGCATGGTGAAGCAAATTCTCTAATAACATTTAATTCCCGATAAGTTGTCCCTAATCTTCCTTCCAGAGAAGACAATGGCAACCCACTCCAGTACTCTTGCCTGGAAAATCTCATGGGCGGAGGAGCCTGGTATGCTGTGGTCCATGGGGTCGCGAAGAGTCAGACATGACTGAGTGTCTCTCAGTCATGGCAACTTTCAAATCACAGAGTAAAGAAGAGAATTTCTGAGGCTGATTGGGCATTAGGGCTTTGTCTCCTTTTTCCCTAATATTCCATGATATGTAAAACCCACCCAGGTAAGGCAGAAGAAGAACACTAAATATCTCAAGCCTTATATTAGACAATGAATTTCAAATAGATTTAAAATATGCAGAATATTTCAAATTTTTATATCTTCACTTACAGAGAGCTGTAAACCTAAATGTAACCACCTACCAAAGCAGCTTTAGTAGAGGTACTCTAGAAAAATAATCTGGTAATGAAAGAAAATTAAAATATATTATGCAATAATTATCATTGAAACTTGCCTAGTTCCTAGGAAATATTGTCAAATATCTAGCCAAAAATGATGTTTTATATTTATGGGAATACTCTTACTTTTTGTTTGTACGTCATACTAATAGATACCTATAATATCCAAATTTGGCAGTCATAATTTGGAATATTTCTAAACTTTAAATTCACAATAAGCATAGAAGACTTAATAGAACTAATCATTTTTTCATCCATGCAGAAGCCATTGAGCATCTCTTTATCCAATTAGAGCCATTGGATCTAGTGCTATGCTAGCCCTGAGAAGGAGACTAAAAATGGTCTCCAGTAGAATTAATGCGCAAGTATATAGCTTTCAGGGTGGCAAGGAAAGCTAGGCAAGGGTTCCAGAGAAGGTAATAGTTGATCTGAGTCTTGAAGGACCAAAAAGCACACGAGGCTTAATCGAAACTACACACTAATTGAGGAAACAAGAAATAAAATGTTAATGAAAAGGGATTGAACTAGATAAGCAGACTGTACATACCGTAAGCAAGGGAAGGAAGTAACGAGAAGCTACATGCAAGAAGTAGCCATTTATCTGGATTTTGAACTATCTATGAGACTTTAATCATTGAAAGAAAGAAGGCAATTATGTTCCCTTTTATTCTCTCCCATAATTCCTAATTATTTCATGTCAAGATTTCTTTAACAAGTAGGTAATTACTTATTAAATATCTCTATCCTGTTCTAAACTGTGAATTACATGAGGACAGGGGCCAAGGATGTTTTATTCTCCATTTCATTGTTGCCATTTCTAGAATGTTAGATGATGTTAGTCGCTCAGTAGTGTCTGACTCTTTGAGACCCCATGGACTATAGCCAGCCAGGTTCTTCTGTCCAAGGAATTCTCCAAGCAAGAAAGCTGGAGTGGGTAGCCATTCCATTCTCCAGGGGATCTTTCTGACCCAGGGATTGAACCCAGGTCTCCTGTATTGCAGGCAGACTCTACTGTCTGAGCCACCAGCGAAGTACTTGTCAAAGTCTGTGTGTTTAATAAATATTTGTTAAACAGCTGACAAATTGAATAAGTTGATTTCTTAAAATTATAAAAATGTATGATATTTTATAACATATTCATGTTTTAGTGAATTGATAATGCTCCACTGACTAGAAATAAAACTAGGAAGAGCAGCAGGAATTAAGAAAGGATTAATCAGAATGTAGCAACAGATTACTGTTTGCTGATCAGGCAAAATTTAAACTCAATATTATTGAGATTTTCTGAGTATGAAAGTGATAAAAAAATATATATATTAAGAGTTTGCTCTGCCGTCTATGGGGTCGCACAGAGTCGGACACGATTGAAGCGACGCAGCAGCAGCAGCAGCAGCAGCAGCAGCAGCAGCAGCAGCAGCAGCAGCAGGTTCCATGTGCCAAATGAGTTACAGGAGAAGTGACTGTAGTCAATCTGGTTGGAAAGGAACAAAACCCTGTTCTAATGTATTTCACTGACGGGTGGAGTGGGAGAAAAGGAATGGCTACCAAGTAAACAGCTGTTTGTCAATAAGAGGGTTCAAACTTGTTTGGTAAGCAGAAATAGCTACAGAACTTGCTGGGCCCATGACAGAATGAAATTTCAGGGAACCGTGTTTAAAAAGCACTTATAATTTCCAGACAGCAACAACAGTGCGTTAAAACAAGTACTAGCCTCTTCTAAGCTTGGACACAGACTGCACACCCATGAGTCTGGCCCTGCTGACAAACATCCCATATTAAGGAAGGAAGGAAGGAAAGAAAAAATAAAAGAAGGAAAGGAAAGAGGGATGGAAGAGAAAAGGTTTCGAGAATTTATGTGACCATATACTCAAGTTGCACTACACAGAAATGCATAAATTCAAAACAACCTTAAATTGCATGGTCTGCCACAGCCTCAAGTTCTACTAATATGTAATCCCAACAGGATATGGCTCTCTTCAATGCATCTAGTGAGGTTATTAGTTTACTGTTTTGTAGAGAAGGGAACAACATAACGTCTTTGGACTACTGTATCAGTAGGACTACACTTACAAAGGAAATTGGTCCCTATCCTTATTTCCCAACAGCAGGTCATAACATCTGAAGCTACATAAAGAGAAAGAGCATTCAATAAAATAATTATCCCACTATCCTATTGAATATTGCTTAGCTCAGAACCCCTGTAGCCAGGTACTGTATCTAGTATAAAACATGCTAAATTTTGGTTTTTCACTTTAGTTTCAATGGTTTTCCTTAGACAGTGGAGGATATTGATTGATTGATTGACTGGAATTTTAAAAGGGCTAGATAGATATGTTAGGATTGATAATCACTACTGGCAAAAAAGAAATAGAACTTAGGTTTGTCGACTTCTGTTGAACAGAGCTCTCAGTAAGTTTGTTTATGATTATCTGCATTCTAGGAATTCCTGACTCTGACTTCATCCCTTGAGTTCCCCTTTTTTATAAGGCACAGAGCTGAATCTTCAATTTTATATTTCATTGAAAAATGTATAAGTATAGCAAAACAAACATGCAGGCACAATTAATAGTTTTCATGTCTGTTTAAAGATCCAGAAAAAAAGAAACTACTGAAAGAGCTAAAAGTCAGAATTTTTTTTTTCCCCAGTATTTGGGATGGAGAAGGAAGGTAAGATAATCCATGGCTATGGAGCTTCTAAGGTTCTTTTCAAAGAGACAATCTCATGGTTGTATGAGATGGCAACTGAAATGAGATTAATAGGAAGGAAAAATACTTGAGTTTATTGAAATCTTCATATCATAAGATCCCAGGAGTTCTGAGCAGTCATGCCCAATCCCTTTCCAATACTTTTTAATCCTTCTCTAAAATGTTACACTGCCTATATTCATCTTGCAATTTAAATAATTTTTGCTATTTTTATAAAGTAAAAAAAAAAAAAAGCCCCGATATTCTATATTACTGGGGCAAGGAACAAATGAATGTTTGTATAAACACACTGGAACTATAAATTCAAGAACAGAATTTTTAACTCATGTAGCCATCATTAGGCTGGATGCCCACACTCATTAACTTTACCCTAAAATTGCAGGAATTGAAGACATGATGCATTTATTACCTACCAAAGGGCAAAGAAAGAGTGGGAGCCTTCGGCGGTTTTGCATTCTGGGCTCCAGGTTTGTATGCTGACAATCTGTCAGTGTCCTGTTCTTTTCTTAACCTTAATTAGAATTCTCCATTCGGAGGTTGCTGTTCTGTAGTACTCTTGACAGTATGGGCTCCAGAACTGGCACAAACATGGCTAACCTCATCCTCATAAAAGGATCATTATAGCCTCCTGCTGTTCCCTTAGCACTGCCGATCTGCTTCAATCCCCATGCCAGGTCATATTTCCCACTGCCCCACAACACACTTGAGCCAGCTGGTGAAAGTTTCCAAGCCTGGCTGAAGAGGTTATTTTTTGACAGATCAAGGCAGACACATGTCCTTAAGTGGAACTATGCCAAGACCTGAAACAGGGCAATCTGTCCAATTCTCTGAGTCGTGGAGATTTTGAAAATTCTTATTTCATAGCAGCATTAATACCATATCAACAAAAAGAGAAACAATGCAAGGGATTCTCACCAAGTGAGTCATGACGGAGGCTGCTCTTTCAAGGTGAAGAATCATTTTCTTCTAGCGTTGTCAAGGTAACATAGGAGGTTTTTATTTTATTTTATTTTTATTGGAGGACAGTTGCTTCACCATGTTGCATTAGTTTCCACTGTACAGCAAAGTGAATCAGCTATACATGTACATATATCCCCTGTTTTTTCAAATTTCCTTTCCACATAGGCCATCACAGAACATTGATTTCCCTGTGCTATACAGTAGTTTCTCATTAGTTATCTATTTTATATTCAGTATCAATAGTGCATATATGTCAGCCCTAGGATTTGTATTCAAAAACACTCTAAAAAATTTATCACCCAACAATTTTCTGACTTGATATATCTTGGAGCCTACAGGTGCCTGCTCTGTTGAAGGATAGACAATGAGGCTTATGGGCCAGTTGAAATAGAAATAACACAAGTAACTTGAAAGAGAGGAGGCCAAGTTTCTTGTGATCTAAAGCGACTTCCTAGACATAATGTGAAGGCAGTTACATTTGCTCTGTGAACAAAACTGTATTATGTCCTGTGTGTGCACTGCATTATGGAATCCTCACAGCTATACCATGTGTTAGGATGCTACCATACTACATACTATTCTACAGATGTGGGAAAAAACAATTCAATATCATTTTTTTTAATATCGTTTTAATGAGCTATCAGTCAAGATTGCAAGATAATACCATTGACAACAGTAAAATCAACAAACAAGAAAAATATCATAAGTGCTTTGAGCAAAAGTTTTGGACTGGGAAACATCTGATTAATTATTTCATGACCTTGAGCAAAGTTTAACCTTTATGGGAATGATAGTATATCAACCTGCAGAGCTGGTGAGCAGACTATACAAGACACAATATGCTGAGGGCCATATCTGGCAGAGAGTGAAGCTTTAGTAAATGCAAACCAATGTTAGAAACTATAATGAGGAGATCAGGAGAATTAAGGAGAAGGAGGAAGAGTAAAATGTAATCAATTAAGAACAGCACAAAATAATGGGTGAATATTTTATTTGACCATAGGAATGAAATATGCTACATAAGCTTAAAGATATTGATAATAGAAGAAATCATAAGTGATTAAAAATCAATAGAAGTGTCTGGATACAAATTTAAAGTTTTGCTCATAAGGATTAACCATAAACAGAATTAAAAGGTAAGGTGCCAATTATTTGAAGAAGGAGAGTAATTAGAACAATAAAGTATACCATTTCTGCTCCCATGGTGTTCAGAATTTAATTGGAAATTGGGATCACATTCACATAAAATAACGTATAATTTTGGAACATGATAAACATGCAAATATTAGAGGGAATTAATCATATGTATAAGTCTGGGAAACTATTGGAAAAGAAACAAGCTTCACCAGATATGATCGATGCTGAGTGGCTTCCAGAGTTGAGTACATCTCACTATAACATCCACTTAGGTACAAGGAAACTTGTAGTTATTGACCCAGGTATATTGCACAGAATTCCTTGTTGTCCTACCAGACTGGGCTTTATAATGTCATAGTGAGGTCTTAAATTTAGAGTTCTTCTTCCTCTTCTATTCAAGGTTGGTTAGTTTTTCAATGTTGTAAATGACATACCTACATTTAATGAAGATTTGGGCTTGAAAATGCCTAAAGTCACAAACCTAAAATTATACCCTATCTCTCTTTACACACTTAGAGGTAGTAGTACATTAGAACACAAATTCACAATTCTAAGTGTCTCTAGGGCAAGACAATATTTATAACAAGTAGATTGCTTTCACTAACATACTTTAAAAACTCTCCAATGCATTTTTGCCTACACAACACTTTGTGCTTTTTAAACTAATTTTCTAAATTTACAGTCTGATCTACCTGACAGTTCCTCCTAAATGGTAAACAGTTTACAGTCTCATGGTTCCTTGCTGGAATTATATTCATGTCCAGGTCTTCATTATGTCCCCACTTCCAAATTTGTTTTTGCTCCTCTAGCTCTGACTTATGAAGCAGGCTCTCATATTTGGACAGGTTTACTCTTTTAAGACTATATATATCTCAATGTTTCACTTAATTAAGAGAATTTTGCTACCAATAACATTCAGACCTAAGCATTCTACAGACTCTAAGCTATAAAGCTTTCATGGCAGAGCACCTCTCAGTGTACATACTACAAGTACAGCTTCAGAATAAGGATGTGCATGATCACCAACCTGCCATGTGGCTTATGTGTCTCCTTGAGACCAGTGAATGATAAGATATCGTGATCTTATATTGAAACATAAATCATAGCTGTAAGAATCTGCCCATAGTAAAATAATTGTACTGATAACTCTGAAAACTGATTAGCAAAACCGTAAATGCTTACTAATATGGTCTAGTGCTATAGGTAGCATACCTACACATTAGTGGTGCCCAGTGTTAGATGCTACTAGCATCCCAAAGGTGAGATTTTAAAACAATTCTGGTGTCCTGGTTGCAAGCCAATTCTAAAGGGTGACTAGTGTTGAGAATCACTAACCCAATACATGAAAGAGAAAGGGCCAATATGAGGAGATAAATATAACATATCCTTATCACCCTGACAATCACTGCTCACAAATGGCTTCAGCATGAACTATGTGGTAACAGTCATGAGATTCTCTTTAGCTGAAAGGAAGCTGCAATGGAAATGGTGACTTTGTCCTTGGAAAGTAAATTCTAGGTCCAAACAGGAAGGTCAGCAAAATCATACTACACAGTATCACCATGGTCATGATTCAATACTTCATTCCCTGATGAGTACCCCATACCCTTGGCATACTGTTTACTATTAATAAAGAATACTCCTGGCAGCAGAATAGAGACTCTTTGGGGAACTCAGATAGGGTAGAGGTTGGACTTTAGGGAAAATGAAAAGGGGCTTCTTGGCTTCCCTCTTCCACAGAATAACAATACATGCTTTCATCTAGAAGTTCTCAGCCTATTCCCAGTTTCTCCCTGGAGCATCTTGTCACGGGAGCCTCATTGACTCAGAATAATTTGATATGGCCTGTTTCCTAATGAGTTGGCTGCTACCATGATCACCACGGCATAAATACCTAATGAAATGAGAACTGTCTGTCTCCTCTATGCCCAGCCAGGCTAGCCAGGAGGAAACTGTCCAGACAGAATGTCTTCTGCAAGAGTTTATGTTAATAAAGTTTAAACTAAGGATATTTTTTTGTTTCAGTCTCGAGTACTATGGCGTTAGCAAGGATGCCTACTTTTGTCTAGTATTCTGCTAATGAAACACTCATTAGCTATGTCCTTCAGGGCTTATCACTTATAAAACTATCTCACCAGCTGGGCAACTAAAATAAAATCAACGGCTGAATGCAGAAAAACATCTCTATAGTAACATAAAAATTGGAGTCCATTGTTTTTGGTCAAATGCTCCACACTGAATAGTCTTCTATTCAGCAAGTGTGGCAATAGTCAGATATCTTCTAAGGAGACTAGTTCTCCTCTAAAATAGAGATAAGTTGCAATGTGGTATTTCACATGCCTTTCAGCAAATGACTTTACTTGCACACCACAGTATCAGACTGTCTATCTAACTAGAAAAGATATTGACTGGTTGCATTTTGTATAGTACACTGGTTTGATGGGAAGATCGGCTTGCAAACAAAAGGGAAGGATCAAGGCAAGAATGAGAGTGAAAGTATCACAGACCACTGGATAAACTTGTCAGGTGCCACCACTGGAATAAACGAGCTCAAGTATTTTTCTCCCTCTCACTTCATGGTGGCAAGTTGACTGTGGCAGCTGTAAACTTATATTCTTCCAGTTCCAGTTCAGCAGGAAACAGAACCTGTTTTCCTGACACCATTAATGTAAGTTTCGTCATGTGTCATTGACTGCAAGAGGCAAGTGTCTATTCCTGAAGTAATTACTGTGATCAGAGGACTGAATCCTCTGATTGGCCAGGCTTCTCTTTTTTGCTCACTTCCAGAATAGGGGAAGAGACCTAATCAACTCCATCTGACACCTGGAATTGTTGAGAAGGTCTGTTTTCTCCCCCAGGAAGTTTTCAGTGTACTATCACCGAAGAGAAGCAAATAAATGCTAGAAAGTCACAAAAATGTGCTGCTGCTGCTGCTGCTGCTGCTGCTGCTAAGTCGCTTCAGTCATGTCTGACTCTGTGCAACCCCATAGATGGCAGCCCACCAGGCTCCTCCGTCCCTGGGATTCTCCAGGCAAGAATACTGGAGTGGGTTGCCATTTCCTTTTCCACTGTCCCACAAAAGATAGCCTCCACAAAGGTTTGGAAGTAGAATTTTAAAATAATAAAAGGCAAAAGGGTATATGGAAAGATGTTCTACATCCTATGTCATTAGGGAAAGTGTGTGTTAGTCACTTAGTTGTGTCTGACTCTTTGCAACCCCATGGATTGTAGCCCACCAGACTCCTCTCTCCATGGAATTCTCCAGGCAACAATACTGGAGTGGGTAGCCATTCCCTTCTGCAGCGGATCTTCTTGATCCGGGGATCAAACCCAAGTCTCCCACATTGCAGACAGATTCTTTACTGTCTAAGTTACCAGGAAAGCCCTGTCATTAGGGAATTGCTAATTAAAACAAAAATGAGATATCACTATACATCAATTAGCACAGTCAAAATCTAAAACACTGACAACACCAAATACTGGCAAAGTCTTAGAGCAACAGAAACTTACATTCATTGCTGTTGGGAATGCAAAATGGTAAGACACTTTGGAAGACAGTGTGGTAGTTTCTTACAAAACTAAACATACTCTTATCATATGACCCAGTAAACTGAAAATTTATGTCCACTTGCACATGGTTGTTTATATCAGTTTTATTTATATTTGCCCAGATTTGGAAGCAACCAAGATGTCTTTCAGTAGATGAATGGATAAATAGACTGGTACATTTAGACAACGGAATATTTTCAGTGCTAAAAAGAAATGAGCTATTACGCCACAAAAAAAGACATGAAAGAAATGAAAATACATATTACTAAGGGAAAGAAGACAACTTGATAAGGCTGATACTGTATAAGCTTCCAACTATATGACACGCTGGAAAAGGAAAACTACCCAGTAAAAAATTAAATTAAAAAACGAGTGGTTGCCAGTGGTTGCTGGGGGTGGGAGATGAGTATGTAGAGCACAGAGGACTTTTCAGGCAGTGAAAATACCCTGTATGATGTCATAATGATGGATACATGTCATTACACATGTGTCCAAACTCGTAGAGTATATGGAGGCTAGAGTGAACCATAATGTATACTATGGACTTTGGGTGACAAGGATGTTGATGCAGGTTCATCAGTTGCAACAAACATACTATTCTGGTGGGGGATTTTGATAGTAGGGGAAGTTGCATGTGTGTGGAGGCAAAGGATCTATGCTCTCTGTACTTCTCCCTCAATTTTGCTGTGAACCTAAATCTATTCTAAAACTAGTTTACCTAAAAAACAGATAAGGTTCCAGAAGCCAGTACTCCTGACTTCCTTCTTGCCCTTCTTAGCACCAAGGTCCCTGGCAGATCAGAAGGAACCAAGGTTTTGGAATTGACACGAGGTTTTAATTTTGCCAATCATATTTTCAAAACAGTGTGATCTTCAGTCAAATGCCCAGTCTTCAAAATCTGTATTAAAAAAATGTAATAATCTGTATAAACCACATGGTTAAGCATCCAGTAATCTTAGCAAACACTTACTGATCACTATATACCAGAAGCTGAAATAAACACTCTCGATATTATAACTTATTGAACCATCATTTAACACTCAGATAAGCACTATTGCTTCTCCTATTTTAGAGATAAATAAACTGAGCCAGAGAGTGCCTGGGGAAGCTGCATAGGGTAACATGGCTATTGAGCATGAAAATTTGAACACAAACCCAGGTAATTTAGATCAAGCAGCTTTGTTTTCACCAATATCCCTTTATGTACCATATTCATACAGAATAGGGTTTATAACTCTTAATTTCCTTCTTTCCTTCTATCTACTCTCTGTGTACTCTTCTATCTACATTGGATAGTAGATGTTCCACCAACTATAAGACAGTTTCCTAAGTTTACAAATAAGTGAGCAAGGGAAATAAAATCAAAAGATTCTAAATAATTTTATTTTGACTATGTTCTATCTTTGAATAGATTTTAGTTTCTGAGTAAGGAGCTATCTAGCTCAGCTAACATATCTGAGATTCATATTAGACCAGTATTTTAATTCCTACTTAATTCCCTCCATCTCTACATTTTTGCTCATCTTCTCTTATAAAAGTAAGACAGGAAGAGTAAAAATAATATATAACTGAGGCTTTTTGTATGAGACAATTTCAGGTTTTGAAGGGTGATCCATTTATGGAACAAAAGAGTCTTAAGTGAAATTGAACAAGAACAGAAAGAAAAATAATGCAACATTAATCTGAAAGTAATGAATATTCAGAGGATGATCTTTAGCTTCAATTACAGAAAAAAAAAATAAAACAGTTCTCTTCTCATATGCATCTTGGTTTATGGTATAAATTATTCCTGAGTCAAGCACATCAAATGTTGGTTAACAGTATTCACTCTCTGAGTTTTCTCCTTAGATAAGGTGAGCCCATTTTATGAGATCAACCAATTCTTCTAAAAGGTGCAGAGTTTTTCTGTTGTTATTTTTTGTTGTTGTTGTTTTTCAATTTCCTAGCTATTGCACAGAGCTTCCTTCAGCTGCTGAATTCTCACAGATTCAACATGACTCTTTCTTCTCTTCCTTGTTTCATTAACATTTTGGAGGGCACCTATTGTGAACAGTACTTAGGCCTTGTAGACATAAAGGTGAAAACGATATGATTCTTAAGAGATCAGAAACAGATCTAAACACAGTAACATTAGGGAGTTCATTCCCTGCAGCAATGACATTGACCAATGTGCTCAATGAATATTCATAAAGGTGCCCAGGACAAGGAGACAAGACATGCAACTAACTGGCCATTGGGCTGTGAGCAGAAGTAAGACACGCTATTTCTGGGCCATGCTATTTCTGGGCCGAAGTATTTAATTACTGGTGTGAGACTTTTCAGCAAACGCCTTCTTGTCTAGATGAGAAGGAGCAACATGGTCTATATTGTCCTGTTTCAGAGTGGATAAATAGTCATCAGCCTGGGTTCACAGGTGATTGTATAGCAATCAGATCCCCACTGACCAACACTGTATACCAGCCATGATGAGAACTGAATTTCTGTTGCTGTAAGCAACTTCAGGGCTAATTTGGGGCACAGTATAGCCTACCTTATTCTGATTAATACCTTCATAATATGGGTTAGAGACGGGACATAATGACATCATTTGGGGTCTTGTTATGGGGGCTTCCCTGATGGCTCAGCCAGTAAATAATCCCCCTGAAATGCCAGTGGCCTGGGTTCAATCCCTGGGTTGGGAAGATTCCCTGGAGAAGGGACTATCTTACTCACTCCAGTATTCTGTCCATAGAGGAAAATCTCATGGAGATAGGAGCCTGGCGGGCTACAGTCCATGGAGTCACAGAGAGCTGGACATGACTGAGAGACTAACACTTTCACTTCCTTGGGTTCAAAGCTATTTTTAAGTATTCGCCACATACCATCTCATTGCCTCTTCACAACAATCCCATGGTGTAGATATTATAGTTATCCTCATTCTACAGATGTGTCAACTGAGGCACAAGGAGGCAATCAACTTTTCCCTGAAAAACTATAAAAATTGGGATAGGGAATTAGGCCTAGGTCATCTGTCTTCAAGGTTCATGTCTTTGAAAGTGAAAATGTTAGTTGCTCAGTTGTGTTTGACTATTTGCAACCCCATGGACTGCAATCCACCAGGCTCCTCTGTTCAGGGGCTTCTCCAGGCAAGAATACTGGAGTGGGTAGCCATTTCCTTCTCCATGGGATCTTCCTGACCCAGGGATCTAACCCAGGTCTCCTGCATTGCAGGCAAATTCTTTACTGTCTGAGCCACCAGGGAAGCCCACATGACTTTAAGGACTATGCAACTGAAAATTTAAATGTGTGTACAATTGTACAATGGAAGTAAAAGACCGTAAGGTTTCAATTTTGAATATTTGTATTGCCTATTCCTTAAGAAAATACTTACTGAGAACCCACTATGTGCTGGCCACTGTATTCAGTGATGCATTTCAATCTGTCAACAAACAACATTAGGGAGTTTGATGACAGAACCCTCAAGAACCCAAGGGAAATGAGGCAGCTGCAGGGGCCACTCTAAACCTCCTGCTTTCCAGTACAACCTGGGCGGAGGCACCGAGGAGATACCCCAGATTGCTTGCTGGCTCAACAAATCCCCAAATATAAAACTGTCATTAGAAAATAGCAACAGTTTGTCGTTTGGTTCTACCAACATGTTGCTTCACTGTCACTACTTTCCTAACAGTCCAGCTCTCATTTTCTGCTCACTGTTCAACACAATGGTCTATACCTCACAGAGTTTCAAATGACCATAGGCTGTTTTGTTATACTGTAAATCCATCTATCGGAGAAGGCAATGGCACCCGACTCCAGTACTCTCGCCTGGAAAATCCATGGACGGAGGAGCCTGGTAGGCTGCCGTCCACGGAGTCACGAAGAGTCGGACACAACTGAGCGACTTTACTTTCACTTTTTACTTTCATGTGTTGGAGACGGAAATGGCAACCCACTCCAGTGTTCTTGCCTGGAGAACCTCAGGGACAGGGGAGCCTGGTGGGCTGCTGTCTATGGGGTCGCACAGAGTCAGACACAACTGAAGTGACTTAGCAGCAGCAGTAGCAAATCCATCTGTGATCACAGTAGTTCAATTGATATTTACATTTTATAGTATAATACTAAAATTTTCCAAGTGTTTGGATTAATTCTAATGGGCAAATATTTTAGTAAACCATAATTGTCTCAAAATTAATTTTACTAGCATTTCCTGTATATATAACAGAAGCCATCTGTTATATATTGACTCAATAAATGGTGATAGCTATTACAATTACATTTTTATTTCTACTATTGCTTTCAAGAGTTGTCCCATTTTCTGGGATAAAGATTGTCTCTAACTTGAAATATTGCTAAAGTCTTAGCTACATCAAATATGTGTGAAGGTTTTGAAATCCTCTCATCCCTATTACCTACCCTTCTGGGAAGAAAAAAAGAAAAACAAATAACACCAAAAAAGAAAGCCCAACAAAACTGCCTCCACCTGGCTTTAAGCCAGGAAAAAAGAACAAGGTTTTGGTTATTATGATTATCTATAGCCCTGAATTACTCAGTTAGAAAGATGGGACCTAATCAGGGGACATTCTTTTGTGTGCTTAGAAAAACATCTTCACCCTCAATGGAGTCCTTACTTATGACAGGACTAAGGAGAAGCTGGAGGTATGAGGTAAGGATCTACAAGATGGGAAAAGACCAAGATATTGTAAAGAAATGAAGAATGACTGAGCTCCAGGATGATTCAGAAGTAGGAAACGGCAGCTGAGGAGGTAGAAAGACTGTGTTTGGCGAAGGTCTACTAGCACCAGGAGCCTGCGGACTGGGTCTGAGGAGTGTGAGGGAAAAGCAGGGTCTAATGACGCACTGCATCAAGTGACTCATGATGAGGGCTAAGTGTAAAGCCATTCCACCTACACTACCTTTATATTGCTCATGAGTGCCTCAGTGCACCTTTCTAGGAAGAGGGCCTGCTTCATGATACAGCACGGGATGAAAGCCAGGCTTCTCTCAGAAAGTTGGGGTGAGGGCTACGCCAACAAACCCTGCCATCAGAGGCCACTTCCCTTCAGCCTATAGACTTTATCAAAGGGTGCAAGCTTTCCTTTTGATTGGTTCCTTCATAAGCCACACCTCTACTTATTCATCCAGTTAGAGTTTTCCTTTTCTGAGCAGATTGGGGAGGGGGGTGGTGACCAAAAATAAAAGGTTGAGGAAATTTTCTTCAAAAAAAAAAAAAAAAAAACACCACTGTTGTTATTTCCATTGCTTCAACAGCAAGACATCTAGGTATTACATACTTTTATGACCTTGTGTCTTTCAGAAGACGTGAATTAGACTCCTTCCTGCTCTGTTGCTAAGTTGTATCCAGCTGTTTTCAACCCCATGGACTGAAGACTGTCAGGCTCCTCTCCCCATGGTATTTTCCAGGCAGGAATACTGGAGTGGGTTACAATTTCCTTCTTCAGGGGATATTGCTGACCCAGGGACTGAACCCACGTTTCCTGAATTGCAGATGGATTATTTACCACTGAGCCACTTGGGAAGTCCTGGACTCCATGTGGTAAATGTAAAAATAAGACATACGATATATGGGAAAACAAACAATTTAGCTTAAAAGGAGAGAAAGAAATAGGGCAAGGAAAAAAGAAAATGCATCTTGATTCACGACAGTCATAGATAATTATAAACCACTGATTCAGTTGGGAGAGTAAATTATTTCTGTATGGCTAAAAATCTAGAAAGCTGTCAAACCAGCAGTTAGCATGCCACTGACTATTCTAGATTAAAACAGCACCTGCCACCATTAAGTGAAGGGATAGGAGGAGGAAGAATGAAATGCTATTTTTATCCATAAACCATATTCTAAACAGCATATTAGAAGAGACAAAAATTTCCTAAGGTAGGTATAATTATGTCCATTTTAGCATTGAGGAAAACCGGGTCTTAGGGAGATGAAATCAGCTTGCCTAAGGAAAGCAGCTAGTATACTTTTCAAGAGTTACTGAACTGCTACTCTACACCAGGCTGTATACAAGATCAGGGTCAGAAAACTTTCACTGTAAGGTGCTGGATAATAAATATTTAAGCTTTGCAAGTCATACCGACTCTGTTGCAACTACTCAACTTTGCGGCTATAGAGTGAAACCAGCTCTAGGCAATGCATTAAAGAATGAAAGTAGCTGGTTCCAATAAAACTTTATTTAGAAAAGCAGGCAGCAAGTCAGATTTGACCAGGGGCTTATCAATGTACTAGAGGATGGGGACACAATAGTGAGAAAGTCACCTCACGAATGTGTCAGAGTCTATTTCTTAAAGGCACTGTTTTTCTTCTTTCTGCTTTGCTTAGACAATGCCTCCTCTCCCTTCCACCCGCTCAAAGAAGGGCTGAGATTTTTCTTAGTTAGAAAGGTTTAACTGAACACATTAAATATTTGTAAAATCTCCCCATCTGGTTCTTTTTCATTCATGTACCTCTGGGGCCCTGTAACTCATCCAATTTATGGATTTTCACTTTCTCTCCGTCTCTTCTCACAGTTTCCCATCCAAGTGCAAATATCCTCCTAGACCGTTTTCTGTTAAACAGAGCCACATTACAGCTCCTGAAAAACACATTATGGTGCGTTTATTAGACTTCTCTTCAGGGGACAGTGATCTCAGAACACATCAGAATTTATGAGGTTGATGTATTTGATTAAACTGCACCACCCCTGCAGCCCCAGGCCTGGATTATCATTTCTCTGTCAACATTCTTCAAGTCTTGATTTCAACATCCCTGTCACATAATTGCCCATCTTTGAGCTCAGCTTCTCTGTGAGGACAGGGACACCTTAGGGAATTTTCTGGTATCTCTGAGGTCCTATTTTGAATATTTCTTCCTTTCCCCATGTTAAAACATATAAAACATTTTGAAATTAATATATTTTTTTAGGAAAATTATGTTTCAGTGCTCTGCAATCTCTTATCTATAATTTCCTTTCTTAGAAAGGGAAACATAATCAAGAAGGATTTTTTATGAAGTTTCTATTATAACTATGATTTATTATTTGTATGATACATTAATTTCAGAGGTTTCTTAAATTACTTTCCAATTTCACAACTTCCCCTGAGCGGGGGGAAAAACACAAATAACAATATGAAAGAAGTGATGGCAGATACCATGTATTATTTAATAGGTGCTACAGACTATGTTGGAAAAGACTCTACTGCTGGGAGGGATTGGGGGCAGGAGGAAAAGGGGACAATCGAGGATGAGATGGCTGGATGGCATCCCCGACTCAATGGACATGAGTCTGAGTGAACTCAGGGAGACGGTGATGGACAGGGAGGCCTGGCGTGCTGCGATTCATGGGGTCGCAAAGAGTCGGACACGACCGAGCGACTGAACTGAACTGAACTGAGCAGACTACATCGGAGAAGGCAATGGCAACCCACTCCTGTACTCTTGCCTGGAAAATCCAATGGACGGAGGAGCCTGGTTGGCTGCAGTCAGTCCATGGGGTCGCAAACAGTCGAAAACGACTGAGCAACTTCATTTTCACTTTTCACTTCCATGCATTGGAGAAGGAAATGGCAACCCACTCCAGTGTTCTTCCCTGGAGAATCCCAGGGACGGCAGGGTGGGCTGCCGTTTATGGGGTTGCACAGAGTCGGACACGACTAAAGCAACTTAGCAGCAGCAGCAGCACAGAGTAAATTTAGTAACATAAATATACTGATTTTTTTAAATATGCAAACAAAAACAGTAGAAAATTCATGAACAAAATATAAGAATAATAACCAGCTTGGATGGCAGAGCTGTGGAGGAGGACAGCACAGACTTCTCCACTGCCTTCCTCAGGTGCTTCTTACATAAAGTAATACCTAGGGTTCGGATTTCACTAGCATGGTTATGTTTTTTAGGTGTGGGGTCAGTAACTATTTTGAGCAGACTTTGGCCACACTGACTGCTATGCTAACTTTCCTCATTTACCTACGAAAGGTGAATTATTTATCTAAGTCTCCTAAGGATCCACTTCTATTTCTTGGTTTCTCTTTTTGTTTTGGTCCTTGGGTCCAGTTTCTTCTTATGCCATTTGTTTTTCTAAGATACCAGAGATTATGGACAGAAAACTGTAGGAAATACAGATAACATTTTCTTCTACTAATAAAGCTAATATTTCTTCTGGCAAAATTTTTTTTAAAAAGGTGTATTGTTTCAGATGCCAGGAAACTTGACTTTTAGAAATCAGAATTTTGAGCTAACCTATTAAAACTGGGGGCAAATTCAAAGCAGGTTCTAGAAGAGAGTACTAAATATATGACTTGATTACAAAGGAAATAAAATCTCATTCCTAGAGATTTTGAATAGATGTGAGTGGGATTCAGGAGCATACTTTTTTCCTTTTTAAAAAAAAAAAAAAAAAAAAACAGAAATGTCTAGTGATTCTGTTTCAGGTGGTCCTTGACATCACATTAAAAAATATGAATCTAAACGAACTACTGAAACTGCCTTTCTTCATTCTTTTATTCTCTGCTAACCAGGTCCACCGATTCAGTCCACTGGGAGGGCTTGTCCTGGTCATGTCAAGGTACCCTTTCCCTCCTAAAGCTGGTAAACAATATAAAAGTTATCAGGTTGAGACAAGATGCTGACTCAATATCAACATACAACAACCTTTTGTATTTTTGTACTTGGGTCCTTGACTGGAACAATCTAAGTTTTGACCAAACTTAATGCTTCCCAAACTTTCTGAACTATCGATTTTTAAGGTTCATCTTGTTTTCCAGTCTTGCCTACATTCTTCCCCAAATACTGGAGGAACACTTATGCCTTGCATGTTCTCATACTATTGGATTGGCCAAAAAGTTCGTTTGAGTTTTTCCATAAGATGCAATGGAAAAATCCAAACAAATGTTTTGGGCAACTCAATACTTTTACAGGATTGCTAGCTATTATTCACAATTTGGTACCTGAGTAGACTCCCTCCAGACTACCATATGCTCCATCCATTCCCAATGAGAGCATTATTTGCAGGTTCCTTCTCAAATCTAGAAATATCCCTTATTCCCAGCCTTGAATTATGTTTTCTTGCTTGTCTACTGGCTAAGGGACATCTCCCCTTGGAAGTTCCAAGAGATCTCAAACCCATCATATCAATACCTCAGACCTGAGTCCCCTTCTGAGTTTTTTTCAATTCTATTTAATTTTGCTGTCACTCATTCAATTAGCAATATTAAACAAACAGAACAAATACCAGGTTCCATCACATAGTTCTTATTTTTTCTTTTGCCCAGCATCCACTCACTCACCAACCAACACCAATTCTATATTATTTTAAAGCTAACCCTTCTACCTTACGCTTACCACAAATGCCTCAGTTCAAACTCTCAATATTTCTCAGGCTCCAGTGCCATAGGGTTCTCTCTGGTCTTTCTCTCTGGCTCCAGTCTCCCTCCTCAAAATTCTTTCTTTACATTGCAGCCTGAACGATGTTATAAAACCCAAACCTCATCATGCTGTGCTCTCATTTTCTCCTTAAGACACATTAGGTTTCCATACTGCCAAAAGAATAAATTTCAATATCCATACCATTCAAAAAAATAAATATATGGCCTAGACTCTGGCAATTTATCCAAACTGACCTTCATCTCCACATACATCTAATATACAAAAATCGGGTTATAATAAGCACTTAGAGTACCCAAAATGTTTCTAGTCTCTACCAGTCCAACTCAAACTACCATTGTATTTTTCTGGCCCTAAGCAAGATCCTCTTCTTTCTTCCTTCTCACCTCCTAAAGATATTCTCCACTTGATTCCCCTCAAAGTGAATTTTGAAAGCATAATTATCATGCTAGTCCTTTGCACGATTCACCAGTGGCTGAACCAAGAATTTAAAAAAAAAAAGGTCCATACTCTGTCTTTGGTCTGTAAAGCTCCATATGACCTGACTCTCACCCACTCTCTGTCCTCCTCTTTCCAATCTCCCATTCAAATCATGCCAGTCAAACTGATCTTCTTTCTGATCCTCAAATGAGCCAAGCTCATTTCCGCTTTAGGGACTCTGCACTTGGAACCTGCTTGTAGCTTTCCCTCCATGTATATGCATGGCTGGTTTCCATTTATGGAAGTCTGGATTGCCACTCTATTAGAGAAGCTTTCCTTGACCACACCAGCATATGTTGGCTGTGCTCACAGTAACTTCGTATTACATTATTTTATTTTGTTTATGGCATTTCTCACTATAGAAAATCACCCTTAATTAATTAGCTTACTAATTTATTTATGCCCCTCTTCCCACCCACCTTTAAGCTTACCAAAGACAAGGCACTAGCTCTGTATTTTTTGTAGAATGTCTCAATGATTTTGTATATGTTATTTTTCTGTTTGGAATATGATTCTCCAACCTGTCCACTGATCACTTGACAGGCTCTTTGTAGGGCATGCTTCAGTCCTTGGTTTCAACAGCTCTTCTGTTGGTAAGTCCACTCTTTACCCTAAACAGAGTGGCTCTCACCCAGCTCTGACTCTGCTATATATAGCGCATGCCTTTGTAACAGCATTAAACTGTTTCATAATTGCATGCATGCCCTTCTTTCTAACTAGATCTCCCTGATAACTGTATCTTGTTAACCACAGTATCCTCGGCATAGTACAATAAATTTGCTGCCATAATCTATACCATAGTGTAGGAAAGACTTTGTGACACTGTGATAATCAGAGTGATACAGGCTTAAAATTAAAAAAATAGGTGAATTCAAAGTCTCACTCTGTATGTATGTGTTTATGTGTATATTGGTATGTGTTTCTACTTTTAATATAAAGATGCACAGATATGTAAAACATGGATAATCCTCAAGTACAATCATTTAAAGAAATTCTGTATAATTGTTGTCATTATTTAGAATATATTTTTAAACATATCTGATCATTTACTGCTGATTCTACAATTGATTGTAGGTTACTTATCTTGCTGACTTTGATTTGTGAATGTATATATTCTTCTAAATTGATATATTTAGTATGAAGAAGGAAGAGTAAGAATCAATTAATATATAATACCTAGTTCATAGAAGGGGCTTTAAATTACTTCCTAATTGAATAAATGAATATAAAGATTCAATGGGGAACTAATCATTGGATTTCAATTATTTCAATGTTTATGAAACCTATTAATGGATAAAAAATAATGTTTGTCTATAAGCATTTCTATAAATGTTAAGTGTATCCTTGTATCTACATATCTATTAAGCTTCAATTACCTTTTATTTTTGGCAGTTGCATTTAATATATTTACTTTCAGGAAAAAACAACGTTAACAATCCTTAAGAGGCTCATAATCAAGTCTCTCTGTTGGTGTCACCAAAGAGCTGTAAAAAATCCTTTATCACCTCTCATTATAGGGATGAATAAACTTATTTGGACATTTATTTACTAACTTTTACAGTTTCTTTAGTTTTCCAAATTCTGTTTTGAATCCCTCTACTGTGTCAGCAAAATGACCATGGGGTGGAGTTGCATCTGCAATATCTTTAAGAATATTTGGTAGAAAAAGAAGAGAAAAAGAAAGAAGAAAAAATGTAAGACTTCAAGAAAGAAGAAAATGAAAAATCCCCAATCAAATTATTTACCTGGCTGGAGACTGAGAATAGATTGGGAATTACATTACACAAACAAAGAGGCCAACCCCTTTCTTAAAAATTTTGCAGCCCATGACATCTGCTGCTCCAGTACCCTGTCAGTTGAGCTAAAATCACTGGATACAACCAAAATTAATGGAAAAGAAATTGGTTGAATGGCCATTTATGGTCCAACTCTAAGTAAATTAGAATTAAGTGGTAATGATTGAAAAGAGTCCCAGATTATATACATGGCAATGGTGTCTCTGACTAGGAATGCATATTTCAATCTCAAAGAAGACATAATTCAAGAGGAAAAGGACTTAATAAAATCAAAACTATAGTGTTTGTAATTATCCCAGTAGATTCTAAGAATTTGCACATTTAGGCAATTTACGTCCCTGAAATACTGAAAAGAAGTTGGTCTATTTATGTGATAGTCTTGTATAACTTCAAAAGTGAAATTAAGTAATTTACATGTGATTTTAGGCTGAAACTTGAGTAGACTTGTGTGCAGTTATAGGAGACCAAAGAGCATATTTTGGTTCACTGATCATCAATGTTTAGTTTTTCAGCTTCACAGTAATTACTCGGTACAAAGAAAATTTTAGTTAAGTCAGTTATCTAAAAATGAAGTAAACTGTATTACTTTTATAATTATATATCTTCTATGACACTGCATAATTGTGCCTAATGAAATTATCTATTCCTACAGTACAGAAATGGAGTCTTTCTTTGTCTCAATCAAATAACTTGCCCAGAAACTTGAGAGTGTGCTTACCTACTTTCATTTCAACTTTAAGTGATAATAACATTGATGATAGCTATTTTTTTAATGCTCTTATTCTATGCTAGACAGTGTTCCAAGTGACTTTATATATATGTATATAATATATATATATATACACATTCACACACACACTCATCCTATAAAATAGAATGCTTCTATTTATAGTCATTCTTGCTGCCTCTATTTCTAAATGAAGAAACCAGAGGAAAAAGGAGGTCAAGTAATCTGCTCAAGTTGACACATCTAACTAATCATTTTGGGAACTAGAAATTTTACTCAATAGTTTTGTGATTTCAGAGTAAAATGCTTACCCTTTGCAATCCAACAATAAATGGTAATGCCCCTCAATCTTGTTTACCACAAAAGCATTTCTCTTCAAATATCAGAAAGAAATGGAATTTAGCAAATCAAATTAAACTGAAGATCTATTTGCTATTGGACTTCTATTTTAACAGTGAATAATAGCCCTCTTTTATCTTTTATTTCAATACAGGTTTTCATATGTTAGCTGTGGTTAAAATAAACCCAACATGGAATGCCTTTGAAAAATAGAAACTGTACGTTATTTGGTCTCAAGAAATTAAGATATACTTTGATATTTCTTTTGCCATACTAAATTTATACAAATTCATGCAATTCCTTTGAAAATCACTAAGGGACAAAGAGATTGGAAGATAAACTCAAGAAAGTAAAGGAGTTGAGTGGAAACAGCTTTCACTTCAATCAGTTATTCCCAAAGCCTCAAAGCTGTCCAATTACATCTCTCCAGATCTCCAGCTGTGTCAGAACATTCCCAGTGCAAATGAACATCATAATCCAGTTAGTGTAGTCTAAGTGTTGTGCCTTTAGCATTCTCTAAATTTGAAAGGACACAAGAATGTTTCTGGGGACAGAATATTAAGACTTCTTTGGTAGGTTTTCAGGTGGGCTGATCCCTGGAAGGCAAATGTAGTTCTGACTGAAATGAGGAAACACCATCTGCCTAGGGCTCAGAACCTTAAGAGAGCAAGGGACAGGCGTGTCATAAACATGAACACCAACGCCTCCAGGGGAAAATGCCATCTGGTTCACTGCGGACATATTTGTCAGAAATTACAGATTCCGCAGGTCCTCATTTACTCTGTTGGTCTGTGCTGTGTTTAGAAGTCATACTGTTCAAGGCTCACAATATAGCTCAGAGGGTCAGTAAGCTTTCCTAGGGTGCTCCATGCTCTTTCCCAAAGTCAATGAGTAAAAGGCAGTAAATGAGGCAAGTGAATTTTAGAACAGAGTCCTTACGTGATTCAGTCCCACATCCTGGGCTGCCCTGGGCCATGGCCAAAAGCTTCATGGTGTGATCAATACACCTGGTCTTAAAATGCTCTATTTTTAAGACTCCCTTTTAAAATGCTTATTTTACTGACTTTAAAAACCACTACAAATTAGTTTCCACATGGAAACAGAGATACCCACTTCCCCACCAAAAATATAACAAGTTTGTTCCTGTATGTAAACAAAGATAGTTACCTAACCCCTGCCTCCATCACCATCAACTCACAAGGGTCAGAGGAGAGGGGCCATGGGTGGGTGGAAGTGGAGTGAAGCCTCTCCCAGCCAGATGATGCTACCCCTCTGCTGACCTAGAAATGCTGCCCAGTCCGTTTCCTGCTTTCCATTATCTTCTCTTTCAGCAGGAAACTATATAGAAAGAATAAGACGTGCTTTCAATATTAAAACCAGCACTTAGGACAAGTTTGGGGGGAATTAAAATCATGCATGAGTAGCTAAAGAAAGTATTATTTGAATGATGGACTGGGGCCTTGGTCATCCAGATGTGGGAACTCAGAGAAAGGAAATCCCAAGATGTAACAACTTCATAATTTCCAAATCATGCTACTTGATTTGGGAGTGCAATACAACATTAATCTTGAAACTCCGTGTATACAGGACACGACACTTTTAACACAGCCCTGAGGACTGGTACTGATTAAGGGAGTTTTCTTTTTGAGAAACACATGACTTGAGAACAGTAATTAGTGGATGTATTAGTTTTCTATTACTGCTGTACCTAAACCTAATTATCACTACTTCAATGGTTTTAATCAACACAAATCTGTTTCTTAGGATGCTATAGGTCAGAAGTCTGATGTGAGTTTCACTCGACTGAAATAAAGGTGTCAACAGGACTACATTCTTTTCTGGAGGCTCCATGGGACAATCCCTTTCTTTGATTTTCTTGCTTTCAGTGGCTGGCTGTCTTCTTTGGACTGCCATCTGCTGCCATCTTTGAAGCCAGAAATGGTGGGATGTGTTCTTCTTATATCACATCATGCCAACATTTTCTTTGGTCTCCCTCTTTTACTTTTTAGGACTTCTGTGATGACACTGGACCCACACAGATGTTCCAGGAAAATATCCTTATTTTAAGGTCAGCTGGTGAGCAACCCAAATTCTTTTTTGCCATGTAACATAACACATTCATATAATAGGTTCCAGTCCATTAAGTCGGCATATATCTTATCTACTTGGTGCTAATACATTCCCACAGAGTCCCTGATTCTCAAAGAACATCAAGGCGTATAGCTGGGCATCTTTCTGCATTTCTAAACAGTATGTGACAGCTAAAATACAGTCCAAGAAGGTAGCAACTGAAGTTGGTTCATGCAGAGCATGTAGACTGGTAGTGGGTGGTGCTTTCTGACAATCAAAATTTAGCCTTACCACCGACCTAGCCAAAGGCTATCTGTTTTATCCATATTAAGAGATACACAAAGTACTGGAAAGACAGATGAGAGATAAGCTGGTTTTCTTGGATTTTCTTGAATTAAAGAAAAAACTTCTACAAGATTATGTTTAATTTAAGCTTTGAGATATGCAGGAAGCTCAGCAGGATGAAAAGGAATGGGTAGGAGAAATCATTAAATAAAAGAGAAATACACAACTCTCAATGTTGACAAAAACACATTTTGATCAAAAACATACTTAAAAATATCTGAGGTGTTTATGCTTGAATCAAGCACATTGATATTATCAACTGGGTGATCTCTAGAGAGTGAAATAAATAGAGATGTATCCTTTTGGTTTTTCCCGTAGAGTTACAGAGAGCCCTCCCTTTGCACAGCACCAGCACTGTATTAAATGAAATACATTCATTTTGACCAATTCCTAATTTTGCATGAGTTTCAGTTAACATGGTTCTGTACAAAATAAAGATTGCCTTTATGTCCATTTTTAATCAAATATTAAAATAATGACTAAAGAATATACTCATTAATTCAGAGTTGTTTGAAGACCAGAAAATTTATGAATAGTAAATAAAAGAGGATTAGATTTAAAAGTGATCCTGAAAAACTAGAGCAATATATAATCAAAAGGAAGATGATTTTCCTAACAAAATATGTGTGGGCATGTGCTCAATTGCTCATTTGTGTCTGACTCTTTGCAAACCTACGTACTGTAGCCTGCCAGGCTCCTCTGTTTATGGGATTTCCCAGGCAAGAATACTGGAGTGGGGTGTCATTTCCTTCTCCAGGGTCTCTTTCCCACCCAGGGATTGAACCTAGGTCTCCTACATTGATAAACAAGATTCTTTACCACTAGCACCACCTGGGAAGCATGGTGGTAATCAAAAGTAAGATGATATTTCTTAACAAGATACCCTCAGGGTAAAATAGGGATAGGAAAACATTATCCCATCAAAATACAGACATTAACCAGTTAGGTATAATAATAGCAGAAAAATGATATGTGAATTTTACTGTCCTACACACAGACAGAAAAACAAGGAAGACATGTAGTGAGTACCCTACTATGTGTCCAAACTGAACTAATCTAAATACACTTGTGGTCATCACACTTAATACCTGAAAAATCTCTACATGATAGGTTTTATCATGATCATTATTTACATATGAAAAAAAATGAGACCCAAAGGAGTTAGATAAATATCTTGGTGCTATTGGAGATGGGCTTTGCATCTAAAACTATCTGACCTGAAAGATTATCCCATGCCCACAATTCCCCACTTCATACCAAGAACACTGACATGCATAGAGTATGATGTGCAGTAGCCAGGCAGAAACTGCTACACCCTACAAATAAAATATATTGAGTAGATACTGCCACTGCCATACTATGGATTTCCTTTAGATTATAAAACCATTTGGGCTACAAACTACTTTTCTGCTAAAAATTATGATTGGTCATACTCTTCAGAAAATTTGCGAGTTTTGGAGACTGGGTTTCCCTGTCTTAACACTGCAAATACAAGAATGGTAAAAATGTGTGAGACAAAGATCGGTAAAGATGCTTGCAGGAGGAGGCAGATGAATCTGAAGGATGTGCTAAATACACTAGAATTTTTGTCTGAGAGAATGCAGAGGTTTAAAAACTCAGTATATTGTTTTGTTAGGGCTACCATGACAAAGTATCAAAACTGCCGTGACAAACCCACACTGAGTGGCTTAACCAACAGAAATTCACTTCCCCACAGTTCTGGAGGCTAGAAGATCAAGATCAAAGCAACAGTAGGGTTAGTTCCTTCTGAGGACCATGAGAGACGATGATGCTCCAGACCTCTCTCTCCTTGGCTTACAGATTGCCATCCTCAACCTGAGTCTTCAAACCTTCCCTCTAGACATGTCTGTGTCAACACTTCCTCTTCTTATAAGGACACCACTGATCCTGGATGGGGGCCTATCCAAATGACCTATTTTAACTTAATGACCTCTATAAAGATCCTATCTCCAAATACAGTTCCATTCTGCCGTATTGAGGGTTAGAGCTTCAACATATGAGTTTTGGAATGAGAACACAATCTAATCTATGACACAGAGGGTAAAGCAATCATATTAGGGACTTTATCCCTATGAAATCAAACGTGCATATAATACACAAAATACCAGCAGGAATATAAAGTCATTTATATAAACAAGCAATCAAGGAATTAACAGGGTACTGTTTTAGCCTATTAACATTATTGATGAAGATAAATATGTAGCCCCTAATATATATATCTTTACAGATTTACATGGTTTAAGCTCCCCTCCCCCGCTTTAAGACATGCTCTAACTTTTCATTCTATAATCTCAAGAATAGGCATGTAGGTGTACCACACATATTTCTTGGGAAATAACATTCTTCAAGGTCATGTGACTTTGGTGGGATCCCTTCATGCCTAGGCATATTGTTACGGAGATGGGAAGATCAAGAACAGAAGAATCTAATGCCTCCAAGTATTAAATGTAAGATAAAGACCAGGATCACTGTTTGCTTTCTTAGAAAAATAATCTAGAGAAACTGCACGCTTTGCATTTTCTCAATGTTTTAAATTCTCCTCCGTCATTCAACAGCCTTCACCAAGGCCACTCATGCAGTAGAGTAGTGACATTATTGCTTTTTTAAAAATAACTCCTCAAAATGTATGATTCAGGCCTGTCAACTCAAAGTTAGAGTTGAACATTCCTCTTTCCTTCCATATATTTTGTGAGAGAAAGAAGATTGATTTTTTTTTTTTTTAAGCAGCCATTTTCTCTGTTTTGTTTTAGGCTGAAATTGGTTGTCAGGATTGAGTATGGTTGAAATATTATGTGCACTAAATGAATGGAACTGGGTTCTATTCCATAGTATGCCCTAAAAGTGAAAACAAAACAGATTGTTTTTGTGCAGAAAACTAAGCGGACTGATAATGCGCTGATTTGAGCCAAACACCTGAATCACTGAAGCATTAAATTTCAAAGCTGGAGGCTGACTTTTTGGGTTGTCTGTAGTGGACACTTAATTTCACTAAAGAGACAGTATCTGATGGAAACAATTAAGCTCTATTGGTATATTTTAGATTGACATCTTATACACCATTGCTTTTTAATGAAAAGCTCAGTATTATGTTTGACAGATCAATTGTTTATTGTGTATAGATGGGGCAGAAAGGGACATGCAATATCAAAGCTGATTAACCCAGTAAAGTAGTCAGTGATACTGTTGCCTTTTATCAAAGCCAATGGCTTCAGGTATGGCGACTTGATAGAGGAAAGTACAACCACAACACAATCATAATAAATGGTAACTGCAAATCATAATAAGCATTATCAAAGGGTATTATTAAAAAAAAACACAGAGGGAGTATATTTTGCTTTGGTGATACCATGAAAGTCTCCTAACAGACCTAATATTGTTCTTAGTTTTTAAAAATGGCAAGCAAAGAACATATAAGTCATCTGTTTAAAGATCTGCTGGAGAAAAAAGGTTCATTTCAGTGTCGCAGATCCTGTTTCCATCAGTTTAATTTTGAGAGTCTGCCAGCTCAGGGACTACTGTACCATGCTGTAAAATAAAGGCTAATTGAGATTTCTTCCTCAATCTAGTATATCCTATAACTACATAGGTAGACAGTTGCAGTCAGTGAGTCACCCACCTTATACGCATGTCCTTGGTTAGGCCTCTGCCACCTTGAATAGGGATGATATAGGCTAACTAACAGTACATTACAGAAATGAGTGTGTGTCAGAGGCAAGGTTATATGATAAACTGCAGCCTCAGCCATGCTTTTTCTCTTGGCTCACCCTCTGTGGGTGAAGCTAGTAACCATATAAGTGGGCATTTAAGCAGCCCTGTGGAGAGCTCCACAGAGAGGAACTGAAGCCTCCTGCCAAAAGCCAGCACCATTCACTTACCATATGAATGAGCTACCTTGACAGAGAATGCTCCAGGCCCTGTGAGTCCTTGAAATGACTATAACATGAGAAATCCCAGCTGGAAAACAGTTCAGCTGCTGGATTCTTCATCAACAAAAGCTATGAAATAACAAATGCTTATATTTTCAAATTTTGAGATTACATATTATATACTAATAGATTAACTGATATACTAATAAACTCTAACTCTGAAATAATCTCTTAGAATCCCTCAATGTTGCCCAAGTATTACAATTAAATATGGCCTGGGTATTTCCATAAATGGTGAGGAGTGTTCCATGGACATATTTACAGGAGAGAATGGTCCATCGGGAAGCAATTCATCCATTTGTCAGCGGATCCTGCTAGGACCCCAATGACACTTTCATTCCTCCTGCTGTTCAGAGAAAATTAATTCAGCCTTGAGCTGAATAGAATAAATACAAACTAAAAAGATTATCAGAGTGTGACTCTGTATTCATACAGACAGCACTCTCCTTGACATGAAGGATGAAAACTGTTAAGGCATATGATATACAACCTGCCAGGGTATAAAACCATGCCAGCAAAACATATTCTGGTCAGATAACCTCAACAGCTTAAAAGCAACTCTTCTACAGTTGACATAAAATAGATGTACCTTCATTAGTGACTATTTTTAACCTTCCACATACAGTGATATGGGGTAGGGGGACACAACTATCTAAAATCATCTATATACACATAGACACATACAATATTAAAGCCCATCAAAACAGCTAATGTGTTATAATTAATTTTAGGTCACCTATGTGTTTATTTTAGTCTTCTCTGGTGGCTCAGATTGTAAATAAACTACCTGCAATGTGGGAGACATGGGTTCCATTCCTGGGTTGGGAAGACCCTCTGGAAGAGGGCATGGCCACCCACCCCAGTATTCTTGCCTGGAGAATATCCAAGGACAGAGGAGCCTGGTGGGCTACAGTCCATGGGGTTGCAAAGAGTTGGACACAACTGAGCAACTAAGCAAAACAGCACATGGGTTTATTTTGGAAAAGGAATCTAAATCATTGAGAAGCAAATCCCATGGTGCCAACTGGTCTTAAAGGAACATAACCACTGGTTTTAATATATATCCAGCAGGCAACCTACATCCCTCTGAGGTGGAGCACACCTGTAATGTTCATGGAAATAGAAAACCAGGCTTTCTTTCTCTGGGTGTGGCCACCTCTATGGGATGGACTTTCCCAGTTAAAAACTAGTTAGTTAAAAACCATGAAATTAAGAGTAACATAGGTAGAAATAATGGAAAAGGGAAGGAGGAAAGGATGGAGGGAGGAAAAATACATGAAAATTAAAGCCACAGAAAAAGAAAGGAGGCGAAAGGAAAAGTAGGGGGAAAAAAGATTAATGATTGGAGTAAAATAAAGGAAAAGAATAACATTAAAGGCAGGCATTTTAGAAACAGAGGGACTACTCCTAACTCATTCTATGAGGCCAGCATTACTTTAATACCAAAACCAGACAAACACATTACAAGAAAATGAAACTACAGATGAATCTCTCTTTTCAACAAGCATGCAAAATCTTTGACAAAATATCAGCAAATACAACCAAGCAATTTGTAAAAAGAATTATATACTAAGACCAAGTGGGATTTATCTGAGGTATGCAAGGCTGGTTCAACACTTGAATATCAATTAATGTAATCCATCAAAACAACACCCTCCCCTGCAAAAATCATAGGTCATACCAACAGTGTAGAAAAAGCACATGACAAAATCCAATACTCAGTAAAATACTCAGTTAACCATATATATAGGAAAATTTTCTCAGATTCATAAGGACTATCTGTAAAAACCCTATATAATTCACATAATGGTGAGGAACTTGAAGTTTTCCATCTAAGATCATGTACAAGGAAAAGACATCCCTTCTCACCACTTCTTTTCAACATGATATTGAAAACTGTAGCTAATGCAATAAGATAATAAAAGGGAATAAAAGGTATACAGATTGGCAATGAGAAACTGTCTTTGTTGACAGTTAACATAATCATCTACAGAAAATTCTAACAAAATAAGAGCAAACAAAAAATTACTGGAACTAATAAACAATTATAGTGAGGTTACAGGATACAATATTAATTTACAAAGGTCAATCACTTTCTTATATGCCACCAATGAACAAGTAGAATTTGAAATTAAAAGCATAATACCATCTATATTCAGCATTCCCCAAAATGAAATACTTAGGCATAAATCCAAAAAAATATATACAAGAGTTATATGAAAAAACTATAAAACTCTGATGTGTAAAATCAAAAAAACTAATTGAATGAAGAATTAGTTCATGTTTGCAGATAGAATCAATATTATCAAGATTTCAGTTCTCTCCTATTTAATCTATAGGTTCAATGCAATGACAAAATTCCATCAAATTATTTTCTGTATATCAACAAAACAATTCTAAAGTTTATATGAGGAGGCAAAAGACCCAGAACAGCCAACATGATACTGAAGGAAAAGAACAAAGTCGGAAGACTGATGCTACCAACTTTGAGACTTACCATAAAGCTACAGTAATCAAGACAGTTTGATACTGGCAAAAGAACAGGTTATTGGGACAGAATAGGGAATTCAGAAATAGACTCACATAAATAAACCCAATGGTTCTTTGACAAAAGAGTCGAGACAATGAAGCTATAGTCTTTTCAACAAATGGTTTTGGAACAAGTAGACAACCACATGGGGGAAAAAAAAGAACCTAAACACACGGATGAAAATTAACTAAAAATGGATAAAAAACCTAAATGTAAAACAGCAATCTATAAAACTCCTAGAAAATAACATAGGGTAAATCCCAGGTGAGTTTTGGTAAGGTGCTGAGTTTTTAGATATAACACCAAAGGTAAGATCCATGAAAAAAATAAGAGATAAACTGGATTTCATTAAAACAAAAACCTCTGAAAGACAATGTTAAGAGAATGAAAAGATAAACCACAGACTGAGAGGAAAATTTTCAAGAGGCACATCTGATAATGAACTGTTATTTACAACAGATGTAAACTTAAAACTCAACATTAAACAATGTGATTTTTAAAATGGGCCACAGATCTCAATACACGTTGCTTCAAAGAAGATACACGTGCATGTTAAGTCACTTTAGTCATGTCTGACTCTTTGCAACACTGTGGACTATAGCCCGCCAGGTTTCTCTGTCCATGGGATTTTCCAGGTAAGATACTGGAGTGGGTTGCCATTTCCTCCCCCAGGAGATCTTCTCGAACCAAGGAGCGAACCTAAGTCAGGTGGGTTCTTTACTACTAGCACCACCTGGGAAGCCCAAGGAAGATATACAGATGGCAGAAAAGCATATGAAATTATGCTGCATATCACATGTCATTCAGGAAATGTGAGTTAAAATGAGATAACACACATAAATTAAAACAGCCAAACTATGAAACACTTACATAGAGTATGGGTATGGAGCAACAGAAATCTTCATTATTGATACTGGAAATGAAAAATATCACAGCCACTTTGGGAGACAGTTTGGTAGATTCTTACAAAATAAGAAAAATGTTTTTTATAATACATTTTCTTGCTAGATCCAGCAACCATGCTCCCTGGCATTTACACAAACAAGCTGAAAACAGAAGTTCACACAAAAACTTAAACACGATGTTTATAGTAGCTTTATTCTTAACTGCCAAAACTTGGAAGCAATCATGATGTCAGTCAATAGGTGAAAGGGTAAATGGATTATGGTACATTCAAACATTTGAATATTATTCAGTGCTAAAAAGAAATGAGCTATCAAATCCTGAAAAAACACAGAGGAACTTTAAGTGCATATTCAGTTCAGTTCAGTCGCTCAGTCGTGTCCGACTCTTTGTGACCCCATGAATCACAGCACACCAGGCCTCCCTGTTCATCACCAACTCCTGGAATTCACTCAAACTCATGTCCATTGAGTTGGTAATGCCATCCAGCCATCTCATCCTCTGTCGTCCCCTTCTCCTCCTGCCCCCAATCCCTCCCAGCATCAGAGTCTTTTCCAATGAGTCAACTCTTCGCATGAGGTGGCCAAAGTACTGGAGTTTCAGCTTCAGCATCAGTCCTTCCAATGAACACCCAGGACTGATCTCCTTTAGGATGGACTGGATGGATCTCCTTGCAGTCCAAGGGACTCTCAAGAGTCTACTCCAACACCACAGTTGAAAAGCATCAATTCTTCGGTGCTCAGCATTCTTCACAGTCCAACTCTCACATCCGTACATGACCACTGGAAAAACCATAGCCCTGACTAGACAGATTACTAAGTGAAAAAAGTCAGTTTTTCAAAAGTTTCTTTTTCAAAATGTTATGACCTTCTGGAAAAGGCAAAATTGTGAAGCCAGTAAAAAGGTCAGTGGTTTCCTGATCAGGAAATCTTGTTGGCTCCCTATACTCCAATCACTGTTTATCCCCCCTGTCACCACATTGGACTAAGCATCATCTCTTGTCTAGATTGTTTAAAGAGCCTAAGAATTGATCCTCTGGTTCCTATCTTCATCCTTTCTCATCAGTTGTGAACAGACACTGTGATTCTCTTAAGAAGTAGGTCAGTTCACGTCATGACGCTGATTTAACCTTCAGTGGCTTCCCAGTTCATTTCACATAAAACCACGCCAGGTTCTGGAACACTGGTTCCCCAGCTACTGCCCTAACCTTAGCTCCTTTATTCTTTCTCTTGCTCAGTCCAGACAGTATGATTCTTGGCTGTTCCTCAAGTAGAATGGGCAAGTTTCAGCCCTAAGGCTTTGCGTTCAGGGCTTCCTGCTCCTGGGAATGTGTTTTTTTTTGTTTGTTTGTTTGTTTTTTCCCAAATATTCTTACACTTTCACCATCATCACATTTTGCACAAGTGTTACCTTTATATATGGCCACTTTTTTCACTGCAGCCTTCTTTCCTTTCCCTTACATCCATCTCTACTTTGCAATACCAAAATTCATTACTACCTAACATACTATCCAGTTTACTTTTCTCCCACTGGAGAATAGAAATCCCACCAGGGCAGAACTCTTACTTTGCATTTTCGACTGATTTTAAATATCCACAACTGTTCCTGAATACAGTGTTTGTGCCTATACCAGTTTCCAAGGGTTGCCTTAACATATTATGGCAAACTGGGTGTGCTAAAAAACAGAAATGTATTGTCTCATACTTATAGAGGCTAGAAGTCTGAGATCAAGGTGTCAGCAGGGCCATGCTCCCCAAGATACCTGTAGAGGAGGATCTTCTCCCTAGACTTTTTGTGGTTTTCTGACAGTCCTTGCTGGTTCTTGGCTTTCAGCCCTTCAGTCTCTGTCTCCATGGTCTCACAATGTTCTCCCGTGTGTCTCTGTGTCTTCTAAGGACAGTAGTCACATTGGATTAAGGGCCCACTCTACTTCAGTATGACCTCATCTTAACTTAGAGTTTTAGTTACATCTAATTAATCAGTTAACCTAAGTGATCAATGACCGTATTTTCAAATAAGATCACATGCTGAGGTACCAGTAGTCAGGATTTGAATAGATCTTTTGGGGGGACAAGATTCATCCCCAAATAATGTCCCAATATGTTTTAAAATAAATCAGTTGAAGTCTGAAAGTGACACAGGGGCTCAGAAATATTGTTTTGCTGAGGATGATATGGAAGGTCCATTATGATGGTTAATATCTCTGAATAAAGATTCATTAAAAACACAAAAGTAGCTGCCTTCATAGTTACTTTTGAGCTTATAAATTTTTACCCTGTACCCTTTTTGATGGGCTCCCTGGTGGCTCAGTGGTAAAGAATCTGCCAGCCAATGCAGGAGACACAGGTTTGGTTCCTGGGTTGAGAAGATCCTGTTGAGAATGAAATTGCAACCTGCTTCAGTACTTGCCCAAAAAATCCCATGGACAGAGGAGCCTGGAAGGCTAGGCTCCACAGGGTTGCAAAGAGTCAGACATGACTTAGTAACTAAACAACAAAACCAACAACTTTTTTTTGATAAACATAAAAATGTGTATTATTCCTTTTTTAAAAAATATGCCTTCATATTACAAAATAAAGCTAGTGATTCTTTAACATAATCTTCAATCATAATACTGAATATGTTTAAAATACACAGAGCCACCCCATATTATCTCTCCTATGAAAATCACAATGAAATGGGTCTTAGTTTCAGAAAATAAGATAGCAAGAAAAATAATACCAACGTGATACAATAAATATGACAATTATTGCTATTTTTTTCATTGGTAGAAATATGCTTTTCTTTTAATTTCCCTAAAGGTCTATAGCTTATTTCTAGATTACATGCTATCATAATTTCTTTTTTGGAATTTTAAACAATAAACCATTAATTATATCATAAGTAAACAAATTATAAAATAATTCTTTTTCTCAAAAGCTCAATAGAATTTTTCTGCTTTAATGCCTCCTATGCCTCTTTAATTCAGTATTTATATTTATGACAGGAACCACTTTTCAGTTAAAATAAAAAGAACTCCTGTGATGTAAGGATGGGGAATACATTATTCCACCCTCCTTTGAATAAACATGTTCAGAAATTGATCTCCTCTTTCTAGATTTGTGACATTCCAAACTCCTCCAGGCAAGAAGAGGATGCTCCAATATGGCTTCTGATCATTGGTATCAACCTTTCTGACATTAGCAAAACCTTGTGGGAAATCCAAAATTCATCTGTCCCTTCAGATCTCTGTGAGTTTGAAATACCTGATAGATAATAAGAAGATACACTTATTTTGCTAACAAAACTTTTAGAGAAAATATACTAAGGGCAGAAGGGACTCCAAAAGAAACAACTTGTCTAGAATTTTCTAAATCATGATGGCTTTGGTGTCAGTGGTGGAACGTGAGATGTTTTTAGGTAGCAATACACTATTTTACAAGTTGATTGTAAGAGGAATGTATTGTATTTGTTTTGTATGCGTATTAATTCCATTTGCTGAGGTAAAAGACTCCAAGAGCTATTATATTTAGTTTGGGTGAGGAGTTTCACCAAACTCAAACTAGATGTGTCAAGAAGAAATAGCTACTTTAGCTTATGATTTCATAGATATTGCAGTTTAAGAGAATGTACATTTATTAAAAAAAAAGGCAACTAATTTAAAGTCTATTGAGAGGAAACAAATAGCTTGAAAGCAGTCCTTGGATCTATCTAAAAGCTGAAGATGATATGAAAAATCACTGAATTTTAGGAAACATTGATGTAGCAGGTAAGCAGAGTAGAAAAAGGGGTAAAGTGACTCCTCTGCTCAAGAGTTACTGCTCCAGGTGGGAAATAATTCTTTCCTTGGCTCTTTCACTCTCTTTCTTTCTTTCCTCCGCTTATCCCTCTGCTTTTACTTATGTCTCTGTATATATGAATTTATATACTTTCTATATTATTACCACTTGTTCACTGATCTGCTTCCTCTAGTAAATTGTGAGCTGCTTAGGATCTCACTTCATTCATCTTTGTGCAACCATCAGCTGGTAGGATGCCCAGCACACAGTAGGGTTGACAAGATGCTGAGTAACAGCAGAGTTGGGGCTCAGTCTTCTGGCCTCTGATCTCCATCACTAAGTCTCCTGCCCCACTTTCACCTAGTCTAGAACGATTTCCACTGTACCATCCATTTTACATTTACTGCTTGGATAGTCATTTCCAACATCAGAAACTAAAATAGCGATAATGATGTCTTCTACATTAAAAAAAATGAGAAAAATTGTAAATTAATATCCAGTTAAATATTTCAACGTAGAAAAATATTTCCAAAAATTTAGTGCTTGATTAAACAAATGCTAAACAGGGCCGTACCACTGATTTAGAGCAAGTAGGAAAAATGATAATCAGTATTTATTATTTACATATGCTTTGATCATATTCTAGATGTTAACCTGTATTGCACGCAACATCAGACATGTAATCAGACAGTCCAAATTCTGATTGCAGCTCTGCTTATTACTTCTGTCTGGATTTGCTCAGATCATGAACACCAACGTGAAGAAAAGTAACAACCTCAGGTGACGTGTGCCTAAAATAAACCAAATAAGGCCTGGGTTCCAAGGCCAGGCTCCTTCTGTTGATTGAGTTAATCAAATACATAGATTAAAAAGCTATGAATGATTTCATTCATTATCTACTCAATAATTAATCCTGTACTCAGTAACCAGAACTTTACCCAGTATGAAAGTGAAAGTATTAATTGCTCAGTCAAGTGCAACTCTTTGTAATCCCATGGACTATAGCCCATGAGGCTCCTCTGTCCATGGGATTCTCTGGGAAAGAACACTGAAGTGGGTAGCCATTCCCTTCTCAAGCAGCTGTTTCTGACCCAGGGATCAAACCTGGGTCCCCTGCATTGCAGGCAGATCCACTATCTTTAAGTTTTTCACAGTGTAGTGGTGGATGCAGCCTGCAGTAAATCAGAGCTATTGCAAAATCTTAAGTTCTATAATAGGCAGATACATTCATACTTTGGAGGCACAGAATAATCAATTTGCTCTTGAAGAGCAAATAGAATCAGGAGCCTACATGAGAATGATTACAACTTTGGAGACAGAAGATGAGAGTTCAAGTTAGGAGGTGTATCACTCTGGGCCTTTTATAATAAACTATAAAATTTATTTATAGGCTATCTATAAAATTACAGTTCTCAGAGATTGTCTTTTCATCTGTAAAATGGATACATAGTACCTACTTGCTGAGATGATGATAGGAAGAAACAGTGATATAAAGGGTATAGTGCTCAATGCTTTTTTGAGTAAGCAAAGATAGGCAACATGTCTTCCAGGCTAGGAGGCAGTGTGAGGGACATATCAATAATCAACTCTGGAGATCCAGGAAAAAAATCAGGAATTAGAAAGTGAGTTTTAAAAGTACAAATAAAAATCAAAAGAGTAGAAATCAGAAGTAAATAAATCACAAGAAAAGGATGGGTAGGTGAAAAATAAGTCAGGCTGTAGAAAAAGGTCTTAGTGCTTTTCCCCTTCTTTCCAAGGCTATCCTCAAGTGCTGTTATTTGAACAGAAAAAAATAGAAAACAACAACAAAAAGAAAACAGGAAAAATAGCATGAATGAGTACTAGCTACAAGATTTGGTTAGCAAACTCACCCTAACCACCGTTCCAGCTAGTTCCTCTAACTAGTTCCTCTAGTCTCTGTATCTGTTGTCCATGCACTTGGCCAATGTTTTGGCCTCATGGCCTTGATTTATAACCTTGACCCCTTGTCCTTCAGGCCTGGTTTCTGACCTGTACCACCAATGCTCTCCATACCTCCTTTGATATTCAGCCAGCCTCCTGTGTGGTTACTGATTACTGTTTCCCTGAGAGCTTGGCTCAAGCAGTTCAACTAATAAATGTCCTTCCTTTCCCTATTTATGTGAGATATTCCAGGCTCTAGAAAGGAAATCTCACCAGTACTCACAGTATTAAACTAGGAACACAGACAACTCCCTTCAGTAAATGTGAAGTAGGCCAAGGAAAAAGCAGTACATAGGAAGTTTCAGAATTGTGGCAGACAGCTGCCATGCACCCACCAAAGATACTCAAGTTCAAATTAAACAAAGAAAAACACTATTCTAGACAAATATATCTGCAGGCTTGGGGGAGGACTGAATCTGCAACCCCTAGATAAATACTTAATGCTGCCCAGATATCTCCAGCTAAATCTGGCGAGCTACCTCTAACCCTGGAGGTATGAACCCTTTTCATATGAAAACGTGCCATAATTTTATCATCTTACAACTTTTCTAAAAATATAAACTAAGACTTATGTTGGTTTTCACAATAGACTAAAAGACTTAAGCTGGTTTCCTTAAGATCCAACCTGCTAGGGTACAATAGACAGCATATTAAAAAGCAGACATTACTTTGCCAACAGAGGTCCATCTAGTCAAAGCTATGACCTCTTAGTAGGGCCTGTGAATAATACTCACTGCTGGTGTTTTATTTGCAGTAGTGATTGAGTGAAGGACTATAATCATAATATGCTCACTACTTGCTTTTGTTTTAATATTCAACTATAGTAGTGTTTAAAAGTTAAAGGAAGAATAAACTCGAATATAAAAGCAAAAAAAAAAAAAAGCTATGGTTTTTCCAGTAGTCATGTATGGGCCTTAGAGTTGGACCATAAGGAAGGCTAAGTGTCAAAGAATTGCTACTTTTGATCTGTGGTTTTGAAGACTCTTGAGAGTCCTTTGGACTGCAAGGAGATCAAAGGAGTCAATCTTAAAGGAAGTCAGTCCTGAAGATTCATTGGAAGGAATGATTCTGAAGTTGAAGCTCCAATACTTTGGCAATCTGATGTGAAGAGCTTACTCATTAGAGAAGACCCTGATGCTAGGAAAGATTGAAGACAGGAGAAGGGGATGACAGAGGACAAAATGGATGGATGGCATCACCAACTTGATGGACATGAGTTAGAGCAAACTCCAGGAGTTAGTGAAGGACAGGGAAGCCTGGCATGCTGCAGTTCATGAGATTGCAAAGAGTTGGACACGACTGAACAACTACTAGTGTGCAAAGGCCTGAAGTTTGCCCACTAGCTTTCCATCATATAAAGTAAATTGCTGTTTGATTCTCTGTCAAATACAGTCTTTGTCAATACACAAGAACATTCTGAGGTTAGAGCCAGCACTTTTCTCCTACTGGGCCAGCAAACATAAAAATTAGAATGACCTAAGAAGGTGTGTGTGTGCTAAGTTGCATCAGTCCTGTCCAACTCTTTGGGACCCTATGGACTGTAGCCTGACAGGCTCCTCTGTCCTTGGCATTCTCCAGGCAAGAACACTGCAGTGGGTTGCATGCCCTCCTCCAGGGGATTTTCCAACCCAGGGATTGAACCTATGTCTCTTATGTCTCCTCCATTGGCAGGTGAGTTCTTTACCACTCGTGCCCTCTAGGAAGCCCTTACCTAAGAGGGTATAAACCCCCTATAAGATCAGCAAAGGGCCTGCATTTAAGAAGACTCTCAAGGAAAGCTCATCTTAATTAGAGACTTTGAATTAGGGACTTTCATGGTAACCAGACACCCCAAGGATTTAGAAGCCAGAAAATCTCACCCCTCAAATGTGAGTGCTGGTGCATTCGCAGCTCTGGTTTGCTGTCTTCACGCAGCTGAAGTTCTTGTATTCATTACTCATATTAGATGTTTTCCTTGCCTGGTAGCTTTCTATCAACCACTGTCACCCAGGTAGCAATTTCTAGGTAATTATTTGCAGATGTACAAATGGTATATAATTAAAATCCATTTGCTATTCATCTCCTAATGACTTTACCAAAAGTGCTCATTTTCTCTCTGGGGCAAGTAAAAAGAAAAAAGAAAAAACACCTTACAAATATGTTAATCCAGGTCAAAATGGATTGATATTTTCAATTAATTCTTCCATGTGTTTCTCAGCATTTCACCCACCTACCCCGCAACTCTACCCCAATTAAAAACCAAGTTTATTAAACATGTGTGCTCTTTCTTCCTACTGAAATCTGAGTCCCCAAAGACTATACAAAAGGGAACATGTCCCTAATTTCCCCATCATTACTGAGGGAGATCTATGCCTTTGAATCACTGTGCAGAACTTTTATGAAATAAAAAAAAATGTATTCATATTGTCTTAATTTAATATTTTTATATATAAAACTGGAGCATGACTCCTGCATATAAAGGAAAACAAGGTTTGTAGTGGAAAAAACATTACAGATTATTAATGAAACTATGTATCTCTTTTTAAAATAATTTTTAAGATATAAGTCAAGGTTAAAAACTAGTTTGAAAATAATTTGTATTAAGGAGGGAGTGACCTGAATGTCCCACTAGAGATTCATTGAGTTGCACATGAATTGTCAGGATAGGTTCTACTTAAGAAAATTCGTATCAGTTTCTGAATATGACTTGCATTTTATATTTCTACTGTCCTCACTTAGAAAACTTCCAAACACAATATGCAAAAATACATAATTATTTATATTTTTATAAATGTTTAACAATCAATGCTATAGGTTGTCTATAATAATTTAAATTGGTAAATTTGTGTTTAGCCAAGTACAATACAAGCAGTAAATGCTTCCTTATGTCCTATGAAATACTATAGCTTCCAATACAGTTTTAGATAGATACTTTCTTTGATTCATTTGAAACCACAAAATCATAAACATTCTAAATTAGACAGCATGAGTCTTTGTTTTAAAGATTAGGAAAACAGATTTAGAAATTGTGAGTGGTTTATAGATGATGAATTATAATAGACACCAGATCAAGTCTGACTACTAAACAAGTCTGAATTGGTCAGTGAATGGCATTACTATATATGTTAGAAAAGGCATTAAACACAAGACATGCATTATATAAAAGGAGATCTTTCCTTTCGGGGAAAAGGAAAGATCTATTTATCTTTCATATTTGTAACGCTGTAAAGTATAGCTCAATATTTTACAAATAGTAAGTACTCAACAAATTTTGAATGGGATAGCACTTTAAATTCCTACTGTCAAATAATTCAATGTCTTTCTCTCCTTTTTCCTTTCTACCACCTCTCTCTCTCTCTTTCCTATACTTGGCTCCTTAGAATATGATGGTTCTCAAACTTTAGTTGTTAAATTGCTTTAGTATCACTTGGGAGTTTAAATTTTGCTACCCTCTACTCTCAACTGAGTTCCAGAAAAACATCTATTTCTGCTTTATTGACTATGCCAAAGCCTTTGACTGTGTGGATCATAATACACTGTGGAAAATTCTGAAAGATATGGGAATACCAGACCATCTGACCTGCCTCTTGAGAAACCTATATGTGGGTCAGAAAGCAACAGTTAGAACTGGACATGGAACAACAAACTGGTTCCAAATAGGAAAAGGAGTGTGTCAAGGCTGTATATTGTCACCCTGTTTATTTAACTTATATGCAAAGTACATCATGAGAAATGCTAGGCTAGAGAAAGCACAAGCTGGAATCAAGATTGCTGGGAGAAATAGCAATAACCTCAGATATGCAGATGATACCCTTATGGCAGAAAGTGAAGAGAAACTAAAAGCCTCTTGATGAAAAGTGAAAGAGGAGAGTGAAAAAGTTGGCTTAAAGCTCAACTTTCAGAAAACTAAGATCGTGGCATCTGGTCCCATCACTTCATGGGAAATAGATGGGAAACAGTGGAAACAGTGTCAGACTTTATTTTTGGGGGCTCCAAAATCACTGTAGATGGTGACTGCAGCCATGAAATTCAAAGATGCTTACTCCTTGGAAGGAAAGTTATGACCAACCTAGATAGCATATTGAAAAGCAGAGACATTACTTTGCCAACAAAGGTCCGTCTAGTCAAGGCTATGGGTTTTCCAGTAGTCATGTATGGATGTGAGAGTTGGACTGTGAAGAAGGCTGAGCACTGAAGAATTGATGCTTTTGAACTGTGGTGTTGGGGAAGACTCTTGAGAGTCCCTTGGACTGCAAGGAGATCCAACCAGTCCATTCTAAAGGAGATCAGTCCTGGGTGTTCTTTGGAAGGAATGATGCTAAAACTGAAACTCCATTACTTTGACCACCTCATGCGAAGAGCTGACACATTGGAAAAGACTCTGATGCTGGGAGGGATTGGAGGCAGGAGGAGAAGGGGACGACCAAGGATGAGATGGCTGGATGGCATCACTGACTCAATGGACATGAATTTGGGTGAACTCCAGGAGTTGGTGATGGACAGAGAGGCCTGGCGTGCTGTGATTCATGGGGTCGCAAAGAGTCAGACATGACTGAGAGACTGAACTGAACTGAACTATTCTCAAATTCAAATTGTGGAATTGGAGAGACTGTTGAGAGTCCCTGGGACTCCTAGGGGGGTGAAACCAATCAATCCTAAAGGAAATCAACCCTGAATAATCATTGGAAGCACTGATGCTGAATTTGAAGCTCCAACACTTTGGCCACCTGAGGTGAAGAGCCAACTCATTGAAAAGACCCTGATGCTAGGAAAGACTGAAGGCAAAAAAAGAAGGGAGCAACAGAGAATGAGATGGTTAGGTAGCATCACTGACTCAAAGGACATGAATTTGAGCAAACTCTGGGAGACAGCGAAGGACAGAGGAGCTTGGTATGCTGCAGTCCATGGGGTCACAAAAAGTTGGACACGACTTACCGACTGAACAACAACTACTCTCAAAATTCTTTGCAGTTGGTTCTGGAGAAACTTAAGAAGTGGTAGCCTATGGACTTGGAAATGCCATCTTTGGAGTTACCAACAGGTATTTCTTTTTGGAGCAGGATTCAGAGCCATTCACAGTGTTTATTGAGTCAGAGTGGAATCTGAAAAGTAGTCCTTCTCTCCACTCCATCCCAGTGAGGTGCAGAGAGATATGCTTACATATGTGTGCATACCAACCTAGAATCTGTTCAGAAATAGCAAGTCTCCACCTTTCCTTTTCTCCCAGAGAGGCCATGCATGATGGGAGGGAAGGTCATGGCCAGTGGATCAGACAGACCTAGGGACTTCAAATCCTGCCTAAGTGATTGTGGGCAAGTAACTCCTAAGTCAGTTTCCTAACATATAAAATAAAGAGAGTAAGAACTAGCTCTGAGGGAGTTTACAGAACTAGAGTAAATCATGTACACCTGTGGTGGATTCATGTCAATGTATAGCAAAACCAATACAGTATTGTAAAGTAAAAAAAAAAAAGAAAACAAAAAAAGGGGGGGATCCCATCAAGACAAATAAAAATGGAAGGATAACATACCAAAACATGTACTGCAGCAAAAGCATTAGTGAGGAAAGTGTATAGCAATAAACACCTACATTAAAAAAGAAAAAAAATATTTTTCCTAAAATGCCCTTTCATAGTAGATGTTTCAGAATTTCAATTTTTTCTTCATTTTTAGACCCTAACTTAAGGAAAAAAAAAAATACCTTATTATTAACTTCATATATCTGTTTGTACACTAGCAGAAAATGTTCCTGTGGCTTCAAAAAATAAGTGAGTGTCAAATTGATTATCTGTAACATTCATTCTTAATCCAGGACTGGATTATTTTGATTTATACTGACTTGTTTACTACTACAGACTGAATATTTGAGCCCCTCCCTGCCCCTAACGTTCAAATGTTAAAGTCAAATCCACAGCATGACAGTATCAAGAGGTGAGACTTTAGGAGGTGACTAGGTTGTAAGAGTGAAGCCCTTAAGAAGAGGACTGTGTGTGCTCAGTTGTGTCCGACTCTTTGTGACCCTGTGGACTTTGCAGCCCGCCAGGCCCCTCTGTGCATGCTATTCTCCAGGCAAGAATACTGCAGTGGGTTGTCATGCCTTCCTCCAGGATCTGCCAGACCCGGGTCTCAAATCCATGTCTTTCCAGTCTCCTGCATCGGCAGGCATGTTCTTTACCACTAGTGCCACCTGGGAATCTGCCAGTACTTTGATCATGGACTTCTGGCCTCAAGAACTGTGAGAAATAAATGTTTGCTGTTTAAGCTACCCAATCTGTTTTTGGGATTTTGTTTATAGTACCCTGACATCTGCCTATTTATAATTTGCTATAGGACTTTGCTAAAACTGTCAGCTGAACATATATCATATGACACGACAGATAGTTATATTTCATATTTTAGTAGATATCAAACTGACTTTTAACACGTCAGTACAAAATCTTTGGAGATATTCATTTTCACTAAATCTTAAAAATAATGAATATTTTTTACATTTTTTATAAATAAAAGGAAAGTATAAAACCTGAAAATAGTCACTATTTTTCAACAATTGAGGAGGAAAACTGTAAGAAGACGACTTTTTGACATTGGAAATTGAATGCCAACTTTTTTTCACCTCTTATTCTTCCCAACTTAATATTTTCTCTCACAGGCTTAGAATGACTCCAACCTCCCAATGACTTCATTAAAACCTGAATATACTGAAACTGACTGAGACTAGAGTTTCCCCCTGCTTACTCCAAAGCGGCCTAACTTTATGACAAAGTAACAGACAGAATGGAGCAGTTAAGCCATGCTCACATTAGACAGGGCTCAACATATTTTTTTAACCCAAATGATTTGAAGTTCTGATTTATTAAGCAGCAAACCAACAGCATTTTCAAGGACAAACAGAATTTTGAAAAAAATGATCATGGCTTTGTTGGTTCTCCTTCGCTAAGCACTAAAATGATGATAATAAAAATATTATACATTAAACAATTTCTGCTGCTAAGTAGCTTCAGTCATGTCCAACTCTGTGCGACCCCATAGATGGCAGCCCACCAGGCTCCCCCATCCCTGGGATTCTCCAGGCAAGAACACTGGAGTGGGTTGCCATTTCCTTCTCCAATGCATGAAAGGGAAAAGTAAAAGTAAATTTGCTCAGTCGTGTCTGACTCTTAGCAACCCTATGGACTGCAGCCTACCAGGTTCCTCCATCCATGGGATTTTCCAGGCAAGAGTACTGGAGTGGGGTGCCATTGCCTTCTCCTAAACAATCTCTATGAACCTGTAAATACTACTTAATGGTTCTATATCTTCCACATATATAAAATTGAGATCATTATAGCACCAACCTCCATAGGGTGTGCTGAATATTATGTAAATTAATAAATCTGTCCAGCTTGTCACACCGTAGATGCTATGAGGATGTCTGTTATTACTATCATACCATTAATAAAATCTAGGGGTTTCATCCCAGGTTTCTGACCCCATGTGCTCTTGCCCTAACTCAGAGCCTTTTCTGGGGAGGTGCAGGAAGATGCCTGGGCCATCCAAGCACAAGCATGAATTACCTTGACTCTGGTGGCTCAGACGGTAAAGGATCAGTCTACAATGCAGGAGACTCTGGTTTGATTCCTGGGTCATGAAGATCCTCTGGAGAAAGAAATAGAAACCCACTCCAGTGTTCTTGCTTGGGAAATCCAATGCACAGAGGAGCCTGGTGGGCTACAGTCCATGGGATTGCAAAGAGCTAGACATGACTGAGCAATTAACACTTTCACTTGACAGAGGAGGTCCTAACAAAGGGTTGGCCTGCCACTGTCCATAAGTCAGTTTAAGTGGGAGAGAGAGAAGAAAATATGACATGCCTTTCAGTTAAATGTACTTAAAGCAAAAATCTACAGGCATTTCAAAGACTAAATAGAGGAAATGATGAGCATCATCAATAGTCAATATGAGATGCTGAAAAATTACTGTCCCTGTAACACAGCAAATTATCACAATTACCCAACAACAGTTTACAAAATCAGAGTGATCATGGATGTCAGGGTCTGTTCATCTTAGCCCTCCCTCTGTCTGGAGTGAATAATTGATTGATTAGGCCAGAAAAAGCCTCTGGCCCACAAACGAGGAGCTAAGGTTGCCAGATTTAGCAAAACAAGAAAACAGGCTACACAGTTAAATTTTATTTTCAGAAAAACAACAAACTCTTTTTTAATTATAAGTGCATTCCAAATGATGCATGGGTCATATTTATATATATTAAAACATTATTTGTTAATTATGACAAGCAAATTTAAGCAGGTGTTCTGGATTTTACCTGGCAACCTTAGTAGACCTACTTTCCAAAGTTTCTTTCAATTATTTAAGAAAGGAAATTGTTATGGAATGAATATTTATTTGTATCCCCACCTCCCAGATTCATATGTTAAGGCTCTAACTCCTAATATTACATATTTGAGATGGAGACTTTGGGAAATAATCAGGTTGAGATGATGAGTGTGAGACTGTTATGATGGGATAGTGCCGGTGTAAGAAGAGATGTTAGAGTTTGTCCCCTCTTGGGGCAACACAAAGCAGAGGCCATGGGGGCACACAGCAAGGGAGTGGCCTCCTGAGAGCCAAGGGCAGAGGCTTCGAGAAGAAAGCTTCCTGGGCAGCCCTTGACCCTGAACTCGAAAGCTTTTAGAACTATGAGAAATAAATTTCTGTGTTTAAGCCACCCAGTCTATATTTTATTAGAACGACCGAGCAGATTAAGCCACTGAGCAGCTCACCACTGAGCCACCTGGGACGCCCTCAGCTTCCATAGTTTTCCTTTCTAATTAATTTTGCTTTTCTGCCATTCCTGACCTCTTTTCACTCCAATCTCAAACTCACTGCCTTTCCAAAAGTGGGTTCCACTTCACTTTTCCCTAGACCACACTCTTCCAGGTTCTCGACACTGTTGTACAGTGCCCCACTTACAAATCGTCTTCACTTTAAAGTCTCACCAATAACAGATTAATAAAGCCCTTGTCTATCCACTGTCAGCCCCCTTTTCTGTGGCCCATTGAATGTTATTTTTACCACAAAGAGGTTTTAGTGGATTCAGGCAAGACTGAAAACTGTTACAGTAGGCCGGTGACTGAATGCTGAATTTCAATTTTATTTTCCACTTCAGAAAAATATTTGTTACAGAACACTTGGAAAACTCAGCCTAGATTTTTCAATTCTTCCACAAGTTTTGTGTGCAACTTCTAAAATCTCTACCTTGTTAAAAAAAACAACAACAACAACAAACTTTACTAATTGTTTTAGCATACACAAGGGTTTCCCTATTGGCTTAGATGGTAAAGAATCCATAATGCAGGAGAGCTGAGTTCGATCCCTGGGTCAGAAAGATCCTCTGGAGAAGGGAAGGGCTACCTATTCCACTATTTTTGCCTGAAGAATTTCATGGACAGAGGAGCCTGGTGGGATCCATGGGGTTGCAAAGACTTGGATATGACTGAGCAACTAACATTCTCACTTTTTTTTTCACTTTATTACACACATATTCACCCACACCTATTTGGATTTTTATAGTTCAGTCTCCATTAGGCAGCTGAGCTCTTGACTGGAAACTAAAGCTTTTGCTTTTCTCTCATTTCTGACCTCTTTCCCCCTCAATCTCAAACTCACTGTTTCTTCCTGTCCCTCTATCTTCCCCCTACTTGTCTCCCATACACACATACACAGACAGTATTAACTCTTACTGATTTTTCATTCATCTTTAAGCATAATTAAGACAGTGCTATATACACAGCAGTTAATACATCAGCTGTTGTTTTCTGACAACACTAACCTGCAGTTATGCTCAATTATTTCTGATTCATGAAATTATTTCTGAGTTATTTTCTTTCATTAATCTCAGAGGAAAACAAGAGAAAGATTCTGCCTGGAAGATAGTGCAATTACTCTCAAGGAATTTCCCATAAAATATTCTCAAAAATATAATATAAAAAGAACTGTGGTTTATGAAATTTACTTTAGGCTTCCCCATGTTGATCTTTTCACTCTAAAGCTTATTTCATTTTGGTCCTTAACTTTAAGCACAGAATAATTTGCTTGCTTGGATTACCATTGAGTCTAATAAGTGTTGGTCGTTAATAAAACTTTTTCAGAACATGATAATGGCTTAGGAAAAGTACATTTATATAGTAAAAGTTGAAGGGAAATGATTCTTGGGAGGAAAAGCTTTCCAAATTATGCAAAGAATGAAATTTACTCAACTTTTAAAGATCCAATGGGAGAGAATCTGTATGCAGTTATGCTTGTTTACCTGGCTTAAGCTGAGCTTTTCCACCCAAAATAGACACATTTTACATAAGAATGTTATATATTGGTTTATTATAAGTTGCATGAGCCTGGTTTCCTCTGTAAGTATTGCTTACTTTATTTTATTTCAAATTCATTCTTGAATTCATGGCTCCTTTGTGCTTTTTTAGAAAAAAGATATTTCCCCAATGGATGCATTTTACTTCCTTTCAGTCTGCTTTTTCAACTCCAAAATTCTAAATTCTGACTATCAAACACAATTTAACAAGCTGAGAGTAGGTGTGTTCCTAGCCTGTGATTACCCAATACCCTATGCATACCATTATCCTGCTGAGTTGCAATCATCTCTTTGCTTGGCTGTATTCCCTGCTAAAGCATGAGTTTTTCAAGACCACAGCTTGGTTGTTATCCCGTAAGGAACATGATTCCTAGCACATGGCTGGGACTTGATCTATGGACCAATAAACAAACCAATAGATAAACAGGGACTTCAAAATAGGCATGATGACTCAGGCACTCAAAAATGAAGTAGTAAAGAGGTTGAAAGTAAATAGTCTCTGCAAGAGAAAATGAAAGTCACTCAGTAGTGCCCGACTCTATACAGTCCATGGAATTCTCCAGGCCAGAATACTGGAGTGGGTAGCCTTTCCCTTCTCCAGGGTACCTTCCCAACCCAGGGATTGAACCCAGGTCACCTGCATTGCAGGCGGATTCTTTACCAGTTGAGCCACAAGGGAAGCCCAAGGATACTGGAGTGGGTAGCCTATTTCTTCTCCAGTAGATCTTCCTGACCCAGAAATCAAACTGGGGTCTCCTGCATTGCAGGCAGATTCTTTACCAACTGAGCCTCTACAGACAGGTTTTAAAATTCCCATCAAAAACATCTCATTCTATCACTAGAAATATCACCTTGAAATGTTGTTAGTTTCTGGCATTTGTTATTGTTTGAAGCTAACCACAGCTATTTGAGCCTTCCCTGGTGGCTTAGACAGTAAATAATCTTCCTGTAATGCAGGAGACCTGGGTTTAAACCTTGGATTGGGAAGATCCCCTGGAGAAGGGAATGGCTACCCACTCCAGTATTCCTGCCTGGAGAATACCATGGACAGAGGAGTCCATGAGGTCACAAAGAGTTGGACATGACTGAGTGACTAACACTTCACTTCATAGATCTTTTTCACTAATATCCTCTGTGCTCCAATATTTAAGGTAATTTCTATGACAACAGAACAGAAACAAATGTCTCCCTACTAATATAATGAGTCACACGAGGAACAGCTTTAGTAAATAGAAAATTAAACCATAGTGAATCACCATTGAATTTTATATTATCATAACTACATGATTTTCCACTTACATTTCATTAGCACTTGCAAATTTACAGTGCCTTTCATATAAATGATGTTATTTAAAAAGACCCATAGCTTTTAGTTATACAAAGCACTACAAGACTTTGTGGTTTTTTGAGAAAATCTGAAGTACAGAATTATAAAAATTAAAAAGGTGGAGTTCCAGCTGATCTAAGCTAATAGAATTTCGTTTCCTCAATGCCTCCCCAAGTGTTATGTGGATCACAGTTCAGAAACCTAAGTGAGCCAGGATAGTTTATAGGCTAGAGGAATTTAAAAAGAGAGGCAGTCCCCAGAGGGGTGCAAAAAAGAACCCTGGGCTGGAAATAGAGCATTAATTTTCAAAGAAGACCAACTGTGTCAACAGTCTTCACAATATGACTTTCAAGCTAAAGCACCCCAGAAGAACAATAAATCAATAATCAGCTCTATCAGACGTAACTGATTCTGTTTCAACATTGAGCTAATATAGAAGAAAATTATCTGGAGGAATTAACTAGCTTAGTTTCATGACTCCTTAAGAAAGCAATAATACTAACTAGTCTCAATGAAACAAGAGCACTGTCAGTTATAAGCACATTAATGTAGAATGTCCTTATTTGATGTCTGGATAGAGTCCAATTCACTGCTAGTATCATCAGTCTAAATATACCATGGACACTATAGGGTTTTGTTACCATAACTTAATCAGCAGAAAATGCTAAGGTGTCCTTTTAGGTGACATTAAAACTGAATGAGGGTAGTGACATCATAACTTAAAATATATATATTCTTTTAAATTTGGAAACAACTGGATACTTGTAGAGAATTCAGAGAACATTTCAGTTCTGGGTCCTGTCTGGCAAAGTGTATGCTAGAAGTGCAAACTCCTGGGCAGTTTGACATGAAAATTACTAATGTTCTGATGTCAGCAAAACATATATATTTTAGACACCCTCCAAGCTCACTGCCTTTTCTCTAACATTACCACATCCATCTTCATACCATTTGAGTCTTCATCATAACATATTGAATGCTTATCCTGTGTCAAGAACTGAACTTCTTTCTCCTTCCCCTGATTCTGTTCATTTGGTTTCAAATTATCAAGTGTCTGGTTTATTCTAATCACTTCCTTATGGTTTTTCCTCAAACTTCTTCCTCACTGCAGACACAATGATTACAAAACAGATAAAGAAATATGACTGCAAACCTTTCCTATCTCAAATCTTTCAGCTACGCCCTTTTCATTCATCTAGAAAACATTTGCTTCCTCACTAGGCTTCATGCACCTGCAGAAGAGTCCAAGCTTCTTAGCATGGCATAAAAGGTATTTCTGGTTTCTATCTAAGGTACTGAGTATCATCTTCTAGTATTCCCCTCACATTTACCTTTCAGAAATAGCAAGTACATGACAGTGCCCTGAAGACAATATTCTGTTTTACACACCCGTGTCTTTTCTTATGCAGTCCATTCATCCCGAAATGTCTCAGTTTCTAGGGCACTTGATGACTTTCTACCCAGCCTTCAAAGCATGCTGTAATATTACCCCGTGAGGCTCTCCTTTCTATCTTCAAGAAAGTAAATGTACTACTCTGTATTACATTAAATCTGCCCTTATTGCTCACATCATAAGCTATGCATTCATCTGTTACATGTTTATTTCCCCCAACAAATATGAGACTCCTAAAGGCAAGAGTTTTGTCTTATTTATCTTCATATACCTAGAATTCAGTATAAAATCTACTTGAAACACACAGTAGGTATTTATAGACTTCAGAAATGAACTTCAGAGAAAAAGTTAACAATTCAAATAGAAACCATGTTTTATTTGGATTCCTGGTACTTTTAACAATAAAAACACCATAAGCACGGATGATGATGCCATTTCCATAGGTTATTATAATTCACTTCAATCTTATATAACAGAATCCCTCAATTCATTTTTATTACACCTTGGAGAATGTTATTTACCTATTTGTTTAAATAGTAATATTTTACTGAGAAAATAAGTAGTTATGTAAATATTAGCTGAAGATGACCTATCAAACAGGGACTCTGCAAAGAAATTACTTTCTTCTTAGAGTCAAGAGATAAATCAATAGTAACTTAACATTTAAGATGAAAGCCTGGATACTTGTATGCCAACATAATAGTATTTCAAATTGAAAATTGCATGTAGTTCATTCTAGAAACACTTCATAAACTGACTTTTCCATTCCTCTAATATTAACATCTTTTAATTACTGCAATTTCACAGTATGCAAAACGCTTTGCTACTTTCTCTCATAATATCTTCTCAATCTAGGTCAACTCAACTCTATCTGCATGCACCCAGCCTCTGGACCAATTGATTCCATGATATTCATGCTTTACTTAGAATAAAGCTCTCCTATTTTCCTAACTTATGACACACTTCATTTCATCTGCTCTTGTTCAGTGATAATTAATTTTTCCCTGGAACTATTTGTCTAAAGGGACCTAACAGAAGCAGAAGATATTAAGAAGAGGTGGCAAGATACACAGAAGAACTGTACAAAAAAGATCTTCATGACCCAGATAATCACGAAGGTGTGATCACTCACCTAGAGCCAGACATCCTGAAATGTGAAGTCAAGTGGGGCTTAGAAAGCATCACTATGAACAAAGCTAGTGGAGGTGATGGAATTCCAGCTGAGCTATTTCAAATCCTGAAAGATGATGCTGTAAAAGTACTGCACTCAATATGCCAGCAAATTTGGAAAACTCAGCAGTGGCCACAGGACTGGAAAAGGTCAGTTTTCATTCCAATCCCAAAGAAAGGCTATGCCAAAGAATGCTCAAACTACCACATAATTACACTCATCACATACTCTAGTAAAGTAATAGTCAAAATTCTCCAAGCCAGGCTTCAGCAATACGTGAACCGTGAACTTCCTGATGTTCAAGCTAGTTTTAGAAAAGGCAGAGGAACCAGAGATCAAATTGCCAACATCTGCTGGATCATGGAAAAAGCAAGAGAGTTCCAGAAAAACATCTATTTCTGCTTTATTGACTATGCCAAAGCCTTTGACTGTGTGGATCACAATAAACTGTGGAAAATCCTGAAAGAGATGGGAATACCAGACCATCTGACATGCCTCTTGAGAAATCTGTATGCAGGTCAGGAAGCAACAGTTAGAACTGGACATGGAACAACAGACTGGTTCCAAATAGGAAAAGGAGTATGTCAAGGCTGTATATTGTCACCTTGCTTATTCAACTTCTATGCAGAGTACATCATGAGAAATGCTGGGCTGGAAGAAGTACAAGCTGGAATCAAGATTGCCAGGAGAAATATCAATAACCTCAGATATGCAGATGACATCACCCTTATGGCAGAAAGTGAAGAGGAACTAAAAGCCTCTTGATGAAAGTGAAAGAGGAGAGTGAAAAAGCTGGCTTAAAGCTCAACATTCAGAAAATGAAGATCATGGCATCCGGTCCCGTCACTTCATGGGAAATAGATGGGGAAACGGTGGAAATAGTGTCAGACTTTATTTTGGGGAGCTCCAAAATCACTGCAGATGGTGATTGCAGCCATGAAATTCAAAGACGCTTACTCCTTGGAAGAAAAGTTATGACCAACCTAGATAGCATATTAAAAAGCAGAGGCATGACTTTGCCAACAAAGGTCTGTCTAGTCAAGGCTATGGTTTTTCCAGTAGTCTGTATGGATGTGAGAGTTGGACTGTGAAGAAAGCTGAGAGCCGAAGAATTGATAGTTTTGAACTGTGGTGGTGGAGAAGACTCTTGAGAGTTCCTTGGACTGCAAGGAGGTCCCACCAGTCCATTCTAAAGGAGATCAGTCCTGGGTGTTCTTTGGAAGGAATGTTGCTAAAGCTGAAATTCCAGTACTTTGGCCACCTCATGCGAAGAGTTGACTCATTGGAAAAGACTCTGATGCAGGGAGGGATTGTGGGCAGGAGGAGAAGGGGACGACAGAGGATGAGATGGCTGGATGGCATCACTGACTCGATGGACATGAGTTTGAGTAAACTCCGGGAGTTGGTGATGGACAGGGAGGCCTGGCGTGCTGCAATTCATGGGATCACAAAGTGTCGGACATGACTGAGCGACTGAACTGACTGACTGACTGACTGAAGTTTCTAACTTATGAAACACTATTCATTTCATCTGCTCTTGTTCAGTGATAATTAATTTTTCCCTGGCACCATCAGTCTCAAGGGTCAAGCAATATAATAAAATGAAAGGTGGTATTTCATTATCTATACGTCTACCAACATCTGCTCATTCAACAAATATTTGAGTTGCAACTTTCCAGTTATTATTTCATTATAATTTGTCAATAATTTCCATGTCTTAAGATGGATGCCATCTTATCTCAGCCTCTCTCAATTTTTATCCTGTCACTAGAAATTCCTAGAATCGTTAATGATTTTAGGATATGAAGCAGTTTCCCATTTCCCCCCACCCTTTTTCATATCCTTAGGTTACTTATATGATCTTTCATAGTAATGACTCTTCAAACGTGGATTCCATGTGTCTTAATGTCCTACACTATTGCTACACTTTCGTTACTTACCAGCCTATGCTGAAATCAAGATTGCCAGGAGAATATCAGTAATCTCATATATGCAGGTGATACCACCCTAATGGCAGAAAGTGAAGAGGAAGTAAAGAGTCTTTTGATGAAGGTGAAAGAGGAGAGTGAAACAGCTGGCTTAAAACTCAGCATTCAAAATAGATCATGGCATCTCGTCCCACCACTTCATGGCAAATAGAAGGGTAAAAAGTGGAAATAGTGACAAATTTTATTTTCTTGGACTCCAAAATCACTGTGGACAGTGACTGAAGCCATGAAATTCAAAGATGCTTGGTCCCTGGATGGAAAGCTATGACAAACCTACACAGTGTATTAAAAAGTAGAGACAGCACTTTGCCAACAAAGGTCTACATAGTCAAAGCTATAATTTTTCCAGTAGTCATGTTTAGATGTGAGAGTTGGATGATAAGGTAGGTTGAGCACTGAAGAATCGATGCTTTCAAATTGTGGTGCTGGAGAAGACTCATGAGAGTCCCTTGGACAGCAAGGAAATCAATCCAGTCAATCCCAAAGAAAATCAACCTTGAATACTCATTGGAAGGACTGAAGCTGAAGCTGAAGGTCTAAAACTTTGGCCACCTGATGTGAAGAGCAAAGACCCTGATGCTGGAAAAGACTGAAGGAAAGTGGAGAAGGGGACACCTTAGGGTGAGATGGTTGGATGGCATTTGATCGAATGGACGTGAGTTAAAGCAAACTTAGAAAGATAGCGAAGGACAGGGAAGCCTGGACAGTCAGCACAAAATCTGACAGGGCATCAGTCTTGATATCTCAGGGTCCAGAACTGTGAGAAACAAATTTCTATTGTTTATAAGCCACCCAGTCTATGGTGTTTTTGTTACAGTAGACCGAATAGACTGATACACTACACGTCTCATTCAGTGGCAGTTAAAAACTATCTAGGGCAGATACTATGTCTTTCATTTTTTATCTCCCATAATATTGAAAACCATACACATTACATTTGATATGATTTTAATAAATATATACTAGAAAGAAAAAATATTAGAACTGGAAATTTCTTTAGATACCCTATGGTTCAAATGTTTCATTTTTACGTTCAGATTTTGAAAACCGGGGAAAGGTAAGTGACTCCCACAAGGCCACACAACCATGTAACAGGGAAGAACAAATCTGAGTCCATGTCAGATCTGTTCCTTTTGCTTTCACCGGTGTGCTCCGCTGCCTATGCTTAGTCACGCTGGCTCTGCACCTTTTGTAAAAGAATGTTGCTACAGCCTGAAATATACAGGATAGCTTATTCTCAGGGCTCTGACCTTTAAGAGTCAATTCATACCGAGATAAAAAGTTGCAGAACAGAGAATAACATTTGTCTTGTTGGAGGTTTATAGTAACGTCCTGACCTGACCTTTGTGGACAGATGCAACAACAAAGTATTCCTAGACCAAGCAGTTTGCAACAACTAACCACACCCCTCTCTCACCTTGCCTTTAAAAATGCTTTGGTGAAGCCCTTTGGGGAGCTCAGTGTTTTGGGGGCATGAACCACGCCTTCCCCTTGCAAGCCATACAATAAACTTCTCTGCTCCAAATTCTGATGTTTCAGGTTTTTGGTTTTTTTTTTGGCCTCATTGTGCATCTGGCATAGGAACTTGCAATCAGTAGCAAACAAACAATGTAGAAATAAAAATAAAGTCTTCAAAATTATCACACATCATTTATTCATGTGACAGTTATTTTAAAACCTTAAGTGATATAAAGTTATATCTTCAAAGAGACAAAAATGATGAATAGAGTTTTGGAATTTTAGAACTTAAGACAGAGTTCATCTACCTAAATTAATCCCATTTATAAAAAAGCTACAGAGTCTCAGAGAGATAAAATTCCTTTGCTAAATTCACAAAATGGTAAAGATCTGGTTTACCAACTCTGAATCAAGTTTTATTACCACTACATCATACTGACTTTAAAATAACTCACATTCTATTATAAATTGCAATTCCCATTTTTGAAGCTAATTTGCTAATTTTGTAAAAACAGCAACTAATATGCTATATTCAAAAATTAAACAAAACTTCAGAATACATCACAAATATCCAGGTTGCAAATTTTATTCATGTTGATTCAGCTTCTAACAACCTAAAAATGTAAGAGGGCTAAGTCTGGAGAATTAGTAATCTAAAAGTCCATATTCTTTTGTCAAAGCACTACAACACATGTATAAAGCTATTTTAAAATTAATTGTTCTGGAAAATGGGGACTTTGACACAACAAGGAGGTCATGAAATCCACAGCTTCTTCATACTTCATCAAAATTTATTCAAATCACTGTAATAGATTTTCTGCTCTTAGGAAACGAGCAATAAATGACAGCGTCCTTTCTAATGGCAATTCTTGACATTCTTATTAAAGTTTTGTGTTAAGTGCCCAGCTATATTAAATCAATCCATTGTTTTCCATCTACACAGACAGTCCAGAGTTCTAAAGGAGAATGAAAGCTGAAAGGAAATCAATCATCAGAATGTGCTTCTTTTAATACATTATGCTGTTGGTTAATTGGGTTTTAAAATAATCTGATATAAATTTGAACTTGAATTCAAAGTCCTTGAGAAAACTTTGCCAAGAAATGAGAAAGTAATATTTTCCTAAAACTATTTTTTGAAAACAGTGAAAGAAGTACTTATCCACAAGGATTTAAAATTGTTTCCTATTTGAAAAGCTGCAAGGGCCCTGGCAGCACCTGAAAGTGAAACATTATATTGTAGATTCTACCTATTCTCCTGGTATAGGGTCTATATTTTTTCCTGCTGAGCAGCAGACAACGTGATGCAACACTGACATTCTCTTTGAAATTCTCCAGGTTCTACTAAAGAACTCCCTCTGTAGAGGCAGAAAGTTCATCTAAGGACCCCAGAAAGATACATAACTTCAATAAAGTCTTTAGATCAAATCTTACTTTTTCTTCCAGCAGAAGTTGACAAAGAGAAAATAACTGATTACTTCATGATGAGCAAATAAGAAATAGTATTATGTAAACCATTAAACATGGGTCCAAAGCAAAAGCTACAAATTATTTAACACTAAGCAATAACAACCCCAGATAACCATGATGGTGTGGTCATTCACCTAGAACCAGACATCCTGGAGTGTGAAGTCAAGTGGGCCTTAGGAAGCATTACTACAAACAAAGCTAGCGGATGCTATAGAATTCCAGCTGAGCTATTTCAAATCCTAAAAGATGATGCCATTATATAATGAACTCAATATGCTAGCAAATTTGGAAAACTCAGCAGTGCCCACAGGACTGGAATGGTTCAATTTTCATTCCAATCCCAAAGAAGGGCAATGCCCAAAGAATGTTCAAACTGCCATACAATTGTGATCATTTCACATGCTAGCAAGGTAGTGCTCAAAATCCTTCAAGCTAGGCTTCAACAATGATCCGAGAATTTCCAGATATACCAAAGGGATTTAGAAAAATCAGAGAAATCAGAGTTCAAATTGCCAATGTGCTGGATCATGGGAACCCCCTGTAGCTCACATGGTGAAGAATCTGACTGCAATGCAGGAAACACAGTTTTGATCCCTGGGTCAGGAAGACCCCTAGAGAAGGGCATGGCAACCCATGCCAGTATTCTTTCCTGGAGAATAGAAAAAGCAAGGGAATTCCTGAAAAATATCTACTTCTACTTCATTGACTATACTAAAGCCTTTGACTGTGTGGATCACAACAAACTGTGGAAAATTCTTAAAGAGATGGGAATACCAGACCACCTTACCTGCCTCCTGAGAAACCTGTATGCAAGTCAAGAAGCAACAGTTATATCCAGAGGTGGAACAACAGACTGGTTCAAAATTGGGAAAGGAGTATGTTAAGGTTGTATATTGTCACTCTGCTTATTTAACTTATATGCAGAGTACATCATGCAAAATGCCAGGCTAGATGAATCACAAGTTGGAATCAAGATTGCCAGAAAAAATATCAATAATCTCATATATGCAAATGATATCACCCTAATGGCAGAAAGCAAAGGGGAACGAAAGAGCCTCTTGATGAAGGTGCAAGAGGAGAGTAAACAGGCTAGCTTAAAACTCAACTTTCAAAAAAAAAAAAAAAATGATGGCATCCAGTCCTATCAATTCATGGCAAATACATGGCAAAACAATGGAAACAGTGACATACTTTATTTTATTGGGCTCCAAAATCACTGCAGACAGTGACTGCAGCCATAAAATTAAAAGATGCTTGCTCCTTGGAAGAAAAGCTATGATAAACCTAAGTGAAAGTGAAGTCGCTCAGTTGTGTCCGACTCTTTGCAACCCCATGGACGGTAACGTACCAGGACCCTCTGTCCATGGGATTTTCCAGGCAAGAGTACTGGAGCGGGTTGTTGCTATTTCCTTCTCCAATGATAAACCTAGATGGCGTATTAAAAAGCAGAGACATCACTTTGCCGATACAGGTCCAGCCAGTCAAAGCTCTGGTTTTTCTAGTAGTCAGTTATGGATGTGAGAGTTGGACCATAAAGAAGGCTGAGCACCAAAGAATTCATGCTTACAAATTGCGGTGCTGGAGAAGACTCTCAAGAGTCCCTTGGACAACAAGGAGATTAAACCAATCAATCCTAAAGGAAATAAACCCTGAATACTCATTGGAAGGACTGATGCTGAAGCTCCAATACTTTGGCCACCTAATGCAAAAAGCTGACTCATGGGAAAAGACCCTGATGCTGGAAAAGACTGAGGACAGAAGGAGTAGGGGGTGACAGAGGATGAGGTGGTTGGATAGTGTCATCAACTCAATGGACATGAGTTTGAGATTTCTGGTGTTCTGCGCTCCATGGGGTCGCAGAGTCAGACAGGACTGAGCAACTGAACAACAACAAAATAGCAACCTAGAAATCTGACAAAACTGTGAATTTGTACCACTGAATCATGGCATCATTTTAGTACCAAAGCAATGGTGAGTGACTGTCTTTTTGTAGGATATACAGTGACTGACACTTGAGAAGTATTTAATAATAGCTATGCTTATTGTTATTTTGTTGTTGTTACTGAAGTGGCAGTAAAGAAAGGAGCAAACTAGTATATATAAATCAGTTACTAAATGTCAAACTCTTGACAGTTTATACCAGTTTTAACACTCAATGGTTCTCCAGTTTTAACACTCAATGGGCATTCTATTCTTCATTTTTAAACTTAAGAAAAAGGAGGGAAATAGTAAATACTTGAGGAAGTTCACTCAGTTAGTAATTGCTAAAACTGAGATTCAAACAGCATAAATAATTGTCCACACGGATCTCTGATATGTCAAGCCCTGAGCTAAGGAGGTTAACTGGGCTGTCTCATTAAACACACAGGTAGTAAGTAGCTGAACAGCGATTCAAACTGACAGTCTAGTGCCAGAATTTCTAGTTTGTAACTACCATTCCACAGTGCTTATTAATTTTAATGTCCATGTTCTTTCCTCTACACCAATCAGGGGTTAAAACACAGAGGAAAGTTCACACTTTTTTCTTCTCTTCCTGTCATACTATTCCCCAAACCGTAAGACAATATAACAGACCAATGCCTTTGGAGATTCAAAAGATGCTAATGATAATTTAGCTGAACTGAAAGGTCCATTTCAATTGTCAAAGAAAATGCTTTCTAGAAGGATAAAAGAGCTTTACAGGGAGCAGAACTGCACATGTCTTAATGGATACTTGTGTAATAAATTCTCCAATTAGGATCAATCATCAAGACCAGTGATATTCATCAGCAACCCAAGAGAGAGTCAGCATGCAGTTAAAAGCAATTTAAAAACAACTCCAAATGCGTTCTAGATTTGTGCGTTTGCTTTAGATGGCCTTCAACACACTACCTAGTTGCAATTTTTTTTTTCTTTTCTGGCTGTACTTGGTACAGGCTGTTCAGATAATTTTTTTGGCATCGTTTGGAAATACAAAATTTGGAACCAAGTAAAAGAGAGTGAGTGCTGTAACATTCCCGCATTTCTAATGTTTCCATATTTTTATTACAGTAGTGAAAACTCTACAAGGCAAACTGCAACATGATCTTGGCAACCTCTACTACAAATACAAGCACAGTCCCAGACAACTGACATTCCTTGGGCACCAGAGATTTCAATTCTTGCACTTTGAATTCTGGAAACTCTGATCTAGCTTGTCATAATTGAGACTTTGACAGCTAAACACATCTGCTGCAAAGAATGGTGTAGATTTTATAGAAACATTCCATCTAAACATATACATTTTCTGATACAGCCTAGATGTCTCATTGTGCGAACATGAAAGAGAGAGTCTTCAAAGAAAAGATCCTCCAGAGAGACTCTTTCTGGCTTAAGAGAAGTCACTTGTAATAATGTAGCAAAGTATGAGCATATAAAGTATTCCCGTGGAGAAGGAAATAGCAATCCACTCCAGTATTCTTGCCTGGAAAATCCCATGGACGAAAGAGCCTGGTAGGCTACAGTTCATGGGATCGTGAAGAGTCTGACAGGACTGAGCGACTTCACTTTCACTTTTCACTTTCATGCACTGGAGAAGGAAATGGCAACCCACTCCAGTGTTCTTGCCTGGAGAATCCCAGGGACAGAGGAGCCTGGTGGGCTACCGTCTACTGCACAGAGTCGGACACGACTGAAGTGACTTAGCAGCAGCAGTATGTTCTGATAACATTATTTTAAAATACCCTAAATTCACTGATGTACTGGTTAATATTGAGTGAAGGATTATCTTAGAGAAAAAAGGCAGTATAATTGCATGGGACATTTTAGGCACTGATATAAATTATTCTGCTGATTAATTGGTTTTTAAAAGAATGTGATATAAATGTGGACATGAATTCAAAGCCCTTAACAGGACTACTGCCAAGAAATGAGATCTTAAGAAGACTTGGATGTTCAAGATTTTCCAGGATATGAAATAATTGAATTTTTCCATCAACTACATTTACTTCTATTTCTCTATGTTGCCAATCAAACAAAGGCAGCAGGAAATGCAATCCATTAGACTTAATCACATTGAGTTCAAATCATATTTAACTATCCAATTGAAGAAAAGTATCAGCAAAGCTAATTTGAGAACTGAAAAACAGCAATAATAAGATTGAAACATGATAATAGGATAGGAAATGCCTAAGAAATGGAGATCAACAAGTATATATAAATGTCAATACAAGAGGCAATCTGTATCATTAAATAATTTTGAGGAGGATTTACCTTTGATCAAATTTTTTTTATATTGTATCTCAAAACTTTAGAATTCTCCTCCTAAACTAGACAGAATTGCAAATGAAGAAACATCAATCTGACAAGGATATTGATAAATCATCAATAAAATTTCTTCTTGTTCCAAGATAACACAATCAAATTTTAGGAAACTTTATAAGAAATATGAGAATTGAATATACTTTCAAAATATTGTGAATCCATTATACACAAATGGGAAAATGTTTGTGTCATTCCTTAGTTTATGGGTTCTTTGAGAGTTAAACATAGCACCTGACTCAAATTCAGGGATTTTGCCAGTGCTGAGTATGCCTATTCTAAACATTTATTCTAGACCTGAGGAAAAGACCACAAGATGAGTTTCAGGACTCCCTGAACCCTCTATGAGATGGGCCTGAGTGAAAACTCCATTCATCGTAAGCCCTTACTATGACTGGGGGACCACAGAGACCTTTAGGGTCTCCTGAAATTAGTGTCAGTTCACAGCCGGTCCTCAGGAATCCCTGGAAGATCTATTTCCTCTCCCCCACCCCCACCCCCCACAGTTACCTTGGTAAAAGGTTCAAGTCACTCTGGGAAAGGATGGCAGATAGATTAAAAGCAAACATTTTTGGTAGAAGGGCAGAATCCTTTCTCAAGGGGATCCAACCTCTCCTTCATTCAAGGGATTCTATAAACTGGCTCAAGTCTGGGAATTGACCAGAGGGTCCATGATTCTGTCATGGTTCACGTTAGGCTTTTGTTCACTTGTCCTAGAACTCTTCCGCTTAGATCAAGTAAGAATTTAGCAGGCTTCTCACTTTCTAACTTCTACAAATACCATGATCAGCAAGCCAGTGTCAGGTAGGTATCTGTGAGTCTGCCTACCCTGATCACTGCTTCGGCTCTGATTTTCATGATGCTAACCACAGTCCCTTGCCTTGGCCAACTGAGTGCTCCCATTTGCCTCTGCCACTTTAGAATCCAATTATCTCCAGTGCATTTTGGTTTCCCAATTCAGTGGTAGCAGTTCTCATGGTGTTTTCTGGCTAACAGAGAAAAGTGGTCAGACGGCTCTTCAAGATTGCTGGTACTCCCCTCACGAATTTATTTCTCACAGTCATGATGAAAGGTATGTCCTCTGGACCCTCCTAGGATGGGTGAGTAGATCTAAGTAAAAAACCCACTTTAGCATTTCTACCTTCCTAAACCTTTGAATCCCTTTCCCTATAGTATATCAGAGCAGGTCTAGTATTTTAAGTTAATTTTACTGAGGATCACATTTTGGCCCATGTTTTAGACAACAGGCAATCAAACAAACTGTTAAGAGTTCTCTCCAATTCCCTGAGCTGCAACACTAAATCTAGAATCTCTGCCTAGTGGGTCTCTTTGGATTTCAGAGGTAAAATATCCCTGATTTGGGTGTGTAACTCTGGCCCATTTACCGAATGACTTGTTAGTTTGAACAGGGCCCAGAACAAGTGAAGGTTCTGCAACAGGTCTAGGCTTCTGCACAGCTGTTCTGACACTCAGGTCGTATGATCACATGATCACAATATTTTCCCCTAAAGGTATGTATTAGAAAAGAGACTTCTAAGCTGTGTATGAGTCTTCACAAGGATTCTGTCCTGGTTTCTAAAAACCAAAAAAATATTGGAAGAATTATTGAACTCTATAATCTTTCCATTTCCCAGTATCTCCATGAACTGAATCTAAGCAATGCAATTACCATCTACAGAGATCCAGGGTCACTAGGGATTCTAGAATAGTAAATACAGAAGCAGGATGAATGTCTACCTGACAAATCACAAATCAAATCTAATATTACTTTTGGACAAAATGGGGTTGATGAATTCTGCTGCTGCTGCTAAGTCGCTTCAGTCATGTCCAACTCTGTGCGACCCCATAGATGGCAGCCCACCAGGCTCCCCCATCCCTGGGATTCTCTAGGCTAGAATACTGGAGTGGGTTGCCATTTCCTTCCCCAATGCATGAAAGTGAAAAGTCAAAGTGAAGTCGTTCAGTCATGTCTGACTCTTTGCGACCCCATGGACTGCAGCCTACCAGGCTCCTCCATCCATGGGATTTGATAAATAAATATAGAATTCTTATCCAACCCATGCTATAGAACAGTATAATGAGTAAACTCTGAAAGATCTAGACTGATGGGAAGCACAGCTTGTTCAATGGGAAGTGAGGTATACTGGGAGAAGTGAGGCCTGGATTTAATTCAGGTCTGAACAGCAAATAAATTATATGTTTATTAGCAGTAAGACTCTCCATTTCTTAGCCTTGGTTTTCACATCTGAGAGCTGATGAGGTTGCAGCACATAAATCCAGTAGAGTATATCCACATTCAAAGCTATACTGATACCCACACTATTTTTGCTTTGGAGATGTGGTCAAGGCCTAGGTTTACTGTGAGAATATCAGAGTACTCTGGAATCCTCAGTTCATCTTGTAAATTGTCCTGGAGTTGCCAACTATGTGGGTCTTAGGTTGTTTTATACTTTACTTTTTGTTTTTGTCTTTTGACTTTAGTCTTTAAAATGGAATAATAACTTGTATTTTTAAGATACTTTATTTTTTTGATTTTTGAATCCTATGATTTATTATATTTCCTTTAAACATCTTAAGATTTGAGAAATAAGAATATAAAGATCACATATAAATTGGCCAAGAAAATTCATTTTGCTGAGTATGCTAATTTGTAATTAATTTACTAATAGTCTCCAGAGACTGTGGACTCAGAGAATATTTCAGTTAAATATCAAAATTTCCCTAGAGTACTACAGCTAACATTTATTGAATGCTACTATATGCCAGATACTGTGTTAATATTATTCTTCTTTACTCACCAAAACAATCCTTAAAGCCATAATAATCAATAATTATTAAATATTTTTTGCATAACAAGCATGCTTATATTTAGTATAAGCCAGGAAGTTTTGAAGTATAGTGGAAACAGTGTCAGACTTTATTTTTTGGGGCTCCAAAATCACTGCAGATGGTGACTGCAGCCATGAAATTAAAAGACGCTTACTCCTTGGAAGAAAAGTTATGACCAACCTAGATAGCATATTAAAAAGCAGAGGCATGACTTTGCCGACTAAGGTCTGTCTAGTCAAGGCTATGGTTTTCCAGTAGTCATGTATGGATGTGAGAGTTGGACTGTGAAGAAGGCCGAGCACCAAAGAATTGATGCTTTTGAACTGTGGTGCTGGAGAAAACTCTTGAGAGTCCCCTGGACTGCAAGGAGATCCAACCAGTCCATTCTGAAGGAGATCAACCCTGGGATTTCTTTGGAAGGAATGAGGCTAAAGCTGAAACTCCAGTACGTTGGCCACCTCATGCAAAGAGTTGACTCACTGGAAAAGACTCTGATGCTGGGAGGGATTGGGGGCAGGAGGAGAAGGGGACGACAGAGGATGAGATGGCTGGATGGCATCGCTGACTCGATGGATGCGAGTCTGAGTGAACTCCGGGAGTTGGTGATGGACAGGGAGGCCTGGCGTGCTGCAATTCATGGGGCCGCAAAGAGTCAGACACGACTGAGCAACTGAACTGAACTGAACTGAAACATACTATTAAATTTAATCCTCAAGGTAGCCATTATCATCCCCACCTTGGAGATGAACAAAGAGAGCGATTAAATAAACTGCCCAAGTCATACACTTAGTAAGCAGCAGAAATTCAAACCAGAGACTCGTTCTCAATTCTGTGGATTTAACCATTGTATTAATTCATTAATACAAGTTAATAAAATTTGGCCATCAAGTTCACTTAGTGCCTTGCCAAAGTCATGGATTCTAAATAGTAGAGGCCAAATTCACATCCAGAACAGCCTAGCACCGAGGTCTAAGATTTTTACCACCATCTAACACTACCTTCTATGCTAAAGGCAAAAAACAAACAACTTAAGAAAGCAAAACTGAAGTTTTGAGAGGCTGATGAAACTATTAAGACAACTAGAAAAATGTTGATGAAGTTAACACTTAATAAAAATTAGGAAAAAAAAAAAGAATATCTAGTATCTGAGACACCAGAGCACTTTGACTCTGTTATAAAACCCTTGAAATGCCAACGTGCCCACAGGAAAGCTCAATTTAGTTCAGTTGCTCAGTCATGTCCGATGCAGGAAATCTATTTAGAATCAAAACAGAGTCCAAGAGCTCACAGGCTGGGATCAGCAGACCTACTGGTTATGCTCTGATGTGGGAGAGGTTACAATCTGAGACCTTAAATCTACCTTTTTCCTCATGCTGTTTTCAGGTCCCAGGTCTGTCTGCTACTGTTTCACTTTGCCTGGCATGATCTGCTCAGCTGGTACTTAAGTGTGCCAACATGCCTTCTTCAAAAACAGACACTGCGCCTCTGCCATGGGCAGTAAAGATAACAACTACTGAAACATTTTGCCATTGTGTACTAAGATAAAAGCATAAGACTCTATGACGAGATGATTGATTCAGATATTCTGGTTATACAGTTCAGTCGCTCAGTCATGTCTGACTCTTTGCGACCCCATGAACTCCAGCGTGCCAGGCCTCCCTGTCCATCACCAACTCCTGGAGTTTACCCAAACTCATGTCCATCAAGTCGGTGATACCATCCAACCATCTCATCCTCTGTCGTCCCCTTCTCCTCCTGCCCTCAATCTTTCCCAGCATCAGAGTCTTTTCCAATGAGTCAGCTCTTTGCATCAGGTGGCCAAAGTATTGGAGTTTCAGCTTCAACATCAGTCCTTCCGATGAACACCCAGGACTGACCTCCTTTAGCATGGACTGGTTGGATCTCTCTGCAGTCCAAGGGACTCTCAAGAGTCTTCTTCAACACCACAGTGCAAAAGCTTCAATTCTTCTGCACTCAGCTTTCTTTATAGTCCGACTCTCACATCCATACATGACTACTAGAAAAATCATAATCTTGACTAGATGGACCTTTGTGGACAAAGTCATGCCTCTGCTTTTTAATATGCTATCTAGGTTGGTCATAACTTTCCTTCCAAGGAGTGTCTTTTAATTTCATGGCTGCAATCACCATCTGCAGTGATTTTGGAGCCCCCAAAAATAAAGTCAGCCACTGTTTCCACTGTTTCCCCATCTATTTGCCACGAAGTGATGGGACCAGATGCCATGATCTTCGTTTTCTGAATGTTGAGCTTTAAGCCAACTTTTTCACTCTCCTTTTTCACTTTCATCAAGAGGCTCTTTAGTTCTTCTTCACTTTCTGCCATAACATTTAACATTAAAACTTGTTTGTGGCTTTGCTGTCAGTTTCCACATGACTTCAAATGCCCCTTCTCTATCTGTTGCACTATCATTCAGTCTCTTGAATATGGCAAATTTACTTACTCCAGGAAGCCTTTTCTCATTCTTCCAGCCATATAAAATAATGCTTTGTATTCTAGTAAGCAGGGTTCATATCATGAGCTTTATCACTGTAATCTTCTGTTTTTCTTGATAGCTCCATCAAGTTGGTAATCTACCAAGGACAACATCATAATCCCTGAATGGGACTTGTGTATAGTAATCTCTAAAATGACTGAGCTAGCAGGGAAGCCCACTTTCAGTCTCTAAAATGTTGCCCATTCTGAACTGAACTCCAACTTACCTGAGTTGTCAATCTAGTTCTAACAGCTCAGAAGAGCATCTTATCTGGTTAAGTGTCTTTCTTGCTATCTTGTTAAATGTACCTTCCTACTCCAGCTAAGTCCAACTCTTCTATAGCTCTATCCATCTAATTAATGAATCTATGTTGTTGCACTAGTTGGCATAAGTAAAAAATCAAAAGGAAGCACAATGTAAATCTGTACAATTATTAGGGATACTGAATCCTTACACTAAATTACTGTAGGAATAATCCCCGAAGACTACTTTATATTTCCCATCAGATGTTCTTTAAAAAAAAAAATTTTAATGAGATAGTTTCAATTTAGCAGTCATTGAAGAACCCAGATATGCAGCACTTTGCCTAGCAACACGGTCGGTACAAGGGCACAGGTCATGGTAATATGATATGTGGCATATTCTTGGTTGTCCAGCTGTGCCCACCCCCCTCACTTTTCCTTTGAGTGACACTCCCTCCAGCACCATATATAAAGTTACTTAACACAAGTTACTGATTATAAGTCAATCATCATTCTATTGCCCATTGCTTTAAATGTAAACAACTTTATTCTCTCACTGAATGGCAAACTGGGGAATCATTCCTTGAAAAGGCACAGTCTCCCGTGAGATGGGAAAGGTTAAATTTGCAATTTTATTTTCTCTCAACTTCTTCTCCTCATTCCAATTTGTGTAGAATCAAAAGAGCTTGGAACTTTTAAGGAGAAACAAAATAAAATGAAAAAAAAAAGCGATTTAAAGATGCTCCAAAATTGTAAAGTATATTTTAAAAGAAAAATTTAAAAACACATTTAATATTAACTCTGTCTTTCAATCTAATTCTCTTTAAGCTGCTATTTGTTTTCCATCTGAATCATGCCTTAGTTTAACCATATCATGTGGAAACACAATACAGATATCCATACATACTTTGCTTTGAAGAATATACATAAATGTTTCTGGAATTCTGCAGGAAAAATGTTTCCCATAACTTTTCTTTCCTGTAAGAATAAATATCTCATAATTTTTTTTTCAAAATTATCAATCCATTTCTCTTGTGTCTGCATGTTTAGTTACTTTAATCAGGTCCAACTCTTTGTGGTCTTATGGGGGTTGCAACCCTATGCAGCCCTCCAAGCTCCTCTGTCCATGGGATTCTCCAGGCAAGAATGCTGGAGTGGGTTGCCATACCCTCCTCCAGGGGATCTTTCCGACCCAGGGATCGAACCTGCATCTCCTGCATTGCAGGTGGATTCTTTACCATTGAGCTGCCAGGAAGGCTCCATTTCCTCCTATCTTGATCTAAATGTGAGGACAATATGTGATCCTGATTTCGATGGGGGAAGGATAAAAGTGGGCCCTTTTCAGGGACCTCTACTTTGTGCCTGTTGTTGTTGTTTAGAAACTATGTCATGTCTGACTCTTTGTGACCCCCTGAACTGTAGCCCACCAGGCTTCTCTGTGCAAGGGGTTTCCCAAGCAGGAATACTGAAGTGAGTCACCATTTCCTTCTCCAGGGGATCTTCCCAACCCAGGGATTGAACCTGTGTCTCCTGCATTGGCAGGCAGATTCTTTACCAGAGCCTTAGACCATAATCCTCATTTTATTCTATTTTCTCAAAACCATCTAATCCTACAAATGACTAGTAAGAAGTGGACAGCTGACTGAAAAACTCATGAAAAGAAGAAAATTAGGTTCACATTACATGTTATAGAAAAGAATCACCACATTCCTCTTCAAGGTCTTAGTTCTAGTGGTCAGTATCCTCTGTCTTCTAGCTGGCTCTTATTTCTCTTACCTTCACCTGCACAAAACATAGACTAAAAATCTCTCTAATTGCTCTCAGCATTTCAGCTCTGGCTCTTAATCTGTGTACCTCACTTTAGCCATACTAACATTCATGCAAAAAAAGTCATCTTCTGTTCCTCAGGCATTTCCCTTGCATGGTATCCTTACCACATCAATAGCTAGTTTTAAACAACAGATGCATACATTCATCTCCTCATCCCCAATCCCTGAAAAATCTCTAATGATTGCAGAAAACCCTATGAAATATATTCCCAATGATTAATTCTTCAAGCCATTCCTTCTTTATCATGCCGTAATGTCACATTTTTTTTTGTAGGCAACACATGTCATAATTTACCACCTAAAAATGAGAATTTAAATATGCAAAGCAGTGGTAAGAACTTATATTGAATATTACCTTTTGGAGAGGAGAGATTCTGCAACTATCTGAGACTCTTTAGAAATGGTTCAGTAATTTCTGAACCTGCTTTTGTAAATTATGGGGAAGATGCAGTTTATAGGCATGGTGATACCCTACCTGCAGTGGAAAGAGCCACCAGACACACCTTCCTTATTCGCAAGTTGTGAAGCACAAATGTGTGATGCCAACAGTTGACATCAATTTCTAACATGAAGGGCAGAAATTACAGATAAATTCAATAAAAAATTAACAACTGAATAATTTTTTGCCAACATTTTGGTTTACACATAGACCATTTCAAGAAAAAAAAAGAAGTATGGCAATCATTAATTGCCCTAACTCTACAACAGTAAAGTATGGGTATATGTCATATTTATCACATTTAGTTTCCATGTACATCAGTGAAGACAGACAAGCCCTGTACATCACAGGAAGTCAAAAATTTGTGGTATGATTTTAAACTTCCTTGTGTTTGTTCAATGACATACACTGCCTTCTTCCTGATTAAACACTTTATGAAATGCTCTTTAGTTGTAATTAATATACTCCAGATCTTTTTTCAGTATTGATTTAATAATGTCTTAACATTCTTAATCAATTTAAATGAACATAAGGAAAGATAGGAGGTTGCAGCCCCCTACATTGGCTTTATGGCTTGCATTTAAGGCTGAAACACTTTGTTTCTAGGTAACTAGATACTATAACTCACATTTATTTCTGATTGGGCATCAGGTATATTAGAGAGATAATTATAAAACTATATTGGAATGGCCTGGAGGAAACACATCAGAAAAAAAAAATGATCATGCAAATAATATTAGTACCTGAACCATGTACACAGGGCTAATTTTCTACCATCATTCTTAAAGTCATGTGAGTGATAGGAGACAGTATCTGGAAATATCATCAATGAAACCACAGTTTCATTGAAACTTACATTTAAAAAAATATACTAAGTGCCTACAAACATTCAACATATAATACCATCTAGAGAAGATTCAAGGAAGAGATAAAAATGAGAAAGAAATATAACAAAGTATGACAGCTATAATGTTAGTATGTTCAAAGTAAGCATTTCTCTCTCTCGGGCAATAAAAGGAATCAAAGAAAGAATGGGATGTCTTATAAACTGGATAGTTCCCCTATATTCAGGATGCTTTCAAGCATATGCTATAGGACTATTTTCTTATCAATTGTGTAAACAGAAGTTCCTATACTGTGTAGGCCTGAAAAAGTCCCTTCTAGGCTAAAAACTTATGATTATTCATTGGCTATTTATGTCTTGTTTTTTTTGATCCTTTTCAAAGCCCCTTTGGCAGATGCCTATGTTTTTCTGTAGGTACGATAAAGAATAGCCCTTCTTATTTGTAGCTTTGCAACATTTTTCTCCAGCAGCACTTTGTGAATTTTTTATACCACTCTGAACTATAGAGCTGAATCAATTGTGGGGAATGTGCTGAATGTCCATCCATAAAGGGAAACAAGATTAATGACCTCTAAATGTGAATGGGCAAAAGCAATTTACAAGAGTGAGTGAGGGTCATATTTTATTGCAGGCAGGTGCCTTATTCCAACTTTGCAAACAGTTACCAAAAATGCACACACCCACAAATCTTTAGCCTTTCCCTCCCCATGCAAAACCATTGTGTGTTCTGGACAAATGACGCCTGCCATGTTTTAACCCTTCAATCTTCATACGTTAATAAAGACAAATAGATTGCTAGAGTACTCTTTGTAGTAGAAACCAACAGCAAAAGAATTTTCCTTCCTGACCCACTCGACAGCATCCGTACTGCATCCAGCAAGAAAAGGAGCATCAATTTGTGTCTCTCACTTTTTTGGAAAACCCTTACTTAGTGCATGGGCTAACTAATTGTGCATTTGAAAATTATTCTTTCACCTTGGACTCTGTCCTTGTTCAACTAAACTGTGAATTTTAATCAGTGTATCAGATGGTGTTTTGTTTTCATGTTTTGGTAGCATAGTAGGGAGTGGTAAAAAGTATGTGATATGGGAAAACTCTGGTAAAATCTTTCTAGTACAAATGGTAATATAATAAAAATAAAACCACTTATGATATGGGACTCTATTTCTCACCTTGACAATAATGCCTCTAGTATAGTTTGGGTACATTGTATAGTATGGGGCTTCCCTGGTGGCTCAACTGGTAAAGAATCCACCTGCAATGCGGGAGACTTGGGTTCGATCTCTGGGTTGGGAAGATCCCCTGGAGAAGGAAAGAGCTACCCACTCCAGTATTCTGGCCAGGAGAATTCCGTGGACTGTATAGTCCATGGGGTCACAAAGAGGCAGACACGACTGAGTGACTTTCACTTTCAGGATAGTTTGGGCAAAGCCGATAGTGAAAGTGAAGTCACTCAGTTGTCTCTGACTCTGCGACCCTGCGGACTCTAGCCTACCAGGCTCCTCCCTCCATGGGATTCTCCAGGCAAGAGTACTGGAATGGGTTGCCATTTCCTTCTCCAGGGGATCTTCCCAACCCAGGGACTGAACCCAGGTCTCCTGCATTGGAGGCAGACGCTTTAACCTCTGAGCCACCAGGGAAGCTAACTTGGGTGAGTTAGTCTACTTGTGAACCTTTGAGGTCAGGGTAAGAGATTAATGTCTGAAACTAAAGCCTAGATGTATAAGCTACCTTTCGCTGCATAACAAATTACCAGAAACTTAATAACTTAACACAACGTGAAACTCTTATCTCTCAGTTTCCATGGGTCAGGAGTCCGGGCACAGAATAACTAAGTTCTCTGCTAATAGTCTCACAGGGCCAAAATCATACTGTCAACCAGGCTCTCTCATTATACGTAGCCTGGAGTCCTTATGCAAGCTCCTGTGGCTGTAGAATCCAATTCCTTGCAGTTAAAAGATCGAGATCTTACTTTTCTCCTGGCTGATAGCACAGGGCACTCTTTGCTCCTTGAAGCCATCCACAGTTCCTTGCCATGCATCCCATTCCATCTTCAAAGTCAGCAATGAAGAATCCCTCTTTCACTGAATTCCTATCACATTCAAATCTCTGTGGCCAGAAAGAGCCTTGACTTTAAAGGTTATTGTGATTTAAAGGTTAGGTTAGACCCACTGAATATAAGACCCTTGTAGCTCAGTTGGTAAAGAATCTGCCTGAGATGCAGGAAACCCGGGTCCGATTCTTACACTGGGAAGATCCCCTGTAGAAGGAAATGGCAACCGACTCCAGTATTCTTGCCTGGAGAATCCCATGGACAGAGGAGGCTGGCAGGCTCCAGTCCATGGGGTAGCAAGCGTTGGACACATTTTAGTGACCAAACCACCACCGCTTAATGTAATCTCCTTGGGCTTCCCAGGTAGCACTAGTGGTAAAGAATCTGCCTTGTCAATGCAGGAGACCTAAGAGATGCAGGTTAGATCCCTGGGTCAGGAAGACTCCCTGAAGAAGGGCATGGCAACCCACTCCAGTATTCTTGTCTGGAGAATTCCATGGACAGAGGAGCCTGGCAGGCTACAGTCCATAGGGTTATGAAGAGTTGAACACAAATGAAGTGACTTAGCACATTCTTAAAGTTAACTATGCTAAAAAACAAAACCCAATTATGGAAATGACACTGAGATACGACATCATCATCACAGGTCCCTCACACAGTCAAGGGAAGGATATTATATAAGGGTGTGTGTCTTTGCAAGGAGGGTCATCTTAGAATTCTGCCAAATGCGTAAGGCTTTGAATGGAGCATCATGAAACCAGAGCATGAGCCAAGACAAGTTGGCTGTTATCTTTAGTAGGGCTTTCTAGAAAAGGCAGCATGAGAGCATCTCTGGAAATAGGAGTGAGGACAGAATCTTAGTTAAGATTAAGGGGTAAAACAGGATATTTTGACCAAGCAATGACATTGTTTAAAGTATTCTATTCATAATAGAGGAATGTGAGTATATGTACCTTAACATTCCCTACGTGAAAAGATTCTAGCCTGTATCCTTCTGTGCAATTGGGTAATTGAGCTAAACCCCAACAATCCTGGGTAAAACCAAGTTATGAAATGTGATGAAAGCTAAATGAATTAAACACAATTGGAAATATCAAAAGGAAATTCTGGATATTTTTTAAGACTAAAAAAAAAAAAAAAACGAGAAAATAGCCACAGGGAGGAGCTTCCTCAGTATCCTCACTATGGATTACAGATTAACAGATTTACAGGGCTCAGGACTACCTAGGTTTGGAATCCCAGCTCTCTAACTCACTAGCTATTTCACCATGGGGAAAGTTATTCAACTTCATTTTCCTCACATAACTTCACTGTAAAAACATATAAAGTTGGTGTGCAATATATATGTACCCTAAATATAAAAATATATAAAATTATATATTATATAACATAAATAATTTTTAACACCTGACTTAGTTAATATGCTATAAAGATCAGCCATTGTTGCTAGCACTAGTGTTCGTATTACTCTTAATATTTGACTATTAGAACTAAAGTTTGTATGCCTCTGTCCTACCACTGATAGCTCAAAGCTCCAATGCACATGCCTCTAGCAGAGCACTTTGTAGTTATTTGCTTGTTCATCTATCTAATTTTTTGGGTGGCAAGTTTTCTTAAAGGCAGAGAGCCATGCTGTCACTGATGTAAACCTCAAGCCCCACAGTAGACAATACATATGGGTTGCTGAATATCACATATGCCTTAGTAGGAAATCACTTTTGCAGTATGAGTTTTCAGTTATAGCAGACTGCCAGCTGCCCATATTACATTTATCCTTATGACTAATAGAACTTGGGTTTGTTTTGGTGGAAAGATGTGCCAGCCTCATTGAACCATTGTCCCTTGTGGTATAGTTCTGTCCAAAAGATGTCAGGGCAAGTACTTGGGATTCCCCAGTCAAGAATGAGTTTGTGAGGTAGGAGATGGAATGGCCATTATGTGCTTTTGAGGCACCAACTAGAAGAGGAAAAGACACAAATGAAGGATGGCAGTGTGGAAGACATAAGGAGTCAGGGGCATTGAGATTTAAGAATCTGTAGCATTAATACTGGACAGGGTACTCTTGTACTTCCTGAATTGTGAGAAAAATAAATGCCTACTTTGGAAGCTACAATAGTGAGATCTCTGTTAAATGCAGCCAGGCACAAGTTTCTAACTGATACATCACTTGATTCAGCACTGAAGGGCAAAGATCACTAAAGAGCTTGCAGAATATAATTAATCCATATTAATGCCATCCTTCTGCCACGAGATGACATGTAATTGGATATAGAACCTCTGTACAAGTCACTTGAGTCAGGGTGAGAGGAAGTAAACAAGGAGAATAATGCCTAAGGATATGCTTAACTCAAGCAATAATCCATTGCTGGGCAACCGAGAAAGGTTTCAATTTAGCATCTCATTTTGCATATGATGTGCCTTATAATTCAGCCAGTGAGGGAAAAGTCTAAGTATGGCTACAGGCCTCAAAGAATAATAGAGGAAGATTTTTCTACAATGTCATGATGCATTAGCATTTTTAGGCAAATACACACATTTGTGTATTGTAATATACAGGTTTAACCTATTTATCAATGAAATTTGTAATATAATTGATGTTAAAAACACTTGAGTTGGAGCAGATTGCCTAGGTTGCAATTGCACCTATGCAGCTTATTAGCTACAGACCTCACCTTTGAGTCTCAGTTTTCTCATCGGCAAAATGGTTATAATAAAATCTACCCACAGTAGATGACCCTATAGTCTATTATACAGAGTGAAGTAAGTCAGAAAGAGAAAAACAAATATTGTAGTTTAATGCATATATCTGGAACCTAGAAAGATGGTACTGATGAAGCTCTTTGCAGGGTAGCAATGGAGACCCAGACATAGAGAACGGACTTGTGGACACTGGGTGGCAAGGGGAGGAGGGAAAGGGTGCAATGAATGGAGAGAGTAGCATTTACACCTACACTACCACATGTTAAATAGACAGCCAGTGGGCATTTCCTGTATGACTCAGGGGACTCAAACCAGAGTTCTGTGACAACCTAGAAGGGTGGGATGGGCTGGGAGGTTCAACAGGGAGGAGACATATATATACCTATGGCTGATTCATGTTGATGTATTGCAGAAACCAACACAATAATGATAAGGCAATTATCCTTCAATTAAAAACATACAGATAAATAATAATACAAAGAGAAAAATATCTACCCACAGGGTTATTAGAAGGATGCTATGAGTTTCTTAATAGGAAGTACATAGCAAAGGGTGTGGCACAGTCATATATGCATTAGCCAATATTATTTTTACAATGTCATAAAAGTAAACATGCTCTCAACTGTCCAGGTACAAAACAGTGAGCTTATCACATCTATTTCTACACATGTATTGCATTTAGATACACAGAGAACCCATTGTTCTAGTATATGCGGTGCTCGTTTACATGTTGCAGATCCTTCTGAATTTTAAAAAGCACCAGCAGCATCAGCTATAACAGCTACCACTTATTGAATATTTACTATGTGCAGGGGCTGTGCTGCACACTTCACTGGCATTCTCTCTTTAATTCTCACAAAGAATGTAGTATTATTACCAGCCCTCTAAAAGGATTAGCAACTTGCCCATGGTAACAAAACAAGCAGGCAGAGGAATTAGAATCCAAATCCACATCTCTGTTTCCAGAGCCTATATTTTTGGTTTGGGTGCTGTCATTAACTTAGATGACATGACATTTCTGGGAAAAAATTATTAGAAGTCCATGTTTTGGAGACTCAAAGAAGTTTCTATTGATATGGGAAAAATACTCTTGAGCTAACTTCTACAAACATCATATTTGCCATTAATCTCTTCTACTTATATTCTAGACAGTAACAAGGGGGAAAAAAATCTTGGAATAAAGAACAACTAGTTTTAAAGTGTAAAACCTGATATACTTGTTCAACTAAGTACTGCAAATAAACCAATACTGTCTACTCAATCACATAATGAAGTCAATCATTTAGAGGGTATAGAAAGAAATCGAATGTATGTCTCCAAAACACACTTGTATCCCCTAAACCAAGCAGTCCTCAGAGCATTCCATAGCCATCTTGCTTGTTATCTGCTGATCATGTTCTTTAGTAACTGTTCAACTGCCTGAATTGTGTGCCTAGTCCAATGACCAGGTACATTGGACCTGGTAGGCTGCAGTCCATGGGGTCACAAAGAGTCAGACACGACTGAGTGACTTCCCTTTCACTTTTCACTTTCATGCATTGGAGAAGGAAATGGCAACCCACTCCAGTGTTCTTGACTGGAGAAACCCAGGGACGGGGGAGCCTGGTGGGCTGCCGTCTATGGGGTCGCACAGAGTCGGACACAACTGAAGTGACTTAGCAACTTAGCAGCAGTCCAGTGACACCTAGTCAAGAGGAAGCAAGTTGAAATCTATTCCACACTCCATTTGCAATGGCGGGTGTCCTGATTTAGAGCTTAGTCAGCCTGGACAAAGGATGTGTTTTTTCCTAATTAGCACTAAGGGATGATCTCTTCTAACAAGCACCTTGCATCCAAGGCAGTGCCATCCAAGTACCTGGGAAAAGAGCTGGGCATAGTAGGTGCTAAATAAATGTTTGATTAAAAAAAAAAAAAAAAAGCAATGACTAGCATGCAAAAGAAGGAAGGGAAAATTACTCCTCACACTTTGCTCCCTTCCTGCACCCTGCACAGTTCAGGGCTGATGCTACTGCCTAGAATATTCTCACCCAGAGTATCTATACATTGTTATAAAAGGGAAGGCCTGGGGCCTAATGCATGATTCTATCCAGAATGCACATGTAGATGTGTGCAGCATAACAAATAACAAGATTAGACCCCATGTGACCTCTCTTTTGCATAATAAAATTGCACATGTTAAGATGCAGATTTATTTCAAGCCCTGGAAGTGCTGACCATATGCCTCAGTGGCTGAGGAGATGGCTACTTAATAGATAATCTGAAACGCGCGCCAGAGAACTAATCACGGCCATCTGATCATCACGCCCCATCAAAAACCAGAAATGAGGAATCAGGGAACACAGCCAGAAACTGACAATACATCTCACAGGCTGGGAGAGGCAGGAGCATAAAGGGATGGGATAATAAAATGAGCATCTCCCCACTCTAATAATAATAACAAATAACAAAAATAACAGCAATAATAATAATAGCACAGCTTTATTATAGTGCTGCTGCTATTCAATTGCTCAGATGTGTCTGATTCTGTGACCCCCATGGACTGCAGCATCCCAGGTTTCCCTGTCCTTCACCATCTCCCGGAGCATGGTCAAACTCATGTCAATTGAGTCAGTGATACCATTCAACAATCTCGTCCTCTGTCAGCCCCTTCTCCTCCTGCCTTCAAACTTTCCCACCATCAGGATCTTTTCTAATGAGTCAACTCTTCACATCACTTGGCCAAAGTATGGGAGCTTCAGCATCAGACCTTCTAATGAATATTCAGGATTGATTTCCTTTAGAATTGATTGGATTGAACTCCTTGCAGTCTAAGGGACTCTCAAGAGTTCTCCAACACCACAGCTCTAAAGCATCAATTCTTCAGTGTTCAGCCTTACTAGGAAACATGAAACTGAATAAACATGCTATTACTGTAATCTTTTTTAACTTTTCATTTTATATTAGAGTATTATTAACAGTATTGTGTTTCTTATAGTTGAACAGCAAAATGATTCAGTTATATCTATACATTTCTTCTTCCTTGGGAAACCGTTCAGGATATTGATATTCCAGAGGGCAGTATATGTTCCAAAATCTACATCCTAAAATGTGGAGTCTCTATTCATAGTTCTGTTGACAGTCCAAGCTTTTGACTACTATCCTACAGAACATGGAACACTATAGATACCAAATACTTCTTCACTGAACAACCACATAACACGGTGTTATATGCTTATTAACTGAATTTAATAGCTCATAGCATATAACTTATAACCCTGCAATATATTCTTAGTATATTGATTATTATGAATGGAAATGTTTTAAAAGGTCTTGAGTGTTTCTCTGCCATCTTACTAAGAGAGAGAGAAACTGTTACTAGAGAACAGTTTCCCCCTTTTTAATGACTGAGAGTCATGATCCAAACTGCATCTTGCAATCCCACTGCTGGGCATACACACCGAGGAAACCAGAATTGAAAGAGACACATGTACCCCAATGTTCATTGCAGCACTGTTTATAATAGCCAGGACATGGAAACAACCTAGATGTCCATCAGCAGATGAATGGATAAGAAAGCTGTGGTACATATACACAATGGAGTATTATTCAGCCGCTAAAAAGAATTCATTTGAATCAGTTCTGATGAGATGGATGAAACTGGAGCCGATTATACAGAGTGAAGTAAGCCAGAAAGAAAAACACCAATACAGTATACTAACACATATATATGGAATTTAGGAAGATGGCAATGACGACCCTGTATGCAAGACAGGAAAAAAGACACAGCTGTGTATAACGGACTTTTGGACTCAGAGGGAGAGGGAGAGGGTGGGATGATTTGGGAGAATGCCATTCTAACATGTATACTATCATGTGAATTGAATCGCCAGTCTATGTCTGACGCAGGATGCAGCATGCTTGGGGCTGGTGCATGGGGATGACCCAGAAAGATGTTATGGGGAGGGAGGTGGGAGGGGGGTTCATGTTTGGGAATGCATGTAAGAATTAAAGATTTTAAAATTTAAAAAATAAAAAACAAAATATTAAAAAAAATAAATAAAAAAAATTAAAAAAAAAAAAAAACCTGCATCTTTGAACGACATGCCTCTTAGCCTCTGTATGAGTTTGCTACAGTTACCATGACCAAATGCGGCTTAAAGAACAGAAATTTATAGTCTGACAATTCTGGAAGCTACAAGTCCAAGATCAAGGCATCAGCCTAGCGGACCCCTCCTGAGGGCTGTGAGTGAGAAGCCATTCCATGCTTCTTCCCTACCTTCTGGCGATCTCTGGTGTTATCTGCCTTCTGTATATACCACTCCTATCTTTGCATAAACCTTTACGTGGCGCTCTCCCTGTGTGCATCTCTGTCTAGTGAGAGTGCAAGTCACTCAGCCGTGTCCGACTCTTTGTGACCCCATGCACTATCCAGTCCATGGAATTCTCCAGGCCAGAATACTGGAGTGGGTAGCCTTTCCCTTCTTCAGGGGATCTTCCCAACCCAGGGATAAAACCCAGGCCTCCCGCATTGCAGGCAGATTCTTTACCAGCTGAGCCACAAGGGAAGTCCAAGAATACTGGAGTGGGTAGCCTAACCCTTCTCCAGTGGATCTTCCCGACCCAGGAATCAAACCAGGGTCTCCTGCATTGCAGGCGAATTCTAAGTTCCCCTTATATGATCACCAGTGATATTAGATTAGGGGCCCACCCTACTTCAACATGACCTCATCTAAGTTAATTACATCTGCAGTGACCCTCTTTCCAAATAAGGTCACATTCCAAGGTACTGGAAGTTAGGATTTCAACATATGACTTTGGAGAACTCAATTCAACCCATAACAGTCTCTTATCTATGTGCCTTTGTATACACTCTTCTCCACACTTAGAACACTCCCTCAACCATTGCATCCCTGTTCCTCCCATACCCTTCACAATTGGCTAATTAATCACTCAGGTCAGTGCTACTATTTCCCTTCCTCCAAGAAGCTTTCCCCGATGTAGCTTAAAGAATCTCAGCTAATATTATGAATAATATCAGATAAATATAAATCACATTCAGCAGTCATAATACAATAATAGAAAGCAATGCTGAGTTTTCCTAAACCTGCTCAGTGATCATTTGCTTTTTATTTCTCTCATAATGTTTTTAATCTGTTTTTTAATTAAAGAAAATTAAGGTTTCTCATGAGCATTAGTTTATTACCTGTGTTGGTTTATTATTTTCTGGTGTAGACTTTGCTGTGATAACAGATCTGCACATCTGTTGTCAGATTAACTTCCTTTCTAATTTCCACACTTTGTGATTGATCTCAAGCGAGGCAAAAAATATCTAATCCTCATTTCTTCATCTTGAAAATCAAAATACAATTCTTAGGTCATAAAGCTGATGTGAGGATTTAGAGATACACCTGGGATAGTGCTTGACTCATGACTGGTACCTAGATACTCATTATTTAATAATTATCGTAACTAGAACTGTCACTAATATATGAACTTAGTATTATCAATGTTTCATTTAGACTATATTTTTCTTTTCCTAGTCTACAGGGACAAAAGTATAAAAGTTTATCTTTTGGACCTACCTGTAACAAGAGAAGAACTAAACTCTGAAGAGGGTTCTTTCTATAAGCCAGTATGTCACCTTTGGTACACAAGCCTGTGAAATCTACTGAGAGCCTTCAGAAACTCTTTTGGTTTATCTTTGTTCATAATTTGATGTCTGATGAATATGCAGCACAGTGTTACTAAGGTGTCATCAAATATCTTTAAATATCATTTAGTTATGATACACAATCACAGAAATACTGAAAACAAGAAAACTCCTACTACTACCAAATAGGCTTTCCAGAAGCAAAACATTTAAAAATCTCATAAAACACATTTATGTCTATAGGAGGTAAGGAGATAGCTTATTTAACGTGAAGAATTCACTACTTTATCTTAAATAATGTGACCAGTGCTGTATCAGACACAGGAAGACACAGTGAAACTCCAGAGTATCACATAATATGTATTCTTAATATAACACACTTTGGTCTTGGGGGGAAAGGAGGGGCAGCAGCATGTCATGAGCACCAGACTGAGGGTTGAGTTGAGTTCAGTTCAGTCACTCAGTCGTGTCCGACTCTTTGTGATCCCATGAATGGCAGCATGCCAGGCCTCCCTGTCCATCACCAACTCCCGGAGTTCACTCAGACTCACGTCCATCGAGTCAGTGATGCCATCCAGCCATCTCATCCTCTGTCGTCCCCTTCTCCTCCTGCCCCCAATCCCTCCCAGCATCAGAGTCTTTTCCAATGCGTCAACTCTTCACATGAGGTGGCCAAAGTACTAGAGTTTCAGCTTTAGCATCATTCCTTCCAAAGAACACCCAGGACTGATCTCCTTTAGAATGGACTGGTTGGATCTCCTTGCAGTCCAAGGGACTCTCAAGAGTCACAGGCCTATATTCCCTCCCTGTATTGCACCATGACCTTCTCACAAGCTTTAATACTTTCATGATTCTATAAGTGCTCTCCAATGAGAGGCTGGTAATGCGTGGAATGACAACAGTCAGTTTGCAAATGTATCCTATTGAAAAAGCTGAATCAGTAAACAGACCAGTTTAAAGTCTCTCAAAATTATATGTATATTTTATATGCAGTTTGCAAAGTAGTCCACTTATTATTAGATTAGCTTCACAAATTTCACCTGAAAATCTTTCTGGGAAAATTTAACTTTAGCTGCTCTGCAATCAGTTGGGTAGTTTAATATAATGAAGTATGGATGTAAGAAATGGAATAAAACCTATTCACCTAATGTCTTAACTTTTCGGTGGAAAAAAAGTAAGATAACATACAAATGTTTTGGATGCTATATTTAATACAGATATTTATATTAATATTTAATATGAATCTAAGTAAAAGAGGAATCAACTAGACATTTTAGCCTGAACTGATAACATATGTGACAGTTTATGCCTTAAAATAGTTTAAAAATACTGCTGACTCAATAGTAAGTCAAATCTAAGGTTCTTGGAAGCCTCAACATTTCATCGGTATGATATACTAGATAAAAATAATTTTTAAAAAATCTACCATTGCATCTTTTATGAATTCATTTAATTGGTTTGGTAACTACAGAAATAAAAAAATGGAGTTGTCTAAAATATAATTTTCATTTTCAGAAAAGATAATAACATATTTATGTTCCAAGGTATTGATGATACCTCATCTTAAGCTGAGAACAAAGTATGGCTATTCAGCAAATGATAATCATTAGAATCAGTGATGGATTGATTCACCCACTCACTGATATATTCAATCAATGACTTTTACTGAAAGCCTACTCTCCTTGTGGCTCAGCTGGTAAAGAATCTGCCTGCAATGCAGGACCCCTGGGTTCAATCCCTGGGTTGGGAAGGTACCCTGGAGAAGGGAAAGGCTACACTCCAGTAGTCTGGCCTGGAAAATTCCACAGACTGGATAGTTACGGGGTCACAAAGAGTCGGACACAACTGAGCAACTTTCACTTTCACTCTGAGATAAAGACATGGATATCACAAGTTAAACTTCCAGAAATGCGAAGATCTTACATCCTTAGGAGCCCAGATATCTTACCATACTTTAAACTCTGGGTAATTTGCATGCAATTGGCACTCAAAAACTGGTTATGGAGAAAATAATGTACCACATTTTCCTTAAAAACTGATCTGTGTATGATTGAGATTTTAGTGCACACATATTTTACTAGAACATCTCATTGCCTAATCATATTAAGACAGGAAGATAATTTTTAAACATATTTAAAACCTGAATAGTGGCTGAAATTTGCTTCCATTCAACTTTCAACCATCACTTTTTAATTCCATTTTAAAAAACTAAGACTTGTTCTTTGAAGTTAGAGGTTCACAGCAAAATTGACTAGAAAATAATAAATTTCCCATATACTGTCTACTCCTCAACAGCATAGCCTCCCTCTTTATCAACAGCCCCCACTAGAGTGGTATCTCTGTTACAAGTGATGAACCTATATTGATACAGCATAATCACCCCAAATCATTTACATTAGAGTTTACTTTAGGTGTTGTACATTCTGTGGGTTTACATAGTCACACATATATCTACATTACCATACAGAGCATTTTATTTGCCCTAAATATCCTTTATGCTTTGCCTATTCATCTCTACCTAGTTCCCAAATCCCTGGTACTGATCTGTTTACTGTTTTCATAGTTTTACATTTCCCAGGAAGTCATATAGTTAGAATCTTGCAATATGTAGCCTTTTAAGATCAACTCCTTTCAAGTAGTAGTATGCATTTGAGACTCTTCCATGTCTTTTTGCATTTATTTTTAGCTCTGAATAATATTCCATTGTCTTGATTACCATAGTTTACTTTTCTGTTCATTGACAGAAGGATACCTTGATGGCTTCCAAGTTCTGACGTTTATACATAAAGCAGTTAAAAACATCCATGTGAAAGTATCTGTATAGACATAAGTCTGTAACTCCTTGGGGTAGATACCAAGGATGATGACTACCAAACATCGATACTGAGGAAGAGCATGGTAAGAGTATGTTTAGTTCTGTAAGAAACTGTCAAACTGTCTTCCAAAGTGGCTGAACCATTTGCATTTCCACCAGCCCTGAATGAGAGTTCTTGTTGCTCCACATTCTTGCCCTCACTTGATGTTGTCAGTGTTCTGGATTTGGGCCCTTCTTACAGGTGTTAGTGGTATCACACTGTTGTTTTAATTTGCCTTTCCCTGATAACACGATGTGGAGTATCTTATCATATGTTTATTTGCCATCTGTTTATATTCTCTATGAGGTGTCTACTGAATATTATAGTCTTTGACCCACTTTTAATCAGGTTGCTTTCTTATTGAATTTTAATAGTTCTTTGTGTATTCTGAATATTAATCCATTTAAAAATTTTTACTAAGGATATTTCATTTCTTCATTTAGTTAGTCCTAGCAAAGCTGGAAAAATTTACCAAGTATTGAAACCTATCCCATTTCTATCTCTATTTCTTTTTTTCAATCTTAACTTCCATTATTTTATATACCAAATACATTCTCTGAGTTAATTTCTGCACATGGATATCTGTATAATAATTGTTACATTTTAGGTACTTCCTAATGTTTAAAAAAAGGAAAACTGTGGCACCCAGTAGGGACTAAATAAGTCACAATATTTGATATTACTATTGTAATATTGTTATTGCAACTCCACTGCAGAAAAAGTATGTTTACTATAACAGAAGAAAATCTGATGTTAGATGTTTGACATCTGGCTCTGGTTTCGATATTTGTAAGCTAATGACAATATATGATTGATTAGAGATAGTATTAGATTAAGTAATTAAGGAGGGTAATCTAATTTAAAAAGCAAAGAGACTTTGTTTTCATTCTCTTTCATCTTTTATCTACCCTATACTCTAGCTTCAGGCTAGTCACTGTTTATTTATTGCAGCTATCCTTTCCTGCCACCAAATTTTTTCTTGGGCTAGTCCCTGAACTAGAATTCCTGTAGTTTCACCTTTACTCATCATATAAGACTCATCTAGATGTATCTTTTATTAAAAGTCCAGGGAAATTTTACTAAGAAATAACCTCAAAACCCCCTGTATCCCCCTATATCATATCAAATACAATCCTTGTACATATTGTCCTTATTTATATATACCTCTTCATCCCCTCATCTAGACTGTAAGCTATAAAAAGCAGGTATGGACATGTTATTCTTCATGTCTCTTAAATTACCTACTCCAAATGCCCTGCATATCAGAAATATTCAATAAACTTTGGTTAACTATGTTATGATTTTTCTTTATATTTTAGACTCTATTATATAACTCTTTACTTTCCATTTAAAGTAAGTTCTATTAATACATTCAGGAGCATTTCACATCAAGCAGCATACATAACAGTATTCAACTTTCTATTGATTTGCCCACACATCTTTTCAAAACTTCCCTGAAGATGTGGAGTCATGGGTTAGGACGGTTACCGAGGACAGCTGGAGAAGACGAGTTTGGACAGCTCAGAGGAATTTCCACAGTGAACTGGTGTGCTCTGCTTGTGACATTAAGAACAAAACAAAACTCAGCAGAACGAAAGAGGCTGGCGCCATCAATCTGGACACGGAGGTCAGGGCTGGCTCACTGTGCTTGGGGTTGGTTCTCCAGCCACTACCCTAAACTTGCTCAAGCAGTCCCTAGCCAGAAGTCCAAAGAAGGCCTATTCTTGAAACCTAGTGCCATTTTCCAGTACTGGCTGTAAAGATGCAAACATAACAGCAATACTCATTATTCTCAGTTATATAGCATTCTCACTTTCTTGTACTGCAACCCAATTCTGTGAGATTGTTGTTATCAAATCGGTCCTTTCTATGAGAACTCTGTGGCTCAGAGTGACTAAACTGACCCCAAGTTACTAATAGATCCATTATTCTCTGACACCCCCCACTTTCCTCCTAGTACACCACACTTCACAGATTCTTTTTATCCTTATTACTCAACTGATAGCCCTGGAATGTTGAGAGGAAAGTAACAACAACAACAGCAACAAGAAGAAAATAGCAGATCTGCAACACTACCTTTAAATCAGTGCCAGAAGGCAAAGGAAACTATATCAAATAATTTTGGTATAAGATGTTACTGAGAGCCTTTATTTCTCAAAGGGAAAATAAATGAATGTTTTAGGTCTGAACTAAGGCTGAGGAGAGCCTTTATAGCTGTGAAGGAGAAGTCTCCCATCCTGGTAGGGGCGACATAACACAGCCCTAGAAGTCTGCAGGCACTTCAGAAAGAAGTCGGAGTCGGAAGCTCCTTTCCAGAAGTGTGCTAGGGCGTCCTCTTTTGGACCAACGTATATTAGCCAGAGTGTGACTGCTTCTGGTATTTTAAACACCCTGTCACCTTCATCCTGAAACTGAAAAGAACCGAAAGCAGAGGTGGGAATGCCCTGAGATATCTCCGACTCTGCAGGCCTGTAGAGCGTGGGGAGATATTGACAGCTGTTATATTTTTGTTTAAAACCTTTTCCAGTCATGGAAAAATACAGCTGCTCTTTATTTTTTCTACACAGTCATTTTTGTTTATTTCTGTCCATAAAATTTTTTCCAAAGTCACATGCTTTACTCTCTGCATATATACTGTTTCTCCTGTTAAAATCCACAAAATACATTCTTCCCTGCCCAGTAACACCATGGAATAAAATAAATGTTGCCCACTGGCCTGAAAGATGGCACACTATAACATCTGCCTATAAACTGACTTGCTAAACAGCATTGGGAACTTGTCTCCCATTATAAATGTAGCATTATGTAATCCACCCAGAAAACTGATAATAGCACAAAGGCAGCATTAATTAGGACCCTATTTCTTTCAACTTAGGCCTCCCACATCACATTATCTTCATGTAATTTTGGTCTGTGGTCTAAAATAATTGTTTCTATATAAAAATGATTGTAACAGCTTTGCAGTTACATGTGTTCACTCTCAAGAACCACAGATCCCATACACAGAACGACAGAAGGACTAAAATGTTAACCAAGGAAAAGATACCACCTGGTATTGCACAAATACACAGCTGTTACATCTGAGAAAAAGCAGGAGGAATACAAAATCCCCTAGTACATTCAATGAGAAACTTAAGCAGTAGCTCTAATAATTGAGTAAGGGCCACTCGAAAAAGAAAATCAAACACAAATTTCAGCTAATTCAGTTGCTCAGTCGTGTCCGACTCCTGAAGACCCCATGGAATGCAGCACACCAGGCATCCCTGTCCATCACCAACTCACAGAGATTACCCAAACTCATCTCCATTGAGTCGGTGATGCCATCCAAACAGCTCATCCTCTGTCATCCTCTTCTCCTGCCTTCAGTCTTTCCCAGCATCAGGGTCTTTTCCAATGAGTCAGGTCCTCACATCAGGTGGCCAAAGTATTGGAGTTTCAACTTCAATATCAGTCCTTTGAATGAACACTCAGGACTGATCTCCTTTAGGATGGACTGGTTGGATCTCCTTGCAGTCCAAGGGACTCTCAGGAGTCTTCTCCAACACCACAGTTCAAAGCATCAATTATTTGGCACTCCACTTTCTTTATAGTCCAACTCTCACATCCATATATGACCACTGGAAAAACCATAGCCTTGACTAGGCAGATCTTTGTGGACAAAGTAATCTGTCTGCTTTTTAATATGCTATCTAGGTTGGTCATAGCTTTTCTTCCAAGGAGCAAGTGTCTTTTAATTTTATGGCTGCAGTCACCATCTGTGGTGATTTTGGAGCCTAAAATATTAAGTCTGCCACTGTTTCCACTGTTTCCCCATCTATTTGCCACGAAGTGATGGGATGAGATGCCATGATCTTAGTTTTCTGAATGTTGAGCTTTAAGCCAACTTTTTCACTCTCCTCTTTCGCTTTCATCAAGAGGCTCTTTAGTTCTTCTTTACTTTTTGCTATAAGGGTGGTGTCATCTGCATATCTGAGGTTATTGATGTTTCTCCTGGCAATCTTGATTCCAGCTTGTGCTTCCTCCAGCCCAGAGATTCTCATGATGTACTCTGCATAGAAGTTAAATAAGCAGGGTGACAATATACAGCCTTGACATACTTCTTTTCCTGTTTGGGACCAGTCTGCTGTTTCATGTTCAATTCTAACTGTTGCTTCCTGACCTGCATACGGGTTTCTCAAGAGGCAGGTCAGGTGGTCTGATATTCCCATTTCTTTCAGAATTTTCCAGTTTGTTGTGATCCACACAGTCAAAGGCATTGGCATAGTCAATAAAGCAGAAATAGATATTTTTCTAGAACTTTCTTGCTTTTAATGCTCCAGTGGATGTTGGCAATGTAACCTCTGGTTCCTCTGCCTTTTCTAAAACCAGCTTGAATATCTTGAAGTTCACGGTTCACGTATTGTTGAATACTTGGAGAATTTTGAGCATTACTTTACTAGCATGTGAGATGAGTGCAACTGTGCAGTAGTTTGAGCATTCTTTGCCATTGCCTTTCTTTGGGATTGGAATGAAAACTTATCTTTTCCAGGCCTGTGGCCACTGCTGAGTTTTCCAAATTTGCTGGCATATTGAGTGCAGCACTTTCACAGCATCATCTTTTAGGATTTGAAACAGCTCAACTGGAATTCCATCACCTGCACTAGCTTTGTTCGTAGTGATGCTTTCTAAGGCCCGCTTGACTTCACATTTCAGGATGTCTGGCTCTAGGTGAGTGATCACACCACTGTGATTATCTGGGTCATGAACATCTTTTTTGTACAGTTCTGTGTATTCTTGTCACCTCTTAATATCTTCTGCTTCTGTTAGGTCCATTCCATTTCTGTCCTTTATCGAGCCCATCTTTGCATGAAATGTTGCCTTGGTATCTCTAATTTTCTTGAAGAGATCTCTGGTCTTTCCCGTCCTATTGTTTTCCTCTATTTCTTTGCACTGATCACTGAGTAAGGCTTTATCTCTCCTTGCTATTCTTTGGAACTCTGCATTCAAATGGGTATATCTTTCCTTTTCTCCTTTGCTTTTCGCTTCTCTTCTTTTCACAGCTATTTGTAAGGCCTGCTCAGACAGCCATTTTGGTTTTTTGCATGTTTTTTCCTTGGGGATGGTCTTGATCCCTGTCTCCTGCACAATGTCACAAACCTCATTCCATAGTTCATCAGGCACTCTGTCTATCAGATCTAGGCCCTTAAATCTATTTGTCACTTCCACTGTATAATCGTAAGGGATTTGATTTAGGTCATACCTGAATGGTCTAGTGGTTTTCCCTACTTTCTTCAATTTAAGTCTGAATTTGGCAATAAGGAGTTCATTTCTGAGCCACAGTCAGCTCTCGGTCTTGTTTTTGCTGACAGTATAGAGCTTCTCCATCTTTGGCTGCAAAGAATGTAATCAATCTGATCTTGGTGTGGACTCTCGGTGATGTCCATGTGTAGCTTTCTCTTGCGTTGTTGGAAGGGGGTGTTTGCTATGACCACACCTCGCCACTCCCGTGCAGCGCAGCCACTGCTCCAGCACCATGCAGCCGCCAAACAAAGTAGATGTATTTTAAATTGATAATTAACACTATACGAAAAAGAGACACATTGACTATTTTTAAAATGTTACTATAATAGCTATTTACCAAGGAACTGTTTCACTACAGTCTTATTTGAGGCAGGCAAGTGGGAGAAGGTTAAGACCTAGAGTGGGGGCCATTTTAGAAATATCAGTGAAAAAGATAAAGCAATTCTTCTCATGAATACTTATAAAATGATTTTAATTGAGTTTTTTAAACTGTTAATGTGTCTTTGTCAATAGTAGTTTGAAACTCATTTTCATTCTTGATCCTTTTAAAAAAATAAAGTATACACAGGTGACATTAAAAATACATATCCTATCAAGGAGACTGTCACCTTCTTTTTAAAAACCCTTTTGGCAAAATGTAAAGTGGAGTTTCATGACAGTCTCCTGATTATGAAAAGCTGACCCTGGCCCACCGTAGGGAATACTGGGAGGGGAGGTGTGAGAATTTGGGAGCACTGAGATGGCTGATATCTCCTGTCTACTTAGAGGTAGCCAGGATTACATCAAAGCTATTGTACCTGCTTTCTGTATGCCTTCAATGGCACAGGACTGGACTTATAAATTACTTCTAGGTGTTGTTAATTGAGTCATACAGATCTTGAACCTGTGATCATGACCTTGCTTGTGCTAAGGCCTAATACCTTTAAGTTGAGATTAACACTCCTTCATTTTTGAAAGATCCTTTAGAATCCACCAATCTTCTGCAGGTACTTGCACACATACTTTGGGACCACCTCTGACCAAATCCATTCCAGAAGAGTTTGACATCGAATACAATGACGTCTCTGTGTTATTGATAGAAACCTTTATTCAGCTTCTGAAATCTCCCCACAACACCACTATTTTGCAGGTAAGAAATCCAAGGCACAGAACATCAGAATGAGATTTGAGCCCAGGTTCTCTGGATTTCTATCCATTGGTTAGTGCCCCTAAACCACACTGGTCACATGTAAACTACCCCACAAATGCTCTTTGGTGGGTCTACCTGTAAATAAGAAACAGAGGTCATTAAAAGCAAAAGAAGTGTCCTCTATAATCTAGTACTTAAACAATCACAGACATAGTAGGAAACTGAGAACATACTTATTCTTATAATATATTTAATCCAAAAAAAAACCTTCTTTTTCATCTTCTTGCTATCTAAAAGCTTGAAAAGTCTTATGGTGAATAAAAATGTTCCGATGTAAACCTGCTTAGGGAAATAGTCTAGCAGAGCCGTTAAAAGCACAGACTCTGGGGTCAGACACCTCAGTTTATCTTTTGGCTTTGTTATTTACTAGCTGTGTGACTAAAGGCAGTTTACTTAATCTCCTGTATCTTAGATACTTCTCAGAGATACACATAAGAGATTAAAAAAGGACATTTATAATATAAATATAAGTCCTGTTCCTTTATCTAACCATGCCATGTATAATATAGTAAGGGTGAATGTTTAAAATATGCACATTGTGAAGATTTTGTGCATTAGAAACTTTTTTGCATTGTTTTTCTGTTAAAGTTTTTATTTTGTTATATAAATAGTTTCAAAATTTCATAATGACTTTTGTGACTTTAATAGTAAAAAACAAACACAAATGAATATGACACAGCTCTCTAGTCCTTGGAAGATCCTGACTTAAACACACTGATGCTTACTTTCTTCACTGTCGCATGGGCTGGCTATTAATGGTTACATATAGTATTTTCTGGTGAATATTAAATAAAATATGAAGGACCTCAATCAATCACTGCCACTGTTATTTTTTCAGCAAGGAAAAATCACTCTTTTAAGAATCTATTACTGGTTCTCTGATTAGCCAATGTACTGCAAATTTCAGGTAAAGGATCTGAAGAAAGAATTTTATAAAGGTCCACAGACTCTTCCACGTCCTGAGCCTCTCTGGTTAAGACAGAGCAACATTAACTCTTTTTTCCTCAGTACTAGAGACAGTGGAAAGAGAAAGCATAAAAAACAAGAGTGTGAGACTGAACATATTACAGCAGGTAGTATAGTTATAAGCCTAACTCTTAAATAAAATTGCCAACTTGGAAAGAAGTCAGGAAAAGCTGAAGAATGGTCACTACTGCTTTTTCCATCACAATCTTGCCCCTCCCCCACTCCCATGTTTTAAATTATTATACACACTTTCTTAGTAGAACTTATTGATCCCTGGGTCAGGAAGATCCCCTGGAGAAGGGAATGGCTACCCACTCCAGTATTCTTGCCCGGAGAATTCCATAGACAGAGGAGCCTGGTGGGCTACAGTCCACGGGGTTGCAAAGAGTCCGACACATCTGAGCAACTAACACTTGCACCTTCACTTTTCATTGGAATGAAAGCCAAAAACATGTCATGACACTAGGAAGAATCACAAATATGGAAATTTAAAGTGGAGTATCCACTAGACAAATAGGCACTTAGCTGATGACCCTTCACATAATGAAATTTCTTTTAGGGGCATTATGAATTGCTATTTGCAATGGGGAAGGTAAATCATAAAGGCAGATTAACCACGTTGCAAAACTTGTGCAGGGATGCTGAATGCAGAAGACCGGAGTTATCCAGGTCTTTATTTCCTATGTTTAACCTCAGTTGCAGCAAACTATGTATATGCCTTGAAGTCCTGATCTGGCCCCTAACCACACACGGAGTCCCTTTGTCTTTTGTCATTTTCAATTATTGTAAATGAGGAGGGTAAAAACTAACTTTAACATCAGCTGTAGCAAAATAAAAAGACAATTTATTAAAATCTATGTAGTAAAGATACTCACAAGTCAAAACAATCATTGACAAAAAAGCCTCATTATTTTCTTTGGCTGACATTTTGCTCCAAGCATTTCTCTGACTGTACCTACACGGCACTCATTCCTGCCTCCAGGAGAATATCACAGTCTTTTCAAACATTTTCTTGGAGCCAAAACAAGAGAGTACTTTTCAAAGGGAATGCATAAAAATAAAACTGGAATGTCTCAGCTTTGTTACTTTTTTAAGATGAGAGCATAATGCACTGAGGTAACACTGCCTCTCTCTGATTCAGAGGAACAGCTTGACGATAAGATATATGGTACTTTCTCCATAATAACTTTTGTTTTCTTCATGTCATCAATTGAGCTTGGTCTTTACCTCATTAGAGCATTTGCAAATGCATCACTGCAACAGATCATCTCTCTGCATTACTGTATCCATTATCTATACAGCAAGTTCATCCAATTTCCCCAGCCGTTTATGAGAAAAAACAAATCAAAAAAGGCCTCCTTTCCCATATATCAGTGTAATTCATGCCAGTGTTAGAGCCCAAGTGTTTGTATTTTCTCTGGCTTTTCTATTTGCTTGACATATGAAGTAGCAAAGTTAATATTCTTTGGGAAAAAAATTCTGTTCTGGTCTCTACTGATTTAAACATAAAGTTCAAAAGGAGATGGTATCTTATAAAGACTCTAAGCTCACTGCATTAAATTAACAATACTAATCTCTGTGTTTCACATGGTACTTCTCCAGAGCAGTTTTATAGACATTAAGTGAAAATGCCAAAGCTGTCTTTTAGATAAAAAACGATAATGGAAACTCCTTTCGACATTCCTTCAGGTCTTTCATAGACTAAAGAGGTGCTAAGACATGAAAGGGAAAAGCTGCAGAAAGCTTCCATGATTTCATAGGCCTGTCTTAGTTAATTTGAACTGCTGTAACAAAACACCACAAACTGGGTAGTTTATAAACAATATCTATTTATTTCTCATATTCTAGAAGCTGGGAAGTCTTAAAATGATGGCACCGGCAGATTGGCTGTGGCAGCTGGCAAGGGCTTACCTCCTAGTTGATAGTTGTTGCGTCACATGGAAAGGGCTAGAGAGCTTTCTGAGGTCTCTTTTATAAAAATATTAATCCCACTCCATCCTCAAGATCTAAACTTCCTCCAAAGGCCTGCCTCTTAATACCATCATGTTAGGCACTAAGATTTGGCAGGGACACTAACATTCAGACCTCAGCAAGACCTTCATATAATTCCTGTTCATCTCACTTGAGCTTTTCAATTCTCCTCTTCACACTTGTCCAGAGGGAAGGTACATATTTCTCTGGAGTCCCAACTACTTCTATTCTTGATTGTACATGTTCAGTAATTCAAAAATGATCTACTGAAAATCTATGATATGCTCTGCTAGAATTAAAGACACAGTATATAAATAATGGAATCTCTACCCTTACTGGACTCTGGATCTTGGGGTTGGGTTGCATGAGGGAAGATGCTGGAAAAACAGCCAGGGATTTTAAAAAAAAAAAGAAAAAGAAAAAAAGCAGCACTATGATAAGAGTTTGCACAGGGTACTCTGCTATTCTACTCAGTAACCATGTGCCCAGACATGATTTTATGTTTTTGTATTTTCAAATCCATGATGATTGCCTATGTGCACAACACAACTAAATCTTATTCTGCAAAAATATGAGATGACAATTAATTGCTTCTTTATTCCATAATTTGGTTGTCTCCACAATGGGTGTAGGAAGAAAATATTATTAAATAACATATAAAAAATGTTTTATTTTTTTAAAAGAGAATGAAGTTGCATTAAGCCTTAGTGGGCACATTGGCTGTATGTCAGTAAAGCACAGAAGTACCTGATAGGAGAGAAAATTCTACGGCGGCACAGGATATGCAGTGAGACACCCTCGTACTGCAAAGTCTGCTGGTCTGTGTGTGCCTGGTTAGGCAAGGTTTACATACCACACTATTCGATGCCATTACATTCCAGTTCACTCTCACAAAAGAGACAGAGAGAAATAAATTATCTATAGATAGAGCTTGGATTACAAACAATACTATTTCTGCACACGCAGAACAAGAACATGGCCAAGGTTACTCTTCTGCTACCTGGCAAGATATTGCTTTCCGTTAGATGGCAAGGAAAATGAATGATTTATTCAGATCAGGCATGAATGCCTAATAATGTGAGATTATCAAGTCATGTATGGATGTGAGAGTTGGACTATAAAGAAAACTGAGCACTGAAGAATTGATGCTTTTTTAATATAAATTTATTTTAATTGGAGGTTAATTACTTTACAATATTGTACTGGTTTTGCCATACATCAACATGAATTCGTCACAAATATACACGTGTTCCCCATCCTGAACCCCCTTCCCTCCTCCCTCCCTGTACCATCCCTCTGGGTCGTCTTAGTGCACCAGCCCCAAGCATCCGGTATCATGCATCGAACCTGAACTGGCGACTCATTCCATATATGATATTATACATGTTTCAATGCCATTCTCTCAAATCATCCCACCCTTGCCCTCTCCCACAGAGTCCAAAAGACTGTTCTATACATCTGTGTCTCTTTTTCTGTTTCGCATACAGGGTTATCATTACCATCTTTCTAAATTCCATATATATGCATTAGTATATTGTATTGGTGTTTTTCTTTCTGGCTTGCTTCACTCTGTATAATAGGCTCCAGTTTCATCCACCTCATTAGAATTGATTCAAATGTATTCTTTTTTGAACTGTGGTGTTGGAGAACTCTTGAGAGTCCCTTGGACTGCAAGGAGATTCAACCAGTCAATCCTAAAGGAAATCAGTTCTGAATATTCATTGGAAGGACTGATGCTGAAGCTGAAGCTCCAATACTTTGGCCACCTGATGCAAAGAACTGACTCACTGGAAAAGACCCTGATGCTGGGAAAGATTGAAAGCAGGAGGAGAAGGGGACGACAGAGGATGAGATGGTTGGATGGTATCACCCACTCAATGGACATAAGCCTGAGTAAACTCCAGGAGTTGGTGATGGACAGGGAAGCCTGGCATGCTGCGGTGCATGGGGTCTCAAAGAGTCAGACGCAACTGAGCGACCAAACTCAAACTGATGGATAGAGTTTCCCTGGTGGTCCAGAGGTTAAGAATCTACCTGCCAGTGTAAGGGACATCAGTTCTGTCCTTGCTGCAGGAAGATCCCACATTCCTCAGCACAACTAGGTCCAGGCCCCACAACTACTGAACCTGCACTCAAGAACCTGTGAGCCACACCTACAGAAGCCCACGTGCCCCAGAGCCCATGCTCTGAAACAAGCGGAGCCACCACAATGAGAAACCCATGCACAACCAGAGAGTAACCCTTATTCTCTGCACCTAGAGAAAGCTTGCGTGTGGCAGTGAAGACCCAGCACATCCATAAATAAAAATAAATACGTCTTAAAAAAAGATGCTATGGACATTAGAGTTACATTCTGTATCTAAAAAATGAACTTCACCCCAAATTAGTGATGTGGATGGACTTTTAACAACTGCTGTATGAAGGCATGGATGCAAGGGGAAATATGTATTACATTCAGTAAGAGAGAGTTATGATATTCCGTGATAGAATTTGTCTATGCTAAAATATTTGTTAGTTTTCTGTAACGATTAGGCATAACTGATCAGATTCCATTTTTCCCCCCATTGGTAGTAAAATAATCTTCATTTAGGATTTGCTATCAAGACAAACAAGGCACACATCTAAAAGCAAACTGTAACATAATAAATATATTTCTTAATGCTAAAAGAAAATCAATTCTATTTAATCTAAATTTTGCACCTCAACCACATCTGATAAAATAAGTAGATAGAACTTTATGAATAAAAAGTTCTTTAAAAATTTTAGTGGCTTGTTATGTTTGCCACTAGTTTAATCATTCTTTTTCTTTTAATAAAAATGAAATAAAATTGGGTTACTTGATGTCATTTTGTTTCTTACAGGTCATATTCAGAGTTGACTGAGCACCATAAGTGTTCAACAGACTTTGATTTTATTTTTATCACATGCCTCATAAAACTAATTTAGAAACCTAAAAATGTGTCACTAAGATTTTGAATTATGAACAGTCAGAGCTTACTGAATTTCCCAAATCTAACAAGAATGGTTGGCTATGAAAGCAAACAAATACTCTCTAGCTATAGCCAGCCACATTTAAGAAACTCTTACAGGGATCAAGATGATTCTGAACTGCCATGACTGATACCATGCCAATTTTTCAGAAGCCAATAGCATGTTTTTAGAAGACTTTTCCTTCTGCATGGGTGCCTGATATAATTCCCATCACAGTGATTGGGATCTACTTTAGAATTATAATGGAGATGAGGCAAGTGTGTGGAAAATTCACACCACTGGCCCATTTTGAGTTATTTTTTACATAGATGTTCTTCCTATATTATATCTGTCACAGAATATTCATCACATCTCAACTGTCAGCAGAATCTACTTGTTCAGGTGGCTATACTTCATCATTTTTCCATGGCTATTAATAGATCTATGTGATTTATTGTTCCCCTTCTGTTAATATCACTCAGAAGCAGGCGTGTTACAGTACTTTGAGCTCTACACCAGAGTACTAAGCCTGATACTTAACACTGTAATGCACAAGTTGGGGAGGAAGGACAGGGTATAAAAACCCAGATAGCTTGCAAAAGTAAGCATTCATTTTAAAAGTCTAATGATTTCCAGAAAGAAAGTTACATACAAAATTGAGTGATACCCCCAAGTAATGCCCCTCTTACTCAAAGGCTAGACTTCAAGCAAACACATTCCCTTGGGGCCCAGTTCTGAAGCTTGAAATAAATAAAACAAATTCTTTTGGATGTACTAAGAACCCTGCAGTAAAGCTGTGTACTTAGCTGACCTCTTAGAGCCTGACTGATGCTTACTTAATATACAAAGTAGCCATAGGGGAGAGAGGTGATTTAGGACACTGTATGTAGACCAACTCTGCCCTGTGATCATTCCTTAACTTCTGCCAGTTGTGGCTTCCTCTTTTGAGAAGGGGAATAATAGAATCTATTCCTAGAATGCTTGGGGACTTCAATTGAGGTAACAACCTTCTGATCACAATTTATCACTTGGAGAGGAAAAAAAAAGGTCACTATATATGGAATACATGTTTTGTTTTTAATCAGCCTAGCATATATCTGTGGGTAGGGATAACTGTTTTCTCAGTCATGTCCAATGCTTTGTGACCTCCATGCTCCTCTGTCCGTGGGATTCTCCAGGTAAGAATACTGGAGTGGGTTGACATTCCTTTCTCTAGGAGATCTTCCCAACCCAGGGATCAAACCTGGATATCCCTCATTGCAGGCAGATTCTTTACCCTCTGAGCCATCAGGGAAGCGTTTCTAATTTGTTTCTGTCTGGTTCAGATACTGTAAGATTTCTTACAAGGGTAAGAAGGAGGGGCAGGTGACTTTTGAAATAAAAACAATGTAAATTGTTAAAACGGCGTGTAACGGTAAGAATGCTGTTTTTTTTTTTTAATGAAAGATTTTAAAGAAAAATAAAAGAGAATTCTTTCTTTAATATAACAATAGTATTGGACTTTATTCCAAATCCTACATTCTAAAAGTTTAACTTACACCTCTGGCAAAATTTTTTAAACATATTTAAACAATTTTATATATGAGAAGTGAACTCTCTTTAAAACCATTATTCTAATCTTGAGTCAGCAATTAGTATAGTACTAAAATACTGTATATACTGAACTGCTACTGCTAAGTCACTTCAGTCATGTCCGACTCTATGTGACCCCATAGACGGCAGCCCACCAGGCTCCCCTGTCCCTGGGATTCTCCAGGCAAGAACATTGGAGTGGGTTGCCATTTCCTTCTCCAATGCATGAAAGTGAAAAGTGAAAGTGAAGTCGCTCAGTGGTGTCCAACTCTTCGTGACCCCATGGACTGCAGCCCACTAGGCCCCTCTATCCATGGGATTATCCAGGCAAGAGTACTGGAGTGGGGTGCCATCGCCTTCTCCTATATACTGAACTAGCTAATGATAATAAACTATCCTCTTAAATTTTTCCAGGAAATAGCCAACTTTAAACAGTTTTTTTAAACAGCTGATTTTAGCATAAGTATTATGCACTATCTAATAATCACTTGATTAGGTAGACCATCATTTCTACTTGACTGAATTGTAGTCAATGTCACAGAAGAATTAAGTTTTCATGAAAGTTAACCGACAAGTTACTGTACACATGCTTTTATAGTTTTAAAACTCTCAGCTCATTTTCAGATTGAAAGGCACTAGCATCTATTCTATGCCTTGCAGAAGTGTTAAAAAACATAGACAGAAATGAAGATAAAACTTCAGTTCAGTTGCTCAGTTGTGTCTAACTCTGTGTCCTATCCAAATAGACTGAATCTTTTAAACACTTTAGCATGAAAATTCTACCAACAAATTGGATTTAGAATGAAGAATATTAATGACTTGTCAGCAGAGGTCAAGTAATACAGCTTTTTGTTATACTCATTGAGTTAAATCCACATCTAAATCTTAGAGTAGTAACCAGAAATATGGCCCTGCGAGACCTGGAAGTTCACAGATCAAGCACGATTTAGTGTGTGTGTGTGTGTCTGTGTATGCTCACCTGTGTACTTTTCTAGAGGATCATGTGGGTGGTTGTGGTTTAGTCGCTAAGTCGTGTCCAACTCTCGCAATCCCATGGACTGTAGCCTGCCAAGCTCCTCTCTCTGTCCATGGTATTCTCCAGGCGAGAATACTGGAATTGGTTGTCATTTCCTTCTCCAGAGGATCTTTCTGATCCAGGAATCGGACCCTGGTCTCCTGCATTGTAGGCAGATTCTTCACCAACTGAGATATGAGGGAAGCCCCTTAAATGATCATGGATGCTGGATTTTTCTACATGTAATTCATATAAGCTTTCTGGAGGGTTAAATTGATCTGTATACTTCTGAGTAAAAGTAACTTTGAAGCAGTAATAGTGTATTGTGATTACTGGGGCAATTTAGTCCCTAATGGTTATGATGAGTGATTAATGTTCCCTAATTGTTTTGAATATTACATCTTGGAAAAAAAGTGGTGTTATCACTTTTGCAAATTATTTTAGAATACAGAACAGCAGTATCCTTAGCTCTTCCCAACCATAATCTCCTTTATTGTACCTCTGAGAAATGAAGCTTGGATTGTGCATCCTTAACTAATGAATCAAGAACTGGAACATATTTTCTTGCTGTTATCCCAGAGGTTTTCACTCTATTCTGTACCACCTGCATCTCTAGATATGACAGCCTTGGTCATGTCTGGAAAAATGTCTCTAATGCTTGGTTATCTGTGGACCCCATTCAGAGTTGTATAGCATCTGTATTCTAACTACTATCTCCCTCATGAGTTTTACTGTATCTGTGTAGCTTCTGGATTGATGTTTTAAAGATAAATCATTTTTATAGTTATATAAATGTATTATAAAATACAAATTTAATTCTCATAAAATTATTTTGCCATAAATGGAAGAAATCCATAAAATATCTTCTAAACAAAATGAGAGTATATTCTCAAAATTTTGATTTATCTTATTGCCTTGTTCTCTTGTTAAAATTATAGAGTAACAAGTTTTGGCATGGTAATGAAGACATATTTGCAGTTAACTCAAAGATGTCCACTGATGATATAAAAAGACAGATATATAAAACAAAAAAGGTCAGATTCCTTATTATGTGTTCCAACTGCATTTTAATGCCAAGTTTGAGAGTCATGTAAAATCAGCTTACATCTATCAGTGTAAGTAACACACACTTGGAGGACATGTAAACTAGACTCTAAAGATAGAGCAAGGGGTTCCTAGCCTAAGAATGGAATTTTATCCTGAGTATGAACACTAAAATGTTAGGTAAATTTGGTCCAACAACAAAGATATACTGAGACAACTATGCCAAGAATCAAGGCACTCAATGAAGTTGGCCTCCTGGGACCTCAGGTTCCTCTGCCAAATGAAGGAGGTGGATTGGAAAGTCATTGCCCCTCATTTCTGGACTCTGGAACTCATTGTCTTCACTGTCTCGTTTCATTATCAACATTTGTGACACTCTGTCTATTAGTTCCCAGAGTTTGGGAACTTCAATACATAAGAAGCCCCCTTTTCACAAAGATAAACCAATGCATGTGAAATGAATTCTATCATCTTCCTAATTCAATCATCTGCCTATAAGCTTAAGAGTAGCATTTCCAAAGTCACATCATAACCTGGAGAAGTCATCCTCAATTCTTGTCTGGAAAATGACTCTTCTCTTGGAAATCCTAGTAAGGACCCTTAAGTACCTCTGGGTTTTTTGTAAACAGTGATTATTTTAGATGAACAGGAGATCCCCCCTATCCTTTCCTCATTGCTGAGGAGATATTTCATGCTTCTTTCAACTAGTCCAAATTTAGAATATAGCTATGTGTAAGAAATTCTGTCAACAGAAATATATTCATTCAAGGGATGCTATACTCCTTCACTTATAAATAAATCATCTCTGAGTCTGAGGTCTATTTTATGCTTTGTAACTTTTTATTTCTTAAAGAAGATTTATAAGGTATTATCACACTCTATTCTATTTGAGTGCTTCAGATTTGGCCTTACTTATCATCACTTGCATTTGGGAAGATGGGGCTCAATAAACTTGGAATATATATGTTAGAAAGTAAACTTGCACAACTTTGGACATAGTTCATAAAATACTAGCATTTCTTTAAATATTCCAGCTGGGATTATATAATTAACATTGCAATCATACTTTATAACAATAAAGGATTATTTTTACGGAAGAAGCAAATTTCTCTGTGCATATATATATATATATATTATATATATTGAGATGATTCAAGGGACACATAAGATTGAGTTAAATGTCTTTTTACCCATCAATCTTCCAAAATACATATTGGGGGGAAAATGACTCAAATAGGCTTAGCAAAGATAAATGGATATCTATAAAAGTACTTTAAAAATACAGTTGAGAATTGATTATGAAAGTAACTCATAGAACAGAACAGAAAAGTAAAGACAAAGATTTTTCTTTGAACCAATTAATAATCAAATAAGTTGGAAACGCAGATTGGGAGTTTCTCAAGCCACTAACAGATTACCGATTGATCATTTTCTCTTTGAAATCCATATTTTTAACATCACTCATCCAAAGGCATAAAAGGCATCTGGCCTGACTCACTTGAAGAACTCTATTTTAACTCAAAAAATATATAATTAGAATACTAGTATTCTAGCACTTCAATATATTTTTAAAGCTGTTTGAAAACTACTATATTATCACAGAAGGTTCCTTTCTGGCACAGAAAATGGAAAAGCTGCTCAATGTGTTCATCGTACTCTGGAATCTACCTTTTGATTGCCCTTTTCTCTCCATTTCCAGGCCATCAGGATCTCTTGACTGTACCATCACAGTCATCTGTAGCCATTTGCTGCCAAGGAACCTTCTTAAAATACTGCTACACGGTGGTACATCTCTACTCAAAGGCCTGCAGGATACCCCGTTTCTCTGTAATATGCTCAAACCTTACAACTTCTCCCCAGTGCATACCCAATAATTTCTCCCCAGCACTCTGCTTCACCAACAGTGCTGTCCAATTCCCACTTTGGCTTCCACTGCTTTAATCCTGATTGAAGCAATCACTCTGTTTATATCCTTGACCACATTCCACCTATTTCTGTTCTTGACTCTCCCTAGCAGGGGTCACAGACTACTCTGGATGGGTCAGAGAGTAAATACTGGAGGCTTTGCAGGCCTAGCACTTTCCCTTGTGTGTGTGTGTGTGTGTGTGTGTGTGTGTGTGTGTGTGTGTGTGCTCAGCCACTCAATCCTGTCCCACTCTTCGCAACTCCATGGACTATAGCCCACCAGACTCCTCTCTCCATGGGATTCTCCAGGCAAGAATACTGGAGTAGGTTGCCATTTCCTTCTCCAGGAGATCTTTCTGACCCAGGGTTCGAATCACATCTTCTGCATTGGTAGGTGGATTCCTTACCACTGAGCCTCCTGGGAAGCCCTAGCAGTTTCCCTTACACCACTCAACTCTACTGTTATAATGTAAACAACAGCCATAGGCGGTATTTAATGAATGAGCAAAATTCCACTAAATCTTTATTTTTGGATACTAAATTTGAATTTCACATAGTTTTCCTGAGTCATGACATACTATTCTTGCGATGTTTTCTTTTCAATGACTTAATGCAGAAACACTTCTTAGTTAATGGACCATACAAAAACAGGCAATGGGCTAGATTGGTCTGTGGACCAACTCCTATTCTATTATATATCTCAAAAAAGCAACCAGTTATTAGCATGATTAAATTTAACTTCCACTCAGTTCTGCAGTGGCTGCCAGTTCCACTCAAAGCAAAGGTCCAGGTCTCCATAATGGCCTATATAAAACCTTTTATATTCTGATCTTCCTTCACTGCCTTTATCTCCAACTACTCTAGCTACTCTCTGGTTTTGCTCTGCTCCAGTTAACTACCCTGCTTTTTATTCTTGAACACACACAACACAAGCCTGCCCCAGGGTCTTTGCACTGGCTGGTCTCTCTGCCTGGTATCTGTTTTTCCTCATATGTTTCCATGGAGCTCTTGTATGCCTTGAGATTTTGAGCTAACATCATTCTCTCCAAGAGTCTATCCTGACCAATCAGTTTAAATTTTAACCACCTATTGTCCATTGACTGTGTTCTCCTAAAATTGATATACGGAAGCTCTAATGCCTAATACTTCAGAATGTGGCTGTATTTGTAGATAACACCTTTAGAGAGGTGATTCAGTTAAATGAGGCCATTCGAGTGAAACCTAATCCAATTTGATTAGTATCTTTAGGAGACGAAATCTGGACATATAGGAAGATATCAGACTTATCCTCAGAGGACAAAGGCCATGTGAGGACACAGTGAGAAAATGGTCATCTGCAAGCCCTGGAGAGAGTCCCCAAAAGAAACCAAACCTGCAAAAACCTTGATCTTAGACCCCAGGCTGCACACATGTGAGAAAATATATTTCTCTTGTATAAGCCACCAAATCTATGATATTTTGTTATGAAAGGTGTAGCAAACTAACACACAACATAACTTCCACAGCCCTCCCAAACCTACCCCACCTTGTTCTGTTTTTACCCAGAACACTTATCTCTTACTAACATACTATTTAATGAAACAACTTACCATGGTTATTACCATCTCCCTGCTACATGAGGGCAATGATCTTTCATTTACTGATGTATTTCAAATTCCCAGAACAGTGCCTACCCAAAAGGTAGGCATTTCACATATAGCTACTGGATATATGATATCTAACAACACATTATCTTCATGCATCTCCTTCCTCTATTTCTGTCTTCTTGCAAAGGCCAAATTGCCAATTCAGCATCTCCAAATTTCAAAAGCCACTACTGCTAAGAGTGTCTCTCTAGACATCAGCAAAAATATGGACTCCCTCTTTGAATTCTAATACACAATCTATACCTCTCTCCTGCTATTTCACAATTCAAGTCTGTAATAAGATTGTTATATATGTTTTAACTTCTCTACAAGCTTCTTTCTGATGCGAGCTGGTATCTCACACATCTTCAAATTCCTCACCATACCCACTGAATGTGCGCATGAAGTTGAAGCATAATAAATGTTTAGTGAACTTACTGCATACATCATTATCACAAAGACATCTGCTACTGAACAATAGCACTGTGCCAGGCTCTATCTTGTCTTCAAGTTATTTGCAAAATTAGCAAACCTGTATGAAAGTGGCATTGCCATCCCCTTTTATAGATGATACCACTGAGCCTAAGAGAGGAGAAGTAATTTGCCAAGGTCATCCTGCTAATGAGTGGTGAAGCCAGATTTCAAACACAGGTATATAGTCCATTAAGGTCAAGATCGGAAATATACAGTTTCACAAGCAAAAAAGGAAAATAAAATGTTTACGTTGTCATAAAAATTTCAGTATCATGTTAAATGAAGTGAAGGCAAAGGAAGGCATATCATTACCTAAATTCTTAGAGGCTTGAATGAACTGACTTCACATTTCCAATGACTACTTTTCTTCTTCTGAATTCTAAAAAAGTAGCGGCTGTACACTTCTGAAGTTTATATAATAACTCAAATTTTAAAAATTCAAATTCATAATAGCATATCTCTTTAGATGAATCTTATTTTCTTTGTAATGACTGGAGTCTTAAAACATAAATGAATGGGTTATATGAAATAAATATGACTCTTTTAAAGATAGAATTTTCATACCTATGCATACCTCCCATCACCTTATAACATTTCATTAACAATTTTAAAAATCAGCAAGCTCTTAATACCGACTTCCGAAGTAGACAAGTCCTACTTTTCATTGTTGTTTTTAAACTCTATAATACTTTATATCCAGAAAATAGGCAAGATGGATATATACAATTATTAATTTTGGTTAGAAAAAAAGGCTTTACTAATTTTTAAAAATTTAAGGACTTTAGACTCATGAATTTTCAGCAAAAATATCTCTATTACACATACTAAAGCAATACACAAATGCTGTGGCCTCTTTTTAGACAGAAGAGGATTTTTTATAAAAGAACACTAAAGCATAATTAAGCAAGTATACAGCTCTTACATTTTATTATTTTGAAGGATGTCTTTGAGTTACATATTTTATTTGCTTTTCAAAAAACTTAAATTGATATAAATGGAACACACTTTGACCTTTTCTGAGGAATTGAATACAACCGAATGATGTTAGTTGCAATACTTTGCTCTGATATATCAGTATTCACAGGGGTGGGATTGATGCTGAAGCTGAAGCTCCAATACTCTGGCTACCTGATGCAAAGAATCAACTCACTGGAAAAGATCCTAATGCTGGGAAAGATTGAGGGCAGGAGAAGAAGGGGGCAAAGGAGGATGAGATAGTTGGATGGCATCATCAATTCAATGGACATGAGTCTGAGCAAATTCTGGGAGATAGTGAAGGACAGGGAAACCTAGTATGCTACAGTCCACGGGGTCACAAAGAGTTGGATATGACTGAGTAACTGAACAACAACAAAAGGGTTTCCCAGGCGGTGCTAGCAGTAAAAAACCTCCCTGCCAATGCAGGAGACATAAGAGAGGTGGGTTTGACCCTTGGGTTGGGAAGATCCCCTGGAGTGGCAACCCACTCTAGTATTCTTGACTGGATAATTCCGTGGGCAGAGGAGCTTGGCTGGCTACAGTTCATAGGGTCTCAAGAGTCAGCCATGACTGAAGCGACTTAGCACACACACATTAGTACCCAAAACAGGGTTTAAGACAACTTGAAGGAGTACTGATCCCAATTACTGTCCTAGAAAATGCTGTCTTTAAAAAGTACCTGTTAGCAGCCTGAATTGGGATCACCCAATTCTTCTAAGAGTTGACTCATTGGAAAAGACTGATGCTGGGAGGGATTGGGGGCAGGAGGAGAAGGGGACGACAGAGGATGAGATGGCTGGATGGCATCACTGACTCGATGGACGTGAGTCTGAGTGAACTCTGGGAGTTGGTGATGGACAGGGAGACCTGACGTGCTGTGATTCATGGGGTCGCAAAGAGTCGGACACAACTGAGCGACTGAACTGAACTGAATTCTTCTGATAAGGGAGCAAGTATGATGGGAAGAATGTCAACTTTCTCAAGGTCACCTACTTAAATGACCTGGTGTTAAGATTTAAGTTCAGGTCTTTTTCGCTGCCAAGACCAAGTATTTCTATCAGAGCAAGACATCACCATAGGCAATTATCACAATGCAAGGCTAAAAGAACAATGTCTTCTGGAATAGTAATGTAATGGACTAGTAACAGGACTAACCAGCTCCCACAGTCTTGATAAAAATCACTCGAGCAACTCTGACCTTAACATTCTCTTCTGAAAATAAAGAAGTCAGGCCTAAAGATTTTTATGATCCACCGAGATTTTACACATCAATGATCCAAGAGCATATTCCAACACAACTATTTATATAAGTAGCATAATCTACATAATGTTTCTATTACTGTCATTGTGTTGTGCACTTTTCACTGTACTGAATTTGAACAAGCTCCTTAACCGTTCAAGATCACAGATTAAGGCTTTACTTGGAGATGGGCTAGGAGGGCATCAATGGATGACACATTTGCATGTATTCGGGTATTTGAGCAGCAGTAGGCTATATAATTTCCCTTAAGGAATCTTTACGAGACACAGCATAAAACTGATCTTGAAAGCCCTTTATAGAACTGGCTTTATAGCTCTTTGAAGGCTTTTGACTTTTGTTTGGCTCAGAGAATTATAAAATGGTTAGGAAACTCTTCTATGCGTACCTTGAAATGAAATAGGCTCTATGTATTGCAAGGATGTATTACAGAACAGAAGCACAACTGATGTGGTATGTTTTAAATCTCTTATCCTAACCTGGTAACTGTGCAAAATGGAAATCTTTCCGTGGTAGAGGTGGCAATATGGAGCTGGTGGTGGTAGTTTAGTCACAAAGTCGTATCCAACTCTTGCAACCTCTTGGACTATAGCCTACCAGGCTCCTCTGTTTATGGGATTTCCCAGGTAAGAATACTAGAGAGGGTTGCCATTTCCTTCTCCAGGAGATCTTTCTGACCCAGGGATCGAACTAACATCTTTTGCATTGCAGATCGCAGATGGATTCTTTACTGCTGAGCCACCAGGGAAACCTAGCAATACTAAGCTAGGGGAACTTAAAACTTTTTCAAACATATATGCAAACTGGAGAAGAAAGTTGTAGATATAAAACAGATCAACTGACATCCTGATTTTATATCTATATCTATCTATCTAGTTACAGTACATTCAAGGTGGTATCTTTTTTTGTTCTAGGAGGTTTATCATAGTTTCAGATTGAAAAAATCTAGAAATGTCTATATTACTATTTTAAAAACATTCAAGTACAATTACATATATACTATGTTTATTGTAGACAGAAAATACAAATACACAGAACTTTATACATAAATCACTCATAAGATATATGATTTTGAAACAAATGGGGAACTATACATTACCTACCCCTATCTTAAAATGTGTAGTTCTACCTCCTTCATGTAAAATTAGAGAGAATTTAGACTTGCAGGGCTCTGGATTATCTACAGCAGTTTCTATAATGGGAAGAAGTACAGGGCAGAGATAAGAATGCAGAAGAACCACAGCAGAGATTAGAATGAATAGCTGACATGGCTGAGATCAGAAGCGATACAGGCAAACAACTACAAGCCTACCAACTTTGGGGAAAACACATAATGAAACAGAGGTCTAAGATGTTGTAGCTTTGTTCCCTAAAAAGTACTGGTATACAATTTACTCAAACACCCATGCTGCTGCTGCTGCTGCTGCTAAGTCGCTTCAGTCGTGTTCGACTCTGCGCGACCCCATAGACGGCAGCCCACCAGGCTCCCCTGTCCCTGGGATTCTCCAGACAAGAACACTGGAGTGGGTTGCCATGTCCTTCTCCAGTGCATGAAAGTGAAAAGTGAAAGTGAAATAGCTCAGTCATGTCTGACTCTGATTAAATATTTAGTATGTGCCAGGTATGATCTATACACTAGATTGCAAGAAAGAACAAAATAAACAGGATCCTTTAAAAGAAGTTCACATCCCATATTTTTAGACAATTATAAATCAATATTTAAGATCATGGTCATTTCTGTGGAGATGATGACCATATATTTGGTTTGTCGGGAACTGCCTTGGTTTGTGCTCATATTCCTGCTGTGGATTATTAAGGTTGCCTCCTTTTACTCTCCAAAGTGCCCTGGTTTTGGTCATCTTGTCTGTAAAAGAAATTTCAAAAAGGTGATATAAAAGAAAGTCATTATAGGAGGGGTTATTTTGGATTGGATGATCAGGAAATGACTTAATACGATAATGTTTGAGCTGAGAAAGTCATCACACAGGTCTCCAGAATGGGTCTGAGCTTGAGGAGAGAGAACTGTATAGTGAAAGAGAAATACAGTTTGGATTCTGTCAAATCTAGTTTTCTATCTTAGTCCCACCACATCCTGGATTTGGCTAGGTTTCCCATGGGATGCTCAAGTGGTATCATTTAAGTTCAATAATGTGAGTCAGAAAGGAACACATTACATTATATGGAGAAAGAAACTGATACTTACTTATAATATCCTGCCACAAATCTATATTTTTGAACAGATATGCAATAAACCCTGTGTAAGGGTAAATGCTAGATAATTAAATATCTTTATGTCTCTTAGAAGACTCAGGTCTACTTGAAATACAACTCCAACACCAGAATCTATAAAATAATACAAGGTTGATGAGTAATTAAATGCCGAAAATGGAGGATAGACAACTTGTGCTATGAGAGCTCAAAAGGGAAAGAAGTCAGTGCATATCAGAGAGTGAAGACAGATCTAAGAGAGTGGAGGAGAAATAGGATGTGACCAGGTGCTTATCTGATTCACTACCTAAATGCTCAGTAAGCCACAGAAGCAACTGCCTGGACAAGGAACAGAACCTTCTGACGGGTTTTGCTGGTAGTTTTTGCAGCAATCTGGTACTGTGGGCAACTTAGCTTTTCAGCAAAACTTCCTTCTGAAAATAATCCCCCAGTTTCTCTCCTTCCCAGATGCTTTCTCACCTTCCTTGTTTGGTTCTCCTCTCATTGGCTTCTCTCAGTCTAATTTTTTCAGCAGAACATATTTTATAGGCTTAATGCCTCATCTAGGTTGCTCATTGTCCTCACCTCTCCTTGGCTAAAACCTCAGGAGACAAGAAGCTGCCCTCTTCTTTTGGAAATTTTAGCACATGGAGGTTTGTGGAGTTATCTGTCCTGCATTTATTTGCTGCACTCGCAGAGTAATGTGGGCAGGCAAGAATCACGAAGAAACAGCTTACAAAAACACAAGCTCTTAACCACCACTTACTACATTTTAGTTGAAAAAATAAATGGCAAATATAGTTATTCAAAACTAACATAATAAAAGGCAATATTTTAAAATGCAGTCATTTTATTGGTTATTTTATATTTATTCCTAAATACCAGACAGCATAATAATGATTAGGCATCCAATTACCTTTAGGGAAAATTTATTTTGAAAACAGAACATCGTATGGATATCAGCCCAGTGATAGTGAGAAAAGTGCCCCATTTATTGAATGTTTGCCAGCAAGAGAAATATATGTAGGAATGTCTCCATTTGACAGGGAGTTGACCCTGCTCAGAGCAGCTGGATGACCTTCACAATTGTAGCAAAAAGGAGAGAGCTGCAAGTCCAACACGAGGGCCCTAACCCTTCCCCCTAGGCATGCCCCTGCTCTCCAGAAGCACAGCTGGAGGTTGACCAGAGAACAGCTCTCCTGGAAACACATTCTAAGAATTGTTATTTTTTGTTTTAATGTAATATAGTCATTAAGACTATGATGAAACAACATTAGAGAAGGGAAAACAGAGCCAGAGAGTGAGCCAGACATGAAATACATGAAGGAGGATGTCAAATGATGGGATGCCTTGCACGAGTCAACGCTTCTAAGCAAAACTTGGCATAGTTCTTCTCCTCTACCTTGGCCCCTCATTCAAGTTCTCCTGACTCACACTCCCTGAAAATAGTAGTCAGCCCTCCTCACCTATTAATATATGTTGATCTGCTTCAGAGTCCTATGAATTCACTTTCTGAACATTCACACACTAATATATCTAAAATAGATAACTAATAAGAACCTACCATACAGGGAACTCTAATCAATATTCTCTAATAATCTATATGCAAAAAGAAACTGAAGAAGAATGGACATGTGTATAATTGATTCACTTTCCTATACATCTGAAGCCAACACAATATGGTTCATCGACTATACTCCAATAAAACTTAATTAAAAAAAGTAAAGTGAACACTGGCCCAACATAAAGAACATCTTGAGACATTTTTATGGTTTTAAAGTATCTTTATCAGGTAGAAGAAATGGAGAATAGTAGGCACAGAGCAACTGTTTGCAAAGAATGATCAAAACTACTTTGTCAAACTTTTTGGCATACACTGAAAAAAAATATATCAATGTTGATTTCCATCATGGACAGTTGGACTTTGCCTTCTTACACAATAAAGGACAGTTCCTCATAGCTGAATCCCTTCCCTGCAAACACACAATGTATCCCCATGCTGGAATAAGAAGCTTGGAACGAAAATATACTTTATGAAAGAAAATCCATTATTGTGCTCAGCAAGCACCAACCATGACCATACCATCCTGGGGGTGTAATATCATCTACCTCTAAGAGAAACATTACATTGACTTCATGTGTCACTTAACATGGCTGATCATGGCGACAACTCCTCAAAAAACATAGTCCATTTGTTTAAAGGTGTAGGTTTATGTTACTTCTAACGTTTAAAAGATACAGAGAAAGTTTGGACGGAAACTATACGGTCAAAGTAAATAATAAACAACTATAGTGAAAGATGTGTTAGATTGACAGGAATTTTACGAGTCACTCCAAGGATATGAGCTTGCTTGTGCCTCTTTCAATATCTTTGTGGAGCAACAACATAACCAGTGTTAGTAACTTTAAACAAAGAAAGCCTTGTCAGTGTTAGTGGGTGAATATAAAATAATAAATATGGTCATGAGCATATTTCTCCTACTTAGAATAGTTTTCCCACTGGCTTATAGGATGGGGTCAGCCAATGGAAGCACAAGCAACAATCTGAAAATTGGAGAAAGACAAGCAATTTTTTTTTTCCTGTGTTCTCTTCCTGTTAGGTCACCATGCATTGGCTGTGTCCCTGGACTGAAAGCCACATCTCTTGTCAAGCAGCCTTCTGCCCACAGATTCCCTCTCCCAGCTTGAGAAACATTTTCCGTCCCTTGGCCCTTCAGCCACTCATTGTTTCTCCAGTAACCCACCTCCCCTTGTTGATTTCCTTACTCTGCCCACACACAGGGCCCCTTCATTAAATTATTTTCTTGAGATCTCTTTCCTGCCAGGAACATAACTGATACATATCATAATCAATGTATAATATCCTCAACAGCCTGTGTGTGAAATTTCAATATTTTTTGCATATTTAAATGAGGCACTGATGTGTAACTTTTAAAGCTGTGGCTCAGAAATCTCTGATTACCTTAACCAATAGGGGCAAATACAGCTCCTTCTATGAATGTGAGCTCTTCCCTTGAGACCAGATGATTACTTTTGTCCGTGAGTCAAGAAATGCATTTTAAGAGTTTAACATGACTATGACTATAAAATCAGATTATTGAGTACTTTGAAGTTCTCACAATGATCAAAACAATCTCCTTTTTGGAAGTCTTCAAGCTCTACAAGTCTTACTTAACACACTAATTAAGTGGTAAAGAACCTAAAATACAAAGTTATCATTAATATGTAGATTGTCTTAAGAAATGAAAGGGGCAACCAATATTCTGCATATATGGGTGGTTTACCCATTGAACATAGGGATCCTCTGATACGCAGGAACGGCAGAATTTGAGATTAGGCAATAAGCTGCAGCCTTCAAAATATCCCATAAAATCAAATTTATTAACAGAGGCCAAAATATTTCTTCTGATAAAAAGTTTAAAATGTAAACCCTAACTAGGAAAAGCAACACAATTACATACATTCTTTGACAGTCAAGAAAAACATCATTCTTTGCTTTCTTCTCACTTGAGTGCAGGTTTCAACAGAAGAAGTTCAAGAAAATTGAACAAAAATTGGTGGCATTATATGTACATTTCAATAATGCAAATTTTACACAGTGCTATAAAAAATATGATCTCCCTTTATCAGCAAAGTTTGAATGAATTAAAAATATAAACATAATCAAGAGTAGCATAATTTCAAAGCAGGCAGGCCAAATGAATATGAACTGTTTATTCAACGGTCACATGTCAGGGCCACGTGAACTGTGAAATGAAAACTCTTGTCACCTTGCCAGGAAGAAATCTGAGTTTTATGAATTTTTAATTATGTGACATTTTCAGGAACGCATCTTTTGCATGATATGCATCCGATGAAAACAGGGATTTAAAAAAATGAGGTCAGAGGGGACTGAAAACATGATTCTGTGATTTGTAATCATGAGGGAAAAGAAGGAAGTGTGTATAATAGCTAGAAACAGGTTTGTCTTAAGTCTATTATTTGGCTAAATATCGCCCTTTATTTTCTCTTCACACTTTCAAAATGTAACATAAAAAAAGCAAAAATCTAAATCTTTAAATCACTAGCCTTGTGAATGGCTTGATCCACAGTCCCTTCAACAATGATAAGACTGGAAGCAACTCAATGCATATTTGTAAAAACAAACTGTTTCTCTCTCTCTTTAAAGTCCTCTGCTTGAAGAAATGATGAATGCTTATGTCATGCTTTTAGTAATACAATTTTATTATATCTGAAGTACTGTAACCTACTACTTAAACAGCAATTGAAAGTTTAACAGAATGTTTTGGTTTGAACTGCCTTTGTTACCCTCAGGTGGAGAGTTGATCTTTACACCTGTAGCCTGTCATCTTGAAGCCTGAAACAGAACTCCAGGCAAGAGCCACCTCACATGTATGTTTTGGGAATTCCTGCTAATAGAAAAATGTGTTCAGGTCTTGAATTTTCAAGAAAACTACGTGCAGAGAAATGATATGCCCAAACAACCTCCCCAAAAGAACCATAAAACATTCTAATATTAAATTTCACACATATAGAAGAAAATTTAAAATTCAATATCTGTAACATTGTTTACCCCTTTAAATGGTTCAGCATTTATATGACAGGGTGTTTTTTTGATTCCTGTAGTATACAAATTGCCCACCAATAGAGTTAAGTCTCATACTAACAGACTAAAATCCTCATAAATCATCTCCACTTCTTTAGATGCACAGAAACATATCAGGTATTGTAAGACTTCTATATTAGAATATAATACTGTACAAGAAGATGGAGGTCTTAAATTGAAAACAAATTAGAATAACTAATCCTGTATCACACCTTACTACACTGAACATGGTAGCCACTAACTTTTAATATTTTCATATGATTTCTAAGATTTATTATATACAAAAGAATCATTTAAAATTCTTATATTTTTCATTATAAGTAAGGCCGATACATGTGTTTATAAAATCCACTCTTTGGCAAATGATTCACCATGATAAAAATATATAAAAAGTTTCTGGTAAAGTGAAAACATCTTATTTTATCTGGACAAACTTTTATTATTGAATTGCACTCTTTAACAAAGACTATTTTTTAAAATGATTCACTGCTTTTGAATTATTTATTTGTAAGCCATCCCAGGCACTACCAAAGTTGTATGAAAATCTCCCAGAAAAGGAAACAGCTTTCCTCTAACTTGTGATAACACTAATAAGACACATCAAAGGAGAGTTTGTGTCCGTGAAAATTTCCTTGCTCTTCAAATTTTCTGTTTGTATAAAGGCATGGGCATTTTGATATCAAATGAAAGGCAACTGCCAACAATATAGGTTATGTATTATAGAAGTAACCTGTTTCCAAATGTAAACCAAAATCACTATTTCATTAGATCACATCTTCAATTTAAGAGGTGAAGATAAAGGCCTTGTTGTAAAATTTTTTTAAAAAAGAAAAAGCATCCAAGGCGTATTCATATCTTTTTAAATTTTTGATAACTACAAAGACATATGCTGATGGTTCAGTATACAATTAGCAACTGCTTGCATATCCAACCTTAAAGCAAAATTTTTAAACTAGTTCAACTCTGCTTCCTACTTCTTCATTAATTACTAGCTAAGGGACTTGGAAGTGCTCTAATGAATTTTACATTAGATTCTACGATATGAACAGTGTATATTATCACAGCATCTAGTAAATGCATAAATTGGCTTTTCCAAGTTGCATCTTGAGCAGTTGTACAGATTCTAGCTAGATTTTTACAACAGTTAGTATTAGACACTGTGCTGAAAAGAATTTTTACAAGAAAAAGGTTGGTGTAATCCCATTTCCCAGGTCATAAATCTAACTACTTTATAATAATTTATTTCTCAAAGTTCTTATGCTTTTCTCCTGTGGTTCAGAAAGAAGAGAAGAAATTCTACCTATATTGATTTCTACATATGCATTAAATAGGCTTAAAATATTTCTGCTATACTAGCTTTCCATAAATCTCATATTATAAATTACCACGCAGTCATTAGCCAACCACTAGATTTTGGATTCAATGCTTACAGTTTATGACGTCACAACCATCTACCACCTTCATAAAATTCTTTGAAATCAGTTTCATAAAACTACTCAGACTGAGCAAGAAAAGGCAGAGCACTGCACCCAAATCCATTAAGAAACAGGTAGAACCTTAAAATTACCTTATCAAAGTACATACTATGGAAAGCTTTGTTTTATAAAATATTTCTCTAATTTTATAGCAAGATGAAAGACCCCCTATTGAGCACTTTTCAATAAGACATGGTATCATAAATGGCACACCATCCATAACTGAATTTTCACAGCAAATACATTGATACCACTGATCACAATAGACATGAAACAGCAAAGTCATATTGCAACTAAGAATAGAAGTGCAAAAACTGGGTAAAAAAATACAACAGAGCTCCTGGTTCACCAAATGCAGGTACAGACTCTCAGTGACTATTTTTAAAAGTGTCAAAAGCCAACACAATTTTCACTGCTTAAAGATTAGTATCTGATAACAATCTGTTAAAAATATTTATGAACATTTAATAACGCTCTCAGAAATCATTTTCACAGTTATCCCCTTAAAACTGTTTTTCCTGATCAGATTGTCAACATAATTATATATGCAGTTCTGCTATTCACCATAGGAGCACTTTCTAAAGAAAATATTGGTCAAGTTCATCTCTCAACCTTGCACCATGGTGTATAGGTATTGTTACTAACTCTTCTTTCTCATGATTTAGATTTAAGAAGATAAATGTAAGTTGAAAAAATAAAGCTAACAATAGTTCTTCACGGCCAGAATGAAAGAGAGGGATTATATCAACCCAGCTTTGCTTCGCATAAGTTTGACGGTCCATTAAAAATATCTATTATCAAAGTCAAAGTAGTTTTGGTCCCACCTGTCACTATCTTAATGACAGCATTGCCTAGGAATTTCATGGGCAGCAAAACTGCTGGTTTAGGCTAATAATTTTGGAACATCTTAAAAATATTTTCTATCAACACTTAGATTTAAATAGAGTTTCTATTTCAATCGTGCAAGTTGTTAAACATTAAAATCCACTGCAATGAAACAAATATCAAAGCTCTCATGGACATTATACTCTTAGCTGTTTTCACATTTTGCAAGGAATTCAGAAATCCAAAAGAAATGTCCTTAACTCTTTCACTGCTAAGCTCTACAATCAAATGCTGGAAATGATCTATGGATTATAATGATCAAAGAGTTGTAGAGAATTTCTAAATACCTGCAGGAAGACCAGTTTTATGATTTTTCAGCAAACTGCAGCAAGCAGGAGAGAGGGAAAAGCCCCTCATATAATCATGCTTTAAAAAAAAATCTCCCTACTCTGCAGACACTGCTTCCTTAGATTGAAGCACATTTAACAGCGGCACTGCCAAAAAGACATAAAAGATATATCCACAGATTCCAGTTCTATCCCCAGATTAGAGCTGCACTGCACACATTTTTAGAAACGTGAATCTCACCAAACACTCACGGTTGTATTTTATTGACAACATTAAAAATAAACACAACACAGAAATAGTGAGCCTTTCCTCTTTCATTTCAACTTCAGTACCATGCTCTATCAGCCTCTATTAAAAAAAAAAAAGTCATTACCTGTATGAAGAGAACCTGTTAATAGTCTGAGAAGGTACTGGGCAAATTTCAATATTTCACGTTTACATCGTTTTCTACAGCCACTCATCTTAAGCAACAAGGTATTCCTCTGAGAAGAGCCAGAAGTCTTTGCCAATAAAAAAAAAAAAAAAAGACAGTCTCTGAGGGAAAACTTCTGTCTCAGTTTATGTCACAGGCTGCCTTACAACTCCTGTGGAATTAGCTGTTAGTGCCTGAATCAGAAATTCCTTTAAAAAGCTAGAGAAGCCGGATACAGATAGCACAGTAACAGGGTGGTAAGAAAGGGCTGCTTCTCGGTTTGGTCACCAAGTTCTTCTGTGGCAACAGATAGGCTGCCGGTTCACACTTGTAGTAACCCACTGTGGCTCAGCTCAGCATCCCCTCTCCAGCAGCAATCGCAACCTCACAGACCATTCAGAGGGAGGCGGGGCCTGTGATGCCAGCTCATCAATGAATCAGCATGTAAGCAGGTGAGGGGACAGATGACAGGTCACTGGGGCTGAAACCCTTCGGATATCAGTAAAGGGAGCTTGCTAATGCAACTGAGCCTGCTCGAGAGGGATCACAAGTCCAAGACTGTGCAAAATGATCCCCACTCCCTGCAGAAAAGCAACTAGGAAAGCATGCTCTTCAAGGTCAGACACCAGACAATTCCCTGATACAGTGTTAACCAGATTCAGAAAGCCTAAATGGTGAAAAGGCTCATTTGAGAAGCTGACCCTGATTCTAAACAAGCAGAGCTGAAGATTTACCAGAGGCAAAGTTCCTTTGTTACCAATAAACATATTCCACTTCATGGGCACAGGGTTGAAAAATAAGCTGTTACCTAAATTTGGCTGTGTTTTCTGCACTGTCCAGGCTCAGGGATTTGAAAATTAGGGGGAAAAGTCACTGTTTATTTTTAAATACAGTAGACTGGAAATCATAACTCTTAAGCCCTTGTGCTTGTATCCATGAAACAGAGCTCCAACACTAATGTCCTGCATTATCCTACAAGACTGCCTCAGTTTCCTCACATTTCTAAAAGGCAAAATGCAACTTGCTAGCTCCTTACCAATTGTACTTAATAGTGAGAACAGTTGTGAGAGCTCAGAATTCTCACAAAGTACTTTTTTATTAAAGACAGTGTTACAAAGGTAGGAAGTTGCTATGAAAGCTAGAAAACTACAGGCTTGTCTTCTTTGAATGTGCAGTTTGGGGGATATTTTGTTGTTGTTGTTGCTTCTCATTCCTGATTGCCTCGAGTAGTTTCTGGGATTTGTTCTGTACTCTAATTTATTTTCTTATGGTGTTTGCTTATTTGTTTTTGCTTATTGTGTGTATGTGTGTATGTGTATATATATATATATATGTGTATATATATATATGTGTATCTATATATATATATAATCTCCTTGGTATTTAGTATATGTGAACGTGTATCCTCTATATTTTAAATACACAGTCCATTTTTTTCTGACAATTGTCATAATTCTACTTGGAACTAATATTTCATGATACTAGACATGAAATGATATCCTTCTACAATAAAGAAGTAGTCCTGGAACCATAGACATAACCAGACTTAGTAGTAACTCACTCTCTTCTATTGGAGAAGGCAATGGCACCCCACTCCAGTACTCTTGCCTGGAAAATCCCATGGACAGAGGAGCCTGATAGGCTGCAGTCCATGGGGTCAAAACTGAGCAACTTCACTTTCACTTTTTGCTTTCATGCACTGGAGAAGGAAATGGCAACCCACTCCAGTGTTCTTGCCTGGAGAATCCCAGGGACGGCGGAGCCTGGTGGGCTGCCGTCTATGGGGTCGCACAGAGTCGGACACAACTGAAGCAACTTAGCAGCAGCAGCACTCTCCTCTTTAGCTCTCCCACAGTCCCACCAGACTCAGTGATATAATCATCTGAATGAGATAATGAAGCATGCTTTCCAAGAATTTTCAGAACTTTAGTTGAAAGTGTCTGAGATTGTTTTAAAAAAGGATAGGTTTATACACAAAAGTTAGCAATATACTTTATTTAAAGTTCTTTCTCCCAAACATTTGCCATGAGTGTTAGTATCCCAAAGTTTGAAAGATGCAGAAGAAATATACCATTGTAGTTCTATAGCCCATTTTTATCTATAAAATGGGTAATAGGACACTTTGCTCATTTGTTGGAAAGTTAGATGTGGTAGGGACTTCCCTCCACACCCCTAACACAGGGGACCCAGGTTCCATCCCTGGTCAGGGAACAAGATCCCATGTGCTGCAACGAGGAGTTCACGTGCCACACTAAAGATCCTGCACGCTGCAATGCAGACCCAAGATTCCAGTACTGCAGCTAAGACCTGGCACAGACAAATACATCAGTCAAATAAATGTATATTTTTAAATGATCTAATGTAGACGGCATTAAGCACAGCACTTTCATTCATTGATACAAAAGTTATGTATTGAGCACTTGTTATGATCTATACATGGTTAGAGACTTCCCTGGTGGCTCAGATAGTAAAGCGTCTGTCTACAGTGTGGGAGACCTGGGTTCGAGCCCTAGGTTGGGAAGATTCCCTGGAGAAGGAAATGGCAATCCACTCCAGTACTATTGCCTGGAAAATCCCATGGACAGAGGAGCCTGGTAGGCTACAGTCTATGGGGTCGCAAAGAGTCGGACATGACTGAGCAACTTCACCTTCACACATGGTTTTAGATTTCTAGGTGCTGGAGACACAGCAGCAATGAAGACAGGCAAAGCTTCCACATACAGAGTTTACACCTCAGATCAGAAAACAACAAATTAACAAAGAGTAAATAAGAAAATATCACATATGAATGAATGCTATGGAGACTGTTCCAACCAGATTAACAAAATAGAAAGTGAATAGTATGTATACAAAATTTGAGATATATACTTTAACTCATTCATGTAAACATATCTATTTAAAAGAAGAGTTTCACTACAGAGCCTTCAGGTATCAAAGGATAATAGGAAAATACTACATATAACTCTATAAACATAAATTTGCAAATGTAGGTGAAATGGACGGTCTTTAAAAATAAAGCTACCAAACAGGAAATAGTTGGAACAGCCCTAAATTGTTAAGTAAATTGAATTTACAATTTAAAAAGTTCCCCCAAAAGAAATCTTCAGCCTACATGGTTTCCTTGGAGAATTCTACCAAAAATGTGAAGAATCATTAACATCAATTCTCCAAAATATCTTCAAGAAAATAGAAGGGAGGCAGCAGTTGCTAATTCATTTTATGAACTCAGTATTAGCCTAATAAAGGCAATAACAAAAAAGAAAACTAGAGACAAACATCTCTCATTAATATAGACTTAAAAATCCTAACAAACATTAAGAAAATAATTTAGCAATATATAAAAAGAATTATCTGCCACAGCCAAGTAGGGTTCAGTCTAAGGCTATGAAACTGAGTTAACAAGGAAAAAATAATCAAAATAATTTACTGCATTAACAGACTAAAGAAAAAAAATCATAGTCATATCTGTTGATTTAGAAATAATATGTAATAAATTTAACACGCATTCATAATAAAAAAATCTCAATAAAATAGGAATAGAGGGCAACTTCCTTAACTTGATAAAGCACATATGTCTACAAAAACTACTAGTTACATTATACTTAATGATGAGGGACTGAATGAAATAAAATTATCCTATTGGAGAATAGCATGATTGTCTACATAGAAAATACAGGAAAAAACTTAAAAAAAAAAAACTCCTAGGATGAATAGTGAGTTTAGCAAGGTCACAGGATGCTAGCTAAAAATTAACTCTGCTACTGAGAAGTCATCTATACTAGCAATAAACATGGATGGTGAAAATTAAGACATGGTACCACTAACAATGGCTCAAAAACTGAATGCTGAGGTTTAAATCTAACAAAACATGTAGCAAATGTGTATGCCCCAAATAACAAAACCTTTGCAGAAGGAAATAAAATATTTAAATAAACTGTGGAGAGACACTGTGTTCATGTATGACAGCACTCAACATAGTAAAGATGCCGATTCTTCCCAAATTGATACACAGGTTCAACACATTTCCAATAAAATATGAACAAGATTATTTTTAATATAGAAAAGATCATATGGATTATATGGAGAGAAAAAGGAACTAGAATAGCTGAAACCACTTTTAAAAGATTAAGTCTTGAAATAATTCTACCTGATTTCAAAAGTTATGCAGCTTCACTAATCAAGACTGTAGTATAGGTAGAGAGATGGGCACATAATCCTATGGGACAGAACAGAAAACCTAGAAATAAATCCTCACAATTATCCACAATTGAGTTTTGACAAAGATGCCAAGAGAAAATCAATGTAGGACAGAGAGCTTGTCAACAGGTGGTGTTGGGGCAACTAGACATCTACAGGCAAAAACTTCACCAAGATCTCACATCTTATACAAATATTAGCTCACAATGGATCACAGAATTAAATGTAGACTTGTAAAAGTTTAAGGAAAAGTAGAAAATATCTACAATTTGGGACTAGGCAAAGATCTTTTGTAGGCTTGACACTAAAATATTTGTCTTATAGATAATAATTAAGAGAAATTTCTAAGCTGGATATCATTAAATTTAGAAACTCTCACTCATTTCAGATTTCATTAAGAGGATGAAAACACAAGCTCCAGAGAGAAGATATTTGCAAACCACATTTCTGACAAAATATCTGACTATTATTTAAACAAAATATATAAAGAATGCACAAAATTCAACAGTAAGAAGCATACAACCCAGTTGGACATGAACAAAAGACATGAAGGCATATCATCAAAATAAGATATATGAATGGCAACAAAGCACAATCAGAGACGCTTGATACCATTAGTCATTACTGAAATGCAAAGCAAAACTACAGTGAGGCATTATTACAAATCTGATGTGTAATGGCTGTGAAAAAATAGTCAAGACCAAAGGCTGGTGAGGATGCAGAGATACTGGACCATTCACACACAGCTGGTGGGAATGCAAAATGGTATAGCCACTCTGAAAAACAGTGTGGTAGCTTTAAAAAAAAAAAAAAAACTAACCATATATCAGACATTTAACTCAGCAACTGCACTCCTGAGCATTTATCCCAAAGCACTGAAAATATATGTTTAGACAAAAAAGTCTTTACATAAATTATTATAGCATTTTTGCCAGCCACAAACTGTAAATAATCTATAAACAAACAGTGGAACACCCATACCAGCAAGAAACAAAGAATGAACTATTGGTATCCACAACCTGGATGAATCTCCAGAAGATTATGCTGACAAAAAAAAAAAAAAAAAAAGCCAATCTAAAAAGATTACATGCTGCATGATTACATGTATGCAACATTCTTGAAATGACAAATTATAAAAATGGATGATAGATTCAGTTCAGTTCAGTTGCTCGGTCATGTCCAACTCTTTGCAACCCCACGAATTGCAGCATGCCAGGCCTCCCTGTCCATCACCAACTCCCGGAGTTCACTCAAACTCACATCCATCAAGTCGGTGATGCCATCCAGCCATCTCATCCTCCGTTGATCCCTTCTCCTCCTGCCCCCAATCTCTCCCAGCATCAGAATCTTTTCCAATGAGTCAGCCCTTCACATGAGGTGGCCAAAGTATTGGACTTTCAGCTTTAGCATCAGTCCTTCCAATTAACATCCAGGACTGATCTCCTTGCAGTCCATGGGACTCTCAAGAGTCTTCTCTAACACCACAGTTCAAAAGCATCAATTCTTCGGCATTCAGCTTTCTTAACAGACCAACTCTCACATCCAAACATAACAACTGCAAAAACCATAGACTTGACTAGACGACCTTTGTTGGCAAAGTAATATCTCTGCTTTTCAATATGCTATCTAGGTTGGTCATAACTTTCCTTCCAAGGAGTAAGCGTCTTTTAATTTCATGGCTGTAATCACCATCTGTAGTGATTTTGGAGCCCCAAAAAACAAAATCTGATACTTTCCACTGTTTCCCCATCTATTTCCCATGAAGTGATGGGACCAGATGCCATGATCTTAGTTTTCAGAAAAGCGGATACCAAAGAGTAAGAAAAGGGTAGGGGTCAGAGGGAAGTGAATGTGCAAAAGGTACATGCTGATGGGAACATGTTAATGGATATTGTCAATGTCAATATCCTAGTTATGATATTCTGCTGGAGTTTTATAAGATGTTACCATGGGGGGAACTACTTTGCCACGTATCTCTCTGTATCATTTCTTACAATTAATTGCTATGAATTTACAATTATCTCAAATTAAATAGTTTACTTAAACATTAAATTTAAAAGTTTAAATAACTTTTTAACATCTACTATAGGTTCTGAATATACACAACCAAACAAAACCAGTGATTCATGGAGCTTACATTATAATGGGGCTTCCCTGGTGGCTCAAATGGTAAAGAATCTGCCTGCAGTGCAGGAGACTGGGGATCAATCCCTTGGTCATGAAGATCCCCTGGAGAAGGAATTGGCAACCCACTCCAGTATTCTTGCTAGGAGAATTCCATGGACAGAAGAGCCTGGCAGACTACAGTCCATGGGGTCACAAAGAGTTGGATACTACTTAGCAACTAACCACACACACACACTATAATGGTATGGGGGAGACAGTAGAATTGGGCAAGGAGAATTTAATATGCTGAATGGAGGGAGGGAATGGTGATGCAAGTAAAATGGGGTGATCATTGAGTCCTCATTGATGTGATATTTAAGCAAAGATTTGAAGGAGGTGCAAAAGGGAGCCATGTAAATACCTAGAGTACACATATGCATGCCTTCTTGGCATATGTAGCTTTCTGCAACCTCTGGACAGTCAGTTAATATACTCTGCAAGTCACTCTGTTAGGGAACTTTCTTGAAATCAGCCTTTATGTCTCATTTCTGACGTTAAAGCACAGAGCACCATCTGACCAATTTTTCCTCTAGGAAAAGCAACTATAAATCACCAGTTTTGTTGGTGAATCCACTGTCTTTGTCTATTTACTGTTGGAGTATATAAGGAAAATATTGTTGCTTAATGCTATCCTCAGGAACACACGAAACATAATTAGGAAAATAAATACAAAATGTCACAGAGCATTAGAAAGGAAAAAAGAAAAGTGTTCTTAATTATCAGCTAATTTGGGTTAATATAACCATTACATCCCACAATATCAATAACCAAGGTTGCACGTTCAAAAACAACAGATGTCCTTAATGTTTCAGAAGTGCTTGAGTAAAAGCCACTTTATTTACAGAGAAATGTGAGCAAACTTTACAACAGCTCACAAGGGCTCAAGGATTTTCTAGATGAACTAGTTAACACTTATAGTGCATGGTACAGAGGATACTAACGCTTCTTGCAAATTAGATACAGTTAAATTTAATTGAAAGGCAAATGGTATATCATGTAATAAAAAACAAACATCTTAAGATGACAGATGACTCCACAACCAACCACTGGTCTTGTTAAGTTACAGGGGACTGTGAAAATGCAGGCTCATTTCAAGATGCATCTCTCCTAGCTACATGTAAGAATTTTATTTATTTTTCTGGCCAGCTCTTCTTCAGAAGCCCAAGTTCAGGTAAAGCACGTCTTAAATACACTTGGGTGACCCTCACTGATCCTTAAAATTGAAAAATAAACATGATTGATTGGTTAAGGGAAAAATGTTGGCTTTCCTTCAAGGAAGAGAGAACCCAGTGATTCCCAAGAAGACTTTTGCCCCAGTGAAGTTTTTCCCCAAATGCTGCTCCCCTAAATACATCTTGGTGTAGTTGGTGTTTCTCAGTGGGAATAGACATTGTTATGCTTTTTAAATTGTCACAAGTTACAAATTAAACATGTGCAGCTTAAAAATAGCTCACCATGGGGCTGCAGAGAGAAGCAGAGCAGAGCCTTGCGGCAAAGTCACAGGTTTTGAAAGTGGGTCTTGATAAAATATCAGACTAGCTACTTGTCCATTAGAGAGGACTGTGCCAATGCCAGGGCCATTATTATTCCAGGAACATCTCTATTCGCCTACTTCAATGAATACAGAGCATATCAACAGACTATAACTTTTGCATCAACTTTGGAAACAGCTTTGAGAGTACAAAGCATGCCAAAATCAAACATGCTGGCCAGAAATATACCCATTTCATGTATCCAGGGGTAAACCAATGAAAACAAACAAACAAACAAAAAAAAACACTGAACTAGTATTCTAGGTAATACCTAGATAATATAATAATACACTAAATTATTCATAATTTGGGCTTCCCAGGTAGAGCTAGCAGTAAAGGACCTGCCTGCCAGTGCAGGAAACATAAGAGATGTGGGTTCAATCCCTGGGTTGGGAAGATCCACTGGAGAAGGGAATGGCAACCCACTCCAGTATTTGTGCCTGGAAAATTTCATGGTCAGAAGAGCCTGGCGGGTTACAGTCCATAGGTTAGCAAAGAATCGGACATGACAGAGCACACTTACACACATACGTAATTTACCACCATAACAATGAGACCAAAACTACCAACAGATATAAGAATTCTGCACCACACTGGAATATAAAGGAGGTCATACACTACAAATATTTACATGCAAATAAATCCATAAAAGTATGCATTTAAGACAAATTATAGTTTGTCTTAAAAACCCAGATAGCTGAATTTCCAGCTATTTTTTGTCTTGTTTTTAAGAGGGAGAGCCATAATTTTTCATACATGAGTCTTGAGAGGTAAGTATAAAATTGTTTACGACATACTTTAGGGAAACAGTCCATTGTAAATATGTGCCAGCCAGACCTGAGTGAGGACTCCCTTACTGGGGCTCCATCCACCCAGAGCCCTGTCTGAAAGCCTGATTATTATTATTGTCATGGGAGCCAGGAATAGATGTGTTTTGCTGTTGGAGAGCCCTGAAAGTCCAAGTCAGAGGCATGCGTCACACTTCAAAGAAAATAAATGCACATTAAAGAGTCCTCGTTAGCAAAGACACGGCAGAGGGCGTGGGCACAGAAGCGGGTTTCTGGGTCAGCATGTAGAACTCGGAAGGCTGGTAGACTGAGGTGCTAGCTGCATGAAAGTTGCCACTTTCTCAGCCACAGATTTACTCCCAGATTATAAAAAGGACAACATGAAGACTCTTATGGCCTGTTATTTCACAAAATTAGACTGAAAAGTACGAGCTGGAAAAATTCATATTAGCTTCTTTTCTTTATGATAAATTCCACCACCACCACCGTGCGTGCATGCACGTGCACGCACACACCCACACACCCACACACCCACACACACCCCACACACACACACCCAGAGTTTCTAATGGGCCATACAGAGTAAGGAAAGTAAAAGTTTTAGTCTCTCAGTCATGTCCAATTCTTTGCAACCCTATAGACTATAGCCATCCAGGTTCCTGCGTCCATGGGATTTTCTAGGCAAGAATAATGGAGTGGGTAGCAATTTCCTCCTCCAGGGGATTTTCCCAACTCAGGGGTTGAACCTGGGTCCCCGCATTGCAGGAAGATTCCCACCAGGGAAGCCTACAGAGTAATGAACTGGGTTCTAATTTAGTACTTGAATTAAATATCAACTTATTTACTTTTACTCAAACTCATTTTACTATTAAGCAGCTGTGTAATCTCTGGCCTGAAAATATGTATGTTGGGAGTATAAAACAATACCCTACAAGTATATATCAATTTTAAAGTGCTCATTTATAAATGCTTTTATTTACTGAGATCCCTGGAACTTATTTACTTCAATTTTATCCACACTCCTCTATGGTTTTTCTCAAAGTACATCTTTGGCCTATTTTCATCAGAACTAGCTGGAATACCTGTTTAAAAGAATTATTGGCCCCCACCTTCAACATACAGTCATAGAATCCTCAGATTCAGGCAGGAAATCTTACAAACTTAGTATCTCTTGAGTCCTCAAAAACAGAATTTTGATAATCAAAACAATTTAAGCTGACTTCTACCCTAGAATGAAGTCAAAGAAGAATTAATTACAATTTGAAGATGATAAAATTATGAATCTATGAATGTTTCAATAATCCACCAGGCAGCCTAAAACCACCTGAAATTGTTGAGAGGCTAGGATATCGTCTTGGTAATCCATCCCCTGCTTTTCATTTCAAAACAAATTACATGTGAGTGAAGGAAGCTTAATTTTCTCTTATATCAGAGACAATCAACAGGGTGGGTTAACACAATTAGGTTGCTCATTTTGGCTTCACCAAAAGTCGCCAACCACAAGCCATCCTAAATCTAATGGACACACATAGGCATGGTGACAATGGCGATATACAACATTTTATTAGAATGGCCAATGTACATGAAAAATAATTAGGCCACAAAGATGATTTGGATTAGGATAAAGCATGCTTGTTCTCTTCCCTCACACCTACTATTATATTTTTTGAATATTAGTCTTTCTTTTCCAATTACCATGTGTTTTTCTTTACTTTGGTGAATATAATTATGAGTAAGCTGAATATAGTTAATATTTGTTTTTGTTTCATAAGGAAGAAGCACAGGACTTTCTGCTTCATTCTCCTGTGAGGTGAGATATCAGAAAAGATAATTTTGAGTCTCAGGTAATAAGCTAAAGGGCAGTGTATAATTTTTAAATACTGAAAGGAGCAATAAATGTATTGGCCTCGTCCTAACTCTCAACTAATACATATAGATGATGAGCTGATTCAGAAAAAAAAAAAAGAAAAAGAAATTATTGAGTTTCTACTACTTTCCAGGCAGAGGTCAGTAATGAACTCTTAAATGATGTTAAGGTACATACTGGGCATTTAGAAATGTGAGCTTAGCTGTCAGAAGAAAGGTCAGGGTTGTAGGTTACATGTAGAAGTCATCCATGTGAAGTGACAGTTAAAGCTGACTACAGATAGAACTCCTAAAGGACACAGAAGTGACCTGCAAGGCTGTCGTCACAGCATCTCAGTTATAAATGGCTTTGCCCTATTTTTCACTCAAGACTGAATTGCCTTACACTATTTATCATAAAAGTCTCTTTTTAAAAGAGATGTGAACTTAAAATAATAGAAGAACTCAGAATAAAAACAAGAAAACAAAGAACTAAAGATTATGAGAAATAAGTGATAGTAAATCTGAAATTTTCTTGATTTGTTCAACAAAAAAGGATTTCTCACTTATTTGCGTGAGTGAGTAAAATCACTCAGTTGTGTCTGACTTTTGCCACCCCATGGACTATAGCCCACCAGGCTTCTCTGTCCATGGAATTTTCCAGGCAAGAATACTGGAGTGGGTTGCCATTTCCTTCTCCATCTCACTTATTTAAACAGCTAGAAATATTATATGTAATGGTATTAGACAATCATTGAAACATAATATTCATTAATACATGTTTATGATTCTCTTTTGCAAAATTCCTGCTAAAGTTTCCATTGATGATTTTATAACTACACTAATACTATAGGCCAGGACATATTCTCGTCCTGAAGCCAATAATTACCTCCATCATGCTATGAAAACCACTAGAGCTGCCACAACATGCAACTTTTAGATGAAATTGACAGGACAGCACACACTGGCACACCATTATGGAAAAGCAATCTAACAACAACAAAACACAGCCAGTGCTATTCTTCCCAACTTATATATTCCTGCTTTCATTCACATAAAGCAAAGTATTATACTCACAGTTTTAAAAATGGTACAAATGAACCTACTTGCAAAGCCGAACTAGAGACACATACAGATAGAACAAACATGAACACCAAACGGGGAAATGGTGTGGGGGGCTTAGCAGGTAGAATGAATTAGGAGCTTGGGATTTACATATACATGCTTCTATGTATAAAATAGATAACTAATGCAAATCTACTGTATAGCACAGGGAAAAAAACAAAGAAGGTACAATCTGTTTGTAGGATATATATTAAGTTAACCTTAAAAATGTATTCCAATATACATTAGTGAAAGTGAAGTCGTATCCGACTCTTTAGGGCCCCATGGACGGTAGCCTACCAGGCTCCACCGTCCTTGGGATTTTCCAAGTGAGAATACTGGAGTGGGGTGCCATTTCCTTCTCCAGGGGATCTTCCCAACTCAGGGATCAAACCCGGGTCTCCTGCATTGCAGACAGATGTTTTACCATCTGAGCCACCAGGGAAGCCAAAAACTGTTTGATTCCACTTATGTAAGATACTTAGAGGAGTCAAATTCACAGACTCAGAAAGTACATTGGTAAATGGCAGGGGCCAGGGGCAGAGGGCTGGAGAGTGGTGAGGAAGTTAGTGTTTAATGGGGATGGAATGTCAGCTTAGGACAATAAAAAATTCAGGAGACGGATGATATTATGTGACTTTTACCACAATAAAATAGCATTTTCTAAAAAAGACTTCTTTAGGACTTCAGTTCTAAGTTCAGTTTTGACTAGCTGAAGGAAAAGAATGCCTCAGAATCTGCTGTGCCTCCTGAGCGTCCTTGAGTGTGCTCCACGGATTCATTTCCAAAGAGCAGTCAGAAGAGAACCACGCTGCACAGACTCCCCTGGAACTCGCTGCCAGACCCCCCTCTCATCAGAGCAGCGCAATTAAATATTCAGTCTGCCACAGTGGTGTCGAGCAGAGCAACACAGGACGCTGACCTTCTGCAGGAAAATCAGGCAGGGAACAAATGCGTGACAATGGGTGACACTAACCGTGTGCTGTAACCGAAAACCACCTAATGCAGTTTTCATGTAACAAACTCTCCAGGACAGTTACTGTACTACCCAATTTTCACTGCAGTAGTCCCAGTAAAAGGCTTTTTAATGCATGCTGCAAATTCATATTCAGATCCATCCACAGCTGACCCCCTGCTCCATGTTTAACTCCATAGCTCATGTGGCAAGAGTGGGAGGTTGTGAGACAAGCGCTGGACCAAGAGTTAGCAGGCATTGTGGATTTCTCAAAGCCCAGAGTTGAGTGAGTTGCTTCAGGTCTCAATGCCCTGTTGTGTAAAATGATGGCACTGGATTAAATAATCCCTGTATTCTTTTCTAATTCAAAAAAATTAATGACTACACAAAGAGATCTAAAAAATAAGTACTTTAATAGCCATATAATGTTTCATAATATGAATGTAATTCAGTCTATTTACCATACTCTTACTGACAGCTATTCAGGACTTTTCAGGTGTCCTGCCATGCTATTGCAAACAATACTATGATAAATATAGATACATTCTTACGATATGGAGTTTCTATTGCTGTAGGTTTATATCATTTATTTAGATGCATGCCTACTACATTATGTTCAGACAGAAAACAAGCTACAGAGACATGTATGTAATATGACCCATTCTGTGAAATAAAACTACATACTCTACCTGTGTGTATATCATTTGCAAAGAATGGCAACCTACATTGTTGGTGGGAGACAACAGAAGACACACGGAAAAGGAGACTGTCACAAAACAGCTGCTCTCGTGGTATAGTGCTAACATTGGGAATATACCACTATAGAATTGATGAAATATGAAAGATTTTAATATACATATATGAGTAAGATATGTAGATTAAAAGAAAAATTAGTTCTATGAAGTTATAGGAAACATAGGCAATTTTTTTCTGCTATTTTTATGTACTGTTTTTGGACAGAAGTAACATATAGACAAAAGGGGAAAATAATAAATCTGTAATATGAACCTCTTTTACAGGTTCTATGCTTGCAAAATGCCCATGACATCTATTGAACACTTTTTATGGGCAGGCCATCACTGTGAAAATTGTGTCCAGTTATCTAATCTTCACAAGAAACTCCTGAGGTAGGTTTTCTATCTCTACAAAAAGGATGGAGGAACTGAGGCTGAGATTCACCAACTCTCCTAAATGTGCTATGATATTAAGTACCATGAAAGAAAGTGAAAGTCGCTCAGTCATATCCGACTCTTTGCAACCCCACAGACTGTACAGTCCATGGAATTCTCCAGGTCCTAGAGTACTGGAGTGGGTAGCTGTTCCCTTCTCCAGGGGATCTTCCCAACCCAGGGATTGAACCCAGGTCTTCCATATCGCAGGCAGATTCTTTACCCTCTGAGCCACCAGGGAAGCTCAAGTATCATATCCTAAATATATTTCACCATTTGCCTGACCCCTAAATCCATGCGCTGAAGCATCATGGAACGTCAGTGTCCAGCTCTGTCTGCCATGGAGCCTGACAAACCCACATGCATCACTCCTATGACTTAGAGCAAAAGTACCACAGTTTTCTACAATGGGAGTGCTGAAATGCAACAGATAAACCCTGTGTGTGAGAAGGACTCAAAGCAAAAGTTAATACAATTGCTTAGAAAAATAACAAATATTATTGAATAATATAATCTTTACTACTCTGAAATATTTTTAATGAATGCTATAGTTTCATAGAGGGACCTATATACTATATTATACTTAAGGAATTTTATAAGATAGAGCTTGGCAAACTGAACAGCATTTAATTTCAACTGAGGTAGGTCTACTATTAGTCCTATGGAGTAACTTCTTGTGTATCAGTGAAGTAGGTTTATGGGAAAAAACCTTTTCTCCCCAATCTTTAATCAGTCTGAGAAGTATGTTTTCAATATTTTATAATTTTGCCTTTAATAAAATACTGTTTATCTCATAAGCATTTGGGCACATTTTGAAAATTCTCTCATCATCTATGAGTACAGATGGATTTTATCTTTTACAATATGATTCCTGAGACCTTTCTTATATAGATTTCTCCCAAGAAAAATTCTCTCCATACACTTCTTCTGAGATTAGCCTAGAATCTACATTTTGCTGCCAAAACACAGATTCATTTCTACGTTTCATACAGTGCCATGGATGGCTGCTATTGTGTGGGATTCAAGGGCCATTTTTCCACTTAGAAACGTGAAAAAAATCTGGCCATAGCAGCCATCAGTCAACTTAGTCTTCATTCTCATCTTTCATTTCTCAGCATTCTTCACACAGAAGAGAAGGTCACATGTGTACTTACTCTATCCCTGGACATCTTGTAAAGAGCAAGAACCAGGGACTTGGACCATCTGAGATTCCTATGCCAGCTCTTTGAACATATTATCCATGATTTTGGCATGTCGCTTTAGAATCTCTGTGCCTCATTTTAATCATGTGTAAGGAAATTCATGACACCCATAGAATAAGCCTACCCAATAAAATTCTTATGAGAATTCAATGATATAATGTCTATTGAACACACTGGAAAGTATCTGGTATATAGCAGATACCACAGCAGTAGAAGTTGCTGCTGGTATTTTTATTTTTAGATCCAAAATCGAGAAAGAAATCTTTCAAAGCACATATCAGATAGAGTTGGAGGAAGCATCTAAAGTTCGTCCGAGTACCTTAGGAGAACCGTCTCACATACTGCTATGAAGATCATTGGATAATAATAGGAGTTAATATCAGTTTATGAGCAACATAGGAATATATCTGCATTCTATCATGTAAACATTGACTATAGTGATGGAAAAAAAGTTGCTGAAATAATTGTACTTCACAGTTCAAGAGCATGGACAGACCCATGGAGGGACTTCAAAAGCTTATAAAATGGTATGAGTATGTACACATTTTTGACAAAAGAATTTAGCACTTCCATTCAATGCTGAAAAGTTTTGAACAGTTTAGAAATAAGATGTGATTCTACACTAGTTATACTGAGGTAAACAATTTATGTCATCAGATTTTGTTCCCTCTAGACAACTGAGGAATATATCAAACTATAAAATACAATCGAGTGCCATGTTTAGTCATCTTTTGGGCAGATGGTGACTGTCCCCTTTGATAACATCTGAAAATTATAAAGTTCCTCTTAAGATGAACTGTAGTAGAAATGACTGTACCGTCAATGGTTCCTAGTGGCAGTTTCTCACTCACAGAGGCTGGAAATGATCCTTTCTCTCCCTTTCTGGAGACAATCTCCCCTGGCATTGATCTCCACCCCCTCCCATGCCTCCCTGTTCTTTGTGAGGTAAGAATAAGCCCTTCTTTATCACTGGCCATCTAGGGCATGGACAGGGAAGGAAGGAAAGAGGAAAGGGAAGGAAGGAAAATGGGACAGAGATGCCAGATTCATACACAGAGGTGAAGCGAGAGGGAGGAAAGGATGAAAAGGAGAAGGAGGGAAGGGGAAAAGAATGGAAGGGAAGGAGAGAGAGAAAGAAAGGGAAGAGAGATTACAACTTGGTAGTTTCTGGCATGTTAATATTTAATATGTAGGTTTCCGAGAGACAACACTCCCAAACCCCTCAACTCCTTTACCCACTCAGCACATTTTCTCTGAGATAAAGAAGAATTTAATCTACAGCTTTTAAAGCTACCTATGAATGACATTTTAAAATCACCTATGACTAATACAGCAATTTTAAAATAATTTGCCTTTTAAATTATTATATAGTATCAAATTACTATACAATACTATAGTATCAAGCTACTTATATACCATACATCAGTGTAGAGTGTGCTTCTTCTTTAGCTATTGCCAGACTAGTTATTTGTTGCAGAATGGATGAGAGGACCACATTCTCCTTGGTGAACCAGAAAAAAAAAAAAATCCCTTCTACTCCATTATTGCTCTTTTGAATTGATAGAACTTTAGATGGTGTATCATTGCCATTCCTGCTATGTTATTTTCAATTCAGTTTAACAAATGTGAATTGGGTCACATGGGTTTCCTTATATCAGGCCCAATAAGTGCATGAATTACATCTGCTCTAGAAATTGTATAGGACTACCAGTGTCAGGGGTGTCAAAAAGAGGGAAGTGGGAGGGGGGTTCAGGATTGGGAACATGTGTACACCCGTGGCAGATTCATGTTGATGTATGGCAAAACCAATACAGTATTGTGAAGTGAAATAAAGTAAAATTTTAAAAAAGTACTAACTGAGAAAAAGTTATGTTAAAATTAATTTGCTTTCCTCTTGAGAAGATTCACAGTTTTCATAATAAGTATTTTGTAATATTTTCTTTGTGCTTTGGGTGCCATCACTGCAAAGTATTTCACTTGACTTTTACATTATTCATCCATTCATTCCAGCATTAAGGAAGGAACTATAAAATCAGGTTACTTTGATATGGTTCTAGTTTCTTTAAGATCAGCATTAAAGTAGAGGGATCCATCTAACTGGAGGGAATTAGGGTGCAAAATTTAACACTGCCATGCGAAAGCCTCTTCTATAATGACCTCAATCTTATGGGGAACAGCTAAGGCTAAGAATAAGTCAAATCATTCTTGGTCAGATTTGATGGTAAGATAGTGGTCTAAGAGACCCCCAACTATATTAGCCAAAATAATTAAGTTCATATATGGGGGCAACATGGAATAGTGTCAAGCTTCTGATAAAAGGCAGAGACATTTGGTTCCTTGAAACTCTGAAAGAAGGATTCATTATTAGGTGACTTTAGGGAACTTAATCATAAGATGATCCGACAGACAAACCTCAACAAGTAAGCGAGTTGGGAACACATCCTCCACCTCCCAGTCTGATTAACATTCAAATTTCCTTACCTCCAATGTTGGTCTTAACTCATCCCTGCCTCCTAAAATGGCTTGTTGATAGGACTAAACAGCTATGACCAAATATTGCTGTCTCTCAGTTACTAACAGCTATCCCTCCCTTCTCAGGTAACTGACTACTAAGAGCTCAGAATAAGTTAGTTTAGAAAATCTTCTAAGAAATCACTTCTCTACAAACCCAGATAAAGGCATGAGGCAAGATTTTGTGCTGGGTCAGTTTGCCTACTATCCTTCCAAAGGAGAAACCACCAGATTGGAGTTACTTAGTTTATGTCACCCTGTACCTCTAAAACCATTTAGTTTTACAGGCTTCAAAGGATGCTTGCAGATTCCACATTCTTCTCTAATACTCAGTTTTCCTAAGCCAGTGTTTCTCAATCTTGATACTAATTTGGATCAAATAATTTTTGTTAGGGACTTTACTGTACATTGTATGATATTTAGCTGAATCCCTGGCCTCTAACTACAAAATGTCAGAAGTCCTCCCTGAATTGTAACAAACTCAAATGTCCCCAGATGTTACCTAATGTCTCCTAGGGAAGCAATACCCCTACTGAGGAAGGACCATTGGTTCGTGGCTATGACTTGATTAATGAAATCTCTATGGATTCTTGTTTAGAGCCCAAGTGACTCAGATTTTACATTTGATTTTGACAAAATTAATTGCATAACTTACTATATATTAGCTAAATAGCTCCCTAGAATCTAATAGGTGATAAGCAGTCAGTTAAATGCACTGAGCATTGTATGACCCTCTAGAAAAGCTGAGTCTTTATCTTTGCAAGAGTTTAACTATATCAGAACCAACGGGACTCTCCCTGATGGGAAACCCACCTTGCAAGTTTTTGGCCACCTGCACTCTACCAGAAGCCTAACACAGAGACAGAGAGGCAACAGTCCCTCATTTCACTCCTGCTACCTTATTTTTCTTGACTGGGTTGAACTGATGAGAGTCTGCACATATTAACTTATTAACCTGATACCTTATTTCCTTTGTTTTCTGAGTTCAAGACCCTTGATCAGTGTTCACATACATCAGCCCTCTTTTTCTGCTTGTAGTTCTTTCTTTAATATAGTTTCCATTTCAAGTTTGTTTTATACTCTGAATCTATGATTAACAAATTGCTTCTTTGTGTTGTAGTATATCATCAACATTACTTGGGATCAGTTCAAGTCTTCTCCTAGTTCTGGTATCTTTTTGTCTCTCTTGTCCTGAATCTTCACATATTGTGGCGTGACAGAGACACTTAGAACACACAGACGTAAGAGAAGTTTACTAGTGGGGCAAAAGGATAAAAACTGTAAAAATCCAAGAACACATTCTCAGATACATGCCTTCAGACTTCAGAGCTTTTGAAAATACTACATCATCACACTAGGTTATGATTAGAATATTTGCAGTAATAATTTGGGGCCTCTGATAAACGAGTAGGGATATTCTACTTTGGAGGAGAAGAAAGTAGGTACTGTGCTTAGAGACAGTTCAATCTCATCTGGTTAACAGAGAAGTTATAACATTAGAAGGAAGCTCTGGTTATCTGAAAAATACACCTATTTAAAATACCACCTTACCTAAATATTTACTATCAAATTTGTATTTATATCTATTAGGTTGAATCACATAAAATGGATGCTTTTACAGGCAAAAATTGATTTACATTTTCAACCCAAGTAACTCGAAGAAGTTCTGAAACACAAGAAAACACTTCATACAAACTTCCTTCAAAGGAAGCACATCTAAACTTTCATAAAAAGATTTCACTTCTCTTTTGCTAAGTATTTAAAAAGTTCTGTCTTTAAACATGGATATTCTTATGATCGAAGGAACACAAGAATATTACATGATGAAGGAAGTTTGTGGAATTACTCTAAAAACTTTCCAACCAAGGTATAAATAAAACTAAGTGATTATATTAATGAGCAAAACCTATTTGCAATGAACTCTTCCTGAATCCTCAAATTTCAGTTTTGCCTGGATTCAGTTCAGTTCTTTCATTCAGTCATATCCGACTCTTTGGAACCCCATAGACTGAAGCATGCCAGGCCTCCCTGACCATCACCAATTCCCAGAGCCTACTCAAACTCTACATCCATCACGTCAGTGATGCCATCCAGCCATCTCATCCTCTGTCGTCCCCTTCTCCTCCTGTTTTCAGTCTTTCCCAACATCAGGGTCTTTTCCAATGAGTCAGCCCTTCACATCAGGTAGCCAAAGTATTGGAGTTTCAGCTTCAGCATCAGTCCTTGCAATGAATATTCAGGACTGATTTCCTGTAGGATGGACTGGTTGGATCTCCTTGCAGTCCAAGGGACACTCAAGAGTCTTCTCCAACACCACAGTTCAAAAGCATCAATTCATTGGCATCAATTCAGCTTTCTTTATGATCCAACTCTCACATTCATACATGACCGCTGGAAAAAACCATAGCTTTGACTACATGCACCTTTGTTGGCAAAGTAATGTGTCTGCTTTTAATATGCTGTCTAGGTTGGTCATAGCTTTTTTTCCAAGGAGCAAGTGTCTTTTAATTTCATGGCTGCAGTCACCATCTGCAGTGATTTTGGAGCCCAAAACAATAAAGCCTTTCACTGCTTCCATTGTTTCCCCATCTAGTTGCCATGAAATGTTGGGACCAGGTTCCATGATCTTAGTTTTCTGAATGTTGAGTTTTAAGCCAACTTTTTCACTCTCCTCTTTCACTTTCATCAAGAGGCTCTGGGTCTTTGCTTTCTGCCATAAGAGGTGTCATCTGCATATCTGAGGTTATTGATAATCTCCCAGTAATCTTGATTCCAGCTTGTGCTTCACCCAGCCCAGGATTTTGCGTGATGTATTCTGCATATAACTTAAATAAGCAGGGTGACAATATACAGAAAAGATGTACTCTTTTCTCAGTTAGGAACCAGTCTGTTGTTCCATGTCCAGTTCTAATGGTTGCTTCTTGACCAGCATACAGATTTCTCAGGAGGCCTGTCAGGTGGTCTGGAATCCCCAACTCTTTAAAAATCTTCCACAGTTTGTGGTTGCCTGGGTTATTGCGTCTTAATTTTACATGTCAGAATTTGCATTTTTCAGATTCTAATCTCTTGCAGCATCATCAGTGATAGAAATTACATTAGTCATTTTCAAGATGACAGCCCTCAGAAGCAAGAACTTAATAAACAAAACATGCCAAAGATATATACTAAGTTTCACAACACAACTGCTATCCTAAAGTCAAAGTGAAAGGCATTCAGTTGTGTCTGACTCTTTGGGACCCCATGGATTGTAGCCGACTAGGCTCCGCTGTTCCTGGAATTCTCCAGGCAAGAATACTGGAGTGGGTTGCCATTCCCTTCTCCAGGGATCTTTTTGCTCCAGGAGTCGAACCTGGGTCTCCTGCACTGCAGGTAGATTCTTTACCATCTGAGCTACCAGGGAAGCTAATAAGGAATCAATAAAGAAGCAATATTTTGTAGGGAAAACCCCATAGTCACTAATCATTATGGTACCTAACATTGGAAATCAATGAAAGAGACACATATTCAATATAGGAGATGGAATATAAGAAAGTCAGAGAGGAGAAAGAAAGGAGATAGAGGGAAACTTAATTATATAAGATACCCTGGATACTCTGAAGTGAACTCCATTCATCTCAGAGGAACATGAAGACATATAAGGGAGTCAATTTAAACTTATTATCTGCCTGCTGCCACTGCAGCTGCTGCTACCAGATGCTCCAGAGAGAACCTATGGGGAAAAAAGCTTATAGATTCTCCTTGCATGAACTTGGAGTGATGGTCGTGAGAATGGATGTAAATGTGAAAATAACAGTACTTCATAAAGGCCAAGGTTTGTATTACCAGATCAATGGATCTAGTAATTTGAAGCTAGTTCACTAAAAAAAAAGCTCAACAAACATTTGCGGAAAAAATGAATGAATGTGACTTTCCATAAGACATCTAGAAATCGATGGTGCAATAGAGGTCAGCACTGCACCATGACCCTTTATCAGCAGTGGAGAAAAGAAACTTCTGTGACAGGAAAAAGAAACAATAGTAGGAGGGCCAGTTACTTGATACCTTTTCTGTATCTGTAACACCAGTTTATTCACCAACTGGTGATAAGAGTTCTTTTCTAATATTCAGGGCTCTGTTTAAACACAACTCTATCTTTCATTCTCAAGAAACGTACATTAGGACATTTCATTAAATATCACATATCACATAAGGATGACATAAAATATCACATGAAGTATTTTCCATATTTCACTAATGCCCCCATGTAGAACATAAGCAGAATAAAGGGATCAAGAGAATAAAAGATAGTATTCAAACTTCAAAAGACAAATGGAGCCTCACAGCTGATAGACGTCAAGAAAATTTAAATTGAAACCAGACCCTCCCATCTTGATTTTCATATCCAAATGCTGGAATGTCTGTCTGTTCACTCATTAGAACCTTCCTTCCTTTTCTGTTTTTCTTTTTTTTTTTTTTCCAGTTAGAAGAATCTATCCATGATTACCAAGTTATTCTCACAGATTTAAATGATCATGCTTCACAATAAAAGAGAATGATTCAAAGTTGTTACGTAACTTTAAAGCCTTGATTCAATGTTTCCTTAAACTGTTCACTAAGCTAATTCCAATGTTTACATACAAAGTAAGTGTCCAGTGAAGGCAGTGTGGTGTAATGAGCAAAATAAGTGTCCAGTGAAGGCAGTGTGGTGTAATGATTTAAAATATGGGTGCCTGGGACTGCATCTTTATCTTTACAAGCTGTGCATCACTGGTCAAATTACTTCTGCACTTGAGGGATTGATGGTGATTTATATTTTCTTCTTTGTGTTTTTATTTCTCAGTATTCGAAGATTCCAACAATGAACACAGGAACTCTAAGTATTGACAAGGCATTAAGTAAAAAGGAAGCATTACACTAGGTACCAATTTAGTGATACACTTTACAAAGTTCAATGTCAGTTTTAGTTAACATAGTTTGCATATTTTAATCAGTTAAAATAAAATATATTTCAGCCACACAATTTTTGAAAATAAGTAATTTGGGGGGCAAGTAAGTATCAGAGCTGAAGTTCTTGATCAACTGGCAGAAAAACCACATAAAAATTCACCCACCTTCTAATTATCTAACACTTTTTGGTTTTTATTATTATGTTGTTGAGCTCAAGCCTCCAGAAATGACTCTAATACATCCAATAACACTTTTTCTGCCATACCGATAAAGCCTAGTTATAAACTCCGCACTTACTATTCACATGGTCTACACAATCATTTCCTTCTTCCATAATAATAAACCAACATAAAGTCATACTCATGACCATATTAAAGATAATTTCCTCCCAATTACATGTCGTATTCATAAGACATGACTTTGCATTTAGATAATGTTTATCTTTGAAGGTACTCTAAGCACAACCTATGTGTTTTATTTATGCAAGTACATCACTGATGTAAAAAGAGACAGATTATTTTATCTCAAAGATATCCATTTTCTGATTTGCACTAAAACCTAAGAGTTCTTAAGATTGCAAATGTTATATTCAGTAAAATTACAATTCCATTGAGCTCATTATTCAGTTTTTCATCAGAAAAAACAAAACAAAGATATTTGATGAAATATCACTCATTTATTCATTCGATGGCTAGGCCCTGAAAGAGGTATAAAAATGCATTGAAGCCAGCTCTGAATTTTTGACTCTCATGGTCCAACTGAGAAAAGAGATGTGAAAATGGCTCCAGTGCATCACAGGCGGTTAGATCCAAGGTTTGGGGATGTAAGATGGAGAGCGGAGACGAGGGACCGTGCGTTCAGGGTAGGCGTTACTAAAAGGAGTTTGCAATGAATTTTAGGAAAATGAGTAGGCTTTTTCCAAGTGGTTAAACGAGAAAGCAAGAACACTCCATATTCTGAGGAGGGAAAGAGAAGCACCTCAATAGCACAGAGACATGAGTGAACCTGGAGGGGAAAGGGAACTGAGTGACATGAGCTCCCTGATGCCAAAAGTGCTCTTATTTTTCATTAGCTTATGCAGGTTTAATCCCACATACCATTTGGGCAACCACCAGACTTTTCAATTGAAATGGAGAAATCACAAGCCAGTTCAAATTGTGAAAGCAAATTTGGCAAGACTGCATTGTTGGCTGCTGCCCTGCATTTCCCTGATTTGAGAGAGGACGGTGGCTGTCTGACTGTCTTGAAACCACCCCCGTGCACCTCACCCCCACCCCATGTAGGCTGTTAGATCTCTGTGAAGTCTCATGAAAACATGCTACTGCGGCCATTTGACTGCATACATCACATTTTGCTATTTTCACATCCCATGGTAACATTTTTGTGCCACTTGATTAAACATTATTTCAATTATCATAACTATAAATACATTTGCAGTATGTCTAATGTCAAAGAGAGGAGGCCAAAGGATTGCAGTGCTAGCAACATGTAAGAAAAGGGCCATCTTTAGACAGAGTAAGTTCCATAAGGATCATTACATCAATATGTCTATGTGCCTGCTAAGTTGCTTCCATCATGTCCAACTCTCTGGGACCCTATGGACTTCAGCCCACCAGGCTCCTCTGTCCATGGGATTTTTCAGGCAAGAATACTGGAGCGGGTTGCCATGCCCTCCTCCAGGGGATCTTCCTGACCTGGGGATTGAACCTGCGTCTCTTACATCTCCTGTATTGATAGGTGAGTTCTTTACCACTACTGCCACCTGGGAAACCCATCTATATGCCTACATATGTATGAATATGCATCTACTCACCTACCTATGTACTTACCTATATCTTTCTATACATTTCATAAAGCAAATACAGAAAGATCGAATGGGTCATCTGCTGCCTTAGTTCCCGATCTCATTTATTTTCCAGGGGTCATAAGTTCACAGAGATGGTAAAAGTTCTTCAAACATGCGGATTCAGACTCCACTTACTAAAAAACTAGAAAACAAATTACTAAAATTAAAAATTTACTAAAACTAAAAAAAAATTGTTTTCTGTGCTGTTGAAATTCATCTATTTCCCAAATTTCTCAGGCAGAGTCTGTGGGACCCAAATGAGTAAACAAGAGCTGCAGGAGAACATTATGCTAATAGCCACTGCTGCTTCTCCTTTTCTGTATAGTAATTTCTCTTTTGACAAGTTTTTAACTCCACAGCAGGTGATATTAGGTGTAAGTCTTTAACTTGGTGTACTTACGCAGAAGTAGCATGTTGGGAAATGGAGGAAACAAGGTTAAAAGGAAAAAAAAAAACAATTCACAACACATATAAATTCACAACACATGGAAATTCACAAAATAGTTATAGAATTTGCACATATAAACTACTGGCCACTTATACAATCTACACTCCAAGATAAGTGCAGGACTTCCCTCCTGACTCTTCCATCAACTTCAATGTAACAGACTCCCCAGAGAAATTACTGGGTTGTTGCCCTTTTCATATTGAGTCTAAACTATGAAAAACACACTGCTTCCCCTGAGTTTACATTATCAAGGCCTTTTCTCTGTGATAGTGTTGAGGCCTTGATGTGCTGTATTATGTATTATGATCCATAGGAAAGGAGCCAAGGATATCACTGACTCAATTTCATATTCAGGCCTTGTACTAGACTGCTTCAAAATTGGGAAAGGAGTCCATCAAGGCTGCATATTGTCACCCTGCTTATTTAACCTATACGTAGAGTACATCATGTGAAATGCCAGACTGGATGAAGCACAAGCTGGAATCAAGATTTCTGGGAGAAATATTAATAACTTCAGATATGGAGATGACACCACCTTTATGGCAGAAAGCAAAGAGGAACTAAAGAGCCTCTTGATAAAGGTGATCGAGGACAATGAAAAAGCTGGCTCAAAATTCAACATTCAAAAAAGTAAGATCATGGTACCTAGTCCCATCACTTCATGACAAACAGATGGAAAAAAAAATGAAAACAGTGACAGACTTTATTTTCTTGGACTCTAAAATTACTGCAAACAGTGACTGAAGCCATAAACTCAAAAGACACTTGATCCTTGGGAGAAAAACTATGACAAACATAGGCAAGTATTAAAAAGCAGAGACATCACTTTTCCCACAAAGGTCTGTCTCATCAAAGCTATGGTTTTTCCAGTAGTCATGTACAGCTGTCAGAGTTGGGCCATTAAGAAGTCTGACAGCCAAAGTATTGGTGCCTTCAAACTGCGGTGTCGTTGAAGACTCTTGAGAGTCCCTTGAACAGCAAGGAGAGCAAGCACACAGTCAATCCTAAAGGAAATCAACCCAGAATATTCATTAGAAGAACTGAGGCTGAAGCTGAAGCTGCAACACTGTGGCACATGATGCAAAGAGCCAACTCATTGGAAAATACCCTGATACTGGGAAAGATTGATGGCAAGAGAAGAGGGTGATGGAGGATGAGATGGTTGGATGGCATCATCAACTCAATAGACATGAGTTTGAGCAAACTCCAGGAGATAGCAAAGGACAGGGGAGGCCTGACGTGCTGCAGTCCATGGAGTCGCAAAGACTTGGACATGACTAAGCCACTGAACAGTGAACAATACTGGAAGGGCCAGAATAATGATACAACTTGTAGGGAAGATCATCAGGATAGGGGAGTGCCTCATGGGTTGGAGAAAAGACTCAAAGAAGGTCCTGAACTGGGATAGAATGTATATAAATGTATATAAATGATGGTAAATGGTTTTGAGGATTCGGAAGCCATGCATCTCTTCTCTTTGATCAGACATACCTGAACCAACTATCACAGAGCCCAGGTAATAAGTGATTCCTGAGAACCAATGAGATGTAGAAATAGGAAGCAAGGGTTTTGTAGTCACGGAAGCCAAAGTTTGAATTCCAGCTTTCCACCGTATTAATAAATGTTCCAAAGAACATTTTCTTGGCCTTTTTCAGTCTCAAGACCACCTATATATAACCCTAAAGGGCTGTGAAAAGAGTTGTAAATAATGCACATGAGATAAACAGTGCATGCTTGGCACTCATCATACATGAATTCTCATTACATAAACAGTAGCTAAAACTTCAGCGGAACTGTGACTATACAATGAAGTGTTGCCTTTCTGCATACAGCTGTGAGAAAACATCATTTGACAGTGCCTCCCCTATGTAAACTCTGTGAGGCCCATTTTATGTCTCCAGTTATCTTCAAACTTTTAGAGTTCTAGGGAAAAAAAAGTACTTTTTTTCTGTTGGCCTAAGGATTGTTATTAAATTATTAGATTTATCAGGCAGGCTTGTGTTCCCTTAGTAAAAATTGCACCTCACACACAACGTTTTCCAGTATTTTTTTTCTGGAGTGAACGGCTAATGAAGACTTCAAGGTAGCCTTAAATACCTGCTGTTCATAGCAGAATAAAATGACATATCAGCCCCATTTGAGAGCTCCAAGGAGCGAATGGCACAGCTTGCTTTACATCTCAGCATTTGGGTAGGATGCCAACCACATCATAACCAAAAGCCAGAGAAAGGACTTTGTATTTCTGGCCTAATCTTTTTTCCTCTACATTATCTGCTGAGCTTCCTCTTCTCAGTCCTCATTCCTTCCTTTTTGGACCTGCTTTATAAACATTTTAGCTTCATAAAAGTTCCTGTGAGACATCAAAACACTCCAGCTCTGTATTTACTCAACCCCATTCAGCCTCCAAACATATTAAATCTTAGTGATTATTTGTTTGACACCTCTGCCTTCACGATGCTCTGATGCCTAATATTATTGTTAAGGAATTGCAGGTTTCTTGTAAGTCAATAACTCTCCATCAAAACACAGATCCAAAAATCAGACTTCTCAGTAAATATTTCAAAACCATCTCTAGAGAAAAACTCCAGCTCTTTTTTTTTTTTTTTTCCTTAGACTGACTGTCACAACATTCACACAACATGTGAATAAAAATCTGGAACTGGTGTTTTGGAGTATGGCTGGAAAATTGTATTTTACAGACTCACACTTAGAAGTCATCCATAAAATGCTCAATGTAAAAAAAAAAGCAAGAAACAAAATCAGCTACAAAGCTGGCAAAATGAAGTTATCTATGGCCAGTAGACCACTTGAGGACAAAGAGACATTCAAAGATAGAATCACTATCTCTGACATGCTCACTCTGGCAGAGTGGTCGACATAAGCCTTCCACCTTCTGACAAATGTGGAGGGTTGCTTTGAAACAAAGTCCAGCAATCTCTGCTTTATCAGAAGTAAGCAAATTATATGTATAGCCTAAACAAACAACCTTATCATTTTGATATTTCATCACATCTTCTCTAAAAGTGAAAGCAGAGGACACCAAAAAACTTTTTTTTGCAATAGTTTCCTTCTACATAAGGATCTTTTTCCACCTTAGAAGTGTACAATAATCATCGCTAAATTCTGACAAAAACTGTGTTTTTCCTAAGTTGTGGATTTCCAAGCAAAGCACCTGGCACATAGCAAGCACAGAATAAATTATACAAAATAACTTTACTAATTAATTAATTAATCAGAGATCTGCTGCACTAAAAAGGAGCTCCTACTTTAAGTGGAAGAAAATAAATTCCAGTTTGAACATTTCTAGAAATCATTAAAAGAATTCCTCCTGCTTTGGCAATATGTGTTTTCTTAATCTAGAGCAAACAAATGCTATGTGTAGGTTAAAAATACACAAATGGATTGAGTTTGATTCCTATCAAGTGCATCTGCATAAAATCTGCAAACTATAGAGTAAGAAGTCTATGCATAATGGTGTTATTGTCTCATAACTTCATTAATTTTGATGCCTAGATCCAAAGAAGTTAGGACATCATTATACCATTAGCCTGGAGATGTTTACCTCTCCTTTCAGACTCTTCTTGGATAAATAATATGGTACTACTGAAATGACTTGCTCCTGGGGCGAGCAATGAAGCAGTTGTTCCCTCAATAGCCAGACTCAAAAGCCTTTACATTGTCTCAAAGAAGCATGTCTCATGCTTACTAATAAACTGCATTTTAGAGAGCTAAAAAAAAAAAAGAACAGCAGCAGCAGCATATGAAACACTGACGTGGAAGTGTCTAGGCATAAAGATGCCTTTCATGTAGCAAAAGAGGTTGAGCAACATTTTTGCCAAACTGTAGATGGCCTAGAGCAAAAGTAAGGAAAATCATCATAAGACAAGAATTCAGAAAGCAGGAATATATGCATTTAAATGGTCCTGAGAAATGTTGGTATTTAATGCCAGTGTTTGAATTGGGGGAAGTTCTCGCTTAGACTAAGATTAGATCGAATGTCCCTGATATGAGCAGCCTTTGTTCCTTCTACTTCCACAAATAAATCACTTCTCACACTACACTGTTCCCCCAAAGCTTGCACACCAAGAGATTATCCTGTTCACCATTGCTCATTTGATGGCACTCACAGTGCCAGACACAATGTATCAATCCTGATTTGTTCATCATATGTGAGAATACTGCTATTAAATTCCAAGTCCACTTTGCAGTGTTGGGGAAAGCCCATTGCTTCATTTAGAAGTAAAACCAAATTCTGTCAAGCCAAATTTTCAATCTGCCTGGGAAGAAGGATCTAAATATTGTGTTTGGTGCTCTACATTGCCAAGAATATGGTAAGCTGATAATGTTTTTTTCCTCATCAGTCAACACTCTACCACTTGGAGCACATAGAGTAAGTCACATGCTATGTTAAAAATGGTCATTTGCCTTTGTCCAGCATGCTTTGCCGAACACTTCAGTTCAGTCGCTCAGTAGTGTCCGACTCTTTGAAACCCCATGAACCGCAGCACGCCAGGCCTCCCTGTCCATCACCAACCCCCAGAGTTCACTCAGACTCAATCCATCGAGTCCGTGATGCCATCCAGCCATCTCATCCTTGGTCGTCCCCTTCTCCTCCTGCCCCCAATCCCTCCCAGCATCAGAGTCCTTTCCAATGAGTCAACTCTTCGCATGAGGTGGCCAAATTACTGGAGTTTCAACTTTAGCATCATTCCTTCCAAAGAAATCCCAGGGCTGATCTCCTTCAGAATGGACGGGTTGGATCTCCTTGCAGTCCAAGGGACTCTCAAGAGTCTTCTCCAACACCACAATTCAAAAGCATCAATTCTTCGGCGCTCAGCTTTCTTCACAGTCCAACTCTCACATCCATACATGACTACTGGAAAAACCATAGCCTTGACTAAACGGACCTTTGTTGGCAAAGTAATGTCTCTACTTTTCAATATGCTATCTAGGTTAGTCATAATTTTTCTTCCAAGGAGTAAGCATCTTTTAATTTCCTGGCTGCAATCACCATCTGCAGTGATTTTGGAGCCCCAAAAATAAAGTCTGACACTGTTTCCACTGTTTCCCCATCTATTTCCCATGAAGTGATGGGACCAGATGCCATGATCTTCGTTTTCTGAATGTTGAGCTTTAAGCCAACTTTTTCACTCTTCTCTTTCACTTTCATCAAGAGGCTCTTTAGTTCTTCTTCACTTTTTGCCATAAGGGTGGAGTCATTTGCATATCTGAGGTTATTGATATTTCTCCCGACAATCTTGATTCCAGCTTGTGCTTCTTCCAGCCCAGCGTTTCTCATGATGTACTCTGCAGAGAAGTTAAAAAAGCAGGTGACAATATACAGCCTTGACATACTCCTTGTCCTATTTGGAACAAGTCTGTTGTTCCATGCCCAGTTCTAACTGTTGCTTCCTGACCTGCATATAGGTTTCTCAAGAGGCAGATCAGGTAGTCTGGTATTCCAGTCTCTTTCAGAATTTTCCACAGTTTATTGTGATCCACACAGTCAAAGGCTTTGGCATAGTCAATAAAGCAGAATGGTTTTCTGGAACTCTCTTGCTTTTTCCATGATCCAGCGGATGTTGGCAACTTGATCTCTGGTTCCTCTGCCTTTTCTAAAACCAGCTTGAACATCTGGAAGTTCACAGTTCATGTACTGCTGAAGCCTGGCTTGGAGAATTTTGAGCATTACTTTACTAGCATGTGAGATGAGTACAATTGTGAGGTAGTTTGAACATTCTTTGGCGTTGCCTTTCTTTGGGCTTCCCTGGTGGCTCAGAGGTTAAAGCATCTGCCTGGAATGCGGAAGACCCGGGTTCTATCCCTGGGCCGGGAAGATCCCCTGGAGAAAGAAATGGCAACCCACTCCAGTACTCTTGCCTAGAAAATCCCATGGAGGGAGGAGCCTGGTAGGCTACAGTCCATGGGGTTGCAAAGAGTCGGACACAACTGAGCAACTTCACTTCACTTTCTTTGGGACTGGAATGAAAACTGACCTTTTCCAGTCTTGTGGCCACTGCTGAGTTTTCCAAATTTGCTGGCATATGGAGTGAAGCACTTTCACAGCATCATCTTTCAGGATTTGAAATAGCTCAACTGGAATTCCATCATCTCCACTAGCTTTGTTTGTAGTGATGCTTTCTAAGGCCCACTTGACTTCACATTCCAGGATATCTGGCTTTAGGTGAGTGATCATGCCATCATGATTATCTTGGTCTTGAAGATCGTCTTTGTACAGTTCTTCTGTGTATTCTTGCCACCTCTTCTTAATGTCTTCTGTAGCCTACACAAAAGCCACATCCTGAACATCACCAGTAAAGAGCCAAGGTGTTACCCTCATACTTCTTTACTTGGTGTCTATGGTACTTCATTCCTGGTTTTGCTCCTACTCAAAACAGCCATACCTCCTTAGTCTCCCACACTGTGGCCCTTCAGTCAGTCTCAGAACGCCTCTCCTCTGTGTGCACTCATGTTCTAGGTAAGCTCATCCCAAGCAATGTTGACAACTTCCAAACACACATCTCAAGGCGAAGTCTCTTCCCTGTACTGTAGACTCATATATTAGCACAGTGAATTATATATGCAATGGGCACCTCAAAAGTCATCAAAATCAAACTCCACATCTCTTGCTGCAAAGGTGTTCACACCTTGCAGTCTTTCCCATCTCTGTGAATGACATCACTTTCCCATGTGCTCAGCTAAAAATAAAATCAAACCTTTTCCCTCCCACTCTACGTCTAATCCTTCAGCAAATAATGTGGATTCTGTGTTTACAAGTTAAAGACTTTCCTACCACTTGGTCCAAATTGCCATGATTTTTGGCCTCTTTATTGTAATAGCTTCTTAACTGATTTCTCTGCATCTATCCTAATACCTATAGCCTATTAACTGGTCACAGTGATCCTTTTAAAACAAAATCCATATCATTCCACACCTCTGTTCCAGTCTCTCCAATGACTATATATCCCATTGAGAGTAAAGGTGAATCTTTAGGCTACCCTCACCATTTGTCTCCAATTCCTCTTTAACTTCATCTCACTTACTGGTAACCTGCTAACTCTGGTTTCACACAGAGCTGAAGTTCCTTAAAACAAACAAATAAACAAACAAAAAACCACAATGAACATGTCTTGCCTCAACAGTTCTGCCCCTGATGTTTCCTCTGCCTGGAACTCCTTCTTAAGGACATGTCTAGATATCATTATCTTAAATTTCTTAAATCTCTACTTAAAAGTCAACTTTTTGATGAGGCTTTCCCAGACCATCCTATTAAAATTTCTCACACTGCACACTCTCTATCCCCTTTGTGCCTTATTTTATTCCTGGCTTATTGCAATATGACACCACACACACACACACACACACACACACACACACACACGCTTGGTTCTTGCATTTCTTTATTTATTTATTTGTCTCTCCCCTCTAGAACCTGAGTGCACAAACTCTTATCTCTATTCTTACTTCTATATGCTGAGCACCTGGTAAGGTGCCTAATCCATATAAGGCCCTCAATAAATACTTTTTTAAATAAACAAACACTTGAAAATCTATATCTGGAAAAAAAATTATTAGGGTCCTGACTGCCTTTTGTTTAGTCACATACTTTTGACCAAGGCATCTTACTAGATACACAATCTTTTAATTTCATTATTAGAGACACTTTAGCACTTAATCTGCCATGCTTAGCCTAAATTAGAAAGGAACAAGGATACAACAATGACCACTTAGAAGAGATATTGTGGTAAATCCTCAGATCCTAGTGTTAATCTAGGGAATATAATTTGCTAGAAGCTTATAATTATTCCAGTAGAATTTCTTAAAGGCAAAGTTCAAGCCTTCTGTGATTAGATTTCAACATGCCCACTCACTTTAAAGCAGATTAAAGATTTTGGTTGTGTTCTATGAAGTCACAGTACAGCTTATTAATTAAAAACAAATTATTTTAATAAATGAATGGATTAAATAAACATTAATACTGCTGCAAATAAAGATAAATATTGGAGAGATTTTTAAGGCTCATTCCACCAAAAATTTCCTGGAAGGATAAGAGATATCAGAAGGCTTTTCAAACTTTGATCTTAACCAAGAAAATATCTAAACGGCAGTAGTTTTATCACAGAAGGCAATGGCACCCCACTCCAGTACTCTCAGAGAAGGCAATGGCACCCCACTCCAGTACTCTTGCCTGGAAAATCCCATGGACGGGAGAGCCTGGTGGGCTGCTGTCTGTGGGGTTGCACAGAGTCCGACACGACTGAAGCGACTTAGCAGCAGCAGCAACCAGTACTCTTGCCTGGAAAATCCCATGGATGGAGGAGCCTGGTGGGCTGCAGTCCATGGCATCGCTGAGTTGAACACGACTGAGCGACTTCACTTTCACTTTTCACTTTCACGCATTGGAGAAGGAAATGGCAACCCACTCCAGTATTCTGCCTGGAGAATCCCAGGGACGGGGGAACCTGGTGGGCTGCCATCTATGGGGTCACACAGAGTCGGACATGACTGGAGCGACTTAGCAGCAGCAGCAGTTTTATTTATAAAATAAACGTGTTTTATTTCATTATGAAATAAAATAAATATTCAGGATGTGGCTTTTGTGTAGGCGACCATTCTGCAATACATGTATTTCATACACTAAAATTTTCTACTTCCATTTGAATACAATATACTGCTAATACATAAACATCTATGCATAATAGTGGTACATTCTAAAAGTTAAATGCTGTTTGAAAAGTATTTAATGTATTAAAGTTTAATAAATCATAAATTAGATACAATGTAAGGTTTGCTGATAAAATTGTTTCAGAAAACCCAGCATGAGTCAGACATTGCTAGTTTACTTCCTATATTCCAGGATCACTTCCCTCTATAGTCTGATGCCCTCTTTTGAAAACAGTTATTTTATGGTCTAACTTGTTTATCACTTGTTTCAGTTGGGAGGTAAATATGGTCTCTGTTACTCCATCTTTACTGGAAGCAAATGCCAAAAATATCCAGTCTTATAATATGGACATAAGATTATTTCAAAATGAAAAAAGAGATGCCTTACTGAAGATCACTCAGGTATTAAATTGAGGAAGTGGATTCAAATCTAAGTTCTAGCTCTTAACCACATTGATCTTTTAACTCTTCATTGGCATTTGCCACTGAGTATTATCATCTGCCCACTTAAAATCTTTTTCTCTGACAGTGAACTTCTCAAAAGAAAGAATTCTGTCTTGTGTTTATCTTTATGGCCACAGTAGCACAGTGCTGGCACACAGCTGACATGCCCTGAGTGCTCAGGTGGCTCAAATAGTAAAGAATCCATCTGCAATGCAGGAGGATCCAGGTTCAATCCCTAGGCTGGGAAGACCCTGCCCTGGAGAAGGAAACAGCAACCCACTCTAGTACTCTTGCCTGGAAAATCTCTTTCATGGACAGAGGACCCTGGCTGCCTATAGTCCATGGGTTACAAGAGTCAAACAAGACTTAGTGACTAAACAACAAGAAGTAGCTTTTTCAGACTGGTTCAGGTGGAGCCCTAACACAACAGTGACAAGATAGGATACTTAGTAATAACGCCTACAGTCTTTGCAAGGAAGGCTGTGAGTCTTAGAAATATTAAGATGCCTCAAAGAAATAAGTTTGTGCATGAAGGAAGAAATAAAAAATTAAAATATTAGGATAACCAACCCTATGGGCAAAGAGATTTATAGAACAGCTGGAGAACTTTGTCTAGTTACCTGCGCACTGAAATTGTGTTTTGATTCTAATTTGCTTTGAAATTAGCATCTGTTCAGAATCACAACCTTGTAAGTGGAAGGAATCACATATGTCACCTGGGCCTTTTTCCTACTCAGTTTAGGAATATATCCTGATGTCAGACAAACTCGTGATTGAACCCCCCATTATTGCTTAGACTGTCCTACTGTGAGGCAATATTATTTGTTATAAATCTTTCTAGTATAAGCTAGCCTCCTGCACATGTTAAGAGAAGGTACATACCACACACACAGAGCTACTATTTATAAGAGAAGTAGCAGATCTCTGTCTGTATGTTTAGACTTAAAAATATACTTTCAGCATCATGGAGGATGAGGGAAGAAGCAGAGGAAGGGGAGGGAAAAGAGTTGGATGTAAAACACAGATATGAAGAATAGTTTATTTTTAACCACATTGCATTTTAGGTAGGCTAGAAAGTTCAAAGGATTTAGGGCAAAAATAATGTGCCACAAATACCATGTTCATTCTCATCTCTATGTTATTCTTGAACCACAACATTTTTGGTCACCATACCAGTCCTTCATCCATGACATCTTAAATGTTAAAAAAAAAAGTATACATTTACTTATAGTTAATATTCAAAGGTGTAAACAACTATCAAGTCTTTATGGCAACAAGTCTGTAACTAGCAATGCTTTGCACAGTCTTCTGATATCCAGGGCATAAATCATGATCAACTTTATTATGTGATACAATACAATCACAATATTATCATTTTATTTTGTGAAAGCATTAACACAAAAACAAGAAAGATAAGACAGCCTTGTACTGGCACACTTCAGAGGCAGGACAGACCCCAGCACTTAATGAGAAACTCAAGAATCAAGAGTTAACCAGTATTCTTTATTTCTTATATAGAGAGTTGACCCTTGAACAATGTAGGGGTTAGTGGTGTGAGGCTCCATGCAATCAAAAGTCCACATATAATTTATAGTCAGCCCTCCATATCTGCAGTTCCCCTGTATCCAGTTCCACATCTGAAGATCCAAATAATCTTGGACTCTACAGTACTGTAGCATTTACTATTAAAAACAAAATCACATATAAGTGGACATATACAGTTCAAACCCGTGTTGCTCAGGTCAACTGTATTCCAATAATTCCAATTATATATATATATATATATATATATATATGTTATATACTCACACTCATATGTGTAAATATATACATGTGTATACACACACACACACACACACACACATAATTTAATTGAATAACCTTGGTTTTATGAACCTGGCTTAGTTCTTAGTTACAACATAAGCTTGTCAATTACTTCTTGGTTTTCCATTTTGTGACATACGTAAAATGTATATAGCATATGAGGGAAAGATAAATAATCTACCTCAACTGAACTCCATTTATTAATGATACTAAATTAAATTACACTTGAAGACCTTTCCAGTGCCACATTCTAGGATGAAATGATGTACAACAGGGAAAATACTATGAAACTTTTTCAAATAATAGTTTCATATTTTTAAGCATAGTTCAAAACATACTAAGTAACTGTTTTGTCTTTCCTTAATTAGTAAATTCATTTCCAGAGAAGTAAGAAGGAAGAGAAACAATATTGATTATTACCTATTGTGTTCTTTCTGGCTACTCTGAAGGTCTGCTTTTTAAAATTTATCCCTCGCAGTAGCTGTAAAATATTTAATCTTGCCCGAAGTCAATGTACCTATTTCATAGCAGGCAAGAGTTAGCCCAGATCTGCAACTAAATTCAGAGCTTGGCAATATCCTGCCATTCAATGGCGCCTCCCAGAGTTTATCCCTAAAAACAAGTACCTTCCCCTACTCCCCTTGTTCCCTTGCAACATTGTTTCCTCAATATATTCACCTCTTAAGGTGGCATCAAGGGAAGGAGGACATCAGTGTTAAAAAGTTACAGTCCATCTATCGCTGTCTGCTCTGACTTAGTATTACCAGGATTCATATCATATGATAGTCAACGGGAAAAATGAACTTTAAAAGTCTTAAAAACCTATCCCAAAATACTCTATTCCAAAACATTGCTCTTCTATTTCTATTCTATATGATTTCATTTAACCAAAAATAGGAAAAAAACTATATTGATATTAAAGATAATATGTTTTCATAGAAAATGGTTAACTTTCAAGAGCTCCACACCCCCCCAGTGCAATCTGGATCTCAGCCTTGAGGAGGAGGCGGCGGCTTACTGTGAATACTTTTATCCCCAGGGCCACTGCAGTTCCTTATATCTGCAATGCACACAGTCTTTGGAGCTTTCCTTATTTTTTAGAAGCCAGCCTGATTTTTACTACAATCTTGCTATCATGAATAATCAAATTCCTTAGTGTGAATTACTGGGTAATTTTTGTTCCCTGAGAGGACCCTGTTTGGGAAGTAATAGATTGAATAAATACACACCGTTTTTCCTGGAGGATTTATCAGAGACTCTAAAGTATATTAATATGTGTTACCAACTTTTTAAAAGGGTTAAATGATATACAGAATTTCACAAACCTATTAATATAAACACTCCCTCCACCCCCATCCCAATCCCTGCCACACATATACATACACTGGCACATGGAAGCATTCTGTTGGGGCATCTTTGGAGACACAACTACGGGTTTTAACTTATAATGTGGCTGAATTTTACATGGCAGGAATCTGAAACCAATGCCTGCTGATGGGGAATAATAAGGTCAATTTTTATAAATTTTTACAAACCTGTAAGACAATGATTTTTCTTTTTATTCTTTTGATAAAGAACTACAGCATACTGTCTTCCCTTCCTGTCCCTGTCTGCCTCAGACAACACCTGCTCATGAATACCCATGGATTTCAGCAAACACTCAAGAGAACAGACTCTCATCCGGGAAAGGGCAGGACAGCCTCTCGGCAGGTGTGGCCATGTCTTGAGAGGAAAAGCGAGGTTGAAAGCACCCTCCCCTGCCCACCCCGCAGGGTCTAGAGATTATATTTCATACTGTCCATTTGATCATTCCTGAGGCCAAACATCTGGACTTTCCCATAAATGTGTATGACATCCATGGAAAGTTACAGACATAATCTGGTTTTTGACTCCTTGCAGCTCGAGACAGTAGCATTTGGGAGAAGACCTTGCAGAGGCCTCTGCTTTTAGAAATATATGACTTAAACAATAAGTGTCAGACACTATCAGAACCCGGGGCTGTGACATGCTGCAGGACAGAGAGCTGGTGGAAGCAATTATTACCTTTTATGTACATTCGCTAAAATACTGTTAGGGAAATGCAATTACTGGCTGGGACGTTCATTTATCCAAATTATTCTGGGCTATCAGAGAAACTTGACATGTAAACAATTTAGATAAGGAGTCTAATAATCCAGCTATAGCAAGTATCTGCAATTTGTCATGCTGTGCACTCTTGCTCTTAGCTGAAGTGGTCTGCTGCGCTTGCAGGGCTAGTTCAGCTGAATGTATACTGGGAAGATGACTTTAAGTCAGTGACAAGATACTGAGTGAATCAAGGTACAAACAAAATCACAAAGCAATGAGATTTTCACCTACTAAACTCAAAGTAGAATGCAATGGCATTCCTATAATAAAGCTATAACTAACTCATTACATGGAAACTATAGAAGACAAATAAAGGGCTTCAGAAAGTAATATTAGATTTATTTTACCTGGCATAGAAACAGTCAAATCTTAAATAGTTTTAGTCACTCTGATATGACCAATAATGTGCCAGGTTAAAAGGACATGAATAGAGCATAATACAGAACTACTGTTTTGAATAACATCTCCTTTGGGAGACCAAAATAAAATTGAAATGATTATATATAGATTATTTACATAGGAAAATTAATAATAAAACTCCAAAAAGAACAACAGAATTTTCTAAAGCTACAGTCTTGGACATACATTCACCTTGAGATATTTTCAAAAGAAACTGACACTCACCCAAGGAGCAAATCCAGGCTCGAAGATATTTTGTTTCAACAGTTGAGGATTTGCAGGCAGGGAGTGCTTAACGTAAGAGCAATGTGTGGAGTGGCTCTTTCTTAATAAAATGAAATGACTTGGCCCCTGCAAATAGGGGTCAGTGGGAAAAAAAGCAACCACTGATTTGCTTACTTCATGAAAAACATGTTTTTCTGTATTCATTATCTCAGCTAGTATTTACTGACTTTATTCTGTGTTCCAAGTACCATGTCAAGCACTAAAGCCTTCCACAGTGGGACAAGACACTTTGCCTTGAGGAGATCACTGTCCAGTGTAGAAGACAGAAGGGTAAATGAATAATTAAAATAAAGCTGATAAAAGCAATAATAGAACAAGTAAGGAACATCACGTGCGTGCAGAAGGAAAAGCTGCAGGAATGTGCTGTAGCCAGGCTGCGAGCACCTGCAACAGCCAACTACAAACTTCAGAATTTTTGAAATCCAGTCACTGAATACAACCATTACTAAAAACTAATTTAGGCAAAGTTACAATTAGAGTTAAAGCAGAGGTAATAAATACTCGAAACTCTATAACTTCCTGTTTATTTTATTTTATTTTTTTACTTTATTTTACTTTACAATACTGTACTGGCTTTGCCATACATTGACATGAATCCACCACGGGTGTATACAAGCTCCCAATCCTGAATCCCCCTCCCACCTCCTACCCCATATCATCTTTCTGGATCATCCCCATGCACCAGCCCCAAGCATCCTGCATCCTGTATCGAACATAGACTGGCACTTCGTTTCTTACATGATAGTATACGTTTCAATGCCATTCTCCCAGATCATCCCACCCTCTCCCTCTCCCTCTGAGTCCAAAAGTCCGTTCTATACATCTGTGTCTCTTTTGCTGTCTCGCATCCAGGGTCATCATTACCATCTTTCTAAGTTCCATATATATGTGCTAGTATACTGAATTGGTGTTTTTCTTTCTGGCTTACTTCACTCTGTATAATCGGCTCCAGTTTCATCCATCTCATTAGCACTGATTCAAATGTATTCTTTTTAATGGCTGAGTAATACTCCATTGTGTTTATGTACCACAGCTTTCTTATCCATTCATCTGCTGATGGACATCTAGGTTGTTTCCATGTCCTGGCTATTATAAACAGTGCTGCAGTGAACACTGGGGTACATGTGTCTCTTTCAGTTCTGATTTCCTCGGTGTGTATGCCCAGCAGTATAACTTCCTATTTATTTCATTATTAATAGCAATATATCACTGAAAGTGAAAGAGAATGATGTTATGGGGAGGGAGGTGGGAGGGGGGTTCATGTTTGGGAACACATGTAAGAATTAAAGATTTTAAAATTTAAAAAATAAAAAACTAAAAAAATAAAATAAAATAAAATTTAATTTATGGAAAATAAATAAAGAGAAAAAAAAAGGAAAGAGAATGAGATGGTTTGATAGCATCACTGACTCAATTTCACATGAGTTTGAGCAAACTCTGGGAGATAGTGAAGGACAGGGACACCTCAGGCATGCTGAGGTCCATGGGCTCACAAAGAGTCTGACAGGACGTAGCAACTAAACAACAATATCTGCATCTGAATGCAGAGTTCCAAAGAATATTGAGGGGAGATAAGAAAGACTTTTTAAGTGAAGGCAAAGAAATAGAGGAAAACAACAGACTTGGAAAGACTAGCGATCACTTCAAGAAAACTAGAGATACCAAGAGAATATTTCATACAAAGATGAGCACAATAAAGGACAGAAATGATATGGACCTAACAGAAGAAAAGATATTAAGAAGAGGTGGCAACAATACATAGAAGAACTATCCAAAAAAGATCTTAATGACCCGGATAACCATGATGGTGTGATCACTCACCTAGAGCCAGACATCCTGGAATGTGAAGTCAAGTGGGCCTTAGGAAGCATCACTGCGAACAAAGGAAGTAGAAGTGATGGAATTCCAGTTCAGCTATTTTAAAACCTAAAAGATGATGCTGTTAAAGTATTACACTCAATATGCCAGCAAATTTGGAAAATTCAGCAATGGCCACAGAACTGGAAAAGGTCAGTTTTCACTCCAATCCCAAAGAAGGGCAATGCCAAAGAGCTTAAACTACCACACAATTAGACTCATTTCACATGCTAACAAAGTAATGCTCGAAATCCTTCAAAATAGGCTTCAACAGAATGTGAACTGGGAACTTCCAGAGGTACAAGATGGATTTAAAAGGCAAAGGAACCAGAGATCAAATCGCCAACATCCATTATATCATAGAAAAAGCTAGAGAATTCCAGAAAAAAAAATCTACTTCTGCTTCACCAACTACGCTAAAGCCTTTGACTATGTAGATCACAACAAACTGTGGAAAATTCTTCAAGAGACGGGAATTCCAGACCACCTAACCTGCCTCCTGTGATACCTGTATGCAGATCAAGAAGCAACAATTAGAACCAGACAAGGAACAGTGGACTGGTTCTAAACTGGGAAAGGGGTATGTCAAGGCTGTATATTGTCACCTGGCTTATTTAACTTACAAGCAGAGTATATCATGTGAAATGCTCAGCTGGATGAAAGAAAAGCTTGAATCAAGACTGTGAGGAGAAATATCGATAACCTCAGATATGCAGATGACATCTCTCTTATGGCAGAAAGCAAGAGGAATTAAAGAGTCTCTTGATGAAACTGAAAGAGAAGAGTGAAAAAGCTGGCTTAAAACTCAACATTCAAAAAACAAAGATCATGGCATCTGGTCCCATCACTTCATGGCAAATGGATGGGGAAACAATGGAAACAGTGACAAGCTTTATTTTCTTGGGCTCCAAAATCACTGCAGATGGTAACTGCAGCCATGAAATTAAAAGACATTTGCTCCTTTAGAATAAAAGCTATGACCATAGACAGCATATTTAAAAGCAGAGACATTACTTTTCAACAAACATCTGTATACTCAAAGCTATGTTTGTTCCGTAGTCATGTATAGATGTCAGAGTTGGACCATAAACAAGGCTGAGCGCCAAAGAATTGATGCTTTCAAACTGTGGTACTGGAGAAGACTCTTCAGAGTCCCTTGGACAGCAAGGAGATCAAACAAGGCAATCCTAAAGAAAATCAACCCTGAATATTCATTGGAAGGACTGATGCTGAAGCTGAAACTCCATTACTTTGGCCACCTGATTTGAGGAGCGGACTCATCGGAAAAGACCGAAAGCAGGAGGAGAAGGGGACAACAGAGGATGGAATAGTTGGATGACATCACTGACTCAATGGACATGAGTTTGAGCAAGCTCCAGGAGATGATGAAGGACAGGGAAGCCTGGCATGCTGCTGTCCATGGGGTCACAAAGACTCGAACAGGACTGAGTAACTGAACAACAGCAACAATTATCTATGCACTTGAGTTTATTTATTTCTGTTGCACACATATGGTGGAAACATCATATAATGGCATCCTGCTGGGCATTTCTTACCAACTTTATGTGTCAGCATCACATTGATAACTTGAGGTTTGCCATGGTGGGAGTATCTATACCAGGGAATTCAACAAATATACTACCAAACATCCCCCCTGCCAAAAAGATAGCCAATTATTAAATATGTGTCAGCATACCAATGAAGACATCTAACCTTGGCTCCCCTATCTGTGATGCGCTTAGTCACTTAGTCATGTCCGACTCTTTGGGACCCCATGGACTTCAGCCCATCAGGCTCCTCTGTCCATGGAGATTCTCCAGGCAAAAATACTGGAGTGTGTTTCTATGCCCTCCTGCAGGGAATCTTCCCAACTTGGGGATCATTGCAGTGAATTCCTTACTGTCTGTGCCACCAGGGAAACCCTGGACCCTATTTAGTCATGGAAAAAGAGGGAATACAGAGAAGTAAAATCTGTCACACACAGAATAAAGACCAGCCTGCAGAAATAAAAGTCCAAGCTAAAAATATCTAAGTTGTCCTAACTTCTCTCATTCTGTTTCCTCCAAATCCAATTATTTGCTATTAGAATTAGTTATTAGAATTGTTCCTCTAATTCTGGTTCTCATTTTCAGAGCTCTATAGGATTGCACTTTGATACTCCCTTGAAGTTCATCATGACAATGGGATTTCCCAGGTGGGGCTAGTGGTAAAGAACCTGCTTGCCAATCCTGGAGAAGTAAGAGACACAGGTTTTATCTCTGAATGGGCTTTATCTTCTCCAAGATCCCCTGGAGAAGGAAATGGCAACCCACTCCATGATTCTTACCTGGAAAGCCACATGGAGAGAGAAGCCTGGCGGGCTATAGTCAATAGGGTTGCAAAGAGTTGGACATGACTGAAGCGACTTAGCACAGCACAAATGAGTTGAATGGCTAACAGGATGTACTGTATACAGAAGTGAAGTGGGTCATTTCTAGGTTACAGCTTTTACACACAGTGTGCCCTGTTCATTTAAACCTGATGTGGTGACTGCGGAACCAGTCAACTGAAGTCCCTGAATGACTATGGTGAGCAAAGAATTTCTGAATACCTCCCTCTAAAATCCTACTCGGATTGGTTATGTATATTCAGTGGGAAATACACTTTTGTTGTTTTAAGCCCTAATATTTGAAACTTATTATTCCAGCAAAACCCAAACCATCCTGATTCATACAACTGCCAAATACTGTAGAACCTTTGAAATGGTCCTTTCACAACTTTTGTCTCAGTTCCCATCCCTATTCTGTTAACCCCTCACCTGAATGACTGCAACAGCCATTAAGTTCTGCTCCAAGTCTCAACATCCTTCAACCACTTCTGTATACACTAGAGCTGGGTGCCCAAACACTTTTCTATTTAAACATCTTCAAAATATCCTCACTTTACACAAGGTAGATCTAAATACTATAAAATGGTATATTCAAAGGGCCCTCATGATTTTTATCCTAATATTGATGTTCCAATCACACAGAAATAATACGTTTCCCAAACAAGTTTCCTTGCCTCAGAACATGCAAACCTTGGACCTTCACGCTCTCATCTCAAATCTTCCTCTTGATAAACTCATGCTCACACATCAAGTACTCATTATGTGAAACCTCAAGCTAAATGGGTGCCTTCTCTTTTCTGTATGTTTCAAAGGCACTTTGCTTACATTTCTATGGTAGTAATGGCACCCCACTCCAGTACTCTTGCCTGGAAAATCCCATGGGCAGAGGAGCCTGGTGGGCTGCAGTCCATGGGGTCCCTAAGAGTCGGACACGACTGAGTGACTTCACTTTCACTTTTCACTTTCATGCATTGGAGAAGGAAATGGCAACCCACTCCAGTGTTCTTGCCTGGAGAATTCCAGAGACAGGGGAGCCTGGTGAGTTGCCGTCTATGGGGTCGCATAGAGTCGGACACAACTAAAGTGGCTTAGCAGCAGCAGCAATGATCTTATGACACTACAGTCATTTCTGCATATTTCTCTATCTGGACCTTGCTTTCTGGGATCTATTTCTGAATCCCTCTGACTTGACATATAGTGCTCATAAAAAGCCTGCAAGAGATATATCCAGACTTCTCTTGTGGTTCATTGACTAAGATTCCAAGCTTCCAGTGCAGGGAGCCAGGGTTCAATCCCTGGTCAGAGAACTAGATCCCACATGCTGCAGCTAAAGATCTTGTGTGCCACAAACTAAGACCTGGTGTAGCCAAAAAAAAAGAAAAACTAAAAATAGTTATTGGGCTTCTCTGGTAGCTCAGCTGGTAAAGAATTCACCTTCAATGCAAGAGACCCCAGTTTGATTCCTGCGTCAGGGAGATCCTCTGGAAAAGGGATAGGCTACCCACTCCAGTATTCTTGGGCTTCCCTGGTAGCTCAGATGGTAAAGAATCTGCCTGCAAGGCAAGATATCTGGGTTCGATCCCTGGGTTCTGTATATTTCTCTATCTGGACCTTGCTTTCTGGGCTCTATTTCTGAATTCCCAGGACTTGACACAGTGCTCATTAAAAAACTGAAAGAAATATATCCAAGGAGTTAATCTTTGATTTCCTAAACATGTTCCACTAGGGCAGAACTTTCCTTTTGGTTTTCTTGATGCTGATTTAATTAAGATTGTATCTTGGACTTCTGCCAAAAGCAGAAAAACAAGTTTGATCATTTACTCTAATCTCCTCATGCGAGGGATGAAAATCAAGGCCCACAGATATTTGGTGACCTGCAACTGATTGATTGAGTCTGAATAGAATCCCAAGGCCTTCTTACTCAGAGGAACTGCCACTTACCCATCCTGAGTGTCACCTTATATAATAAGGTTATCTTAACATGCACTAAAATGTACATCATTTATCTGCTAATATTTTTCAATTTATTTTTACAAGCCCTGTTTCCATATATTGATCTTACCTCTCAACCAGTCTTTACATTTGTTGGTTCCCTAAAATATTTCTTGAAGTGGCCACTCAATGAAAAGGGGAAACAATTTAAAGTCAATTTTAGAATCTCAAAGTGACCAGGAGCGACCAGAGAAGTAACATGATTTAATTAAAGCCACATAGCCAACACTGAATTAAGACCATAGAAACCAACACGAGAATATACTCAGATATCTCAATACCAAGACAAGGGTTCTTCTTCCTTTAAAACACAGGTTTTATTTTGATGTTCATTTTGGTCATTGTTTGCCTTTCAGCTCAGGGTCTCATTTCTGTTGCTTTGATTAAGTAATACAAGTGATATAAATAAAGTTCCTCATATGGTTTTTTTAGGTAAACACAAGTAAAAAGTAAGAAAATAAAGGAAAAATATCCTTTAAAATCTAAGTACCAAAGTTAATGAAAGGTGAAAAGATTAAAAGTTAAACAAATTTATTAATGTTAGAAGGCACATGTATGTTAATAAAATGCACTTAAAGAAACATAAAAAAAGGAGAGAAAGAAAATATGCTTCTTAAATCTGTCTTTTTATTTCTCCTTCCATAACCTGTTTGTAGAATTTTAAAAGCAAACCTTATACTATTAAGAGGATCACTTTAGATGAAACATGAGAGGCAAAGGAATTGAAGCTTTCTAAATGAAATGGAACTGCTTGACCATCCACTCCAGGTAATTAGGCAAGGGATTAGAGTAGAATTCTATATATAGCTACACATTAGAAATAAATGGAAAACTACAGATTTAATAATTTACAAAAACAAAACAACTCTCAGCCTTCTAAAGAGAGCCCTTCAAACAAAATCTCTTAATGGCTGAAAAGCATCACTGAATGGAATTAACAGCATTGCCCTAGATTTGTGCAACATTGACGTTTAACAATTAAGAATGCATTTTATCCTCATTCTTGTCCTGCTTTTCATGGCAGCTCTGGTCAAATTAATGTAAGCTTTGACTGTGTTCTCTCTCATTTTTTTCCCTCCACCTCTACCCATTTAAAAAAATTTTCATTTTTGTAGCTACTCTATCCAATTAAAAAATGCTCTATTATTTCTTTGTTATAACTTGATTTTTTATAAATTTTATTGTGATAAGAACACTTAACATGAGCTCTCCCCTCATAACAGATTTTGAAGTGTATAATTCAGTATTGACACAGTATATGCATGGTGTAATAAAGAAGACCTCTAGAGCATATTCATAATGGAATCCTTATTAAGGATTGAATAAGTTATGAATAAGAATCCTTACTCATAATCCTTATTGATTATGCCCCCCTCCCTACCTTCCTAGTGGCTCAGACGGTAAGGAATCTGCCTGCAATGCAGGTGACCCAGTTTTGAACCCTGGGTCAGGAAGATCCCCTGGAGAAGGATATGGTAACCCACTCCAGTATTCTTGCCTGGACAATTCCACGGACAGAGGAGCCTAGCAGGCTACAGTCCATGGGGTCACATGGCATGATGCTTTTCCATCTATCAAGGTCAGCTCTTTGGTCTGGTGATTCCTTGTCCTCCTCTCTTTCTCCTCAATTTGTAGCAGCATGTATCACATAGGCTGTTGAAATGGGACAGTATTTTGTAGTCAACAGCTCTGGATATGCAGACATATGTGATGGTCTACCACTAAATATGGGCTTCCTAGGTGGCTCAGTGGTAAAGAATCTGCCTGCTAATGCAAGAGACTCAGGTTCAATCCCTGGGTCAGGAAGATCCCCTGGAGAAGGAAATGGCAACCCACTCTAATATTCTTGCTTGGGAAATCCCATGGACAGAAGAGCTTGGCAGGCTGCAATGCATGGGGTCGCAAAAAGTTGGACACAACTGAGCAACTAAACCACAGCAGCAGCCACTAACTATGAAAGGAAGAATCAAAGGGTTTGAGGAATATAAATATTTTGAGATCTTGGAATTATTGAGTAACATTATTAAGTGGTACAAATAACCTTGATTCAGCTTTGATTAAATTCACAGTGAAATCACAGGCTACACATTTGAATAAGAAACAATTAGGGAGTCGAGATTATTGACCCAGGTACTTTAGACACACGGAGCACTAGTACATATTGCTCAGAAAGGGAAGGAAAGGTAACAATACAGACAGAGAGTTACAAAATTTAACTTTCTTGGACTTCTCTGGCGACACAGTAGAGAAGAATCTACCTGCCGATGCAGGGAACATGGGCTCTATCCCTGATCCGGGAGGATTTCAAATGCCCTAGAACAACTAAGCCCATGTGCCACAAGTACTGAAGCCTGTGTGCCTAGCACCTGTGCTCCACAATATGAGAAGCGACCACAATGAGAAGCCTGTGCATCACAATGAAGACTAGTCCCCGCTCATACAGTGAGGGAAAGTCTACACAAAGCAAGAAAGACCCAGTGCAGCAGAATATTAAATAATAATAATTAACTTGCTTATCATAAAAAGCTGAATGCTTAAGCCTGTTTTATAAACGGAGGAAAGAGTTCTCATAATATTCAAAAGTCTGTTTTCATAATCTTCCAAGAACTATTCATGTATAGCCTGAAGACCTGAAGACGATGAACCACTGTTACAAAAAATTATACTAACATTCATGTTCATGATAAAGAATCATGTCACTTCACTCTAAAGTGTATGTATTGTGTTTATCATAATAGGATCAATTTTATCACCAATTTGTGATGATTACTCTTTGATAATGATCTTTTCATCACAATCTCATTAAGATCCAATACATGTAAAGTATACATTCTCTTAGTATTTTAGGGACTGAATGAACGTGAAAGTTCTCAGTCGTGTCCGACTCTTTGCAACCCCATGGACTATAAAGCCCATGGAATTCTCCAGGCCAGAATACTGCAGAGAGTAGCCATTTCCTTCTCCAGGGGATCTTCCCAACCAAGGGATCAAACCCAGGTCTCTTGCATTTCAGGTGGGTTCTTTACCAGCTGAGCTTCAAGGGAAGCCCAAGAATACTAGAGTGGGTAGCCTATCCCTTCTCTAGAGGACTTTCCCAATCTAGGAATTGAACTGTGGTCTCCTGAATTGCAGGTGGGTTCTTTACCAGCTGAGCTACCAGGGACTGAATAGAATTAAGAAATAAAAGAGGCTAAGCAACTTGTCAAAGAAAGGAACACTACTTAGTAAGTGGCAGAGCAAGGGCTTGAATCCATGTTAGCCTGACTCAACAAATGGTGTTCTTAATATTACTTTTCTCTTGGGCTTACAATGTATTTTTTTCACCTGCTCTTGACTCCAAAAAATTTTTAAATGCTCTAAAATGTGTGAATATTTATCATAATAAAAGTTTTATGCAAATGCCTTTTAAGGTAAAATATAAACTCTAAAAGCTAACTTCGAAGTTTGAAAATTAAATCAATGTTGCCAAAAAGACAATTTTTCAAGCTTGCAGTTCTCAGATTGCCTCATCTATATTTTTCTCAAAATAACTTAGACAAAATTATTTACAGACTAGTTGCAACATGTTTTTCAAAAAAAGTATCAGGAAAATTTATATGGAAAAATGTGCTTGCCAAAAACATATATGACAGCTTAGGATTGTTTCAAATGAGTCTGTATATTTTAAAAGAACTATTGCTTTCTTCATTACTCATATCATTATGACCTGTGAAAACCTTGTCAAAGGTCAAAATTTTGACCTTGTCAAAATTCAGTTGTGTCCAAAAAAATTTTCCTTTTTGTCTTGAATTGCTTCTTTGAAGTAAATCCTTTACTTAAAAGCCAATTTTCAGTTTCTTTCATTAAAATCTAACTAGCATTTTGATAAAGGAGAAAAAAATGAATAAACAAAATACACAAACCAAAGTATCCAATAGCAGATTCATAGCAAAACCAAAATGGTATCTACAAGAAAACAGGGATTTTTTATTTAATTTGCTTTCATATTCACTCAATCATTAAAGCAAATGGTTTTAGCCTTCACATAGGAGATTAGCCAGGGAGTGTTTCAAAACTATGGATGACACTACATATACTTGAGTAACCACAGGTAAGCAAATTTTCAAATACTCAAGGTTATATATGCATAATGCCATCCAATATACATTATAGAAGGCACTGGCACCCCACTCCAGCACTCTTGCCTGGAAAATCCTATGAACGAAGGAGCCTGGTAGGCTGCAGTCCATGGGGTCGCTAAGAGTTGGCATGACTGAGCAGCTTCACTCTCACTTTCCACTTTCATGCATTGGAGAAGGAAATGGCAACCCACTCCAGTGTTCTTGCCTGGAGAATCCCAGGGACGGGGGAGCCTGGTAGGCTGCCATCTATGGGGTCGCACAGAGTCGGACACTACTGACGTGACTTAGCAGTAGCATTCACACATACACACATATATATGGGCTTTCTCAAGCAACTACTGGTAAAGAATCTGCCTAATAATGCAGGAGACGCAAGAGATGCTGGTTTGATCCCCAAGTCAGGAAGATCCTCTGGAGGAGGAAAATGGCAACCCACTGCAGTATTCTTGCCTGAAAAGCTCCACGAACAGAGGGGCCTGGTGGGCTACACTCCACGTGTCTCAAAGAGTAGGACATGACTGAGTGACTGAACACACACATACACATATATGCATATGCACACAGATATACATACATAAGTGATGCTTTTCCAATAGTTATTTACATTTATACACTAAGCAAGTTTACAAATTCCTTACATTCTATAGCAGTGATGCTTGAGCTACCTGAAGCGAAACTATTTCCACAGACCTTCTGTTTTTCTTCCTTCCCCACCATCTTCCTTCACTCTATTTTCTATCCATTTCTTCCTTTTTTCCTTCCACAAAAAATTAATTATAATCACATATGTTGGGAACTGGCAAGCACCAAAGGTCTAGTAGTGAATAACTACAGAAGGACCCAGCTTTTATGGAGCTGTAATTATACTGTATGTACATTTGTTGACAGATAAAAAACATAGGATTTTTTATAGTTGTTTTTCGATTGGGGTATAGTTGCTTTACAATGTTTTGTTAGTTTCTGTTGTACAATGAAGCAAATCAGCAATATGTATACATACATCTCCTCCTCCTTGGGCCTTCTTCCCCAAAACCTTATCTCACCCCTCTGGGTCATTACAGAGCACCAAGTTGACCTCCCTGCGTTACACAGCAGCTTCTCACTATATCTGTTTTACACGTGGTGGTGCATATATGTCAATCCTAGTCTCCCAATTCATACCCCACCAGCCCACCCCCATGGCCGCGCATCTGCCCCCTACACCTGCATCTCTATTCCTGCCCTGCAGATAGGTTCATTGGCACCATTTTTCTAGATTCCGCATACACACATTAATACATGATTGACTTTCTCATTGTTTTTCTGACTTATTTCACTCTGTATCACACACTCTAGGTCTATTCAGACCCCTGTTCAAATCATGATGCTGTCACTTATGCACCTTTGGGAAATTATTTAACTTCACCGTGCTATCGTTTTCACAAAACATCAGCTGCTCAGTTGTGTCTGACTCTTTGCAGCCCCATGGACTGCAGCACACCAGGCCTCCCTGTCCATCACCAACTCCCAGAGCTTGCTCAAACTCATGTCCATCGAGTCGGTGATGCCATCCAACCATCTCATCTTCTGTCATCCCTTTCTCCTCCTGCCCTCAATCTTTCCCAGCATCAGGGTCTTTTCCAATGAGTCAGTTCTTTCTCATCAAGTGGCCAAAGTATTGGAGTTTCAGCTTCAACACCAGTCCTTCCAATGAACACCCAGGACTGATCTCCTTTAGGATGGACTGGTTGGATTTCCTTGCAGTTCAAGGGACTCCTAAGAGTCTTCTCCAACACTACAGTCGAAAGCTAAATGGCAATAAATTTAAACTTGTCCTGTATCTTGTGGTTTAAGTAAAATAATGAATGGAAAGAACAGAGTGGAGAATTTGACATATAATAGATGGTTTAATAAATATAACACATCTGCTCTCCTCACATACATTTAAACAGGAATTTGCTATTAAACCCAAGCTTCACTTTTACAGGTTTGCAAATAGTCAAAAAAAAAAAAAGTAAGAAAGAAAATATGCTCAGGGTTTTATATTACTCTAAATAAATATTTACAGACTGGTTCCAAATCGGGAAAGGAGTACATCAAGGCTGTATATTGTCACCCTGCTTATTCAACTTACATGCAGAGTACATCATGCGAAATGCCAGGCTGAATGAAGCACAAGCTGAAATCAAGACTGTCGGGAAAAATATCAATAACCTCAGATATGCAAATAATACCACCATTATGGCAGAAAGTGAAGAAGAACTAAAGAGCCTCTTGAGGAAAGTGAAAGAAGAGAGTGAAAAAGCTGGCTTAAAACTCAACATTCAGAAAACTAAGATCATGGCATCCAGTCCCATCACTTCATGGCAAATAGATGGGAAACAATGGAAACAGTGACAGACTTTATTGTTTTGGACTCCAAAATCACTGCAGTTAGTGACTGCAGCCATGAAATTAAAAGACGCTTACTCCTTGGAAGAAAAGCTATGACCAACCTAGACAGCTTATTAGAAAGCAGAGATATTACTTTACCAATAAAGATCCATCTAGTCAAAGCTATGGTTTTTGCAGTACTCATGTATGGATTTAGAGTTGGACTATAAAGAAAGCTGAGTGCCGAAGAATTGATTCTTTTGAACTGCGGTGTTGAAGAAGACTCTCAAGAGTCCTTTGAACTTCAAGAATATCCAACCAATCAATCCTAAAGGAAATTAGTCCTGAATATTCATTGGAAGGACTGAGGCTGAAGCTGAAACTCCAACACTTTGGCAAGCTGATGTGAAGAACTGACTCATTGGAAAAGACCCTGATGTTGGGAAAGACTGAAAACAGGAGGAGAGGGGGACGACAGAGGATGAGATGGCTGGATGGCATCACTGACGTGATGGATGTAGAGTTTGAGTAGGCTCTGGGAGTTGGTGATGGACAGGGAAGCCTGGTGTGCTGAGGTCCATGGGGTCACAGAGTTGGACATGACTGAGTGACTGAACTGAAAATAAATATTTTACTCAGAAGTACTTAAACAGTGATTGAAAACTCTGTTACCACAAAAAGGAAGAAAGAGAGAAAATCTGAGAATCAGTGACACAGAGAGTATAGGAAAATAAATAAGCCCATGTGGGCATCAATATAGGTTTTCCTGATGGCTCATCAGGTAAAGAATCTGCCTGCAATGAAGGAGACACAGAAGACACAAATTTGATCCCAGGGTCAGAAGGCCCCCTAGAGAAGGAAATGGCAACCCACTGCAATATTCTTGCTTGGGAAATCCCATGGACAAAGGAGCCTGGTAGGCACATTCCATGGGGTCACAAAGGGTCAGACACACCTGAGCATGCACATACAAGCATCAGTATGTTAGATTAAAAGGTATGAACATGAAAGGATATACTGACCATGTTGCAGAAAGCAGTACTCAAGAAACCAAGCACCACACTTGGAAAGTTGGAGAACTCAGGTTTACTATGCCAGCAGACCCAGGGGAGTTAACACTCCAAGCTCTGAGCCCCAAACAAAGGGATTACAGAGTCTTTATAGGCAGACTGTAGTAGGCAACACTAGCTGTTAATAGGCTGGTTTAAACTAAGGGTTTTCGCGCACGTGTGGGAACAGTATTCAAAATGGGGAGGGGGATGTCTGGCCTGGACAGGCATGATTAAGTAGGTTTGTAGGGGCTGGGCGATTGCAAAGAGCAAGACAAGGGTGAAAACTTGTCCAGTCTCTAGTATTGCAAGTCCCCACTTTCTGAGCCTACATGACCTACATGATCTAGACTTTGCAAGGGGCACGCTGAGTTACACAGGCAGAAGGCAAAGGAGGTTATGTAAAATTTTAACTTTTCCTCTTCAGTCACAAGTGGCATCATTACCCAACGCTGACTTATAAAATTCTCAACCCCAATTTTATTATCTTGTTTTTACACAGGAAGTGCTCGCACTCACTGGGAAGGTAGCTATAGCAAGTAAGCCTCCAGCCATGGTGGGCAATATTCTTTGTCTCCACGAAATAAGTTACCATGTGAAAAGATAGATGAGCTGGAGAGGGATGTAGGTCTGTTGAATACTCGATGGAAACAATTAAAAATTGAATATTATCAATAGGAAATTACTACCTAGGGGTATGCTGAGTACTCCAGAAATGTAAGTCATGTCCTGCTATCTCATATATTGAGAAATCCCTCATCACTGGGATAGACCGGATGATTCTAAGTGGTATTTGAAAGCAGTGGGCCTCAGTGGAATCCAGCATCCCTTAGAATTTAAGTCTCACCACTAGCTTGCTATAAAATTCTAGAAAATCTGACTCAAATCCAGATTGTCTCCCTATTGTATTATTTGTATTGTTATTCTAATTGTATTAATTTTAAATAGACAATTTAATGAATACAATGAAAGAAAAACAGGTGCAGATTTGTGGTTAGAATAAAGCACTTTCAAAACTGAGTTGTTAGAATGTAAAATCAACTCTGAATTTAAAAGCACCACAGAGAAAACCAAAGCTTCTTTGCCATAAATAAAAAAGTCAAGTGCAATACTGAAACGGTGTTATTGTGTCTAATAGAAAATGTATTAAGGAAAAGGTAGATTGCTTTGCAGAGTTGTTCAAAAATGACAGTTTCAATGTGCTTTCATTGTTCAACCAAGTACTGCACAGGAAAGGTGACAAGACAAAGGAACTGACGGGGACAGTCTTCTGTTGCACATGGATGTTCTAAACAATTAAGTCAGCCTGAGCATGAAAAACAGTTAATTTCACTCAGAGTGATTCCATGTTTGTCAAGCCATCTTCTTGATTATGATTTGGTTCCTTACGTGGATTGTCTACTGTGAGTCAAGGAGACAGGTTGATGGAAACCTGTGATATGACAATTTTATTTCTCTGTAAGGTAAGAAGTTGATATTCTACCTCATCTTCCTCAGTCTCTTGTGAGGTTTCTAAATATGAATCATCATCCCTAAGTCCAACACTGAAAAGATGGAAATCCTAAGATGGAACTCTTTAACTCATATAAGAATTAGGGGCAGACGCCAATACTGGTAAATTTGCCAAGTGAACTGTATACATAAAAATCAGTACTCAAAAGCATTGAAAGCATTGAGGGAGACACAGAGGAGTACATTCAGACCTAGTTCCAACTCTCAAGGTGTTTTCAGACCAGCTGCTGCTGGTGCTGCTGCTAAGTCGCTTCAGTCATGTCTGACTCTGTGCGACCCCATAGACAGAAGCCCACTAGGCTCCTCCATCCCTGGGATTCTCCAGGCAAGAACACTGGAGTGGGTTGCCATTTCCTTCCCCAATGCAGGAAAGTGAAAAGTGAAAGTGAAATCGCTCAGTTGTGCCCGACTCGTAGCGACCCCCTGTACCGCAGCCCACCAGGCTCCTCTGTCCATGGGATTTTCCAGGCAAGAGTACTGGCGTGGGAGGAGGAGCCTACTAATGAAACACTACTATAAACTCAAACATTGTGAGGTTAGGGTCTGACTTTTGTTTGAGGGGGTTCTGACTCTTAAAACCAACATTTACAGAACTATGCACATTAAAGTTGATGATAAATCTAATGTAATAATCTACAATGGAAAAGATTCTGAAAAATAATACATCCATACATAGACACATGTGTATAAGAATATATATGAAAATATATAGGAATCACTTTGCTGTACACCTGAAACTAACACTGTAAGTCAACCATACTTCAATTAAAAAAAAAAAGTAAAGGGAGTATACGCTTTACTTCTTCAGAGAGAGTCATCCAAATCCTTATTTAAAGCAATATAAATGACATCTTTTACTATTTAGCACTGATATAAAGATGGGTCAGCTCAGAAGAAATCCTACAATGGTCAGAAAATTTTATCTCACAAATCAAGACAATTGTATATATTTTGAAATGAATACCACCAACAAAGAAATGACAATGTATTTAAGAGGTGAACTTTTCAATGGGCCCAAGTACAAAACTAAAAGAAATAAACATGTCTAAATAAGCTCTATAAAGATTTTAAGAAGAAAAAACCAGAAACATTAGATAAAATGATCCATAAAATAGTAGTTTAATTTTTTTTCTTAGCATAAGAATCATAAGTGAAAAACATGGAAAACAGAAGGGACTGTTTCTTTCGTAAGACAATAATGCCCTTTACCTGAAAGAAGATTTCAGCAGAATTTCAAAGACATTGAACAGAGTTCAGAGAGCGGCAGCTGTTGTCTACTTTAAGATTCTTTGTCTTTATAACTGTTGATCTTAATAAATTTGAAGATTTCAAAAGAGAGGTTATTGTTTCATTTGACAATGCAAGTTTTCAAAATGAAGTAAAAGCCACTGAAAATAACTGTTGTCTTAAATGGGTCATTTCAAATAAAGACGAGTGGATATTACACAGGCATAGAAATCTTACAGAAAGCTTTGCTCTGTAAATTTGAAATTCACCTACTTTTGTGAGTCTTGATTTTCAAACATGGAGAGTTATACAGGTCAACATCAAGCCACAGAAAAACTAACAAAAAATAGAACGGACAGTGTGCCAAATTTCTTAAGGGAGACAGACTGTTTAAGCTTTGAAGTACTAGGAAGAAAAACACAAAGGAAAATGTGAATAATTGTGGTAAAATATTAAATACACACGTTGTAAGCTAAAAAATAAGACACTGTGAAAAACCAAATAGGAAAAAAAATATTTAACCTAAAAGCAGACTGCACAAATTACTAAGAAAAGTTCCAAGACCTTAATAAATAAATTGACAAGAAACATTATTTTGCTAGGGGTGGCATAATAAAATACTACAGACTGGATGGCTTAGGAACAGAAATTTATTGTCTCACAGTTCTAGAAGCCAGAAGTCTGAGATCAAGGTGCTAGCAGGATTGGTTTCTTCTGAGATTTCTCTCCTTTTCTTACACATGCCTTCTTTCTGTGTCTTCACATGGTTCTCTCTTGGTCTTTGTGTTATTCTGATCCCTTTGCATCAGGGCACCAGTTATACTGAATTAAGGCCCACCTATACGACCTCATTTCTCCTTAATATCTCTTTCAAGGTCCTATCTCCAAATATAACACATTCTGATGTAAGACTTCAATGCAGGAATTTGTGGGAGATACAACCGGGCTTATAATGGAAATCAGCAATTCAAAAAGTATCGTGCAAAAAAAATTAAAATGTTATCTTTGCTGGCACGTAAAAGAATGTTAATTAAAGGTAAAATATGATTGCATTTCTTACTTGTTCACATTAGTAGTGACTGAAACAAACATTTTAATGCTGTTAGCATTTTAATGGGAGAAGGCAATGGCACCCTACTCCAGTACTCCTGCCTGGAAAATCCCATGGACGGAGAAGCCTGGTGGGCCACAGTCCATGGGGTCGCTGAGGGTCGGACACGACTGAGCGACTTCACTTTCACTTTTCTGTTTCATGCATTGGAGAAGGAAATGGCAACCCACTCCAGTGTTCTTGCCTGGAGAATCCCAGGGACAGGGGAGCCTGGTGGGCTGCTGTCCTATGGGGTCATACAGAGTCAGACACAACTGAAGTGACTTAGCAGCAGCAGCATTTTAATGCTGGCAGATATTCAGTCCAATGAGGCTACTGAATGCTCTACAGAGCAACATAAACTAGCAAGCTATTTTGGAAAACAAATTTGCAATATAGATCAGGAATATAAAAAATACTATTTCTCAATATAGATCAATATAAATAAGAAACAGATAATAAAAACATATCTAGAGAGCAGTATACTTCTTTCTGGGAGATATTCTCAGTGAAATATTACCCATCTGAGTGTTATTTACAATACCAAAATTATTTGAAACAATTTATATGCCCACACTGGGGAAACTCTTATGTAAATCCAACTCTTGGTAAGATATTATGCAGCTACAAAAATACGTATAAAGATCATGAAAACATAAAATATCTGAAATTTTACATTTTAAAAATAAAGCTGGATGCAAGGACTATGTTAAATGGGTATGCAGAATAAAAGAAGGCAAGAAATAAACCTATAGTCAGTCATTACTTTAGGATAATAAAACTGAAGGTTTGTGGTTTTTTTTTCTTTCTTTCTGATTACATATTTTTTGATTTCCAAAAAGCAATATACATTTGTTTCTATAATGTAAAACAGAATTTAGGTAAAATTTGATTGAATTTGTAAAAGTTCAGTTTCAATTCTATCACACTTAGGTTAACAAGTCAGCTGCTTATTTAAATGTTTTGCTTTCATACTGTTACCTGGGTTTTAACCAACTGTTCTATTGATATGAGCGACACCTTAATTTAAGACCTCATTGCCAACTCCACTTTATTCTTCCCCAGTCACTACTAACATAATAAAAATGATGAGAGCACACTTATCTCTTGTGTGGAAGAAGTTGGGGATTCCTATAAGAAGGATTTGAGAATCACTAGTTGATCAAGTTCACTTTCTGGGGAACTGAGGACCACTCTCTATTCAGTCTGTCAACCTGAAAATATTCATTGCATAGGTCTGATCTGATGAACAGAGCAATGTTTTATAAGTTCTTTAGGCATCTCAATAACTGAAGACAATATCTGCTGTCCTTCTCTATGCCTGAGAGGGACACACACAGCAAGTTCTGACAAGTTCCAAAATACGGGAACCAACTCTAGTAAGTACAGGGTACAGAATACTGTCCCATCGGAGCTAGTGAAATAGCATATATTACTCTTTGGTAAAATACAGAGAATCAAAGCACACACAATCATGAAAAGTCTCAAATTTTAATCTTTGGGCAATCAATTGACCATCTGAAATATCAGGACCTCAACCAAGTTTGTTAATTTAACATTAATGTTAACCAATATTTTAATTTTCCTACTAGATTAGAAGTAAGAAACAAAATAGGTTGAATAGTTTCCTTTCAAAAATTTCCATACCCCTGAAACCTGAGATCATAACCATATCTGGAAATAGTCTTTGCAGATATAATTAAGGTAAGGTCCAAAGTGAGATCATACTAGATTAGAGCAGGCCCTAAATTCAATGAAAGTGCCTTTCTAAGAGATGGAAAGGGACACAGGGACACAAAGGCAGGAAGACATGTGAAGACAGAGGCAGAGATTGGAGTGATTCTGCCACAAAGCAAGGAACACCAGGAGCAGCTGGAAGAGTCAAATTACTCCCCTAGAGTTTTCAGAGGAAACCTCACCCTGCCAACACCTTCATCTTGGACTTCAAGCCTGCAAAACAGAAGGATAATCAATTTCTGTTGTTTTAAGCCACTTCATTTGTAGTAATTTGCTATTGAAGTTCTAGAAAATTAAGTGATTTACAGTGGTTTACAGAGAGAATAATGCCACATCTCACAAGAGCTATCTCAAATACTGGAAGCAGACTGGTGTGATAGAAAGAGCACACACAAGAGCTGGAGTGAACAGGTACCAATTCCATTTTGCACCTTTCCACTGGGCAATCCAGTTAGCCTCCCTGAATATTTATTTAACCATCTTCAAGAGACACAATCATAATATCAATCACACCATTCTGTTGACAAGGTTAAATGAGACAATTATGAAACAAGCATTTGATAGGCTGTGCAGTGGACAGAAATTTTTATTTTTTAATGTTGTTGGCAATGGCTCAGCGTAAATGTCAATTTTATACTAGATATGTATTCAGGAAACATGACAACTGAATATATGAAAGAAATTCATAAAAGTGCATGCTTAGTTTGTCTTCCAGTCCTTTCTCTATTTTAGAATCTTTTTACCTTAAGGGTGGGCTTATCTCCTGAAGACTGGCTTTGGACCCAGGTATGAATCATTTATCACATAAAGAGGGAATTATTGGGGATATTTCAAAAGAGGAGTAACTGGGGACTGAGTTATTTTTAGAGTTGTTGTGCTGTCACAAATAATCATCTGTTGTATTTTCAGTCATCTGAACTTGGATAAAAAAATAAATAGATGACCCTGACCGTGGTAAAACGGTTTTAGCATTGGTGATGAATAAAAAGCACAAAGTTAGCAACAAAGAATCCTGCTGCTTACACACAGCTCTTGGGTCTTTACAGCACTCTCTGAATTTGATAAGAGCATCAGATGAATGGTATCAGAGGTAAGAAAACTGATTGCAGTTAGTTCAGTAATAAACATAGTTCAATACTGCTTCTAAAAAATTCAAGAGTTAATAAATGACTCAATTCCTTAACAGCTTAGAATTCCTATTCAGAAAATTAAATTTATAACTCTTGATTGTGAATCACTTTATGCAATAAAAATATCAGTGAAGCAAATGACTTCAAATACAGTCTCTCAGAACTGATGTGATCTAAAAAGGTTTTTAAAACTAAATGGAAGATATGATCCAAGCTCCTGGTGTTCCTGTTTTCTTCCCTATCAGAGCAGAAAGCAAGATTCACTTCCTTAGGGCTCATTCCTCAATGGGAAATCACTGGTGTTCCTACCAAAACAATCAGACAGCAAATAATTTCTCCAAAATCCATATCCTCAATGAGTATTTTGTCAAGATTGGATCATGAGCTATTTTCAGTAAAAGCTCACCTTGACAGCTGTGATTGTTCTCCTGTTGTTTAAGGGGTTCAAATGGAGGACCAATGAGGCAAGTGCCAACACCTCACTGCTCTGACCTTTATTAACCTCTCCTCACTAGACACCACCTTGAGACATGCAAGTGATAATTAGGAAGAAAAAGTACTTGACCACTCCCAAATTTCTCTATATCGCCATTCATCCTTGGATACATCATTGCAATATTCACCAATGGGGGGCCTTCATCACTCGACTTCTGTTAACTTCTGTATCTACATCTCCCATCACTGACCTCCCACATGCTATGCTACCATCACATGGAGGGCCTGGGCCTCTCGTCCTATGGACTTTTGAGTAAAAGAATAGCAGGGCATGACCGCTTGAACCACAAATCCTTCCTAAACCCTGGGTCCTTGATGAATTTCCTGTTCTATTTTGCCCTCTTTGAGTATACCTGCCATCACATTATATTTCATACCTAGTCAAGTTTCTTTGGCAGAACTCTACCTTCTACCTTGATGCTCTATGGAACCATAAAACCAGAAAAGGAAGTATCTAAAATATTTTTAATAAACAAATAGAATTAGAAACAGACTTTATTTCCTACTCAATAATGTTCAACAAGTTGTCTAAATTCTCCATGCAGCATGCTTATTGTGTGTCAGGAAGCATTTAACAGGAAGCTTCCTGTGTGCTGTTTTGGATCTGTCAGGAATTCTCTGCTCCTTATTAATTCCTGAATACTCAGGAATTAAGAGGAGAGGCAAGCCTCTCCCGGGGACTGAGGAATTCAGGCATTTCCTTCATTAGTTTTTCTATACAGTGGTAAGTATCCTCTTCCTCCTTGTGAACCTTTTGGTAAAAGTGATTGTTTACAAATCTCTCTCTTTAATATGGATTGCCTATGCTTTGTAAGTCTGGAATTTTAATCTTTATCTTTGCTAAGAATAACAACTTTGTAAGAAAGTATTTATACACACACCACATTAATTAAAACACCTTTGCTCCATCAGAGCTCTGGTCCCTGTGTCTGTCTGTCTGTCTGTCTGTCTGTCTCTCCCTTTCTTTTTCAGGCTGATCCCCTGGAGTGCAGAGGCTCTCTGAGTTCACTTTCCTGCCTAGGCTTCTAGGACCCTCTCGAGAAGGTGCTCTGCACCTTCACCCTGTTGAGAGGGTGCCTGAGGCCTTTGTGAACAGAGCAAGCCCTGAGGGGCTTTATTGGCTTTCTGTGTAAACCAAGGAATATCAGCCTCTTTCTCTCTCCTTTACTTTCTTATCGGTCTACTCCGGACCACCAGGTTCCGGTCCATTAAAGGACCTCAACAATTGTGCATAAAATTATTTAAAACTACATTGCTTAAGGTTTAAATGATATATAGAGCATACAAATCACTGCATATACTCTAAAGATTTTTTTTAATAAAGGAAAAGACTATGACCATCATTTTCACTTAAAGAAATTCTAAAGACTCACCAAAGCGCACCCAATTCATGAATACTATATGGAATTAGACACAAAAGTTGCCTCTTAGGGTGCAAGTCCACGTAATTTTGAGAGCTCATACAGAGGAGCCTGGCGGGCTACCATCCATAGGGTTGCAAAGAGTCAGACATGATTGAGCAGAGCACAGCAGCATAATATTCTAGGACTGTACAATCCAATCCAATCAAGGAAATGTGGAAAGGAAGAAGCAGAAATAAGGAGGTATGATGCTAATGTGAAGGGGAATCTTCCTAATGATTTCAGAGCCTGGAAATCTTCATGGTCAGGGTCAGCGTTGAGAGCAGCACTTTGGTTCCCTCCCAATCTCTATGTCTGAGGCTGTGCTGGGAATCAGGGTGCAGTTATTGAACCTAAATATGGTTTAACTATCAAATAAGTGGAACACTGGCATCCTCAAAGAAAAGTGGCTAATTATAAATGTATTTTAAAAATAAATGCTGGCATTTATTCAGCACTTACTGGGACCAAGTATGAAGTAAACTATATACTTTATATACATTTTCTTTTTTTAATTTTTATTTTTACTTTATTCTACTTTACAATACTGTATTGGTTTTGCCATACATCGGCACGAATCCACCACGGGTGTACATGAGTTCCCAAACATGAACCCTCCTCCCACCTCCCACCCCACACCATCCCTCTGGATCATCCCCGTGCACCAGCCCCAAGCATCCTATATATACATTTTTTTTTCATCTGATCCTGTGTATCTATGAGGTATAAGACTGAGTCTTGTGGTTGCCTTGTGAAGGTTAATATTCTACTGTCCTTTCAAATTATATTCTCCAAATGCCTAACACTGATTTATATTGAAAATACAAGCTGTAGAGAAGATGAGAGAATGCATATTGGGGGTGTCAGCACTCTATTTTTCCTCTAGGGTCTCAAACAATTCAGCTCTGGCTACAAACTTATGATCCCCTTAGGCACATAAACTCAGTTAAACAAAGTCACCTACCTCTTAGTATGATAAGACTGCTAGCACATACCATTAATTAAGACTGCCCCTTTGCACAGAGTAAGGTGTCCCATCTTCTACCCCAAAGCAAGGCACAGAGAATAATTTCCTGAATGGCAGTTCTGGGGAACACACTGAATTCCATCTGCCTCCCAGGAACTGCTGCCTGGTTGGCTACCCAGGACTTGCAAACTGATTAACAATCAAGCTCTACAGGGGCAGAATGAACAGAGGGTATGTGCGCAGAGACGCCATGAGGAAGCCCTCAGCCAAGCCCAGGGTGGAAGATACCATCCAAAACACACGGAGAGATTCTCAAACTCAAGGCCTGAATAAAAGGGGAAATGGAGCAAGTATGTTATATTAAAATAGACCTGAAAAACACAAAGGCCAAACACAATATTGAGGACTTATGTACAAAACAGAAGTAGAGTCAGAGATGTAGAAAACAAGCTTATGGTTACCAGGGGATAATGGAGGAGAGGCATAAATTGGAAGACTGGGTTGGATGGACATATACCTACTACTATGTATAAAATAGATAACTAGTAACAACTTGCTATATAGCACCCTGTAAGGCCTATATGGAAAAAGAGTCTGAGAAAGAGTGGACACATGGATATGCATAACTGATTCACTTTGCTGTACATCTGAAACTAACACACCATTGTAAATCAGCTAGATTGACAAACACAGTATTTACAAAGTTCTTGATACAAATGAAGAAGTGTGAATATGTAAATATGATCTGAGTGTTAACTTTTTAAATAGTATTAGTTGTGCTAAGTGTGATAATTACATGAGGCTTATATATAAAAATGTTCTTTTCAGTTGGAGATGCTCATGTGAGAATTTGTAGAAAATAAGCATTATGTCTATCATTTATTTTAAAAAGTGCTTCCCCCATCAAATAACAGCTGAAACAAGGCTGCAAACTGTTGATACTCATGGAATCTGGGTAAAGGGTACGTGGAGTTTATTACACTGTAGCCTCTCTCTCGTTTACATGTGAAATTTTCATCATAAAAAGCTTTAAGAAAAGTAAATGAACTGATTTTTTAAAATCCCAAAAAGGATCATTTGCATTTGCCAGGTAATGTGTCCAAACTTCATTAATGTAACTAGATGCCCAAATCCATTTAAATTCATATGAAACCATCATTAGGTTGAACATGGGGATGGAAAAAAACCAGTAGAGCCATGAGGATAAGGAGCCTTAGGGGGGAAGGTTATTAGCATAGCATCAGATGGAACAATCAATAATTATGTGCATAATCACAATGTGAAAGATGTAAATGAACTCCAGGTAAGACGCGTTCAAGGAAAAGCTGGCAATGCTACGAAAATGAGACCACTCTCTGCGGCATAATCTTCCTCTGCCCTGAAGACCCATCTCAGAAGTTGCTGTGTGGCTTTGACCAGCTCCCCAGGGCTGTTAGTTGTTCCCTCCTCCGAGATTCCACAAAACTTTACTCATATTTCTCAGGTTTTTTTTTTTTTTCTACCAGCAAATCTTTTTTAAAAAACAGAAGGGATATTGACTAGCATAAGCCTTTGAATGTGGTACAAGTATGTATTTAGGAAATATTAATAGACGGGATAGATGGATGAATAGATGGAGGGAGGAGGGAAGAATGGATGGAGGAAATGAAAGAAGGATGGATGAATAGATGGATGGATGGATGAGTAATAGAGAAGAAAGAAAGAAAGGGAGGGAAGAAGTGCTATTCCCTCCTGGGAAGAAAAAATCAATGGGGTCAGCATGGGGACTCCAATTTTAGAAAAGCTTTCATTTCAACAATCCCAAATCAATCAGAATCAAATACATAACTTTTCTTAGTAGCCTACTACCAGGACTTTATTTGTTTTGTTTTGTTTTAGCTAGACTAAATCTACACATTCTCTTTGTACAAGTAATTCATCAAATATGCCAGGCTGGAAAGAGCTGAGGTTTTTTATCTCTTGCTGAGAAAAGAAACTTTTCATTGAGCTATCACATGCACAGTTATTTTTATTTGACTCTCAGTTGAAATACCCCTGCTGCAGAGCATATTGAATACTTTATTGACCATAAAATGTGCTGCTGCAATTAGAGGTTTTTTGTTTTTTGTTTTTTTTTCCCTGAGCATTTTGCCTTTCTGGAAGCATTTGGAGGCTCATTCCTGTTTATCAGTTTTTCAAAGATGTTTGCAATTTAGCAAAACTAAACCAGAAATTGAGTTAAATGCCTGGCATCTTTGAATAAGTGTTTCCAAGATCTGCAATTAAACAGTACATGGTAAAGTGTGGTGAGGTTTCTAATGCATAGTCTACAAAAGTCTTTTACATTAGCTAAGATCCTGGCGGGGAATGTACATTATATTAATTAGAAGCAAATTCACTTAAGAGTTGTGGTTTAATCACTCAGTCCTATCTGACTCTTTGTAACCCTATAGACTGTAACCCACCAGGTTCCTCTGTCCATGGGATTTTCCAGGCAAGCATGTTGGAGTGGGTTGTCATTTCCTTTTCTAGGGGATCTTCTCAATCCAAGGACAAAACCTACATCTGTTGGCAAGTGGGTTCTTTACCTGGGGGAAAGAACACAAGGGAAGCCCCCGACTTTAAGAGACTACTATATAAATCATTCAGTTTTGTCAAATAGTCTATGAGTACACAAGATACTAGTTATCCTCAAGTTATTTAGAGACAATCATTTCTATTCTATACTAACATATAAGGACTTCCTAGGTGGCGCTGGTGGCAAAGAACCTGTCTGCCAATGCACGTGACATAAAAGATGCAGGTTTGATCCCTGGGTCAGGAAGATTCTCTGGAGGAGGGCATAGCAACCCACTCCAGTATTCTTGCCTGTAGAATCCCATGGACAGAGGAGCCTGAAGGGCTCATGGTTACAAAGGGTCAGACAGGATAAAGCGACTTAGCACAGCACATGACCAAATAAAACAGCATAGACTTGTGACAGATACCAATTTTAAAGAGCATAAACTTTAAGATCTCATGTCTTATGCACAGAGTTTGGAACAAGGAACTGAAGACCCAAAAAACTCTGTATTCTGCAAGTCAAGAGGCTGCACCCATACATTTGCCAGTAAATAGTAACTGAATGGATAAAAGGAAGGAAGATTCTTTTGGGTCTACGGAATATGCCTTAGCTCTACACAAGTCAGTACGGGATGCCTGAGTTGAACAGGAATAAAGCTTATGCCTTTTAAATCCTTTACTATACATTCCCCTCCAATGTCCTCAGCCAGGTCAGTGCGGGAGTCTGGGCTTATCTCCTGGTCTTGAGGCCTAACCTGTGTTTGTTTTTGGTAGGTTACACAGCTGCTTTGAAGGAAACTTACTGAAGCATCATATCTTTTCTGAAACTAGAGTGAAGCTCATGTCCCCAAAACTTCTGGGTCTGTATCTCTGCTGACAATTCTGCTGGGGAGGCGGGCAGAGGGACCACCTCAGAGCTGCCTGATCCTCTCAGCATCTTCCCCTGCATCCCCTGACCCTTCTCTCCCTACTTCTGCTGTCTCAGTGTTGTTGAGACAAGACTTTGTTGAAAAAGCCTCAGCTCTGTTGTCCTCAAAATCCACCGAGGCATTGTGAGTGCAGGGCATGCAGCAATGAACAAGACACAGGGCTCCCCTCTTCTCAGGGGGATCACTTTTCTAAAGACTGAAAATGGGATTCAATCAGTATCAAGTTTCAGTTGTATGAGATAAGTTACACAGATCTGCTGTACAATGTCTTGTTTACAGTTAGCAATACTGGATTGTATACTCAAAAATTTTAGAGGGTAGATCCCATGTTAAGTGTTTTTATCACAAGATAAATTTACACATAAGATAAATATTAATAATTAGATTAAATTAAATGAGCATGCAGCAACAGTCTGAAACTTCCCACAGCTAGTATCATGCAAACCACTCCATACGCAGTTTCCCACCCCTCTTTGATTCTTTCAGTAGCGTTTCTTTCAGCTCTCTGCTCAACTGTTATAAGAGAAGCTTCCTTAGTTAACTTATATATCCCCGCTGCCTAATCATCCTTTCACTTCTCTTACAACTGTGTGTCACTCTTACTTTGCTGTGTATTTTTCCAGAACCTGTACCACTACATAAATTTATTTATTAATAGCTTATTATCTGTCTTCCCTTGGTAAACTATTCCAAGACAGGCAACTTAGTTAATTCACTACTGAGTTCCTTAAGATGGCACAGTAGAAGGACGTGCACTTGCCATCTCCTGCGAGAACTCCAAAATTACAACTCGCTGCTGAACACCGACAGGAGAATTTTGGATCCCACCAAAAGAAGATACCCCACATCCAAGGGCAAAGGAGAAGCCCAAGCAAGACAGTAGGAGGGGTGAAACTGCTTTTAGAATCAAACACCATACCTGCCAGAGATGCTTGGAGGGCTCAGGCAAAACCTTGTGCACACCAAGGCCCTGAGACCCCACAGAGACTGAGCCAGACCTGTGTTTGAGTCTTCTGCAGAGGTACAGGTCAGCAGTGGCCTGCCACAGGGGCAGGGACTCTGGGGGCAGCTACCTGGATCACACAGCCTGTGGCATAAGCCCTCTTGGAGGAGGTCGCCATTAACCTCACCATAGAGCCACCAAACAGAAGACCTACAAACTGTAGAAATATTATATCCAAGAAATTCTTGCACTATTAAGAAAGTTCTAGGATCCACAACAGATTTCCCTACCTGGGGATCTGACAAAGGGACTGAGAACCCCCAGGGAATTTTACTTTGGAGGTCAGTGGGATTTGATTACAGAACTTACACAGGATTGGGGAAACAGACTCTTGGAGGGCACAAACAAAACCTTGCACACACCAGGACCCAGGAGAAAGGACCAGCTTGAACATCTGGAAGTTCACGGTCCATGCACTGTTGAAGCCTGGCTTGGAGAATTTTGAGCATTAATTTGCTAGTGTGTGAAAAGTGAAAGAAAAGAAAGTGAAGTCGCTCAGTCGTGCCCGACTCTTTGTGACCCCATGGATAGTAACATGCACCAAGCTCCTCCATCCGTGGGATTTTCAAGGCAAGAGTACTGGAGTGGGGTGCCATTTCCTTCTCCAGGGAATCTTCCCAACCCAGGGATCGAACCCAAGTCTCTCACATTGGAGACAGACGCTTTACCGTCTGAGCCACCAGGAGATGAGTGCAATTGTGTGGTAGAAGTTTGAACATTCTTTGGCATTGCCTTTCTTTGAGATTGGACTTCCCTTGTGGCTCAGCTGGTAAAGAAACCACCCCTGCAATGCAGGAGACCTGGGTTCAATCCCTGGGTTGGGAAGATCTCCTGGAGAAGGGAAAGGCTATCCACTTCAGTATTCTGGCCTAGAGAATTTCATGGACTGTATAGTCCATGGGGTCGCAAAGAGTCAGACATGACTGAGCGACTCTCACTTCTTTGGGATTGGAATGAAAATTGACCTTTTCCTTTCCTGTTGCCACTGCTGAGCTTTCCAAATTTGCTGGCATACTGAGTGCAGCACTTTCACAGCATCATCTTTTAGGATTTGAAATAACTCAACTGGAATTCCATCATCTCCACTAGCTTTGTTCATAGTGATGCTTCCTAAGGGTCACTGGACTTCACATTCCAGGATGTCTGGCTCTAGGTGAGTGATCACATCATCGTGGTTGTCTGGGTCTTGAAGATCTTTTTTTGTACAGTTCTTCTGTGTATTCCTGCCACATCTTCTTAATATCTTCTGCTTCTGTTATGTCCATACCATTTCTGTCCTTTATTGAGCCCATCTTTGCATGAAATGTTCCCTTGATATCTCCAATCTTCTTGAAGAGATCTCTAGTCTTTCCCATTCTATTGTTTTCCTCTATTCCTTTGCACTGATCACTGAGGAAGGCTTTCTTATCTCTCCTTGCTATTCTTTGGAGCTCTGCATTCAAATGGGTATATCTTTCCTTTTCTCCTTTGCCTTTAGCTTCTCTTCTTTTCTCAGTTATTTGTAAGGCCTCCTCAGACAATCATTTTGCCTTCTTGCTTTTCTTTTTCTTGAAGATGGTCTTAATCACTGCCTCCTGTACAATATCACCAAGCTCTGTCCATAATTCTTCAGGCATTTTGTCTATCAGATCTAGTCCTTTGAATCTATTTGTCACTTCCACTGTTTAATCATGAAGGATTTGACTAGGTCATACCTGAATGGTCTAGTGGTTTTCCCTACTTTCTTCAATTTAATCTGAATCTTACAATAAGGACTTCATTATCTGAGACACAGTCAGCTCCCAGTCTTCTTTTTGCTACACAGTCAGCTCCTTGTTTTGTTTTTGGAAGTATCTTTATTACCTCCACCATAGTTTGGTTTCAGGTGAAACAACAGGGAGGGAACACAGCCCCTCCCGCCAACAGAAATTTGGATTGAAGATTTACTGAGCATGGTGCCCATGAGAACAAGACCCAGTTTCCCCCACAGTGAGCCTCTCCCAACAGGAAGCTTCCATAAGCCTCTTATCCTTATCATCAGAGGGCAGACAGAATGAAAATCACCATCACAGAAAACTAATCAAACTGATCACATGGACCACAGCCTTGTCTAACTCAATGAGACTATGAGCCATGACATGTAGGGTCACCCAAGATTGATGGGTCATGGTGGAGAGTTCTGACAAAACCTGGCCCACTGGATAAGAGAATGGCAAACCACTTCAGTATTCTTGCCTTAAGAAACCCATGAACAGTATGAGGGCTCAATAAAACCTGTCTAATGAGTGAATGCATAAGTTACCTTGAGCACAGGTATGACCATTACTTCAGTTTTCCAGATGGGGAAGTCAATATTCATGGAGAATAAGGAAGTTGCCCAACATCACTCAATTGATAAATGGTCAAATATGTGATTTAAAAATGTAGAATTAATGATAGATCTTTAACATTCAGTACATAGTCACTAGAAATTTAGCATTTGGGTTTATATTAACACACTTCTCTGAAAAAAAAAATTTACTGATGTGCTAACTCTGATGTAGTCACAGAAATTTATCTTCTCACAAATTCTATTGTGAGTTGCTGATGGCAGAGTAGTAATGATCTTCTGGAATGTTATGGTTAAATTGATACAATAAATTTCATGTTTTCCTTTGATTGTATTAGAAGCTATGAATGGTTCTATCACTTCTAAAACAGACTAAGGAATATAACATATTTTTAATTTTATGGGCCTGTCTCCCTTTTTAGAAACAGAATATTTACTTGACAATCTAAAAATTCTTGTCAACCTTAGAGGAATATCAATTGGTATTGTAGCTGAACATGGATTTTTCTCTACTTTTTCCCCAGTTCCTGGAGAAATACAGAAACATTTCTTCTAGTTGCTCAGTTTGGAATCTCTAGATTGCTGTGGTTTGTTTTATTGTTTTTGTGTTTTGTTGTTCTGCAATTCAATGCACCTGAATAGATAACTTTTAAAAATAGTTGAGCTAAGCATTATAAGAAATAGCTTTCCTCCTTAAAACTTAACTGCAGCCTCTCTTTCTAGTATGGGAGAAACCAAAATGCATGTTTATTAATTTAGTAACTATCTGACTTCTTTTAAAGGGGCACAAATTGGCTTTGATACTTCTGAATTACTCCTGAAATTATTCTTTATTCCAAAGCAGATCAATGAGAGCTCCAGAAACTTGTCAATTGTCATTTACGGGTACAAAACACAAACAAAAACTCACTTTTAGAAAAAGAAAATTATAAGAAAATCACTCAGGATACCTCTTTGTGTAAGTTAGATCTCTCCAAAAAAAAAATTAACTCATGCATAGAGATTGGACTAAACGTGCATCAAGAATCAATATTCAATTATTATCAGCCCCAAGAGAGCACTTTTTAGGAGTCATAATATTTATCATGGAATAACTCTTCCTTATCATTAAATAACACCTTATCTGCCTCCTGAGAAATCTGTATGCCAAGAAGCGACAGTTAGAACCAGGCATAGAACAATGGACTGGTTCCAAATTGGGAAAGGAGTACATCAAGGATGTATATTGTCTCCCTCCTTATTTAACTTATATGCAGAGTACACCATGAGAAATGCCAGGCTGGATGAAGCACAAGCTGGAATCAAGATTGCTGGGACAAATATCAATAACTCACATATGCAAATGACACCACCCTTATGGCAGAAATTGAAGAAGAACTAAAGAGCCTCTTGATCAGAATGAAAGAGGAGAGTGAAAAAGTTGACTTAAAACAACATTCAAAAAATTATCATGGCATCCGGTGCCATCTCTTCATGGCAAATAGATATGGAAACTTTAATAAAGCGACAGACTTTATTTCTTTGGGCTCCAAAATCACTGCAGATGGTGACGGCAGACATGAAATTAAAAGATGCTTGCTGCCTGGAAGAAAAAGCTATGACTAACCTAGACAGCATATTAAAAAGCAGAGCTATTACTTTGCCAGCAAAGGTCCATCTAGTCAAAGCTATGGTTTTAAGTAGTCATGTATGGATGTGAGACTTAGACCTTAAAGAAAGCTGAGCACTGAAGAACTGATGCTATTGAACTGTGGTGCTGGAGAAGAATCTGGAGAGTCCCTTGGACTGCAAGGAGATCCAACCAGTCAATTCTAAAGGAAATCAGTTTTAAATACTCATTGGAAGCACTAATACTGAAGCTGAAACTCCAATACTTTGGCCACCTGATGCGAAGAACTGACTCATTGGAAAAGACCCTGATGCTGGGAAAGATTGAAGGCAGGAGGAGAAGGAAACAGAGGATGAGATGGTTGGATGGCATCACTGACTTGATGGACATGAGTGTAATCAAGCTGTGGGAGTTGGTGATGGACAGGGAAGCCTGGTGTGCTGAGAGTCAGACACGACTGAGCGGCTGAACTGAACTCTTTCTCTTAATATATCATTTGAAAATAATGGAAAGAAAACCTATGGCTGATGATGCTATTTGTCTTTAGTATAAGACAGAATGAACAGGAGACCTGGACTCTACAGGCCTGGGTTTGTATTATAGATTAGTACTTGCCAGCAGTACCAATGTCATTTATTTGAATTTCCCTTTTTCCCCTTGTAAAGAGAGACTAATAATGTTTGTCATACCATCTGTGAGTGTGTTCAATAAGTGTTAGTTGAATTTACATCTTGTCTATAAAATTAGTAATGAAATCACATAAATATCTGTTGAGAAAACCAACCAAGGAGTAGATCAAATTGTGCAGGACATTTTGCAGTCACAGGTAAGAGCTATATTGGGTTTGATCTCTGAGTTTGCTTGTAGCTCTGAACCACTAGGCGTGTGTTCTTATGCAAGTAACTCAACCCCAGTATGACTTATTTTCCTCAGGGAGCTGACAGGACAAACTTCCTAATTTTACTGTCAGAAATAAATTCAGAAATAAATTCAGAAAATGTGCACTTAAGACACAAGGGAAACTTAGTCAATAAAAATTTGCTGATATTGGTATTTTTAATGAGGAGAACAAAATGCATCATTTTAATAACAAGTTTAAGTTTGTGTCCCAGACAGTATCCAAGTTTCTAGCGATGGAGTGGTCAACAAAACCACAAGCTCTCTGCTTTTAAGAAATTATTTCCTGATAAAGAACAGATAGGACAAAATCAAAGTGATAAATGCTCATAAGAAAATAAAACAAAGTAATTGAACAGAGAGATGTGTAGATGTGTGTGAGCTTATGTGGGAGAGAGGATTCATATGCTTAGGAGGTACTGTAAAAGCACAACATAGGGTGAACATAGAATATCTCTCTGAGCAAGTAACCTTTGAACTTTGACCCAAATAATAACCAGCCAGCTATGCAGGGTGAAATGTCTGCAGGACTGTGCACATGCTTATTCCAGATGAATCTCCAGACCTTCTGCAATTTATAATTCTGTAAACCTAGAGTAGTGACTGGGATCCAGATTTCAATACCTGTACTTTATTCCCTATGCTTTAGCAAAAGGAATATCCACAGATGTATAACCACACACAGAAGAGAGGCCTTTGGAGAAGGGGGATGAGATGAACAGGGAAATTAGGATTGACATATATAAGCTATTGATACTATGTATAAAATAGGTAACTAATGAGAACCTACTATATAGTTCAGGGAACTCTACTCGGTGCTGTGTGTGACCTAAATGGGAAGGAAATCAAAAACGAGGAGATATAGGTGTACATACAGGTGATTCACTTTGCTGTATAGCAAACTAACACAACGTTGTAAAGCAACTAGGCTACAACAACAATTAATTTAGAAATAGAAGAGAGCCCTTTGCAGCACTGAACCCATCATGTTCTTCGCAATCAGAGGTTCTCAACTATGAGACTCACTAGTACCCTTGCCTGGAAAATCCCATGGACAGAGCCTGGTAGGCTGCAGTCCATGAGGTCGCGAAGAGTCGGACACGACTGAGTGACTTCACTTTCACTTTTCACTTCCATGCGTTGGAGAAGGAAATGGCAACCCACTCCAGTGTTCTTGCCTGGAGAATCCCAGAGACGGGGGAGCCTGGTGGGCTGCCGTCTATGGGGTGGCACAGAGTCGCACACGACTGAAGCGACTTAGCAGCAGCAGCAGCAGCTGGGTGAAGGTGCACCCGTTACTTAGCCAATCTGAGGCTCAGTTACCTCATCAGCAGAACAGACCTGATATAAGATCATCAATGGGATGCTTCCAGCACAGTGCTTAGTGCGAGGAGACCTTCAAAATTGAAATTATTGTCACTATCAGGTTAAGGGCTCTGCTGTCTACCAGCAATATGAGCCTGAGTAGACGCTACAGTTATTCCGTGCCTCAGTTTTCTAATTTATAAGAATGATAGTAAAAATAATAATACAGATTTATTAGGCTTGTATGAGCAATAAACTGCATTGTGTCAAACACTTTGAATGCATCCTGGCACAGAGTAAAACTCATTAAATCCCAGTACTAGTGTCACCTATGGCTTTGACATCTGTCAGAACAGAATATAACTATAGGCTCCTAGACTACTGTGAAAGAAAGGACCACTGACTTACAAAATACAATGGACTAAGTTATCCCCATGCAAAATTTACCTAGTACTAAGAATAGTCACTTGCACCATTCTTACATTTTACTCCTGATGATTTTAAAATATTAATTAAATTTATCGTGATGATAATTAATCATTATTTAACACACATCATGGTCAATAAGAACCCTTGCTTTGGATAATTTTAGATGGATTTACACATTTCCCTAAGATTAAATCTTACTGTCACCTCACAGCTTTTCAATCAACATTGGCTCTATTTTATGTGCCATTTACAAAGCACACAAATAACTTTAATACATTACTGATTTTTTTTAAAGAAGTGAAAGCATTCAACTGAATCTTTTTAGTTTCACATTAGCAGAACACACAAATCTTCTGAAGTCAAAAATAACAGAATATTTAACTTAGAAGGTGATCTGAGATGGTTTTGTTTAGACAGAGCAATCACGTTACTTTTCACAGACATTAATTATTGTTCAGGACACTTTTATCCCTTAGCTGCCCCCAAATATAGTTTAAATACTGAATTTTAGGAAGTCATTCCTAAGTATCAAGTTATAGAAGAGAAGAAATATTGATTTGCCCTGACCTGGGCTCAGCCCCCATATTAGAGTTGACGAGGAGTCTAAAGTCCTCAGAGGTTAACTTATTTTCCTGACCCAGAATGACAACCTATGTTTCCAGAATCCTCATGTCCGTGCTTTGGCTACCGTTCCTTGCTGCTGCTGCTGCTAAGTCGCGTCAGTCATGTCCGACTCTGTGCGACCCCACAGACGGCAGCCCAACAGGCTCCTCTGTCCCTGGGATTCTCCAGGCAAGAATACTGGAGTGGGTTGCTATTTCCTTCTCCAATGCATGAAAGTGAAAAGTGAAAGTGAAGTTGCTCAGTGTCCGACTTTTAGTGACCCCATGGACCACAGCCTACCTGGCTCCTCCGTCCATGGGATTCTCCAGGCAAGAGTACTGGAGTGGGGTGCCATTGCCTTCTCTGAAAGATTTCCTGCTGCTGCTGCTGCTAAGTCGCTTCAGTTGTGTCCGACTCTGTGCAGCCCCATAGACGGCAGCCTACTGGGCTCCCCCATCCCTGGGATTCTCTAGGCAATCAAGTTATAGAAGAGAAGAAATATTGACTTGCCCTGACCTGGGCTCAGCCCCCATACTAGAGTTGACTTCTGAGGAGTCTAAAGTCCTCAGAGGTTAACTTATTTTCCTGACTTAGAATGACAATCTATGTTTCCAGAATCCTCATGTCCATGCTTTGGCCACTGCTCCTTGCTACCTGCTATTTAATACCCACCTGAACAGGGCTGAGGACCTGGGAGGAATGGAATTATAGCATGGGTTAAAATCCTCATCCTTCTTCTCTGCTGGAGCTCAATACACTGCTCAACTCAGGCTTCCTGATCTTGATTTGTTTCCCTTTCCATTTTCACTGACATCCATATCCTGTTACATCTAACCTGAAAAGGAAAGGACTACAGGCCTTATACTCATCCATTACACTGCACTCATACCCAAGAACAGCAACCCACTAGCAGCAATGCTGACTATAAATGAGTGATGGTGTCCTCGCCCATAACCTTGCTCTGCATGTCAATCACTCATGGCTTTCCCTGCTGAAAATTTAGCACAATTACTCCCTCCCCCACAAGCTTCTTTCTTAACATTTCACTTCCACAGCCCAAACTTAGCCAGAGTCAGTGACTAGAATCCAGTGGTGCAGCAAAAGATTGTTTAGTGCTCTGCTGACGCTTATAATAAGCCACGACAGCACAAGAAAAATTCTGGTAGCAACTCTGCGACTTAAACGGCTGAAAACACTCATAGCACAAGCATGTACAAATAATAAAAATTATTAATAATGGAAAAATTGGCCTACACTCAAGTGCTAATTAAATACATGTTTTTATTAAAGTAATATTATATTTGGTCAGTAAGTAGGAGAATGACGGGCTTTGGTAGACTGATTTTATTAATAAATATTTGTTCTGCTGGCAGCACAGCAAAATGAAAAAGAGAACTAGAAGACACAAGGTCTTAATTATTCTAATTGTGAAGAGCATTCTATAACTTTTCAACAATATAATTTCTAAACTGAAGCATGGCATTTAATAGAAATGTGATACATGGTCTTTCTTTTTGTACTTTTTCTTAAATGCCCTACTGAGACTTGTTCAGTGAACAACTGGAAATAATCTAAATGTTGGAGAAAAAAATTTACATTATATGTAACGGTCCAAAACAGAATTCAGCCTATAAAGCCAACAGCAAAGGAAAATGATATATTCACTCCAAAGAATATTGCATAGATATTACACAATTTCTCTTTTTACAATAACTTATAAGAAAATGTAAAATAATTACATTCAAATAAAAAAGAATGAAAATTCAATATATAAGTTTGTAAAACAGGAAATCAAAAAAAGGAAAATGTAATCCATCATAACGTTAAAGTGTCTGTTTCCTATAATGAAGTTATTTAATTTTTAATGATTTTTTCTAGATTTATCTTTTCCAAATTCACTCCATTGGAGGCAGAGAAGAAAAATGGTATTAGTTAAAAACAAATTCATTTTCAAAAAGTCCTTACTTCGCAAATTGAAAATGACCTAAATGGCTAAATGGGGACAGAAGAGGATGCTGTGGTTAAACATCATTGGCCATTCAAATGATGGATAATTATGGGGTTATTAAAAAATCATGGCTTGAGAAAAAAAGATTTAATGATACAACTTTAAATGAAAAAAAAATAGATTATCAGTCATTCCATACAATAATCCCTAAAATGACTAATGGAAATCCACTAGAGCCACACTGTCTAATGGATATATAACATGTACTACATAGACAATTTTCTTTTAGCCATATTTTCAAAAGTACAAAGAAACAGGTAGAATTAATTTTAATGAAGTATACTATAAATAAAGATGAAAACCACTGACCAACATTTAAATATTTTATCCAAGTAATCAGTGGACTGAGGCAATGAGATTCCTCTACCAGTAATCAAAACTCTCTCCCAGTCATGACTTCTTTCTTAGAATGAATGCTCATAGAATCTTTTTATAGCGTGAAATAGGTAGAGGGGCCTCAGAAGATTGGGGGGAGGTACAGTGTTCCCGGAGGTACAGAGAGTAGAGCTTCCCTGATAACTCAGTTGGTAAAGAATCCGCCTGCAATGTGAGTGACCTGGGTTCGATCCCTAGGTTGGGAAGATCCCCTGGAGAAGGGAAAGGCTACCCACTCCAGTATCCTGGCCTGGAGAATTCCATGGACTATAGTCCATGGGGTTGCAAAGAGTCGGACATGACTGAGCGACTCTCACTTTTCACTTTCACAGAGTGTTGGAACTGGAAGGGGTGAATTCGTGCCATAACTGGAAAAGCGCTCTAATGTTCAAAGTCTATCATCCACAGATGAGTGAGAGGGTATATGTCTTTTTGTCTAGGGCCGTGCATGGTGCACAGTGAACCTGTCATGGGACACTCTGGAATGCATCGCAGACAAGGAGCACAGGTTCACTGAACCCTGCAGGGCTGAGTTCATTTGGTTGCCCAAATAATCCACTTCCATTAGGATTTTAACTACCCTTGTTGACCACGTATAATAGATAAAGCCCACGGCTATGCAATTCTCTAACAAAACAGCACACTCCACGTGCCTGTTATACACAAAGTGGTGATCATTGTGATTCTGCACAAAACAGTCTATGAGGTCAGCCTAGTTGTAACCAACAAATACACTTAGCTTTGCTCTTTTCTTACCATAAAGGTTTATCTTTTTTTTTTTTAAAAACTGGGAGGCCTGGCATGCTGTGGTTCATGGGGTCACAAAGAGTCGGACACGACTAAGTGACTGAACTGAACTGAATATAAAGAACTGGTTTAAATTTTGAATTTCAGCCATTGAATATTATTCCACTAAAAACAACAGTCCATTCAGGGTTGTGAAGCAAAGCCTTAAAGAGTCTGAAAGGATAAATTCACTATTTTTTAATGTCTTCTGAGAGCCAGGATATTAACTGGAAGTGGTAAGTACAGAAGGACTTGGATCTGTCTGCTGAGCTGATTAATCTTGGATAAGTTACTTCTTTAAGTTTCAATTTTCTCAGCAGAGGGGAATAATGAAAAGTAAATCTCCACAGTTGGTTATTTTGAGGATTAAATAACATCGGTGGAATGCTTTTTCTACAAAGATGCTAAGTTTTCCTTTCAACTTTGGTCCAGGCATCCTTCTTTTTGTGGAGAAATGAGAGTTGGTGAAAGGAAGAAAACAATCTCTGATTTATTTCAAACTGTAAAAAGTCTCAAGTTTGGTTTTCATGGTTTGAAAAAAGAAGCTGGAGCCAATGCACAGAATTTGGAAGCGGCCTGTGAGTTGTAATAGGTTTGCTAGGAAATGGTCTGAGTGCCAGGAATTCTGGATCAGAGGAAAATTTATGCAATTAGATCATTCGGTCTAAATGTGATTATACATTTTAGTAATGAACAGTATAATTCTGCAGGTAAAGCCAGAATAATAGCGGGAAAACAGTAAGAAGAGATTTGATTTATAGCAGAAGTTTCACAGACCTGCAGAACTGGAAACCACGTATGTATGATAAGCAAGAATTTTTCCCATCATGGCTAGAGATAACAAGTGAATTATTTTAGACAACTGTGTGGTGAAGAGAGAGGGTACAGACTGGCAATTCTAGGAATGTGGCTATAATGCCAACCTCGAGACAAATTTTGAAGTTTAGGAGAAGAGGAAAGGCAAAGATGCTCAAGGTGGCAATGCTGAGTGCGTGCCAACTAATGGGCTAAGTTTGCCACTCAGAAGAAGAAGAAGAAAAGCCCAATGAGAAAGTTTATAAATGAGCTAGTCTGATTTGGAGATAAAGAGGAAGCAGACAGAGCCTTGGGCTATATCATGACACTAGGACATTTGTTTCAGAAATGTATTTCTATAAAAATGAAATAAAGTGTGGCAAATTTGAACCCATAGTTGGTGATGATCAATCATATCTGCCCAGAAGCAGAACTCTGAATATAGAAATCACTGTCAATTACTGCCCTGGCTTCTAGAAGATGCCAGAACATGGTGAATGTGCTCTTTAAGATTACCTGAGGCTTTGCTCCCCATCCTGAGAAGACTGGTCCTTATGGGAGCCTCTGCTGCCCTCTCCATGGAAGGTTCAGATGGGGATAAGTTGGAAAGATCTCCCACCCTGTCCTCTTTTGTTTTGTCTGATGCCCCTTGTGCTTCTCAGAACTGGTAACAGCCCAGACCTCTTCTAACCACCTGGCCCTGCTGGAAGGGAAAACATGGAAAGCACAGGAGCTAAAGAGTAGATTTTGCAAAGGTACGGGGAGGAAGAGTTTTTGCCTGGGCAGTTCAGTTCATAACCCCTTCACTCCTCTCCATAAAAGCTTTGTAATGACACAGTGACTCTGGGAGACCCAGGCTACAGCTGTCCCTACTGGTGATGGAGCTTAGTGTTTTCCCCTGTTTAAGCTGAGTCACTGTCACAGAATGTTCACTACCACTGTGACAGTCAAAATAAGAACAATATTAACAGGAATGTTACAGTCAAAGCCTTTGACTGTGTGGATCACAACAAACTCTGGAAAATTCTTAAAGAGATGGGAATAACAGACAACCTGACCCGCCTCCTGAGAAATCTGTATGCAGGTCAAGAAGCAACAGTTAGAACTGGACATGGAATGACAGACTGGTTCCAAATAAGAAAAGGAGTACGTCAAGGCTGTATATTGTCACCTTGCTTATTTAACTTATATACAGAGTACATCATGCAAAATGTCAGGCTGGATGAAGCACAAGCTGGAATCAAGATTTCTGGGAGAAATATCAATAACCACAGATATGCAGATGACACCACCCTTATGGCAGAAAGTGAAGAGGAGCTAAAAAGCCTCTTGATGAAAGTGAAAGAGAAGAGTGAAAAAGTTGGCTTAAATCTCAACATTCAGAAAACAAAGATCATGGCATCCGGTCCCATCCCTTCATGGCATCTGGTCCCATCCCTTCATGGCAAATAGATGGGGAAACAATGGAAACAGTGGCAGACTTTATTGTTTTGGACTCCAAAATCACTGCAGATGGTGACTGCAGCCATGAAATTAAAAGACACTTACTCCTTGGAAGAAAAGCTATGACCAACCTAGACAGCAAATTAGAAAGCAGAGACATTACTTTGCCAGCAAAGGTCCATCTAGTCAAGGCTATGGTTTTCCAGTAATCATGTATGGATGTGAGAGTTGGACTATAAAGAAAGCTGAGCACTGAAGAATTGATGCTTTTGAACTGTGGTGTTGGAGAAAACTCTTGCGAGTCCCTTGGAATGCAAGGAGATCCAACCAGTCAATCCTAAAGGAAATCAGTCCTGAATATTCATTGGAAGGACTGATGCTGAAGCTGAAACTCCAATACTCTGGCTACCCGATGCGAAGAACTGACTCATTTGAAAAGAACCTGATGCTGGGAAAGATTGAAGGCAGGAGGAGAAGGGGATGACAGAGGATGAGATGGTTGGATGGCATCACAGACTCTATGGACATGAGTTTGAGCAAACTCCCAAGAGCTGGTGATGAACAGGGAAGCCTGAAGTGCTGCAGTCCATCGGGTCGCAGAGAGTCAGACACGACTGAGCGGCTGAACTGAACAGGAATGTAAGATCAGCATGTTGTTGTTTCTGTTGTTTTACTATCAAAAGAATCTTAATTTTTTTTAAAGAATTTTTATGTGGACCAGTTTTTAAAGTCTTTATTGAATTTGTTACAATATTGCTTCTGTTTTATGGTTTGTTTTTCTGGCCGCGAGTCATGTGGGATCTTAGCTGCCTCATCACAGATTGAACCTGCACCCCTGCACTGGAAGGTGAAGTTTTAACCACTGGACTGCCAGGCAAGTCCCTTGATCTTGTAAGGGACTTACAAATGATCTTGTAAGGTCATTTGAGCAGTCTTATTAATTATGTAAATGCATGTACACTGCCCTGAGAGAAGGTAACAGTAATTGTGCAACTGTACTGTGATTCATGGGGTCGCAGAGTCGGACACGACTGAGCGACTGAACTGAACTGATTGTGTGTGTGCACTTGCTGTGTCATACAGCAAAAACTATGTAATACCTTGTTCTGCAGAACTGGTTCTTATAGGGAAGGTAGGCTGCTTCCCACAGAGGAAATAACTCCCCATGATGGTGAGTCAAGCTCAGATATGGCCTCAGGAGTCACTCATTCTTGAGCAAAGCCTGTGGTTGACACTGGAAGTCCCTCAGGATCTGGAGACCATAGTGCCCTTTGTGTAAGAACTGAGAGCTGGCACCCCTGAGCCGAGGCACGCTGGTTTTCCCGGGAGCTGGTTAGCAAAAGGCACAAAGTAAACAAGAGGCTTTAGGACTATAAAGGAGCCGTCTGCAACAGTGACACCATGTGGCCATGATTTGTAGTAGCAGCTGTGGGCTAGGATTGTAGTTTCTGTCTCCACTAACCCTATGTGGGTGACACTTCTTGGATTATACAGACTGAAAGAAGGCAGGGCAAGGACATGAACCCTCAGGGCTCTTCCCACTGGTGGGGCACTTGGTGGTCTGAACAGTATATCGTTTTAAATGAGAGGATGTGATCTTTGGGCGCTGCAAAGTTTGTTCCAAGTCATCCCACTTGCAATAATAATAAAGCACTGTGCTTGACATGCATCAGTCTCATGTAATATCCCTATAGTAACCTCAAGGCAGCGTTAGTTACATCATTTTACACAAGGAAAACTGAGGCCCAGAGAATCTGGATAATCTGCCCAAAGTCACTTAGGCAGCAAGGGGCAGAGCAGGGACTGACACGAAGTTCCTTTGTCTTCAGAGTCTTCGGCTCCCAATCCTGTTCTCACCTCCCTCACAACTTGGAAGTAAATGCCCCCCAGGTTTCCCTTTACTGCCAGAGCCACTGACCTACAGCGCTTGTGCCAGACTAATGATTCTAAAATTCTCAAATAATTATTATCTGCTTGATTTCTCACAGATAGCAAGATCTCATCAAAATTTTTTCTTTTTTGATCTTTGTACAGTTTAATCAAGAAGATAAAGGAAAGATGACTATTATCTCATCTTATAAATGAAACACAGATAGACAGGAAGACTCTTTGACTTGCCCTGGAGCAAAGAGCTAGCAAGGGGCACCCGTTCAGGTGCTCACTGAAAAGTCTGGTGCTGGCTGTAAACAAAATCTTATTTCATCCCTTGGGATCTGAGCAGTGGCACAGTGGACTGAGAGTCAAAGCCAAGGTTTTATTTTTCATTCATTCAATTCTGTAACTAAAAATTCAGAGTGTCCACCACCTACATATTGCTCCAGGCACTGAGATACAGTAGTGATCAAAACAAAGGCCCTGCCTTGTGGGGACTATAGTCTAGTGAAAGAGACAGAAAATAAACAATGACACAATGTATTTTGCATGGAGTCAGGTAGTAACCTTTACAATGAGGAAAACTAAAGCTGAGTAAATGGATAGACAAGACCAGAAGCAAGTCACAGAATCTGTCTTCGCAGAGTGACCTCAGAGAAAAGAAGTCAGGAAGAGGACCAAGGAGAAGACTTCAAGTGTCACAGGTTCAGAAGAGAGTTGCTTTATGACAGTGTTATGGGAGCCAAGTGAAGAGGAGCAAGAAAGCCGGGACAGAGTCACATCACACAGTGCTTTGCACACCCTGCTGAAAAGGAGAGGTTCTTTTTTGAGAATGAGAAGCTGCGGAGGGTCTGGAGCAGGGGTGTGGCAGACAGAGCCTTCGTATTCAAGGACAGTCCCCTGGCTATGTGAGGTTTAGGCAAGAGAGCTGTCAGCTGACCAGCTAGTGATACCAAGGAACAGCAAACAGACAGGGCTAGGAAGCTGATGAGAGTCCATGGTTGAGAATAGAGAGTTTGCTGAAGTTTTCTTTTCCCAACTTTGCAATAAGTTCTGTGACCCTGAGTTTCATTAATCCCCTCAGTCTCAGCTTTTTAATTCAAAATACAGTTATAAAAATCTTCACAAGTATGGAATGAGAGAAAACTTACAAAATAAAATATAGATTGTGAAATATATGAAATATTAATCATTATTCTTATGCCATAGAAAAATCATATACTGTGGGAGCCCATTAAACACAGAATTTAATTCAGAAATTGATTTGTAATATACTCATAATTTAACAAAAGAAAACACCAACTTGCTCTGAGTACCAAAGCATATTTATCATGGGCTGATCCAATTTAGTATGTATTTGACTCTTGGATCAATCAGGTCAAGCAAATCAGAATTGGAAAAGACAAAACTACCAAGAATTTGCTCTTGTTAAATACATACTGCTCCTCAAAAGGAAATTGAGAGACATGCTCCATACAGGAAATCAATCTCAATTACACCAGTGATCACTGCCTCCAAGCCACCAAGCAAGAAACCTTCAGATGCTCTCACCATAAGCACACAATCACTGAATGAATTAGAAATGAAATATAAAGTAATTGTAACACTACACTAAGGTGTGTATGTGTGTCTTAGTATTTCCTAAAAGGCTATGGTTTTTCCAGTAGTCATGTATGGATGTGACAGTTGGACTGTGAAGAAGGCTGAGCACGGAAGAATTGATGCTTTTGAACTGTGGTGTTGGAGAAGACTCTTGAGAGTCCCTTGGACTGCAAGGAGATCCAACCAGTCCATCCTGAAGGAGATCAGCCCTGGGATTTCTTTGGAAGGAATGATGCTGAAGCTGAAGCTCCAGTACTTTGGCCACGTCATGCAAAGAGTTAACTCATGGGAAAAGACTCTGATGCTGGGAGGGATTGGGGGCAGGAGGAGAAGGGGATGACAGAAAATGAGATGGCTGGATGGCATCACTGACTCAATGGACGTGAATCTGAGTGAACTCTGGGAGTTGGTGATAGACAGGGAGGCCTGGTGTACTGCGATTCATGGGGTCGCAAAGAGTCGGACATGACTGAGCAACTGAACTGAACTGAAAAGCCTGGAGTTGTTAGAAGACAAATTGTTACAAGTTTCTAAATTCTATGATTTGAGATTAAAAAGAATACTGAAATACGGCATAGATTTTCAAACAAGATTATGACTTTGGTTCACATTTTTAACATAAAAGTTATCGATTCTGTGTTGCGTGGGAATGACAGTGAACATGTAACCATGTAAATTCTGCTCTCCCTCTGAAAAGCACTAAAATTTCTACAAGGGTATTTTGTTAGACCCTTTTGATCTTTTATATTTAAAGATACATTTTTATCTAAGTACATGAATGACTGTAAATCATAATATCACCCTGGTACTATGATTACAATCCTGCACATGTAGGAAAAAGATAGAACACTTCAAAGGCTAGTTCCTTATTTCCGAAACACTGCTTATTCGTTACTGCCACCTGCTGGTAAGCATTAAACTGTACTTTTTCAAGAGAAATCTATACACACATCCAGCTCTTTCCCTTGGTTTATTTTAAATGCTTAGATTTCAGTAGATTTTAGAAAAATTGCTTATTTTAATTTATTAAGTAACATATTTTTCATTATAAAATATACACATAGCCATTAAAAATACAGAAGAGCAGAAAAGCGAAAGTGATAGTCACTCAGTTGCATCCAACTCTTTGTGACTCCAGGCCAGAATACTGGAGTAAATAGCTGTTCCCTTCTCCAGGGGATCTTTGCAACCAAGGAATCGAACCCAGGTGTCCTGCATTGTGGGCAGATTCTTTACCAGCTGAACCACAAGGGAAGCCCAGGAATATTGGAGTGGGTAGTCTATCCCTTCTCCCCAGGAATCAAACCGTGGTCTCCTACATTGAAGGTGGATTCTTTACCAGCTAAGCTACCAGAGAATCCCATAGTGTAGAAATAAGGAAATAATAATCCCTTCATTTCTACTTCCCAAAGATAATCTAGTTACATAAACTTCAAAAGCATACAATCTTGCAATCTGATGTTTTTCGCCTAAACATACTGTTAAACTTCTGTTGTTCAATATTCTTATAGTGACTGTATTTAACCATATGAAATAATTTATTTTTAAACATTTCGGTTTCCTTAATTTTACTTACTGTATGTTTTTTGGGAGGTGTACTAATATCCTGTTTTAAAAACTTTGGACTCAATTCTGATTTTCATATTAAAGAATATTAGAAATATAGCTCCTTAGTCAAGGGCTATTAACATGTGAAGACTATAAATACACAGAGCCAAGTTCATTCCCAGAAATCTATACCAATTCACACTTCTATAAAAGTGCTACTCTCTCCACATTCTCATCAACCCTTGCTTTCATGTATTTTAAAAACTAGTCCAATAGAATAATCAAGAAAATTGGAATGCTATTACTATTCACATTTATTAGCTGTGGACATTTTCTTTTCATATATTTCCTGGCTATTTCTGTATTTCCAAATGCCTCAGGTTTCTATGCCAGGTTTTCTGCTTTATTGTATGCTGCTGCTGCTAAGTCGCTTTAGTCGTGGCCAACTCTGTGCAGCCCCTACCAGGCTCCCTCGTCCCTTGGATTCTCCAGGCAAGAACACTGGAGTGGGTTGCCATTTCCTTCTCCAATGCATGAAAGTGAAAAGTGAAAGTGAAGTCGCTCAGTTGTGTCCGACTCCTAGTGACCCCATGGACTGCAGCCCACCAGGATCCTCCATCCATGGGATTTTCCAGGCAAGAGTACTGGAGTGGGGTGCCATTGCCTTCTCCCACTTTATTGTTTGCATCAGAATTGAAAATAAATTAACCAAACCTTTTCCTGTATGTTCCACATATTTCCCCTGCTCTATATAATTTCATTTTATCTGTAGTATTTTTTTTTAAATACAGACATTCAAAATCTTGATTCAGTCAAATATATTAGTCTCCTCCTTCTTGTCTTTATCCCTGTGATTTTGTGCTTAGAAATTATCCCCCTTCTCTTAGAATCAGACATTACTCTACTCTTGAGGACAGTTGCTCACATCTCCTTTACTATGCGCAAAGATGTTATCTCCGGTTTTCCTATAGAAGGTCAGAAAGTAGTTTGGCATGACAAATAAGATTAGTCACATCATGCCACTTGTTTTTTCTGCACCTGCAGGAATTATGACACTGATACGCAAAATATTTTGAGTACATTATAAAGAATCTCTTATTTTTAGTGGGCTAGCTTTGTTCCATAGCATGTTCATATTTGTGTTCATAAACTGTTTAGCTATAAAAATAAAATGAAAATCATATTTTATATCAAATAAAAAGTTATTATTAGGTTCAACCACAAACAAATGCAGGGTTCTATTATTGCAGTTAATGAAATAAAGGGCACTAGGGAGAGAATTGGAGAAGGAAATGGCAACCAACTCCAATGTTCTTGCCTGGAGAATCCCAGGGACGGCGGAGCCTGGTGGGCTGCCGTGTATGGGGTCGCACAGAGTCGGACACGACTGAAGCGACTTAGCAGCAGCAGGGAGAGAATAGACTGGCCAGCTGCCAATTACTTCATACCAGAGTTTGCTTTAACATTTGTTTTGTTTTATGGGGTATTTCTGTATTGGTAATATAGCGAAGTAGAAAGTGCAGTGAACAAAAATCACAAAGGGAGATTCTAGAAACACTGTGACCTACAGAAAATCATCCTGTTATTCCTTTTTGTGTCTCCTTTCCTTCTGATATATAATAAAGTGAAGAAACTGAAGTTAATGACCTCAGAGATGTTTTCACTGTGACTCACCATGAATTTATATTTCTGACACACCTGGATAATATTTAGTTCCCTAAGCAGTAATCAATAATCAAGTATCACTATTGTACAACGATCAAAGTACCATCATACTCTACAAAGCATGCCATTTTAAGGAAATAGAGTTAAAAATGGAAAATGTTTACATTAAATATAGGTTGACACAAATATACTGTCTCTACAGGAGGATGCAATGGCAGAAAACTGACATCAAACACACCACTGAAGAGAACAAATTACAGCCCCCTCTAACCATGTTTACACGTATATAAGCACCTACTACTTTACATTCATCAGCATTCTGTTATGAACTGTGACTAGCAAACGGCTGGTCACTTTTAGGCAAGGAAATATAAACTGTTTCTCAGCTATCTTTACGAGTCCATTACAAACACAGAAACTTCTTGGCTTATTACTTCTTTCTTAACATTTCAGTTCTTTAATTCTTAAATAATGTTATGTAGAACTTATATTTTTAATGATTTTCCTCTTTCACATGGTGGTACAGGTTCAATTTTGTGTGGCCCTCAGAATTCGTATGTGAAATGCTAACCCCTCAATGTGATGGTATTAGGAGGTGTGGAGAAAGACTCCAGAGAGCTTCTCTCTGAAGAAGTAAGGCTGAGTGCTGAAGAACTGATGCTTTCAAACTGTGGTGTTGGAGAAGACTCTTGAAAGTCCCTTGGACTGCAAGGAGATCCAACCAGTTATCCTCAAGGAAATCAATTCTGAAGATTCATTGAAAGGACTGAGGCTGATGCTGAAATTCCAATATTTTGGCTACCTGATGTGAAGAACTGACTCATTGGAAAAGACCCTGATGCTGGGAAAGATTAAAGGCAGGAGGAGAAAGGGAAGACAGAGAATGAAATGGTTGGATGGCATCACTGACTCAATGGGCATGAGTTTGAAAGATAGATAGTCTGGGGAGATAGTGAAGGATGGGGAAGCCTGGCGTGCTGCAGTCCATGGGGTCTCAAAGTAAATGAACTGAGAGCTGAGTAAATGAACAAGAGAGCTCCCTAGTCCTTTTCTGCTACATGAAGTTACAATGAGAAGTTAGCTATCTACAAACAAGGAAACAGATCCTCCTCAGACACCAAATCTGCCAGGGCAATGATCTTTGACTCCCAATCTCCAGAATGGTGAGAAATAAATTTCTGTTGGTTATAAGCCACCTATCCTATGGTATTTTTGTATAAACAGCGTGAATGAACTGACATATACTCATTAGAAAAAGTTAAGGCTTTTTCTTTAAATGTCCAAATCATGGGAAGATTTGCCTATAGAATCTGTAATTTTAGACTATGATCATGGTTGGACTAAAAATTCTCATACAGGTGAGATAAATAGTAGCTTGACTATTACAAATATAAATAGTCCTTTAAAAATAAATATAGAAAAATTGCCCTGCCTTTTCCAGGTTGAATTCTCTACTCTCTCCCTCTGAAACCAAGCTTCAGGGCAGGAAAAAAATGCACACGTTTTATAATCATTATGATCAAAAAGGAGGCCACACAGCAACTTCTTAAAGTGAAATATGTCTATTTTTTGTGTTTGTCTTCCTTAAACAAAGTTTAAAAGAGTTATTATCTTCTGTTGCTTTACAGATGTGATTTACATATTTTAACAGAAAATATTAAAAACAGCATTTTAAAAGCAAATGCAGAAGTACATTTTACATAACTTTAGAGATATCATTTGATTACAATTAATGCATGCTGCTGCTGCTGCTAAGTCGCATCAGTTGTGTCCGACTCTGTGCAACCCCATAGATGGCAGCCCACCAGGCTCTGCCATCCCTGGGATTCTCCAGGCAAGAGAGCTCCACTTGCAAACCACTCCAGTATTCATGTATCACAGCCTTGTAATGGTGAAGGAGCCTGCATAACTCAACGAAGCTATGAGCCATGCCATGCAGGGCCACCCAGGATGGATGGGTCACAATGAAGAGTTCTGGCAAATCATGGTCCACTGAAGGAGGAAATGGCAACCCATTCTGGTATTCTTGCCATGAGAGTCCCATGAACAGTATAATAAGGCAAAAAGATATGACATTGAAAGATGAGCCCCCAGGTCAGAGGGTGTCCAGAATGCTACTGGGTAAGCGTGGAGGGCAATTACTAATAGCTCCAGATGGAATGAAGCAGTTGGTCCAAAGCGGAAACTACTCAGGTGTGGGTGTTTCTGGTGATGAAAGTTTAAGTCTGATGCTGTAAAGAACAGTATTTCATAGGAACTTGGCATGTTCCAATCAAGGTAAATTGGACATGGTCAAGCAGGAGATGGCAAGATGGAACATCAACATCTCAGGAATCAGTAAACTAAAATGGATGGGAATGGGCAGATTTAATTCAGATGACCATTATATCTAATACTGTGGGTAAGAATAACTTAGAAGAAATGAAGTAGCCCTCAGAATTAAAAAAAAAAAAAAAGACTTCAAAATGCAGGACTTGGTTGCAATCTCAAAACTGACATAATCTCAGTTCGTTTGCAAGGCAAACCACTCAACATCACTGTAATCCAAGTCCATGCCTGGATGCCACAGAAACTCAAGTTGACTGATTCTAAGAAGACTTAAAACACTTTCTAGAACTAACAACAACAACAACAACAAAAAAGATGTCCTTTTCATCATAGGGGATTGCAATGCAAAAGTAGGAAGTCCAGAGATACCTGGAATAACAGACAAGTTTGGAGTAAAAACTGAAGGTTTGAGTTAACCTTGGAGTACAAAACTGAAGTATGGCAAAGGCTAATAGAGTTTTATCAAAAACACACTAGTCATAGCAAACACCTTCTTCCAACAGCACAAGAGAAGACCCAGCACATGGATATCATCAAACAGTCAATACTAAAATCAGACTGACTATATTCTTTGCAGCTAAAGATGGAGAAACTCTATATAGTCTACAAAAAGATTTAAAGCTGAATGTGGCTCAAATCATGAGCTCCTTATTGCAAAATTCAGGCTTAAATTGGAGAAAGTGGAGAAAACCACAAGGCCATTCAGGTATGACCTAAATCAAATCCCTTATGATTATACAGTGGAAGACAAATAGATTCAAGGGATAAGTTTTGGTAGACAGAGTGCCTGAAGAACTATGGACAGAGGTTCCTAACATTCTACAGGAGGTGGTGATCAAAACCATCCCCAAGAAAAAGAAATTCAGGAAGGAAAAGTGGTTGCTGAGGTGGCTTTACAAATAGTGGAGTAAAGAAGAGAAGTGAAAGACAGGGAGAAAGGGAAAGATATACCCAACTGAAAGCAGAGTTCCACAGAATAGCAAGGAGAGATAAGAAGGCTTTTTGAAATGAACAATGCAAAGAAATAGAGGAAAACAATAGAATGGGAAAGACTATTGATCTCTTCAAGAAAACTGGATATATCAAGGGACTATTTCACACAAAGATGGGCATGATAAAGGACAGAAACTGCAAGGACCTGACAGAAGCAGAAGAGATGAAGAAGAGATGGCAAGAACCCACAGAAGAACTATACAAAAAAGATCTTAATGACCCAGATAACTACAATAGTGTGGTCACTTACCTAAAGTCAGACATCCCGGAGTGTGAAGTCAAGTGAGTCTTAGGAAGCATTACATGAACAAAGCTAGTGGAGGTGACGGAATTTCAGCTGAGCTATTTCAAATCCTAAAAGATGATGCTGTTAAAATGTTGCACTCAATATGCCAGCAAATTTGGAAAACTCAGCAATGGCCACAGGACTGGAAAAGGTCAGTTTTCATTCCAATCCTAAAGAAAGGCAATGTCAAAAAATGGTCCAACTATCATACAGTTGCACTTATTTCACATGCTAGCAGAGTAATACTAAAAAATCCTTCAAGCTAGGCTTCAAGAATATGTGAACCAAGAACTTACAGATATATAAGCTGGATTTAGAAATGGCAGAGGACCCAGAGATCAATTTGTCAACATCCACTGGATCATGAAGAAAGCAAGGGAATTCCAGAAAAAAATCTGCTTCATTGACTATGTCAAAGCCTTGTACTGAGTAGTTCACAACAAACCGTAGAAAATTCTTAAAGAGATGGGAATACCAGACCACCTTACATGTCTCCTGAGAAACCTGTATGCAGGTCAAGAAGCAACAGTTAGAAGCAGATATGGAACGATAGGCTGGTTCAAAATTGGGAAAGTTTTGAAAGCTGCATATTGTCACCCTGCTTATTTAAGTTATATGCAGAGTACATCATGAGAAATGCTGGGCTGGATGAATCACAAGCTGAAACCAAGATTGCCGGGAGAAATATCAACTACCTCTAATGACAGAAAGCAAAGAGGAACTAAAGAGTTTCTTTTATGAGGGTGAGAAAGGAGTATGAAAAAGTTGGCTTAAAATTCAACATTTGAAAAAATAATGTCATGGCATCTTCTCTCATCATTCTATGGAAAATAGATAGGGAAACAGTGGCAGATTTTATTATTTTGGGCTCCAAAATCACTGTGGACAGGAACTACTGCCAGGAAATTGAAAGGTGGCTCCGTGGAAGGAAAGTTATGGAAAACCTAGACAGTGTATTAAATAGCAGAGACATCACTTTGCCAACAAAGGTCCATATAGTCAAAGATATGGTTTTTCCTGTACTCATATATGGATGTGAGAGTTGGACTATGAAGATGACTGAGGGCTGAAGAATTAATGCTTTCAAATTGTAGTGCCAGAAAAGACTCTTGACTGTTCGTTGGATAGCAAAGAGATCAAACCAGTCAATCCTAAAGAAAATCAATCCTGAATATTCATTGGAAGCACTGATTCTGTAGCCCAGGCTCCAATATTTGGCCACCTGATGTGAAGCGCCGATTCACTGGTCCACTATGTCCTCATCTTAACTAACTGCATTTGCAATGACACCATTACAAAATAAGAAGATCACATTCTGAGCTACTGGAAGTTAGCTTTTCAACAAGTTAGCTTTTGGAGGGGATACATTTCAACCCATAACAAAGACATTCTACTCAGATGAAGGGAAAGTAAGAGACAGTCACCAAAAAACTCTATTTCAAAAGAACAGCTAGTGAGTTATCTATACAGAAAGGAAATGATTAACAAAGGAATATTAGAACATAGGGGGAAGAAAAACAAAGTGAAACTATGAGTAAATGAAACAGCTCTTTTCCTCTTGAATTTTTAAATTGTTTGATGGTGACTCCTTGGACTATAGCCTACCAGGCTCCTCTGTCCATGGGATTCTCCAGGCAAGAGTACTGGAATGGGTAGTCTAACTCTTCTCCAGTGGATCTTCCTAACCTAGGGATCAAACCTGGTTCTCCTGCACTGTAGGTGGATTCTTTATCATCTGAGCCACCTTTTATTAAATAAAAGTGGTCTGAATGCATCAAGTTAAAAACAAAGACTGGTCGAGTGAATTACAATAGCATGGCCCAGCGATAGCTATCTGTAAGAAATGAACTTCAATGATGTGCGCAGGCTGAAAGTTATAAAATGGAAACAGATCGTAAGAACAACAACCAAAAGAAAGCAGGAGTGGCTATATTAATATAAGAAAACAAGCATATAGTCACCCCATGAGCCAGTAGTCACAGCCATAGACCCTTAAGTCAAAATTTATATCAAAATCTGTGCACAACTGCTAACAGTAACATTATTTGTAATAGCCAAAAGTTTGGAAACAACAAAAATGTGCTGCAATGGGTGATAAATGAATCTGTGATACATGCTTGCCATGGAGTACAATTCAGTAATAAAAATGGACTATTGCTATAAAAGACATTTACTCCTTGGAAGGAAAGTTATGACCAACCTAGACAGCATATTAAAAAGCAGAGATATCACTTTGTCTGCAAAGGTCCATCTAGTCAAGGCTATGGTTTTCCAGTGGTCATGTATGGATATGAAAGTTGGACTGTGAAGAAAGTTGAGCGTGGAAGAATCGATGCTTTTGAACTGTGGTGCTGGAGAAGACTCTTGAGAGTCCCTTGGACTGCAAGGAGATCCAACCAATCCATTCTAAAGGAGATCAGCCCTGGGTGTTCATTGGAAGGACTGATGCTGAAGCTGAAACTTCAATACTTTGGCTACCTCATGAGAAGAGTTGACTTATTGGAAAAGACCCTGATGCTGGGAGGAATTGGGGGCAGGAGGAGAAGGGGACGACTGAGGATGAGATGGCTGGATGGCATCACGGACTCGATGGACATGAGTTTGGGTGAACTCCGGGAGTTGGTGATGGACAGGGAGGCCTGGTGTGCTGCAGTTCATGGGGTCACAAAGAGTCAGACATGACTGAGCGACTGAACTGAACTGATTGATACAAGTAAAACTTTATAAGCACATCAGAGGCACCATGACTACTGGAAAAAGCCAACATTTGTTTCCATTTGTATAAAATTCTCCAAATGGCAAAATCACCAGGATCAGTAACAGGTTAGTGATCGCCAAGAGTAGGGTAATGGCGGAGAGAGAAATGGATAAGACTGTAAAAGGGTAACACCCAGGAAATTTTGATTGGGATAGCATAGCTGTGTATCTTGATTTGGGTAGTAGCTAAATAAGTCTATATATGTGGTAAAATGACATAGAACTATATGTGTACATTATATTATACTATGTGCAAATATTGTATATATTTATATATATTATACTATGTGTGTATACATATTATACTATGTGTAATTATATTATTATAATAGTACAAATTATATCATAGTTATATAATATGTCAATATAAGACATGATTAATATACAATATATTAATATAACATGCAATTAGTATTAATACTATATCAATATAGTATATATTATAAAATACATTAATATAGTTGACATGTTATAATTATTCATTGATATACATATTATTTATAAATATTTATATAATCATTTAAATAACTAACAATTATTATTTGTATAATTATTTATAAGTAAATGATAAACAATGATAAATTATGATTATTGACTATAATAATATTAATACAATATACTATATAATTGTGCTATATTGATATTAATATAATAAATATAAATATAATATTAATTATAATTATAGCATCATAATGCCTATAATAATATCAGTTTCCTGAATTTGACCTTTTGGTGTAGTTACATAAAATCTAACAACTGAGGGAAACTGAATGAAGAGTACATGGGTCCTCTCATCACTGTTTTTGCAACCTCCTGTTAATTTGCAACTAATTCAAAATAAAGAGTTAAAATAGTACCTTAAAGAAGAAGAGTGAGATCCCAGATATAGGAAATCCAACACAAGTGAACAGGAAAGAGAAATCCCAGGATAAACTTTTACAACAAGCCTAAAAGTGAATAAATAAATGTAGCAAGCAGGAGCCTCCAGGAGAAGAATCTCCACAAAAATAAAACTGATTTACAAAAGTAAAAAAAAAAAATCTGAACTGTTTGATCACATGGAAAGAACTGTTAAAAACTGAGAGAGAGTTTAAAGATAAATTAGTAATAAATATATATAAAAGAAAAAAAAAGGAGACATCTCCAGGCAAAGAAATGGATGGTAGAGAAAGGAAATATAATTCCATGGATCTCCAGACATCAAGGTTTACAGCCATAATAATATAAACATTGTAGATTGATTTATTCAAAGTGATCATATAAGTACAGTAGAAAGATGAAAGTACTACAAATGAGCATTTGTTGGAGTAGGTCAAGAGAACTAAATCCCCATCTTCCACTGTAGGAAGTCAGCCAATAATGTCCAATGAAATGATCAGGAAGTAACAGCATATCCATGTCATCTGACCCAAGAGACAACAAACAGAGTTGAACGATTTGGGGTCTGCAGCTGCTATTTTTCATAACGAGCTTTGTAGAAATATTTATTTAATCAAAGCCATATATATATGCGTATATATATATGTTATATATATATGACAAATGTACTATGACTCCAACAAATCCAGTGCCATATCACTACATGTATAACGGTAATTAAAGACCCAGAGAGATGTTATGGGGAGGGAGGTGGGAAGGGGGTTCATGTTTGGGAACGCATGTACACCCGTGGTGGATTCATGTCAATGTATGGCAAAACCAATAAAAATAAATAAATAAATAATAAAAATAAATAAAATCCTTTCCAGTGATCAAAACCTTTTATGCCCAAAGAAAATACTCTAAAAACTAGATAAAACATTTTCTGATTAAAATAAATAAATGAATGCCTATATTTTAAGTAAAAACTGAGAGCTGTAAAAAAAAATGATACGAAAGTTGGTGGTTCATTGAGATGGGGAGGAGGGGCCGAGATGTGGTCTGGTCAGAACCCACACCCTCAGGGCAGTGATCCAGGAGTGGGAGGAATATCACAACCATGGAGTACTCCCTCTGCCCAGCTCTGAGGAGTGAGGGGATTGAGCTCTCCATTTGGCTCCCCAGCCCCAGTCCTGCACTGGGAAGATGATCCCCCATAACATCTGGCTGTGAAACTCTTAGTGACTGATGTCCAGGAGAGCTGGAGCACCATGGGAAAGTGAGATTTCCCTCTTTCAGGGCTTGCACAAAAATCCACTCCAAGTCCCAGCACAGATGTAACAGCTTGAAAAGAACCTGGGTCATACACAGAGGAGATCGCTGACTGACATAAAGATAGGTATCAGCAGCACAGGGATCTGATGGCACTTTCTCTGAGGACAAAAGCACTCGTGGATCCCAATTTTCTTTTACTCCCTTTCACCTAGCTGGCTCAGGGCTGGAAGGTGCTATTTCTGTTCCACTCCTTCAACAGAACTAAAACTGTTTACCCCACTCTGGTGTTCTCTGGGACCCACCTCACTCAACTCCCCTGACCTGGCTGGCCCCTCTAGAGTGGCTCTTGACCTCCCTCACTTATTACTCATCCTTAAAAAAGAATGATATCTTGCCATTATTAACATGTGGATGGACTAGAGGGTATTATGCTAAGTGAAATAAGTGGGACAGAGAAAGACAAATACTGTATAAATTCACTTACACAGGCCTACCTCAGAGTCATTGTGAGCTTGGTTCTGGACCATGGCAATATTGGGAATATCACAGTAAAACGAGTTACATGTATTTTCTGGTTTCCCAAAGCATACAAATGTCATGTTTATACTATACAGTGATTTATTTAGTGTGTAACAGCATTTTGTCTAAAAGAAACCAATATACATACCTTAATTCTTTATTGCTAAAAAATGCTATCATCCAACAACACAGGGTTGCCACAAAGTTTCAGTTTGCAAAAACTGCAAGACCTATGAAGTATGATAAAATGAACTATGCTTGTATGTGAAATCTAAAAAACCAAACAAATAAAATAGAAACAGAGACATAGATAACAGGGAGCAAACTGATGGTTAGCAAGGAGTTGGTGGGGGGGTGGTGTTGGGTAAAATAAGTAAAGAGGACTAAGAAGTATACATTTCTAGTTATAAAAATAAGTCAAGGACATAATTACACTAATAACTTTGTATAGTGACAGATTGTTACTAGACTTGTAGTGGTGATCAATTTAAATGTATATAAATGTTGAATGCCTTATGTTGTACACCTGAAATGAACATAATGTTAACTGTGGTTCAAAAAAAATAGATAGGTAAATTTTCAAATTATATAAAAATATAGTTGGTGGTTTTATCCTTCACATATTCATATTCTAAGATGTCAATCTGCCAACAAAAACATCTGCAAGAGGATGTCTTCCTGAAACCAGATACAATGATATATTTCAAATGTGAAAATATATAAGTAGACATTAAAAACCTCGAGAGCGCAACGATAAAGCCAAACATCTTATCCCCAAAGATATATTTTCATTTGGCACAATCTGATGAAAATTCAACTATGTCAAGTAGAAATGTAGAATTTATCATCAAGTACAACTCCTGGCTTCTTCATACAGCATTTTCATTTATCTTATCATGATCATGTCTTAAATTTAGTTTCCTTTTACTGTTTACCAAAGTAAATTTGATCAACTATCTTTCAGTCAGTGTTGAATTGACATTAATTTAATATTTCCCAAACTTCCATGACCAAGTGTCAGTTCTTGCATGTAAATGGTTTTATAAACCAAATTAGCTGATGTTAAACTGAAATGAAATTGTTTCTGAACTATGAAGATATATTACTGACTGCGGCCACTTCCACCCATTGCTCTCAAAGAAAGGTCACTGAAACTATATGCACAACAGTGGAGATGGATTAGTTTGATCCACCTAAAGTACTAGGGGTTTTTTTTGTTTGTTTGTTTGTTTCTTTTTTAGTTTTAATTCTTAATGTGTATCAGAAACACCCAGGGAACTCAAAAACAAAAATTCTACAGATACTCAGATCTCTTATCCAGATTTTTTTCTAACAGCTTTATTGGAATATATCAATAATTTACATACCATGCAATTCATCCATTTAGTGTCCAATTCAGTGGATTTAGTATTTTTACAGGAATGTACAATCATCATCACAATAAGTTTTAGAACACATTCAGTTCAGTTCAGTTGCCCAGTCGTGTTTGACTCTTTGCGACCCCATGAATCGCAGCACGCCAGGCCTCCCTGTCCATCACCAACTCCCGGAGTTCATTCAGACTCACGTCCATCGAGTCCGTGATGCCATCCAGCCATCTCATCCTCTGTCGTCCCCTTCTCCTCCTGCCCCCAATCCCTCCCTGCATCAGAGTCTTTTCCAATGAGTCAACTCTTCGCATGAGGTGGCCAAAGTACTGGAGCTTCAGCCTCAGCATCATTTCTTCCAAAGAAATCCCAGGGGTGAACTCCTTCAGAATGGACTGGTTGGATCTCCTTGCAGTCCAAGGCACTCTCAAGAGTCTTCTCCAACACCACAGTTCAAAAGCATCAATTCTGCGGCACTCAGCATTCTTCACAGTCCAACTCTCACATCCATACATGACCACAGGAAAAACCATAGCCTTGACTAGACGGACCTTAGTCGGCAAAGTAATGTCTGTGCTTTTGAATATACTATCTAGGTTGGTCACAACTTTTCTTCCAAGGAGTAAGCGTCTTTTAATTTCCTGGCTGCAGTCACCATCTGCAGTGATTTTGGAGCCCCAAAAATAAAGTCTGACACTGTTTCCACTGTTTCCCCATCTATTTCCCATGAAGTGATGGGACCGGATGCCACGGTCTTCGTTTTCTGAATGTTGAGCTTTATGCCAACTTTTTCACTCTCCTCTTTCACTTCCATCAAGAGGCTTTTTAGCTCCTCTTCACTTTCTGCCATAAGGGTGGTGTCATCTGCATATCTGAGGTTATTGATATTTCTCCCAGCAATCTTGATTCCAGCTTGTGTTTCTTCCAGTCCAGCGTTTCTCATGATGTACTCTGCATAGAAGTTAAATAAGCAGGGTGACAATATACAGCCTTGACATACTCCTTTTCCTGTTTGGAACCAGTGTGTTGTTCCATGTCCAGTTCTAACTGTTGCTTCCTGACCTGCATACAGATTTCTCAAGAGGCAGGTTAGGTGGTCTGGTATTCTGATCTCTTTCAGAATTTTCCACAGTTTATTGTGATCCACACAATCAAAGGTTTGGCACAGTCAATAAAGCAGAAGTAGATGTTTATGGCTCTTAAATTCCAAACCTCTTAGCTATCACCTCTAATTCTCACTTCCTCCCAGCCCTAAACCAACACTAATCTATTTTTGTCTCTATGGATTGCCAATTTTGAACATTTCATGTAAACAGAATCATATAATATGTGGCTTTTTATCTGGTTTCTTTGATTTAGCATAAATGTCATCCATGCTGTAGTATAAATTGGTATTTAATTGCTATTTATTGATGAAGAATATTCCATTGCATGGATAAACCACATTTTATTTTTCCATTCAGTTGATGGGCATTTGAGTTGTTTCCATTTTTTGTCTATTATGAATAATGCCACAAAAAAACTATTAGAAATAATAACCGAATATAGTAAAGTTGCAGGGTACAAAATCAATATATAAAAGCCTGTTGTGTTTCTACACACCAAGAATAAGTCAGCATAAAGGAAAAATAAGAAAACAATCTCATTCACCATCACAACAAAAATGAATAAAATGCTTAGGAATAAATTCAACCAAAGAGATAAAAGACTTGTATACTGAAACTATGGATATTGTTGAAAGATTAAATAAGATGCAAAAAAACTGGAAAGTTATTCCATTCTCATGGATTAGAATTAACATTGTTAAAACATCCATGTTACCTAAAGTGAAAGTGTTAGTCACTCAGTTGGGCCCAACTCTTTTCAACTCCATATATACTGTAGCCCGCCAGCTCCTCTGTCTATGGAATCCTCCAGGTAAGAATATTGTAGCGGGTAGCCATTCCCTTCACCAGGGGTCAAACTCAGGTCTCCTGCATTGCAGGCAGATTGAGCCACCAGGGAAGCCCATGTTACCTAAGTCAGTCTACAGTTGATTCAGTTGTAGACTGTCTATAATCAGATTCAATGCAATACCTATCAAAACCTCAGAGATTATTCACACAGAAAATCCTAAAATTTATATGAAATTTCAAAACACCCCAGATAACCAAAGCAAACCTGAAAAACAAGAACAAAGCTGGAGATATCCCACCATCTGCTTTCAAGCATGTGTACTCAGTCACTTCAGTCACATCTGACTCACTGTGACCCTATGAACTGTAGCCCACCAGGCTCCACTGTACATGGGATTCTTTAGGCAAGAGTACTGGAGTGGGTAGCCATTCCCTCCTCCAGGGATCTTTCCAAGATTGAACCTAGTTTCCTGCATTGCAGACAGACTGTTTACCCACTGTGCCACCTGGGAAGCAAACCCTGACTTCAAACTATGTTAAAAAGCTATAATAATCAAAAGAGCATGGTATCAGAAGAAAAATAGACACACAGATCTTTGGAACAAAACTATGAGCCTAGAAATAAATCCACACATGTATGAACAATCAATTTACAATGAAACAGCAAGGAACATACAATGGAGAGAGGATGGTCTCTTCAATAAATGGTGTTGGGAAAATCAAACAGTCACATAGATAAAATTAAACCACCATCTCATACCATACACACAAATGAACTCAATATGGATTAAAGACTTGAATATAAAACCTGAAACTATAAAAATCTGAGAAGAAAACATAGGCAGTATGCTCTTTGACATCAGTCTTAGAAATACCTCCCTGGATATGTCTCTTCAGGCAAGAGGAAAAAAAGCAAAAACAAACCAATGACTCTATACCAATTTAAAAAGCTTCTGAACAGCAAAGTAAATCAAAACAAAAAGGCAGCCTAGTGACTGGGTGAAGATATTTGTAAATCATTTATTCAATAAAGGGTTAAAAATCCAAAATACGTAAGGAATTCATACAACTCAACAACAACAACAACAAAAACAAATTTACAAATGTTCATAGGAGCTGAACATACCTAAGACAGGGTACAGATGGCCAATAGGCATATGAAAAAAGGTTCAAATCACTGATTATTCAGTTCAGTTGCTCAGTCGTGTCTGACTCTTTGCGACCCCATGAACTGCAGCACACCAGGCCTCCCTGTCCATCACCAACTCCCAGAGTTCACTCAGATTCACATCCATCGAGTCTGTGATGCCATCCAGCCATCTCATCCTGGGTCGTCCCCTTCTCCTCCTGCCCTCAATCCCTCCCAGCATCAGAGTCTTTTCCAATGAGTCAACTCTTTGCATGAGGTGGCTAAAGTACTGGAGTTTCAGCTTTATCATCATTCCTTCAGAAATCCCAGGGCTGATCTTCAGAATGGACTGGTTGGATCTCCTTGCAGTCCAAGGGACTATTAGGGAAATGCAAATCAAAACCACAATGAGGTATCTCAAACCCATTAAAATGCCTATTATCAAAAAGGCAAAAAAAAAGTGCTTGGTAAGGATGTAGAGAAAAGAGAAGACTCCTACACTGTTGGTGGAAGTGTAAACTGGTATGGTCACTATGGGAAATAGCCGGAAGATTACTCAAAAAAACAAAAATAATAGAACCACATAGGATCCAGCTATTTCACTTTGGGGTATTAAACCAAAGAAAATGTAAATGCTAATTTTAAAAGATATGTGAAGCCCTATGTTCCTTAGGGGGTTACCAGAGGAGAAAGAAAAATCTGTAAAGGGTCAACTGTATGAGGATAAATGGAAACTAAACTTTGGTGGTGAGCACACTGCAGTGTATCAGTTCAGTTTTGTCTGACTCTGTGACCCCATGGACTGCAGCATGCCAGGCTTTCCTGTCCATCACCAACTCCCAAAGCTTGCTCAAACTCATGTCCATCAAGTCTGTGATCCTATCCAACCATCTCACCCTCTGTTGTCCGCTTCTCCCCCTGCCTTCAATCTTTCCCAGTATCAGGGTCTTCTCTAATCAGTCAACCCTTTGCATCAGGCGGCCAGAGTATTGGAGCTTCAGCATTAGCATCAGTCCTTCCAATGAATCTAGGGCTTCCCTGGTGGCTCAGAGGTTAAAGCGTCTGTCTCCAATGTGGGAGACCTGGGTTCAATCCCTGGGTCAGGAAGATCCCCTGGAGAAGGAATGGTAACCCACTCCGGTATTCTTGCCTAGAGAATCCCATGGACGGAGAAGCCTGGTAGGCTACAGTCCATGGGGTTACAAAGAGTCAGACGTGACTGAGCAACTTGACTTCACTTTCCAATGAATATTCAGGGTTGATTTCTTTTAGGATTGACTGGCTGGATCTTCTTGCAGTTCAAGGGACTCACAAGAGTCTTATCCAATACCACAGTTCAAAAGCATTAATTCTTCGGTGCTCAGCCTTCTTTATGATCTAACTCTAACATCCATACATGACTACTGGAAAAACCATAGCTTTGACTAGACAGACCTTTTAAGGCAAAGTCAAGTCTCTACTTTTTAATATACTATTTAGGTTTGTCAGAGCTTTTCTTCCAAGGAGCAAGTGTTCTTCAATTTCATGGCTGCAGTCACCATTTGCAGTGATTTTGGAGCCAAAAAAAATAAATAAATAAAGTCACTGTTTCCATTTTTTCCCCATACACTTCCCATGAAGTGATGGGGCCAGATGCCATGACCTTTGGATTTTGAATGTTGAGTTTTAAGCCAGCTTTTTAACTCTCCTCTTCTACCTTCATCAAAAGGCTCTTTAATTCCTCTTCACTTTCTGCCATAAGGGTGGTGTCATCTGCATATCTGAGGTTATTGATATTTCCCCTGGCAATCTTGATTCCAGCTTGTGTTTCATCCAGCCTGGTCTTTCGCATGATGTACTCTGCATATAAGTTAAATAAGCAGGATGACAATGTACAGCCTTGATGTACTCCTTTTGCAATTTGGAACCAGTCTGTTGTTCCCACTCCAGTTCTAACTGTTGCTTCTTGACTTGCATACAGGTTTCTCAGGAGGCAGGTCAGGTGGTCTGGAACCCCCATCTCTTTTAAGTATTTTCCACAGTTTGTTGTGATCTATACAAAGGCTTTAGCATAGTCAATGAAGCAGAAGTAAATGTTTTTCTTGAAACTTTTTCTATGGTCTAACGGATGTTGGCAATTTGATCTCTGGTTCCTCTGCCTTTTAAATACATCTTGTACATCTGGAAGTTCTAATTTCACATACTGCTGAAGTCTAGTTTGAAGGATTTTGAGCATTACTTCACTAGCATGTGAAATGAGTGCAACTATATAACAGTGTGAACATTCTTTGGCATTGCCTTTCTTTGGGAATGGAATGAAAACTGACCTTTTCCAGTCCTGTGGCCACTGCTGGGTTTTCCAAATTTGCTGGCATATTGAGTGCAGCACTTTCACAGCATCATCTTTTAGGATTTGAAATAACCCAACTGGAATTCCATCACCTCCACTAGCTTTGTTTGTAGTGATGCTTCCTAAGGCTCACTGGACTTCACATTTCAGGATGTCTGGCTCTAGGTGAGTGACCATACCATCATGATTACCTGGGTCATGAAGATCTTTTTTATACAGTTCTTCTGTGTATTTGTGCCACCTCTTTTTAATATCTTCTGCTTCTGTTAGGTCCATACCATTTCTGTTCTTAATTGTGCCCATCGTTGCATGAAATGTTCCCTTGGTATCTCTAATTTTCTTGAAGAGATCTCTAGTCTTTACCATTCTATTGTTTTCCTCTATTTCTCTGCATTGATCACTTAGTAAGGCTTTCTTGTTTCTCCTTGCTATTCTTTGGAACTCTGCATTCAGATGAATGTATCTTTCCTTTTTCCTTTTCCTTTCATTTCTCTTCCTTTCTCAGCTATTTGTAAGGACTCCTTAGACAACCATTTGCCTTTTTGCATTTCTTCTTCTTGGGGATGGTTTTGATCACCAACTCCTATACAATATTATGAACCTATGTTCATAGTTTTTCTGGTACTCTATCAGATATAATCCCTTGAACCTATTTGTCACTCCTGTATAATTGTAAGGGATTTGATTTAGGCCATACCTGAATGGTCTAGTAGTTTTCCCTACTTTCATTTAAGTCTGAATTTGGTAACAAGAAATTCATGATGTGAACCACAGTCAGCTCCCGGTCTTCTTTTTGCTGACTACATAGAGCTTCTCTATCTCCAGCTGCAAAGAATATAATCAATCTGATTTCGGTATTGACCATCTGGTGATGTCCACATGCAAGTGTATACAGAAGTAGAAATACAATGTACATGAAACTTACACAATGTTATTTACCAATGTTATCTCAAAATGTTATCTCAATACATAAATTTCACTTGTAGGGAGAGGCATCATATTTTTCTGAGATTCCCATTGTCTTTTCAGTTCTCTAAAAAGAGATGCTGATGCTGTAAGCCTATAACTGTGTGCAGTCATGCTTTTCTCACTTACCACATGGAGGACCATCTGCAGAATGAGGCTAAACAAAGACAACAAAGCTAAGGGACAAAATTTCAGGAAGCCTCTGAAGCCAGCATATCGCAGAACTTTCTTGTTCAAGGCAATAATGTCAAAGATATATTATTTTTAAAAAACACTTAAGAAGAAGTTTCTATTGCTTTTCACCAACAATGCTTAGACTAAACTTGTCATTAAGGTCAGGATAAGACATATTGTGAGGTGAGATGTCAAACATGATAGAGAATAACCAAGCGACTATGAATATCAAACTTAATCATTTTAATTTCCACATCTGAACATAAGGATTAAGACTTCTACCTCATAAGTTCTTATGATTAAAAAGCATTGATGCACTAAGCAATTCAAGTCACTGTTTGCTAACTAGCAGGTATTCATTGAAATTTAAGTCTCTGTTCCTACCTTCTTCCCTTCATTCCTCCCCACTGCCTTCTTTAAAGCTAAAAACCACCACATTGTACTTCATCTTCATATTGCCCTTAACCACTATGCTATGAAGTTAATAAATATCTGTGGAATAAATAAATGGGGGTGATTAGGATAGAGAGTAGGCTAAAAGAAGAAACATTCAAAGTACAAGTAAATTCCAAATAAATGGAAGACTTGGCATTGACCCCTGAATTCGAGCCACAAACATTGGGAGTAACACACTGTGCCCTTTGCTTCAGCTGCGCACCAACTCTGTAGACCACAACAGACAATGAAAACCTTCTGTATTTCTGCAAATACTTCTCCATTTTTCCAGGAGATTACAGCACTCAGACCAAAGGTAGAACAGAACATGGGTTTAGGAATCCAGTATTAACTTGAATGCATTGTTGACTTTGTCTTTTTTTTCCCAATTGTATAAATTAACTGCCACATATACAACTCAATTCTGAGCAAAAGCTTCACCACTCATCAAATCCATCCATGTTTCCTGAGATGAATCAATTCCAGCAAAATAATGACAAGAAATGACAAATTAGTCACCATTTGGAACAAAAATTAAAAGCACTAAAAATGTGATTACTTCCTACAAAAACAGGTTGTATTTTTGACTGATTTAAGAGCTTGTATATATAAATCTTTACCTTTATTTCAAAGCTTCTTGTTTATTCCTAAAATATCCTCCACTAACATTGAGAAGACTCAATTCATTGTACACTTTTTGACCATCTCAAAGCTTAAGGGAGCAAAAGGGAGCCTGTTTTATCCATTTGTTTGTTTGCTGACTTGTTTATTTTATGAAGGGTTATAGGTCATGTAAGTAGCAGATAGATTCTATAACATGCATTTTATGTACACTTCATTGGTTTGCACACATAGCACAAGACTTAATAACAATAATAAATGGTTATAGTTTATAGTGCTTTATAAACTTGGAAAGCATTTCTATGCAGCTGTCTTGTTTCTCATACAAAGCTTCTAAAGAGGATGGAACAAGTAGGATCACTAATTTACAAGTGAGGAGACCAAGATCTAGAGTTTTTAAGTGAGTTGCCCAATAACTGCCTCAGAAATACCCCTGGCTGAGAATAGAACCCAGATCTCCGATGTGATCATCACCGCTGTGTAGACTGAGCAGCCAGCCTGGGCTCGGAACTCAGCTCTATGGCTCACTGGTCACATGACCTGGGTGAGCCACCCCTCTGCCTCAGGTGCCTCATCCGTAACACGAGGAAATAAAAGTCTCTCCATGAACCTTAAATGAGCAGCTGGAGAACAGTAAGCTCTGAACACATATACTCTTATTATTCCCACCCAGCATGAAGAACGAAGAATTCTTTTCGTTACATCTTATTACCTCAGAAGCAAGGTAATTTACTTTTAAAGTATTGTGTAGATTCAACAAATAGATAAATCTGGATTTGAATTTTGCCCATGATACTTATTATTGTGTGACACTGCCAAGTTACATAAGCTCTCAGAACCCACTGTCTCATCAATAAAAGAGAAATAATAATTGTCACTTCATACAGATTTTATCACCGTTAAACAAAGTAATGCCATAAATCATTTGGTATGTGCTCAGCGTGGTGTAAGCCCATTATAAATGCAAGTTACCATTATCTAAGTCAGATAAGCAATACTTTTTAGCTGAATCTCTCACCTGCAGTTACAAGATCTCCAATATCATGGAAAATCAGCCCTTAATTATTTCTTGGAAATTCCAAGGGGTGTTGAATATGGCAAGTTGTCTTATCAGCTCTGTGGCCTCTGCCTCAGCAGCAGCCACCCTGGGTAAGAAGGAACTTGAGTGATAGACTCCATGTAGAGGAACAGGGACTGGAAATCACTTTGCTGGACACTCAGTGTGGGTCAAACCAATCATAACCATAAAATTCAAGAAGGAAAGAAACCTCTGATGATCACTAGTAATACGAGTACAGATACTAACCCTACTACTACTATTTAACACAAGGGCTTCTCCGGCGGCTCAGTGGTAGAGAATCTGCCTGCTAATCTGCCTGCCATTGGACATGGTTTCAATCCCTGATCTGGGAAGATTCCACATGCTACAGAGCAACTAAGCCTGTGCCCCACAACTACTGAGCCTGTGCTCTAGAGCCTGGAAATGGCAAGTACTGAGCCCCACGTGCTGCAACTACTGTGTGCCACGAAAAGAGAAGCCACCACAATGAGAAGTCCAGGCACTACAACTAGAGAGTAGGCCCCACTCACAGCAACTAGAGAAAAACCCAGGTAGCACTGAAGACCCAGCACAGCAATAAACAAAGAATAATTAATAACTAACATGACACTAAGGACATTTATTGAATGCTCACTAATGCTAAGTTCTAGTCTCGCAGAAGAAGAATTTAAGCACCTTTAACATTCCCCTGAAATGAGTGCTGGGAGGTCAGGCAGTTTGCCCAAGTTAGGGAGCAGAAGTGTTGGAATTTAAACCTAGAAAATATGGTCCCAGTAATGTTAAATTAATCATGAACATCACTTTTCGAACTGCAGCTAACCCTTAGATTCTCAAATTCTTTAACAGCACTATATTCTCTGTACAATAGCTTCAAAGCTTCAGCAAATTAGATTCCAAGATGCTGTGCTCTGGTGAGATGTATTCATAGGTGTCAGAAACTTAAGCCACTTGTATTTTGTATCTTTGCAGTGCTGGATATTCCAAAGCATTTACAAATGCATTACAAGTCAAAAATATCAAAGGCAGGATTTTCTTACTTGATAGCATCCACCTTGTCCCACAGAATCTGTAACTAACCAGAGGTAAACCTGAGAAGCCCTGGGAAAACTGAAAGATACATCTTTTAAAGTGACAGAGAAGGAGTGAGGAATGAGGAGGGGAGGTGTCCCTGGGGAACAGTATCATAGCTGTCGCTGTCGAGCACAACATGCAGGCTGTGGGGGAAGGGTTTCCACAGCCAACAATCCCCTGAGCTGAGCAACAACCATCTATACAACTCTCTAAGCTGTCTGTGTTTAATTTTAGAATGAGTGATCCACTGCAAGAGTAGGGAGGGACTCACCCATCAACTCTGCCATGAAAACTTCCTTCAGATCATACATCTTACTCTAAGTAGGACAGCAACAAACAAGGGAAGAAAAAAAAAAAAAACTATAAATTTGAAGGCAGGCCTCTTGATAGATTTTCCCCACAGAAATGCAAAGTCAAGTGCCACAAGTCAACAATAATCCTTGTCTGTCTTATTTCAACCAGAGAGATACTCACTTTTTTTGCAAGTAAACTACCTAGGACATTTCAACATTTGGGAGGGAAAGAAGGAAAAAAAAAAACTATTACTTTTCACATAAATTTCACATAAATTTAAGAATAATGTTATTAGTCATGCGATCAAGCAATCAACAATAGAAATAAGCAGCTGAAATTTTATGAGATATGGAAAATGAAAAAACCTGGGAATGCGGCTCAATAGATACCCGAAGTGCTGCTGCTGCTGCTTCTAAATCGCTTCAGTCGTGTCTGACTGTGTGACCCCATAGACGGCAGCCCACCAGGCTCCCCCGTCCCTGGGATTCTCCAGGCAAGAACACTGGAGTGGGTTGCCATTTCCTTCTCCAATGCATGAAAGTGAAGTTGCTCAGTCGTGTCCGACCCTTAGGGACCACATGGAATGCAGCCTACCAGGCTCCTCTGTCCATGGGAGTTTCCTGGCAAGAGTACTGGAGTGGGTTGCCATTTCCTTCTCCGTACCTGAAGTGAGACTTCATTAATAAATACTTAGCTGAATAACTAAGTGGACGGCACATAATTTTAAGCGCATCAATCAAAGATTCATCTTTTACATTTTAATCAGCTACTCTAAGCTCTGTGTTACAAATGACAAGGAATACAAAGAAGTCTCATGCCCAGCCCCTAATTACATAAAATTATAGCCTGGTTGGCAGGATGGAACAAGATGCAGGCATTCTATGGATATTTACCCTGTGCCAGGGAGATCACTAAGTATTTAAGACCAAGGTGGATAGGCAACTCCTTCCCTCAAGGAATTCACAGATGACTTGCAAAAAAACTAAAAAAAAACAACAAAAAACTATGAACAAATACCAATGTTTTAGTTCTTTAATAATAGTTAACCCCCCTAGACCCCACGTGAGCCCCTGCCATATTCACAACAACCTGTTGTGAATTATGATCATGGCTTTGTCCTCATAAAAACAATAGCTGAAGTTCAGAGAGGTTGTGTATCTTCCCTCCAGTCACACAGCTAAAGCAGGCATTAGAACTCAATCCCACCTGGTTCCAAAGTTCACAGTTTTCTTTAGAACATGATATTCTAACAGAGGAATTACATACACTGGCAGCTAAGAATGCTAGAGAAAATCAGGGATGGTTTCATAGAGGAAGTCACACAAGGAGATAACAAATAATAAAATCATAGGTGGTCCAAAGTACAAACTTTCATAAGATAAAGAATAGGGATACAATGTACACCATGAATAATATTATAAAAACTGCTGTATGTTACTTGTGAAAAACTTTCTTTTTCTTTAATTTTATATCTGTAAGAAATGGTGGTGTTCATTAAACTTATTATGGTAATTATTTCATGATGCATACAAGTCAAATAATTATTCTATACTCTTTATACTTGGTGCTGCAAGTCAATTATCTCAATAAAACTGGAAGTAAAAATAAAAAATAAAGCTATTAGAGAGATATTTTAATGAACGTATTTTGGTCTGTATAGATTTTCATTAACTTTGTGAATGAGTAAAATTTTTTAAACTCTAATTTAAGGAAGATATAGATTACAGTCTTAATATTTCATTTTAACTGACAACTGATCTTAGCAAATAACAGAAGAGAGCTACTCTCTTCAGTTTTGCTTTTCTCCTGCATATGACCACAAGATGGCAATAGCTGCACATTCATTCTAAGGCCAGTCTGCAAAACGGTCATTTCTGCAGTTTGTTTCACAGGAAGTAATTCTTTTAAAAATCTAAATTTCCACATCATTATTAGGTACAGCATGTGGGTCACACAAGAATGGTTGTTTAAGACTATGTAATATCTTTGCTACATCTGTGTTAAGAACTGGTTGTGTCTTTCACAGCTAAGTTTGTATGTGTACAACTTAAAAAGTTGTGTGTATATTAGTTTAAGATTTGCATAAACACAGATTTAACTCTGCGTAGGTCACTGAATTTATGCACAAAAGAAGCTATTATATTTGTATTCACTTTTATTTTTTAATATAAATTTGTTCATTTTAATTGGAGGCTAATTACTTTACAATATTGTATTGGTTTTGCATTACATCAACATGAATCTTCCACGGGTGTACACATGTTCCCCATCCTGAACCCCCTTTCCACCTCCTGCCCCATACAATCTCTCTGGGTCACCCCAGTGCACAAGCCCCGAGCATCCTGTATCATGCATCGAACCTGGACTGTCGATTCATTTCACATATGATATTATACATGTTTCGATGCCATTCTCCCCAACTATCCCACCCTTGCCCTCTCCCACAGAGTCCAAAAGACTGTTCTATACATCTGTGTCTCTTTTGCTGTCTCGCATACAGGGTTATTGTTACCATCTTTCCAATTTCCATATATATGCATTAGTATCCTATATTGGTGTTTTTCTTTCTGACTTACTTCACTCTGTATAATAGGCTCCAGTTTCATCCACCTCATTAGAACTGATTAAATGTATTCTTTTTAATGGCTGAGTAATACTCCATTGTGTATATGTACCACAGCTTTCTTATTCATTCGTCTGCTGATGGACATCTAGGTTGCTTCCATGTCCTGGCTATTATAAACAGTGCTGCAATGAACATTGGGGTACACGTGTCTCTTTCAATTCTGGTTTCCTCAGTGTGTATGCCCAGCAGTGGGATTGCTGGGTCATATGGCAGTTCTATTTCCAGTTTTTTAAGGAATCTCCACACTGATCTCCACAGTGTGCATTCCCACCAACAGTGTAGGAGGGTTCCCTTTTCTCCACACCCTCTCCAGCATTTATTGCTTGTAGACTTTTGGATTGCAGCCATTCTGACTGGCATGAAATGGTACCTCATTGTGGTTTTGATTTGCATTTCTCTGATAATGAGTGATGTTGAGCATCTTTTCATGCGTTTGTTAGCCATCTGTATGTCTTCTTTGGAGAAATGCCTGTTTAGTTCTTTGGCCCAGTTTTTTGATTGGGTTTATTTTTCTGGAGTTGAGCTGCGGGAGTTACTTGTATATTTTTGAGATTAATTCTTTGTGAATTGCTTTGTTTGCTATTATTTTCTCCCATTCTGAAGGCTATCTTCACCTTGCTTATAGTTTTTTGTTGTTCAGAAGCTTTTAATTTTAATTAGGTCCCACTTGTTTATTTTTGCTTTTCTTTCCAATATCCTGGGAGGTGGGTCATAGAGGATCCTGCTGTGATTTATGTCAGAGAGTGTTTTGCCTATTTTCTCCTCTAGGAGTTTTATAGTTCCGGTCTTACATTTAGATCTTTAATCCATTTTGAGTTTACTTTTGTGTGTGGTGTTAGAAAGTGTTGTAGTTTCATTCTTTTACAAGTGGTTGACCAGTTTTCCCAGCACCACTTGTTAAAGAGATTGTATTTTCTCCATTGTATATTCTTGCCTCCTTTGTCAAAGATAAGGTGTCCATATGTGTGTGGATTTATCTCTAGGCTTTCTATTTTGTTCCATTGATCTATATTTCTGTCTTTGTGCCAGTACCATACTGTCTTGATGCCTGTGGCTTTGTAGTAGAGCCAAAAGTCAGGCGGGTTGATTCCTCCAGTTTCATTCTTCTTTCTCAAGATTGCTTTGGTTATTTGAGGGTTTTTTGTATTTCTGTACAAATTGTGAAATTATTTGTTCTAGCTCTGTGAAAAATATCATTGGTAACTTGATAGGGATTGCATTGAATCTATAGATTGCTTTGGGTAGTATACTCATTTTCACTATATTGATTCTTCTGATCCATGAACACAGTATATTTCTCCATCTGTTAGTGTCCTCTTTAATTTCTTTCACCAGTGTTTTATAGTTTTCTATATATAGGTCTTTTGTTTCTTTAGGTAGATATATTCCTAAGTATTTTATTCTTTTCATTGCAATGGTGAATGGAATTGTTTCCTTAATTTCTCTATTTTCTCATTATTAGTGTATAGGAATGCAAGGGATTTCTGTGTGTTGATTTTATATCCTGCAACTTTGCTATATTGATTGATTAGCTCTAGTAATTTTCTGGTGGAGTCTTTAGGGTTTTCTATTGCAGAGGATCATGTCATCTGCAAACAGTGAGAGTTTTACTTCTTCTTTTCCAATTTGGATTCCTTTTATTTCTTTTTCTGCTTTGATTGCTGTGACCAAAACTTCCAAAACTATGTTGAATAGTAATGGTGAAAGTGGGCACCCTTGTCTTGTTCCTGACTTTAGGAGGAATGCTTTCAATTTTTCACCATTGAGGATAATGTTTGTTGTGGGTTTGTTATATATAGCTTTTATTATGTTATTATGTTGAGGTATTTTCCTTCTATTCCTGCTTTCTGGAGAGTTTTTATCATAAATGGATGTTGAATTTTTTCAAAGACTTTCTCTGCATCTATTGAGATAATCATATGGCTTTTATTTTTCAATTTGTTAATGTGGTATATTATATTGATTGATTTGCAGATATTGAAGAATCCTTGCACCCCTGGGATAAAGGCCACTTAGTCATGGTGTATGATCTTTTTAATGTTGTTAAATTCTGATTGCTAGAATTTTGTTGAGGATTTTTGCATTTATGTTCATCAGTGATATTGGCCTGTAGTTTTCTATTTTTGTGGTGTCTTTGTCAGGTTTTGGTATTAGGGTGATGGTGGCCTCATAGAATGAGTTTGGAAGTTTACCTTCCTCTGCAATTTTCTGGAAGAGTTTGAGTAGGATAGGTGTTAGCTCTTCTCTTTGTATTCACTTTTTAAAAAATCAGGGCTGAGACAGAATCACTTTATGCGAGCCTTATGCTATTCCATCTATTAAATAAATGTGATTCCCAAGACAATCTACCTAACTTTGGGTTTCCAACAATTACTTGTAAAAATGAACATCAGATTTAGTTTGTAGTCAGTTTAAAGTATACGGATTGGAATGTGAACCCAGAACTGAAATTTGATTTATTCACATTTTCTATCTCGATATCCACCAACACCAGGAAGAGCTTGGAAATGTTACTTTGGTTATAAAGCTGCCACCAGAAGCCAGCTGACCATGTCATTTCATGGAAAGGGCTCCAGGCAAAGCCATTATGTGGAGGCGCCAAGGAAAGGAGCCTGGGAAAAAACTACATGTAGTCTGTGTGCATATTAGGTTTCTGTAGGAAAAGAGGATGAGAAGCTGGAAAGAAAAATGAAAATGATCCGAAGTAATCAACATGCAAGTACTCATTTTTAGGAAATAACAGTTGACAGTTAAATAACCATTTCCTGATAAGGGTATGCAAACCTAAATAAATTTTCAAAGTTGCTTGTGGATTAAAAACACATTTCATCAATGCTGGAAATATTTACAGGCAATTACTTTAACATTAAGACATCCTACACACACTTTATTTGCAGAGCATTTTACAGAATACACTAAAATTTCACATATATCAGAATTAGAAAGGAATTTACCTCACCAAAAACCTTGCTTCATGATTATTTACAATCTACTCTTCAACTTGAAAATTTTTAAAAATTTATTTTCAGGACAAGTTAACATATTGAGGGGAGGAAGTACTGCTGATCACCAGAAGAGGGCTGTATCTTCAAACCTAAAAATCCCACACTCTCCTAGTAAAGTACCTTTGGGCAGCAACGGAGAAACAGACATAGAGAATAGAATTATGGACATGGGGAGAGGGAAGGAAAGGGTAAGATATATGGGAAAAGTAACATGGAAACTTACATTACCATATGTAAAATAGATAGCCAATGGGAATTTGCTGTATGGCTCAGGAAACTCAAACAGGGGCTCTGTATCCATCTAGAGGGGTGGGATGGGGAGGGAGATGGGGGGAAGGTTCAAAAGGGAGGGCATATATGTATACCTATGGCTGATTCATACTGAGGTTTGACAGAAAACAGCAAAATTCTGTAAAGCATTTATTCTTCAATAAAAAATAAATTTAAAAAATGATGCTTCAGCATAATCCAGTTAACCATTGCATTATAATTTTTATAAATAATTTAAATATATATATACCTTTCAATATGTGAAGAATTCCTGCCTTTCAGAATGTCATTACTTCATGCTAAGTGCAGCTACCACTTACCTAAGCAATCATCATAATTTATAACTTTAATGCTCAGCTCCTGCATTCAGCCAGCTGTAATGTATGATTCCCTTATCTGTTTGCACAGTCAACAAAAATCTCTATTTTGGAATGCATCATTTTATGAAGACTGCTATTTCTCTTGATTAACTGGCAAATGAATGAAACACGCATATGAGAGAATGAAGAAGAAAAAAAGTGAAAAGGACGTGAAGGGTTTCAAGTACTCCTTTGAGTACTTTCATTTTATTCCAGTAAGCAGGACAGAAAAAGCACTGTGTCTGGGCCAAGGCAATGAGTACCATGTTGGGATTTCACCTGGTGAGTGAAACGCTTGTGTCCATTCCCAATGTGGTTGAAGGACGCCTGGCTCCACTGGTTTGCTACTTGTGTGACCTTAGATAGATTACTTAATACACTTAAATTTTACTTTCCTCAAATGTAGAAAGCAAATGATAATGGCACCAACATCTTAGTCACTGTTTATCCCAATACCCTCCCTATTTTTATCTTTTAGCCACATAGCTTGTGGGATCTTAGCTCCTTTCCCCAGCCAGGGATCGAGCCCATGACCCCTTGATTTTATAGCTGGGGTTGAGGCAGACAAAAGGGGGAGCAAGGGCTTTTTATCTGGGAGAGCACAGTTGTGATTTCATGGGTTCAAACATAGAGTTCAACTTCAAACACAGAGTGTACCAGAAGGTTTAACTACCACTCTAAGTTCATAGGGGAGAATACTTGATTGTAGAGAGCCATGACTTACAAAATCATCCATTGGATTTCAACTTGTAACAATAAGAAGTATGCACAGTTTCTGATCTCTTTACAAATACCAAACCTAGAAAACCGGGCATGACAATGAAGGGCATTATTCTAAATACTAACAGCATGTGAAATATATTTGGAAAAAACCCTTTTGGCTCAGAGTCAACAGATGTAAGATGGAAAACTACTACCTTACACATTTGGAAACAGAAATTTTCTATTCCTAAGAAGAGAACTGAAGCGGGGCTGACCAGTGGTGGTGTACACTTACAGGTTTTGCTGCACCTTTAAATGTAAGTAAGTGAAAGTCACTCAGTCCTTTCCAACTCTTTGTGACCCTATGGACTATACAGTCCATGGAATTCTCCAGGCCAGAATACTGGAGTGGGTAGCCTTTCCCTTCTCCAGGGAATCTTACCAACCCAGGGATTGAATCCAGGTCTCCCGTGTTGCAGGCAGATTCTTTACCAGCTGAACTACAAGGGAAGCAACTTTAAAGGTAACAAAGCATAAAACAGATTCCTGAAAAAATCTATATGAAATATAAATGGAAATTTATAAATCCAGTATATATAAAATAGTCTCGGTACTTCTTCAGGGAGTAGTATGGGACATGACCAGAAATGTTTTGGTCTTCTAAAAAAAAATAATAGTTATTCAAAAATAGAAAAAAAAAAGTAAAGTCCATATGTACAATAGAAAAGATTGGAAAAGAATAAAGTAAATACTATCTGAATCCTTCCTTTATGTATAAATATTCATTTCCATTTAATCATATAAAATCTTTCTATACAAATTGTCTTCCACTCAAAGAAAAAAACATCAAAATATAGCAGAGGGGAAGATTGCATGTATTGGACCACCTCAGATTTTACTTAATTTCATTGTGTCAAGTCATACTTTCACAACTGTTGAATAGTTCACTTTTAGATCAATTGTTTCATGTCATGAAAACATATACCTGTGAGCATTGGCAGCTCCTTGATGGCACCTGAGTAGAGTAATAATTCCAACAGGTGGGACACTGAAAACACACACTGCTGCCCTCTGGGGAGGCTTTTACTCCAGGGGAGGTTCACAGAGTATAAGACCCCAATTTCCCTTTCTCTCTCCAGCAAAACTCATGGTTACTGTCAAGCACTATAAACCAAAGTGTTGGCTCTTGTTCTGGACTGAATTATACTCCTCTCCTAGCCCCGTCTAATTCATATGTAAAGCCCGAACCCAGTCCCTCAGAGTGGGGCTGTGTTTAGACAGAGTTTTTAAAGAAGTAACTAAGTTAAAATGGGAGGAAGAGGACGAGATGGCTAGATGGCATTGGTGACTCAATGGATGTGAATCTGAGCAAACTTTGGGAGATAGCAAAGGACAGGGAAGCCTGACATGCTGCAGCCCATGGGGTCGCAAAGAGTTGGACATGACTTAGTGACTGAACAACAAATTAAAATAGGCCGTTCAGATGAGCCCCCATCCAATCTGACTGGTATCCTTATGTGTAGTTAGGGCACACAGGTAAGGATCTGGGCATGAATGTGCACAGAGGAAAGACTATGAGAGGACACAGGGAGGGGGCAGCCCCCTGCAGGCCACCAGGCGGCCTTAGAAGCTATTGCCTTAGAAGCAATTGAGCCTGCTGGCAGCTTGACCTTGGGGCTTCAGCTTCCTTAATGGACAGACAGTAAATTCCTATTGTTTAAGCCACCCAGCCCATGGCCTTCTGCTACAGCAGCCCTAGCAAACCAGTATAGTTTCTCAAGGGAAAATTCCCTTTGGATCTACTCTGTGCAAAGCCCATGAAAGGAAAATAGTGTTACCATAGGACCTCAGCTGTCAAGATTGAACAAATTTAAAAAAAACATGTTACTTAGGGTTTGGTCAAATTAAGTGAAAATTTCAGAACTTTAAATACTCTCTTCATCTGCACTGTTTATGTTCTTCTGGGTGCCACTTTTCTGTGTACATTCCATAAAATATCCCTTTCTGTTGCTGTTTCCCTTGAAATAGATAAAAATAGATGAAATTCATGTTGCACAATCTCTGGTAAATTCTACAACTGAAATCCACTCTCTTTTTTTTTTAATTAAAATCCAGTGAACATATCTGTGATTTATTCGTTATGGGATACAACATTAAAATATTAAAAATCAAATTTTAATCTCTACTTCCATTTCTCACAGGATGTTAAGGAACTTGGTTTGCAACACCTAAAACATGTTCTGTACCCTTTTTCTCTTCCCCAATTATTTGCAGTGTAAGTTCTCTGGAATCTTTCATTCTCCATGAAGTTGGTAAATTAGATACCTGAGGCATGCACTTTTAGAGAAAATAAGTCATTTTTAGAAGCTTTTCCCTTCAATTTTTGAAAGGAAGTAAACATCTCTCAGAGAAGGCAATGGCACCCCACTCCAGTACTCTTGCCTGGAAAATCCCATGGACGGAGGAGCCTGGTGATCCATGGGATCTCTGACGGTTGGACACGACTTCACTTTCACTTTCACTTTTCACTTTCATGCATTGGAGAAGGAAATGGCAACCCACTCCAGTGTTCTTGCCTGGAGAATCCCAGGGATGGGGGAGCCTGGTGGGCTGCCATCTATGGGGTTGCACAGAGTTGGACATGACTGAAGAGGCTTAGCTGCTGCAGCAGCAGCAAACATCTCTATATTGTACTTGATATACCAGCAAATTTGGAAAACTCAGCATTGGCCACAGGACTGGAAATGATCAGTTTTCATTCTAACATCAAAGAAATGCAATGTCAAAGTATGTTCAAACTACCATGCAATTGTCCTCATTTCACATGCTAGCAAGGTCATGCTTAAAATTCTCCAAGCAAGGCTTTAACACTATGTGGACTTCCAGATGTACAAGCTGAATTTAGAAAAGACAGAGAAAACAGAGATCAAATTGCCAGCATCTGTTGGATCATTGAAAAGCAAGAGAATTCCAGAAAAACATCTACTTCTGCTTCACTTACTACACTAAAACTTTTGACTGTGTGGATCACAACAAATTTTGGAAAATTCTTCCAAAGATGGGAATACCAGACTACATTACCTGCCTCCTGAGAAACCTGTTTGCAGGTCAAGAAGCAACAGTTAGAACTGGACATAACAATGGACTGGTTCCAAATTGGGAAAGCAGTATGTCAAGGCTGTACATTGTCACCCTGCTTATTTAACTTATATGCAGAGTACATCATGTGAAATGCTGGGTTGGATGAAACACAAGCTGGAATCAAGATTACCAGGAGAATTATCAATAACCTCAGATATGCAGATGACACCACCCTTATGGCAGAAAGCACAGAGAATCTAAACAGCCTCTTGATGAAGGTGAAAGAGGAGAATGAAAAAGCTGGCTCAAAACTCAACATTCAAAAAACTAAGATCATGGCAAAGAGATGGGGAAACAATGGAAACAGTGACAGATTTTATTTTCTTGGGCTCCAAAATCACTGCAGATTGTGACTGCAGCTGTGAAATAAAAAGATGCTTGCTCCTGGGAAGAAAAGCTATGAGCAACCTAGACAGCATATTAAAAGGAGGAGACATCACTTTGCTGACAAAGTCTGTATAGTCAAAGCTATGTTTTTTTCCAGTAGTCATGTATAGATGTGGGAGTTGGACCATAAAGAAAGCTGAGTGCTGAAAAATTGATGCTTTTAAACAGTGGTGTTGGAGAAGACTCTTGAGAGTCCCTTGGACTGCAAGGAGATCATACCAGTAAATCCCAAAGGGAATGAACCCTGAATACTCTTTGGAGGGACTGATGCTGAAGCTCCAATACTTCGGCCACCTCATGCGAAGAGTCGACTCATTGGAAAAGACCCTGAGGCTGGGAAAGGTTTAAGGCAGGAGGAGAAGGGGACAACAGAGGACAAGATGATTGCATGGCTTCACCGACTCAATGGACATGAGTTTCAGCAAGCTCCAGGAGATGGTGAAGAACAGGGAAGCCTAGAGTGCTCCAGTCCACAGGGTCGCAGAGAGTCGGACATGACTGAACAACAAACCATCTCTAAGCACTTGACTATATGGGAGTGCTTTTATTTTTAAATGATCAACCTATGTATTATTTAACAACGATGATAGTTTATAAAATAATATATCTTACTTAAAACAATGTGGGTTGAGAATTTTTTATGTGTAAATAATAAACATTCAGAGTGTGAATATGGGGCTGATGTATTCTGCAATGATTTAATTCTGGTGTTTGAAAGATTATATATTCTGACCCTTGGACATGTCACCCTTTTGGTGCTTATAAAATGACAAGCAAACTGAGAAAAGTTATCATCAATAGTTGATGTCTATCACACTCCCTTTAGATTTCATTCCTTTGGCATTGGCAAAGCTTTGACATACACTGAGCAGAGAGCTCCATTTTTATTTCAAGTGAATGGACTGTGCTGCTGCTGCTGCTAAGTCGCTTCAGTTGTGTCCGACTCTCTGCAACCCCAGAGACGGCAGTCCACTAGGCTCTGCCATCGCTGGGATTCTCCAGACAAGAACACTGGAGTGGGTTGCCATTTCCTTCTCCAATGCTTTAAAGTGAAAAGTGTAAGTGAAGTTTCTCAGTCATGTCGGACTCCTAGTGACCCCATGGACTGCAGCCTACCAGGCTCCTCCTCTGTCCATGGGGTTTTCCAGGCCAGAGTATTGGAGTAGGGTGCCATTGCCTTCTCCGGAATGTACTGTAGTGTCTCTTATAATCACTGATCACAGAGACCATGTCTACCTCCCAACTTCTCAACAGGTTTCTTCCATGGATACTTCCCAGAGTTACATTACTATCCCATCTATGCTTGCTGCCTCATCATTCTCTCAAAAAGATCTGTTCATTCTACTTAGTCTGTTTGCATTTCTTGACAATATTTATATTCTATGGTTTGGTGTATTCTTTGTTCTTACTGGAGATTACTGCATTTGAATGTTTAAAACTTTTTTCTTTGTAAGCTCCCCATCAGAGGTTCATTACTATATTTGGTTTTCATCTAAGTAAAATGGGTTATATTCTTGGTACTATGATTATTTATCCCAGGTACAGTGAATTTTACATGGTATTTCAATTATATAACAAGAGAAAAGCATAATATCACAAAAAGACATTTATTTCAGATTCTTAGAGAATACAGAGACTAAAGAAGCTAGTTAACAGTAATAGTTGAGTCGGGGAGCTGTTTCGCTTGATAGTCTCACAAGGTTCCTACACACGTTCTTACTATCATCACTGTGTGTATCAGATTAATGCAGATGAAGGAATAGACACTGTTAAGAGAAAAGATAACGCCATCATATAAAGCAGAATTTTATGATGCAAGGATGCTGCTGCTGCTAAGTCACTTCAGCTGTGTCCGACTGTGTGCAACCCCACAGACAGCAGCCCACCAGGCTCCCCCGTCTCTAGGATTCTCCAGGCAAGAACACTGGAGTGGGTTGCCATTTCCTTCTCCAATGCATGAACGTGAAAACTGAAAGTGAAGTTGCTCAGTCGTGTCCGACCCTCCGCGACCCCATGGACTGCAGCCTACCAGGCTCCTCTGTCCATGGGATTTTCCAGGCAAGAGTACTGGAGTGGGGTGTCATCGCCTTCTCCAATGATGCAAGGATAAAAACCTTATTTTAAGAGAGTAGTAATAGATTCTCCTCCATTCCTAGCCCACCAAATAATAGCTTGCAGTTTTCATTCTCCTCTCCTTTCTCTCCCTTTCAGATGTTGTACTTAGCTCTACAAAATATGAAAGTATATACACAATTTACACATACACGATAACTTTAATTATAGCAGATTAATTAGATAAATGGAACCACTTCAGACACAAATGTGCATGTGATTTGGGTATGTGTATCGTACACACTGAAGATTAGAAATAAAAATCCATATGCCACTCTTTTAGCATGTTATCCAAACAGTGAGACAAAACCAAATGGGCTCCTCTGGGAAATGTACTTTGAAGGCACAGAAAAATCTGTGTTCGATGATCACTGAAGGTATATAGCTTATATTGTTTCAGTTTTATGTTTATGCATTCCTCCCAAACTAACTGAATGTCCTATATTACTTATTCTTGGAGTATATGAAACAAATCAACAACACTAGGATGGACAAAAGTTATTCTGCTTCAAAAGAATCAGTCTTTCAAGTAAGTTAAATATTACTAATATGTTTGACTTAGTTATTTGGTCTATGAATACTTAGTTGACTATAAGTTGAAGTTCTTATATAATAATCTCTCCAGGAAAAAAACACCTATGATTTCAAACTGTTATAGTCTTGGAAGCATGAACATACCAAGAATAGCCTACTTAGTACTATAATGATATACCTTTGGTAATGAAAATAGGTGACATTTACCAAGTTCTTCCTAAAGACTAGGCACTGTGTTAACTGCTTTCCAAGAATAATTTTCTGTGGTATTCACAACAATCTACTGAAAAGGCACCTTCCATTGTCCCTCTTTTACAGATAGAGTAGCTGAGATCTAAAGAGGTAAAGAAATTCGGTCCAGGTCTTATTTCTAGTAAATAGCAGGGCCAGGAATTGAATCCAGGGGTTGACAATTCCAAATTCCACATTCAAACTTTTTTCAATGTTACTAAAATTGCAAAAGACTTCTCAAGTGCTAATCAGTACTTACTTTGTTTTGATAGCCCTTGATATCAATATTGGCTAAGAGGATTGTTCCCATATACTCCAATAAAAATAAATGAGTTGCTCTATTACACTTTAAAGACTACTAAAGACAGTATAAGCTCTATTAAACTTTAAGAAAATAAATAAATTGGGGAAAAAAGAGTATTGTTCCCAGGGCAAATAATACCTGACTGTAGGAAGAAAAAAGAAGCAGTGGTTAACAAAACAGCACACTAGCATCCACTTAAATTTTAATTCTCAGATCGCTTAGCCATCTCCCAGGGAAAAAGTGAACATGGATTTCCATGTGTTAAAAACAGGATAGTAAATGCTGTTGGGCGGTCCTGGTGCAAGGAGGTAGAGAACTGGAGACAGTGTAAGACACAATTCAATGTCAGGCCCTTAGAACACTACTGAAGAAAGACTCCTGAACTCTGGAATTCTGTAATGTGTATATGTCATATATCAACTCCGTGGCAAAACTTATTGGGTTTCCTCCCATCCTTCTCTCTAGAAGAGAAATTAGCAAACACAAGTTAGGCGCTGAATTCAATATGCCTCTTTCTGCGAATAAATTTTATTGGAATATAGCTATGATCAGTCATCTAATAGCATCTGTCTGTTTTACCCTACTGGA